>NW_027077807.1:0-1270406 GCF_963930625.1 Muntiacus reevesi | reverse complement strand
GAACTAACAGATTAATAAGACTTTTAAAGCACAGCTCTGATCAGGTCTTTCTTTATAGATGATCCTTCTCTACAGCCTATCATCAAGGTGTTAACAGTGAGTATTCTATAGAAGTTGGGATTACAAGCAATTTTTGTTTTTGGTTTCCTCATTTTAAAACAACAGATATTATCAAAACAAATACTGTTTTCAGAAAAAGTACAAGCATTTAAGAATTCAAAAGCAACAATTAAAAGAAATCCCTGTATATGTCATAGGACATATACTTAATTTTTGAAAATTAATGGCACATTATTGGTTTTTAAAAAACATATTAAAAAGAAGGAAAAATTAAAATAACACCAACAACAGAAATGAAAAGGCGATGTACAACAATAAAGGATTAAATAAATTTATGGCATTAGCCGAACAACGGCATATTATACATCTGTGAAAATACTATAAAATACTTAATGACATGAAATGATAGCTATATTAAATTAAAAAGCATGCTGCAAAATATGATCCCATTGAATGCATGCTTGCATAAAATGCAGAGAGAAAAATATACACATTATCAAAGGTTACCAACATTAAAAAAATGTTTTTAAATGGGTGAGCTTGATCTCTTTCTGTCTGTATTTCCTAAATTTTAAAGATAGTGAATATACATAACTTGTAAGTTTTAAGTTTCTGTGCATATGGCTAGAAGTCTATTGATAAAAGCAATAACCATAAAGTAAATAAAATTATGGAAATTTATAAAGTTTAGAAAATTAAAATTTCAAAGCATCTATCTTGGAAAAGCTACTTATTCCAATGTGTTCTCTTAAATTATTCTTGTAAATTCTGAGTTATGAATCTCAAAAATACGCAGTTCATTTATAGATCCAGTTACTTTGTCTCAAGATGACACCACCCAGCATGACTACATTACTATTTTCTTGTGAACAGTTTGTGTCTATTCCATAATAAAAATTAAGCTCATTTCTTTTCTGTTTTACTGAGACAGAACATACATGTGAAAAGCACGCCAATCTTAAATTTCTTATATAATCCAAGTATCCATGTAATTGCCACCCAGGGAAGACACAAAACATTTCCAGTATCACAGAAGGTTCCCTTTTGCCCCTTATCAATCAGTATTCATTCTCCAGAAGTAATCAGTACTCTGATTTTTGTTATCAGTTAGTTGGCCTCCTTGTGAATTGCATATAAATGAAATTATACAGTATACAGCCTTTTGTGTCTCGTGGTTTTTGCTCATCAAAATCTCTATGACACTCATCCATGCTGTTGTATGTATCAGTTATTTAATACTGTGTAGTTGTCCACTGTATGAATAGATCTCCACTGATACATCCCTTATCCTTTTGATGGGCATTTGGGTTGTTGCCAGTTTGGAGGCTATTGTGAAGAATGCTACTATGTACGTTCTTGCACTTATCTCCAGGTGGACACACGTACTCACTTCTCTTGAATATATATCTGGAGGTTTAAACCCTGAGTCACAGTGATTAAAAGAAACTGCTGAGTGGTTTTTCAAAGTGTTTGTGCCATTTTATACTCCTACCAGCAAGGTTTAAGTTTGAGTCTTCTTAATTATAGGTTCCAATTCTCTGTTGAGATTTTCTGACTCTTTATCCACTTAATCCATCATTTTTATCAAAACATTTAAAATAATTATGTTAAAATCCTTGACTGTTACTTGCTTACAACATGTGGATCATCTTGGGATTTGCTTCTATTAACTATTTGTTCTGTTGGTTATCAGTCATTTTCCTATTTCTTTGTATTTCTTGTAACTTTTAAGCGTATGCCAGTCATTATACATACAAGAGCAGGAAAGACTTGAAATTAGAGTTTCCCTTACAGAGTTTGCCCTTTCCACCACTGGGGTCTGATTTCCTTCAACCAATAACTGAAAATGGGTTGCAGATGCAGTTTAAGTGAAATTCATATGAGATTCCCTAATAGCTCAGTTGGTGAAGAATCTGCCTGCAATGTGGGAGACCTGGGTTCGATCCCTGGGTTGGGAAGATCCCCTGGAGAAGGGAAAGGTTACCCACTCCAGTATTCTGGCCTGGAGAATTCCATGGACTGGATAGTCCATGGGGTTGCAAAGGGTTGGACATGACTGAACGACTTTCGCTTTCACATCTGATTTGGTTTGCTGAGTTCTCTGAATGTATCTCTTCTCTTACACTGAGGCTGAGACCTGCTTTAGCAGGACACTGCCTCTTAGTGATCTGCTTCCTAGTCCTCCCGGGCATCTTCCCCCCAACAAGACTCAGCTAACACCCCATGCATTTGGAGAGAATGTGAGACACTAGTCATACACTTGGAGCCCTGCTAAATGTCAATGCTTTGCACATGTCCACGTCTTTGCCCAACGGTTTCCTTCCTCCAGTGGAGTCTCAATGCCTGTGTCAATGATTAATTATCGGTGTGTTACAGAATCAGTAAATACCCCTGGGGAAGAAAATTACTGGTGATCTCAGCTCATCTAGAAAGGACTCTTTCCTCTTAGGAATTTTAGTTAGTATAGTTCTTGATGATTTCACAGTTCTCCAATGTCTTTAAAAGAATGGTTTTTGTTTTTATCCAGTGTTTTCTAATTGCTGCGGTAGGGCTGATCAATTGCTTGGGGTTGCATACTGAATACAGCCTAAAAAGAAGTCCTTAATTTCAAAGAGGTTTTTAAAAGATGCAGCACAACTACAAAGCAATTCCAAACAAAATATTTCAAAAAATGTTTTGAGAAATGACAGTTTTTAAAATAAATATGTAATTTTAAAGGAGAGAATATTCATTTGTATTTATAAATTCTGGAAGTTTGGTTTTAAAAAATTAATCATATAATCAAACATTATTTTTAAAAAGTTAAGATTTTAGAAACATGAGAGAATTAATTATTACAGACAAATATACTGTGGTCATATAAGTGAATAGAAAATATGAATGAGTAACTGTGTCATTTCAAGGGAGTTTTCAACTTGATCCACTTCTGTTTTCCTCACTATGTCACAGTTACTGATATTTTTTATTACTAGATAAAAGTATACTTGGTAATTAAATCTTCAAAATAAATTATGAACTGTGCCAATTTGAATTTTTACTTCTCATTTTTTTCTTACACTCTGAAAATACAAGATACTCTCCATATACATGGTTTTATAGTTAAAACAATTTATAAATACTTCATTTTGCTAAAATACAAGAGATATAAATGGTTGGTTAATATTTTACCTAGATATATTTTTCTACACCATGCCATCTTTCAATTTAAATGCTTCATACTTCACCATATTTTGGAGAAGAAAATGGCAACCAATCCAGTCCTCCTGCCTGAAGAATTCCGTGGACAGAGGAGCGGGACAGGTGCAGTCCATGGAGTCACAGAGAGTCGGATACGACCGTGCAACTAACTTAATTTTTCACCATATTTATCATGCTGCGATGCTCAGCATTTTAAAGTAAATCACATTGACTTCCTGCCCTGGAGTAAGAAGTATACTATATAATTTCCCTTAAGTTTAGCTATAATTGCTGCATTCTTATTCTAAATCCCACAAAATCTGCAGTTTATTTTAATCACAGAAGCATCAAGTATATCCATAAATGTAGAGAATAATGTAATGAACTCCTATGTATCCTCATGTTAGTTCAAACATTATCAACTCATGGGCTTCTTTCATCTATGCTTATAACCACTTCGTCCATTCCCCCTCAACCCAAATTTATTTGAAAAACAAATCTCAGTCATCATACTGTTTCTTCTCTAAAAAAATTCTACATGTATATTTAAAAAGGGATTCTTCCTAAACACAACCACAATGCCATCATTAGAACTACAAAATAAACATTTTCTTAATATTCTCAAATACAGTCAATGCTCACATTTCCTTAACTGCTGTACACATATTTCCCTGACTGTCACACACACACAGAATATTTTTATACTATCAATGACATGTAATCAATAACAAAGCAGTATTCTCTTTTGCCACTAGATGGCACTACTGTATAAATTTCAGAAATCCTGAAATAATGTAGTTGAAAGAGACACACCTTGCCATCCACAGGGTGGACACATTACACAGGAACGATCAGCAAACATAATACAAGATCATATGATGTATTACAAAGTCTAAAAAGTTATTTTTTTGAAAAATAACCATTGTTTCGGATTAACTTTAATCCAATGTAGTAAGTTCCAATGTTTCCAAGTGTCTTCATTCACACATCAGTATTTTAAGACAAAATAAACAGAGCATGGTTTCCTGTTAGTACTATAAAGCTGCTGCTGCTTCTTTTTTTTCAAAAAGCTTCTTGAAAGGAGATACATAAATAACTTCAGTATAAGGGCATAACTGCTATGATACCATACACTAAATCCTGAAGAAATATGTGGATGGCTTTGCAAGGATGTCTGTAAAAACACTCACTGAGCAGTAATCAATTCATGGTTGAATTCAGACATATCTTAAATACTAATATTCATGATGTATATTCATGACCTCATTCCTAAGAGGCCAACCTGGTATTCCATTGCAGAAACTTAAGGATCTGCCTTATAGTGTTACTCTGAGAGACATTCCACATTTCAGCATTTCCATCCATGGAGATAGATCTAAAGGTATGTTAAAATGTTTCACCAAAATGAAGTTTCAATTTGCTCAAGTAGTTTATAAAAATAAAAAACTTGAAAAAGGGACTCAGAATTCTGCACAAGAGACATTCAGATAGGTGTGCTAGGAAGAATTCTCTACAAAATATACTTCTGAAGCAGATAAACCATTAGTCTTGCTGGGGAATTTAAATTTTGTATCTTTAAACTTTTAAAACGACGTGTCATGAACAATAACTTTAGATACATTATGCTGATCAGTGTTAAAATATCAAGCTACGCTTTTTTAACCTAGTAGGTAATTGATTCACAGCTGTTTTCATGGTTTGCAGTGAGAAAAAAAAATGCTTCTTTATAGTCTATAGAAAAAAATATTTCTTTATGAAGGATCTGAGATCGGTATCTTGGAGATCTGTCATTGCTACTGCCACAGAAATAGGCAACACAGTAGAAAAGATTTATGCATAGAAGAGAAAGAGAGAGAGAAAAAGAAAGAAAGGTTCAAATGAGTAAAAGGCTAAACTGCTTTGATAGTGAATAAAAAGGCAAAAGAGGAGCAGCTCAATAGTTCAGTAATACACAGAAGCTTGAAGAATAAGAGAGACCTCAAAATGCATGGAAAAAGAAATAGAAGAGAATAATAAATGAATAAGGAATAAGAGTAGTAAGCAGACAGGAAGAAGAGGGTCAGAAACCCAGATGGTAAAATGGCCAAGGCGCAGAAAAAACACGTAGCAAGAAGGATTTTTTTAAAAGAGAAGGAGGTAACAGTTTTGTTGATGACCTCCAGTTCTATTAAATTCAGTGAGAGGAAAATCTGCCTAACTGGAAATTAAAACAGTTAAAGTTTTGACTGCAATTATTTTGAAATAAGAACATATTTTCCCAGTGAACACTGAATATTTTATAACTTTTCATGGAGGTTATCACAGCTTTGCAATGCTATACAGCAAACCAATTTCAGGGCTTGAGTGTCGTGGACATCTTCTGTTAGTGCAATGACTACTTTTTCAAATAAAGCAATTTAATTCCAGAAGGGCACCCGACAGTCTGTAGCTCAGCTTATGGCAAAACCAGAAATAGAATCAGGTACTAATCTTCACTTCGGGACTCTTCTCATTAGGTCACCCCAAATTTCTTGACGATCTATCACTGCAGCACTTAAGTGATGACAAGATCTGAGGGGGTTGGGGATGATGACTATGCTTTGTTTTAATCCTTAAGATAAATTTGGCAGCTGTGAGGCTAGTTTCTGTGAATTACATAGAATGCTCAGCCTCACTATAGTGATGGTAAAGTTGGTCTCTCATTTTTAAGCTTAAAAATAACTAAGGACTAACTACTTAGTCACTGTGGTTTTATAATCATTTTCTTTATATGATTTGCTGGATGAGTTAAAAACATCTGGACTGAAAATATCAATGTTAACTTTTGCAAGGAAGAGTTTACAGATTACTGCTTAACTTAAAAAATACACTTCTAAGTAAGTGAAGTGTCTAACCCAAAGTTTACAGGAAGAAACATGGAATAAAAATGGATAAACTACAATTTAAAGTCACAGTCTTGATACCTTCATATTAGATGCCTCAGTTTCCAGTTTTGTAAGATGATTGAAATTATCTTCTAGCTCTTGTCAAAGATTTGAGTTCTCCATCTTCAGGGCCTCAACTTGCTTTAACAACTGACCATAGGAAGCTGCAGCCATCCTTGGCTACCCCTGGACCTATAAGGTTAAAAAGGATTTTGAAATTCACTACTGAAAAAATAGAGTGGCTGCTTGTTACAAAGAAAGGGATAAAGAAATAAAACCTCAGAGACATTTAACAAGAACTGTGTTAATGTAGCAGTTTCAGTACCAAAACAACACTGTGTGAGTGGCAGGGCCTTTCTGAGAAGCCGAAATACCGGGGTTTAATGAAAGACAAATAAGAGTTAACATAGAAGAGAACGTCAGTAGTGTTTGAAAAACACCTGCCTTTTCACAGGTGGGTAAGATTTCTATCAAGTTAGAATTTTTCTGAGGTTTCAGAGATATTTTAAATGGTCTTACAGACAAGATTTGGGAAATGCAGTTATTGATAAGAAATATATTGGTCATATTAATTTATTTCTGGATTTTGCCCAACAGTCACATAATTTTATAGCCCAAATAGATTAATGAGATTAGGTATTGCAGTCTACCACTTTTCATTTGATAAAAGGCTAGTCTTAAACATTATCCATGGGGAAATATGAAGTTCCAAAAAGGCCTCATTAAAAAGGCGGTCATTAAACAAAACAGACACAAGGGAGAGGATTGGATTGAGACTTCAACTCTTTTGGAAAGAAAGATGATAAAAACTGCTAATATAAATTATATTACATTTATCCAAAAGGATGAATACAATAGGCCATGTTATGGCATACGTATCACAGGACCCACTGTGCTCACATTGAGGCTGAAAGACACTTGAAGAAAACAGATGATTTTAGGAGTAGAGACTGTCAAAGAGAAGCGAAGCACAGCCTTGCTATTAATTACATTACCATGAAAGAAAAGGGGAGAAAAGAAAGATACAGATGATAGTCAGGTAATAAGAGGTCCTTGGCCTGAAGAATTAGAGAATGTTAGAAATTATGTTCAGACTACCGAAGTTCCAAAGACCCAGATCCTCTTTGTAGTTTAATTTCTATGGAATAAAATTCTACCTATCTCTTAAGAGTTAAAAAGTATAACAGAGTCTGTACTCAAGCAATACTTAATAGATCTGGACATAAAAAAAAATGTTTCTGCAGTAAAAATCCACTATACGAAATAAGACAGACAAATTACAACACTGGCTAGTCATGACAATATTGTAGTTCAGCAACTGGAAGGGATACCCTAACAAGGGAAATCAAGTGACACAGGTCTCCATCTGTTCTCCAACAGCTAGGGACAATAAATCCGGAAGGAAACAAGAGTCCTGGGTGGTGGGGATCACCCTCAAAAACCTTCATGACTGAAAAGAGTGAGCGCTAGACTAGTATTTGGGGATCCGGGTCTCAGTTTCAGTCTTGGTCGTGCCTTCACCTTTGCCCCTGAATTTTAACTCATTTCACCATTCGTAAAATGGACATTTACTACCTTTTCTAATATAATTTACAGGGATATTGTTAGAATTGAGAAACAAAAGGATGGTCTAAAAATAAAAGTCCTGTGTAAGTTATATCATGAAAATACACTTACTATGTAACTTCCTTAGTAAGACCTAAAGTTAATCTACTGTTAAAAGCCTTAGTCCTCTGACCAATCGACAAGAGGTGAAGAAGTAATTCACTCTTTTGAAAAAGGACTGAGAAGGTACATGAGAAACAAAGGAGAAATTCATAGGTGGGATCACTTATCTGTTTTGTGTGCATGCATGCTCAGTTGGGTTTGACTCTTTGCAACTCCATGGGCTGCAGCCGATCAGGCTCCTCTGTCCATGGGATGATCCAGGCAAAAATACTGGTGTGGGTTGTCATTTCCTCCTCCAGGGCATCTTCCTGACCCAGGGATTGAACCCCAGTCTCCTGTGCTGGCAAGCGGTTTCTCTACTACTGAGCCACCTGGGAAGCCCTATCTATTTTATACCATACCACTAAGAAGCAGCTCTACCTACAAAGAGGCAGTACATTAAAAATCATGTGACAAAGGTGGGAATCTGACAGCATTTAGTAACGTAAGACCTAAAATTCCTCACTCCAAATAAAATCCTAACAGGCAATTTTCCACTAAAATAGTATAAATAAGAGAAAAAGTAATAATACAGGGAAAGAGAAAATTACTGGAATTATGTTTAGACACAGAGGCTATAACCACATACAATCACAAAAAGAGCCAGATGGACAAAATGAGCAAGAGACTACTAAAAGTGCTTTTTACTGGAACAAAAAAGAATTCAACCCTTTAGGTGGACAATTAAAACATACCATTATTTTTTTTCTCTCTCCCTCCAGAATCAAAACATTTAAGTCATTTCTGCTTTAGAAAACAGGATGTTCTCATATAATTTTATGAGAAAAATAAGATGTTTCGAGGTAATACTTTGCCTTATGTCCTTTTAATATGTTGCCGCCATACCTAAGTCAAAATTGCTTAATGCAAAATTTAAAAAATCATAAATTTGTTTTAGAAAGCCTTTTAAACAATCACAAGAATTTCATACCAAATATATCGTAAATGCAACTCACCCAGCATCATTTAAAAAAAAAAAAAACTCAAAATTTATCTGATGAAATGGGAAAAATCTCTGAATCTTTAAAACATGCTTCTCAGTAAGCGAAAGGGTTAGCTGCTCAGTCCTGTCCAACTCTTTGAGCGCCATGGATTGGAGCACGCCAGGCTCCTCTGTCGACGGAATTCTCTAGGCAAGCATACTGGAGAAGGGAGTCAATCTCTTTTTCAATTGATGTTCCTGATCCAGGGACAGAACTCAGGTCTCCAGCATTGGATTCTTTCTGAGTCACCAGGGAGACAGGGTGTGCACTAAAAGGATTCTCACCTCTTAAGAGCAGGGTAGGGGAGAAGAGAGTTTTATAAAGGACCGTTATCTAGACTTTTATCCAAATGGTCACTAGAAACAAATCTACAAGGACCCTAAGATATTAACGCAAGGAGGCAGAAAAGTTTAGGTAGGTAAGGGATACACAATTAGAATTAAATCTGAAAGATTCTTTATTATAAATTAAGAAGTTTGGGATTTTAAAAAAATTAGTTAAACTGCTTTTATTCTTTTGGTTTAATGAATTTTAAAAAAGATGTATTTGTCAGTACTATCAGATGGTAATGAAAAAAAAAAAAAAAAGAAAAATCAATACAAAAAGAAACCAAAAGAATCATAGAAGACTACTTTGCTCAAGTCTATGTAAGCAAACTTGAAAACCAAATGAAATAGATAATTTACTAGAAAGTGTACTTTTGATACAAACTACTTTGATAAAAACTAACCGCAAGAGATGGAAAATCTAAAATTTACAACAAAAGTCACTGTTGTAAAACTGATATCACCCAACACATTAATAGAGCTACATAGAAGAAAAATATTACCATGCTGAAGGTGATGAAAAGACGCCTTAAAAACTCAATGCCCATTCTTATTGAAAATACTGGATATAAAAGCACACTTTTTAAACACAATATATTTCAGACCCACAATAAGCCAGCACCACCCGATGAGGAAATACTAGATATACTATATTACTATAGTCAGGGAAAGCCCCATTTTTACCACTGTTACTCATTTTTATCAGTCAACACAGAGAATGAAATTAGAAAGGAATACTACTGGTAGGGGTACAATTAAATAACTAGAATATCCAAAAGAACCAACTAAATATTACTACAACAAGATAATCTAGTAGTTTAGTCAAGTACAAAACATAAAGAAATCTTTCCTTTGTATGTACAAAGAGAAACCAGATAAACGATAAAATGAAAGAAAAGATCTTATCTATAATTTAAAAAAAACAGGCATAAACTGAATAAAGAGTTCAAAACATGTATGAGAAAAACTATGGAACATTTCTGAGAGACACAAAGGTAGATTTCAACAAATGGAAAGACATATCTTTTTTCAGTACTAAAGATTGAGTAGCATAATGATGTTCTTTCTCCCTGAGTTAATTTTACATGGTCCCCAAATAAATACTATATAAAATTTTTTTTTTTATTTTGTTTGCTACAGCTAGACAACTGGAAAGAAAAAACAAGCAAAAACAAGGGAAAATATGAAGGGAAGAGCAAGAGTATTCCTATGACATATTAAATAATTGCTGCAAAGTCATTATAAGTAAAAGAGTACGAAGTCAAATGTACTGTATCAGTAAGCTAATTTCTTAGCTCTTATCATTATACTATGGATATATAAGATGTTAACATTAGGAGAAACTAACTGAAGGGTACATAGGAACTCTCTTATTTTTCTCTTTTATAAGTACAAAGTCATTTAAAAATAAAAAGACTTTAAAAAGCTATGATACTGGCAGATCAACCAAGGGAACACATTTTTTTAAATTCCAGAAGTATATGAAAAGTTAGTCATAGTAAAGGTAGCATCTCAAAGACATGTAAGAAGATGAACTTGAAATAAGCGGCAAGCATATGACCCAGCAATCCCACTTCTGGGCATACACACCGAGGAAACCAGATCTGAAAGAGACACGTGCACCCCAATGTTCATCGCAGCACTGTTTATAATAGCCAGGACATGGAAGCAACCTAGACGCCCATCAGCAGACGAATGGATAAGGAAGCTGTGGTCCATATACACCATGGAATATTACTCAGCCATTAAAAAGAATTCATTTGAATCAGTTCTACTGAGATGGATGAAATTGGAGCCCATTATACAGAATGAAGTAAGACAGAGAGATAAAGAACATTACAGCATACTAACACATATATATGGAATTTAGAAAGATGGTAATGATAACCCTATACGCAAAACAGAAAAAGAGACACAGATGTACAGAACAGACTTTTGGACTCTGTGGGAGAAGGCGAGGGTGGGATGTTTCGAGAGAACAGCATCGACACATGTATATTATCTATGGTGAAAGAGATCACCAGCCCAGGTTGCATGCATGAGACAAGTGCTCGGGGCTGGTGCACTGGGAAGACCCAGAGGGATCGGGTGGAGAGGGAGGTGGGAGGGGGGATCGAGATGGGGAACACATGTGTATCCATGGCTGATTCATGTCAATGTATGACAAAACCCACTACAATACTGTAAAGTAATTAGCCTCCAACTAATAAAAATAAATGAAAAATAAATAAATAAATAAGTGGCAAGGGCAGCAGGGCAGCCATGAGGAAGCATAAGACGGCACCTATCTCTCAAACTGCACATTAGGGTAAGTTATAGAAGAAACAGGGGTTCAAGTGCTAACAACATCACATGGCATTTAAATTACAGAAGAGAGTTGTGTTTGTAATTAAAAATACTTAAATGGAACATACCCTCTTCCAAGGAGGCTATTATAGAGCAACGAACATTTTAATTTCAACTTATTTGTGAAAGGGTAAGGCACATGGAAGGCTTGTTGGACCTCTGAAATGATTATGTCTATTACTACAATAGGTTAATAAATCAAGTTCTTAGGTTATATCAAACAAATGGGACAGGTTTTTACTGGGAAAAAAGCATAACTACTTTTAATTAAACAGGATACATCCATGAAGTGGAATATTACACTGGCATTAAAAATGAGGTTGATGTACAAACAAACAAAAAGAAGAGAGAAAACAAGAGAGTACTGATCACTACGTCTCATACTGTTCATCCTGTTTTAGTAAAAAATAAAAGGGTTGTAAAAAGATAAAAATGTCATTGAGAAAAAGTACACTGACTGCCTCTGGAAAGGTCTCAGCTCTGCTGAGAAGATGCCTTCCTTTTCATTGTATACGTTTTTGTAAAGTTTGAAGATCAGAGCAAAAGGTTAGTTTCTTTAAAAGATTGAATATTAGAGACAGACAAGATCCCAAATATATAAAGTGAACACAGTTTAAAGGTGGGGGGAATTGACTCAAGAAAGAAATAGATAATCTTAATAGTTCTACAACTACTGAAAGCTAGAGAAGTTTAAATGTTTCCCCTTTCCTCTGTCCAACACACACAAAAATACCAGATTCAAATGGCTTTATAAACACCTTCTACCAAACATTTGAGAAATGCATCATTCCAACCTTAACAAAATTAAATTATGTCATAGAAGATAATTAGATACAATTGTATTATGTAATTCATGTGGCATTAAGTGAAAATGCAGAATTATCAAATTATTAATACACAAATATTTATAACTAGATAACATATATTATAAATATTTTGTTAAATTATATAAGTTATGATAGTTGTATAATTTATATAATCTAATAATTATATAAATTTATTAAATGACAGTGATCATAATAATTATGAATTAAAGTTAAATACATACTGTATTTGTAATATGATACTATCTAGCCAACTAGCCTTGTCTTTTTTTAAATGAACTATGTATGTGCACAGAGAAGACTGAAAGATCACTAAAATGTCAAGGGTCTTCCCTGGGTGTAGAAATGATAAAAATCGTCATTTTTCTAAATTTTATAACACTTCTACCAACTAACACACATTATTTCTGTATTTTTTCCTCCAAAAGTTAAGTACCTCTAGTTTGGACACAATTTGAAATCATCACATTTGAAGGAGAAGAAAAGTAAGGGAGCCAAAGGCAGATTCAGGTACATATATAAATTGTGGGGGAGCCTTTCTTAATACAAATTAATTCAAAATTGCTAGTGCTACTGCAAAAGGGCACAGGAACTCCAATTAAAGATTACTATTCACATACATAGAAAACTGACGCTCAAAGAAATTTCAAGGTTAATTCAGGTCCACCCACAGTGAAGTGGCAAGCCAGTGTTGGTCAAATCCTCATGAGCAGATCATGCTAGACCACCTACCTAGATATACGTACAGTAGGTGCTCTGTATCCTTGGGTTCTCCATTCAACCACTGTGGATTCAACCAGCCACGGGTCAAAAATATACAGAAAAGATCTGGGGAAAGTTCCAAAAGACAAAACTTGCATTTGCCAAGCAGCCTGGCAACTACTTACATAGCACTTACAAGGTTATTATAACAAACCTAGAGACGACTTAAAGTATAATGGGAGGGATATATGTAGACTATATGTAAATACTATACTGTTTTATATTAATAAAAGGGACTTGAGCATCTCTGGGTTTTGATATCCTCCAAGGTCTCAGAACCAACCACTCACAGTTACTAAACGATGACTGTGTTATCTCCCAGAGCAGCTTGTTTCTCCTTCAGAGTCTCATGATTCCTAAAAAGTTACGTGTTCAGTTTGCATTCCCACCAACAGTGTAAGAGGGTTCCCTTTCCTCCACACTCTCTCCAGCACTTATTGCCTGCAGACTCTTGGATAGCACCCATTCTGACTAGCGTGACATGGTACCTCATTGTGGTTTTGATTTGCATTTCTCTGATAATGAGTGATGTTGAGCATCTTTTCATGTGTCTGTTAGCCATCTGTATGTCTTCTTTGGAGAAATGTCTGTTTAGTTCTTTGGCCCATTTATTGATTGGGTCTTTTCTTGTTCTGGAACTGAGCTGCAGGAGTTGCTTGTATGTTTTTGAGATTAATTCTTTGCGAGTTGCTTTGTTTGCTATTATTTTCTCTCATTCTGAAGGCTGTCTTTTCACTGTTGGTGGGAATGCAAACTAGTACAGCCACCGTGGAGAACAGTGTGGAGATTCCTTAAAAAACTGGAAATAGAACTGCCATACGACCGAGCAATCCCACTGCTAGGCATACACACCAAGGAAACCAGAATTGAAGGAGACATATGTACTCCAATGTTCATCGCAGCACTGTTTACAATAGCCAGGACATGGAAGCAACCTAGATGTCCATCGGCAGACGAACGGATAAGAAAGCTGTGGTACACATATACAGTGGAATGTTACTCAGCCATTAAAAAGAATGCATTTGAATCAGTTCTAATGAGGTGGATGAAACTGGAGCCTATTTATACAGAGTGAAGATAGAAAAACACCAATACAGTGTACTAACGCATATACATGGAATTTAGAAAGACGGTAACGATGACCCTATCTATATGCGAGACAGCCAAAGAGACACATGTGTGAAGAACAGACTTTTGGACTCTGGGGGAGAAGGCGAGGGTGGGATGATTTGAGAGAATAGCATTGAAACATGTATATTATCATATGTGAAACAGATCACCCGGACAGGCTTGATGCATGAGGCACGGTGCTCAGGGCTGGTGCACTGGGATGACCCAGAGGGATGGGATGGGGAGGGAGGTGGGAGGGGGGTTCAGGATGGGGGACACATGTACACCCATGACTGATTCATGTCAATGTGCTGCAAAACACACTACAACACTGTAAAGTAATTAGCTTCCAATTGAAATAAATTAATTAATTACCAAAAGAAGTTACGTGTTCAGTTATTATCATCCTAGCACCTAGCGTTGCTCAATAAGCATTTATTGAGTGAATCCATTTCTTAAATAATCAGAATAAGTGAAAACAAAAAATCTCAAACAGCTTAGACAGTATCAATAAATTCTCTTGACCCACAACTTTTTATCAATGAGTACCAAAGCTTTCTCTGGAAGATATCTAGAACAAAATCTCTAAATGCAAGAGGCATTTCCACATTTTTATGTTCAGTTAGTTAAATAACTAAAACTAAAGATAAACAGTTTCGGGTTGTCTTATGGAGTATGGCTAATCTATCAGGCGTCACTATCAAGGTAATCCTTGAAGGTAGGCATATAAGTAAAGGTAAAAGAAATTTAAAAACTGGAATGACTCAAAAATTAACTCTGTCAGAGTTAATTCTGCTTCACTGCTCTTATATGATATTAAAGACGTCAAACATGTATGCCCTGGTGTTACGGTAGTGAATACGCTATATTACATGGTAAGAAGGACTTGGCAGATGTAACTAAAGTTATTAATTAGCAGACTTTAAGAAAAAGGAGACAAGATTCACTGTCACTCGTTTGGCACTTTCTCTGCATGCCATATGGTAGCCTGCAACCCTAAAGAAGGAACACACTCTAAAGAATGAGCTTACATGGGGAAGATGAGCCCCAGAGCACTGTGACCCTTGCCCTAAAGCACAGAACAATGGCAAAGTTTGTTTTGGCTCTGTTTGGCTGACATTTATCCAATGCTGGCATTGAAAATATCTGCTTTAGTTAAGACCAGTATGGATGCAATAAAGAACCATGTAGTGACATGAGAAAAAAGATCTTCATAACCCACATAATCACGATGGTGTGATCACTCACCTAGAGCCACATATCCTGGAGTCCAAAGTCAAATGGGCCTGAGGAAGTCTCACTATGAACAAAGCTAGTGGAGGTGATGGAATTCCAGTTGAGCTGTTCCAAATCCTAAGAGATGATGCTTGCTGTCAAAGTGCAGCACTCAGTATGCCAGCAAACTTGGAAAACTCAGCAGTGGCCACAGGACTGGAAAAGGTCAGTTTTCATTCCAACCCCAAAGAAAGGCAATGCCAAAGAATGCTCAAACGACCACACAATTGCACTCATCTCACACGCTAGTAAAGTAATGCTCAAAATTCTCCAAGCCAGGCTTCAGCAATACGTGAACCGTGAACTTCCAGATGTTCAAGCCGGTTTTAGAAAAGGCAGAGGAACCAGAGATCAAATTGCCAACATCTGCTGGATCACCGAAAAAGCAAGAGAGTCCCAGAAAAACATCTATTTCTGCTTTGTTAACTTGCCAAAGCCTTTGACTGTGTGGATCACAACAAACAGGAAAATTCTGAAAGAGACGGGAATACCAGACCACCTGACCTGCCTGTTGAGAAACCTGTATGCAGGTCAGGAAGCAACAGTTAGAACTGGACATGGAAAAAACCAAAAAACAACAAACAAACAAAAAATGAAGTGGACATGGAACAACAGACTGGTTCCAAATAGGAAAAGGAGTATGTCAAAGCTGTACATTGTCACCCTGCTTATTTAACTTATGTGCAGAGTACATCATGAGAAATGCTGGGCTGGAGGAAGCACAAGCTGGAATCAAGACTGCCGGGAGAAATATCAATAACCTCAGATATGCAGATGATACCACCCTTATGACAGAAAGTGAAGAAGAACTAAAGAGTCTCTTGATGAAAGTGAAATAGAGGAGAGTGAGAAAGCTGGCTTAAAGCTCAACATTCAGAAAACGAAGATCATGGCATCCGGTCCCATCACATCATGACAAACAGATGAGGAAACAGTGGCTGACTTTATTTTTCTGGGCTCCAAAGTCACTGCAGATGGTGATGGCAGCCATGAAATTGAAAGACGCTCACTCCTTGGGAGGAAAGTTATGACCAACCTATACAGCATATTAAAAAGCAGAGACATTACTTTGTCAACAAAGGTCCGTCTAGTCAAGGCTATGGTTTTTCCAGTGGTCATGTACGGATGTGAGAGTTGGACTATAAAGCAAGCTGGGCACCGAAGAATTGATGCTTTTGAACTGTGGTACTGGAGGAGACTCGAGAGTCCCTTGGACTGCAAGGAGATCCAACCAGTCCATCCTAAAGGAGATCAGTCCTGGGTGTTCATTGGAAGGACTGATGCTGAAGCTGAAACTCCAATACTTTGGCCACCTGATGTGAAGAGCTGACTCATTTGAAAAGACCCTGATGTTGGGAAAGACTGAGGGCAGGAGGAGAAGGGGACGATGGAGGATGAGATGGTTGGATGGCATCACCAACTCGATGGACATGGGTTTGGATGGACTCTGGGATTTGGGGATGGACAGGAAGGCCTGGTGTGCTGCAGTTCATGGGGTCGCACAGAGTCAGACACGACCGAGTGACTGAACTGAGCTGAACTGAGAGACATGAGAAAGTTACCTTGTAACTTGTAAGGAATAACTCTTACAACCACAGTCAAACTCCTATGATTCAAGTAGGCCAATTCCAGAGCACTATGGTCCTGGACATTTTGACATGGACTTTCCTTGAGAATGGAGGTCACTTCCGTCTTGTTTTTATGTGGCTTTTGGATTAAAATCTTTGCTTGCTCAGCAATACACATCAGTGCCTAGTACTGTGCTGGTTGTATAGTACACTCTCAATAAAGGAGGGGGAGGGTGGCCCTGAGTGGGCCCAATGTAATCACATGAACCCGTAAATGCGGGGCTTCCCTGGTGGCTCAGTAGTAAAGAACTCGCCTGCCAATGTAGGAGATGCAGGTTTGATCCCTGTGTGGGGAAGATGCCCTGGAGAAGGAAATGGCAAGCCACTTCAGTAGCCTTGCCTGGGAAATCCCACAGACAGAGGAGCCTGATGGGCTACAGTCTATGGGGTTGCAAAGTCAAACACAACTTATCGACTAAACAACAATTCTCAGGCTTCGAAATTAAATTAGAATAAATTTCAAATCCCTTACCTCTGCTTACAAGACTGTATAACCTACCTCCTGCTTCCATTCCCACCCTCTTCCCCCACCTCCCCCGTTCTTTCCTCTCTCTAATGCCTTTGCACTGTCTGTCTTTCAGTTCGAGAACTCTGCTCCCAAATCTTCAAATGACTGCTCCACTGTTATCGTTCAGCTTTGGCATAAATGTCACATCTTCAAAGAGATCTTCCATCGCCATCAAATCAACACTGGTACTGTCCTTAAACCTTCTATCATATACACTGTTTTCTCCTCAAAACATTTAACATCTAAAAGGCTCTAGGCATCTATCTGTTTATTTAATTTTGTCTCCCTCATTATCATTCCCAAACTAGAACATAAATTTCATGAGGATAGGGACCTGGATTCTCATGCACTGCTGTTGCCTTCACACCTACAACAGTGTTTGGGGCACAGCAGACATCCAATAACACTGCTGAATGTATGAATGTAGATGATACAAAGAGGAGTAAGATATCAACTTACAAATGTGCACAAGAAAAGTTTTAATACGAGGTAACATCTGTACCAAAGGATGAGAGATTTGATAATTTCTGGCTAGGCAATCAAGAATGAGTTCAGAGAGAAAGTAGCAAGAGAAGTAGCCTTTAAAGATATTTAGGAATTTTAGGGCAGTTTTACATTTTGTCTGGTAGGCTAAAAACTTTAGACATCTTCTTATAGGCAATGAAAAATACAGACATTTCAAATAAGGAAGGATACATGATTATGGCAAGATTTACAAAAGTTAATAGAACCAGTTGATATTTCTTACTTTAGAGAAGAAATAACCAAGCATTATATGCATATACTACTAATTTATAGTTAAAACTAATGGCCAAAGACTTTTTCAATTGAAAAACATAACAACAGGAAAAAAAAACACAAAATTTTACACTCTATAATAAACTTAATTGTTTTAATTAGTCTTATTTTGACAATTTTGACAGCATACTTACTAATTTATGTTTTTAATAAGACAAAGAACTAAAAAATCACCTCTGACAATCATTTCACCAAATTAAAAAATATTCAAACATCTCCTCGTTAGTAAAGGAAACGTTTTTTCTAAATTCTTAATGTGCTCTAATCTGATAAAATTCCACTTTCTGGTCATCCAATGTTTTAAGCAATCTTTCGTCTGGGGGAAAAAAAAATCAAATTCTGATTAATTTTTTTTAATAAATGTTTAAAGCAGAATTTTATGTCTCCCCATGTGTCTTTTTAAAATCATGTCTTGTTGTCTTGTTTAATGTTTTCAGCTTTGATCTTTACTAAAAACCTAAAACAGCTATAACACTGCTCCCAAAGGTACAATTTACAATACAAACTTAGAAACCCTCCTCCATAAAGATGAGATGTCAACACTAAAGAGTTCAGGGACTTAAATTACCAAAACAGCACCAAATGTTTATGGTATCACTGTGAATTCAAGAAAAAGGAGCACACAGAATGAGTTTTTAAAAAATAGCCTTTTTTCCAAAACACAATTAAAACTACCATCACCTTAACATTTAAAATACTTAGATCACTTGGCCAATCATTTTATCAGTTTATAGCACACAAAAGAGCCCTGGAAATACATTTGATTTGATAAGAAAAAGTCCAATTTTTAAATTGACATTAAAGACAAAATCTACTGTATATGCAAGAATAAATTTATGGCGTAACAATGATGTTTATTTATTAGAACCTCAAACCAAATACTTGGGTCAAGACTTTTATTCTTACACGGTATCCTCAAGTTCTTACCTTGGATGAGAAAACAATGACCTTTTCAATACCCGATATACTGAAGATAGCATTGCCTAATTCTATACTACCATTTCCTGCTTTTTTTAATGTCGTCCCTCCCTCCTGCTTTATGCTGAATTTTAGCAGGTAAGGCAATGTATAGCCTATAAAATTATTTCATTTCTGAGTATCTGAAGATAAATGTTTTCTATTACAGGGTAAACAATCCAAATTTATTCTTAAGTAAAATGACAAAACCAAATCTACCTGGCATTACTGGATTGTGTCAATCAAATCAGAAACCTCTGGGTCACTTGCACTACTCAGAGTAGATCTAATACACAGATTCATTTTAGGGATTGAGAGAATGAATCACAGTAAGAGTTCAACATGAACACTTAACACTATAAAAGTGAAAGAGAGAAAGGAAAATCAAGGCAAACTAACAAATTTAATTCCTTCTTTCAATATAGATAAATATTTTTAAAACTGAAACTTATATTTACTTCATAAATCTTTAAAAAAACTTTCTTTGCCAAGTCCCGTAAGATCGGTAGAATTGTAGTGCTTCTACACTGCTTCTCTTCTATTAAAATAGAAAAAGCAGCACTGCTTCTATCAAAGATCAATACCCTAACGTGGGCATGGAGTCCAACTACTCCTGTCTTTGCAAGAAAACCACTGACTAACCTCTCTCTCTCCCGTATAGTCAGTTTCTCCTCTTCTACTGAACCACTATCATGAACAAATGTGCTCTATTATTACACATCTTAAGAAATTCCTCAGGACTTCCCGATAGCTCAGATGGTAAAGAATCTGACTGCAATGCAGGAGACCTGGTTTCGATCTCTGGGCCAGGAAATTCCTCTCCTGACCTCAGCTCCCCTTCACCTCCCCCGCCCCACCAATTAGATATGACCATTTCTTTGTTCTACTCACAGCAAAACTTCTTCATCTAGTGGCCTTCATTTCCTATCTCTATTTTCTCACCTTTAATTTACTCTTTAACCCACCCTAATCCTAAACAATCTCCTGAAACTCAATTGTCAAGGTCACTAATGACTACCCAGCGGCCTAATTCCATTGCCTCATCTTAGTACAGTAACCTCTTCAGGAACATTAGACCAAGCAGACCATTCTCTTCTACTTGAAGTAGATGTCTTCTCTTGTCCTCTACTTGTTCTTCTGGCTTTCCTCCTCCCTCTGATTTCCTCTATTGGTTTGTTTTTTCTCTTCAGGCGTCTTCTAAAACATGAGTGCCTGAGGACTTGTACCAGGACTGCTTTCTCTCCTGTTTTCTCACCTACTCCCAAGGCTTTAACGTCAATAACCTCAGACATGCAGATGACACCACCCTTATGGCAGAAAGTGAGGAAGAACTAAAGAGCCTCTTGATGAAAGTGAAAAAGTTGGCTTAAAGCTCAACATTCAGAAAACTAAGATCATGGCATCTGGTCCCATCACTTCATTGCAAATAGATGGGGGAGCAGTGGAAACAGTGGCTGACTTTATTTTGGGGGGCTCCAAAATCACTGCAGATGGTGATTGCAGCCATGAAATTAAAAGACGCTTGCGCCTTGGAAGGAAAGTTATGGCCAACCTAGACAGCCTATTAAAAAGAAGACATTATTTTGCCAACAAAGGTCCGTGTAGTCAAGGCTATGGTTTTCCCAGTGGTCATGTATGGATGTGAGAGTCGGACTATAAAGCAAGCTGAGCGCCGAAAAATTGATGCTTTTGAACTGTGGTGTTGGAGAAGACTCCTGAAGAGCCCCTTGGACTGCAAGGAGATCCAACCAGGTCATCCTAAAGGAGATCAGCCCTGGCTGTTCATTGGCAGGACTGATGCTGAAGCTGAAACTCCAGTACTTTGGCCACCTCATGCAAAGAGTTGACTCATTGGAAAAGACCCTGATGCTGGGAGGGATTGGGGGCAGGGGGAGAAGGGGAAGACAGAGGATGGGATGGTTGGATGGCATCACTGACTCGATGGACATGGGTTTGGGTGGACTCCAGGAGTTGGCGATGGACAGGGAGGCCTGGCGTGCTGCAGTTCATGGGGTCGCAAAGAGTCGGACACGACTGAGTGACTGAACTGAACTGAATGATGTTAAATCTCGAATTTAAATCCTAACCCTCTTCTGTGAATATCCAACTATCTATCTGATATTTCACTTGGATACATTTAAAATAAACAGATGCCTGATTCACAAATTTCCTGGCCCTCTCCCTATGAGACTTAAATCTTCAAATACCTACTCCTCTGAAGATTTCTGTCACAAAGAATACAGGGACAATTTTTTTTTTTCTTCTCTTACAGGGGCAGCCTTGCTCTTCCACACTATTACAGCAGCCTGAGTATGTATGTGCTAAGTCACTTCAGTCGCGTCTGACTCTTTCGACCCTATGGACAGTAACCCACCAGGCTCCTCTGTCCATTGGATTCTCCAGGCAAGAATGCTGGAGTGGGTTGCCATGTCCTCCTCCAGGGGATCTTCCCAACCCAGGGATTGAACCCACGTATCTTACATATCCTGCCCTGGCAGGTGGGTTCTTTACCACTCACACCACCTTATTTTGTGAAGAGTATAGTCAGAATTCATTATTTTCTGAATAAAAACGCCCTATATACAGTGAGGGTTCTGAATGACACCTGGATCCAATGGCTAGATTAAAGCAGTAACATCAATAGATAAGACAGGCAAGATCTCAGCACCACATTAAAGCTCGAGGATGTATTCTACAATTTCTAAGAGGAAGCCAGAATACTAAATCTTTAGATATTCCCAGATTACGTGAATGTTGTTCTTATCAGGCATCAAATACAACAAAAAATAAATCACTGTGAAAACGTTGGCAATCAA
The DNA here is from genome assembly GCF_963930625.1 of Muntiacus reevesi. Classification (NCBI taxonomy): domain Eukaryota; kingdom Metazoa; phylum Chordata; class Mammalia; order Artiodactyla; family Cervidae; genus Muntiacus; species Muntiacus reevesi. The sequence goes on along the minus strand of NW_027077807.1, from coordinate 1,248,226 downwards.
ACAGGCATTTTCCTGAGCAATGCATAATAGAAAAGTATGCAGCACCCTAAAAGCATTACTTTTTTGAATAAATTCACCTTGAGATTACCAAAAACACCAGCTGTAAGATCGCTGATCCAATGCTTATTTAAATGGGGAGTGGCACCAGAGCCACTTTCAAAGACTATCCTTAAAAATCTTTAAATTCTGATATGCAAGCTTTAGCACAGTGTTCACCTATGCTGAACAGAGCTGACCTGAGTGACCAGTGGCTTCCCAGTGGCTCAGCGGTGAAGAATCCACCTGCCAATGCAGGAGACGCAGGAGACTCAAATTCGGTCCCTGGGTCAGAAGATCCCCTGGAAGAGGACATGGCAACCCACTCCAGTATTCTTGCCTGGAGAATCCCAAGAGCAAAGGAGCCTGCTGGGCTACTGTTCACAGGGTCACAAAGAATTGAACATGACTAAGCACACATGAGTGACCAATAAAACATTGCAGAAGCGTGTGACTTCTGAGGCTATGTCACTGTAAGACACTGTGGCTTCTACCCTGGTCCCTTGGATTGCTTACTGTGGAGCCAGCCTCTGGGTTATCAGGCCACTCAGGCCACTCAGGTAACCTTATGGAAAGGTCAACATTTGGGTCCCAGGATGGCCTTTCCATAAGGTTACCTGAGTGTCCTTACAATGACTACCAACTTGCCAGCCAGATGAGTGAGTGAATGACCCCGGAAGCCGATCCTCTAGCCCTACTCAGCACTTGTTGCTCATGTAGACAGAGAATAAGCAAAATACACAGATTCTTTCACCTTACTGTAATCCATAACAGAAATTCCTCCTAACCACCCCCTTGAATAACTAGCAAATGAGCCATCCTTGTCAGAATTTCCCCAATTATCTTAACCACGGGACCACTTCTGTTAAAGCCCAAACCAGTAGGATTTCGAAACTGAAGGACTGGCTAATCAGACTGAAGCAGAAAGCTGTTTATCCTCTTCCAGTATCTGCTTTGTAACTTTTGAAGTAAAAAAAAACTGTTCTGGAGCTTGAATGAGAGTTATCATTATGATTTAAAATGCATGTTCTAGAATGCTACCTTGTGATGAAGACACAAATTAGAGTTTACCACAGTAGTGTATATATTTGCCCACCTAACAAGCTGAATTTGCAAAATTTGGGTTTCTGTGGACTACAGTGTGAAAAGCTAATCAAGAAACTGGTCACAGTGATTACACTGTTACCTGTGTTAATCACACAGTGATTGCTTCTGTGGAGGGGACATGTGTAACTAAGAGACAGGGATGAAAAGTCAAAGTGTGAGTCGTTCAGTTGTGTCTGATTCTGTGACCCCCATGGACTATAGCCCACCAGACTCCTCTGTGCAGGAAATTCTCCAGACAAGAATACTGGAGTGGGTTGCCATTCCTTTTCCAGCGTGTCTTCCCAACCCAGGGACTGAAGCAGGGTATCCTGCATTGCAGGCAGGTTCTTTTCCGTCTAAGCCACCAGGGAAGAGACAGGGACAGTATATTTATGTTCATTTCATTTTCTCTTGCAGGTTTTGATATGTATACTGCACGCCGGTAATATCTGCTCAAGAATATAAATCTTTAAGTCTCTTCCTGACAAAACTACATTTTTTAACGTTTAAAATAAGAGAAACCTAAAACAACTTCAGTACTTATTCAAAATCATGCTCATTACTTTTTAAATTCAACCAAGTAAGACATTATCTCAGTATCTTATTAGTGCCTACATTTGAAGCAAGTTACATGTTACAATGCTAGAAACACCCAAGATGATACGACAAGAAACAATCAGGCTTTGATAACATAAAAGCAGAATATGATTTTTTAAAACCACATATGTAGATCAGCCTTAGAAAACAATAACAAGAAAACTGGTGTTGTTATATCAATCCCAGACAAACTAGACCTTCATGCAAAAAGCACTTTCAGAATAAAAGTGGAATACTTCGTAACAGTAAGTCACTAAGCAGATATAACTATTACACATTTCTATCCAAATACTAGGCTTCCCTGATGGCTCAGCAGGGGAAGAATCTGCTGGCAACGCATGAGACACAGGAGATGTGGGTTCAATCCCTGGGTCGAGAAGATCCCCTGGAGAAGGAATTGGCAACCCACTCCAGTATTCTTGCCTAAAAAATCCCAAGGACAGGGGAGTTCGGAGGGCTACAGTCTAAAGGGTTGCAAAGCGTCAGACATGACTGAGCAACCAAGCACAGTGTATATATATATGTTCATCTACTAGCAATGTCTCAAATAAATAAAGCAAAAGCTGAGAGAATACAAGGGGAAATATCTACAGTGGTAAACGGGATATTTTAATACACTCTTGTCTGTGTAATTGATACAAGCAAACAAAAGGTCACTTATGACCCTGAAGATTTGAAATACGGGATTAACCAGCAAGATCCAATGTAAATATATTAGAACACCACATTCAATAGCTATAGGGAAAAAATAATATACTGGGGCCACAGTGCAGATCTCAAATATTAAAGGTCTGAAATCACAGACCTTTGAAACACTGAGATTGTTCTCTGATGACATTGCTATGTTGTTAAGAGTTCTCTGATGACATATCTTATATTGTTAGAAATAAAAGACATTTGAAAACAACTAGAAAATCTCCATGTGTTCAGAAATCGAGAAATATAATACATTCAACTTATCCAAGTGTTAAAGTAGATACCAGTGAAAATTAGAAACCATTTTAAAGTGAATTATAAAAGTACTATATATTAAAATTTGAGTAATGTTGCTAGCTGAAACAGTACTTAGAGGGAAATGCTCAGCCTTAAATGCATATATTTAAAAGGGAGAAATGCTGAAAAGTAGTGATCTACAAGAAGTTAGCAAAAGAACAAAAAAGTAAATCCCAAAAAGTAGAAGGAAGGAAATAAAGAGCGGAAATCAATGCAATAGAGAACAAATATGTAATAAAAAGAAAAGGAATCAGCAAGATTCAAAATTTGGTTCCTTTGAATGACTACTAAATTCCCAGGGAGACTGAATGAGGAAAAACAGAAGGTAGTTTTAGCCTATAACAGATACAATAAGATAATTCTTTACTGCAACCATTAAACGGATACTAATATTTATTATAAATAATTTTATGCTAGTAAATTTAAAAAGTTTAGATGAAAAGGACAACTTCTTAGGGGGAAAACTACCAAAATAATCAACAGAAAATCTGAGAAGGTTAAAAATTAAAAATCAAAGGAGTAATTAAAAATCTTTCCACAAAGAAAATTACCAGCCCAGATGGCTTCTCGGCCAGATTCTCACAGAAATTTAATGGAACAATTCAGTCCTACTTAAACTTTTTCAGAATAGAAAATGAGGGTCAGCTCATTTTATAAGGCTAGTATGAGATAACCGCTGATTTCAAATCCTGACAAGGACAATATAGGCCACCTCACTGATACAAAACTATTAACAGAATATCAAACTGAATCCAGAAATACATAAAAAGAGTAATACTGTAAAACCAAATTAGGTTTACCTCAGAAATCAGGTTAGGTTTAAGATTTTAAATAATATGTAATTCAATATATTAACATAGTGAAGGAGAAAAGTCATACAGTAATGAAAAGCTGCAACAACAACAAAAAAAGCATTAAATTCAAACAAACAGAACAAAACACAAAATTCTTAGTAAACCGGTACAGAAGGGAATGTCTTTAAACATGATGAAGGGTTTCACAGAAACAAAACAAAACGAACTTGAGCAAACAGGCCTGGAGGGAAATGCTGAAAGCTTCCTCTTGGAGACCGGGAACCAGAAGGGCAGGAGCTCTGGGGTGGCGGCAGCGCTGTGCGTCTTGACCTGAGCAATAAGTTCATGTGTGTTTGTGTGTTTGCAGTAACATGTAAAGTTCTCCATGGTGCTTTTATATACACCTTGAAATATATATTAAAGATAAAAAAGAAAGAAATATTTGGAAATAAAAGGCTAACCTAGCCTATCACTCAAGCTTGGCAACTCCGTAGGTCCTCACCTCCCCACCACCACCCAGCTACCGTTACTTTCAAACCAGTTAACATTTATTGGGCTTACAAGACATGGTACAATGTGGCAACATGTATCATGAACCTTAACAATGTCTAAGATGAAACCTTATTCCATTACATTACTCCAGTGCCAATCATTCCATTCTAAGGAAAAAGACAAAGAGAAAAAAATCCATGTGTTAAGACATTCACTGCCCACATGATGATAAAATAGAAAACCTAAACTAAATAACCACCTCCAGGAAACAATTAAGAAAAATAATTTTTACAATGGGATTATACAGTCAATAAAAATAAGATTTATCAAATATTCCAAGAAATGAATATAACCTAATTTTTAAAAAATTAGACATATACACATGTTTACACTGTAACAGGGGGAAAAAGTCATAGGCACAAAGAAGAAAGTGAAAGACAGAGGGAAGAAGAGAGGGACAGAGGGTACTGAAAGCGGGAGGGAAGGGTTGGGAGAGACGAAAACTCAACTGGTTTTCTTCATATGTTGAGCTTATGAATGTCATCTGTACTTCTGTATTTCCTGAATTTTCTTTAATGACTACAGAAAACTTTAGTAATGGGGTACATAAGAGCTGAAGAAAATAATCACAAACCTAAGTAAAGTATCCTAAATATTTTAAAAAGTTCCTTCAAAGGGTAACTTTAAAATTTCAACTTTTATCTCAGTACCATTTTATTCAGATAAATTATTTAACATTTAAATTGTGTTAAGTCTATCATATGCTAGTTACTTAGCACAGAGAGAACTTCTAATCATAATTAGTACTTAAAATAATATAACTTAAAAATAATAATTAGATTTCCAAAGATATATCATCTCCAATTTTCTAGCTAGAAAGTGAAAAGTGAAAGTGAAGCCCCTCAGCTGTGTCCAGCTCTTTGCGACCCCATGGACTGTAGCCTACGAGGCTCCTCCATCCACGGAATTTTCCAGGCACGAGTACTGGAGAGAGTTGCTGTTTCCTTCTCCAGAGGATCTTCCCCACCCAGGGATCAAAGCCGGGTCTCCTGCATTGCAAGAAGATGCTTTTACCATCTGAGCCACCAGGGAAGTTCCCTTGAGGCTTCCCTGTGGCTCAGCTGATAAAGAATCCGCCTGCAATGTGGGAGACCTGGTACAGTCCATGGGGTCACAAAGGTCAGACACGACTGAGTGACTTTCTAGCTAGCTGCTGCTGCTGCTAAGTCGCTTCAGTCGTGTCCAACTCTGTGCAACCCCATAGACGGCAGCCCACCAGGCTCCCCCATCCCTGGGATTCTCCAGGCAAGAACACTGGAGTGGGTTACCATTTCCTTCTCCAAAGCACAAAAGTGAAAAGTGAAAGAGCAGTCACTCAGTCGTGTCTGACTCTTCACGACCCCATGGACTGCAGCCCACCAGGCTCCTCCATCCATGGGATTTTCCAGGCAAGAGTAATGGAGTGGGGTGCCATTGCCTTCTCCAGACTTTCTAGCTAATAAAATCAAGTCTTTAAATGACCTTCAGAACTGCCCTTGGTCTACCCTGCCCACACCTACCCTCTGACCTGCCCTGCCACACACCCCCCACCCCCGCTTCAGCCACGGCCTCCCACATGCTGCTCTTCCAACATGCCAAGGACATTTCCACGTTAGAAGCTGCTGCTTGCTCTGCCCGAACATTTCCTTCCAGATAGTTCCATGGCTTAATCCACTTCACTCAGAAAAGGGCTTCTCAAAAAGCCTTTTCTCACCAAACTACCTGAAGTATTACAGTATCCTGTTACTTTTTAATCCCCTGAATCTATCTTATTCTGCTTCAAAACCTGTGAGCTCCCTGACGTGTGTGTGCGACTGAGTGTGCACACATGAATAATGTCTATGTCCCTCGCTGATATTTAAGCTCAGGAAGCACAGCTCTACTTTGTTTACCATTGTGTCACATTACCTGCCAATAGCAGGCTTTCAAAAATACTTGTTGAAAGAACAAAAGATGGTAACTGGTTTTAGTTTTGCTGAGAAAATAATGATGGAACACTACTAGAATTCAGTAAAGCTTTCAAATGAATTCATTCTCAATCACAAGAGCATTACACACATACTTTGGTGGTAGGAGTACAATGTTCACAATTCAGGGTTCAGTAACAGGAAGGAATGGGGACTTCTTATGTTTCCCTGCCCCTTTCCATATCCTTCCTTCCTCTCATTCATCCATAAATGGTTACTGTGTACCACTAAGTCAGAGAGTATTCTACACATTAAGAACACACAGACAATTAAGGCAAGTTAATGCATGAGACATATGAGCATAATAACCATAGAACATGGCATGCAACAGAGTTCTGTGAAGTTGTAACATAACAGAGGAAGTAATCCACTTTTAGGGGCAGGTGTTCAGGGAAGTTTCAACAGTGATGACATTCAACAAACACTTGCAAAACCAAATAACAAAAGATATGCTTCATTTTACTTTACATATGAAATGAGAGTATTAAGTCTGAAAGTGCTACAGTAATTTGCTACCATGAGATAAGCTCGCTTGAGAGCAAAACCAAAACAAGAGGAATGCCAGAGCAGGACCAGAGAAACTAAGCCAAGTCCTTGATGATTTCAGACTGGATGAAGCCCCAGATGAAGTTCAAGGACAAGACCTAATCATGCCCTTTACTGTGTAGCCAGTCTGAATTTGGTTTTCTGTCACTTGCAATATAAGTATACAGAGGAATCTCAGCGAATTCTTTGAAAAAAACCAAAGCATTTGTTTTTTCAGTGTACAGGGGCACTATTGGTATTCTGGAAGGGACAATTCTTGTTTTGCGGGCAAACATCACAGGACACTTGGTATATCTCGTCTCTACCAGACCCACAGATTTCCAAACACCACTCATCTTCAAGAAGAACCACAGGTCTATTCCCTGTTAGTTGCTACCTGTATCCATTCCTCACAGTGCACGCGTAAATGTTCTTAACAACAACCTTAAAAGAACTGGGATATACCACTCAAATATACTAATTTTATATAGTAATCCATTTTAATTAGTCATTCATGATTATCTAAATGACTGATTCAGTCCTAAGTACAGCTTATACCTGCTCTTGAGATAAGCAGTGCTTTAAGAATGCCACTACTATCTGAAAATTCTCATTCATTTAAGCTTACTTCTCCATACAATATTATCAATATATGTCACTGACAATGTTGGTTATCTTCCCTGTAGCCATTCATTTAATTTCTTCCTAGACTGAAATGCTAGTCCAAAATGAAATCTGATACAGGCTTTCTGTAAAAGGTTTACTTGCCTCATCAAGAGATGAGAGGGCAAACTTCCTCCCGTCTTTGGTGGTTGTGTCAGAATGTGATGCCTGGAGCAGAAAGAGAAACATGCAACTATGAAAGGATAAACCTGAGCACAAAGGTCGCCACTACAGATAAAGATGGAAAGCACTTGGATTCAATCTAGAGGGGAAGCCAGTCTGAGCAGGAACCCAAATGGGAGGGCAGTTTAGAGGAAACGGAAACACAGAACCTCTGTGCTGACTGAGGACTGAGGACTGAGCAAAGCAAAGCTTATGCACAAACTGCCCTTTAAACGAATCCTACCTATGCCTTTGCCAATTACCTGAGCTAATACACTTCTTCTGTTTTTAAATCCTATTTGCATCCTAACTGATACAGGAAACAGCTATGTTTAGGGGAAAGAGCAAAATCGAGACACTGTAGGGAATGTAAAGACATAAGAGACATAAGAGAATCAGGAACTATAAAGCCAAGAAACAAGAAATCAGATCATTTCATTCCTATGGAGTATATTTCAGAAGCAGTCTAAGAAAACCATGGATGATTGAGATAAGGCCGTTAGCTTTGGTAATTAGATCATCAAGATGACTTTTTAAAAACCAATTTCGGTGCTGCGATGGTAAGGGAAGTCAGAGTGCAAAGGAAAGAATAATTTACACTTTTAAGAACTCCATAATGCACCAAACCCTTGGAAAGACATGTAACGTGTGTTAAACTCCGTCGATTACAACTCTGTGAGGTAAGTATAACATTCTGTGGTGTCTTTAGTCGCTCAGTCTTGTCCGACTCTTTGTGACCCCATGGACTATAGCCCACCAAGCTCCTCTGTCCATGCTGACTCTCCAACAAGAATACTGCATTGGGTTGCCATGTCTTCCTCGTATAACATTCTACTTTACAGACAAAGAACACAGCCTGAGTAGTAAGTTGCCCACAGCCTCACAGACAGTAACTGGTTTCAGTAGACTTCAAAATCAGATCTTTGAAGCTTAAAAGTAAATGTCCTTCCTACTATACCCCTTCATGGATCACAGACTCGTCGTGGTGAAGGGGCTTGTGTAACTCAGTGAAGCCATGGGCCATGCCGTGCAGGGCCAGCCAAGACAGACGGGTCCTGGTGAAGAGTTCCGACAAAACGTGGCCCACTGGAGGAGGGAACGGCAAACCACTCCAGCAGTCCTGCTGCGAGAACCCCACGAACAGCATGAGGCAGAAAAATAAGACACCGAAGATGAGCACCACAATCAAAAGGTGTCCAATATGCTCCTGGGGAAGAGTGGAGGGCAGTCGTTAGTTCCAGAAAGAATGAAGTGGCTGGACCAAAGCGGATATGACGCTCAGTTGTGTGGATGTGTCTGATGGTTAAAGTCAAGTCCGACGCTGTAAAGAGCTATTGCTCTTTTTTTGCATGGGAACCTGGAACGGCAGGTCCGTGAATCAAGGCAAATCGGATGTGGTGAAGCAGATGGCAAGAATGAACATCTTAGGAATCACTGAACTAATATGGATGAGAATGGGCGAATTTAATTCAGATGACTGTTATATCTACTACTGTGGGCTCGAATCCCTTAGGAGAAAGGAAGTAGCCCTTAATAGTCAACAAGAGTTCTAAATGCAGTACTTGGGTGCAACCTCAGGAAAAAAAAATAATCTAAGTTCATTTCCAAGGCAAACTGTTCAATATCAGTGTTATCTTAAGTCTCTGCCCCAACCACTAATGCCAAAGAAGCTGAAGCTGAACAGTTCTATGAAGTAGAACTGCTGTAGTTCTCGAACTACACCTTCTAGAACAAACACCAAAAAAAAAAAAAAAAAAAAAAAGATGTCCTTTTCATCACAGGGGATTGGAATACAAAATAGGAAGCCAAGAGACACCCAGAATAATGGGCAAGTTTTGCCTTGGAGGGCAAAAGCAGGGCAAAGGCTAACAGAGTTTTGTCAAAAGAACACGCTGGTCATAGCAAACACCCTTTTCCAACAACCAAGAGACAGCTATACACACGGACATCACCAGATGGTCAATACCAAAATCAGATTATGTTCTTTGCAGCTGAAGATGGAAAAGCTCTACACAGACAGTAAAAAGAAGACCTGGAGCTGTCTGTGGCTCAGGTCGTGAGCTCCTAATAGCAAAATTCAGGTTTAAAGTGAAGAACGTAGGGAAAACGACTAGGTCATTTAGATATGACCTAAATTAAATCCCTTATGATTATACAGTGGAGGTGACAAATGGATTCGAGATGAGATCTGGTAGAGAAAGTGTCTACCAGATTCATAAAACTGAAAGAGGTTCATATATGCGTTTATTGAAAAAGATTCATATGTTTTATATGAGTTTATATACGAGGTTCATCACTGGAAAGAGGTTCGTAACATTGTATAGGAGGCAGTGACCAAACTAGTCCAAGAAAAAGAAATGCAAGAAGCTTAAGTGATTGTCTGAGGAGACATTAGAAAGAGCTGAGGAAAGGAGAGAAGTGAAAGGCAAGGGAGAAAGGGAAAGATATACTCAACTGAGTGCAGAGATCCAGAGAATACCAAGAAGAGATAAGAAACCCTTCTTAAGTGAACAATGCAAAGAAAACAACACAATGGGAAAGACTAGAGATCTCTTCAAGAAAACTGGAGGCATCAAGGGAACATTTCATGCAAGGATGGACACCATAAAGGACAGAAATGGTACGCACCTAATAGAAGGAAAAGATATCAAGAAGAGGTGGCACGAATACACAGAGAACAGTACACCAGTCACTGTGGTCACTCACCCAGAGCCAGACATCCTGGAGCGTGAAGTCAAGGGGGCCTTAGGAAACATTACTACCAACAAAGCTAGTGGAGGTGACGGAATCCCAGTTGAGCTATTTGAAATTCTAAAGGATGATTCTGCTAAAGTGTTGCACTCAATATGTCAACAAATTTGGAAAACTCAGTAGTGGCTACAAGACTGAAAAAGGTCACAGTTTTCATTCCAATCCCAAAGAAAGGTAATGTCAAAGAATGTTCAAACTACCATACAACGGCACTCATTTCACATGCTAACAAGGTTACGCTCAAAATCCTTCAAGCTAGGCTTCAAAAGAATGTGAACCTAGAACTTTCAGATGTACAAGCTAGGTTTTGAAAATGCAGAGGAACCAGGGAGCAAACTGCCAACATTTGTTCGATTATAGAGAAAGCAACAGAATTCCAGAAAAACGTCTGCTTCTGCTTCATTGACTGCGCTAAAGCCTTTGAATGTGTGGATCGTAACAAACTGTGGAAAATTCTTAAAGAAACACCAGTACCAGACCACCTTACCTGCCTCCTGAGAAACCTGTATGCAGGTCAAGAAGCAAGTTAGAATCGGACATTGAACAACTGACTGGGAAAGAGTTATAATAAAGCTGTATCTTGTCACCCTGCTTATTTAACTTCTACGCAGAGTACATCATGAGAAACACTGGGTTGGATGAAGCACAAGCTGGAATCAAGACTGCTGGGAGAAATATCAATAACCTCAGATATGAAGATGATATCACTCTAAGGGCAGAAAGTGAAGAGAAACTAACGAGCCTTTTGATAAGGGTTAAAGAAGAGCATGACAAAGTTGGCTTGAAACTCAGCATTCAGAAAACTAAGATCATGGCATCTGGTCCCATCACTTCATGGGAAATAGATGGGGAAACAGTGGAAACAGTGTCAGACCTTTATTTTTGGGGGCTCCAAAATCACTATGGATGGTGACTGCAGCCATGGAATTAAAAGATGCTTGCTCCTTGGAAGAAATGCTATGACAAACCTCAACAACATACTAAAAAGCAGAGACATCACTTTGCCGACAAAGGTCCGTCGAGTCGAGGCTATGGTTTTTCCAGTGGTCATGTATGGATGTGAGAGTTGGACCATAAAGACTGAGTGTCAAAGAATTGAGAATTGTGGTGCTGGGGAAGGCTCTTAAGCGTCCTGGGACTGCAAGAAGATCAACCAATCCTAAAGGAAATCAACCCTGAATATTCACTGGAAGCACTGATGCTGAAGCTGAAGCGCCAATACTTTGGCCACCTGATGCGAAAAGCCAACTCACTGGAAAAGACCCTGATGCTAGGAAAGACTGAAGCCAAAAGGAGAAGGAGGTGGTAGAGGATGAGATGGCTAGGTAGTGTCACCGACTCAATGAACATAAATTTGAGCAAACCCCAGGAGGTAATGGAGGACAGAGGAGCCTGCCATGCTGCAGTTCTTGGTGTTGCAAAGAGTTGGACACAACTGAGCGACTGAACAACAACTACACCAGGCTCCTAGGATTAAAGAATAAAAATACAGTGGCACAGCAGGCTCAAAATTCAGACTGGCTTCTGTGAGCTGCACAGCACACAGCACGGTGTTTGGCAGCCCTGGCAAAGGTATATTTAAGCATGCATGGAGGCTAGAGAGGGCAAAACTTAAAAAGGAGTGATCATGGATAATTACTGAGAAAGAAAGATAAAGAGGGATGATCATGGACACATCTGGAGAAGGTTGCTCTTGAAGGAAAGGAAGGACAATTCCTTCTTTTCAGAGAAGAGTAAATAAAGAAATGATATCAGGATAGAAAAGATTATACCTCAGATGCTTGAGATTTTTCTCAGGAAAGGAAAAGATCAAGTTATTTGCTATAAACACTTTCATGAAGTAAGACAAAAAAAAACCCCTCACAATCGACATTATAGATCTGGAGGATAACAGAACACTAACTGGTATGAAAACAATCCAAAATCCTCACACAACTGTCTCTTGTATCCTTCAGGGATCAAGATAGTGATTAGGCCTGTTCAGAACTGGGCACTAGAAAGATAAATTGACATAAAGTTAAGTATTCTAAGGTATCAATGATGGGCTGGTAAAAACTGATGACCATGGGATCCTGGTGACTAGGGGAGGCAAATGAAAAGAGCAGTAGGCTAAAGAATTGAATGAATAGACACAAAGACGGGAGGGTTCCTAAAGACAGGAAGAGGGGAAGAAAGAGAGAGAGAAAACGGGTTCCATAAGTGTGGAAGAGTGCTTGTTTGTGGTCAGACAGGTCTTGACACAATGTCTCAGGCAATGAGCTACTGCCTAGGGCTGAGCACTACCCCGTCAGCTAAAAGCACAGAATTGAGAGACAAGTGCCTGTAAAAACACGCAGTCCTCGGGTGCAGGAAACAAACAGGCTTACCTGGTGGCGCTAGTGGTAAAGAACCCACCTGCCAACGCAGGAGACAGAAGAGATGTGGCTCTGATCCCTAGGTCGGGAAGGTCCTGTGGAGGAGGAAATGGCAACCTGCTCCAATATTCGTGGCTGGAGAAGTCCCATGGACAGAGGAGTCTGGCGGTCCTGTGGAGACTGCAAGGAGATGGACGTGACTGAAGCGACTTAGCATAGCACAGCAACAAACAAGTGAATGAATCTGCCCATACAGGAATCAAACACTTAAAATATCTCCTCTCCTTTTAAAATGAACAATTCTATCTCCAAATTTAAGAAATTCATCAAGAGGCTAAAAGTCTACAATAAAGGTTAAGGCAGATGTGTGTCAGGAGGTAGAACAAAAAGTTAAATCTGTCAGGCCAACTGTAACCCACCTGTTAAAAGACTTTTAGCATAAATTTCCAATAAGGCAACAACAGTCTGTGCTTTAGAAACTCTGGAGAGCACCTAGCATGGCTTCAAAAAAAGGATATCACTCAATTTAATTTTAAAAGCTCCACCCATTGCAATCTCAGTGGATACACTACCATTTATACTCATAGCTTCATTTTTCACCATTCTGCTGCTCTTGACACATTATCCAATTACAGGAAAAAATTGGGAAAAATCAGACATGGCAACCTCCTCCACTACCACATCCCTCCTTCAGTTTGCACTTTTTACACCATTAATTCTGACTACTCTTGCCCTAGTAATAAATGAAGAAGAAATGACACTGGCACAACCTAAATTTTGCAGAAAATATCAAGTACAAGAAAGATTGCCAAGTAGTACTAATAACAATTGAGAACCCAAGAAATTTGAGAAGTTTCAAGTTTAAAAAGCGTTTTCTCCATTTCAGTCCTTTCCAAATAAAACAAAGGGCTTGGACAACACAAGATTGTGAAGCTTCAACGGACGATTTAGCCTAACAGTGAATAAAAGAATCACTAAAATCGCTTATCCTTTCTTGGGCTATTACATTTCTTACCCTCACAAAGCCTTCTTTTAAAACCAGGACCACTTCTCAATTCTTTCCCTGGATCTAGTATACATATGTCCCTCCGTCCGCCCCCCCCCCTCCAAAAAATGGTTAGAGACCAAAGACTCGCTGTAATCAGAAAAGGATTAATTTAGATGAAGAATCACTTGCCGTCACTGGCACCATTCCTCAAAACCATCAAAGTCTCCTGGGGGCTGGATCCCCCTGACAAGATGAACAAAATCCACTGGCGTCTGGATAGCAAGCTTTTCTCTGTAAGTCTATAAGCCTGGGAAAGCTTTCCAGACAGTTCAAAAGACTTCTCAAGGAAGCAAAAGGTCGAGACCAGGAAGATGGGGAGGTGACTAAAACAGGCAGACGACCCACCCACCTAACGCAAAGGAGGGACCGCTTGCAAGGGCTGACGCTTCAGCAGGAGGCAGGAAAGGTTGCGGAGGGCGGCCGGCGCTGCGACCCCCGGCCCCTGCGTGGGAATGGAGGGCACACAAAGTCAGGGGCCAGCCGGAGGCCTGGAGCGGGGCGCGGAGAGGGGGCGGGACGTGGAGACAAAGCAGCGGTGGACTCCGGCTGAACACCACCAGGGTCTGAGCCACGGCGGGGCAAAGCCGAGAAAGCTTTGCCCCAAGAGGAGACACCGAAGCTTGCAGCTTCACCCACCTGCCAGACGCTCGCCCCGCGGACAGAAGCACGGACGCAGCCCGGGCGCTTCCTCTCCTGCCGGACACAGCCCCTGCCGCCGCCGGAGCTCCGGACCCGACAGCACAGGGCGGTAGCGAAGTAGGCAAAGCGGCGACCGCACTCGAGCAGACGGGGGTGTACGTAGGGGGCGCCGGGGGGCTCGGGAAGGCAGCTCTGTGCTTGACCTTCCTCACCGGTGGCCAACGGCGCTCCCTGGGAACAGCATCCCGCCTCGGCCCGCTGCAGCGGCCGGGCTTCCTGCGGCCACAAACCGCCCCCGCGCTACTCGGCCGCCGCCATCTTGTCGGAGGCGGGAAAGACCGCACTGCGCAGGCGCGCGCCGACGCTGCCGGCTCCCCGCCATAACGCGCAGGCGCGGGGGGCGCTTCCCACCCCACCCCCCACCCCCACCCGCCGAGGCCGTCTTCCGCAAAGCCGTCTGCTCCCTCGCACGGGTGCTGCCAGGCTTAGTGGCCAGCCACAAACTGCACCGCAGCCGAGTTAATAGACCCTTCTGCGCACCTCACAGTCAGTCATTGTGTAAAACCCTATCTGTGTGCCAGGTCCCGGGACAGGCGCTGGTGAAAGATTAGTAAAACGCGGCTTCAGCGCTAACTGCCACTGCTGCTAAATCGCTTCAGTTGAGTCCGACTCTGTGCCACCCCATAGATGGCAGGTCACCAGGCTCCCCGGTCCCTGGGATTCTCCAGGCAAGAACACTGGAGTGGGTTGCCATTTCCTTCTCCAATGCATGAAACTGAAAGTGAACTCGCTCAGCCCTGTCCGACTCTTAGCAACCCCATGCAAGGCAGCCCACCAGGTTCCTCCGTCCATGGGATTTTCCAGATGAGAGTATTGGAGTGGGGTGCCATCACCTTCTCCGTCCAGTGCTAAAGGTGTTCCTAATCTAGTGAAAAAGGACGGGGATGAACGAGTGATTTCCACAATTCGTGTTTGTTACCTGCACGCCACCTTCGCTCTCTTGCCCCTTTGATTTTAATAACTGAAAACATACCTCTTCCAGGAAGTCCTTACTCTCACACAATTTGGTTAGTTCTTTTCTAATACCTCGCCTTACCTCTTTAAGCTTTATTTCATTCATTGTAAATTCAACAAGTACTATTTGAGTTTCATTTATATTCTAGATATGCTTCTAGGTTATAGCAATAAGAAATATAAACTCATGGGACTTCTATTTTAGGGGAGAGTATAAAACAAACAAAACAAAAAAAAACAAACTTCAAACAATCAACGAAATAACGTTTGATAGTGGTGAGGGATGGGAAGAGGAAAAAACCACCAAAAGTTAATGTTGGGTGAGGGGTGGTAATTAGCGATCTCTCTCCAGAGATGACACTTGATCTGAGGCCTTACTGACCACTGGGGCCAGAAGCTATGAGAATCATCCAGGCAGAGCGTTCTAGACAGAACAGCAAATGCAGCAAACCTCTCATTCTTGAGGTGGGAGTGAGACCAGCACATAAAGGACAGAAAGACTAGGTGATGTGGACACCTGGGGAGGATATGTGGGGGGGCGGGGGGGGGGGGACAGGGGCAGTTTAGGTGGGACATTGAGGCCATGGTAAGAAACTGGATTTTTACCTCATGGCAGCCCTTCCATCTTGCTGACACTGCCAGAACTCATCCTCAAACACTTCTAGCTCCTGACTGCCTCGCTGGACATGCTGATTCCACTGTCTTGAAGACACTTGCTCTTGTTCTTTACACATCTAGCTTCTCATCTTTCAGGTTTCAGTTTAAATGTCACCTCAGAAAGGCCATCCTTCCTAAACTAAGTATCCCACCTGCCCTTTCATTAGTCTCCATCATTGCACCTGATCATTTCTTTATGGGCACTGAACATATTTTTCAATTATATATTCATTGCTTCTTCACCATTCAGTTCACTAAACTGACTCCACCAGGGAGGGAAGATGTTTCACTTACTAGTGAATACTCCATGCCTAGCACCATGCCTGGCATGAATGATCACTCAATATGTGTTTGCTGTTTTTAGGAATGTCGAGTTTGTCAGCACTTAAGTAGCCAGGGGTATACTACATTGTTTTACACTGGTTTTTAAAAAATAATGCAAATCATTTCCTGTTTATATACCCTCTGCTAGATTATAAATAAGAACTTTGGCAGAGAGAGAGAGAGAGAGAGAGAGGAAGAGAATGAGATGAAGAGTAGGTGAGGGGTAGTGGGCAAAGATTTTATTTTGCATATATTTGCAGGGCTGGGAGGTGGAAGGCTTCGATTTAGTGAAGCACCTGTTACATGTGTCCTGCGTTTGGCTTAATTGTCACTACAGCCTTGCGAGGTAGTTTTCCTTAGTTTCATACATAGCAAACTTGAGAGAGATTAAGTAACTTGCCTAAGGTCCTACATTAAGAGACAGTGCCAACCATAAAGTTCATGCCCTTCCCTTCGAGAGAAACTGGATTTTGAGATGGGTTTGTTTGGTGATTTGATTCTGTGTCATTAGCAGGCTTTTATTAGCCATTTCAGCCACTGCCATTTAAGAATCCCAATCATACTGCTGTTCTTGTATAGGATCTCAACAAAGGGCCTGATGTGAAATTGCTGTGATTTTTTTTCTTTTGGACTCTGGCAGGGTTCATTTGACCATTCCCTCTTCATGTCTTTTTAAAATTTGTATTTCTTTTTATTAATAATATGTACACGTTTGATCAAAGGAAAAGAGGAGATATAGAAAAATGGGTGCATTTCCTAAATGCTAGCTGCATCCCCTTGGTTAGGCTTGTTATTTTATGACTCTTTCATCTAGGTCCCAAGTAATACTTTAGACATCAAAGACAGTTCTCTGGCAAAGAGTGACAGCCTCATCACAACAATCACTTCTCCCATTTGCTCATCAAAATTATACACCATCATTTCCCTCCAAACAGGATAGCTGGGGGAAACTATGAGAAAGAATAGGGCTGCTATCCTGTATCCAGGGCCATTCAGCCTTTATATGAAGGCATTCAGTTTCTTTAATATCATTAACTCATGATAGCATACACCGGTCAATCAAAGCCAGTTAGTCCATAAGCAAACCAAATAGTAGTTGGATAAACACACTTAAAAAGTTTCTTTGTTCTTCTACCCCCACTATAGTAGGACTCCATCTTGGAATAAATTCTGGAATCAAGGCAATGTCTTTGGTTTCTGTGAGATGCTCTCCTCATGGTTACCATCTGTTGTTGGTTGAATATTCTCCCACTCCTCAAAAGATATGTTGAATTCCTCACCTCAAGTACTCAACAATATGAACTTATTTGGAAATAGGATCATTGCCGATATAATTAAGTTCAAATGAGGCCATACTGGAGTAGGTGGACCCCTAATCCAATAACTAGTGTCCTTCTAAGAAGTCAGCCAAATGGAGGAAGAGACACACGGGGAGAAGGCTGTTTGATGGCAAAGGCAAAGATTGGTGTCGTGCACCTGCAAGCCGAGGAACACCAAAGACTGCTGGCCAGCCACCAATACTGAGGAAGAGGCAAGTGAGGATTTCTCTACAGATTTCAGGGGAAACACACTCGTGTCAACAACTTGATATCAAATGTAGAGGCTCCAAAACTGTGAGACAGTAAATATCCATTGTTTTAAGCCACCCAGTTCATGGCAATATGTTATAGGGGCCTTAAAATCTAATACACCGCACTTTCTCTTTGTGTGTGTCTGTGTGTGTGTGTGTGTGTCTGTGTGTGTGTGTGTGGACGTGAAGTAAAGGAAAGAGACTGTCAGGGCTTGAAGCAGAGGAAAGAGATGGGGATGGGCTTCCCACTCCTGTATTCTTTCTGGCAAAACCCTATGGGCAAGGGAGCGTGATGGGCAATAGCCCATGGGGTACCAAAGAGTCTCAGATGTCTGCTAAGTGATGATTTAGCAGGCACACATGCATGCAAAATATCATTTAAGCCTGTGGCGCTGAAATGCAGCTAGTGATGCATTACTGGAGTTTGTTGCCATGCCCTCCTCCAAGGGATCTTCCAACCCAGAAATCAAACCCAGGTCTCTTGCATTACAGGCGGATTCTTTACCATCTGAACCACCAAGGAAGCACTCAGTTCAGTTCAATTCAGTTGCTCAGTCATGTCCAAATCTTTGCTACACCATGGACTGCAGCCCACCAGGTTCCTCCGTCCATGGGATTTTCCAAATGAGAGTATTGAAGTGCGGTGCCATCGCCTTCTCCGTCCAGTGCTAAAGGTGTTCCTAATCTAGTGAAAAAGGACGGGGATGAACGAGTGATTTCCACAATTCTTGTTTGTTACCTGCACGCCACCTTTGCTCTCTTGCCCCTTTGATTTTAATAACTGAAAACATACCTCTTCCAGGAAGTCCTTACTCTCACACAATTTGGTTAGTTCTTTTCTAATACCTCGCCTTACCTCTTTAAGCTTTATTTCATTCATTGTAAATTCAACAAGTACTATTTGAGTTTCATTTATAGTCTAGATATGCTTCTAGGTTATAGCAATAAGAAATATAAACTCATGGGACTTCTATTTTAGGGGAAAGTATAAAACAAACAAACAAAAAAACAAACTTCAAAAAATCATCGAAATAACGTTTGATAGTGGTGAGGGATGGGAAGAGGAAAAAACCACCAAAAGTTTATGCTGGGTGAGGGGTGGTAATTAGCGATCTCTCTCCAGAGATGACACTTGATCTGAGGCCTGACTGACCACGGGGGCCAGAAGCTATGAGAGTCATCCAGGCAGAGCGTTCTAGACAGAAGAACAGCAAATGCAGCAAACCTCTCATTCTTGAGGTGGGAGTGAGACCAGCACATAAAGGACAGAAAGACTAGGTGATGTGGACACCTGGGGAGGATATGTGGGGGAGTGCGGGGGGGGACAGGGGCAGTTTAGGTGGGACATTGAGGCCATGGTAAGAAAATGGATTTTTACCTCATGGCAGCCCCTCCATCTTGCTGACACTGCCAGAACTCCTCCTCAAACACTTCTAGCTCCTGACTGCCTCGCTGGACATGCTGATTCCACTGTCTTGAAGACACTTGCTCTTGTTCTTTACACATCTAGCTTCTCATCTTTCAGGTTTCAGTTTAAATGTCACCTCAGAAAGGCCATCCTTCCTAAACTAAGTATCCCACCTGCCCTTTCATTAGTCTCCATCATTGCACCTGATCATTTCTTTATGGGCACTGAACATATTTTTCAATTATATATTCATTGCTTCTTCACCATTCAGTTCACTAAACTGAACTCCACCAGGGAGGGAAGATGTTTCACTTACTAGTGAATACTCCATGCCTAGCACCATGCCTGGCATGAATGATCACTCAATATGTGTTTGCTGTTTTTAGGAATGTCGAGTTTGTCAGCACTTAAGTAGCCAGGGGTATACTACATTGTTTTACACTGGTTTTTAAAAATAAATGCAAATCATTTCCTGTTTATATACCCTCTGCTAGATTATAAATAAGAACTTTGGCAGAGAGAGAGAGAGAGGAAGAGAATGAAATGAAGAGTAGGTGAGGGGTAGTGGGCAAAGATTGTATTTTGCATATATTTGAAGGGCTGGGAGGTGGAAGGCTTCGATTTAGTGAAGCACCTGTTACATGTGTCCTGCGTTTGGCTTAATTGTCACTACAGCCTTGCTAGGTAGTTATCCTTAGTTTTATACATAGCAAACTTGAGAGAGATTAAGTAACTTGCCTAAGGTCCTACATTAAGAGACAGTGCCAACCATAAAGTTCATGCCCTTCCCTTCGAGAGAAACTGGATTTTGAGATGGGTTTGTTTGGTGATTTGATTCTGTGTCATTAGCAGGCTTTTATTAGCCATTTCAGCCACTGCCATTTAAGAATCCCAATCATACTGCTGTTCTTGTATAGGATCTCAGCAAACGGCCTGATGTGAAATTGCTGTCATTTTTTTTTTTCTTTTGGACTCTGGCAGGGTTCATTTGACCATTCCCTCTTCATGTCTTTTTAAAATTTGTATTTCTTTTTATTAATAATGTGTACACATTTGATCAAAGGAAAAGAGGAGATACAGAAAAATGGGTGCATTTCCTAAATGCTAGCTGCATCCCCTTGGTTAGGCTTGTTATTTTATGACTCTTTCATCTAGGTCCCAAGTAATACTTTAGACATCAAAGACAGTTCTCTGGCAAAGAGTGACAGCCTCATCACAACAATCACTTCTCCCATTTGCTCATCAAAATTATACACCATCATTTCCCTCCAAACAATATAGCTGGGGGAAACTATGAGAAAGGATAGGGCCGCTATCCTGTATCCAGGGCCATTCAGGCTTTATATGAAGGCATTCAGTTTTTTTAATATCATTAAATCATGATAGCATACACCTGTCAATCAAACCCAGTTAGTCCATAAGCAAACCAAATAGTAGGTGGGAATACATACTTTAAAAGATTCTTCGATCTTCTATCCCCACTGTAGTAGGACTCCTTCTTGGAATAAATTCTGGAATCAAGGCAATGTCTTTGGTTTCTGTGGGATGCTCTCCTCATGGTTACCATCTGTTGTTGGTTGAATATTTTCCCACTCCTCAAAACATATGTTGAATTCCTAACCTCAAGTACTCAATAATATGAGCTTATTTGGGAATAGGATCATTGCCGATGTAATTAAGTTCAAATGAGGCCATACTGGAGTAGGTGGACCCCTAATCCAATAACTAGTGTCCTTCTAAGAAGTCAGCCAAATGGAGGAAGAGACACACGGGGAGAAGGCTGTTTGATGGCAAAGGCAAAGATTGGTGTCGTGCAACTGCAAGCCAAGGAATACCAAAGACTGCTGGCCAGCCACCAAAACTGAGGAAGAGGCAAGTGAGGATTTCTCTACAGATTTCAGGGAAACACAGTCGTGTCAACAACTTGATATCAGATTTAGAGGCTCCAAAACTGTGAGACAATAAATATCCATTCTTTTAAGCTACCCAGTTCATGGCAATTTGTTATAGCGGCCTTAAAGTCTAAAACACCCCACTCTCTCTTCGTGTGTGTGTGTGTGTGTGTGTGTGTGTGTGTGTGTGTGTGTGTACGTGAAGTAAAGGATAGTGACTGTCAGGGCTTGAAGCATAGGAAAGAGATGGGGATGGGCTGCCCACTCAGTATTCTTTCTGGCAAAACCCCATGGGCAAAGGAGCGTGATGGGCAATAGCCCATGAGGTACCAAAGAGTCTGAGATGTCTGCTAAGTGATGACTTAGCAGGCACACATGCATCCAAATTATCATTTAAGCCTGTGGCGCTGAAATGCAGCTAGTGATGCATTACTGGAGTGGGTTGCCATGCCCTCCTCCAAGGGATCTTCCAACCCAGGGATCAAACCCAGGTCTCTTGCATTACAGGTGGATTCTTTACCATTTGAGCCACCAAGGAAGCACTCAGTTCAGTTCAATTCAGTTGCTCATCATGTCCGAATTTTTGCTACCCCATGGACTGCAGCATGCTTGTCCATCAACAAGTGGTGGAGTTTTCTCAAACTCATGACCACTGAGTTGGTGATGTCATCCAACCATCTCATCCTCTGTTATCCCCTCCTCTTCCTGCCTTCAACCTTTGCCAGCACCAGGGTCTTTTCATATTAGTCAGCTCTTCAGATCAGGTGGCCAAAGTATTGGAGTTTGAGCTTCAAAATCAGCTCTTCCAATGAATATTCAGGACTGATTTCCTTTAGGATGGACTGGTTGGATCTCCTTGCAGTCCAAGTGACTCTCAAGAGTCTTCTCCAACATCACAGTTCCAAAGCATCAATTCTTTGGTGCTAAACTTTCTTTATAGTCCAACTCTCACATCCATACATGACTACTGGGAAAACCATAGCCTTGACTAGACAGACCTTTGCTGGCAAAGTAATGTCTCTGTTTTTTAATATGCTGTCTAGCTTGGTCATAATTTTCATCCAAGGAGTAAGCATCTTTTAATTTCTTGGCTGTAGTCACCATCTGCAGTGATTTTGGAGCCCAGAAAGATAAAGTCTACCACTGATTCCACTGTTTCCCCATCTATTTGCCATGAAATCATGGGACCGGATGCCATGAACTTTGTTTTCTGAGTGTTGAGCATTAAGCCACCTTTTTCACTCTCCTCTTTCACTTTCATCAAGAGGCTCTTTAGTTCTTCTTCACTTTCTGCCACAAGGAGGGTGTCATCTGCATATCTGATGTTATTGATATTTCTCCCAGGAATCTGGATTCCAGCTTATGCTTCATCCAGCCCAGGGTTTCTCATGATGTACTCTGCATATAAGTTAAATAAGGAGGGTGACAAGATACAGCCTTGACGTACTCCTATTCCTATTTGGAACCAGTCTGTTGTTCCATGTCAGTTCTAACTGTTGCTTCCTGACCTGCATACAGCTTTCTCAACAGGCAAGTCAAGTGGTCTGGCATTCCCGTCTCTTTCAGAATTTTCCAGTTTGTTGTGGTCCACACTGTCAGAGGCTTTGGCATAGTCAGTAGAGCAGAAATAGATGTTTTTCTGGAACCCTCTTGCTTTTGTGACGATCCAGCAGATGTTGGCAATTTGATCTCTGGTTCCTCTGCCGTTTCTAAAACCAGCTTCAACATCTGGAAGTTCATGGTTCACGTATTGTTGAAGCCTGGCTTGGAGAATTTTGAGCATTACTTTACTAGTGTGTGAGATGAGTGCAATTGTGCAGTACTTTGAGCATTCTTTGGCATTGCCTTTCTTAAGGATTGGAATGAAAACTGACCTTCTTCAGTCCTGTGGCCACTCAATTTGCTGGCCTACTGAGTGCAACACTTTGACAGCATCATCTTTTAGGATTTGAAGTAGCTCAGCTGGAATTCCATCACCTCCACTAGCTCTGTTCATAGTGATGCTTCCTAAGGCCCACTTGACTTCACATTCCAGGATGTCTGGCTCTAGGTGAGTGAGCACACCAAGGTGGTTATCTGTGTTGTGAAGATCTTTTTTTGTACAATTCTTCTGTGTATTCTCGCCACCTCTTCTTAACATCTTCTGCTTCTGTTAGGTCCATACCATTTCTGTCCTTTATTGAGCCCATCTTTGCAAGAAATATTCCCTTGGTATCTCTGATTTTCTTGAAGTCATCTCTAGTCTTTCCCATTCTATTGTTTCCCTCTGTTTCTGTGCACTGATCATTGAGGAAGACTGCCTTATCTCTCTTTGCTATTCTTTGGAACTCTGCATTCAAATTGGTGTATCTTTCCTTTTCTTGTTTCCTTGTGGCTTCTCTTCTTTCCTCAGCTATTTGTAAGCCCTCCTCAGACAGCTATTTTGCCGTTTTGCATTTCTTTTTCTTGGGGATGGTCTTGATCCCTGTCTTCTGTACAATGTCATGAACCTCCGTCCATAGTTCATGAGGCACTCTGTCTGTCAGATCTAGTTCCTTAAATGTATTTCTCGCTTCCACTGTATAGTCACAAGGGATTTGACTTAGATCAACAAAAATTTACAACAAAAGTCACTGTTGTAAAACTGATATCATCCAACACATTAATAGAGCTACATAGAAGAAAAATATTATCATGCCGAAGGTGATGAAAAGACGCCTTAAAAACTCAATGCCCATTCTTATTGAAAATACTGGATATAAAAGCACACTTTTTAAACACAATATATTTCAGACCCACAATAAGCCAGCACCACCCGATGAGGAAATACTAGATATACTATATTACTAGAGTCAGGGAAATCCCCATTTTTACCACTGTTACTCATTTTTATCAGTCAACACAGAGAATGAAATTAGAAAGGAATACTACTGGTAGGGGTACAATTAAATAACTAGAATATCCAAAAGAACCAACTAAATATTACTACAACAAGATAATCTAGTAGTTTAGTCAAGTGCAAAACATAAAGAAATCTTTCCTTTATATGTACAAAGAGAAACCAGATAAACGATAAAATGAAAGAAAAGATCTTATCTATAATTTTAAAAAAAACAGGCATAAACTGAATAAAGAGTTCAAAACATGTATGAGAAAAACTATGGAACACTTCTGAGAGACACAAAGGTAGATTTCAACAAATGGAAAGACATATCTTGCTTCTGTACTAAAGATTCAGTAGCATAATGATGTCCTTTCTCCCTGAGTTAATTTTACATGGTCCCCAAATAAATACTATATAAAAATTTTTTTTTATTTTGTTTGCTACAGCTAGACAACTGGAAAGAAAAAACAAGCAAAAACAAGGGAAAATATGAAGGGAAGAGCAAGAGTATTCCTATGACATATTAAATAATTGCTGCAAAGCCATTATAAGTAAAAGAGTACGAAGTCAAATGTACTGTATCAGTAAGCTAATTTCTTAGCTCTTATCATTATACTATGGATATATAAGATGTTAACATTAGGAGAAACTAACTGAAGGGTACATAGGAACTCTCTTATTTTTCTCTTTTATAAGTACAAAGTCATTTAAAAATAAAAAGACTTTAAAAAGCTATGATACTGGCAGATCAACCAAGGGAACACATTTTTTTAAATTCCAGAAGTATATGAAAAGTTAGTCATAGTAAAGGTAGCATCTCAAAGACATGTAAGAAGATGAACTTGAAATAAGCGGCAAGCATATGACCCAGCAATCCCACTTCTGGGCATACACACCGAGGAAACCAGATCTGAAAGAGACACGTGCACCCCAATGTTCATCGCAGCACTGTTTATAATAGCCAGGACATGGAAGCAACCTAGACGCCCATCAGCAGACGAACGGATAAGGAAGCTGTGGTCCATATACACCATGGAATATTACTCAGCCATTAAAAAGAATTCATTTGAATCAGTTCTACTGAGATGGATGAAATTGGAGCCCATTATACAGAATGAAGTAAGACAGAGAGATAAAGAACATTACAGCATACTAACACATATATATGGAATTTAGAAAGATGGTAATGATAACCCTATACGCAAAACAGAAAAAGAGACACAGATGTACAGAACAGACTTTTGGACTCTGTGGGAGAAGGCGAGGGTGGGATGTTTCGAGAGAACAGCATCGACACATGTATATTATCTATGGTGAAAGAGATCACCAGCCCAGGTTGCATGCATGAGACAAGTGCTCGGGGCTGGTGCACTGGGAAGACCCAGAGGGATCGGGTGGAGAGGGAGGTGGGAGGGGGGATCGAGATGGGGAACACATGTGTATCCATGGCTGATTCATGTCAATGTATGACAAAACCCACTACAATACTGTAAAGTAATTAGCCTCCAACTAATAAAAATAAATGAAAAATAAATAAATAAATAAGTGGCAAGGGCAGCAGGGCAGCCATGAGGAAGCATAAGACGGCACCTATCTCTCAAACTGCACATTAGGGTAAGTTATAGAAGAAACAGGGGTTCAAGTGCTAACAACATCACATGGCATTTAAATTACAGAAGAGAGTTGTGTTTGTAATTAAAAATACTTAAATGGAACATACCCTCTTCCAAGGAGGCTATTATAGAGCAATGAACATTTTAATTTCAACTTATTTGTGAAAGGGTAAGGCACATGGAAGGCTTGTTGGACCTCTGAAATGATTATGTCTATCACTACAATAGGGTTAATAAATCAAGTTCTTAGGTTATATCAAACAAATGGGACAGGTTTTTACTGGGAAAAAAGCATAACTACTTTTAATTAAACAGGATACATCCATGAAGTGGAATATTACACTGGCATTAAAAATGAGGTTGATGTACAAACAAACAAAAAGAAGAGAGAAAACAAGAGAGTACTGATCACTACGTCTCATACTGTTCATCCTGTTTTAGTAAAAAATAAAAGGGTTGTAAAAAGATAAAAATGTCATTGAGAAAAAGTACACTGACTGCCTCTGGAAAGGTCTCAGCTCTGCTGAGAAGATGCCTTCCTTTTCATTGTATACGTTTTTGTAAAGTTTGAAGATCAGAGCAAAAGGTTAGTTTCTTTAAAAGATTGAATATTAGAGACAGACAAGATCCCAAATATATAAAGTGAACACAGTTTAAAGGTGGGGGGAATTGACTCAAGAAAGAAATAGATAATCTTAATAGTTCTACAACTACTGAAAGCTAGAGGAGTTTAAATGTTTCCCCTTTCCTCTGTCCAACACACACAAAAATACCAGATTCAAATGGCTTTATAAACACCTTCTACCAAACATTTGAGAAATGCATCATTCCAACCTTAACAAAATTAAATTATGTCATAGAAGATAATTAGATACAATTGTATTATGTAATTCATGTGGCATTAAGTGAAAATGCAGAATTATCAAATTATTAATACACAAATATTTATAACTAGATAACATATATTATAAATATTTTGTTAAATTATATAAGTTATGATAGTTGTATAATTTATATAATCTAATAATTATATAAATTTATTAAATGACAGTGATCATAATAATTATGAATTAAAGTTAAATACATACTGTATTTGTAATATGATACTATCTAGCCAACTAGCCTTGTCTTTTTTTAAATGAACTATGTATGTGCACAGAGAAGACTGAAAGATCACTAAAATGTCAAGGGTCTTCCCTGGGTGTAGAAATGATAAAAATCGTCATTTTTCTAAATTTTATAACACTTCTACCAACTAACACACATTATTTCTGTATTTTTTCCTCCAAAAGTTAAGTACCTCTAGTTTGGACACAATTTGAAATCATCACATTTGAAGGAGAAGAAAAGTAAGGGAGCCAAAGGCAGATTCAGGTACATATATAAATTGTGGGGGAGCCTTTCTTAATACAAATTAATTCAAAATTGCTAGTGCTACTGCAAAAGGGCACAGGAACTCCAATTAAAGATTACTATTCACATACATAGAAAACTGACGCTCAAAGAAATTTCAAGGTTAATTCAGGTCCACCCACAGTGAAGTGGCAAGCCAGTGTTGGTCAAATCCTCATGAGCAGATCATGCTAGACCACCTACCTAGATATACGTACAGTAGGTGCTCTGTATCCTTGGGTTCTCCATTCAACCACTGTGGATTCAACCAGCCACGGGTCAAAAATATACAGAAAAGATCTGGGGAAAGTTCCAAAAGACAAAACTTGCATTTGCCAAGCAGCCTGGCAACTACTTACATAGCACTTACAAGGTTATTATAACAAACCTAGAGACGACTTAAAGTATAATGGGAGGGATATATGTAGACTATATGTAAATACTATACTGTTTTATATTAATAAAAGGGACTTGAGCATCTCTGGGTTTTGATATCCTCCAAGGTCTCAGAACCAACCACTCACAGTTACTAAACGATGACTGTGTTATCTCCCAGAGCAGCTTGTTTCTCCTTCAGAGTCTCATGATTCCTAAAAAGTTACGTGTTCAGTTTGCATTCCCACCAACAGTGTAAGAGGGTTCCCTTTCCTCCACACTCTCTCCAGCACTTATTGCCTGCAGACTCTTGGATAGCACCCATTCTGACTAGCGTGACATGGTACCTCATTGTGGTTTTGATTTGCATTTCTCTGATAATGAGTGATGTTGAGCATCTTTTCATGTGTCTGTTAGCCATCTGTATGTCTTCTTTGGAGAAATGTCTGTTTAGTTCTTTGGCCCATTTATTGATTGGGTCTTTTCTTGTTCTGGAACTGAGCTGCAGGAGTTGCTTGTATGTTTTTGAGATTAATTCTTTGCGAGTTGCTTTGTTTGCTATTATTTTCTCTCATTCTGAAGGCTGTCTTTTCACTGTTGGTGGGAATGCAAACTAGTACAGCCACCGTGGAGAACAGTGTGGAGATTCCTTAAAAAACTGGAAATAGAACTGCCATACGACCGAGCAATCCCACTGCTAGGCATACACACCAAGGAAACCAGAATTGAAGGAGACATATGTACTCCAATGTTCATCGCAGCACTGTTTACAATAGCCAGGACATGGAAGCAACCTAGATGTCCATCGGCAGACGAACGGATAAGAAAGCTGTGGTACACATATACAGTGGAATGTTACTCAGCCATTAAAAAGAATGCATTTGAATCAGTTCTAATGAGGTGGATGAAACTGGAGCCTATTTATACAGAGTGAAGATAGAAAAACACCAATACAGTGTACTAACGCATATACATGGAATTTAGAAAGACGGTAACGATGACCCTATCTATATGCGAGACAGCCAAAGAGACACATGTGTGAAGAACAGACTTTTGGACTCTGGGGGAGAAGGCGAGGGTGGGATGATTTGAGAGAATAGCATTGAAACATGTATATTATCATATGTGAAACAGATCACCCGGACAGGCTTGATGCATGAGGCACGGTGCTCAGGGCTGGTGCACTGGGATGACCCAGAGGGATGGGATGGGGAGGGAGGTGGGAGGGGGGTTCAGGATGGGGGACACATGTACACCCATGACTGATTCATGTCAATGTGCTGCAAAACACACTACAACACTGTAAAGTAATTAGCTTCCAATTGAAATAAATTAATTAATTACCAAAAGAAGTTACGTGTTCAGTTATTATCATCCTAGCACCTAGCGCTGCTCAATAAGCATTTATTGAGTGAATCCATTTCTTAAATAATCAGAATAAGTGAAAACAAAAAATCTCAAACAGCTTAGACAGTATCAATAAATTCTCTTGACCCACAACTTTTTATCAATGAGTAACCACAGCTTTCTCTGGAAGATATCTAGAACAAAATCTCTTTAAATGCAAGAGGCATTTCCACATTTTTATGTTCAGTTAGTTAAATAACTAAAAATAAGATAAACAGTTTCGGGTTGTCTTATGGAGTATGGCTAATCTATCAGGCGTCACTATCAAGGTAATCCTTGAAGGTAGGCATATAAGTAAAGGTAAAAGAAATTTAAAAACTGGAATGACTCAAAAATTAACTCTGTCAGAGTTAATTCTGCTTCACTGCTCTTATATGATATTAAAGACGTCAAACATGTATGCCCTGGTGTTGCGGTAGTGAATACGCTATATTACATGGTAAGAAGGACTTGGCAGATGTAACTAAAGTTATTAATTAGCAGACTTTAAGAAAAAGGAGACAAGATTCACTGTCACTCGTTTGGCACTTTCTCTGCATGCCATATGGTAGCCTGCAACCCTAAAGAAGGAACACACTCTAAAGAATGAGCTTACATGGGGAAGATGAGCCCCAGAGCACTGTGACCCTTGCCCTAAAGCTCAGAACAATGGCAAAGTTTGTTTTGGCTCTGTTTGGCTGACATTTATCCAATGCTGGCATTGAAAATATCTGCTTTAGTTAAGACCAGTATGGATGCAATAAAGAACCATGTAGTGACATGAGAAAAAAGATCTTCATAACCCACATAATCACGATGGTGTGATCACTCACCTAGAGCCAGACATCCTGGAGTCCGAAGTCAAACGGGCCTGAGGAAGTCTCACTATGAACAAAGCTAGTGGAGGTGATGGAATTCCAGTTGAGCTGTTCCAAATCCTAAGAGATGATGCTTGCTGTCAAAGTGCAGCACTCAGTATGCCAGCAAACTTGGAAAACTCAGCAGTGGCCACAGGACTGGAAAAGGTCAGTTTTCATTCCAACCCCAAAGAAAGGCAATGCCAAAGAATGCTCAAACGACCACACAATTGCACTCATCTCACACGCTAGTAAAGTAATGCTCAAAATTCTCCAAGCCAGGCTTCAGCAATACGTGAACCGTGAACTTCCAGATGTTCAAGCCGGTTTTAGAAAAGGCAGAGGAACCAGAGATCAAATTGCCAACATCTGCTGGATCACCGAAAAAGCAAGAGAGTCCCAGAAAAACATCTATTTCTGCTTTGTTGACTTGCCAAAGCCTTTGACTGTGTGGATCACAACAAACAGGAAAATTCTGAAAGAGACGGGAATACCAGACCACCTGACCTGCCTGTTGAGAAACCTGTATGCAGGTCAGGAAGCAACAGTTAGAACTGGACATGGAAAAAACCAAAAAACAACAAACAAACAAAAAATGAACTGGACATGGAACAACAGACTGGTTCCAAATAGGAAAAGGAGTATGTCAAAGCTGTACATTGTCACCCTGCTTATTTAACTTATGTGCAGTGTACATCATGAGAAATGCTGGGCTGGAGGAAGCACAAGCTGGAATCAAGACTGCCGGGAGAAATATCAATAACCTCAGATATGCAGATGATACCACCCTTATGACAGAAAGTGAAGAAGAACTAAAGAGTCTCTTGATGAAAGTGAAATAGAGGAGAGTGAGAAAGCTGGCTTAAAGCTCAACATTCAGAAAACGAAGATCATGGCATCCGGTCCCATCACATCATGACAAACAGATGAGGAAACAGTGGCTGACTTTATTTTTCTGGGCTCCAAAGTCACTGCAGATGGTGATGGCAGCCATGAAATTGAAAGACGCTCACTCCTTGGGAGGAAAGTTATGACCAACCTATACAGCATATTAAAAAGCAGAGACATTACTTTGTCAACAAAGGTCTGTCTAGTCAAGGCTATGGTTTTTCCAGTGGTCATGTACGGATGTGAGAGTTGGACTATAAAGCAAGCTGGGCACCGAAGAATTGATGCTTTTGAACTGTGGTACTGGAGGAGACTCGAGGGTCCCTTGGACTGCAAGGAGATCCAACCAGTCCATCCTAAAGGAGATCAGTCCTGGGTGTTCATTGGAAGGACTGATGCTGAAGCTGAAACTCCAATACTTTGGCCACCTGATGTGAAGAGCTGACTCATTTGAAAAGACCCTGATGTTGGGAAAGACTGAGGGCAGGAGGAGAAGGGGACGATGGAGGATGAGATGGTTGGATGGCATCACCAACTCGATGGACATGGGTTTGGATGGACTCTGGGATTTGGGGATGGACAGGAAGGCCTGGTGTGCTGCAGTTCATGGGGTCGCACAGAGTCAGACATGACCGAGTGACTGAACTGAGCTGAACTGAGAGACATGAGAAAGTTACCTTGTAACTTGTAAGGAATAACTCTTACAACCACAGTCAAACTCCTATGATTCAAGTAGGCCAATTCCAGAGCACTATGGTCCTGGACATTTTGACATGGACTTTCCTTGAGAATGGAGGTCACTTCCGTCTTGTTTTTATGTGGCTTTTGGATTAAAATCTTTGCTTGCTCAGCAATACACATCAGTGCCTAGTACTGTGCTGGTTGTATAGTACACTCTCAATAAAGGAGGGGGAGGGTGGCCCTGAGTGGGCCCAATGTAATCACATGAACCCGTAAATGCGGGGCTTCCCTGGTGGCTCAGTAGTAAAGAACTCGCCTGCCAATGTAGGAGATGCAGGTTTGATCCCTGTGTGGGGAAGATGCCCTGGAGAAGGAAATGGCAAGCCACTTCAGTAGCCTTGCCTGGGAAATCCCACAGACAGAGGAGCCTGATGGGCTACAGTCTATGGGGTTGCAAAGTCAAACACAACTTATCGACTAAACAACAATTCTCAGGCTTCGAAATTAAATTAGAATAAATTTCAAATCCCTTACCTCTGCTTACAAGACTGTATAACCTACCTCCTGCTTCCATTCCCACCCTCTTCCCCCACCTCCCCCGTTCTTTCCTCTCTCTAATGCCTTTGCACTGTCTGTCTTTCAGTTCGAGAACTCTGCTCCCAAATCTTCAAATGACTGCTCCACTGTTATCGTTCAGCTTTGGCATAAATGTCACATCTTCAAAGAGATCTTCCATCGCCATCAAATCAACACTGGTACTGTCCTTAAACCTTCTATCATATACACTGTTTTCTCCTCAAAACATTTAACATCTAAAAGGCTCTAGGCATCTATCTGTTTATTTAATTTTGTCTCCCTCATTATCATTCCCAAACTAGAACATAAATTTCATGAGGATAGGGACCTGGATTCTCATGCACTGCTGTTGCCTTCACACCTACAACAGTGTTTGGGGCACAGCAGACATCCAATAACACTGCTGAATGTATGAATGTAGATGATACAAAGAGGAGTAAGATATCAACTTACAAATGTGCACAAGAAAAGTTTTAATACGAGGTAACATCTGTACCAAAGGATGAGAGATTTGATAATTTCTGGCTAGGCAATCAAGAATGAGTTCAGAGAGAAAGTAGCAAGAGAAGTAGCCTTTAAAGATATTTAGGAATTTTAGGGCAGTTTTACATTTTGTCTGGTAGGCTAAAAACTTTAGACATCTTCTTATAGGCAATGAAAAATACAGACATTTCAAATAAGGAAGGATACATGATTATGGCAAGATTTACAAAAGTTAATAGAACCAGTTGATATTTCTTACTTTAGAGAAGAAATAACCAAGCATTATATGCATATACTACTAATTTATAGTTAAAACTAATGGCCAAAGACTTTTTCAATTGAAAAACATAACAACAGGAAAAAAAAACACAAAATTTTACACTCTATAATAAACTTAATTGTTTTAATTAGTCTTATTTTGACAATTTTGACAGCATACTTACTAATTTATGTTTTTAATAAGACAAAGAACTAAAAAATCACCTCTGACAATCATTTTACCAAATTAAAAAATATTCAAACATCTCCTCGTTAGTAAAGGAAACGTTTTTTCTAAATTCTTAATGTGCTCTAATCTGATAAAATTCCACTTTCTGGTCATCCAATGTTTTAAGCAATCTTTCGTCTGGGGGAAAAAAAAAATCAAATTCTGATTAATTTTTTTTTAATAAATGTTTAAAGCAGAATTTTATGTCTCCCCATGTGTCTTTTTAAAATCATGTCTTGTTGTCTTGTTTAATGTTTTCAGCTTCGATCTTTACTAAAAACCTAAAACAGCTATAACACTGCTCCCAAAGGTACAATTTACAATACAAACTTAGAAACCCTCCTCCATAAAGATGAGATGTCAACACTAAAGAGTTCAGGGACTTAAATTACCAAAACAGCACCAAATGTTTATGGTATCACTGTGAATTCAAGAAAAAGGAGCACACAGAATGAGTTTTTAAAAAATAGCCTTTTTTCCAAAACACAATTAAAACTACCATCACCTTAACATTTAAAATACTTAGATCACTTGGCCAATCATTTTATCAGTTTATAGCACACAAAAGAGCCCTGGAAATACATTTGATTTGATAAGAAAAAGTCCAATTTTTAAATTGACATTAAAGACAAAATCTACTGTATATGCAAGAATAAATTTATGGCGTAACAATGATGTTTATTTATTAGAACCTCAAACCAAATACTTGGGTCAAGACTTTTATTCTTACACGGTATCCTCAAGTTCTTACCTTGGATGAGAAAACAATGACCTTTTCAATACCCGATATACTGAAGATAGCATTGCCTAATTCTATACTACCATTTCCTGCTTTTTTTAATGTCGTCCCTCCCTCCTGCTTTATGCTGAATTTTAGCAGGTAAGGCAATGTATAGCCTATAAAATTATTTCATTTCTGAGTATCTGAAGATAAATGTTTTCTATTACAGGGTAAACAATCCAAATTTATTCTTAAGTAAAATGACAAAACCAAATCTACCTGGCATTACTGGATTGTGTCAATCAAATCAGAAACCTCTGGGTCACTTGCACTACTCAGAGTAGATCTAATACACAGATTCATTTTAGGGATTGAGAGAATGAATCACAGTAAGAGTTCAACATGAACACTTAACACTATAAAAGTGAAAGAGAGAAAGGAAAATCAAGGCAAACTAACAAATTTAATTCCTTCTTTCAATATAGATAAATATTTTTAAAACTGAAACTTATATTTACTTCATAAATCTTTAAAAAAACTTTCTTTGCCAAGTCCCGTAAGATCGGTAGAATTGTAGTGCTTCTACACTGCTTCTCTTCTATTAAAATAGAAAAAGCAGCACTGCTTCTATCAAAGATCAATACCCTAACGTGGGCATGGAGTCCAACTACTCCTGTCTTTGCAAGAAAACCACTGACTAACCTCTCTCTCTCCCGTATAGTCAGTTTCTCCTCTTCTACTGAACCACTATCATGAACAAATGTGCTCTATTATTACACATCTTAAGAAATTCCTCAGGACTTCCCGATAGCTCAGATGGTAAAGAATCTGACTGCAATGCAGGAGACCTGGTTTCGATCTCTGGGCCAGGAAATTCCTCTCCTGACCTCAGCTCCCCTTCACCTCCCCCGCCCCACCAATTAGATATGACCATTTCTTTGTTCTACTCACAGCAAAACTTCTTCATCTAGTGGCCTTCATTTCCTATCTCTATTTTCTCACCTTTAATTTACTCTTTAACCCACCCTAATCCTAAACAATCTCCTGAAACTCAATTGTCAAGGTCACTAATGACTACCCAGCGGCCTAATTCCATTGCCTCATCTTAGTACAGTAACCTCTTCAGGAACATTAGACCAAGCAGACCATTCTCTTCTACTTGAAGTAGATGTCTTCTCTTGTCCTCTACTTGTTCTTCTGGCTTTCCTCCTCCCTCTGATTTCCTCTATTGGTTTGTTTTTTCTCTTCAGGCGTCTTCTAAAACATGAGTGCCTGAGGACTTGTACCAGGACTGCTTTCTCTCCTGTTTTCTCACCTACTCCCAAGGCTTTAACGTCAATAACCTCAGACATGCAGATGACACCACCCTTATGGCAGAAAGTGAGGAAGAACTAAAGAGCCTCTTGATGAAAGTGAAAAAGTTGGCTTAAAGCTCAACATTCAGAAAACTAAGATCATGGCATCTGGTCCCATCACTTCATTGCAAATAGATGGGGGAGCAGTGGAAACAGTGGCTGACTTTATTTTGGGGGGCTCCAAAATCACTGCAGATGGTGATTGCAGCCATGAAATTAAAAGACGCTTGCGCCTTGGAAGGAAAGTTATGGCCAACCTAGACAGCCTATTAAAAAGAAGACATTATTTTGCCAACAAAGGTCCGTGTAGTCAAGGCTATGGTTTTCCCAGTGGTCATGTATGGATGTGAGAGTCGGACTATAAAGCAAGCTGAGCGCCGAAAAATTGATGCTTTTGAACTGTGGTGTTGGAGAAGACTCCTGAAGAGCCCCTTGGACTGCAAGGAGATCCAACCAGGTCATCCTAAAGGAGATCAGCCCTGGCTGTTCATTGGCAGGACTGATGCTGAAGCTGAAACTCCAGTACTTTGGCCACCTCATGCAAAGAGTTGACTCATTGGAAAAGACCCTGATGCTGGGAGGGATTGGGGGCAGGGGGAGAAGGGGAAGACAGAGGATGGGATGGTTGGATGGCATCACTGACTCGATGGACATGGGTTTGGGTGGACTCCAGGAGTTGGCGATGGACAGGGAGGCCTGGCGTGCTGCAGTTCATGGGGTCGCAAAGAGTCGGACACGACTGAGTGACTGAACTGAACTGAATGATGTTAAATCTCGAATTTAAATCCTAACCCTCTTCTGTGAATATCCAACTATCTATCTGATATTTCACTTGGATACATTTAAAATAAACAGATGCCTGATTCACAAATTTCCTGGCCCTCTCCCTATGAGACTTAAATCTTCAAATACCTACTCCTCTGAAGATTTCTGTCACAAAGAATACAGGGACAATTTTTTTTTCTTCTCTTACAGGGGCAGCCTTGCTCTTCCACACTATTACAGCAGCCTGAGTATGTATGTGCTAAGTCACTTCAGTCGCGTCTGACTCTTTCGACCCTATGGACAGTAACCCACCAGGCTCCTCTGTCCATTGGATTCTCCAGGCAAGAATGCTGGAGTGGGTTGCCATGTCCTCCTCCAGGGGATCTTCCCAACCCAGGGATTGAACCCACGTATCTTACATATCCTGCCCTGGCAGGTGGGTTCTTTACCACTCACACCACCTTATTTTGTGAAGAGTATAGTCAGAATTCATTATTTTCTGAATAAAAACGCCCTATATACAGTGAGGGTTCTGAATGACACCTGGATCCAATGGCTAGATTAAAGCAGTAACATCAATAGATAAGGCAGGCAAGATCTCAGCACCACATTAAAGCTCGAGGATGTATTCTACAATTTCTAAGAGGAAGCCAGAATACTAATTCTTTAGATATTCCCAGATTACGTGAATGTTGTTCTTATCAGGCATCAAATACAACAAAAAATAAATCACTGTGAAAACGTTGGCAATCAAACAGGCATTTTCCTGAGCAATGCATAATAGAAAAGTATGCAGCACCCTAAAAGCATTACTTTTTTGAATAAATTCACCTTGAGATTACCAAAAACACCAGCTGTAAGATCGCTGATCCAATGCTTATTTAAATGGGGAGTGGCACCAGAGCCACTTTCAAAGACTATCCTTAAAAATCTTTAAATTCTGATATGCAAGCTTTAGCACAGTGTTCACCTATGCTGAACAGAGCTGACCTGAGTGACCAGTGGCTTCCCAGTGGCTCAGCGGTGAAGAATCCACCTGCCAATGCAGGAGACGCAGGAGACTCAAATTCGGTCCCTGGGTCAGAAGATCCCCTGGAAGAGGACATGGCAACCCACTCCAGTATTCTTGCCTGGAGAATCCCAAGAGCAAAGGAGCCTGCTGGGCTACTGTTCACAGGGTCACAAAGAATTGAACATGACTAAGCACACATGAGTGACCAATAAAACATTGCAGAAGCGTGTGACTTCTGAGGCTACGTCACTGTAAGACACTGTGGCTTCTACCCTGGTCCCTTGGATTGCTTACTGTGGAGCCAGCCTCTGGGTTATCAGGCCACTCAGGCCACTCAGGTAACCTTATGGAAAGGTCAACATTTGGGTCCCAGGATGGCCTTTCCATAAGGTTACCTGAGTGTCCTTACAATGACTACCAACTTGCCAGCCAGATGAGTGAGTGAATGACCCCGGAAGCCGATCCTCTAGCCCTACTCAGCACTTGTTGCTCATGTAGACAGAGAATAAGCAAAATACACAGATTCTTTCACCTTACTGTAATCCATAACAGAAATTCCTCCTAACCACCCCCTTGAATAACTAGCAAATGAGCCATCCTTGTCAGAATTTCCCCAATTATCTTAACCACGGGACCACTTCTGTTAAAGCCCAAACCAGTAGGATTTCGAAACTGAAGGACTGGCTAATCAGACTGAAGCAGAAAGCTGTTTATCCTCTTCCAGTATCTGCTTTGTAACTTTTGAAGTAAAAAAAAACTGTTCTGGAGCTTGAATGAGAGTTATCATTATGATTTAAAATGCATGTTCTAGAATGCTACCTTGTGATGAAGACACAAATTAGAGTTTACCACAGTAGTGTATATATTTGCCCACCTAACAAGCTGAATTTGCAAAATTTGGGTTTCTGTGGACTACAGTGTGAAAAGCTAATCAAGAAACTGGTCACAGTGATTACACTGTTACCTGTGTTAATCACACAGTGATTGCTTCTGTGGAGGGGACATGTGTAACTAAGAGACAGGGATGAAAAGTCAAAGTGTGAGTCGTTCAGTTGTGTCTGATTCTGTGACCCCCATGGACTATAGCCCACCAGACTCCTCTGTGCAGGAAATTCTCCAGACAAGAATACTGGAGTGGGTTGCCATTCCTTTTCCAGCGTGTCTTCCCAACCCAGGGACTGAAGCAGGGTCTCCTGCATTGCAGGCAGGTTCTTTTCCGTCTAAGCCACCAGGGAAGAGACAGGGACAGCATATTTATGTTCATTTCATTTTCTCTTGCAAGTTTTGATATGTATACTGCACGCCGGTAATATCTGCTCAAGAATATAAATCTTTAAGTCTCTTCCTGACAAAACTACATTTTTTAACGTTTAAAATAAGAGAAACCCAAAACAACTTCAGTACTTATTCAAAATCATGCTCATTACTTTTTAAATTCAACCAAGTAAGACATTATCTCAGTATCTTATTAGTGCCTACATTTGAAGCAAGTTACATGTTACAATGCTAGAAACACCCAAGATGATACGACAAGAAACAATCAGGCTTTGATAACATAAAAGCAGAATATGATTTTTTAAAACCACATATGTAGATCAGCCTTAGAAAACAATAACAAGAAAACTGGTGTTGTTATATCAATCCCAGACAAACTAGACCTTCATGCAAAAAGCACTTTCAGAATAAAAGTGGAATACTTCGTAACAGTAAGTCACTAAGCAGATATAACTATTACACATTTCTATCCAAATACTAGGCTTCCCTGATGGCTCAGCAGGGGAAGAATCTGCTGGCAACGCATGAGACACAGGAGATGTGGGTTCAATCCCTGGGTCGAGAAGATCCCCTGGAGAAGGAAATGGCAACCCACTCCAGTATTCTTGCCTAAAAAATCCCAAGGACAGGGGAGTTCGGAGGGCTACAGTCTAAAGGGTTGCAAAGCATCAGACATGACTGAGCAACCAAGCACAGTGTATATATATATGTTCATCTACTAGCAATGTCTCAAAAAAATAAAGCAAAAGCTGAGAGAATACAAGGGGAAATATCTACAGTGGTAAACGGGATATTTTAATACACTCTTGTCTGTGTAATTGATACAAGCAAACAAAAGGTCACTTATGACCCTGAAGATTTGAAATACGGGATTAACCAGCAAGATCCAATATAAATATATTAGAACACCACATTCAATAGCTATAGGGAAAAAAATAATATACTGGGGCCACAGTGCAGATCTCAAATGTTAAAGGTCTGAAATCACAGACCTTTGAAACACTGAGATTGTTCTCTGATGACATTGCTATGTTGTTAAGAGTTCTCTGATGACATATCTTATGTTGTTAGAAATAAAAGACATTTGAAAACAACTAGAAAATCTCCATGTGTTCAGAAATCGAGAAATATAATACATTCAACTTATCCAAGTGTTAAAGTAGATACCAGTGAAAATTAGAAACCATTTTAAAGTGAATTATAAAAGTACTATATATTAAAATTTGAGTAATGTTGCTAGCTGAAACAGTACTTAGAGGGAAATGCTCAGCCTTAAATGCATATATTTAAAAGGGAGAAATGCTGAAAAGTAGTGATCTACAAGAAGTTAGCAAAAGAACAAAAAAGTAAATCCCAAAAAGTAGAAGGAAGGAAATAAAGAGCGGAAATCAATGCAATAGAGAACAAATATGTAATAAAAAGAAAAGGAATCAGCAAGATTCAAAATTTGGTTCCTTTGAATGACTACTAAATTCCCAGGGAGACTGAATGAGGAAAAACAGAAGGTAGTTTTAGCCTATAACAGATACAATAAGATATTTCTTTACTGCAACCATTAAACGGATACTAATATTTATTATAAATAATTTTATGCTAGTAAATTTAAAAAGTTTAGATGAAAAGGACAACTTCTTAGGGGGAAAACTACCAAAATAATCAACAGAAAATCTGAGAAGGTTAAAAATTAAAAATCAAAGGAGTAATTAATAATCTTTCCACAAAGAAAATTACCAGCCCAGATGGCTTCTCGGCCAGATTCTCACAGAAATTTAATGGAACAATTCAGTCCTACTTAAACTTTTTCAGAATAGAAAATGAGGGTCAGCTCATTTTATAAGGCTAGTATGAGATAACCGCTGATTTCAAATCCTGACAAGGACAATATAGGCCACCTCACTGATACAAAACTATTAACAGAATATCAAACTGAATCCAGAAATACATAAAAAGAGTAATACTGTAAAACCAAATTAGGTTTACCTCAGAAATCAGGTTAGGTTTAAGATTTTAAATAATATGTAATTCAATATATTAACATAGTGAAGGAGAAAAGTCATACAGTAATGAAAAGCTGCAACAACAACAAAAAAAGCATTAAATTCAAACAAACAGAACAAAACACAAAATTCTTAGTAAACCGGTACAGAAGGGAACGTCTTTAAACATGATGAAGGGTTTCACAGAAACAAAACAAAACGAACTTGAGCAAACAGGCCTGGAGGGAAATGCTGAAAGCTTCCTCTTGGAGACCGGGAACCAGAAGGGCAGGAGCTCTGGGGTGGCGGCAGTGCTGTGCGTCTTGACCTGAGCAATAAGTTCATGTGTGTTTGTGTGTTTGCAGTAACATGTAAAGTTCTCCATGGTGCTTTTATATACACCTTGAAATATATATTAAAGATAAAAAAGAAAGAAATATTTGGAAATAAAAGGCTAACCTAGCCTATCACTCAAGCTTGGCAACTCCGTAGGTCCTCACCTCCCCACCACCACCCAGCTACCGTTACTTTCAAACCAGTTAACATTTATTGGGCTTACAAGACATGGTACAATGTGGCAACATGTATCATGAACCTTAACAATGTCTAAGATGAAACCTTATTCCATTACATTACTCCAGTGCCAATCATTCCATTCTAAGGAAAAAGACAAAGAGAAAAAAATCCATGTGTTAAGACATTCACTGCCCACATGATGATAAAATAGAAAACCTAAACTAAATAACCACCTCCAGGAAACAATTAAGAAAAATAATTTTTACAATGGGATTATACAGTCAATAAAAATAAGATTTATCAAATATTCCAAGAAATGAATATAACCTAATTTTTAAAAAATTAGACATATACACATGTTTACACTGTAACAGGGGGAAAAAGTCATAGGCACAAAGAAGAAAGTGAAAGACAGAGGGAAGAAGAGAGGGACAGAGGGTACTGAAAGCGGGAGGGAAGGGTTGGGAGAGACGAAAACTCAACTGGTTTTCTTCATATGTTGAGCTTATGAATGTCATCTGTACTTCTGTATTTCCTGAATTTTCTTTAATGACTACAGAAAACTTTAGTAATGGGGTACATAAGAGCTGAAGAAAATAATCACAAACCTAAGTAAAGTATCCTAAATATTTTAAAAAGTTCCTTCAAAGGGTAACTTTAAAATTTCAACTTTTATCTCAGTACCATTTTATTCAGATAAATTATTTAACATTTAAATTGTGTTAAGTCTATCATACGCTAGTTACTTAGCACAGAGAGAACTTCTAATCATAATTAGTACTTAAAATAATATAACTTAAAAATAATAATTAGATTTCCAAAGATATATCATCTCCAATTTTCTAGCTAGAAAGTGAAAAGTGAAAGTGAAGCCCCTCAGCTGTCTCCAGCTCTTTGCGACCCCATGGACTGTAGCCTACGAGGCTCCTCCATCCACGGAATTTTCCAGGCACGAGTACTGGAGAGAGTTGCTGTTTCCTTCTCCAGAGGATCTTCCCCACCCAGGGATCAAAGCCGGGTCTCCTGCATTGCAAGAAGATGCTTTTACCATCTGAGCCACCAGGGAAGTTCCCTTGAGGCTTCCCTGTGGCTCAGCTGATAAAGAATCCGCCTGCAATGTGGGAGACCTGGTACAGTCCATGGGGTCACAAAGGTCAGACACGACTGAGTGACTTTCTAGCTAGCTGCTGCTGCTGCTAAGTCGCTTCAGTCGTGTCCAACTCTGTGCAACCCCATAGACGGCAGCCCACCAGGCTCCCCCATCCCTGGGATTCTCCAGGCAAGAACACTGGAGTGGGTTACCATTTCCTTCTCCAAAGCACAAAAGTGAAAAGTGAAAGAGCAGTCGCTCAGTCGTGTCTGACTCTTCACGACCCCATGGACTGCAGCCCACCAGGCTCCTCCATCCATGGGATTTTCCAGGCAAGAGTAATGGAGTGGGGTGCCATTGCCTTCTCCAGACTTTCTAGCTAATAAAATCAAGTCTTTAAATGACCTTCAGAACTGCCCTTGGTCTACCCTGCCCACACCTACCCTCTGACCTGCCCTGCCACACACCCCCCACCCCCGCTTCAGCCACGGCCTCCCACATGCTGCTCTTCCAACATGCCAAGGACATTTCCACGTTAGAAGCTGCTGCTTGCTCTACCCGAACATTTCCTTCCAGATAGTTCCATGGCTTAATCCACTTCACTCAGAAAAGGGCTTCTCAAAAAGCCTTTTCTCACCAAACTACCTGAAGTATTACAGTATCCTGTTACTTTTTAATCCCCTGAATCTATCTTATTCTGCTTCAAAACCTGTGAGCTACCTGACGTGTGTGTGCAACTGAGTGTGCACACATGAATAATGTCTATGCCCCTCGCTGATATTTAAGCTCAGGAAGCACAGCTCTACTTTGTTTACCATTGTGTCACATGACCTGCCAATAGCAGGCTTTCAAAAATACTTGTTGAAAGAACAAAAGATGGTAACTGGTTTTAGTTTTGCTGAGAAAATAATGATGGAACACTACTAGAATTCAGTAAAGCTTTCAAATGAATTCATTCTCAATCACAAGAGCATTACACACATACTTTGGTGGTAGGAGTACAACGTTCACAATTCAGGGTTCAGTAACAGGAAGGAATGGGGACTTCTTATGTTTCTCTGCCCCTTTCTATATCCTTCCTTCCTCTCATTCATCCATAAATGGTTACTGTGTACCACTAAGTCAGAGAGTATTCTACACATTAAGAACACACAGACAATTAAGGCAAGTTAATGCATGAGACATATGAGCATAATAACCATAGAACATGGCATGCAACAGAGTTCTGTGAAGTTGTAACATAACAGAGGAAGTAATCCACTTTTAGGGGCAGGTGTTCAGGGAAGTTTCAACAGTGATGACATTCAACAAACACTTGCAAAACCAAATAACAAAAGATATGCTTCATTTTACTTTACATATGAAATGAGAGTATTAAGTCTGAAAGTGCTACAGTAATTTGCTACCATGAGATAAGCTCGCTTGAGAGCGAAACCAAAACAAGAGGAATGCCAGAGCAGGACCAGAGAAACTAAGCCAAGTCCTTGATGATTTCAGACTGGATGAAGCCCCAGATGAACTTCAAGGACAAGACCTAATCATGCCCTTTACTGTGTAGCCAGTCTGAATTTGGTTTTCTGTCACTTGCAATATAAGTATACAGAGGAATCTCAGCGAATTCTTTGAAAAAAACCAAAGCATTTGTTTTTTCAGTGTACAGGGGCACTATTGGTATTCTGGAAGGGACAATTCTTGTTTTGCAGGCAAACATCACAGGACACTTGGTATATCTCGTCTCTACCACACCCACAGATTTCCAAACACCACTCATCTTCAAGAAGAACCACAGGTCTATTCCCTGTTAGTTGCTACCTGTATCCATTCCTCACAGTGCACGCGTAAATGTTCTTAACAACAACCTTAAAAGAACTGGGATATACCACTCAAATATACTAATTTTATATAGTAATCCATTTTAATTAGTCATTCATGACTATCTAAATGACTGATTCAGTCCTAAGCACAGCTTATACCCGCTCTTGAGATAAGCAGTGCTTTAAGAATGCCACTACTATCTGAAAATTCTCATTCATTTAAGCTTACTTCTCCATACAATATTATCAATATATGTCACTGACAATGTTGGTTATCTTCCCTGTAGCCATTCATCTAATTTCTTCCTAGACTGAAATGCTAGTCCAAAATGAAATCTGATACAGGCTTTCTGTAAAAGGTTTACTTGCCTCATCAAGAGATGAGAGGGCAAACTTCCTCCCGTCTTTGGTGGTTGTGTCAGAATGTGATGCCTGGAGCAGAAAGAGAAACATGCAACTATGAAAGGATAAACCTGAGCACAAAGGTCGCCACACTACAGATAAAGATGGAAAGCACTTG
Organism: Muntiacus reevesi; assembly: GCF_963930625.1. Lineage (NCBI taxonomy): Eukaryota > Metazoa > Chordata > Mammalia > Artiodactyla > Cervidae > Muntiacus > Muntiacus reevesi. The sequence continues at coordinate 1,204,570 of NW_027077807.1, read as the reverse complement.
GATTCAATCTAGAGGGGAAGCCAGTCTGAGCAGGAACCCAAATGGGAGGGCAGTTTAGAGGAAACGGAAACACAGAACCTCTGTGCTGACTGAGGACTGAGGACTGAGCAAAGCCAAGCTTATGCACAAACTGCCCTTTAAACTAATCCTACCTATGCCTTTGCCAATTACCTGAGCTAATACACTTCTTCTGTTTTTAAATCCTATTTGCATCCTAACTGATACAGGAAACAACTATGTTTAGGGGAAAGAGCAAAATCGAGACACTGCAGGGAATGTAAAGAAACTTTCAGACATAAGAGAATCAGGAACTATAAAGCCAAGAAACAAGAAATCAGATCATTTCATTCCTATGGAGTATATTTCAGAAGTGGTCTAAGAAAACCATGGATGATTGAGATAAGGCTGTTAGCTTTGGTAATTAGATCATCAAGATGACTTTTTAAAAACCAACTTCGGTGCTGCGATGGTAAGGGAAGTCAGAGTGCAAAGGAAAGAATAATTTACACTTTTAAGAACTCCATAATGCACCAAACCCTTGGAAAGACATGTAACGTGTGTTAAACTCCGTCGATTACAACTCTGTGAGGTAAGTATAACATTCTGTGGTGTCTTTAGTCGCTCAGTCTTGCCCGACTCTTTGTGACCCCATGGACTATAGCCCACCAAGCTCCTCTGTCCATGCTGACTCTCCAACAAGAATACTGCATTGGGTTGCCATGTCTTCCTCGTATAACATTCTACTTTACAGACAAAGAATACAGCCTGAGTAGTAAGTTGCCCACAGCCACACAGACAGTAACTGGTTTCAGTAGACTTCAAAATCAGATCTTTGAAGCTTAGAAGTAAACGTCCTTCCTACTATACCCCTTCATGGATCACAGACTCGTCGTGGTGAAGGGGCTTGTGTAACTCAGTGAAGCCATGGGCCATGCCGTGCAGGGCCAGCCAAGACAGACGGGTCCTGGTGAAGAGTTCCGACAAAACGTGGCCCACTGGAGGAGGGAACGGCAAACCACTCCAGCAGTCCTGCTGCGAGAACCCCACGAACAGCATGAGGCAGAAAAATAAGACACCGAAGATGAGCACCACAATCAAAAGGTGTCCAATATGCTCCTGGGGAAGAGTGGAGGGCAGTCGTTAGTTCCAGAAAGAATGAAGTGGCTGGACCAAAGCGGATATGACGCTCAGTTGTGTGGATGTGTCTGATGGTTAAAGTCAAGTCCGACGCTGTAAAGAGCTATTGCTCTTTTTTTGCATGGGAACCTGGAACGGCAGGTCCGTGAATCAAGGCAAATCGGATGTGGTGAAGCAGATGGCAAGAATGAACATCTTAGGAATCACTGAACTAATATGGATGAGAATGGGCGAATTTAATTCAGATGACTGTTATATCTACTACTGTGGGCTCGAATCCCTTAGGAGAAAGGAAGTAGCCCTTAATAGTCAACAAGAGTTCTAAATGCAGTACTTGGGTGCAACCTCAGGAAAAAAAAAATAATCTAAGTTCATTTCCAAGGCAAACTGTTCAATATCAGTGTTATCTTAAGTCTCTGCCCCAACCACTAATGCCAAAGAAGCTGAAGCTGAACAGTTCTATGAAGTAGAACTGCTGTAGTTCTCGAACTACACCTTCTAGAACAAACACCAAAAAAAAAAAAAAAAAAGATGTCCTTTTCATCACAGGGGATTGGAATACAAAATAGGAAGCCAAGAGACACCCAGAATAATGGGCAAGTTTTGCCTTGGAGGGCAAAAGCAGGGCAAAGGCTAACAGAGTTTTGTCAAAAGAACACGCTGGTCATAGCAAACACCCTTTTCCAACAACCAAGAGACAGCTATACACACGGACATCACCAGATGGTCAATACCAAAATCAGATTATGTTCTTTGCAGCTGAAGATGGAAAAGCTCTACACAGACAGTAAAAAGAAGACCTGGAGCTGTCTGTGGCTCAGGTCGTGAGCTCCTAATAGCAAAATTCAGGTTTAAAGTGAAGAACGTAGGGAAAACGACTAGGTCATTTAGATATGACCTAAATTAAATCCCTTATGATTATACAGTGGAGGTGACAAATGGATTCGAGATGAGATCTGGTAGAGAAAGTGTCTACCAGATTCATAAAACTGAAAGAGGTTCATATATGAGTTTATTGAAAAAGATTCATATGTTTTATATGAGTTTATATACGAGGTTCATCACTGGAAAGAGGTTCGTAACATTGTATAGGAGGCAGTGACCAAACTAGTCCAAGAAAAAGAAATGCAAGAAGCTTAAGTGATTGTCTGAGGAGACATTAGAAAGAGCTGAGGAAAGGAGAGAAGTGAAAGGCAAGGGAGAAAGGGAAAGATATACTCAACTGAGTGCAGAGATCCAGAGAATACCAAGAAGAGATAAGAAACCCTTCTTAAGTGAACAATGCAAAGAAAACAACACAATGGGAAAGACTAGAGATCTCTTCAAGAAAACTGGAGGCATCAAGGGAACATTTCATGCAAGGATGGACACCATAAAGGACAGAAATGGTACGCACCTAATAGAAGGAAAAGATATCAAGAAGAGGTGGCACGAATACACAGAGAACAGTACACCAGTCACTGTGGTCACTCACCCAGAGCCAGACATCCTGGAGCGTGAAGTCAAGGGGGCCTTAGGAAACATTACTACCAACAAAGCTAGTGGAGGTGACGGAATCCCAGTTGAGCTATTTGAAATTCTAAAGGATGATTCTGCTAAAGTGTTGCACTCAATATGTCAACAAATTTGGAAAACTCAGTAGTGGCTACAAGACTGAAAAAGGTCACAGTTTTCATTCCAATCCCAAAGAAAGGTAATGTCAAAGAATGTTCAAACTACCATACAACGGCACTCATTTCACATGCTAACAAGGTTACGCTCAAAATCCTTCAAGCTAGGCTTCAAAAGAATGTGAACCTAGAACTTTCAGATGTACAAGCTAGGTTTTGAAAATGCAGAGGAACCAGGGAGCAAACTGCCAACATTTGTTCGATTATAGAGAAAGCAACAGAATTCCAGAAAAACGTCTGCTTCTGCTTCATTGACTGCGCTAAAGCCTTTGAATGTGTGGATCGTAACAAACTGTGGAAAATTCTTAAAGAAACACCAGTACCAGACCACCTTACCTGCCTCCTGAGAAACCTGTATGCAGGTCAAGAAGCAAGTTAGAATCGGACATTGAACAACTGACTGGGAAAGAGTTATAATAAAGCTGTATCTTGTCACCCTGCTTATTTAACTTCTACGCAGAGTACATCATGAGAAACACTGGGTTGGATGAAGCACAAGCTGGAATCAAGACTGCTGGGAGAAATATCAATAACCTCAGATATGAAGATGATATCACTCTAAGGGCAGAAAGTGAAGAGAAACTAACGAACCTTTTGATAAGGGTTAAAGAAGAGCATGACAAAGTTGGCTTGAAACTCAGCATTCAGAAAACTAAGATCATGGCATCTGGTCCCATCACTTCATGGGAAATAGATGGGGAAACAGTGGAAACAGTGTCAGACCTTTATTTTTTGGGGCTCCAAAATCACTGTGGATGGTGACTGCAGCCATGGAATTAAAAGATGCTTGCTCCTTGGAAGAAATGCTATGACAAACCTCAACAACATACTAAAAAGCAGAGACATCACTTTGCCGACAAAGGTCCGTCGAGTCGAGGCTATGGTTTTTCCAGTGGTCATGTATGGATGTGAGAGTTGGACCATAAAGACTGAGTGTCAAAGAATTGAGAATTGTGGTGCTGGGGAAGGCTCTTAAGCATCCTGGGACTGCAAGAAGATCAACCAATCCTAAAGGAAATCAACCCTGAATATTTACTGGAAGCACTGATGCTGAAGCTGAAGCGCCAATACTTTGGCCACCTGATGCGAAAAGCCAACTCACTGGAAAAGACCCTGATGCTAGGAAAGACTGAAGCCAAAAGGAGAAGGAGGTGGTAGAGGATGAGATGGCTAGGTAGTGTCACCGACTCAATGAACATAAATTTGAGCAAACCCCAGGAGGTAATGGAGGACAGAGGAGCCTGCCATGCTGCAGTTCTTGGTGTTGCAAAGAGTTGGACACAACTGAGCGACTGAACAACAACTACACCAGGCTCCTAGGATTAAAGAATAAAAATACAGTGGCACAGCAGGCTCAAAATTCAGACTGGCTTCTGTGAGCTGCACAGCACACAGCACGGTGTTTGGCAGCCCTGGCAAAGGTATATTTAAGCATGCATGGAGGCTAGAGAGGGCAAAACTTAAAAAGGAGTGATCATGGATAATTACTGAGAAAGAAAGATAAAGAGGGATGATCATGGACACATCTGGAGAAGGTTGCTCTTGAAGGAAAGGAAGGACAATTCCTTCCTTTCAGAGAAGAGTAAATAAAGAAATGATATCAGGATAGAAAAGATTATACCTCAGATGCTTGAGATTTTTCTCAGGAAAGGAAAAGATCAAGTTATTTGCTATAAACACTTTCATGAAGTAAGACAAAAAAAAACCCCTCACAATCGACTTTATAGATCTGGAGGATAAGAGAACACTAACTGGTATGAAAACAATCCAAAATCCTCACACAACTGTCTCTTGTATCCTTCAGGGATCAAGATAGTGATTAGGCCTGTTCAGAACTGGGCACTAGAAAGATAAATTGACATAAAGTTAAGTATTCTAAGGTATCAATGATGGGCTGGTAAAAACTGATGACCATGGGATCCTGGTGACTAGGGGAGGCAAATGAAAAGAGCAGTAGGCTAAAGAATTGAATGAATAGACACAAAGACGGGAGGGTTCCTAAAGACAGGAAGAGGGGAAGAAAGAGAGAGAGAAAACGGGTTCCATAAGTGTGGAAGAGTGCTTGTTTGTGGTCAGACAGGTCTTGACACAATGTCTCAGGCAATGAGCTACTGCCTAGGGCTGAGCACTACCCCGTCAGCTAAAAGCACAGAATTGAGAGACAAGTGCCTGTAAAAACACGCAGTCCTTGGGTGCAGGAAACAAACAGGCTTACCTGGTGGCGCTAGTGGTAAAGAACCCACCTGCCAACGCAGGAGACAGAAGAGATGTGGCTCTGATCCCTAGGTCGGGAAGGTCCTGTGGAGGAGGAAATGGCAACCTGCTCCAGTATTCGTGGCTGGAGAAGTCCCATGGACAGAGGAGTCTGGCGGTCCTGTGGAGACTGCAAGGAGATGGACGTGACTGAAGCGACTTAGCATAGCACAGCAACAAACAAGTGAATGAATCTGCCCATACAGGAATCAAACACTTAAAATATCTCCTCTCCTTTTAAAATGAACAATTCTATCTCCAAATTTAAGAAATTCATCAAGAGGCTAAAAGTCTACAATAAAGGTTAAGGCAGATGTGTGTCAGGAGGTAGAACAAAAAGTTAAATCTGTCAGGCCAATTGTAACCCACCTGTTAAAAGACTTTTAGCATAAATTTCCAATAAGGCAACAACAGTCTGTGCTTTAGAAACTCTGGAGAGCACCTAGCATGGCTTCAAAAAAGGATATCACTCAATTTAATTTTAAAAGCTCCACCCATTGCAATCTCAGTGGATACACTACCATTTATACTCATAGCTTCATTTTTCACCATTCTGCTGCTCTTGACACATTATCCAATTACAGGAAAAAATTGGGAAAAATCAGACATGGCAACCTCCACTACCACATCCCTCCTTCAGTTTGCACTTTTTACACCATTAATTCTGACTACTCTTGCCCTAGTAATAAATGAAGAAGAAATGACACTGGCACAACCTAAATTTTGCAGAAAATATCAAGTACAAGAAAGATTGCCAAGTAGTACTAATAACAATTGAGAACCCAAGAAATTTGAGAAGTTTCAAGTTTAAAAAGCGTTTTCTCCATTTCAGTCCTTTCCAAATAAAACAAAGGGCTTGGACAACACAAGATTGTGAAGCTTCAACGGACGATTTAGCCTAACAGTGAATAAAAGAATCACTAAAATCGCTTATCCTTTCTTGGGCTATTACATTTCTTACCCTCACAAAGCCTTCTTTTAAAACCAGGACCACTTCTCAATTCTTTCCCTGGATCTAGTATACATATGTCCCTCCGTCCGGCCCCCCCCCCTCCAAAAAAAGGTTAGAGACCAAAGACTCGCTGTAATCAGAAAAGGATTAATTTAGATGAAGAATCACTTGCCGTCACTGGCACCATTCCTCAAAACCATCAAAGTCTCCTGGGGGCTGGATCCCCCCGACAAGATGAACAAAATCCACTGGCGTCTGGATAGCAAGCTTTTCTCTGTAAGTCTATAAGCCTGGGAAAGCTTTCCAGACAGTTCAAAAGACTTCTCAAGGAAGCAAAAGGTCGAGACCAGGAAGATGGGGAGGTGACTAAAACAGGCAGACGACCCACCCACCTAACGCAAAGGAGGGACCGCTTGCAAGGGCTGACGCTTCAGCAGGAGGCAGGAAAGGTTGCGGAGGGCGGCCGGCGCTGCGACCCCCGGCCCCTGCGTGGGAATGGAGGGCACGCAAAGTCAGGGGCCAGCCGGAGGCCTGGAGCGGGGCGCGGAGAGGGGGCGGGACGTGGAGACAAAGCAGCGGTGGACTCCGGCTGAACACCACCAGGGTCTGAGCCACGGCGGGGCAAAGCCGAGAAAGCTTTGCCCCAAGAGGAGACACCGAAGCTTGCAGCTTCACCCACCTGCCAGACGCTCGCCCCGCGGACAGAAGCACGGACGCAGCCCGGGCGCTTCCTCTCCTGCCGGACACAGCCCCTGCCGCCGCCGGAGCTCCGGACCCGACAGCACAGGGCGGTAGCGAAGTAGGCAAAGCGGCGACCGCACTCGAGCAGACGGGGGTGTACGTAGGGGGCGCCGGGGGGCTCGGGAAGGCAGCTCTGTGCTTGACCTTCCTCACCGGTGGCCAACGGCGCTCCCTGGGAACAGCATCCCGCCTCGGCCCGCTGCAGCGGCCGGGCTTCCTGCGGCCACAAACCGCCCCCCGCGCTACTCGGCCGCCGCCATCTTGTCGGAGGCGGGAAAGACCGCACTGCGCAGGCGCGCGCCGACGCTGCCGGCTCCCCGCCATAACGCGCAGGCGCGGGGGGCGCTTCCCACCCCACCCCCCACCCCCACCCGCCGAGGCCGTCTTCCGCAAAGCCGTCTGCTCCCTCGCACGGGTGCTGCCAGGCTTAGTGGCCAGCCACAAACTGCACCGCAGCCGAGTTAATAGACCCTTCTGCCCACCTCACAGTCAGTCATTGTGTAAAACCCTATCTGTGTGCCAGGTCCCGGGACAGGCGCTGGTGAAAGATTAGTAAAACGCGGCTTCAGCGCTAACTGCCACTGCTGCTAAATCGCTTCAGTTGAGTCCGACTCTGTGCCACCCCATAGATGGCAGGTCACCAGGCTCCCCGGTCCCTGGGATTCTCCAGGCAAGAACACTGGAGTGGGTTGCCATTTCCTTCTCCAATGCATGAAACTGAAAGTGAACTCGCTCAGCCCTGTCCGACTCTTAGCAACCCCATGCAATGCAGCCCACCAGGTTCCTCCGTCCATGGGATTTTCCAGATGAGAGTATTGGAGTGGGGTGCCATCACCTTCTCCGTCCAGTGCTAAAGGTGTTCCTAATCTAGTGAAAAAGGACGGGGATGAACGAGTGATTTCCACAATTCTTGTTTGTTACCTGCACGCCACCTTCGCTCTCTTGCCCCTTTGATTTTAATAACTGAAAACATACCTCTTCCAGGAAGTCCTTACTCTCACACAATTTGGTTAGTTCTTTTCTAATACCTCGCCTTACCTCTTTAAGCTTTATTTCATTCATTGTAAATTCAACAAGTACTATTTGAGTTTCATTTATATTCTAGATATGCTTCTAGGTTATAGCAATAAGAAATATAAACTCATGGGACTTCTATTTTAGGGGAGAGTATAAAACAAACAAACAAAAAAAAACAAACTTCAAACAATCAACGAAATAACGTTTGATAGTGGTGAGGGATGGGAAGAGGAAAAAACCACCAAAAGTTAATGTTGGGTGAGGGGTGGTAATTAGCGATCTCTCTCCAGAGATGACACTTGATCTGAGGCCTTACTGACCACTGGGGCCAGAAGCTATGAGAATCATCCAGGCAGAGCATTCTAGACAGAAGAACAGCAAATGCAGCAAACCTCTCATTCTTGAGGTGGGAGTGAGACCAGCACATAAAGGACAGAAAGACTAGGTGATGTGGACACCTGGGGAGGATATGTGGGGGGGTGGGGGAGGGGGGGACAGGGGCAGTTTAGGTGGGACATTGAGGCCATGGTAAGAAAATGGATTTTTACCTCATGGCAGCCCTTCCATCTTGCTGACACTGCTAGAACTCCTCCTCAAACACTTCTAGCTCCTGACTGCCTCGCTGGACATGCTGATTCCACTGTCTTGAAGACACTTGCTCTTGTTCTTTACACATCTAGCTTCTCATCTTTCAGGTTTCAGTTTAAATGTCACCTCAGAAAGGCCATCCTTCCTAAACTAAGTATCCCACCTGCCCTTTCATTAGTCTCCATCATTGCACCTGATCATTTCTTTATGGGCACTGAACATATTTTTCAATTATATATTCATTGCTTCTTCACCATTCAGTTCACTAAACTGACTCCACCAGGGAGGGAAGATGTTTCACTTACTAGTGAATACTCCATGCCTAGCACCATGCCTGGCATGAATGATCACTCAATATGTGTTTGCTGTTTTTAGGAATGTCGAGTTTGTCAGCACTTAAGTAGCCAGGGGTATACTACATTGTTTTACACTGGTTTTTAAAAAATAATGCAAATCATTTCCTGTTTATATACCCTCTGCTAGATTATAAATAAGAACTTTGGCAGAGAGAGAGAGAGAGAGAGGAAGAGAATGAGATGAAGAGTAGGTGAGGGGTAGTGGGCAAAGATTGTATTTTGCATATATTTGCAGGGCTGGGAGGTGGAAGGCTTCGATTTAGTGAAGCACCTGTTACATGTGTCCTGCGTTTGGCTTAATTGTCACTACAGCCTTGTTAGGTAGTTTTCCTTAGTTTCATACATAGCAAACTTGAGAGAGATTAAGTAACTTGCCTAAGGTCCTACATTAAGAGACAGTGCCAACCATAAAGTTCATGCCCTTCCCTTCGAGAGAAACTGGATTTTGAGATGGGTTTGTTTGGTGATTTGATTCTGTGTCATTAGCAGGCTTTTATTAGCCATTTCAGCCACTGCCATTTAAGAATCCCAATCATACTGCTGTTCTTGTATAGGATCTCAACAAAGGGCCTGATGTGAAATTGCTGTGATTTTTTTTCTTTTGGACTATGGCAGGGTTCATTTTACCATTCCCTCTTCATGTCTTTTTAAAATTTGTATTTCTTTTTATTAATAATATGTACACGTTTGATCAAAGGAAAAGAGGAGATATAGAAAAATGGGTGCATTTCCTAAATGCTAGCTGCATCCCCTTGGTTAGGCTTGTTATTTTATGACTCTTTCATCTAGGTCCCAAGTAATACTTTAGACATCAAAGACAGTTCTCTGGCAAAGAGTGACAGCCTCATCACAACAATCACTTCTCCCATTTGCTCATCAAAATTATACACCATCATTTCCCTCCAAACAGGATAGCTGGGGGAAACTATGAGAAAGAATAGGGCTGCTATCCTGTATCCAGGGCCATTCAGCCTTTATATGAAGGCATTCAGTTTCTTTAATATCATTAACTCATGATAGCATACACCGGTCAATCAAAGCCAGTTAGTCCATAAGCAAACCAAATAGTAGTTGGATAAACACACTTAAAAAGTTTCTTTGTTCTTCTACCCCCACTATAGTAGGACTCCATCTTGGAATAAATTCTGGAATCAAGGCAATGTCTTTGGTTTCTGTGAGATGCTCTCCTCATGGTTACCATCTGTTGTTGGTTGAATATTCTCCCACTCCTCAAAAGATATGTTGAATTCCTCACCTCAAGTACTCAACAATATGAACTTATTTGGAAATAGGATCATTGCCGATATAATTAAGTTCAAATGAGGCCATACTGGAGTAGGTGGACCCCTAATCCAATAACTAGTGTCCTTCTAAGAAGTCAGCCAAATGGAGGAAGAGACACACGGGGAGAAGGCTGTTTGATGGCAAAGGCAAAGATTGGTGTCGTGCACCTGCAAGCCGAGGAACACCAAAGACTGCTGGCCAGCCACCAATACTGAGGAAGAGGCAAGTGAGGATTTCTCTACAGATTTCAGGGGAAACACACTCGTGTCAACAACTTGATATCAAATGTAGAGGCTCCAAAACTGTGAGACAGTAAATATCCATTGTTTTAAGCTACCCAGTTCATGGCAATATGTTATAGGGGCCTTAAAATCTAATACACCGCACTTTCTCTTTGTGTGTGTCTGTGTGTGTGTGTGTGTGTCTGTGTGTGTGTGTGTGGACGTGAAGTAAAGGAAAGAGACTGTCAGGGCTTGAAGCAGAGGAAAGAGATGGGGATGGGCTTCCCACTCCTGTATTCTTTCTGGCAAAACCCTATGGGCAAGGGAGCGTGATGGGCAATAGCCCATGGGGTACCAAAGAGTCTCAGATGTCTGCTAAGTGATGATTTAGCAGGCACACATGCATGCAAAATATCATTTAAGCCTGTGGCGCTGAAATGCAGCTAGTGATGCATTACTGGAGTTTGTTGCCATGCCCTCCTCCAAGGGATCTTCCAACCCAGAAATCAAACCCAGGTCTCTTGCATTACAGGCGGATTCTTTACCATCTGAACCACCAAGGAAGCACTCAGTTCAGTTCAATTCAGTTGCTCAGTCATGTCCAAATCTTTGCTACACCATGGACTGCAGCCCACCAGGTTCCTCCGTCCATGGGATTTTCCAAATGAGAGTATTGAAGTGCGGTGCCATCGCCTTCTCCGTCCAGTGCTAAAGGTGTTCCTAATCTAGTGAAAAAGGACGGGGATGAACGAGTGATTTCCACAATTCTTGTTTGTTACCTGCACGCCACCTTTGCTCTCTTGCCCCTTTGATTTTAATAACTGAAAACATACCTCTTCCAGGAAGTCCTTACTCTCACACAATTTGGTTAGTTCTTTTCTAATACCTCGCCTTACCTCTTTAAGCTTTATTTCATTCATTGTAAATTCAACAAGTACTATTTGAGTTTCATTTATAGTCTAGATATGCTTCTAGGTTATAGCAATAAGAAATATAAACTCATGGGACTTCTATTTTAGGGGAAAGTATAAAACAAACAAACAAAAAAACAAACTTCAAAAAATCATCGAAATAACGTTTGATAGTGGTGAGGGATGGGAAGAGGAAAAAACCACCAAAAGTTTATGCTGGGTGAGGGGTGGTAATTAGCGATCTCTCTCCAGAGATGACACTTGATCTGAGGCCTGACTGACCACGGGGGCCAGAAGCTATGAGAGTCATCCAGGCAGAGCGTTCTAGACAGAAGAACAGCAAATGCAGCAAACCTCTCATTCTTGAGGTGGGAGTGAGACCAGCACATAAAGGACAGAAAGACTAGGTGATGTGGACACCTGGGGAGGATATGTGGGGGAGTGCGGGGGGGGACAGGGGCAGTTTAGGTGGGACATTGAGGCCATGGTAAGAAAATGGATTTTTACCTCATGGCAGCCCCTCCATCTTGCTGACACTGCCAGAACTCCTCCTCAAACACTTCTAGCTCCTGACTGCCTCGCTGGACATGCTGATTCCACTGTCTTGAAGACACTTGCTCTTGTTCTTTACACATCTAGCTTCTCATCTTTCAGGTTTCAGTTTAAATGTCACCTCAGAAAGGCCATCCTTCCTAAACTAAGTATCCCACCTGCCCTTTCATTAGTCTCCATCATTGCACCTGATCATTTCTTTATGGGCACTGAACATATTTTTCAATTATATATTCATTGCTTCTTCACCATTCAGTTCACTAAACTGAACTCCACCAGGGAGGGAAGATGTTTCACTTACTAGTGAATACTCCATGCCTAGCACCATGCCTGGCATGAATGATCACTCAATATGTGTTTGCTGTTTTTAGGAATGTCGAGTTTGTCAGCACTTAAGTAGCCAGGGGTATACTACATTGTTTTACACTGGTTTTTAAAAATAAATGCAAATCATTTCCTGTTTATATACCCTCTGCTAGATTATAAATAAGAACTTTGGCAGAGAGAGAGAGAGAGGAAGAGAATGAAATGAAGAGTAGGTGAGGGGTAGTGGGCAAAGATTGTATTTTGCATATATTTGAAGGGCTGGGAGGTGGAAGGCTTCGATTTAGTGAAGCACCTGTTACATGTGTCCTGCGTTTGGCTTAATTGTCACTACAGCCTTGCTAGGTAGTTATCCTTAGTTTTATACATAGCAAACTTGAGAGAGATTAAGTAACTTGCCTAAGGTCCTACATTAAGAGACAGTGCCAACCATAAAGTTCATGCCCTTCCCTTCGAGAGAAACTGGATTTTGAGATGGGTTTGTTTGGTGATTTGATTCTGTGTCATTAGCAGGCTTTTATTAGCCATTTCAGCCACTGCCATTTAAGAATCCCAATCATACTGCTGTTCTTGTATAGGATCTCAGCAAACGGCCTGATGTGAAATTGCTGTCATTTTTTTTTTTCTTTTGGACTCTGGCAGGGTTCATTTGACCATTCCCTCTTCATGTCTTTTTAAAATTTGTATTTCTTTTTATTAATAATGTGTACACATTTGATCAAAGGAAAAGAGGAGATACAGAAAAATGGGTGCATTTCCTAAATGCTAGCTGCATCCCCTTGGTTAGGCTTGTTATTTTATGACTCTTTCATCTAGGTCCCAAGTAATACTTTAGACATCAAAGACAGTTCTCTGGCAAAGAGTGACAGCCTCATCACAACAATCACTTCTCCCATTTGCTCATCAAAATTATACACCATCATTTCCCTCCAAACAATATAGCTGGGGGAAACTATGAGAAAGGATAGGGCCGCTATCCTGTATCCAGGGCCATTCAGGCTTTATATGAAGGCATTCAGTTTTTTTAATATCATTAAATCATGATAGCATACACCTGTCAATCAAACCCAGTTAGTCCATAAGCAAACCAAATAGTAGGTGGGAATACATACTTTAAAAGATTCTTCGATCTTCTATCCCCACTGTAGTAGGACTCCTTCTTGGAATAAATTCTGGAATCAAGGCAATGTCTTTGGTTTCTGTGGGATGCTCTCCTCATGGTTACCATCTGTTGTTGGTTGAATATTTTCCCACTCCTCAAAACATATGTTGAATTCCTAACCTCAAGTACTCAATAATATGAGCTTATTTGGGAATAGGATCATTGCCGATGTAATTAAGTTCAAATGAGGCCATACTGGAGTAGGTGGACCCCTAATCCAATAACTAGTGTCCTTCTAAGAAGTCAGCCAAATGGAGGAAGAGACACACGGGGAGAAGGCTGTTTGATGGCAAAGGCAAAGATTGGTGTCGTGCAACTGCAAGCCAAGGAATACCAAAGACTGCTGGCCAGCCACCAAAACTGAGGAAGAGGCAAGTGAGGATTTCTCTACAGATTTCAGGGAAACACAGTCGTGTCAACAACTTGATATCAGATTTAGAGGCTCCAAAACTGTGAGACAATAAATATCCATTCTTTTAAGCTACCCAGTTCATGGCAATTTGTTATAGCGGCCTTAAAGTCTAAAACACCCCACTCTCTCTTCGTGTGTGTGTGTGTGTGTGTGTGTGTGTGTGTGTGTGTGTGTGTACGTGAAGTAAAGGATAGTGACTGTCAGGGCTTGAAGCATAGGAAAGAGATGGGGATGGGCTGCCCACTCAGTATTCTTTCTGGCAAAACCCCATGGGCAAAGGAGCGTGATGGGCAATAGCCCATGAGGTACCAAAGAGTCTGAGATGTCTGCTAAGTGATGACTTAGCAGGCACACATGCATCCAAATTATCATTTAAGCCTGTGGCGCTGAAATGCAGCTAGTGATGCATTACTGGAGTGGGTTGCCATGCCCTCCTCCAAGGGATCTTCCAACCCAGGGATCAAACCCAGGTCTCTTGCATTACAGGTGGATTCTTTACCATTTGAGCCACCAAGGAAGCACTCAGTTCAGTTCAATTCAGTTGCTCATCATGTCCGAATTTTTGCTACCCCATGGACTGCAGCATGCTTGTCCATCAACAAGTGGTGGAGTTTTCTCAAACTCATGACCACTGAGTTGGTGATGTCATCCAACCATCTCATCCTCTGTTATCCCCTCCTCTTCCTGCCTTCAACCTTTGCCAGCACCAGGGTCTTTTCATATTAGTCAGCTCTTCAGATCAGGTGGCCAAAGTATTGGAGTTTGAGCTTCAAAATCAGCTCTTCCAATGAATATTCAGGACTGATTTCCTTTAGGATGGACTGGTTGGATCTCCTTGCAGTCCAAGTGACTCTCAAGAGTCTTCTCCAACATCACAGTTCCAAAGCATCAATTCTTTGGTGCTAAACTTTCTTTATAGTCCAACTCTCACATCCATACATGACTACTGGGAAAACCATAGCCTTGACTAGACAGACCTTTGCTGGCAAAGTAATGTCTCTGTTTTTTAATATGCTGTCTAGCTTGGTCATAATTTTCATCCAAGGAGTAAGCATCTTTTAATTTCTTGGCTGTAGTCACCATCTGCAGTGATTTTGGAGCCCAGAAAGATAAAGTCTACCACTGATTCCACTGTTTCCCCATCTATTTGCCATGAAATCATGGGACCGGATGCCATGAACTTTGTTTTCTGAGTGTTGAGCATTAAGCCACCTTTTTCACTCTCCTCTTTCACTTTCATCAAGAGGCTCTTTAGTTCTTCTTCACTTTCTGCCACAAGGAGGGTGTCATCTGCATATCTGATGTTATTGATATTTCTCCCAGGAATCTGGATTCCAGCTTATGCTTCATCCAGCCCAGGGTTTCTCATGATGTACTCTGCATATAAGTTAAATAAGGAGGGTGACAAGATACAGCCTTGACGTACTCCTATTCCTATTTGGAACCAGTCTGTTGTTCCATGTCAGTTCTAACTGTTGCTTCCTGACCTGCATACAGCTTTCTCAACAGGCAAGTCAAGTGGTCTGGCATTCCCGTCTCTTTCAGAATTTTCCAGTTTGTTGTGGTCCACACTGTCAGAGGCTTTGGCATAGTCAGTAGAGCAGAAATAGATGTTTTTCTGGAACCCTCTTGCTTTTGTGACGATCCAGCAGATGTTGGCAATTTGATCTCTGGTTCCTCTGCCGTTTCTAAAACCAGCTTCAACATCTGGAAGTTCATGGTTCACGTATTGTTGAAGCCTGGCTTGGAGAATTTTGAGCATTACTTTACTAGTGTGTGAGATGAGTGCAATTGTGCAGTACTTTGAGCATTCTTTGGCATTGCCTTTCTTAAGGATTGGAATGAAAACTGACCTTCTTCAGTCCTGTGGCCACTCAATTTGCTGGCCTACTGAGTGCAACACTTTGACAGCATCATCTTTTAGGATTTGAAGTAGCTCAGCTGGAATTCCATCACCTCCACTAGCTCTGTTCATAGTGATGCTTCCTAAGGCCCACTTGACTTCACATTCCAGGATGTCTGGCTCTAGGTGAGTGAGCACACCAAGGTGGTTATCTGTGTTGTGAAGATCTTTTTTTGTACAATTCTTCTGTGTATTCTCGCCACCTCTTCTTAACATCTTCTGCTTCTGTTAGGTCCATACCATTTCTGTCCTTTATTGAGCCCATCTTTGCAAGAAATATTCCCTTGGTATCTCTGATTTTCTTGAAGTCATCTCTAGTCTTTCCCATTCTATTGTTTCCCTCTGTTTCTGTGCACTGATCATTGAGGAAGACTGCCTTATCTCTCTTTGCTATTCTTTGGAACTCTGCATTCAAATTGGTGTATCTTTCCTTTTCTTGTTTCCTTGTGGCTTCTCTTCTTTCCTCAGCTATTTGTAAGCCCTCCTCAGACAGCTATTTTGCCGTTTTGCATTTCTTTTTCTTGGGGATGGTCTTGATCCCTGTCTTCTGTACAATGTCATGAACCTCCGTCCATAGTTCATGAGGCACTCTGTCTGTCAGATCTAGTTCCTTAAATCTATTTCTCGCTTCCACTGTATAGTCACAAGGGATTTGACTTAGATCAACAAAAATTTACAACAAAAGTCACTGTTGTAAAACTGATATCATCCAACACATTAATAGAGCTACATAGAAGAAAAATATTATCATGCCGAAGGTGATGAAAAGACGCCTTAAAAACTCAATGCCCATTCTTATTGAAAATACTGGATATAAAAGCACACTTTTTAAACACAATATATTTCAGACCCACAATAAGCCAGCACCACCCGATGAGGAAATACTAGATATACTATATTACTAGAGTCAGGGAAATCCCCATTTTTACCACTGTTACTCATTTTTATCAGTCAACACAGAGAATGAAATTAGAAAGGAATACTACTGGTAGGGGTACAATTAAATAACTAGAATATCCAAAAGAACCAACTAAATATTACTACAACAAGATAATCTAGTAGTTTAGTCAAGTGCAAAACATAAAGAAATCTTTCCTTTATATGTACAAAGAGAAACCAGATAAACGATAAAATGAAAGAAAAGATCTTATCTATAATTTTAAAAAAAACAGGCATAAACTGAATAAAGAGTTCAAAACATGTATGAGAAAAACTATGGAACACTTCTGAGAGACACAAAGGTAGATTTCAACAAATGGAAAGACATATCTTGCTTCTGTACTAAAGATTCAGTAGCATAATGATGTCCTTTCTCCCTGAGTTAATTTTACATGGTCCCCAAATAAATACTATATAAAAATTTTTTTTTATTTTGTTTGCTACAGCTAGACAACTGGAAAGAAAAAACAAGCAAAAACAAGGGAAAATATGAAGGGAAGAGCAAGAGTATTCCTATGACATATTAAATAATTGCTGCAAAGCCATTATAAGTAAAAGAGTACGAAGTCAAATGTACTGTATCAGTAAGCTAATTTCTTAGCTCTTATCATTATACTATGGATATATAAGATGTTAACATTAGGAGAAACTAACTGAAGGGTACATAGGAACTCTCTTATTTTTCTCTTTTATAAGTACAAAGTCATTTAAAAATAAAAAGACTTTAAAAAGCTATGATACTGGCAGATCAACCAAGGGAACACATTTTTTTAAATTCCAGAAGTATATGAAAAGTTAGTCATAGTAAAGGTAGCATCTCAAAGACATGTAAGAAGATGAACTTGAAATAAGCGGCAAGCATATGACCCAGCAATCCCACTTCTGGGCATACACACCGAGGAAACCAGATCTGAAAGAGACACGTGCACCCCAATGTTCATCGCAGCACTGTTTATAATAGCCAGGACATGGAAGCAACCTAGATGCCCATCAGCAGACGAACGGATAAGGAAGCTGTGGTCCATATACACCATGGAATATTACTCAGCCATTAAAAAGAATTCATTTGAATCAGTTCTACTGAGATGGATGAAATTGGAGCCCATTATACAGAATGAAGTAAGACAGAGAGATAAAGAACATTACAGCATACTAACACATATATATGGAATTTAGAAAGATGGTAATGATAACCCTATACGCAAAACAGAAAAAGAGACACAGATGTACAGAACAGACTTTTGGACTCTGTGGGAGAAGGCGAGGGTGGGATGTTTCGAGAGAACAGCATCGACACATGTATATTATCTATGGTGAAAGAGATCACCAGCCCAGGTTGCATGCATGAGACAAGTGCTCGGGGCTGGTGCACTGGGAAGACCCAGAGGGATCGGGTGGAGAGGGAGGTGGGAGGGGGGATCGAGATGGGGAACACATGTGTATCCATGGCTGATTCATGTCAATGTATGACAAAACCCACTACAATACTGTAAAGTAATTAGCCTCCAACTAATAAAAATAAATGAAAAATAAATAAATAAATAAGTGGCAAGGGCAGCAGGGCAGCCATGAGGAAGCATAAGACGGCACCTATCTCTCAAACTGCACATTAGGGTAAGTTATAGAAGAAACAGGGGTTCAAGTGCTAACAACATCACATGGCATTTAAATTACAGAAGAGAGTTGTGTTTGTAATTAAAAATACTTAAATGGAACATACCCTCTTCCAAGGAGGCTATTATAGAGCAACGAACATTTTAATTTCAACTTATTTGTGAAAGGGTAAGGCACATGGAAGGCTTGTTGGACCTCTGAAATGATTATGTCTATCACTACAATAGGGTTAATAAATCAAGTTCTTAGGTTATATCAAACAAATGGGACAGGTTTTTACTGGGAAAAAAGCATAACTACTTTTAATTAAACAGGATACATCCATGAAGTGGAATATTACACTGGCATTAAAAATGAGGTTGATGTACAAACAAACAAAAAGAAGAGAGAAAACAAGAGAGTACTGATCACTACGTCTCATACTGTTCATCCTGTTTTAGTAAAAAATAAAAGGGTTGTAAAAAGATAAAAATGTCATTGAGAAAAAGTACACTGACTGCCTCTGGAAAGGTCTCAGCTCTGCTGAGAAGATGCCTTCCTTTTCATTGTATACGTTTTTGTAAAGTTTGAAGATCAGAGCAAAAGGTTAGTTTCTTTAAAAGATTGAATATTAGAGACAGACAAGATCCCAAATATATAAAGTGAACACAGTTTAAAGGTGGGGGGAATTGACTCAAGAAAGAAATAGATAATCTTAATAGTTCTACAACTACTGAAAGCTAGAGGAGTTTAAATGTTTCCCCTTTCCTCTGTCCAACACACACAAAAATACCAGATTCAAATGGCTTTATAAACACCTTCTACCAAACATTTGAGAAATGCATCATTCCAACCTTAACAAAATTAAATTATGTCATAGAAGATAATTAGATACAATTGTATTATGTAATTCATGTGGCATTAAGTGAAAATGCAGAATTATCAAATTATTAATACACAAATATTTATAACTAGATAACATATATTATAAATATTTTGTTAAATTATATAAGTTATGATAGTTGTATAATTTATATAATCTAATAATTATATAAATTTATTAAATGACAGTGATCATAATAATTATGAATTAAAGTTAAATACATACTGTATTTGTAATATGATACTATCTAGCCAACTAGCCTTGTCTTTTTTTAAATGAACTATGTATGTGCACAGAGAAGACTGAAAGATCACTAAAATGTCAAGGGTCTTCCCTGGGTGTAGAAATGATAAAAATCGTCATTTTTCTAAATTTTATAACACTTCTACCAACTAACACACATTATTTCTGTATTTTTTCCTCCAAAAGTTAAGTACCTCTAGTTTGGACACAATTTGAAATCATCACATTTGAAGGAGAAGAAAAGTAAGGGAGCCAAAGGCAGATTCAGGTACATATATAAATTGTGGGGGAGCCTTTCTTAATACAAATTAATTCAAAATTGCTAGTGCTACTGCAAAAGGGCACAGGAACTCCAATTAAAGATTACTATTCACATACATAGAAAACTGACGCTCAAAGAAATTTCAAGGTTAATTCAGGTCCACCCACAGTGAAGTGGCAAGCCAGTGTTGGTCAAATCCTCATGAGCAGATCATGCTAGACCACCTACCTAGATATACGTACAGTAGGTGCTCTGTATCCTTGGGTTCTCCATTCAACCACTGTGGATTCAACCAGCCACGGGTCAAAAATATACAGAAAAGATCTGGGGAAAGTTCCAAAAGACAAAACTTGCATTTGCCAAGCAGCCTGGCAACTAATTACATAGCACTTACAAGGTTATTATAACAAACCTAGAGACGACTTAAAGTATAATGGGAGGGATATATGTAGACTATATGTAAATACTATACTGTTTTATATTAATAAAAGGGACTTGAGCATCTCTGGGTTTTGATATCCTCCAAGGTCTCAGAACCAACCACTCACAGTTACTAAACGATGACTGTGTTATCTCCCAGAGCAGCTTGTTTCTCCTTCAGAGTCTCATGATTCCTAAAAAGTTACGTGTTCAGTTTGCATTCCCACCAACAGTGTAAGAGGGTTCCCTTTCCTCCACACTCTCTCCAGCACTTATTGCCTGCAGACTCTTGGATAGCACCCATTCTGACTAGCGTGACATGGTACCTCATTGTGGTTTTGATTTGCATTTCTCTGATAATGAGTGATGTTGAGCATCTTTTCATGTGTCTGTTAGCCATCTGTATGTCTTCTTTGGAGAAATGTCTGTTTAGTTCTTTGGCCCATTTATTGATTGGGTCTTTTCTTGTTCTGGAACTGAGCTGCAGGAGTTGCTTGTATGTTTTTGAGATTAATTCTTTGCGAGTTGCTTTGTTTGCTATTATTTTCTCTCATTCTGAAGGCTGTCTTTTCACTGTTGGTGGGAATGCAAACTAGTACAGCCACCGTGGAGAACAGTGTGGAGATTCCTTAAAAAACTGGAAATAGAACTGCCATACGACCGAGCAATCCCACTGCTAGGCATACACACCAAGGAAACCAGAATTGAAGGAGACATATGTACTCCAATGTTCATCGCAGCACTGTTTACAATAGCCAGGACATGGAAGCAACCTAGATGTCCATCGGCAGACGAACGGATAAGAAAGCTGTGGTACACATATACAGTGGAATGTTACTCAGCCATTAAAAAGAATGCATTTGAATCAGTTCTAATGAGGTGGATGAAACTGGAGCCTATTTATACAGAGTGAAGATAGAAAAACACCAATACAGTGTACTAACGCATATACATGGAATTTAGAAAGACGGTAACGATGACCCTATCTATATGCGAGACAGCCAAAGAGACACATGTGTGAAGAACAGACTTTTGGACTCTGGGGGAGAAGGCGAGGGTGGGATGATTTGAGAGAATAGCATTGAAACATGTATATTATCATATGTGAAACAGATCACCCGGACAGGCTTGATGCATGAGGCACGGTGCTCAGGGCTGGTGCACTGGGATGACCCAGAGGGATGGGATGGGGAGGGAGGTGGGAGGGGGGTTCAGGATGGGGGACACATGTACACCCATGACTGATTCATGTCAATGTGCTGCAAAACACACTACAACACTGTAAAGTAATTAGCTTCCAATTGAAATAAATTAATTAATTACCAAAAGAAGTTACGTGTTCAGTTATTATCATCCTAGCACCTAGCACTGCTCAATAAACATTTATTGAGTGAATACATCTTTTAAATAATCAGAATAAGTGAAAACAAAAAATCTCAAACAGCTTAGACAGTATCAATAAATTCTCTTGACCCACAACTTTTTATCAATGAGTAACCACAGCTTTCTCTGGAAGATATCTAGAACAAAATCTCTTTAAATGCAAGAGGCATTTCCACATTTTTATGTTCAGTTAGTTAAATAACTAAAACTAAAGATAAACAGTTTCGGGTTGTCTTATGGAGTATGGCTAATCTATCAGGCGTCACTATCAAGGTAATCCTTGAAGGTAGGCATATAAGTAAAGGTAAAAGAAATTTAAAAACTGGAATGACTCAAAAATTAACTCTGTCAGAGTTAATTCTGCTTCACTGCTCTTATATGATATTAAAGACGTCAAACATGTATGCCCTGGTGTTACGGTAGTGAATACGCTATATTACATGGTAAGAAGGACTTGGCAGATGTTAACTAAAGTTATTAATTAGCAGACTTTAAAAAAAAAAGGAGACAAGATTCACTGTCACTCGTTTGGCACTTTCTCTGCATGCCATATGGTAGCCTGCAACCCTAAAGAAGGAACACACTCTAAAGAATGAGCTTACATGGGGAAGATGAGCCCCAGAGCACTGTGACCCTTGCCCTAAAGCACAGAACAATGGCAAAGTTTGTTTTGGCTCTGTTTGGCTGACATTTATCCAATGCTGGCATTGAAAATATCTGCTTTAGTTAAGACCAGTATGGATGCAATAAAGAACCATGTAGTGACATGAGAAAAAAGATCTTCATAACCCACATAATCACGATGGTGTGATCACTCACCTAGAGCCAGACATCCTGGAGTCCGAAGTCAAATGGGCCTGAGGAAGTCTCACTATGAACAAAGCTAGTGGAGGTGATGGAATTCCAGTTGAGCTGTTCCAAATCCTAAGAGATGATGCTTGCTGTCAATGCCAGCAAATTTGGAAAACTCAGCAGTGGCCACAGGACTGGAAAGGGTCAGTTTTCATTCCAACCCCAAAGAAAGGCAATGCCAAAGAATGCTCAAACGACCACACAATTGCACTCATCTCACACGCTAGTAAAGTAATGCTCAAAATTCTCCAAGCCAGGCTTCAGCAATACGTGAACCGTGAACTTCCAGATGTTCAAGCTGGTTTTAGAAAAGGCAGAGGAACCAGAGATCAAATTGCCAACATCTGCTGGATCACCGAAAAAGCAAGAGAGTCCCAGAAAAACATCTATTTCTGCTTTGTTGACTTGCCAAAGCCTTTGACTGTGTGGATCACAACAAACAGGAAAATTCTGAAAGAGACGGGAATACCAGACCACCTGACCTGCCTGTTGAGAAACCTGTATGCAGGTCAGGAAGCAACAGTTAGAACTGGACATGGAAAAAACCAAAAAACAACAAACAAACAAAAAATGAACTGGACATGGAACAACAGACTGGTTCCAAATAGGAAAAGGAGTATGTCAAAGCTGTACATTGTCACCCTGCTTATTTAACTTATGTGCAGAGTACATCATGAGAAATGCTGGGCTGGAGGAAGCACAAGCTGGAATCAAGACTGCCGGGAGAAATATCAATAACCTCAGATATGCAGATGATACCACCCTTATGACAGAAAGTGAAGAAGAACTAAAGAGTCTCTTGATGAAAGTGAAATAGAGGAGAGTGAGAAAGCTGGCTTAAAGCTCAACATTCAGAAAATGAAGATCATGGCATCCGGTCCCATCACATCATGACAAACAGATGAGGAAACAGTGGCTGACTTTATTTTTCTGGGCTCCAAAGTCACTGCAGATGGTGATGGCAGCCATGAAATTGAAAGACGCTCACTCCTTGGGAGGAAAGTTATGACCAACCTATACAGCATATTAAAAAGCAGAGACATTACTTTGTCAACAAAGGTCCGTCTAGTCAAGGCTATGGTTTTTCCAGTGGTCATGTACAGATGTGAGAGTTGGACTATAAAGCAAGCTGGGCACCGAAGAATTGATGCTTTTGAACTGTGGTACTGGAGGAGACTCGAGAGTCCCTTGGACTGCAAGGAGATCCAACCAGTCCATCCTAAAGGAGATCAGTCCTGGGTGTTCATTGGAAGGACTGATGCTGAAGCTGAAACTCCAATACTTTGGCCACCTGATGTGAAGAGCTGACTCATTTGAAAAGACCCTGATGTTGGGAAAGACTGAGGGCAGGAGGAGAAGGGGACGATGGAGGATGAGATGGTTGGATGGCATCACCAACTCGATGGACATGGGTTTGGATGGACTCTGGGATTTGGGGATGGACAGGAAGGCCTGGTGTGCTGCAGTTCATGGGGTCACACAGAGTCAGACACGACCGAGTGACTGAACTGAGCTGAACTGAGAGACATGAGAAAGTTACCTTGTAACTTGTAAGGAATAACTCTTACAACCACAGTCAAACTCCTATGATTCAAGTAGGCCAATTCCAGAGCACTATGGTCCTGGACATTTTGACATGGACTTTCCTTGAGAATGGAGGTCACTTCCGTCTTGTTTTTATGTGGCTTTTGGATTAAAATCTTTGCTTGCTCAGCAATACACATCAGTGCCTAGTACTGTGCTGGTTGTATAGTACACTCTCAATAAAGGAGGGGGAGGGTGGCCCTGAGTGGGCCCAATGTAATCACATGAACCCGTAAATGCGGGGCTTCCCTGGTGGCTCAGTAGTAAAGAACTCGCCTGCCAATGTAGGAGATGCAGGTTTGATCCCTGTGTGGGGAAGATGCCCTGGAGAAGGAAATGGCAAGCCACTTCAGTAGCCTTGCCTGGGAAATCCCACAGACAGAGGAGCCTGATGGGCTACAGTCTATGGGGTTGCAAAGTCAAACACAACTTATCGACTAAACAACAATTCTCAGGCTTCGAAATTAAATTAGAATAAATTTCAAATCCCTTACCTCTGCTTACAAGACTGTATAACCTACCTCTTGCTTCCATTCCCACCCTCTTCCCCCACCTCCCCCGTTCTTTCCTCTCTCTAATGCCTTTGCACTGTCTGTCTTTCAGTTCGAGAACTCTGCTCCCAAATCTTCAAATGACTGCTCCACTGTTATCGTTCAGCTTTGGCATAAATGTCACATCTTCAAAGAGATCTTCCATCGCCATCAAATCAACACTGGTACTGTCCTTAAACCTTCTATCATATACACTGTTTTCTCCTCAAAACATTTAACATCTAAAAGGCTCTAGGCATCTATCTGTTTATTTAATTTTGTCTCCCTCATTATCATTCCCAAACTAGAACATAAATTTCATGAGGATAGGGACCTGGATTCTCATGCACTGCTGTTGCCTTCACACCTACAACAGTGTTTGGGGCACAGCAGACATCCAATAACACTGCTGAATGTATGAATGTAGATGATACAAAGAGGAGTAAGATATCAACTTACAAATGTGCACAAGAAAAGTTTTAATACGAGGTAACATCTGTACCAAAGGATGAGAGATTTGATAATTTCTGGCTAGGCAATCAAGAATGAGTTCAGAGAGAAAGTAGCAAGAGAAGTAGCCTTTAAAGATATTTAGGAATTTTAGGGCAGTTTTACATTTTGTCTGGTAGGCTAAAAACTTTAGACATCTTCTTATAGGCAATGAAAAATACAGACATTTCAAATAAGGAAGGATACATGATTATGGCAAGATTTACAAAAGTTAATAGAACCAGTTGATATTTCTTACTTTAGAGAAGAAATAACCAAGCATTATATGCATATACTACTAATTTATAGTTAAAACTAATGGCCAAAGACTTTTTCAATTGAAAAACATAACAACAGGAAAAAAAAACACAAAATTTTACACTCTATAATAAACTTAATTGTTTTAATTAGTCTTATTTTGACAATTTTGACAGCATACTTACTAATTTATGTTTTTAATAAGACAAAGAACTAAAAAATCACCTCTGACAATCATTTTACCAAATTAAAAAATATTCAAACATCTCCTCGTTAGTAAAGGAAACGTTTTTTCTAAATTCTTAATGTGCTCTAATCTGATAAAATTCCACTTTCTGGTCATCCAATGTTTTAAGCAATCTTTCGTCTGGGGGAAAAAAAAAATCAAATTCTGATTAATTTTTTTTTAATAAATGTTTAAAGCAGAATTTTATGTCTCCCCATGTGTCTTTTTAAAATCATGTCTTGTTGTCTTGTTTAATGTTTTCAGCTTCGATCTTTACTAAAAACCTAAAACAGCTATAACACTGCTCCCAAAGGTACAATTTACAATACAAACTTAGAAACCCTCCTCCATAAAGATGAGATGTCAACACTAAAGAGTTCAGGGACTTAAATTACCAAAACAGCACCAAATGTTTATGGTATCACTGTGAATTCAAGAAAAAGGAGCACACAGAATGAGTTTTTAAAAAATAGCCTTTTTTCCAAAACACAATTAAAACTACCATCACCTTAACATTTAAAATACTTAGATCACTTGGCCAATCATTTTATCAGTTTATAGCACACAAAAGAGCCCTGGAAATACATTTGATTTGATAAGAAAAAGTCCAATTTTTAAATTGACATTAAAGACAAAATCTACTGTATATGCAAGAATAAATTTATGGTGTAACAATGATGTTTATTTATTAGAACCTCAAACCAAATACTTGGGTCAAGACTTTTATTCTTACACGGTATCCTCAAGTTCTTACCTTGGATGAGAAAACAATGACCTTTTCAATACCCGATATACTGAAGATAGCATTGCCTAATTCTATACTACCATTTCCTGCTTTTTTTAATGTCGTCCCTCCCTCCTGCTTTATGCTGAATTTTAGCAGGTAAGGCAATGTATAGCCTATAAAATTATTTCATTTCTGAGTATCTGAAGATAAATGTTTTCTATTACAGGGTAAACAATCCAAATTTATTCTTAAGTAAAATGACAAAACCAAATCTACCTGGCATTACTGGATTGTGTCAATCAAATCAGAAACCTCTGGGTCACTTGCACTACTCAGAGTAGATCTAATACACAGATTCATTTTAGGGATTGAGAGAATGAATCACAGTAAGAGTTCAACATGAACACTTAACACTATAAAAGTGAAAGAGAGAAAGGAAAATCAAGGCAAACTAACAAATTTAATTCCTTCTTTCAATATAGATAAATATTTTTAAAACTGAAACTTATATTTACTTCATAAATCTTTAAAAATACTTTCTTTGCCAAGTCCCGTAAGATCGGTAGAATTGTAGTGCTTCTACACTGCTTCTCTTCTATTAAAATAGAAAAAGCAGCACTGCTTCTATCAAAGATCAATACCCTAACGTGGGCATGGAGTCCAACTACTCCTGTCTTTGCAAGAAAACCACTGACTAACCTCTCTCTCTCCCGTATAGTCAGTTTCTCCTCTTCTACTGAACCACTATCATGAACAAATGTGCTCTATTATTACACATCTTAAGAAATTCCTCAGGACTTCCCGATAGCTCAGATGGTAAAGAATCTGACTGCAATGCAGGAGACCTGGTTTCGATCTCTGGGCCAGGAAATTCCTCTCCTGACCTCAGCTCCCCTTCACCTCCCCCGCCCCACCAATTAGATATGACCATTTCTTTGTTCTACTCACAGCAAAACTTCTTCATCTAGTGGCCTTCATTTCCTATCTCTATTTTCTCACCTTTAATTTACTCTTTAACCCACCCTAATCCTAAACAATCTCCTGAAACTCAATTGTCAAGGTCACTAATGACTACCCAGCGGCCTAATTCCATTGCCTCATCTTAGTACAGTAACCTCTTCAGGAACATTAGACCAAGCAGACCATTCTCTTCTACTTGAAGTAGATGTCTTCTCTTGTCCTCTACTTGTTCTTCTGGCTTTCCTCCTCCCTCTGATTTCCTCTATTGGTTTGTTTTTTCTCTTCAGGCGTCTTCTAAAACATGAGTGCCTGAGGACTTGTACCAGGACTGCTTTCTCTCCTGTTTTCTCACCTACTCCCAAGGCTTTAACGTCAATAACCTCAGACATGCAGATGACACCACCCTTATGGCAGAAAGTGAGGAAGAACTAAAGAGCCTCTTGATGAAAGTGAAAAAGTTGGCTTAAAGCTCAACATTCAGAAAACTAAGATCATGGCATCTGGTCCCATCACTTCATTGCAAATAGATGGGGGAGCAGTGGAAACAGTGGCTGACTTTATTTTGGGGGGCTCCAAAATCACTGCAGATGGTGATTGCAGCCATGAAATTAAAAGACGCTTGCGCCTTGGAAGGAAAGTTATGGCCAACCTAGACAGCCTATTAAAAAGAAGACATTATTTTGCCAACAAAGGTCCGTGTAGTCAAGGCTATGGTTTTCCCAGTGGTCATGTATGGATGTGAGAGTCGGACTATAAAGCAAGCTGAGCGCCGAAAAATTGATGCTTTTGAACTGTGGTGTTGGAGAAGACTCCTGAAGAGCCCCTTGGACTGCAAGGAGATCCAACCAGGTCATCCTAAAGGAGATCAGCCCTGGCTGTTCATTGGCAGGACTGATGCTGAAGCTGAAACTCCAGTACTTTGGCCACCTCATGCAAAGAGTTGACTCATTGGAAAAGACCCTGATGCTGGGAGGGATTGGGGGCAGGGGGAGAAGGGGAAGACAGAGGATGGGATGGTTGGATGGCATCACTGAGTCGATGGACATGGGTTTGGGTGGACTCCAGGAGTTGGCGATGGACAGGGAGGCCTGGTGTGCTGCAGTTCATGGGGTCGCAAAGAGTCGGACACGACTGAGTGACTGAACTGAACTGAATGATGTTAAATCTCAAATTTAAATCCTAACCCTCTTCTGTGAATATCCAACTATCTATCTGATATTTCACTTGGATACATTTAAAATAAACAGATGCCTGATTCACAAATTTCCTGGCCCTCTCCCTATGAGACTTAAATCTTCAAATACCTACTCCTCTGAAGATTTCTGTCACAAAGAATACAGGGACAATTTTTTTTTTCTTCTCTTACAGGGGCAGCCTTGCTCTTCCACACTATTACAGCAGCCTGAGTATGTATGTGCTAAGTCACTTCAGTCGCGTCTGACTCTTTCGACCCTATGGACAGTAACCCACCAGGCTCCTCTGTCCATTGGATTCTCCAGGCAAGAATGCTGGAGTGGGTTGCCATGTCCTCCTCCAGGGGATCTTCCCAACCCAGGGATTGAACCTACGTATCTTACATATCCTGCCCTGGCAGGTGGGTTCTTTACCACTCACACCACCTTATTTTGTGAAGAGTATAGTCAGAATTCATTATTTTCTGAATAAAAACGCCCTATATACAGTGAGGGTTCTGAATGACACCTGGATCCAATGGCTAGATTAAAGCAGTAACATCAATAGATAAGGCAGGCAAGATCTCAGCACCATATTAAAGCTCGAGGATGTATTCTACAATTTCTAAGAGGAAGCCAGAATACTAATTCTTTAGATATTCCCAGATTACGTGAATGTTGTTCTTATCAGGCATCAAATACAACAAAAAATAAATCACTGTGAAAACGTTGGCAATCAAACAGGCATTTTCCTGAGCAATGCATAATAGAAAAGTATGCAGCACCCTAAAAGCATTACTTTTTTGAATAAATTCACCTTGAGATTACCAAAAACACCAGCTGTAAGATCGCTGATCCAATGCTTATTTAAATGGGGAGTGGCACCAGAGCCACTTTCAAAGACTATCCTTAAAAATCTTTAAATTCTGATATGCAAGCTTTAGCACAGTGTTCACCTATGCTGAACAGAGCTGACCTGAGTGACCAGTGGCTTCCCAGTGGCTCAGCGGTGAAGAATCCACCTGCCAATGCAGGAGACGCAGGAGACTCAAATTCGGTCCCTGGGTCAGAAGATCCCCTGGAAGAGGACATGGCAACCCACTCCAGTATTCTTGCCTGGAGAATCCCAAGAGCAAAGGAGCCTGCTGGGCTACTGTTCACAGGGTCACAAAGAATTGAACATGACTAAGCACACATGAGTGACCAATAAAACATTGCAGAAGCGTGTGACTTCTGAGGCTACGTCACTGTAAGACACTGTGGCTTCTACCCTGGTCCCTTGGATTGCTTACTGTGGAGCCAGCCTCTGGGTTATCAGGCCACTCAGGCCACTCAGGTAACCTTATGGAAAGGTCAACATTTGGGTCCCAGGATGGCCTTTCCATAAGGTTACCTGAGTGTCCTTACAATGACTACCAACTTGCCAGCCAGATGAGTGAGTGAATGACCCCGGAAGCCGATCCTCTAGCCCTACTCAGCACTTGTTGCTCATGTAGACAGAGAATAAGCAAAATACACAGATTCTTTCACCTTACTGTAATCCATAACAGAAATTCCTCCTAACCACCCCCTTGAATAACTAGCAAATGAGCCATCCTTGTCAGAATTTCCCCAATTATCTTAACCACGGGACCACTTCTGTTAAAGCCCAAACCAGTAGGATTTCGAAACTGAAGGACTGGCTAATCAGACTGAAGCAGAAAGCTGTTTATCCTCTTCCAGTATCTGCTTTGTAACTTTTGAAGTAAAAAAAAACTGTTCTGGAGCTTGAATGAGAGTTATCATTATGATTTAAAATGCATGTTCTAGAATGCTACCTTGTGATGAAGACACAAATTAGAGTTTACCACAGTAGTGTATATATTTGCCCACCTAACAAGCTGAATTTGCAAAATTTGGGTTTCTGTGGACTACAGTGTGAAAAGCTAATCAAGAAACTGGTCACAGTGATTACACTGTTACCTGTGTTAATCACACAGTGATTGCTTCTGTGGAGGGGACATGTGTAACTAAGAGACAGGGATGAAAAGTCAAAGTGTGAGTCGTTCAGTTGTGTCTGATTCTGTGACCCCCATGGACTATAGCCCACCAGACTCCTCTGTGCAGGAAATTCTCCAGACAAGAATACTGGAGTGGGTTGCCATTCCTTTTCCAGCGTGTCTTCCCAACCCAGGGACTGAAGCAGGGTCTCCTGCATTGCAGGCAGGTTCTTTTCCGTCTAAGCCACCAGGGAAGAGACAGGGACAGCATATTTATGTTCATTTCATTTTCTCTTGCAAGTTTTGATATGTATACTGCACGCCGGTAATATCTGCTCAAGAATATAAATCTTTAAGTCTCTTCCTGACAAAACTACATTTTTTAACGTTTAAAATAAGAGAAACCCAAAACAACTTCAGTACTTATTCAAAATCATGCTCATTACTTTTTAAATTCAACCAAGTAAGACATTATCTCAGTATCTTATTAGTGCCTACATTTGAAGCAAGTTACATGTTACAATGCTAGAAACACCCAAGATGATACGACAAGAAACAATCAGGCTTTGATAACATAAAAGCAGAATATGATTTTTTAAAACCACATATGTAGATCAGCCTTAGAAAACAATAACAAGAAAACTGGTGTTGTTATATCAATCCCAGACAAACTAGACCTTCATGCAAAAAGCACTTTCAGAATAAAAGTGGAATACTTCGTAACAGTAAGTCACTAAGCAGATATAACTATTACACATTTCTATCCAAATACTAGGCTTCCCTGATGGCTCAGCAGGGGAAGAATCTGCTGGCAACGCATGAGACACAGGAGATGTGGGTTCAATCCCTGGGTCGAGAAGATCCCCTGGAGAAGGAAATGGCAACCCACTCCAGTATTCTTGCCTAAAAAATCCCAAGGACAGGGGAGTTCGGAGGGCTACAGTCTAAAGGGTTGCAAAGCATCAGACATGACTGAGCAACCAAGCACAGTGTATATATATATGTTCATCTACTAGCAATGTCTCAAAAAAATAAAGCAAAAGCTGAGAGAATACAAGGGGAAATATCTACAGTGGTAAACGGGATATTTTAATACACTCTTGTCTGTGTAATTGATACAAGCAAACAAAAGGTCACTTATGACCCTGAAGATTTGAAATACGGGATTAACCAGCAAGATCCAATATAAATATATTAGAACACCACATTCAATAGCTATAGGGAAAAAAATAATATACTGGGGCCACAGTGCAGATCTCAAATGTTAAAGGTCTGAAATCACAGACCTTTGAAACACTGAGATTGTTCTCTGATGACATTGCTATGTTGTTAAGAGTTCTCTGATGACATATCTTATATTGGTAGAAATAAAAGACATTTGAAAACAACTAGAAAATCTCCATGTGTTCAGAAATCGAGAAATATAATACATTCAACTTATCCAAGTGTTAAAGTAGATACCAGTGAAAATTAGAAACCATTTTAAAGTGAATTATAAAAGTACTATATATTAAAATTTGAGTAATGTTGCTAGCTGAAACAGTACTTAGAGGGAAATGCTCAGCCTTAAATGCATATATTTAAAAGGGAGAAATGCTGAAAAGTAGTGATCTACAAGAAGTTAGCAAAAGAACAAAAAAGTAAATCCCAAAAAGTAGAAGGAAGGAAATAAAGAGCGGAAATCAATGCAATAGAGAACAAATATGTAATAAAAAGAAAAGGAATCAGCAAGATTCAAAATTTGGTTCCTTTGAATGACTACTAAATTCCCAGGGAGACTGAATGAGGAAAAACAGAAGGTAGTTTTAGCCTATAACAGATACAATAAGATAATTCTTTACTGCAACCATTAAACGGATACTAATATTTATTATAAATAATTTTATGCTAGTAAATTTAAAAAGTTTAGATGAAAAGGACAACTTCTTAGGGGGAAAACTACCAAAATAATCAACAGAAAATCTGAGAAGGTTAAAAATTAAAAATCAAAGGAGTAATTAATAATCTTTCCACAAAGAAAATTACCAGCCCAGATGGCTTCTCGGCCAGATTCTCACAGAAATTTAATGGAACAATTCAGTCCTACTTAAACTTTTTCAGAATAGAAAATGAGGGTCAGCTCATTTTATAAGGCTAGTATGAGATAACCGCTGATTTCAAATCCTGACAAGGACAATATAGGCCACCTCACTGATACAAAACTATTAACAGAATATCAAACTGAATCCAGAAATACATAAAAAGAGTAATACTGTAAAACCAAATTAGGTTTACCTCAGAAATCAGGTTAGGTTTAAGATTTTAAATAATATGTAATTCAATATATTAACATAGTGAAGGAGAAAAGTCATACAGTAATGAAAAGCTGCAACAACAACAAAAAAAGCATTAAATTCAAACAAACAGAACAAAACACAAAATTCTTAGTAAACCGGTACAGAAGGGAACGTCTTTAAACATGATGAAGGGTTTCACAGAAACAAAACAAAACGAACTTGAGCAAACAGGCCTGGAGGGAAATGCTGAAAGCTTCCTCTTGGAGACCGGGAACCAGAAGGGCAGGAGCTCTGGGGTGGCGGCAGCGCTGTGCGTCTTGACCTGAGCAATAAGTTCATGTGTGTTTGTGTGTTTGCAGTAACATGTAAAGTTCTCCATGGTGCTTTTATATACACCTTGAAATATATATTAAAGATAAAAAAGAAAGAAATATTTGGAAATAAAAGGCTAACCTAGCCTATCACTCAAGCTTGGCAACTCCGTAGGTCCTCACCTCCCCACCACCACCCAGCTACCGTTACTTTCAAACCAGTTAACATTTATTGGGCTTACAAGACATGGTACAATGTGGCAACATGTATCATGAACCTTAACAATGTCTAAGATGAAACCTTATTCCATTACATTACTCCAGTGCCAATCATTCCATTCTAAGGAAAAAGACAAAGAGAAAAAAATCCATGTGTTAAGACATTCACTGCCCACATGATGATAAAATAGAAAACCTAAACTAAATAACCACCTCCAGGAAACAATTAAGAAAAATAATTTTTACAATGGGATTATACAGTCAATAAAAATAAGATTTATCAAATATTCCAAGAAATGAATATAACCTAATTTTTAAAAAATTAGACATATACACATGTTTACACTGTAACAGGGGGAAAAAGTCATAGGCACAAAGAAGAAAGTGAAAGACAGAGGGAAGAAGAGAGGGACAGAGGGTACTGAAAGCGGGAGGGAAGGGTTGGGAGAGACGAAAACTCAACTGGTTTTCTTCATATGTTGAGCTTATGAATGTCATCTGTACTTCTGTATTTCCTGAATTTTCTTTAATGACTACAGAAAACTTTAGTAATGGGGTACATAAGAGCTGAAGAAAATAATCACAAACCTAAGTAAAGTATCCTAAATATTTTAAAAAGTTCCTTCAAAGGGTAACTTTAAAATTTCAACTTTTATCTCAGTACCATTTTATTCAGATAAATTATTTAACATTTAAATTGTGTTAAGTCTATCATACGCTAGTTACTTAGCACAGAGAGAACTTCTAATCATAATTAGTACTTAAAATAATATAACTTAAAAATAATAATTAGATTTCCAAAGATATATCATCTCCAATTTTCTGGCTAGAAAGTGAAAAGTGAAAGTGAAGCCCCTCAGCTGTCTCCAGCTCTTTGCGACCCCATGGACTGTAGCCTACGAGGCTCCTCCATCCATGGAATTTTCCAGGCACGAGTACTGGAGAGAGTTGCTGTTTCCTTCTCCAGAGGATCTTCCCCACCCAGGGATCAAAGCCGGGTCTCCTGCATTGCAAGAAGATGCTTTTACCATCTGAGCCACCAGGGAAGTTCCCTTGAGGCTTCCCTGTGGCTCAGCTGATAAAGAATCCGCCTGCAATGTGGGAGACCTGGTACAGTCCATGGGGTCACAAAGGTCAGACACGACTGAGTGACTTTCTAGCTAGCTGCTGCTGCTGCTAAGTCGCTTCAGTCGTGTCCAACTCTGTGCAACCCCATAGACGGCAGCCCACCAGGCTCCCCCATCCCTGGGATTCTCCAGGCAAGAACACTGGAGTGGGTTACCATTTCCTTCTCCAAAGCACAAAAGTGAAAAGTGAAAGAGCAGTCGCTCAGTCGTGTCTGACTCTTCACGACCCCATGGACTGCAGCCCACCAGGCTCCTCCATCCATGGGATTTTCCAGGCAAGAGTAATGGAGTGGGGTGCCATTGCCTTCTCCAGACTTTCTAGCTAATAAAATCAAGTCTTTAAATGACCTTCAGAACTGCCCTTGGTCTACCCTGCCCACACCTACCCTCTGACCTGCCCTGCCACACACCCCCCACCCCCGCTTCAGCCACGGCCTCCCACATGCTGCTCTTCCAACATGCCAAGGACATTTCCACGTTAGAAGCTGCTGCTTGCTCTACCCGAACATTTCCTTCCAGATAGTTCCATGGCTTAATCCACTTCACTCAGAAAAGGGCTTCTCAAAAAGCCTTTTCTCACCAAACTACCTGAAGTATTACAGTATCCTGTTACTTTTTAATCCCCTGAATCTATCTTATTCTGCTTCAAAACCTGTGAGCTACCTGACGTGTGTGTGCAACTGAGTGTGCACACATGAATAATGTCTATGCCCCTCGCTGATATTTAAGCTCAGGAAGCACAGCTCTACTTTGTTTACCATTGTGTCACATGACCTGCCAATAGCAGGCTTTCAAAAATACTTGTTGAAAGAACAAAAGATGGTAACTGGTTTTAGTTTTGCTGAGAAAATAATGATGGAACACTACTAGAATTCAGTAAAGCTTTCAAATGAATTCATTCTCAATCACAAGAGCATTACACACATACTTTGGTGGTAGGAGTACAACGTTCACAATTCAGGGTTCAGTAACAGGAAGGAATGGGGACTTCTTATGTTTCTCTGCCCCTTTCTATATCCTTCCTTCCTCTCATTCATCCATAAATGGTTACTGTGTACCACTAAGTCAGAGAGTATTCTACACATTAAGAACACACAGACAATTAAGGCAAGTTAATGCATGAGACATATGAGCATAATAACCATAGAACATGGCATGCAACAGAGTTCTGTGAAGTTGTAACATAACAGAGGAAGTAATCCACTTTTAGGGGCAGGTGTTCAGGGAAGTTTCAACAGTGATGACATTCAACAAACACTTGCAAAACCAAATAACAAAAGATATGCTTCATTTTACTTTACATATGAAATGAGAGTATTAAGTCTGAAAGTGCTACAGTAATTTGCTACCATGAGATAAGCTCGCTTGAGAGCGAAACCAAAACAAGAGGAATGCCAGAGCAGGACCAGAGAAACTAAGCCAAGTCCTTGATGATTTCAGACTGGATGAAGCCCCAGATGAACTTCAAGGACAAGACCTAATCATGCCCTTTACTGTGTAGCCAGTCTGAATTTGGTTTTCTGTCACTTGCAATATAAGTATACAGAGGAATCTCAGCGAATTCTTTGAAAAAAACCAAAGCATTTGTTTTTTCAGTGTACAGGGGCACTATTGGTATTCTGGAAGGGACAATTCTTGTTTTGCAGGCAAACATCACAGGACACTTGGTATATCTCGTCTCTACCACACCCACAGATTTCCAAACACCACTCATCTTCAAGAAGAACCACAGGTCTATTCCCTGTTAGTTGCTACCTGTATCCATTCCTCACAGTGCACGCGTAAATGTTCTTAACAACAACCTTAAAAGAACTGGGATATACCACTCAAATATACTAATTTTATATAGTAATCCATTTTAATTAGTCATTCATGACTATCTAAATGACTGATTCAGTCCTAAGCACAGCTTATACCCGCTCTTGAGATAAGCAGTGCTTTAAGAATGCCACTACTATCTGAAAATTCTCATTCATTTAAGCTTACTTCTCCATACAATATTATCAATATATGTCACTGACAATGTTGGTTATCTTCCCTGTAGCCATTCATCTAATTTCTTCCTAGACTGAAATGCTAGTCCAAAATGAAATCTGATACAGGCTTTCTGTAAAAGGTTTACTTGCCTCATCAAGAGATGAGAGGGCAAACTTCCTCCCGTCTTTGGTGGTTGTGTCAGAATGTGATGCCTGGAGCAGAAAGAGAAACATGCAACTATGAAAGGATAAACCTGAGCACAAAGGTCGCCACACTACAGATAAAGATGGAAAGCACTTGGATTCAATCTAGAGGGGAAGCCAGTCTGAGCAGGAACCCAAATGGGAGGGCAGTTTAGAGGAAACGGAAACACAGAACCTCTGTGCTGACTGAGGACTGAGGACTGAGCAAAGCCAAGCTTATGCACAAACTGCCCTTTAAACTAATCCTACCTATGCCTTTGCCAATTACCTGAGCTAATACACTTCTTCTGTTTTTAAATCCTATTTGCATCCTAACTGATACAGGAAACAACTATGTTTAGGGGAAAGAGCAAAATCGAGACACTGCAGGGAATGTAAAGAAACTTTCAGACATAAGAGAATCAGGAACTATAAAGCCAAGAAACAAGAAATCAGATCATTTCATTCCTATGGAGTATATTTCAGAAGTGGTCTAAGAAAACCATGGATGATTGAGATAAGGCTGTTAGCTTTGGTAATTAGATCATCAAGATGACTTTTTAAAAACCAACTTCGGTGCTGCGATGGTAAGGGAAGTCAGAGTGCAAAGGAAAGAATAATTTACACTTTTAAGAACTCCATAATGCACCAAACCCTTGGAAAGACATGTAACGTGTGTTAAACTCCGTCGATTACAACTCTGTGAGGTAAGTATAACATTCTGTGGTGTCTTTAGTCGCTCAGTCTTGCCCGACTCTTTGTGACCCCATGGACTATAGCCCACCAAGCTCCTCTGTCCATGCTGACTCTCCAACAAGAATACTGCATTGGGTTGCCATGTCTTCCTCGTATAACATTCTACTTTACAGACAAAGAATACAGCCTGAGTAGTAAGTTGCCCACAGCCACACAGACAGTAACTGGTTTCAGTAGACTTCAAAATCAGATCTTTGAAGCTTAGAAGTAAACGTCCTTCCTACTATACCCCTTCATGGATCACAGACTCGTCGTGGTGAAGGGGCTTGTGTAACTCAGTGAAGCCATGGGCCATGCCGTGCAGGGCCAGCCAAGACAGACGGGTCCTGGTGAAGAGTTCCGACAAAACGTGGCCCACTGGAGGAGGGAACGGCAAACCACTCCAGCAGTCCTGCTGCGAGAACCCCACGAACAGCATGAGGCAGAAAAATAAGACACCGAAGATGAGCACCACAATCAAAAGGTGTCCAATATGCTCCTGGGGAAGAGTGGAGGGCAGTCGTTAGTTCCAGAAAGAATGAAGTGGCTGGACCAAAGCGGATATGACGCTCAGTTGTGTGGATGTGTCTGATGGTTAAAGTCAAGTCCGACGCTGTAAAGAGCTATTGCTCTTTTTTTGCATGGGAACCTGGAACGGCAGGTCCGTGAATCAAGGCAAATCGGATGTGGTGAAGCAGATGGCAAGAATGAACATCTTAGGAATCACTGAACTAATATGGATGAGAATGGGCGAATTTAATTCAGATGACTGTTATATCTACTACTGTGGGCTCGAATCCCTTAGGAGAAAGGAAGTAGCCCTTAATAGTCAACAAGAGTTCTAAATGCAGTACTTGGGTGCAACCTCAGGAAAAAAAAAAATAATCTAAGTTCATTTCCAAGGCAAACTGTTCAATATCAGTGTTATCTTAAGTCTCTGCCCCAACCACTAATGCCAAAGAAGCTGAAGCTGAACAGTTCTATGAAGTAGAACTGCTGTAGTTCTCGAACTACACCTTCTAGAACAAACACCAAAAAAAAAAAAAAAAAGATGTCCTTTTCATCACAGGGGATTGGAATACAAAATAGGAAGCCAAGAGACACCCAGAATAATGGGCAAGTTTTGCCTTGGAGGGCAAAAGCAGGGCAAAGGCTAACAGAGTTTTGTCAAAAGAACACGCTGGTCATAGCAAACACCCTTTTCCAACAACCAAGAGACAGCTATACACACGGACATCACCAGATGGTCAATACCAAAATCAGATTATGTTCTTTGCAGCTGAAGATGGAAAAGCTCTACACAGACAGTAAAAAGAAGACCTGGAGCTGTCTGTGGCTCAGGTCGTGAGCTCCTAATAGCAAAATTCAGGTTTAAAGTGAAGAACGTAGGGAAAACGACTAGGTCATTTAGATATGACCTAAATTAAATCCCTTATGATTATACAGTGGAGGTGACAAATGGATTCGAGATGAGATCTGGTAGAGAAAGTGTCTACCAGATTCATAAAACTGAAAGAGGTTCATATATGAGTTTATTGAAAAAGATTCATATGTTTTATATGAGTTTATATACGAGGTTCATCACTGGAAAGAGGTTCGTAACATTGTATAGGAGGCAGTGACCAAACTAGTCCAAGAAAAAGAAATGCAAGAAGCTTAAGTGATTGTCTGAGGAGACATTAGAAAGAGCTGAGGAAAGGAGAGAAGTGAAAGGCAAGGGAGAAAGGGAAAGATATACTCAACTGAGTGCAGAGATCCAGAGAATACCAAGAAGAGATAAGAAACCCTTCTTAAGTGAACAATGCAAAGAAAACAACACAATGGGAAAGACTAGAGATCTCTTCAAGAAAACTGGAGGCATCAAGGGAACATTTCATGCAAGGATGGACACCATAAAGGACAGAAATGGTACGCACCTAATAGAAGGAAAAGATATCAAGAAGAGGTGGCACGAATACACAGAGAACAGTACACCAGTCACTGTGGTCACTCACCCAGAGCCAGACATCCTGGAGCGTGAAGTCAAGGGGGCCTTAGGAAACATTACTACCAACAAAGCTAGTGGAGGTGACGGAATCCCAGTTGAGCTATTTGAAATTCTAAAGGATGATTCTGCTAAAGTGTTGCACTCAATATGTCAACAAATTTGGAAAACTCAGTAGTGGCTACAAGACTGAAAAAGGTCACAGTTTTCATTCCAATCCCAAAGAAAGGTAATGTCAAAGAATGTTCAAACTACCATACAACGGCACTCATTTCACATGCTAACAAGGTTACGCTCAAAATCCTTCAAGCTAGGCTTCAAAAGAATGTGAACCTAGAACTTTCAGATGTACAAGCTAGGTTTTGAAAATGCAGAGGAACCAGGGAGCAAACTGCCAACATTTGTTCGATTATAGAGAAAGCAACAGAATTCCAGAAAAACGTCTGCTTCTGCTTCATTGACTGCGCTAAAGCCTTTGAATGTGTGGATCGTAACAAACTGTGGAAAATTCTTAAAGAAACACCAGTACCAGACCACCTTACCTGCCTCCTGAGAAACCTGTATGCAGGTCAAGAAGCAAGTTAGAATCGGACATTGAACAACTGACTGGGAAAGAGTTATAATAAAGCTGTATCTTGTCACCCTGCTTATTTAACTTCTACGCAGAGTACATCATGAGAAACACTGGGTTGGATGAAGCACAAGCTGGAATCAAGACTGCTGGGAGAAATATCAATAACCTCAGATATGAAGATGATATCACTCTAAGGGCAGAAAGTGAAGAGAAACTAACGAGCCTTTTGATAAGGGTTAAAGAAGAGCATGACAAAGTTGGCTTGAAACTCAGCATTCAGAAAACTAAGATCATGGCATCTGGTCCCATCACTTCATGGGAAATAGATGGGGAAACAGTGGAAACAGTGTCAGACCTTTATTTTTGGGGGCTCCAAAATCACTGTGGATGGTGACTGCAGCCATGGAATTAAAAGATGCTTGCTCCTTGGAAGAAATGCTATGACAAACCTCAACAACATACTAAAAAGCAGAGACATCACTTTGCCGACAAAGGTCCGTCGAGTCGAGGCTATGGTTTTTCCAGTGGTCATGTATGGATGTGAGAGTTGGACCATAAAGACTGAGTGTCAAAGAATTGAGAATTGTGGTGCTGGGGAAGGCTCTTAAGCGTCCTGGGACTGCAAGAAGATCAACCAATCCTAAAGGAAATCAACCCTGAATATTTACTGGAAGCACTGATGCTGAAGCTGAAGCGCCAATACTTTGGCCACCTGATGCGAAAAGCCAACTCACTGGAAAAGACCCTGATGCTAGGAAAGACTGAAGCCAAAAGGAGAAGGAGGTGGTAGAGGATGAGATGGCTAGGTAGTGTCACCGACTCAATGAACATAAATTTGAGCAAACCCCAGGAGGTAATGGAGGACAGAGGAGCCTGCCATGCTGCAGTTCTTGGTGTTGCAAAGAGTTGGACACAACTGAGCGACTGAACAACAACTACACCAGGCTCCTAGGATTAAAGAATAAAAATACAGTGGCACAGCAGGCTCAAAATTCAGACTGGCTTCTGTGAGCTGCACAGCACACAGCACGGTGTTTGGCAGCCCTGGCAAAGGTATATTTAAGCATGCATGGAGGCTAGAGAGGGCAAAACTTAAAAAGGAGTGATCATGGATAATTACTGAGAAAGAAAGATAAAGAGGGATGATCATGGACACATCTGGAGAAGGTTGCTCTTGAAGGAAAGGAAGGACAATTCCTTCTTTTCAGAGAAGAGTAAATAAAGAAATGATATCAGGATAGAAAAGATTATACCTCAGATGCTTGAGATTTTTCTCAGGAAAGGAAAAGATCAAGTTATTTGCTATAAACACTTTCATGAAGTAAGACAAAAAAAACCCCCTCACAATCGACATTATAGATCTGGAGGATAAGAGAACACTAACTGGTATGAAAACAATCCAAAATCCTCACACAACTCTCTCTTGTATCCTTCAGGGATCAAGATAGTGATTAGGCCTGTTCAGAACTGGGCACTAGAAAGATAAATTGACATAAAGTTAAGTATTCTAAGGTATCAATGATGGGCTGGTAAAAACTGATGACCATGGGATCCTGGTGACTAGGGGAGGCAAATGAAAAGAGCAGTAGGCTAAAGAATTGAATGAATAGACACAAAGACGGGAGGGTTCCTAAAGACAGGAAGAGGGGAAGAAAGAGAGAGAGAAAACGGGTTCCATAAGTGTGGAAGAGTGCTTGTTTGTGGTCAGACAGGTCTTGACACAATGTCTCAGGCAATGAGCTACTGCCTAGGGCTGAGCACTACCCCGTCAGCTAAAAGCACAGAATTGAGAGACAAGTGCCTGTAAAAACACGCAGTCCTCGGGTGCAGGAAACAAACAGGCTTACCTGGTGGCGCTAGTGGTAAAGAACCCACCTGCCAACGCAGGAGACAGAAGAGATGTGGCTCTGATCCCTAGGTCGGGAAGGTCCTGTGGAGGAGGAAATGGCAACCTGCTCCAGTATTCGTGGCTGGAGAAGTCCCATGGACAGAGGAGTCTGGCGGTCCTGTGGAGACTGCAAGGAGATGGACGTGACTGAAGCGACTTAGCATAGCACAGCAACAAACAAGTGAATGAATCTGCCCATACAGGAATCAAACACTTAAAATATCTCCTCTCCTTTTAAAATGAACAATTCTATCTCCAAATTTAAGAAATTCATCAAGAGGCTAAAAGTCTACAATAAAGGTTAAGGCAGATGTGTGTCAGGAGGTAGAACAAAAAGTTAAATCTGTCAGGCCAATTGTAACCCACCTGTTAAAAGACTTTTAGCATAAATTTCCAATAAGGCAACAACAGTCTGTGCTTTAGAAACTCTGGAGAGCACCTAGCATGGCTTCAAAAAAAGGATATCACTCAATTTAATTTTAAAAGCTCCACCCATTGCAATCTCAGTGGATACACTACCATTTATACTCATAGCTTCATTTTTCACCATTCTGCTGCTCTTGACACATTATCCAATTACAGGAAAAAATTGGGAAAAATCAGACATGGCAACCTCCACTACCACATCCCTCCTTCAGTTTGCACTTTTTACACCATTAATTCTGACTACTCTTGCCCTAGTAATAAATGAAGAAGAAATGACACTGGCACAACCTAAATTTTGCAGAAAATATCAAGTACAAGAAAGATTGCCAAGTAGTACTAATAACAATTGAGAACCCAAGAAATTTGAGAAGTTTCAAGTTTAAAAAGCGTTTTCTCCATTTCAGTCCTTTCCAAATAAAACAAAGGGCTTGGACAACACAAGATTGTGAAGCTTCAACGGACGATTTAGCCTAACAGTGAATAAAAGAATCACTAAAATCGCTTATCCTTTCTTGGGCTATTACATTTCTTACCCTCACAAAGCCTTCTTTTAAAACCAGGACCACTTCTCAATTCTTTCCCTGGATCTAGTATACATATGTCCCTCCGTCCGGCCCCCCCCCCCTCCAAAAAAAGGTTAGAGACCAAAGACTCGCTGTAATCAGAAAAGGATTAATTTAGATGAAGAATCACTTGCCGTCACTGGCACCATTCCTCAAAACCATCAAAGTCTCCTGGGGGCTGGATCCCCCCGACAAGATGAACAAAATCCACTGGCGTCTGGATAGCAAGCTTTTCTCTGTAAGTCTATAAGCCTGGGAAAGCTTTCCAGACAGTTCAAAAGACTTCTCAAGGAAGCAAAAGGTCGAGACCAGGAAGATGGGGAGGTGACTAAAACAGGCAGACGACCCACCCACCTAACGCAAAGGAGGGACCGCTTGCAAGGGCTGACGCTTCAGCAGGAGGCAGGAAAGGTTGCGGAGGGCGGCCGGCGCTGCGACCCCCGGCCCCTGCGTGGGAATGGAGGGCACGCAAAGTCAGGGGCCAGCCGGAGGCCTGGAGCGGGGCGCGGAGAGGGGGCGGGACGTGGAGACAAAGCAGCGGTGGACTCCGGCTGAACACCACCAGGGTCTGAGCCACGGCGGGGCAAAGCCGAGAAAGCTTTGCCCCAAGAGGAGACACCGAAGCTTGCAGCTTCACCCACCTGCCAGACGCTCGCCCCGCGGACAGAAGCACGGACGCAGCCCGGGCGCTTCCTCTCCTGCCGGACACAGCCCCTGCCGCCGCCGGAGCTCCGGACCCGACAGCACAGGGCGGTAGCGAAGTAGGCAAAGCGGCGACCGCACTCGAGCAGACGGGGGTGTACGTAGGGGGCGCCGGGGGGCTCGGGAAGGCAGCTCTGTGCTTGACCTTCCTCACCGGTGGCCAACGGCGCTCCCTGGGAACAGCATCCCGCCTCGGCCCGCTGCAGCGGCCGGGCTTCCTGCGGCCACAAACCGCCCCCCGCGCTACTCGGCCGCCGCCATCTTGTCGGAGGCGGGAAAGACCGCACTGCGCAGGCGCGCGCCGACGCTGCCGGCTCCCCGCCATAACGCGCAGGCGCGGGGGGCGCTTCCCACCCCACCCCCCACCCCCACCCGCCGAGGCCGTCTTCCGCAAAGCCGTCTGCTCCCTCGCACGGGTGCTGCCAGGCTTAGTGGCCAGCCACAAACTGCACCGCAGCCGAGTTAATAGACCCTTCTGCCCACCTCACAGTCAGTCATTGTGTAAAACCCTATCTGTGTGCCAGGTCCCGGGACAGGCGCTGGTGAAAGATTAGTAAAACGCGGCTTCAGCGCTAACTGCCACTGCTGCTAAATCGCTTCAGTTGAGTCCGACTCTGTGCCACCCCATAGATGGCAGGTCACCAGGCTCCCCGGTCCCTGGGATTCTCCAGGCAAGAACACTGGAGTGGGTTGCCATTTCCTTCTCCAATGCATGAAACTGAAAGTGAACTCGCTCAGCCCTGTCCGACTCTTAGCAACCCCATGCAATGCAGCCCACCAGGTTCCTCCGTCCATGGGATTTTCCAGATGAGAGTATTGGAGTGGGGTGCCATCACCTTCTCCGTCCAGTGCTAAAGGTGTTCCTAATCTAGTGAAAAAGGACGGGGATGAACGAGTGATTTCCACAATTCTTGTTTGTTACCTGCACGCCACCTTCGCTCTCTTGCCCCTTTGATTTTAATAACTGAAAACATACCTCTT
Organism: Muntiacus reevesi; assembly: GCF_963930625.1. Classification (NCBI taxonomy): domain Eukaryota; kingdom Metazoa; phylum Chordata; class Mammalia; order Artiodactyla; family Cervidae; genus Muntiacus; species Muntiacus reevesi. The sequence continues at coordinate 1,160,642 of NW_027077807.1, read as the reverse complement.
CCAGGAAGTCCTTACTCTCACACAATTTGGTTAGTTCTTTTCTAATACCTCGCCTTACCTCTTTAAGCTTTATTTCATTCATTGTAAATTCAACAAGTACTATTTGAGTTTCATTTATATTCTAGATATGCTTCTAGGTTATAGCAATAAGAAATATAAACTCATGGGACTTCTATTTTAGGGGAGAGTATAAAACAAACAAACAAAAAAAAACAAACTTCAAACAATCAACGAAATAACGTTTGATAGTGGTGAGGGATGGGAAGAGGAAAAAACCACCAAAAGTTAATGTTGGGTGAGGGGTGGTAATTAGCGATCTCTCTCCAGAGATGACACTTGATCTGAGGCCTTACTGACCACTGGGGCCAGAAGCTATGAGAATCATCCAGGCAGAGCATTCTAGACAGAAGAACAGCAAATGCAGCAAACCTCTCATTCTTGAGGTGGGAGTGAGACCAGCACATAAAGGACAGAAAGACTAGGTGATGTGGACACCTGGGGAGGATATGTGGGGGGGTGGGGGAGGGGGGGACAGGGGCAGTTTAGGTGGGACATTGAGGCCATGGTAAGAAAATGGATTTTTACCTCATGGCAGCCCTTCCATCTTGCTGACACTGCTAGAACTCCTCCTCAAACACTTCTAGCTCCTGACTGCCTCGCTGGACATGCTGATTCCACTGTCTTGAAGACACTTGCTCTTGTTCTTTACACATCTAGCTTCTCATCTTTCAGGTTTCAGTTTAAATGTCACCTCAGAAAGGCCATCCTTCCTAAACTAAGTATCCCACCTGCCCTTTCATTAGTCTCCATCATTGCACCTGATCATTTCTTTATGGGCACTGAACATATTTTTCAATTATATATTCATTGCTTCTTCACCATTCAGTTCACTAAACTGACTCCACCAGGGAGGGAAGATGTTTCACTTACTAGTGAATACTCCATGCCTAGCACCATGCCTGGCATGAATGATCACTCAATATGTGTTTGCTGTTTTTAGGAATGTCGAGTTTGTCAGCACTTAAGTAGCCAGGGGTATACTACATTGTTTTACACTGGTTTTTAAAAAATAATGCAAATCATTTCCTGTTTATATACCCTCTGCTAGATTATAAATAAGAACTTTGGCAGAGAGAGAGAGAGAGAGAGAGAGGAAGAGAATGAGATGAAGAGTAGGTGAGGGGTAGTGGGCAAAGATTGTATTTTGCATATATTTGCAGGGCTGGGAGGTGGAAGGCTTCGATTTAGTGAAGCACCTGTTACATGTGTCCTGCGTTTGGCTTAATTGTCACTACAGCCTTGTTAGGTAGTTTTCCTTAGTTTCATACATAGCAAACTTGAGAGAGATTAAGTAACTTGCCTAAGGTCCTACATTAAGAGACAGTGCCAACCATAAAGTTCATGCCCTTCCCTTCGAGAGAAACTGGATTTTGAGATGGGTTTGTTTGGTGATTTGATTCTGTGTCATTAGCAGGCTTTTATTAGCCATTTCAGCCACTGCCATTTAAGAATCCCAATCATACTGCTGTTCTTGTATAGGATCTCAACAAAGGGCCTGATGTGAAATTGCTGTGATTTTTTTTCTTTTGGACTATGGCAGGGTTCATTTTACCATTCCCTCTTCATGTCTTTTTAAAATTTGTATTTCTTTTTATTAATAATATGTACACGTTTGATCAAAGGAAAAGAGGAGATATAGAAAAATGGGTGCATTTCCTAAATGCTAGCTGCATCCCCTTGGTTAGGCTTGTTATTTTATGACTCTTTCATCTAGGTCCCAAGTAATACTTTAGACATCAAAGACAGTTCTCTGGCAAAGAGTGACAGCCTCATCACAACAATCACTTCTCCCATTTGCTCATCAAAATTATACACCATCATTTCCCTCCAAACAGGATAGCTGGGGGAAACTATGAGAAAGAATAGGGCTGCTATCCTGTATCCAGGGCCATTCAGCCTTTATATGAAGGCATTCAGTTTCTTTAATATCATTAACTCATGATAGCATACACCGGTCAATCAAAGCCAGTTAGTCCATAAGCAAACCAAATAGTAGTTGGATAAACACACTTAAAAAGTTTCTTTGTTCTTCTACCCCCACTATAGTAGGACTCCATCTTGGAATAAATTCTGGAATCAAGGCAATGTCTTTGGTTTCTGTGAGATGCTCTCCTCATGGTTACCATCTGTTGTTGGTTGAATATTCTCCCACTCCTCAAAAGATATGTTGAATTCCTCACCTCAAGTACTCAACAATATGAACTTATTTGGAAATAGGATCATTGCCGATATAATTAAGTTCAAATGAGGCCATACTGGAGTAGGTGGACCCCTAATCCAATAACTAGTGTCCTTCTAAGAAGTCAGCCAAATGGAGGAAGAGACACACGGGGAGAAGGCTGTTTGATGGCAAAGGCAAAGATTGGTGTCGTGCACCTGCAAGCCGAGGAACACCAAAGACTGCTGGCCAGCCACCAATACTGAGGAAGAGGCAAGTGAGGATTTCTCTACAGATTTCAGGGGAAACACACTCGTGTCAACAACTTGAAATCAAATGTAGAGGCTCCAAAACTGTGAGACAGTAAATATCCATTGTTTTAAGCTACCCAGTTCATGGCAATATGTTATAGGGGCCTTAAAATCTAATACACCGCACTTTCTCTTTGTGTGTGTCTGTGTGTGTGTGTGTGTGTCTGTGTGTGTGTGTGTGGATGTGAAGTAAAGGAAAGAGACTGTCAGGGCTTGAAGCAGAGGAAAGAGATGGGGATGGGCTTCCCACTCCTGTATTCTTTCTGGCAAAACCCTATGGGCAAGGGAGCGTGATGGGCAATAGCCCATGGGGTACCAAAGAGTCTCAGATGTCTGCTAAGTGATGATTTAGCAGGCACACATGCATGCAAAATATCATTTAAGCCTGTGGCGCTGAAATGCAGCTAGTGATGAATTACTGGAGTTTGTTGCCATGCCCTCCTCCAAGGGATCTTCCAACCCAGAAATCAAACCCAGGTCTCTTGCATTACAGGCGGATTCTTTACCATCTGAACCACCAAGGAAGCACTCAGTTCAGTTCAATTCAGTTGCTCAGTCATGTCCAAATCTTTGCTACACCATGGACTGCAGCCCACCAGGTTCCTCCGTCCATGGGATTTTCCAAATGAGAGTATTGAAGTGCGGTGCCATCGCCTTCTCCGTCCAGTGCTAAAGGTGTTCCTAATCTAGTGAAAAAGGACGGGGATGAACGAGTGATTTCCACAATTCTTGTTTGTTACCTGCACGCCACCTTTGCTCTCTTGCCCCTTTGATTTTAATAACTGAAAACATACCTCTTCCAGGAAGTCCTTACTCTCACACAATTTGGTTAGTTCTTTTCTAATACCTCGCCTTACCTCTTTAAGCTTTATTTCATTCATTGTAAATTCAACAAGTACTATTTGAGTTTCATTTATAGTCTAGATATGCTTCTAGGTTATAGCAATAAGAAATATAAACTCATGGGACTTCTATTTTAGGGGAAAGTATAAAACAAACAAACAAAAAAACAAACTTCAAAAAATCATCGAAATAACGTTTGATAGTGGTGAGGGATGGGAAGAGGAAAAAACCACCAAAAGTTTATGCTGGGTGAGGGGTGGTAATTAGCGATCTCTCTCCAGAGATGACACTTGATCTGAGGCCTGACTGACCACGGGGGCCAGAAGCTATGAGAGTCATCCAGGCAGAGCGTTCTAGACAGAAGAACAGCAAATGCAGCAAACCTCTCATTCTTGAGGTGGGAGTGAGACCAGCACATAAAGGACAGAAAGACTAGGTGATGTGGACACCTGGGGAGGATATGTGGGGGAGTGCGGGGGGGGACAGGGGCAGTTTAGGTGGGACATTGAGGCCATGGTAAGAAAATGGATTTTTACCTCATGGCAGCCCCTCCATCTTGCTGACACTGCCAGAACTCCTCCTCAAACACTTCTAGCTCCTGACTGCCTCGCTGGACATGCTGATTCCACTGTCTTGAAGACACTTGCTCTTGTTCTTTACACATCTAGCTTCTCATCTTTCAGGTTTCAGTTTAAATGTCACCTCAGAAAGGCCATCCTTCCTAAACTAAGTATCCCACCTGCCCTTTCATTAGTCTCCATCATTGCACCTGATCATTTCTTTATGGGCACTGAACATATTTTTCAATTATATATTCATTGCTTCTTCACCATTCAGTTCACTAAACTGAACTCCACCAGGGAGGGAAGATGTTTCACTTACTAGTGAATACTCCATGCCTAGCACCATGCCTGGCATGAATGATCACTCAATATGTGTTTGCTGTTTTTAGGAATGTCGAGTTTGTCAGCACTTAAGTAGCCAGGGGTATACTACATTGTTTTACACTGGTTTTTAAAAATAAATGCAAATCATTTCCTGTTTATATACCCTCTGCTAGATTATAAATAAGAACTTTGGCAGAGAGAGAGAGAGAGGAAGAGAATGAAATGAAGAGTAGGTGAGGGGTAGTGGGCAAAGATTGTATTTTGCATATATTTGAAGGGCTGGGAGGTGGAAGGCTTCGATTTAGTGAAGCACCTGTTACATGTGTCCTGCGTTTGGCTTAATTGTCACTACAGCCTTGCTAGGTAGTTATCATTAGTTTTATACATAGCAAACTTGAGAGAGATTAAGTAACTTGCCTAAGGTCCTACATTAAGAGACAGTGCCAACCATAAAGTTCATGCCCTTCCCTTCGAGAGAAACTGGATTTTGAGATGGGTTTGTTTGGTGATTTGATTCTGTGTCATTAGCAGGCTTTTATTAGCCATTTCAGCCACTGCCATTTAAGAATCCCAATCATACTGCTGTTCTTGTATAGGATCTCAGCAAACGGCCTGATGTGAAATTGCTGTCATTTTTTTTTTTCTTTTGGACTCTGGCAGGGTTCATTTGACCATTCCCTCTTCATGTCTTTTTAAAATTTGTATTTCTTTTTATTAATAATGTGTACACATTTGATCAAAGGAAAAGAGGAGATACAGAAAAATGGGTGCATTTCCTAAATGCTAGCTGCATCCCCTTGGTTAGGCTTGTTATTTTATGACTCTTTCATCTAGGTCCCAAGTAATACTTTAGACATCAAAGACAGTTCTCTGGCAAAGAGTGACAGCCTCATCACAACAATCACTTCTCCCATTTGCTCATCAAAATTATACACCATCATTTCCCTCCAAACAATATAGCTGGGGGAAACTATGAGAAAGGATAGGGCCGCTATCCTGTATCCAGGGCCATTCAGGCTTTATATGAAGGCATTCAGTTTTTTTAATATCATTAAATCATGATAGCATACACCTGTCAATCAAACCCAGTTAGTCCATAAGCAAACCAAATAGTAGGTGGGAATACATACTTTAAAAGATTCTTCGATCTTCTATCCCCACTGTAGTAGGACTCCTTCTTGGAATAAATTCTGGAATCAAGGCAATGTCTTTGGTTTCTGTGGGATGCTCTCCTCATGGTTACCATCTGTTGTTGGTTGAATATTTTCCCACTCCTCAAAACATATGTTGAATTCCTAACCTCAAGTACTCAATAATATGAGCTTATTTGGGAATAGGATCATTGCCGATGTAATTAAGTTCAAATGAGGCCATACTGGAGTAGGTGGACCCCTAATCCAATAACTAGTGTCCTTCTAAGAAGTCAGCCAAATGGAGGAAGAGACACACGGGGAGAAGGCTGTTTGATGGCAAAGGCAAAGATTGGTGTCGTGCAACTGCAAGCCAAGGAATACCAAAGACTGCTGGCCAGCCACCAAAACTGAGGAAGAGGCAAGTGAGGATTTCTCTACAGATTTCAGGGAAACACAGTCGTGTCAACAACTTGATATCAGATTTAGAGGCTCCAAAACTGTGAGACAATAAATATCCATTCTTTTAAGCTACCCAGTTCATGGCAATTTGTTATAGCGGCCTTAAAGTCTAAAACACCCCACTCTCTCTTCGTGTGTGTGTGTGTGTGTGTGTGTGTGTCTGTGTGTGTGTGTGTGTGTGTGTGTGTGTGTGTGTGTTTGTGTTTGTGTGTGTGTGTGTGTGGATGTGAAGTAAAGGAAAGAGACTGTCAGGGCTTGAAGCAGAGGAAAGAGATGGGGATGGGCTTCCCACTCCTGTATTCTTTCTGGCAAAACCCTATGGGCAAGGGAGCGTGATGGGCAATAGCCCATGGGGTACCAAAGAGTCTCAGATGTCTGCTAAGTGATGATTTAGCAGGCACACATGCATGCAAAATATCATTTAAGCCTGTGGCGCTGAAATGCAGCTAGTGATGCATTACTGGAGTTTGTTGCCATGCCCTCCTCCAAGGGATCTTCCAACCCAGAAATCAAACCCAGGTCTCTTGCATTACAGGCGGATTCTTTACCATCTGAACCACCAAGGAAGCACTCAGTTCAGTTCAATTCAGTTGCTCAGTCATGTCCAAATCTTTGCTACACCATGGACTGCAGCCCACCAGGTTCCTCCGTCCATGGGATTTTCCAAATGAGAGTATTGAAGTGCGGTGCCATCGCCTTCTCCGTCCAGTGCTAAAGGTGTTCCTAATCTAGTGAAAAAGGACGGGGATGAACGAGTGATTTCCACAATTCTTGTTTGTTACCTGCACGCCACCTTTGCTCTCTTGCCCCTTTGATTTTAATAACTGAAAACATACCTCTTCCAGGAAGTCCTTACTCTCACACAATTTGGTTAGTTCTTTTCTAATACCTCGCCTTACCTCTTTAAGCTTTATTTCATTCATTGTAAATTCAACAAGTACTATTTGAGTTTCATTTATAGTCTAGATATGCTTCTAGGTTATAGCAATAAGAAATATAAACTCATGGGACTTCTATTTTAGGGGAAAGTATAAAACAAACAAACAAAAAAACAAACTTCAAAAAATCATCGAAATAACGTTTGATAGTGGTGAGGGATGGGAAGAGGAAAAAACCACCAAAAGTTTATGCTGGGTGAGGGGTGGTAATTAGCGATCTCTCTCCAGAGATGACACTTGATCTGAGGCCTGACTGACCACGGGGGCCAGAAGCTATGAGAGTCATCCAGGCAGAGCGTTCTAGACAGAAGAACAGCAAATGCAGCAAACCTCTCATTCTTGAGGTGGGAGTGAGACCAGCACATAAAGGACAGAAAGACTAGGTGATGTGGACACCTGGGGAGGATATGTGGGGGAGTGCGGGGGGGGACAGGGGCAGTTTAGGTGGGACATTGAGGCCATGGTAAGAAAATGGATTTTTACCTCATGGCAGCCCCTCCATCTTGCTGACACTGCCAGAACTCCTCCTCAAACACTTCTAGCTCCTGACTGCCTCGCTGGACATGCTGATTCCACTGTCTTGAAGACACTTGCTCTTGTTCTTTACACATCTAGCTTCTCATCTTTCAGGTTTCAGTTTAAATGTCACCTCAGAAAGGCCATCCTTCCTAAACTAAGTATCCCACCTGCCCTTTCATTAGTCTCCATCATTGCACCTGATCATTTCTTTATGGGCACTGAACATATTTTTCAATTATATATTCATTGCTTCTTCACCATTCAGTTCACTAAACTGAACTCCACCAGGGAGGGAAGATGTTTCACTTACTAGTGAATACTCCATGCCTAGCACCATGCCTGGCATGAATGATCACTCAATATGTGTTTGCTGTTTTTAGGAATGTCGAGTTTGTCAGCACTTAAGTAGCCAGGGGTATACTACATTGTTTTACACTGGTTTTTAAAAATAAATGCAAATCATTTCCTGTTTATATACCCTCTGCTAGATTATAAATAAGAACTTTGGCAGAGAGAGAGAGAGAGGAAGAGAATGAAATGAAGAGTAGGTGAGGGGTAGTGGGCAAAGATTGTATTTTGCATATATTTGAAGGGCTGGGAGGTGGAAGGCTTCGATTTAGTGAAGCACCTGTTACATGTGTCCTGCGTTTGGCTTAATTGTCACTACAGCCTTGCTAGGTAGTTATCCTTAGTTTTATACATAGCAAACTTGAGAGAGATTAAGTAACTTGCCTAAGGTCCTACATTAAGAGACAGTGCCAACCATAAAGTTCATGCCCTTCCCTTCGAGAGAAACTGGATTTTGAGATGGGTTTGTTTGGTGATTTGATTCTGTGTCATTAGCAGGCTTTTATTAGCCATTTCAGCCACTGCCATTTAAGAATCCCAATCATACTGCTGTTCTTGTATAGGATCTCAGCAAACGGCCTGATGTGAAATTGCTGTCATTTTTTTTTTTCTTTTGGACTCTGGCAGGGTTCATTTGACCATTCCCTCTTCATGTCTTTTTAAAATTTGTATTTCTTTTTATTAATAATGTGTACACATTTGATCAAAGGAAAAGAGGAGATACAGAAAAATGGGTGCATTTCCTAAATGCTAGCTGCATCCCCTTGGTTAGGCTTGTTATTTTATGACTCTTTCATCTAGGTCCCAAGTAATACTTTAGACATCAAAGACAGTTCTCTGGCAAAGAGTGACAGCCTCATCACAACAATCACTTCTCCCATTTGCTCATCAAAATTATACACCATCATTTCCCTCCAAACAATATAGCTGGGGGAAACTATGAGAAAGGATAGGGCCGCTATCCTGTATCCAGGGCCATTCAGGCTTTATATGAAGGCATTCAGTTTTTTTAATATCATTAAATCATGATAGCATACACCTGTCAATCAAACCCAGTTAGTCCATAAGCAAACCAAATAGTAGGTGGGAATACATACTTTAAAAGATTCTTCGATCTTCTATCCCCACTGTAGTAGGACTCCTTCTTGGAATAAATTCTGGAATCAAGGCAATGTCTTTGGTTTCTGTGGGATGCTCTCCTCATGGTTACCATCTGTTGTTGGTTGAATATTTTCCCACTCCTCAAAACATATGTTGAATTCCTAACCTCAAGTACTCAATAATATGAGCTTATTTGGGAATAGGATCATTGCCGATGTAATTAAGTTCAAATGAGGCCATACTGGAGTAGGTGGACCCCTAATCCAATAACTAGTGTCCTTCTAAGAAGTCAGCCAAATGGAGGAAGAGACACACGGGGAGAAGGCTGTTTGATGGCAAAGGCAAAGATTGGTGTCGTGCAACTGCAAGCCAAGGAATACCAAAGACTGCTGGCCAGCCACCAAAACTGAGGAAGAGGCAAGTGAGGATTTCTCTACAGATTTCAGGGAAACACAGTCGTGTCAACAACTTGATATCAGATTTAGAGGCTCCAAAACTGTGAGACAATAAATATCCATTCTTTTAAGCTACCCAGTTCATGGCAATTTGTTATAGCGGCCTTAAAGTCTAAAACACCCCACTCTCTCTTCGTGTGTGAGTGTGTGTGTGTGTGTGTGTGTGTGTGTGTGTATGTGTGTGTGTTTGTGTGTGTGTGTGTGTGGATGTGAAGTAAAGGAAAGAGACTGTCAGGGCTTGAAGCAGAGGAAAGAGATGGGGATGGGCTTCCCACTCCTGTATTCTTTCTGGCAAAACCCTATGGGCAAGGGAGCGTGATGGGCAATAGCCCATGGGGTACCAAAGAGTCTCAGATGTCTGCTAAGTGATGATTTAGCAGGCACACATGCATGCAAAATATCATTTAAGCCTGTGGCGCTGAAATGCAGCTAGTGATGAATTACTGGAGTTTGTTGCCATGCCCTCCTCCAAGGGATCTTCCAACCCAGAAATCAAACCCAGGTCTCTTGCATTACAGGCGGATTCTTTACCATCTGAACCACCAAGGAAGCACTCAGTTCAGTTCAATTCAGTTGCTCAGTCATGTCCAAATCTTTGCTACACCATGGACTGCAGCCCACCAGGTTCCTCCGTCCATGGGATTTTCCAAATGAGAGTATTGAAGTGCGGTGCCATCGCCTTCTCCGTCCAGTGCTAAAGGTGTTCCTAATCTAGTGAAAAAGGACGGGGATGAACGAGTGATTTCCACAATTCTTGTTTGTTACCTGCACGCCACCTTTGCTCTCTTGCCCCTTTGATTTTAATAACTGAAAACATACCTCTTCCAGGAAGTCCTTACTCTCACACAATTTGGTTAGTTCTTTTCTAATACCTCGCCTTACCTCTTTAAGCTTTATTTCATTCATTGTAAATTCAACAAGTACTATTTGAGTTTCATTTATAGTCTAGATATGCTTCTAGGTTATAGCAATAAGAAATATAAACTCATGGGACTTCTATTTTAGGGGAAAGTATAAAACAAACAAACAAAAAAACAAACTTCAAAAAATCATCGAAATAACGTTTGATAGTGGTGAGGGATGGGAAGAGGAAAAAACCACCAAAAGTTTATGCTGGGTGAGGGGTGGTAATTAGCGATCTCTCTCCAGAGATGACACTTGATCTGAGGCCTGACTGACCACGGGGGCCAGAAGCTATGAGAGTCATCCAGGCAGAGCGTTCTAGACAGAAGAACAGCAAATGCAGCAAACCTCTCATTCTTGAGGTGGGAGTGAGACCAGCACATAAAGGACAGAAAGACTAGGTGATGTGGACACCTGGGGAGGATATGTGGGGGAGTGCGGGGGGGGGGGACAGGGGCAGTTTAGGTGGGACATTGAGGCCATGGTAAGAAACTGGATTTTTACCTCATGGCAGCCCCTCCATCTTGCTGACACTGCCAGAACTCCTCCTCAAACACTTCTAGCTCCTGACTGCCTCGCTGGACATGCTGATTCCACTGTCTTGAAGACACTTGCTCTTGTTCTTTACACATCTAGCTTCTCATCTTTCAGGTTTCAGTTTAAATGTCACCTCAGAAAGGCCATCCTTCCTAAACTAAGTATCCCACCTGCCCTTTCATTAGTCTCCATCATTGCACCTGATCATTTCTTTATGGGCACTGAACATATTTTTCAATTATATATTCATTGCTTCTTCACCATTCAGTTCACTAAACTGAACTCCACCAGGGAGGGAAGATGTTTCACTTACTAGTGAATACTCCATGCCTAGCACCATGCCTGGCATGAATGATCACTCAATATGTGTTTGCTGTTTTTAGGAATGTCGAGTTTGTCAGCACTTAAGTAGCCAGGGGTATACTACATTGTTTTACACTGGTTTTTAAAAATAAATGCAAATCATTTCCTGTTTATATACCCTCTGCTAGATTATAAATAAGAACTTTGGCAGAGAGAGAGAGAGAGGAAGAGAATGAAATGAAGAGTAGGTGAGGGGTAGTGGGCAAAGATTGTATTTTGCATATATTTGAAGGGCTGGGAGGTGGAAGGCTTCGATTTAGTGAAGCACCTGTTACATGTGTCCTGCGTTTGGCTTAATTGTCACTACAGCCTTGCTAGGTAGTTATCCTTAGTTTTATACATAGCAAACTTGAGAGAGATTAAGTAACTTGCCTAAGGTCCTACATTAAGAGACAGTGCCAACCATAAAGTTCATGCCCTTCCCTTCGAGAGAAACTGGATTTTGAGATGGGTTTGTTTGGTGATTTGATTCTGTGTCATTAGCAGGCTTTTATTAGCCATTTCAGCCACTGCCATTTAAGAATCCCAATCATACTGCTGTTCTTGTATAGGATCTCAGCAAACGGCCTGATGTGAAATTGCTGTCATTTTTTTTTTTCTTTTGGACTCTGGCAGGGTTCATTTGACCATTCCCTCTTCATGTCTTTTTAAAATTTGTATTTCTTTTTATTAATAATGTGTACACATTTGATCAAAGGAAAAGAGGAGATACAGAAAAATGGGTGCATTTCCTAAATGCTAGCTGCATCCCCTTGGTTAGGCTTGTTATTTTATGACTCTTTCATCTAGGTCCCAAGTAATACTTTAGACATCAAAGACAGTTCTCTGGCAAAGAGTGACAGCCTCATCACAACAATCACTTCTCCCATTTGCTCATCAAAATTATACACCATCATTTCCCTCCAAACAATATAGCTGGGGGAAACTATGAGAAAGGATAGGGCCGCTATCCTGTATCCAGGGCCATTCAGGCTTTATATGAAGGCATTCAGTTTTTTTAATATCATTAAATCATGATAGCATACACCTGTCAATCAAACCCAGTTAGTCCATAAGCAAACCAAATAGTAGGTGGGAATACATACTTTAAAAGATTCTTCGATCTTCTATCCCCACTGTAGTAGGACTCCTTCTTGGAATAAATTCTGGAATCAAGGCAATGTCTTTGGTTTCTGTGGGATGCTCTCCTCATGGTTACCATCTGTTGTTGGTTGAATATTTTCCCACTCCTCAAAACATATGTTGAATTCCTAACCTCAAGTACTCAATAATATGAGCTTATTTGGGAATAGGATCATTGCCGATGTAATTAAGTTCAAATGAGGCCATACTGGAGTAGGTGGACCCCTAATCCAATAACTAGTGTCCTTCTAAGAAGTCAGCCAAATGGAGGAAGAGACACACGGGGAGAAGGCTGTTTGATGGCAAAGGCAAAGATTGGTGTCGTGCAACTGCAAGCCAAGGAATACCAAAGACTGCTGGCCAGCCACCAAAACTGAGGAAGAGGCAAGTGAGGATTTCTCTACAGATTTCAGGGAAACACAGTCGTGTCAACAACTTGATATCAGATTTAGAGGCTCCAAAACTGTGAGACAATAAATATCCATTCTTTTAAGCTACCCAGTTCATGGCAATTTGTTATAGCGGCCTTAAAGTCTAAAACACCCCACTCTCTCTTCGTGTGTGTGTGTGTGTGTGTGTGTGTGTGTGTGTGTGTGTGTGTGTGTGTTTGTGTGTGTGTGTGTGTGTGTGTGTGTTTGTGTGTGTGTGTGTGTGTGTACGTGAAGTAAGGGAAAGTGACTGTCAGGGCTTGAAGCATAGGAAAGAGATGGGGATGGGCTGCCCACTCAGTATTCTTTCTGGCAAAACCCCATGGGCAAAGGAGCGTGATGTGCAATAGCCCATGAGGTACCAAAGAGTCTGAGATGTCTGCTAAGTGATGACTTAGCAGGCACACATGCATCCAAATTATCATTTAAGCCTGTGGCACTGAAATGCAGCTAGTGATGCATTACTGGAGTGGGTTGCCATGCCCTCCTCCAAGGGATCTTCCAACCCAGGGATCAAACCCAGGTCTCTTGCATTACAGGTGGATTCTTTACCATTTGAGCCACCAAGGAAGCACTCAGTTCAGTTCAATTCAGTTGCTCATCATGTCCGAATTTTTGCTACCCCATGGACTGCAGCATGCTTGTCCATCAACAAGTGGTGGAGTTTTCTCAAACTCATGACCACTGAGTTGGTGATGTCATCCAACCATCTCATCCTCTGTTATCCCCTCCTCTTCCTGCCTTCAACCTTTGCCAGCACCAGGGTCTTTTCATATTAGTCAGCTCTTCAGATCAGGTGGCCAAAGTATTGGAGTTTGAGCTTCAAAATCAGCTCTTCCAATGAATATTCAGGACTGATTTCCTTTAGGATGGACTGGTTGGATCTCCTTGCAGTCCAAGTGACTCTCAAGAGTCTTCTCCAACATCACAGTTCCAAAGCATCAATTCTTTGGTGCTAAACTTTCTTTATAGTCCAACTCTCACATCCATACATGACTACTGGGAAAACCATAGCCTTGACTAGACAGACCTTTGCTGGCAAAGTAATGTCTCTGTTTTTTAATATGCTGTCTAGCTTGGTCATAATTTTCATCCAAGGAGTAAGCATCTTTTAATTTCTTGGCTGTAGTCACCATCTGCAGTGATTTTGGAGCCCAGAAAGATAAAGTCTACCACTGATTCCACTGTTTCCCCATCTATTTGCCATGAAATCATGGGACCGGATGCCATGAACTTTGTTTTCTGAGTGTTGAGCATTAAGCCACCTTTTTCACTCTCCTCTTTCACTTTCATCAAGAGGCTCTTTAGTTCTTCTTCACTTTCTGCCACAAGGAGGGTGTCATCTGCATATCTGATGTTATTGATATTTCTCCCAGGAATCTGGATTCCAGCTTATGCTTCATCCAGCCCAGGGTTTCTCATGATGTACTCTGCATATAAGTTAAATAAGGAGGGTGACAAGATACAGCCTTGACGTACTCCTATTCCTATTTGGAACCAGTCTGTTGTTCCATGTCAGTTCTAACTGTTGCTTCCTGACCTGCATACAGCTTTCTCAACAGGCAAGTCAAGTGGTCTGGCATTCCCGTCTCTTTCAGAATTTTCCAGTTTGTTGTGGTCCACACTGTCAGAGGCTTTGGCATAGTCAGTAGAGCAGAAATAGATGTTTTTCTGGAACCCTCTTGCTTTTGTGACGATCCAGCAGATGTTGGCAATTTGATCTCTGGTTCCTCTGCCGTTTCTAAAACCAGCTTCAACATCTGGAAGTTCATGGTTCACGTATTGTTGAAGCCTGGCTTGGAGAATTTTGAGCATTACTTTACTAGTGTGTGAGATGAGTGCAATTGTGCAGTACTTTGAGCATTCTTTGGCATTGCCTTTCTTAAGGATTGGAATGAAAACTGACCTTCTTCAGTCCTGTGGCCACTCAATTTGCTGGCCTACTGAGTGCAACACTTTGACAGCATCATCTTTTAGGATTTGAAGTAGCTCAGCTGGAATTCCATCACCTCCACTAGCTCTGTTCATAGTGATGCTTCCTAAGGCCCACTTGACTTCACATTCCAGGATGTCTGGCTCTAGGTGAGTGAGCACACCAAGGTGGTTATCTGTGTTGTGAAGATCTTTTTTTGTACAATTCTTCTGTGTATTCTCGCCACCTCTTCTTAACATCTTCTGCTTCTGTTAGGTCCATACCATTTCTGTCCTTTATTGAGCCCATCTTTGCAAGAAATATTCCCTTGGTATCTCTGATTTTCTTGAAGTCATCTCTAGTCTTTCCCATTCTATTGTTTCCCTCTGTTTCTGTGCACTGATCATTGAGGAAGACTGCCTTATCTCTCTTTGCTATTCTTTGGAACTCTGCATTCAAATTGGTGTATCTTTCCTTTTCTTGTTTCCTTGTGGCTTCTCTTCTTTCCTCAGCTATTTGTAAGCCCTCCTCAGACAGCTATTTTGCCGTTTTGCATTTCTTTTTCTTGGGGATGGTCTTGATCCCTGTCTTCTGTACAATGTCATGAACCTCCGTCCATAGTTCATGAGGCACTCTGTCTGTCAGATCTAGTTCCTTAAATCTATTTCTCGCTTCCACTGTATAGTCACAAGGGATTTGACTTAGATCAACAAAAATTTACAACAAAAGTCACTGTTGTAAAACTGATATCACCCAACACATTAATAGAGCTACATAGAAGAAAAATATTATCATGCCGAAGGTGATGAAAAGACGCCTTAAAAACTCAATGCCCATTCTTATTGAAAATACTGGATATAAAAGCACACTTTTTAAACACAATATATTTCAGACCCACAATAAGCCAGCACCACCCGATGAGGAAATACTAGATATACTATATTACTAGAGTCAGGGAAATCCCCATTTTTACCACTGTTACTCATTTTTATCAGTCAACACAGAGAATGAAATTAGAAAGGAATACTACTGGTAGGGGTACAATTAAATAACTAGAATATCCAAAAGAACCAACTAAATATTACTACAACAAGATAATCTAGTAGTTTAGTCAAGTGCAAAACATAAAGAAATCTTTCCTTTATATGTACAAAGAGAAACCAGATAAACGATAAAATGAAAGAAAAGATCTTATCTATAATTTTAAAAAAAACAGGCATAAACTGAATAAAGAGTTCAAAACATGTATGAGAAAAACTATGGAACACTTCTGAGAGACACAAAGGTAGATTTCAACAAATGGAAAGACATATCTTGCTTCTGTACTAAAGATTCAGTAGCATAATGATGTCCTTTCTCCCTGAGTTAATTTTACATGGTCCCCAAATAAATACTATATAAAAATTTTTTTTTATTTTGTTTGCTACAGCTAGACAACTGGAAAGAAAAAACAAGCAAAAACAAGGGAAAATATGAAGGGAAGAGCAAGAGTATTCCTATGACATATTAAATAATTGCTGCAAAGCCATTATAAGTAAAAGAGTACGAAGTCAAATGTACTGTATCAGTAAGCTAATTTCTTAGCTCTTATCATTATACTATGGATATATAAGATGTTAACATTAGGAGAAACTAACTGAAGGGTACATAGGAACTCTCTTATTTTTCTCTTTTATAAGTACAAAGTCATTTAAAAATAAAAAGACTTTAAAAAGCTATGATACTGGCAGATCAACCAAGGGAACACATTTTTTTAAATTCCAGAAGTATATGAAAAGTTAGTCATAGTAAAGGTAGCATCTCAAAGACATGTAAGAAGATGAACTTGAAATAAGCGGCAAGCATATGACCCAGCAATCCCACTTCTGGGCATACACACCGAGGAAACCAGATCTGAAAGAGACACGTGCACCCCAATGTTCATCGCAGCACTGTTTATAATAGCCAGGACATGGAAGCAACCTAGATGCCCATCAGCAGACGAACGGATAAGGAAGCTGTGGTCCATATACACCATGGAATATTACTCAGCCATTAAAAAGAATTCATTTGAATCAGTTCTACTGAGATGGATGAAATTGGAGCCCATTATACAGAATGAAGTAAGACAGAGAGATAAAGAACATTACAGCATACTAACACATATATATGGAATTTAGAAAGATGGTAATGATAACCCTATACGCAAAACAGAAAAAGAGACACAGATGTACAGAACAGACTTTTGGACTCTGTGGGAGAAGGCGAGGGTGGGATGTTTCGAGAGAACAGCATCGACACATGTATATTATCTATGGTGAAAGAGATCACCAGCCCAGGTTGCATGCATGAGACAAGTGCTCGGGGCTGGTGCACTGGGAAGACCCAGAGGGATCGGGTGGAGAGGGAGGTGGGAGGGGGGATCGAGATGGGGAACACATGTGTATCCATGGCTGATTCATGTCAATGTATGACAAAACCCACTACAATACTGTAAAGTAATTAGCCTCCAACTAATAAAAATAAATGAAAAATAAATAAATAAATAAGTGGCAAGGGCAGCCATGAGGAAGCATAAGACGGTACCTATCTCTCAAACTGCACATTAGGGTAAGTTATAGAAGAAACAGGGGTTCAAGTGCTAACAACATCACATGGCATTTAAATTACAGAAGAGAGTTGTGTTTGTAATTAAAAATACTTAAATGGAACATACCCTCTTCCAAGAAGGCTATTATAGAGCAACGAACATTTTAATTTCAACTTATTTGTGAAAGGGTAAGGCACATGGAAGGCTTGTTGGACCTCTGAAATGATTATGTCTATCACTACAATAGGGTTAATAAATCAAGTTCTTAGGTTATATCAAACAAATGGGACAGGTTTTTACTGGGAAAAAAGCATAACTACTTTTAATTAAACAGGATACATCCATGAAGTGGAATATTACACTGGCATTAAAAATGAGGTTGATGTACAAACAAACAAAAAGAAGAGAGAAAACAAGAGAGTACTGATCACTACGTCTCATACTGTTCATCCTGTTTTAGTAAAAAATAAAAGGGTTGTAAAAAGATAAAAATGTCATTGAGAAAAAGTACACTGACTGCCTCTGGAAAGGTCTCAGCTCTGCTGAGAAGATGCCTTCCTTTTCATTGTATACGTTTTTGTAAAGTTTGAAGATCAGAGCAAAAGGTTAGTTTCTTTAAAAGATTGAATATTAGAGACAGACAAGATCCCAAATATATAAAGTGAACACAGTTTAAAGGTGGGGGGAATTGACTCAAGAAAGAAATAGATAATCTTAATAGTTCTACAACTACTGAAAGCTAGAGGAGTTTAAATGTTTCCCCTTTCCTCTGTCCAACACACACAAAAATACCAGATTCAAATGGCTTTATAAACACCTTCTACCAAACATTTGAGAAATGCATCATTCCAACCTTAACAAAATTAAATTATGTCATAGAAGATAATTAGATACAATTGTATTATGTAATTCATGTGGCATTAAGTGAAAATGCAGAATTATCAAATTATTAATACACAAATATTTATAACTAGATAACATATATTATAAATATTTTGTTAAATTATATAAGTTATGATAGTTGTATAATTTATATAATCTAATAATTATATAAATTTATTAAATGACAGTGATCATAATAATTATGAATTAAAGTTAAATACATACTGTATTTGTAATATGATACTATCTAGCCAACTAGCCTTGTCTTTTTTTAAATGAACTATGTATGTGCACAGAGAAGACTGAAAGATCACTAAAATGTCAAGGGTCTTCCCTGGGTGTAGAAATGATAAAAATCGTCATTTTTCTAAATTTTATAACACTTCTACCAACTAACACACATTATTTCTGTATTTTTTCCTCCAAAAGTTAAGTACCTCTAGTTTGGACACAATTTGAAATCATCACATTTGAAGGAGAAGAAAAGTAAGGGAGCCAAAGGCAGATTCAGGTACATATATAAATTGTGGGGGAGCCTTTCTTAATACAAATTAATTCAAAATTGCTAGTGCTACTGCAAAAGGGCACAGGAACTCCAATTAAAGATTACTATTCACATACATAGAAAACTGACGCTCAAAGAAATTTCAAGGTTAATTCAGGTCCACCCACAGTGAAGTGGCAAGCCAGTGTTGGTCAAATCCTCATGAGCAGATCATGCTAGACCACCTACCTAGATATACGTACAGTAGGTGCTCTGTATCCTTGGGTTCTCCATTCAACCACTGTGGATTCAACCAGCCACGGGTCAAAAATATACAGAAAAGATCTGGGGAAAGTTCCAAAAGACAAAACTTGCATTTGCCAAGCAGCCTGGCAACTACTTACATAGCACTTACAAGGTTATTATAACAAACCTAGAGACGACTTAAAGTATAATGGGAGGGATATATGTAGACTATATGTAAATACTATACTGTTTTATATTAATAAAAGGGACTTGAGCATCTCTGGGTTTTGATATCCTCCAAGGTCTCAGAACCAACCACTCACAGTTACTAAACGATGACTGTGTTATCTCCCAGAGCAGCTTGTTTCTCCTTCAGAGTCTCATGATTCCTAAAAAGTTACGTGTTCAGTTTGCATTCCCACCAACAGTGTAAGAGGGTTCCCTTTCCTCCACACTCTCTCCAGCACTTATTGCCTGCAGACTCTTGGATAGCACCCATTCTGACTAGCGTGACATGGTACCTCATTGTGGTTTTGATTTGCATTTCTCTGATAATGAGTGATGTTGAGCATCTTTTCATGTGTCTGTTAGCCATCTGTATGTCTTCTTTGGAGAAATGTCTGTTTAGTTCTTTGGCCCATTTATTGATTGGGTCTTTTCTTGTTCTGGAACTGAGCTGCAGGAGTTGCTTGTATGTTTTTGAGATTAATTCTTTGCGAGTTGCTTTGTTTGCTATTATTTTCTCTCATTCTGAAGGCTGTCTTTTCACTGTTGGTGGGAATGCAAACTAGTACAGCCACCGTGGAGAACAGTGTGGAGATTCCTTAAAAAACTGGAAATAGAACTGCCATACGACCGAGCAATCCCACTGCTAGGCATACACACCAAGGAAACCAGAATTGAAGGAGACATATGTACTCCAATGTTCATCGCAGCACTGTTTACAATAGCCAGGACATGGAAGCAACCTAGATGTCCATCGGCAGACGAACGGATAAGAAAGCTGTGGTACACATATACAGTGGAATGTTACTCAGCCATTAAAAAGAATGCATTTGAATCAGTTCTAATGAGGTGGATGAAACTGGAGCCTATTTATACAGAGTGAAGATAGAAAAACACCAATACAGTGTACTAACGCATATACATGGAATTTAGAAAGACGGTAACGATGACCCTATCTATATGCGAGACAGCCAAAGAGACACATGTGTGAAGAACAGACTTTTGGACTCTGGGGGAGAAGGCGAGGGTGGGATGATTTGAGAGAATAGCATTGAAACATGTATATTATCATATGTGAAACAGATCACCCGGACAGGCTTGATGCATGAGGCACGGTGCTCAGGGCTGGTGCACTGGGATGACCCAGAGGGATGGGATGGGGAGGGAGGTGGGAGGGGGGTTCAGGATGGGGGACACATGTACACCCATGACTGATTCATGTCAATGTGCTGCAAAACACACTACAACACTGTAAAGTAATTAGCTTCCAATTGAAATAAATTAATTAATTACCAAAAGAAGTTACGTGTTCAGTTATTATCATCCTAGCACCTAGCACTGCTCAATAAACATTTATTGAGTGAATACATCTTTTAAATAATCAGAATAAGTGAAAACAAAAAATCTCAAACAGCTTAGACAGTATCAATAAATTCTCTTGACCCACAACTTTTTTATCAATGAGTAACCACAGCTTTCTCTGGAAGATATCTAGAACAAAATCTCTTTAAATGCAAGAGGCATTTCCACATTTTTATGTTCAGTTAGTTAAATAACTAAAACTAAAGATAAACAGTTTCGGGTTGTCTTATGGAGTATGGCTAATCTATCAGGCGTCACTATCAAGGTAATCCTTGAAGGTAGGCATATAAGTAAAGGTAAAAGAAATTTAAAAACTGGAATGACTCAAAAATTAACTCTGTCAGAGTTAATTCTGCTTCACTGCTCTTATATGATATTAAAGACGTCAAACATGTATGCCCTGGTGTTACGGTAGTGAATACGCTATATTACATGGTAAGAAGGACTTGGCAGATGTTAACTAAAGTTATTAATTAGCAGACTTTAAAAAAAAGGAGACAAGATTCACTGTCACTCGTTTGGCACTTTCTCTGCATGCCATATGGTAGCCTGCAACCCTAAAGAAGGAACACACTCTAAAGAATGAGCTTACATGGGGAAGATGAGCCCCAGAGCACTGTGACCCTTGCCCTAAAGCTCAGAACAATGGCAAAGTTTGTTTTGGCTCTGTTTGGCTGACATTTATCCAATGCTGGCATTGAAAATATCTGCTTTAGTTAAGACCAGTATGGATGCAATAAAGAACCATGTAGTGACATGAGAAAAAAGATCTTCATAACCCACATAATCACGATGGTGTGATCACTCACCTAGAGCCAGACATGCTGGAGTCCGAAGTCAAATGGGCCTGAGGAAGTCTCACTATGAACAAAGCTAGTGGAGGTGATGGAATTCCAGTTGAGCTGTTCCAAATCCTAAGAGATGATGCTTGCTGTCAATGCCAGCAAATTTGGAAAACTCAGCAGTGGCCACAGGACTGGAAAGGGTCAGTTTTCATTCCAACCCCAAAGAAAGGCAATGCCAAAGAATGCTCAAACGACCACACAATTGCACTCATCTCACACGCTAGTAAAGTAATGCTCAAAATTCTCCAAGCCAGGCTTCAGCAATACGTGAACCGTGAACTTCCAGATGTTCAAGCTGGTTTTAGAAAAGGCAGAGGAACCAGAGATCAAATTGCCAACATCTGCTGGATCACCGAAAAAGCAAGAGAGTCCCAGAAAAACATCTATTTCTGCTTTGTTGACTTGCCAAAGCCTTTGACTGTGTGGATCACAACAAACAGGAAAATTCTGAAAGAGACGGGAATACCAGACCACCTGACCTGCCTGTTGAGAAACCTGTATGCAGGTCAGGAAGCAACAGTTAGAACTGGACATGGAAAAAACCAAAAAACAACAAACAAACAAAAAATGAACTGGACATGGAACAACAGACTGGTTCCAAATAGGAAAAGGAGTATGTCAAAGCTGTACATTGTCACCCTGCTTATTTAACTTATGTGCAGAGTACATCATGAGAAATGCTGGGCTGGAGGAAGCACAAGCTGGAATCAAGACTGCCGGGAGAAATATCAATAACCTCAGATATGCAGATGATACCACCCTTATGACAGAAAGTGAAGAAGAACTAAAGAGTCTCTTGATGAAAGTGAAATAGAGGAGAGTGAGAAAGCTGGCTTAAAGCTCAACATTCAGAAAACGAAGATCATGGCATCCGGTCCCATCACATCATGACAAACAGATGAGGAAACAGTGGCTGACTTTATTTTTCTGGGCTCCAAAGTCACTGCAGATGGTGATGGCAGCCATGAAATTGAAAGACGCTCACTCCTTGGGAGGAAAGTTATGACCAACCTATACAGCATATTAAAAAGCAGAGACATTACTTTGTCAACAAAGGTCCGTCTAGTCAAGGCTATGGTTTTTCCAGTGGTCATGTACGGATGTGAGAGTTGGACTATAAAGCAAGCTGGGCACCGAAGAATTGATGCTTTTGAACTGTGGTACTGGAGGAGACTCGAGAGTCCCTTGGACTGCAAGGAGATCCAACCAGTCCATCCTAAAGGAGATCAGTCCTGGGTGTTCATTGGAAGGACTGATGCTGAAGCTGAAACTCCAATACTTTGGCCACCTGATGTGAAGAGCTGACTCATTTGAAAAGACCCTGATGTTGGGAAAGACTGAGGGCAGGAGGAGAAGGGGACGATGGAGGATGAGATGGTTGGATGGCATCACCAACTCGATGGACATGGGTTTGGATGGACTCTGGGATTTGGGGATGGACAGGAAGGCCTGGTGTGCTGCAGTTCATGGGGTCACACAGAGTCAGACACGACCGAGTGACTGAACTGAGCTGAACTGAGAGACATGAGAAAGTTACCTTGTAACTTGTAAGGAATAACTCTTACAACCACAGTCAAACTCCTATGATTCAAGTAGGCCAATTCCAGAGCACTATGGTCCTGGACATTTTGACATGGACTTTCCTTGAGAATGGAGGTCACTTCCGTCTTGTTTTTATGTGGCTTTTGGATTAAAATCTTTGCTTGCTCAGCAATACACATCAGTGCCTAGTACTGTGCTGGTTGTATAGTACACTCTCAATAAAGGAGGGGGAGGGTGGCCCTGAGTGGGCCCAATGTAATCACATGAACCCGTAAATGCGGGGCTTCCCTGGTGGCTCAGTAGTAAAGAACTCGCCTGCCAATGTAGGAGATGCAGGTTTGATCCCTGTGTGGGGAAGATGCCCTGGAGAAGGAAATGGCAAGCCACTTCAGTAGCCTTGCCTGGGAAATCCCACAGACAGAGGAGCCTGATGGGCTACAGTCTATGGGGTTGCAAAGTCAAACACAACTTATCGACTAAACAACAATTCTCAGGCTTCGAAATTAAATTAGAATAAATTTCAAATCCCTTACCTCTGCTTACAAGACTGTATAACCTACCTCCTGCTTCCATTCCCACCCTCTTCCCCCACCTCCCCCGTTCTTTCCTCTCTCTAATGCCTTTGCACTGTCTGTCTTTCAGTTCGAGAACTCTGCTCCCAAATCTTCAAATGACTGCTCCACTGTTATCGTTCAGCTTTGGCATAAATGTCACATCTTCAAAGAGATCTTCCATCGCCATCAAATCAACACTGGTACTGTCCTTAAACCTTCTATCATATACACTGTTTTCTCCTCAAAACATTTAACATCTAAAAGGCTCTAGGCATCTATCTGTTT
The DNA here is from genome assembly GCF_963930625.1 of Muntiacus reevesi. NCBI lineage: Eukaryota > Metazoa > Chordata > Mammalia > Artiodactyla > Cervidae > Muntiacus > Muntiacus reevesi. The sequence continues at coordinate 1,137,171 of NW_027077807.1, read as the reverse complement.
ATTTAATTTTGTCTCCCTCATTATCATTCCCAAACTAGAACATAAATTTCATGAGGATAGGGACCTGGATTCTCATGCACTGCTGTTGCCTTCACACCTACAACAGTGTTTGGGGCACAGCAGACATCCAATAACACTGCTGAATGTATGAATGTAGATGATACAAAGAGGAGTAAGATATCAACTTACAAATGTGCACAAGAAAAGTTTTAATACGAGGTAACATCTGTACCAAAGGATGAGAGATTTGATAATTTCTGGCTAGGCAATCAAGAATGAGTTCAGAGAGAAAGTAGCAAGAGAAGTAGCCTTTAAAGATATTTAGGAATTTTAGGGCAGTTTTACATTTTGTCTGGTAGGCTAAAAACTTTAGACATCTTCTTATAGGCAATGAAAAATACAGACATTTCAAATAAGGAAGGATACATGATTATGGCAAGATTTACAAAAGTTAATAGAACCAGTTGATATTTCTTACTTTAGAGAAGAAATAACCAAGCATTATATGCATATACTACTAATTTATAGTTAAAACTAATGGCCAAAGACTTTTTCAATTGAAAAACATAACAACAGGAAAAAAAAACACAAAATTTTACACTCTATAATAAACTTAATTGTTTTAATTAGTCTTATTTTGACAATTTTGACAGCATACTTACTAATTTATGTTTTTAATAAGACAAAGAACTAAAAAATCACCTCTGACAATCATTTTACCAAATTAAAAAATATTCAAACATCTCCTCGTTAGTAAAGGAAACGTTTTTTCTAAATTCTTAATGTGCTCTAATCTGATAAAATTCCACTTTCTGGTCATCCAATGTTTTAAGCAATCTTTCGTCTGGGGGAAAAAAAAAATCAAATTCTGATTAATTTTTTTTTAATAAATGTTTAAAGCAGAATTTTATGTCTCCCCATGTGTCTTTTTAAAATCATGTCTTGTTGTCTTGTTTAATGTTTTCAGCTTCGATCTTTACTAAAAACCTAAAACAGCTATAACACTGCTCCCAAAGGTACAATTTACAATACAAACTTAGAAACCCTCCTCCATAAAGATGAGATGTCAACACTAAAGAGTTCAGGGACTTAAATTACCAAAACAGCACCAAATGTTTATGGTATCACTGTGAATTCAAGAAAAAGGAGCACACAGAATGAGTTTTTAAAAAATAGCCTTTTTTCCAAAACACAATTAAAACTACCATCACCTTAACATTTAAAATACTTAGATCACTTGGCCAATCATTTTATCAGTTTATAGCACACAAAAGAGCCCTGGAAATACATTTGATTTGATAAGAAAAAGTCCAATTTTTAAATTGACATTAAAGACAAAATCTACTGTATATGCAAGAATAAATTTATGGTGTAACAATGATGTTTATTTATTAGAACCTCAAACCAAATACTTGGGTCAAGACTTTTATTCTTACACGGTATCCTCAAGTTCTTACCTTGGATGAGAAAACAATGACCTTTTCAATACCCGATATACTGAAGATAGCATTGCCTAATTCTATACTACCATTTCCTGCTTTTTTTAATGTCGTCCCTCCCTCCTGCTTTATGCTGAATTTTAGCAGGTAAGGCAATGTATAGCCTATAAAATTATTTCATTTCTGAGTATCTGAAGATAAATGTTTTCTATTACAGGGTAAACAATCCAAATTTATTCTTAAGTAAAATGACAAAACCAAATCTACCTGGCATTACTGGATTGTGTCAATCAAATCAGAAACCTCTGGGTCACTTGCACTACTCAGAGTAGATCTAATACACAGATTCATTTTAGGGATTGAGAGAATGAATCACAGTAAGAGTTCAACATGAACACTTAACACTATAAAAGTGAAAGAGAGAAAGGAAAATCAAGGCAAACTAACAAATTTAATTCCTTCTTTCAATATAGATAAATATTTTTAAAACTGAAACTTATATTTACTTCATAAATCTTTAAAAATACTTTCTTTGCCAAGTCCCGTAAGATCGGTAGAATTGTAGTGCTTCTACACTGCTTCTCTTCTATTAAAATAGAAAAAGCAGCACTGCTTCTATCAAAGATCAATACCCTAACGTGGGCATGGAGTCCAACTACTCCTGTCTTTGCAAGAAAACCACTGACTAACCTCTCTCTCTCCCGTATAGTCAGTTTCTCCTCTTCTACTGAACCACTATCATGAACAAATGTGCTCTATTATTACACATCTTAAGAAATTCCTCAGGACTTCCCGATAGCTCAGATGGTAAAGAATCTGACTGCAATGCAGGAGACCTGGTTTCGATCTCTGGGCCAGGAAATTCCTCTCCTGACCTCAGCTCCCCTTCACCTCCCCCGCCCCACCAATTAGATATGACCATTTCTTTGTTCTACTCACAGCAAAACTTCTTCATCTAGTGGCCTTCATTTCCTATCTCTATTTTCTCACCTTTAATTTACTCTTTAACCCACCCTAATCCTAAACAATCTCCTGAAACTCAATTGTCAAGGTCACTAATGACTACCCAGCGGCCTAATTCCATTGCCTCATCTTAGTACAGTAACCTCTTCAGGAACATTAGACCAAGCAGACCATTCTCTTCTACTTGAAGTAGATGTCTTCTCTTGTCCTCTACTTGTTCTTCTGGCTTTCCTCCTCCCTCTGATTTCCTCTATTGGTTTGTTTTTTCTCTTCAGGCGTCTTCTAAAACATGAGTGCCTGAGGACTTGTACCAGGACTGCTTTCTCTCCTGTTTTCTCACCTACTCCCAAGGCTTTAACGTCAATAACCTCAGACATGCAGATGACACCACCCTTATGGCAGAAAGTGAGGAAGAACTAAAGAGCCTCTTGATGAAAGTGAAAAAGTTGGCTTAAAGCTCAACATTCAGAAAACTAAGATCATGGCATCTGGTCCCATCACTTCATTGCAAATAGATGGGGGAGCAGTGGAAACAGTGGCTGACTTTATTTTGGGGGGCTCCAAAATCACTGCAGATGGTGATTGCAGCCATGAAATTAAAAGACGCTTGCGCCTTGGAAGGAAAGTTATGGCCAACCTAGACAGCCTATTAAAAAGAAGACATTATTTTGCCAACAAAGGTCCGTGTAGTCAAGGCTATGGTTTTCCCAGTGGTCATGTATGGATGTGAGAGTCGGACTATAAAGCAAGCTGAGCGCCGAAAAATTGATGCTTTTGAACTGTGGTGTTGGAGAAGACTCCTGAAGAGCCCCTTGGACTGCAAGGAGATCCAACCAGGTCATCCTAAAGGAGATCAGCCCTGGCTGTTCATTGGCAGGACTGATGCTGAAGCTGAAACTCCAGTACTTTGGCCACCTCATGCAAAGAGTTGACTCATTGGAAAAGACCCTGATGCTGGGAGGGATTGGGGGCAGGGGGAGAAGGGGAAGACAGAGGATGGGATGGTTGGATGGCATCACTGAGTCGATGGACATGGGTTTGGGTGGACTCCAGGAGTTGGCGATGGACAGGGAGGCCTGGTGTGCTGCAGTTCATGGGGTCGCAAAGAGTCGGACACGACTGAGTGACTGAACTGAACTGAATGATGTTAAATCTCAAATTTAAATCCTAACCCTCTTCTGTGAATATCCAACTATCTATCTGATATTTCACTTGGATACATTTAAAATAAACAGATGCCTGATTCACAAATTTCCTGGCCCTCTCCCTATGAGACTTAAATCTTCAAATACCTACTCCTCTGAAGATTTCTGTCACAAAGAATACAGGGACAATTTTTTTTTTCTTCTCTTACAGGGGCAGCCTTGCTCTTCCACACTATTACAGCAGCCTGAGTATGTATGTGCTAAGTCACTTCAGTCGCGTCTGACTCTTTCGACCCTATGGACAGTAACCCACCAGGCTCCTCTGTCCATTGGATTCTCCAGGCAAGAATGCTGGAGTGGGTTGCCATGTCCTCCTCCAGGGGATCTTCCCAACCCAGGGATTGAACCTACGTATCTTACATATCCTGCCCTGGCAGGTGGGTTCTTTACCACTCACACCACCTTATTTTGTGAAGAGTATAGTCAGAATTCATTATTTTCTGAATAAAAACGCCCTATATACAGTGAGGGTTCTGAATGACACCTGGATCCAATGGCTAGATTAAAGCAGTAACATCAATAGATAAGGCAGGCAAGATCTCAGCACCATATTAAAGCTCGAGGATGTATTCTACAATTTCTAAGAGGAAGCCAGAATACTAATTCTTTAGATATTCCCAGATTACGTGAATGTTGTTCTTATCAGGCATCAAATACAACAAAAAATAAATCACTGTGAAAACGTTGGCAATCAAACAGGCATTTTCCTGAGCAATGCATAATAGAAAAGTATGCAGCACCCTAAAAGCATTACTTTTTTGAATAAATTCACCTTGAGATTACCAAAAACACCAGCTGTAAGATCGCTGATCCAATGCTTATTTAAATGGGGAGTGGCACCAGAGCCACTTTCAAAGACTATCCTTAAAAATCTTTAAATTCTGATATGCAAGCTTTAGCACAGTGTTCACCTATGCTGAACAGAGCTGACCTGAGTGACCAGTGGCTTCCCAGTGGCTCAGCGGTGAAGAATCCACCTGCCAATGCAGGAGACGCAGGAGACTCAAATTCGGTCCCTGGGTCAGAAGATCCCCTGGAAGAGGACATGGCAACCCACTCCAGTATTCTTGCCTGGAGAATCCCAAGAGCAAAGGAGCCTGCTGGGCTACTGTTCACAGGGTCACAAAGAATTGAACATGACTAAGCACACATGAGTGACCAATAAAACATTGCAGAAGCGTGTGACTTCTGAGGCTACGTCACTGTAAGACACTGTGGCTTCTACCCTGGTCCCTTGGATTGCTTACTGTGGAGCCAGCCTCTGGGTTATCAGGCCACTCAGGCCACTCAGGTAACCTTATGGAAAGGTCAACATTTGGGTCCCAGGATGGCCTTTCCATAAGGTTACCTGAGTGTCCTTACAATGACTACCAACTTGCCAGCCAGATGAGTGAGTGAATGACCCCGGAAGCCGATCCTCTAGCCCTACTCAGCACTTGTTGCTCATGTAGACAGAGAATAAGCAAAATACACAGATTCTTTCACCTTACTGTAATCCATAACAGAAATTCCTCCTAACCACCCCCTTGAATAACTAGCAAATGAGCCATCCTTGTCAGAATTTCCCCAATTATCTTAACCATGGGACCACTTCTGTTAAAGCCCAAACCAGTAGGATTTCGAAACTGAAGGACTGGCTAATCAGACTGAAGCAGAAAGCTGTTTATCCTCTTCCAGTATCTGCTTTGTAACTTTTGAAGTAAAAAAAAACTGTTCTGGAGCTTGAATGAGAGTTATCATTATGATTTAAAATGCATGTTCTAGAATGCTACCTTGTGATGAAGACACAAATTAGAGTTTACCACAGTAGTGTATATATTTGCCCACCTAACAAGCTGAATTTGCAAAATTTGGGTTTCTGTGGACTACAGTGTGAAAAGCTAATCAAGAAACTGGTCACAGTGATTACACTGTTACCTGTGTTAATCACACAGTGATTGCTTCTGTGGAGGGGACATGTGTAACTAAGAGACAGGGATGAAAAGTCAAAGTGTGAGTCGTTCAGTTGTGTCTGATTCTGTGACCCCCATGGACTATAGCCCACCAGACTCCTCTGTGCAGGAAATTCTCCAGACAAGAATACTGGAGTGGGTTGCCATTCCTTTTCCAGCGTGTCTTCCCAACCCAGGGACTGAAGCAGGGTCTCCTGCATTGCAGGCAGGTTCTTTTCCGTCTAAGCCACCAGGGAAGAGACAGGGACAGCATATTTATGTTCATTTCATTTTCTCTTGCAAGTTTTGATATGTATACTGCACGCCGGTAATATCTGCTCAAGAATATAAATCTTTAAGTCTCTTCCTGACAAAACTACATTTTTTAACGTTTAAAATAAGAGAAACCTAAAACAACTTCAGTACTTATTCAAAATCATGCTCATTACTTTTTAAATTCAAACAAGTAAGACATTATCTCAGTATCTTATTAGTGCCTACATTTGAAGCAAGTTACATGTTACAATGCTAGAAACACCCAAGATGATACGACAAGAAACAATCAGGCTTTGATAACATAAAAGCAGAATATGATTTTTTAAAACCACATATGTAGATCAGCCTTAGAAAACAATAACAAGAAAACTGGTGTTGTTATATCAATCCCAGACAAACTAGACCTTCATGCAAAAAGCACTTTCAGAATAAAAGTGGAATACTTCGTAACAGTAAGTCACTAAGCAGATATAACTATTACACATTTCTATCCAAATACTAGGCTTCCCTGATGGCTCAGCAGGGGAAGAATCTGCTGGCAACGCATGAGACACAGGAGATGTGGGTTCAATCCCTGGGTCGAGAAGATCCCCTGGAGAAGGAAATGGCAACCCACTCCAGTATTCTTGCCTAAAAAATCCCAAGGACAGGGGAGTTTGGAGGGCTACAGTCTAAAGGGTTGCAAAGCGTCAGACATGACTGAGCAACCAAGCACAGTGTATATATATATGTTCATCTACTAGCAATGTCTCAAATAAATAAAGCAAAAGCTGAGAGAATACAAGGGGAAATATCTACAGTGGTAAACGGGATATTTTAATACACTCTTGTCTGTGTAATTGATACAAGCAAACAAAAGGTCACTTATGACCCTGAAGATTTGAAATACGGGATTAACCAGCAAGATCCAATGTAAATATATTAGAACACCACATTCAATAGCTATAGGGAAAAAAATAATATACTGGGGCCACAGTGCAGATCTCAAATGTTAAAGGTCTGAAATCACAGACCTTTGAAACACTGAGATTGTTCTCTGATGACATTGCTATGTTGTTAAGAGTTCTCTGATGACATATCTTATATTGGTAGAAATAAAAGACATTTGAAAACAACTAGAAAATCTCCATGTGTTCAGAAATCGAGAAATATAATACATTCAACTTATCCAAGTGTTAAAGTAGATACCAGTGAAAATTAGAAACCATTTTAAAGTGAATTATAAAAGTACTATATATTAAAATTTGAGTAATGTTGCTAGCTGAAACAGTACTTAGAGGGAAATGCTCAGCCTTAAATGCATATATTTAAAAGGGAGAAATGCTGAAAAGTAGTGATCTACAAGAAGTTAGCAAAAGAACAAAAAAGTAAATCCCAAAAAGTAGAAGGAAGGAAATAAAGAGCGGAAATCAATGCAATAGAGAACAAATATGTAATAAAAAGAAAAGGAATCAGCAAGATTCAAAATTTGGTTCCTTTGAATGACTACTAAATTCCCAGGGAGACTGAATGAGGAAAAACAGAAGGTAGTTTTAGCCTATAACAGATACAATAAGATAATTCTTTACTGCAACCATTAAACGGATACTAATATTTATTATAAATAATTTTATGCTAGTAAATTTAAAAAGTTTAGATGAAAAGGACAACTTCTTAGGGGGAAAACTACCAAAATAATCAACAGAAAATCTGAGAAGGTTAAAAATTAAAAATCAAAGGAGTAATTAATAATCTTTCCACAAAGAAAATTACCAGCCCAGATGGCTTCTCGGCCAGATTCTCACAGAAATTTAATGGAACAATTCAGTCCTACTTAAACTTTTTCAGAATAGAAAATGAGGGTCAGCTCATTTTATAAGGCTAGTATGAGATAACCGCTGATTTCAAATCCTGACAAGGACAATATAGGCCACCTCACTGATACAAAACTATTAACAGAATATCAAACTGAATCCAGAAATACATAAAAAGAGTAATACTGTAAAACCAAATTAGGTTTACCTCAGAAATCAGGTTAGGTTTAAGATTTTAAATAATATGTAATTCAATATATTAACATAGTGAAGGAGAAAAGTCATACAGTAATGAAAAGCTGCAACAACAACAAAAAAAGCATTAAATTCAAACAAACAGAACAAAACACAAAATTCTTAGTAAACCGGTACAGAAGGGAACGTCTTTAAACATGATGAAGGGTTTCACAGAAACAAAACAAAACGAACTTGAGCAAACAGGCCTGGAGGGAAATGCTGAAAGCTTCCTCTTGGAGACCGGGAACCAGAAGGGCAGGAGCTCTGGGGTGGCGGCAGCGCTGTGCGTCTTGACCTGAGCAATAAGTTCATGTGTGTTTGTGTGTTTGCAGTAACATGTAAAGTTCTCCATGGTGCTTTTATATACACCTTGAAATATATATTAAAGATAAAAAAGAAAGAAATATTTGGAAATAAAAGGCTAACCTAGCCTATCACTCAAGCTTGGCAACTCCGTAGGTCCTCACCTCCCCACCACCACCCAGCTACCGTTACTTTCAAACCAGTTAACATTTATTGGGCTTACAAGACATGGTACAATGTGGCAACATGTATCATGAACCTTAACAATGTCTAAGATGAAACCTTATTCCATTACATTACTCCAGTGCCAATCATTCCATTCTAAGGAAAAAGACAAAGAGAAAAAAATCCATGTGTTAAGACATTCACTGCCCACATGATGATAAAATAGAAAACCTAAACTAAATAACCACCTCCAGGAAACAATTAAGAAAAATAATTTTTACAATGGGATTATACAGTCAATAAAAATAAGATTTATCAAATATTCCAAGAAATGAATATAACCTAATTTTTAAAAAATTAGACATATACACATGTTTACACTGTAACAGGGGGAAAAAGTCATAGGCACAAAGAAGAAAGTGAAAGACAGAGGGAAGAAGAGAGGGACAGAGGGTACTGAAAGCGGGAGGGAAGGGTTGGGAGAGACGAAAACTCAACTGGTTTTCTTCATATGTTGAGCTTATGAATGTCATCTGTACTTCTGTATTTCCTGAATTTTCTTTAATGACTACAGAAAACTTTAGTAATGGGGTACATAAGAGCTGAAGAAAATAATCACAAACCTAAGTAAAGTATCCTAAATATTTTAAAAAGTTCCTTCAAAGGGTAACTTTAAAATTTCAACTTTTATCTCAGTACCATTTTATTCAGATAAATTATTTAACATTTAAATTGTGTTAAGTCTATCATATGCTAGTTACTTAGCACAGAGAGAACTTTAATCATAATTAGTACTTAAAATAATATAACTTAAAAATAATAATTAGATTTCCAAAGATATATCATCTCCAATTTTCTGGCTAGAAAGTGAAAAGTGAAAGTGAAGCCACTCAGCTGTCTCCAGCTCTTTGCGACCCCATGGACTGTAGCCTACGAGGCTCCTCCATCCACGGAATTTTCCAGGCACGAGTACTGGAGAGAGTTGCTGTTTCTTTCTCCAGAGGATCTTCCCCACCCAGGGATCAAAGCCGGGTCTCCTGCATTGCAAGAAGATGCTTTTACCATCTGAGCCACCAGGGAAGTTCCCTTGAGGCTTCCCTGTGGCTCAGCTGATAAAGAATCCGCCTGCAATGTGGGAGACCTGGTACAGTCCATGGGGTCACAAAGGTCAGACACGACTGAGTGACTTTCTAGCTAGCTGCTGCTGCTGCTAAGTCGCTTCAGTCGTGTCCAACTCTGTGCAACCCCATAGACGGCAGCCCACCAGGCTCCCCCATCCCTGGGATTCTCCAGGCAAGAACACTGGAGTGGGTTACCATTTCCTTCTCCAAAGCACAAAAGTGAAAAGTGAAAGAGCAGTCACTCAGTCGTGTCTGACTCTTCACGACCCCATGGACTGCAGCCCACCAGGCTCCTCCATCCATGGGATTTTCCAGGCAAGAGTAATGGAGTGGGGTGCCATTGCCTTCTCCAGACTTTCTAGCTAATAAAATCAAGTCTTTAAATGACCTTCAGAACTGCCCTTGGTCTACCCTGCCCACACCTACCCTCTGACCTGCCGTGCCACACACCCCCCACCCCCGCTTCAGCCACGGCCTCCCACATGCTGCTCTTCCAACATGCCAAGGACATTTCCACGTTAGAAGCTGCTGCTTGCTCTACCCGAACATTTCCTTCCAGATAGTTCCATGGCTTAATCCACTTCACTCAGAAAAGGGCTTCTCAAAAAGCCTTTTCTCACCAAACTACCTGAAGTATTACAGTATCCTGTTACTTTTTAATCCCCTGAATCTATCTTATTCTGCTTCAAAACCTGTGAGCTCCCTGATGTGTGTGTGCGACTGAGTGTGCACACATGAATAATGTCTATGCCCCTCGCTGATATTTAAGCTCAGGAAGCACAGCTCTACTTTGTTTACCATTTTGTCACATGACTGCCAATAGCAGGCTTTCAAAAATACTTGTTGAAAGAACAAAAGATGGTAACTGGTTTTAGTTTTGCTGAGAAAATAATGATGGAACACTACTAGAATTCAGTAAAGCTTTCAAATGAATTCATTCTCAATCACAAGAGCATTACACACATACTTTGGTGGTAGGAGTACAACGTTCCCAATTCAGGGTTCAGTAACAGGAAGGAATGGGGACTTCTTATGTTTCTCTGCCCCTTTCCATATCCTTCCTTCCTCTCATTCATCCATAAATGGTTACTGTGTACCACTAAGTCAGAGAGTATTCTACACATTAAGAACACACAGACAATTAAGGCAAGTTAATGCATGAGACATATGAGCATAATAACCATAGAACATGGCATGCAACAGAGTTCTGTGAAGTTGTAACATAACAGAGGAAGTAATCCACTTTTAGGGGCAGGTGTTCAGGGAAGTTTCAACAGTGATGACATTCAACAAACACTTGCAAAACCAAATAACAAAAGATATGCTTCATTTTACTTTACATATGAAATGAGAGTATTAAGTCTGAAAGTGCTACAGTAATTTGCTACCATGAGATAAGCTCGCTTGAGAGCGAAACCAAAACAAGAGGAATGCCAGAGCAGGACCAGAGAAACTAAGCCAAGTCCTTGATGATTTCAGACTGGATGAAGCCCCAGATGAAGTTCAAGGACAAGACCTAATCATGCCCTTTACTGTGTAGCCAGTCTGAATTTGGTTTTCTGTCACTTGCAATATAAGTATACAGAGGAATCTCAGCGAATTCTTTGAAAAAAACCAAAGCATTTGTTTTTTCAGTGTACAGGGGCACTATTGGTATTCTGGAAGGGACAATTCTTGTTTTGCGGGCAAACATCACAGGACACTTGGTATATCTCGTCTCTACCAGACCCACAGATTTCCAAACACCACTCATCTTCAAGAAGAACCACAGGTCTATTCCCTGTTAGTTGCTACCTGTATCCATTCCTCACAGTGCACGCGTAAATGTTCTTAACAACAACCTTAAAAGAACTGGGATATACCACTCAAATATACTAATTTTATATAGTAATCCATTTTAATTAGTCATTCATGACTATCTAAATGACTGATTCAGTCCTAAGCACAGCTTATACCCGCTCTTGAGATAAGCAGTGCTTTAAGAATGCCACTACTATCTGAAAATTCTCATTCATTTAAGCTTACTTCTCCATATAATATTATCAATATATGTCACTGACAATGTTGGTTATCTTCCCTGTAGCCATTCATTTAATTTCTTCCTAGATTGAAATGCTAGATATTGGTTTTTCTAGTCCCCTTGCAACTAGGGCATAAGTAATAAGGCCAAAATGAAACCTGATACAGGCTTTCTGTAAAAGGTTTACTTGCCTCATCAAGAGATGAGAGGGCAAACTTCCTCCCGTCTTTGGTGGTTGTGTCAGAATGTGATGCCTGGAGCAGAAAGAGAAACATGCAACTATGAAAGGATAAACCTGAGCACAAAGGTCGCCACACTACAGATAAAGATGGAAAGCACTTGGATTCAATCTAGAGGGGAAGCCAGTCTGAGCAGGAACCCAAATGGGAGGGCAGTTTAGAGGAAACGGAAACACAGAACCTCTGTGCTGACTGAGGACTGAGGACTGAGCAAAGCCAAGCTTATGCACAAACTGCCCTTTAAACTAATCCTACCTATGCCTTTGCCAATTACCTGAGCTAATACACTTCTTCTGTTTTTAAATCCTATTTGCATCCTAACTGATACAGGAAACAGATATGTTTAGGGGAAAGAGCAAAATCGAGACACTGCAGGGAATGTAAAGAAACTTTCAGACATAAGAGAATCAGGAACTATAAAGCCACGAAACAAGAAATTAGATCATTTCATTCCTATGGAGTATATTTCAGAAGTGGTCTAAGAAAACCTGGATGATTGAGATAAGGCCGTTAGCTTTGGTAATTAGATCATCAAGATGACTTTTTAAAAACCAATTTCGGTGCTGTGATGGTTAGGGAAGTCAGAGTGCAAAGGAAAGAATAATTTACACTTTTAAGAACTCCATAATACACCAAACCCTTGGAAAGACATGTAACGTGTGTTAAACTCCGTCGATTACAACTCTGTGAGGTAAGTATAACATTCTGTGGTGTCCTTAGTCGCTCAGTCTTGTCCGACTCTTTGTGACCCCATGGACTATAGCCCACCAAGCTCCTCTGTCCATGCTGACTCTCCAACAAGAATACTGCATTGGGTTGCCATGTCTTCCTCGTATAACATTCTACTTTACAGACAAAGAACACAGCCTGAGTAGTAAGTTGCCCACAGCCACACAGACAGTAACTGGTTTCAGTAGACTTCAAAATCAGATCTTTGAAGCTTAAAAGTAAATGTCCTTCCTACTATACCCCTTCATGGATCACAGACTCGTCGTGGTGAAGGGGCTTGTGTAACTCAGTGAAGCCATGGGCCATGCCGTGCAGGGCCAGCCAAGACAGACGGGTCCTGGTGAAGAGTTCTGACAAAACGTGGCCCACTGGAGGAGGGAACGGCAAACCACTCCAGCAGTCCTGCTGCGAGAACCCCACGAACAGCATGAGGCAGAAAAATAAGACACCGAAGATGAACACCACAATCAAAAGGTGTCCAATATGCTCCTAGGGAAGAGTGGAGGGCAGTCGTTAGTTCCAGAAAGAATGAAGTGGCTGGACCAAAGCGGATATGATGCTCAGTTATGTGGATGTGTCTGATGGTTAAAGTCAAGTCCGACGCTGTAAAGAGCTATTGCTCTTTTTTTGCATGGGAACCTGGAACGGCAGGTCCGTGAATCAAGGCAAATCGGATGTGGTGAAGCAGATGGCAAGAATGAACATCTTAGGAATCACTGAACTAATATGGATGAGAATGGGCGAATTTAATTCAGATGACTGTTATATCTACTACTGTGGGCTCGAATCCCTTAGGAGAAAGGAAGTAGCCCTTAATAGTCAACAAGAACCGGGATGGGGAATTCGTGTAACTCTATGGCTGATTCTCATCAATGTATAACAAAACCCACTGAAAAATAAAAAAATTAAAAAAAAAAAATAGTCAACAAGAGTTCTAAATGCAGTACTTGGGTGCAACCTCAGGCAAAAAAAAATAATCTAAGTTCATTTCCAAGGCAAACTGTTCAATATCATTGTTATCTTAAGTCTCTGCCCCAACCACTAATGCCAAAGAAGCTGAAGCTGAACAGTTCTATGAAGTAGAACTGCTGTAGTTCTCGAACTACACCTTCTAGAACAAACACCAAAAAAAAAAAAAAAAAAAAAAAAGATGTCCTTTTCATCACAGGGGATTGGAATACAAAATAGGAAGCCAAAAGACACCCAGAATAATAGGCAAGTTTTGCCTTGGAGGGCAAAAGCAGGGCAAAGGCTAACAGAGTTTTGTCAAAAGAACACGCTGGTCATAGCAAACACCCTTTTCCAACAACCAAGAGACAGCTATACACACGGACATCACCAGATGGTCAATACCAAAATCAGATTATGTTCTTTGCAGCTGAAGATGGAAAAGCTCTACACAGACAGCAAAAAGAAGACCTGGAGCTGTCTGTGGCTCAGGTCATGAGCTCCTAATAGCAAAATTCAGGTTTAAAGTGAAGAACGTAGGGAAAACGACTAGGTCATTTAGATACGACCTAAATTAAATCCCGTATGATTATACAGTGGAGGTGACAAATGGATTCGAGATGAGATCTGGTAGAGAAAGTGTCTACCAGATTCATAAAACTGAAAGAGGTTCATATATGAGTTTATTGAAAGAGATTCATATGTTTTATATGAGTTTATATACGAGGTTCATCACTGGAAAGAGGTTCGTAACATTGTATAGGAGGCAGTGACCAAACTAGTCCAAGAAAAAGAAATGCAAGAAGCTTAAGTGATTGTCTGAGGAGACATTAGAAAGAGCTGAGGAAAGGAGAGAAGTGAAAGGCAAGGGAGAAAGGGAAAGATATACTCAACTGAGTGCAGAGATCCAGAGAATACCAAGAAGAGATAAGAAACCCTTCTTAAGTGAACAATGCAAAGAAAACAACACAATGGGAAAGACTAGAGATCTCTTCAAGAAAACTGGAGGCATCAAGGGAACATTTCATGCAAGGATGGACACCATAAAGGACAGAAATGGTACGCACCTAATAGAAGGAGAAGATATCAAGAAGAGGTGGCACGAATACACAGAGAACAGTACACCAGTCACTGTGGTCACTCACCCAGAGCCAGACATCCTGGAGCGTGAAGTCAAGGGGGCCTTAGGAAACATTACTACCAACAAAGCTAGTGGAGGTGACGGAATCCCAGTTGAGCTATTTGAAATTCTAAAGGATGATGCTGCTAAAGTGTTGCACTCAATATGTCAACAAATTTGGAAAACTCCGTAGTGGCTACAAGACTGAAAAAGGTCACAGTTTTCATTCCAATCCCAAAGAAAGGTAATGTCAAAGAATGTTCAAACTACCATACAACGGCACTCATTTCACATGCTAACAAGGTTACGCTCAAAATCCTTCAAGCTAGGCTTCAAAAGAATGTGAACCTAGAACTTTCAGATGTACAAGCTAGGTTTTGAAAATGCAGAGGAACCAGGGAGCAAACTGCCAACATTTGTTCGATTATAGAGAAAGCAACAGAATTCCAGAAAAACGTCTGCTTCTGCTTCATTGACTGCGCTAAAGCCTTTGAATGTGTGGATCGTAACAAACTGTGGAAAATTCTTAAAGAAACACCAGTACCAGACCACCTTACCTGCCTCCTGAGAAACCTGTATGCAGGTCAAGAAGCAAGTTAGAATCGGACATTGAACAACTGACTGGGAAAGAGTTATAATAAAGCTGTATCTTGTCACCCTGCTTATTTAACTTCTACGCAGAGTACATCATGAGAAACACTGGGTTGGATGAAGCACAAGCTGGAATCAAGACTGCTGGGAGAAATATCAATAACCTCAGATATGAAGATGATATCACTCTAAGGGCAGAAAGTGAAGAGAAACTAACGAGCCTTTTGATAAGGGTTAAAGAAGAGCATGACAAAGTTGGCTTGAAACTCAGCATTCAGAAAACTAAGATCATGGCATCTGGTCCCATCACTTCATGGGAAATAGATGGGGAAACAGTGGAAACAGTGTCAGACCTTTATTTTTGGGGGCTCCAAAATCACTGTGGATGGTGACTGCAGCCATGGAATTAAAAGATGCTTGCTCCTTGGAAGAAATGCTATGACAAACCTCAACAACATACTAAAAAGCAGAGACATCACTTTGCCGACAAAGGTCCGTCGAGTCGAGGCTATGGTTTTTCCAGTGGTCATGTATGGATGTGAGAGTTGGACCATAAAGACTGAGTGTCAAAGAATTGAGAATTGTGGTGCTGGGGAAGGCTCTTAAGCGTCCTGGGACTGCAAGAAGATCAACCAATCCTAAAGGAAATCAACCCTGAATATTTACTGGAAGCACTGATGCTGAAGCTGAAGCGCCAATACTTTGGCCACCTGATGCGAAAAGCCAACTCACTGGAAAAGACCCTGATGCTAGGAAAGACTGAAGCCAAAAGGAGAAGGAGGTGGTAGAGGATGAGATGGCTAGGTAGTGTCACTGACTCAATGAACATAAATTTGAGCAAACCCCAGGAGGTAATGGAGGACAGAGGAGCCTGCCATGCTGCAGTTCTTGGTGTTGCAAAGAGTTGGACACAACTGAGCGACTGAACAACAACTACACCAGGCTCCTAGGATTAAAGAATAAAAATACAGTGGCACAGCAGGCTCAAAATTCAGACTGGCTTCTGTGAGCTGCACGGCACACAGCACGGTGTTTGGCAGCCCTGGCAAAGGTATATTTAAGCATGCATGGAGGCTAGAGAGGGCAAAACTTAAAAAGGAGTGATCATGGATAATTACTGAGAAAGAAAGATAAAGAGGGATGATCATGGACACATCTGGAGAAGGTTGCTCTTGAAGAAAAGGAAGGACAATTCCTTCTTTTCAGAGAAGAGTAAATAAAGAAATGATATCAGGATAGAAATGATTATACCTCAGATGCTTGAGATTTTTCTCAGGAAAGGAAAAGATCAAGTTATTTGCTATAAACACTTTCATGAAGTAAGACAAAAAAAACCCCTCACAATCGACATTATAGATC
Source organism: Muntiacus reevesi (assembly GCF_963930625.1). Lineage (NCBI taxonomy): Eukaryota > Metazoa > Chordata > Mammalia > Artiodactyla > Cervidae > Muntiacus > Muntiacus reevesi. The sequence goes on along the minus strand of NW_027077807.1, from coordinate 1,120,732 downwards.
TGGAGGATAAGAGAACACTAACTGGTATGAAAACAATCCAAAATCCTCACACAACTGTCTCTTGTATCCTTCAGGGATCAAGATAGTGATTAGGCCTGTTCAGAACTGGGCACTAGAAAGATAAATTGACATAAAGTTAAGTATTCTAAGGTATCAATGATGGGCTGGTAAAAACTGATGACCATGGGATCCTGGTGACTAGGGGAGGCAAATGAAAAGAGCAGTAGGCTAAAGAATTGAATGAATAGACACAAAGACGGGAGGGTTCCTAAAGACAGGAAGAGGGGAAGAAAGAGAGAGAGAAAACGGGTTCCATAAGTGTGGAAGAGTGCTTGTTTGTGGTCAGACAGGTCTTGACACAATGTCTCAGGCAATGAGCTACTGCCTAGGGCTGAGCACTACCCCGTCAGCTAAAAGCACAGAATTGAGAGACAAGTGCCTGTAAAAACACGCAGTCCTCGGGTGCAGGAAACAAACAGGCTTACCTGGTGGCGCTAGTGGTAAAGAACCCACCTGCCAACGCAGGAGACAGAAGAGATGTGGCTCTGATCCCTAGGTCGGGAAGGTCCTGTGGAGGAGGAAATGGCAACCTGCTCCAGTATTCGTGGCTGGAGAAGTCCCATGGACAGAGGAGTCTGGCGGTCCTGTGGAGACTGCAAGGAGATGGACGTGACTGAAGCGACTTAGCATAGCACAGCAACAAACAAGTGAATGAATCTGCCCATACAGGAATCAAACACTTAAAATATCTCCTCTCCTTTTAAAATGAACAATTCTATCTCCAAATTTAAGAAATTCATCAAGAGGCTAAAAGTCTACAATAAAGGTTAAGGCAGATGTGTGTCAGGAGGTAGAACAAAAAGTTAAATCTGTCAGGCCAATTGTAACCCACCTGTTAAAAGACTTTTAGCATAAATTTCCAATAAGGCAACAACAGTCTGTGCTTTAGAAACTCTGGAGAGCACCTAGCATGGCTTCAAAAAAAGGATATCACTCAATTTAATTTTAAAAGCTCCACCCATTGCAATCTCAGTGGATACACTACCATTTATACTCATAGCTTCATTTTTCACCATTCTGCTGCTCTTGACACATTATCCAATTACAGGAAAAAATTGGGAAAAATCAGACATGGCAACCTCCACTACCACATCCCTCCTTCAGTTTGCACTTTTTACACCATTAATTCTGACTACTCTTGCCCTAGTAATAAATGAAGAAGAAATGACACTGGCACAACCTAAATTTTGCAGAAAATATCAAGTACAAGAAAGATTGCCAAGTAGTACTAATAACAATTGAGAACCCAAGAAATTTGAGAAGTTTCAAGTTTAAAAAGCGTTTTCTCCATTTCAGTCCTTTCCAAATAAAACAAAGGGCTTGGACAACACAAGATTGTGAAGCTTCAACGGACGATTTAGCCTAACAGTGAATAAAAGAATCACTAAAATCGCTTATCCTTTCTTGGGCTATTACATTTCTTACCCTCACATAGCCTTCTTTTAAAACCAGGACCACTTCTCAATTCTTTCCCTGGATCTAGTATACGTATGTCCCTCCGTCCGCCCCCCCCACCTCCAAAAAAAGGTTAGAGACCAAAGACTCGCTGTAATCAGAAAAGGATTAATTTAGATGAAGAATCACTTGCCGTCACTGGCACCATTCCTCAAAACCATCAAAGTCTCCTGGGGGCTGGATCCCCCCGACAAGATGAACAAAATCCACTGGCGTCTGGATAGCAAGCTTTTCTCTGTAAGTCTATAAGCCTGGGAAAGCTTTCCAGACAGTTCAAAAGACTTCTCAAGGAAGCAAAAGGTCGAGACCAGGAAGATGGGGAGGTGACTAAAACAGGCAGACGACCCACCCACCTAACGCAAAGGAGGGACCGCTTGCAAGGGCTGACGCTTCAGCAGGAGGCAGGAAAGGTTGCGGAGGGCGGCCGGCGCTGCGACCCCCGGCCCCTGCGTGGGAATGGAGGGCACGCAAAGTCAGGGGCCAGCCGGAGGCCTGGAGCGGGGCGCGGAGAGGGGGCGGGACGTGGAGACAAAGCAGCGGTGGACTCCGGCTGAACACCACCAGGGTCTGAGCCACGGCGGGGCAAAGCCGAGAAAGCTTTGCCCCAAGAGGAGACACCGAAGCTTGCAGCTTCACCCACCTGCCAGACGCTCGCCCCGCGGACAGAAGCACGGACGCAGCCCGGGCGCTTCCTCTCCTGCCGGACACAGCCCCTGCCGCCGCCGGAGCTCCGGACCCGACAGCACAGGGCGGTAGCGAAGTAGGCAAAGCGGCGACCGCACTCGAGCAGACGGGGGTGTACGTAGGGGGCGCCGGGGGGCTCGGGAAGGCAGCTCTGTGCTTGACCTTCCTCACCGGTGGCCAACGGCGCTCCCTGGGAACAGCATCCCGCCTCGGCCCGCTGCAGCGGCCGGGCTTCCTGCGGCCACAAACCGCCCCCGCGCTACTCGGCCGCCGCCATCTTGTCGGAGGCGGGAAAGACCGCACTGCGCAGGCGCGCGCCGACGCTGCCGGCTCCGCGCCATAACGCGCAGGCGCGGGGGGCGCTTCCCACCCCACCCCCCACCCCCACCCGCCGAGGCCGTCTTCCGCAAAGCCGTCTGCTCCCTCGCACGGGTGCTGCCAGGCTTAGTGGCCAGCCACAAACTGCACCTCAGCCGAGTTAATAGACCCTTCTGCGCACCTCACAGTCAGTCATTGTGTAAAACCCTATCTGTGTGCCAGGTCCCGGGACAGGCGCTGGTGAAAGATTAGTAAAACGCGGCTTCAGCGCTAACTGCCACTGCTGCTAAATCGCTTCAGTTGTGTCTGACTCTGTACCACCCCATAGATGGCAGGTCACCAGGCTCCCCGGTCCCTGGGATACTCCACGAAAGAACACTGGAGTGGGTTGCCATTTCCTTCTCCAATGCATGAAACTGAAAGTGAACTCGCTCAGTCATGTCCGACTCTTAGCAACCCCATGGAATGCAGCCCGCCAGGTTCCTCCATCCATGGGATTTTCCAGATGAGAGTATTGGAGTGGGGTGCCATCGCCTTCTCCGTCCAGTGCTAAAGGTGTTCCTAATCTAGTGAAAAAGGACGGGGATGAATGAGTGATTTCCACAATTCTTGTTTGTTACCTGCACACCACCTTCGCTCTCTTGCCCCTTTGATTTTAATAACTGAAAACATACCTCTTCCAGGAAGTCCTTACTCTCACACAATTTGGTTAGTTTTTTTCTAATACCTCGCCTTACCTCTTTAAGCTTTATTTCATTCATTGTAAATTCAACAAGTACTATTTGAGTTTCATTTATATTCTAGATATGCTTCTAGGTTATAGCAATAAGGAAAATAAACTCATGGGACTTCTATTTTAGGGGAGAGTATAAAACAATCAAACAAAAAAAACAAACTTCAAAAAATCAGTGAAATAACGTTTGATAGTGGTGAGGGATGGGAAGAGGAAAAAAACACCAAAAGTTAATGTTGGGTGAGGGGTGGTAATTAGCGATCTCTCTCCAGAGATGACACTTGATCTGAGGCCTGACTGACCACTGGGGCCAGAAGCTATGAGAATCATCCAGGCAGAGCATTCTAGACAGAAGAACAGCAAATGCAGCAAACCTCTCATTCTTGAGGTGGGAGTGAGACCAGCACATAAAGGACAGAAAGACTAGGTGATGTGGACACCTGGGGAGGATATGTGGGGGGGCGGGGTGGGGTCCAGGGCAGTTTAGGTGGGACATTGAGGCCATGGTAAGAACTGGATTTTTACCTCATGGCAGACCCTCCATCTTGCTGACACTGCCAGAACTCCTCCCCAAACACTTTTATCTCCTGACTGCCTCGCTGGACATGCTGATTCCACTGTCTTAAAGACACTTGCTCTTGTTCTTTACACATCTAGCTTCTCATCTTTCAGGTTTCAGTTTAAATGTCACCTCAGAAAGGCCATCCTTCCTAAACTAAGTATCCCACCTGCCCTTTCATTAGTCTCCATCATTGCACCTGATCATTTCTTTATGGGCACTGAACATATTTTTCAATTATATATTCATTGCTTCTTCACCATTCAGTTCACTAAACTGACTCCACCAGGGAGGGAAGATGTTTCACTTACTAGTGAATACTCCATGCCTAGCACCATGCCTGGCATGAATGATCACTCAATATGTGTTTGCTGTTTTTAGGAATGTCGAGTTTGTCAGCAATTAAGTAGTCAGTGGTATACTACATTGTTTTACACTGGTTTTTAAAAATAAATGCAAGTCATCTCCTGTTTATATACCCTCTGCTAGACTATAAATAAGAACTTTGGCAGAGAGAGAGAGAGAGGAAGAGAATGAGATGAAGAGTAGGTGACGGGTAGTGGGCAAAGATTGTATTTTGCATATAGTTGCAGGGCTGGGAGGTGGAAGGCTTCGATTTAGTGAAGCACCTGTTACATGTGTCCTGCGTTTGGCTTAATTGTCACTACAGCCTTGCTAGGTAGTTATCCTTAGTTTTATACATAGCAAACTTGAGAGAGATTAAGTAACTTGCCTAAGGTCCTACATTAAGAGACAGTGCCAACCATAAAGTTCATGCCCTTCCCTTCGAGAGAAACTGGATTTTGAGATGGGTTTGTTTGGTGATTTGATTCTGTGTCATTAGCAGGCTTTTATTAGACATTTCAGCCACTGCCATTTAAGAATCCCAATCATACTGCTGTTCTTGTATAGGATCTCAACAAAGGGCCTGATGTGAAATTGCTGTGATTTTTTTTTTCTTTTGGACTATGGAAGGGTTTATTTTACCATACCCTCTTCATGTCTTTTTAAAATTTGTATTTCTTTTTATTAATAATGTGTACAAGTTTGATCAAAGGAAAAGAGGAGATACAGAAAAATGGGTGCATTTCCTAAATGCTAGCTGCATCCCCTTGGTTAGGCTTGTTATTTTATGACTCTTTCATCTAGGTCCCAAGTAATACTTTAGACATCAAAGACAGTTCTCTGGCAAAGAGTGACAGCCTCATCACATCAATCACTTATCCCATTTGCTCATCAAAATTATACACCATCATTTCCCTCCAAACGGGATAGCTGGGGGAAACTACGAGAAAGGATAGGGCCGCTATCCTGTATCCAGGGCCATTCAGCCTTTACATGAAGGCATTCAGATTTTTTAATATCATTAACTCATGATAGCATACACCTGTCGATCAAACCCAGTTAGTCCCTAAGCAAACCAAATAGTAGGTGGGAATACATACTTCAAAAGATTCTTCGATCTTCTACCACCACTGTAGTAGGACTCCTTCTTGGAATAAATTCTGGAATCAAGGCAATGTCTTTGGTTTCTGTGGGATGCTCTCCTCATGGAGACCATCTGTTGTTGGTTGAATATTCACCCACTCTTCAAAAGATATGTTGAATTCCTAACCTCAAGTACTCAACAATATGAGCTTATTTGGGAATAGGATCATTGCCGATGTAATTAAGTTCAAATGAGGCCATACTGGAGTAGGTGGACCCCTAATCCAATAACTAGGGTCCTTATAAGAAGACAGCCAAATGGAGGAAGAGACACACGGGGAGAAGGCTGTTTGTTGGCAAAGGCAAAGATTGGTGTCGTGCACCTGCAAGCCAAGGAACAACAAAGACTGCTGGCCAGCCACGAAAACTGAGGAAGAGGCAATTGAGGATTTCTCTACAGATTTGAGGGGAAACACAGTCGTGTCAACAACTTGATATCAGATGTAGAGGCTCCAAAACTGTGAGACAATAAATATCCATTGTTTTAAGCTACCCAGTTCATGGCAATTTGTTATAGCGGCCTTAAAGTCTAATACACCCCACTCTCTCTTCATGTCTGTGTGTGTGTGTGTGTGTGTGTGTGTGTGTGTGTGTGTGTGTGTGAGGCCGTGAAGTAAAGGAAAGAAACTGTCAGTGCTTGAAGCAGAGGAAAGAGATGAGGATGGGCTGCCCACTCCAGTATTTTTTCTGGCAAAACCCCATGGGTAAAGGAGCGTGATGGGCAATAGCCCATGGGGTACCAAAGAGTCTGAGATGTCTGCTATGTGATGACTTAGCAGGTACACTTGCATCCAAAATATCATTTAAGCCTGTGGCGCTGAAATGCAGCTAGTGATGCATTACTGGAGTGGGTTGCCATGCCCTCCTCCAAGGGATCTTCGCAACCCAGGGATCAAACCCAGGTCTCTTGCATTACAGGCGGATTCTTTACCATCTGAGCCACCAAGGAAGCACTCAGTTCAGTTCAATTCAGTTACTCAGTCATGTCTGAATCTTTGCTACCCCATGGACTGCAGCATGCTTGTCCATCAACAAGTCCTGCAGTTTTCTCAAACTCATGTCCACTGAGTCGGTGATGCCATCCAACCATCTCATACTCTGTTACCCCCTTCTCTTCCTGCCTTCAACCTTTGCCAACACCAGGGTCTTTTCAAATAAGTCAGCTCTTCACATCAGGTGGCCAAAGTATTGGAGTTTGAGCTTCAACATCAGCCCTTCCAATGAATATTCAGGACTGATTTCCTTTAGGATGGACTAGTTGGATCTCCTTGCAGTCCAAGTGACTCTCAAGAGTCTTCTCCAACATCACAGTTCCAAAGCATCAATTCTTTGGTGCTAAACTTTCTTTATAGTCCAACTCTCACATCCATACAAGACTACTGGGAAAACCATAGCCTTGACTAGACAGACCTTTGCTGGCAAAGTAATGTCTCTGTTTTTTAATATGCTGTCTAGCTTGGTCATAATTTTCATCCAAGGAGTAAGCATCTTTTAATTTCTTGGCTGTAGTCACCATCTGCAGTGATTTTGGAGCCCAGAAAGATAAAGTCTACCACTGATTCCACTGTTTCCCCATTTGTTTGCCATGAAATGATGGGACCAGATGCCATGAACTTTGTTTTCTGAGTGTTGAGCATTAAGCCACCTTTTTCACTCTCCTCTTTCACTTTCATCAAGAGGCTCTTTAGTTCTTCTTCACTTTCTGCCACAAGGAGGGTGTCATCTGCATATCTGATGTTATTGATATTTCTCCCAGGAATCTGGATTCCAGCTTATGCTTCATCCAGCCCAGGGTTTCTCATGATGTACTCTGCATATAAGTTAAATAAGGAGGGTGACAAGATACAGCCTTGACGTACTCCTATTCCTATTTGGAACCAGTCTGTTGTTCCATGTCAGTTCTAACTGTTGCTTCCTGACCTGCATACAGCTTTCTCAACAGGCAAGTCAAGTGGTCTGGCATTCCCGTCTCTTTCAGAATTTTCCAGTTTGTTGTGGTCCACACTGTCAGAGGCTTTGGCATAGTCAGTAGAGCAGAAATAGATGTTTTTCTGGAACCCTCTTGCTTTTGTGATGATCCAGCAGATGTTGGCAATTTGATCTCTGGTTCCTCTGCCGTTTCTAAAACCAGCTTCAACATCTGGAAGTTCATGGTTCACGTATTGTTGAAGCCTGGCTTGGAGAATTTTGAGCATTACTTTACTAGTGTGTGAGATGAGTGCAATTGTGCAGTACTTTGAGCATTCTTTGGCATTGCCTTTCTTAAGGATTGGAATGAAAACTGACCTTCTTCAGTCCTGTGGCCACTCAATTTGCTGGCCTACTGAGTGCAACACTTTGACAGCATCATCTTTTAGGATTTGAAGTAGCTCAGCTGGAATTCCATCACCTCCACTAGCTCTGTTCATAGTGATGCTTCCTAAGGCCCACTTGACTTCACATTCCAGGATGTCTGGCTCTAGGTGAGTGAGCACACCAAGGTGGTTATCTGTGTTGTGAAGATCTTTTTTTGTACAATTCTTCTGTGTATTCTTGCCACCTCTTCTTAACATCTTCTGCTTCTGTTAGGTCCATACCATTTCTGTCCTTTATTGAGCCCATCTTTGCAAGAAATATTCCCTTGGTATCTCTGATTTTCTTGAAGTCATCTCTAGTCTTTCCCATTCTATTGTTTCCCTCTGTTTCTGTGCACTGATCATTGAGGAAGACTGCCTTATCTCTCTTTGCTATTCTTTGGAACTCTGCATTCAAATTGGTGTATCTTTCCTTTTCTTGTTTCCTTTTGGCTTCTCTTCTTTTCTCAGCTATTTGTAAGGCCTCCTCAGACAGCTATTTTGCCTTTTTGCATTTCTTTTTCTTGGGGATGGTCTTGATCCCTGTCTTCTGTACAATGTCATGAACTTCCGTCCATAGTTCATGAGGCACTCTGTCTGTCAGATCTAGCTCCTTAAATCTATTTCTCACTTCCCCTCTATAGTCATAAGCGATTTGATTTAGGTCATACCTGAATGGTCTAATGATTTTCCCTACTTCCTTCAACTTAAGTCTGAATTTGGCAATAAGGAGATCATGATCTGAGCCACAGTCAGCTCCCAGTCTTGTTTTTGCTAACTGTATAGAGCTTCTCCATGTTTGGTTGCCAAGAATATAATCAATCTGATTTCGGTGTTTACTATCTGGTGATGTCCATGTGTAGAGTCTCCTCTTGTGTTGTTGGAAGAGGGTGTTTGCTATGACCAGTGCTTTCTCTTGGCAGATCTCTATTAACCTTTGCCCTGCTTCATTCTGTACTCCAAGGCCAAATTTGCCTGTTACTCCAGGTGTAACTTGGAGTAACTTGCTCCTTTTGCATTCCAGTCCCCTATAATGAAATGGACATCTTTTTTGGGTGTTAGTTCTAGAAGGTCTTGTAGGTCTTCATAGAGCCGTTCGCCTTCAGCTTCTTCAGCATTCCTGGTTGGGGTATAGACTTGGATTACTGTGATGTTGAATGGTTTGCCTTGGAAATGAACAGAGATCATTCTGTCATTTTTGAGACTGCGCCCAAACATTTCAGGTGCTTTTGTTGACTATGACATTTCTTCTAAGGGATTCCTGCCCACAGTAGTAGATATCATGGGCATCTGAGTTAAATTCACCCATTCCAGTCCATTTTAGTTTGCTGATTCTTAAAATGTCGATGTTCAGTTTTGCCATCTCCTGTTTGACTACTTCCAATTTGCCTTGATTCATGGACCTAAGATTCCAGGTTCCTATGCAATATTGCTCTTTACAGCATCGGACCTTGCTTCCATCACCAGTCACATCCATAACAGGGTGTTGTTTTTGTTTTAGCTCCGTCTCTTCATTCTTTCTGAAGTTATTTCTCCACTGATCTCCAGGAGCATATTGGGCACCTACCAACTCAGTGACTACATCTTTCAGTGTCCTATCTTTTTGCCTTTTCACACTGTTCATGGGGTTCTCGAGGCAGGAATACAGAAATGGTTTGTCATTCCTTTCTCCAGTGGACCACGTTTTGTCAGAACTCTCCATCATGAATGGTCCTGCATGGCTCATAGTTTCATTGAGTTAGACAAGGCTGTGGTCCATGTGATTAAATTAGTTAGTTTTCTGTGATTGTGGTTTTCAGTCTCTGCCCTCTGATGGAGAAGGATAAGAGGCTTATGAACACTTCCTGATGGGATAGACTGACTGAGAGGGTGCTAGGTCTTGTTCTGATGGCCAGGGCCATGCTCAATAGATCTTTAATCCAATTTTCTGTTGATGGGTGGAGCTGTGTTCCCTCCCTGCTATTTACCTGGGGCCAAACTATGGTGGAGGTAATGAAGATAATGGTGACCTCCCTCAAAAAATCTCATGCATGCACTGCTGCAGTCCATGCCCCTAGTCCTGCAGCAGGCCACCGCCAACCCATGCCTCTGTCAGAGACTCCGGGACACCCAGAGGAGAGTCTCCTGTGGGGTTACTGTTCCCTCCTCCTGGTTTCTAGTGCACAAGGCTCTATTTTGCCCGCCAAGAGTCTGTTTCCCAGTCCTGTGTGAGTTCTGACAGCTCTGTGGTGGGGTCAATGCTGACCTCCTCCAAGAGGGCTTACACCACACCCACACCCAGAGCCCCTGTCCCTGCGGCAGACCACTGCCGACCCGTACCTCCACAGGAGACGCCCAAACACAGTTCTGGCTCAGTCTCTGTGGGATCCCAGTATCCTGGTGTGCACAAGGTTTGTTTGAGCCCTCTGAGCATCTCTGGCAGGAACGGGGTTTGATTCTAAACGTGAATTTGCCCCTCCTACTGTCTTGCTAGGGCTTCTCCTTTGCCCTTCGACGTGAGGTATCTCCTCATAGCCGCTCCAGCGCCTACTGTCTTATGGGGGTTTCTCTGACCCTGGACGTGGTGTATCTCCTTGCAGCCACTCCTGTGACCTAAATCAAATCTCTTACGATTATACAGTGGAAGTGAGAAATAGATTCTAGGCATTAGATCTAATAGAGTGCCTGAAGAACTATGGACACAGGTTCATGACATTGTACAGGAGGCAGGGAGCAAGACCATTCCCAAGAAAAAGAAATGCAAAAATGCAAAATGGTTGTCCAAGGAGGCCTTACAAATACCTGTGACTAGAACAGAAGCTAAAGGCAAAGAAGAAGAAGAAAGAGATACCCATTTGAATGCAGAGTTCCAAAGAATAGCAAGGAGAGATAAGAAAGCCTTCTTCAGTGACCAGTGCAAAGAAATAGAGGAAAACAAAAGAATGGGAAAGACGAGAAATGTGTTCAAGAAAATCAGAGATACCAAGGGAACATTTCTTGCAAAGATGGGCACAATAAAGGAAAAATTGTATGGACCTAACAGAAGCAGAAGATATTAAGAAGAGGTGGCAAGAATACACAGAAGGAAAAAAAAAAGAATACACAGAAGAACTGTACAAAAAAGATTTTCACAACCCAGATAATCAGGATGGTATGCTTACTCACCTAGAGCCAGACATCCTGGAATGTGAAGTCAAGAGGGCCTTAGGAAGCATCACTACAAACAAAGCTAGTGGAGGTGATGGAATTCCAGTTGAGCTATTTCAAATCCTAAGAGATGATGCTGTCAAAGTGCTGCCCTCAATATGCCAGCAAATTTGGAAAACTCAGCATTGGCCACAGGACTGGAAAAGGTCAGTTTTCATTCCAATCCCTAAGAAAGGCAATGCCAAAGAATGCTCAAAGTACTGCACAATTGCACTCATCTCACACGTTAGTAAAGTAATGCTCAAAATTCTCCAAGCCAGGCTTCAACAATATGTGAACTGTGAACTTCCAGATGTTCAAGCTGGTTTTAGAAATGGCAGAGGAACCAGAGATCAAATTGCCAACATCCACTGGATCATCGAAAAAGCAAGAGAATACCAGAAAATTGTCTACTTCTGCTTTATTAACTATGACAAAGCGTTTCACTCTGTGGATCACAACAAACTGTGGAAAATTCTGAAAGAGACCGGAATACCAGACCACCTGACCTGCCTGTTGAGAAATCGGTATGCAGGTCAGGAAGCAACAGTTAGAACTGGACATGGAACAACAGACTGATTCCAAATAGTGAAACGAATACATCAAGGCTATACATTGTCACTGCACTTATTTAACTTATATGCACAGTACATCATGAGAAACACTGGGCTGGATGAAGCACAAGCTGGAATCAAGATTGCTGGGAGAAATATCAATAACATCAGACATGCAGTTGACACTACCCTTATGGCAGAAAGCAAAGAAGAACTTAAGAGCCTCTTGATGAAAGTGAAAGGGAAGTTCTACATCTGAATAAATTTGAGTATTAAAGATTTAGGTAAATAGCAAAGAGATTGAACTTTTTCTCCAAAGCTGAGAGGAAGATTCTAGAGTGAAAACCAGAATATGTATTTCAGATATTTCAATTCTGTTTCAGCTTGGTACTTGTTTGCTAAGTAGCTTATTTCCTCCTCAAATCCATTACTGGTCATTCCTGGTTGAGGGTGTTCTCTCCTTCCCAGATCCGAGGTCTCCCGTGGGCAGTGACAGGGTTTGCTGGACTCATGCCACATCTTCCTCATCAGATACATACATGAGGGCAGAGCCTGTGACTCATTCTTCTTTGTATCTATCCCCTAAAAATTTCTGGAACTGGACACACCCAAGTAAACAAGATCAGCAAAATCTGATCATTTTAGAACTTGATGTAAACCATGAATATCTGTTATACCATTCTCACTGCTTTGGTGTATAATTGGAAATTTTCATAATAAAAAGTGTTATAAAGGACATCCAAGAAACTTCTGCTTCAAGATAGCCAACTAAGTACAAGTGTTTACATCCTTCTCTATGCATCCCAGTAAAATGTCAGCAGCAGGGCTTAATTTTCAATGAAACTAATGAGGGTTAAGCTTCAAAGCCCCCCATTTACACACGCCCTTTCCAAGGCCCTGGAAGGTGCCTTAGTAATATGTTCATGTGTTTGTATTGTTCTCCTTTATCACAGTTCTCCTTGTGTCTGATAGTATTAGAGTGGTTGGAGTAATTTTGAGGTTCCAGTTAAAGGGAAGTTTAGTTTGAAATACAAGTTGTTGGAATTGAGTAGGAGGATATTTATATGATTCACAGTCACTTATGTAAGTAGCATTTTATTGTTAACCATTGCTGTAGAAGAATAGCTTCCAGCTATCTGCCTCCAGCCCACTGTCTGCTCTCCCAGGATTGTAACACCAAGGTGCAGGGCCAGAGGTTCTGTGGCAATACGAACACAGCCTATGTTATCTGTACCAGAAGTATGTATAGAGCCAGAAGCTATTTGTGGGAAATTATTCCAAATTTTATAATTCCTATAAATGAAACCTAATAGAAGCATCCCCAAATGTGACTACAATCTTAAAAAAAAATTACAAGTTGTCAAGCTGGGGGGGAAAATGAAAACTATCAGCAATAAAAATTTTTTTGATCAACCATAGTTGAAGAAAAACTGAATGATCTGTTCAGTTGATACAAATACGATAAAATAACTGTCACATGCAAAGAAAAGAAAAGAGCATCTAGACAAAAAGTGTAAGAAAAAAGTATTATAGAAATTGTATCAGGTAGTAAAATAATAAACCTATTATGTTCTTTCTTGGGTTTTGTGATGTTTGTTCATTTTCTGTTAGCATTCCAAGATGTGTAATTTGTTGTGGTTCTTTCCTCATTCTAAAGAAATACTTAACTTTCATACTTAAATTTGTATTCACATTTTATATTTTTTCTCTTAATAGGGACAGAAAAATTCATCTCCCATAAGGCATGGACCCCTGAAATTATAACTGGGGACTTCAAAATCCCTCTCTCAGCAACTGATAGAACTAAAAATCATAAAATGAGCAAAGATATAGAAGACCTAAGCAGTACAATCAAACAGTAGGATCTAAAGGACATTTATAGAACACTCTACCCACAACAGCAGAATGCACATGTTTTTTCTTCAAGCACCAATAATAGACCAAATGCTAGGTCAGAAAACAAATGTTAACACATTTAAGAATTGACATAAGTATGTTCTCTGACCCTTATGGAATTGAATTAAAAATCAATGAAAGGCAACTGGAAATTTTCCAAATACTTGGAAATTAAACACCACACTTTAAAATCATACCTTGTTTGAATTTCCTGGCAGTCTCTTGGTTAGGACTCCACTTTCACTGACAAGGGCCTAGGTGCAATCCTTGGTTGGGGAATTAAGATCCCACAAACCACACCGAAACACACACACACACACACACACACACACACACACACACACACACACACACACACACACATATACCTTGTCAAAGAAGACCGAAAGAAAATTTTTAAAAATGAACAAAAAATAAAAACCCACAGAACTGAATGAAAACAAAAATACAACATATCAAAATTTCTGGGTTATTGCTAAAGTAGTACTAAGAAGGTAATTTACACATTAAATATTGCTCAGAAAAATGTGACATATTACATTAGGAAAGTCTCATATCAATAACCTCAAGAAGTTAGGAAAAAAGAGCAGAAATCAATGACATTAGAAAACAAAATAAAACAAACAAATGCAATAAAACACTAGTTAATAGACTTCTAGCAAGACTGCAAAATAGAAAATAAAAAGACATAAATCATCAATATCAGTAATGAAATGGCTTATCATTATAATTTCTGCAATCTTTAATAAGGGAATATCATAAACTTATAATTCAACAACTTAGAATAGACCAATTCTACAAACTACCAAAGCTCAAACAAGATGAAATAGAGTAGCCCTATAACCATTGAAGAAATTGAACTTGTCACTGTAATTCCCTGGGAAAAGAAAGGGAGAAGACTTCTTTGATGGTCCAGTAGTTAAGAATCTGCCTGCCAATGCAGAGGACACAGGTTCGATCCCTGGTCCAGGAAGATCCCACATGTATGGAGCAACTAAGCCTGCGTGCCAGAACTACTGAAGCCTGTGACCCCTAGAGCCTGTGCTCTGCAAAGAGAGAAACCATCGTGAAGAGGAGCCCCTGCTCACTGCAACTAGATAAAGCCTGGGGCCAATAAGTGTTCATAAAAGGGAGTACATCCATGAATGTTAAGAATGGGAGAGTGTTCCATCAGTTTGTGAGAGATATTGACAGATACCTGTAAGACAAGAAGTGAGAGAAGAACAAGGTGGAGCAAACACTCCAGCCCAGAACAGAAAGACAGGAAGACTGCGGTGAAGGATCACAGCAGAGGTAGTTGCTAGTGCTTCCTGGAGAAGTCTAGCAAAGATACAGGTTTGCTAGTCATAGTTACAAGAAATGGGAGATGCAGCACTGTCAACACTAGTCTTTCCCAACCATTTTTTTTTTCCCCAACCATTTTTATGTCATGGCACATGTGGGAAATAATAGTATATGTAAGGCATGGTTTTAAGAAACTGATTCTCAGATCACCAAATTTCATGACTTTCTCTCTAAAACTGATTTACCTGAGAAGGCATCCTGACTTATACATACTGGTTCTTGGTCAACTTTATTTTCACAATAGCTCTCTCACCACTTTACCAAAGAGGAACAAGCATTTCTCAGAGATTCATTGCCCTGAATGCCAAGCAAAAGAATAATTTAACATTTATTAATGCTCTATTAATGTCCCCAGTCTGTCTCATTTCAACATTGATTTCTAACAAATGTGACTTTTTGTGCTAGTAATTTTTCTTTAATCAATAAGAATAATTTTAAAACATTACCTTATGCTTATGAAAATAAAAGTATGAGACATTAACTTTGTTTCTAGCGGAGAACTATGATAGAATTATCCATGATTTTCAGACGCTTCCACTTCTGGATAAGATGAAGTAGCAAGTAGCAGGCACACCCTCCAGCTTTAAACAGCCCCGAGCTGGGGAAGTGTGTGAAGCGATGGTTTTGGCCTTTCGCTTGTTTTGAGGTGCTGGACACCTGGCGGTGGAGGACAATGAGCCTGAAAGGTAGGAAGCAAGTGCCTTAGACGTTTCTCTGGCTTGTTTGCTCCAAGGAGGCCAGCTGCCACGCTGCGAGAGGCTCTATGCAGGGGTCTGTATAGCGAAGAACAGAGGAGGCTCCTGGCCAAAGCCAGCAAAGAACTGAGGCTCTTAGTGCAACAGGTCACAGGGAATGTAATCCCTCCAGCAATCATGTGAGTGAGCCTGGAAATGGATCTTCTCCCATCAAGCCTTCAGATGCTACCACAGCCCTGGTCTTCACAGAAAGACCCTGAATAATAGTGAAAGTAAAGTCGTTCAGTCGTGTCTGACTATTTGGGACCCTATAGACTATACAGTCCTTGGAATTTTCCAGGCCAGAATACTGGAGTGGGTAGCCTTTTCCTTCTCCAGGGGATTTTCCCAACCCAGGGATCGAACCTGGTCTCCTGCATTGCAGGCAGATTCTTCACCAGCTGAGCCACAAGGGAAGCCCCCTGAGTCATAGGCAGCCAACTAATTCATAAACCATGCTCAACTTCCCAACCTATCAGTTCCATTCAGTTCAGTTTGGTCACTCAGTCATGTCCAACTCTTTGCAACCACATGAATCGCAGCATGCCAGGCCTCCCTGTCCATCACCAACACCCGGAGTCTACCCAAACCTATGTCCATCGAGTTGGTGATGCCATCCAGCCATCTCATCCTCTGTCATCCCCTTCTCCTCCTGCCCCCAATCCCTCCCAGCATCAGGGTCCTTTCCAATGAACCAACTCTTTGCATGAGGTGGCTAAAGTACTGGAGTTTCAGCTTCAGCATCAGTCCTTCCAATGAACATCCAGGACTGATCTCCTTTAGGATGGACTGGTTGGATCTCCTTGCAGTCCAAGGGACTCTCAAGAGTCTTCTCCAACACCACAGTTCAAAAGCATCAGTTCTTCAGCGCTCAGCTTTCTTCACTGTCCAACTCTCACATCTGTACATGACCACTGGAATAACCATAGCATTGACTAGACGGACCTTTGTTGGCAAAGTAATGTCTCTGCTTTTAAATATGCTATCTAGGTTGGTCATAATTTTCCTGACCTACAGAAGTTGTGAAATAATCGCTATTGTTTTTAGCTGATAAGTCTTAGAGTAATTTGTTACACAGCAATAGATTAATTCAGGAAGACCAACCCCAAAAGAGATGGGATCAATTTCATTTCTAACACTGCTGGAATTGGCCAAAGAACAAGCTTAAAATTCTTTATCACATAGCTAATTACACATTTTAATTCTTTTTCTTCTATTTCTTGTACCCATTTCAACTTTTCATTCATGATAGAATAAACTGCCCTTTTTCTAAGCTGCATCTATTCTTTAAAGTTTTCCAACTAAAGTGATTAAATGTAATAAAGTAAGCAGCTAGAGATACTTGCTTTTCCATCTGATGATTAAAAAAAAGAAAAGAAAACACTCCATCTGGGTAGAATTTGATAATTAGCCATATCCAATTCCTGGACATCTGGCTTTCAAATGAAACTGAACATAGTAACGTCTGTTTCCCAGGGCATTCTTTTTACTGAAAATGCAATTTATTGTTTTGGTCTTTAAAAGGATAACATCAATGCACTTTAGCATATCAAGTTAACAAAGATTTGTCTCAGTTCTTTTTACATATTACCATCGTGTTACATATTTATTATAGAAAATTTGTAAACTACAGAAAATTACAAGAAGGAAAAATAAAATCTCACCATCCAAGATAACTGTTCACATTTTGATGAAAATCTTTTCAGATTTGGCTTTAAAAATAAGAGGAATTTCAGAATAACAATATTTTCCTTCAACAACAAGTTCTCATTAAGGACACAATATTTTAATGGATGAAATTTAATGAAGAATGTCAAACCATTATTCCACTGAAATTCATATCCATTTTTCATATAAAGTGTAGCTTATGACAATGGATATTTTAGCCCTGACAATCAGTCTGAGTAGCTCAGGAAAATATCACATAAGGCTGGAGCAGCCCTGGCAGCACTTTGAGGGTAGCAGGGCTCAGAGAAGCAACATATGTCTGCACGCGCTCTCCCTTCACGCTGCCTCTGCTGCTGTGGAATCTGTGTGTGTGTGGTAGGGGGGTGGCGGGGGGCTCGTGGCCTTGCACTTGAATCCTTAATGAACTGGAGCCAACTCAAAGAAGTGCCAGAGAACTGATTGTTAAATTTCAGGAGTTTTGTGAGCTAGCTTAAAACAAAGTCATTATTAAAAATTAAAGGATGTACGCTTTCAGTTAAATAAATTCTATTCAAAGCAAAGGTCATAAATACATACAAGTCATCATTTTTAATCATTTACATTTTGCTGGCGTCTGTGTTCCTGATGCTGTTTCTGTCTACTGCATCTACATTGCAGAAATGGGGTATAATGGTGTGCTGGAGGACGTCTCTTCATCCAGTGTTTTCACCTTGGTAGTCTGGAATCCTTCAGGGTGAGAGTATTTAAATCATGGAAACAGAAGAAAGCTCCAAATTTGGGCTCACATATTTTTGTTGATTGTATAGTGACAGAGAAAATGTTAACAATGTAGAATAAAATTCTTAAAATGTTGTGTCTATAACTGTTGCACTGTGACCAGCACAAAGTTCAAGGAACTATTCCTCCAGTACTCAAAAACTATCATCAAATGAATCCAAGTCACTCAGGTCACTGATTAATGACCTGATTAAGTCAGGATCCAACACATATCTCTTGTTGTTTCACTTTCATCTCAATCATTAATGTTAATGAAAATATCAGCCAAGATTCTTGCAAAACCACATTTGTTTATTATTTACAATGGCATGTTGGCTACAGACAAGAAAGGGAAAGTTGCTCAGTCGTGTCCAGCTCTTTGCGGCCCCGTGGATTTCCCCCATGGGATTCTCCAGGCCAGAATACTGGACTGGGTACCTATCCCTTCTCCAGCAGATCTTCCCGACCCAGCAATCAAACCAGGGTCTCTTGCATTGCAGGCAGATTCTTTACCAAGTGAGCTACTAGGGAAACCTACAGATACCAAAGTTCAGCAAAAATCAGTGAAACATTTGATGGAAATCAACTGGTTATATGGAATTGACACTAAAGAATGATGTAAATTTTATTAGGATTTGCAAACTATGTGTTCTATACCCTTTATATCAGTAGAGTTTAAAATAAATCTGCATGTGTGTTAATATGTGTGCTTCACAAAGCTGGTTGTTAATCATTTACTAATACACTTTTGACCAGAGCAAATGCTTCCATTTGTCCCACTCACCATAGCCTCTAGCAGATCCCTTTCAGCTACACACAGACTGATAAATAGGGAAAAGAAGTGAAGGAAAAGAGCTAGTGGAAAGCAGAAAATGGAGGAAGAAAAAGAAGAGAAAGAAAGAAAAAAAGAAAGTTCTCCCTGTCTTGTCTTTCATCACCAGTCAGCAGCTCTCTACAAGATAAGAGACAAACCATTGCACAACTATTGTGACCTGGAGTCACAAATATTCATGGGATTAGCTGGTGACCCTATTTTTAGAGAGCTAAGGAGCCAGAAGTCTTCAGCAACAGTGACCATGCTAACACTCGGTCAGAGGTCATTTTAGGGTTTTTAGCTTGTTTTTCACATTAAAAAAAAAAAAAGGTATAATTTATATACAGTAAAAGTCACCATAGAGTACAGTTCTATGAGTTTTGATAAATGCATACAGTCACACAACTACCACTGCAATCAAGACATAGAACATTTCCATCATCTCCCCAAATTCACTTGAGCCTGTTTGTGACCAACCCCTCTCCCCATCTCTAGCCACTTTCCTACCCTCTTGTTTTGTTTTCCAGAATGACACTAAGACGGACTCATACAGTATGTAGCCTTTTGAGGCTAGCTACTTTCACTTAACACGGTGTATTAGAGAGCAGAGTTAAGCTCACAACAAAATTAAGAGGACAGTACAGAGATTTCCCATATAACCTCAAGTACTCCCTACATGAATCATCTTGCCCATTATTACCATCACTCATGAAAATGTTACATAAGTTTGTTACCAAGTATGAATCTCCAGTGACACAGCACAGCCACCCAAAGTTGGCATTTACCTTAGGGGTCATTCTTGGTACTGTACATTCTGTGGGTTTGGATCAATGTATAGTGACATACAGCCATAACTAGAAGATCATACGGAGGATTTTCATGGACATTAAAACTCAGTGCTTTGGTTGTACCTCCACCAGGGGCTGTCCTGGTGGCTCAGCTGGTAAAGAATCTGCCTGTAATGTGGGAGACCTGGGTTTGACTCCTGAGTTAGGAAGATCCCCAGGAGGAGGAATTGGCTACCCACTCCAGTATTCACACCTCGGAAATTCCATGGGCAGAAGAACCAAACAGACTATACAGTCCATGGAGTCGAAAAGACTCGGACATGACTGAGTGACTCACACACACACACACCCACACCGTCCCTCAAGAAACAATGATGTTTCTCAACAGAGTTGCCTTTTCTAGAATGTCATATAGCTGGAATTATATAGTATGAAGCTCTTCCAGATTGTCTTCTTTTACTTCAGTTCAGTTCAGTCTCTCAGTTGTGTCCTAGTTTTTGCAACCCCAGGAACCGCAGCATGCCAGGCCTCCCTGTACATCACCAACTGCCAGAGTCCACCCAAACCCATGTCCATTGAGTTGGTGATGCCATCCAACCATCTCATCTCTTACTTAGTTATAAGCATAATGTTTCTTTCGTGTCTGTTAATGATTTGGTAGTTTGTTTCTTTTAGTGCTGAATAGTATTCCTTTATATGAATTATTACAATTAATTTATTCATTCATTTACTGAAGTACTTCTTGGTTTCTTCCAAGTTTTGGCAACTATGAATAAAACTGCTATAAACATCTGTGTGCAGGTTTTTCTGTGGATTTAAGTTTTTAACTCTGCTGAGTAAATACCAATATGACTGATGGATTGTATAGTAAGAGTATGTTAAGCTTTGTAGGAACCTGCCAAGCTGTCTTCCAAAGTGGCTGCACCATTTTGTATTCCCATCAAGAATAAATGACAGTTCCTATTGTTCTACATCCTTGCCAAAATTTGGGGTTTTCAGTGCTCCAGATTTGGTCCTTTTAATAACTATATGGTGGCACTTGTATCTTTTGTTTTTAAGTTTAGAGAATTCTTTACATATCCTGGATACAAATCTTTTAATTGATGTGCATTTAACAAATACTTTCTCCCAGTCCGTATCTTGTATTTTCATTTTAACAGTCTCTTTTGAAGAGAAGTTTAACATTTTGAAGTCTAAATGATCAGATGTTGGTTTTTTTTTTAATAAAATATGTTTTTGGTGCTCTATCTAAAAAAAACTTGCCGGTGAAATGACAGCCTTCAGAATGGGAGAATATAATAGCAAATGAAGCAACTCAGAAAGAATTAATCTCAAAAATATACAAGCAGCTCCTACAGCTCAATTCCAGAAAAATAAACGACCCAATCAAAAAATGGGCCAAAGAACTACACAGGCATTTCTCTAAAGAAGACATACAGATGGCTAACAAACACATGAAAAGATGCTCAACATCACTCATTATCAGAGAAATGCAAATCAAAACCACAATGGGGTATCATTACACACCAATCAGGATGGCTGCTATCCAACGGTCTACAAGCAATAAATGCTGGAGAGGGTGTGGAGAAAAGGAACCCTCTTACACTGTTGGTGGGAATGCAAACTAGTACAGCCACTATGGATAACAGTGTGGAGATTCCTTAAAAAACTGGAAATAGGACTGCCATATGACCCAGCAATCCCATTCCTGGGCATACACACCAAGGAAACCAGAATTGAAAGAGACACATGTACCCCAATATTCATCACAGCACTGTTTATAATAGCTAGGACATGAAGCAACCTAGATGTCCATCAGCAGATGATAGGATAAGAAAGCTATGGTACATATACACAATGGAATATTACTCAGCCATTAAAAAGAATGCATTTGAATCAGCTCTAATGAGGTGGATGACACTGGAGCCTATTATACAGAGTGAAGTTAGAAAGAAAAACACCAAATACAGGATATTAATGCATATATATGGAATTTAGAAAGATGGTAATGATAAACTTGTATATGAGACAGCAAAAGAGACAGAGATGTATAGAACAGTCTTTTGGACTCTGTGGGAGAGGGCGAGGGTGGGATGATTTGAGAGAATAGCATTGAAACATGTATATTATCAAGCGTGAAACAGATCGCCAGTCCAGGTTCAATGAATGCATGAGACAAGGTGCTCAGTGCTGGTGCCCTGGGATGACCCTGAGGGATGGGGAGGGAGGTGTGAGGGGAGTTCAGGATGGGGGACACATGTACACCCAAGGCTGATTCATGTCAATGTATGGCAAAACCACCACAATAATGTAAAGTAATTAGCCTCCAATTAAAATAAATAAATTAATTTAAAAAATAAAAAAGCTTGCCTCACTCAAGGTCACAAAATGGTTTTCCTATGAATTCTTCTAGAAGTTTTATAGTTTATAAGTTGTATAATACATTTATGTCTACCATCTATTTTTGCTTATAGGACAAGAGAAGAGTAGACTTTCCTTTTTTGTTATTGTTATTCGACATGAATATTGTAAACTACTCACTGCTTTCCAGGGTTTAGTAAATTCGTGAGGCAAGAAGCTTGGAGGAAGGCTCAGGTCCAGTCTTGTTCGACTTGAACTAGAGGGAATGGGAAGGCAGGCTAAGGGAATGATGCCAAGGAAGAGAGGCGTTGCTTCCTTTCACTCTAGTTGCAGGAATAAAAGGCTTTAAGAAAACTATTAAAGCAAGAAAAGTCTTCTATAACAGGACTCTGTCTTTCCTCCTATACTAGTTCACCCTCCCCTCTTTTAATGATTTGGTAGTTTATTTCCTTTAGTGCTGAATACTAAACTAACACACACACACACACACACAAACAAGTGTTAATAATCTAGTATTCTGAGGCAGAAGAGAGATTAATTATCTTTGTCAAAACATTTTATCCTGGGACATAGATTGGAGGCCACTTTAAAATACAATAGCTTCATCTTTTCTTTTGTTGGCAATTTCATTTCCCAAGTAATAGGTTGTTTCCTTTTTAACAGAATTTTCTTTCACCTAATCCTTTAAATTGTACCTGCAACCAAACAGTATGTGAGTACAAAGGTGAGCACATATTAATTCTAAAATTGATTCCATTCATTGAATGTTTCACTTTTCTCAAATGCTTACTATAGTTTATGTTTCAAACCCTTTTACTGATCCATGCTGTCTCAGTAAAACATTGAGAGCATAGCATTACATTAATTTCGACAGCAACTAATATCATAAATCCCAGATTATGGCTTTGTTAATAAATGTAGCAGATGGGAGATGGAGCTGAGAAAAACAAAGCTCCCTTCAAACAATGGTGTTTGAAAAACAGCTACTAAAATTGATAGATGAGGAAGTACAGTCGTAGCTTCAAACAAACTTTCATAATCTTTACCTAAATTTCTTATTTACTTCTAAGAAATGTGCTTAGGACCAAAATCTCATTTCATAAATTAACTCACAGGAGTTACATATGAATGAACAGGGGCTGTCTTCACATTGCAAGGGCCTGGAGCCCGAACAGCCTGGTCAGAGGGAAGGGGCCAGCAAGGGGGTCGATGCCCAAGGCCTCTTTGGTCCAGCAGCCTCAGGGCAGCAGTGAGAGCAAGAGGCCCACTGTTCCCCTAGGTTGGCCCTGCCCCTTCCCACACAGCCGGTGCAGCTGGGCTTGCCCAGGAGCTGCCTGACAGACTCTGGCTCACCCGAGCTCTCTGACGGTGTAGGGGGAAGGAACAGACGTGTGCATGTGGTTCTGTTCTTAGCCTGGGAGTGTGGAGCCCCTAGCTGGCCCCCAGGCTCAAGGGCAAGGGCCCTGAGAGAGGACCACTGCGAAGCACTTTTCTCCCATGCTTGGAGGCAGAGTGCGAGGCTTGCAGATAACGCGGGCCTCCCTCGGGGAGGGAGCGGTGGCCTGCCGGCGAGAGGGCTTGCAAACCAGCCTTTGGAGGCAGCCGGGGAGGTCTTCCAGCGGCAGAGGGCCGGTTCTGCTCAGAGGACCCACAGGCCAGGGGCAGGTCACAGCATGGACCCTGCCCCAGGCCAGCCTTGACCAGACTTTCCTGGCCTCCGGGGGTACAGCCCCACGAAGGGGCAGGCTGTGGGGAGTGTGTCCAGACATGCCCAGGCGCCTCCCCAGGCTCATTCCCTTAGCGCCTTTCCCCTGGAGCATAGGCCTCATTTGAGGCCTACTTCGAGGGGAGGTTTCTGGCAGGGGCTCTCTCCACACTGCAAGGGCCTGGAGCCCGGACGGCCTGGTCAGAGGGAAGAGGCCAGCAAGGGGGTCGATGCCCAAAGCCTCTTTGGCCCAGCAGCCTCAGCTCAGCAGGGAGAGAAAGAGGCCCACTGTGTCCCTAGGTAGGAACTGCCTCTTCAAACACAGGGGGTGATGGTGGGCTTGCCCAGGAGCTGCCTGAAAGACTCTGGCTCATGCGAGCTCTCTGACGGTGCAAGGGGCAGGAACAGACGGGTGCATGTGGTTCTGCCTTGTCCTGGGAGTGTGGAGCCCCTAGTTGGCCACTAGGCTCAGGGGCAAGGGCCCTGAGAGAGGATCACCACGAAGTGTTTTTCTCCTGGGCTTGGGAGCAGAGTGCCTGGCTTGAGGGAAACGCGGACCTCCCTTGGGGAGGGAGCAGTAGCCAGCCGGCGAGAGTGCTTGCAACCAGGCCTTTGGAAGCAGGCGGGGAGGTCTTCCAGCGACAGAATGCCGGTTCTGCTCAGAGGCCCCACAAGCAAGGATCAGGTACCAGCATGGTCCCTGCACCAGGCCAGCCTTTCGGAGACTTTCCTGGCCTCCGGGCAAACTGCCCCGCGAAGGGGCAGGCTGCGGGGATTGTGGCCAGACATACCCAGGCGAAACACAGGCTCATCTGCGCTTGTGACCTAGTGGCTCAGTGGGCCTATTGCTCTCATTGCTGCCATGAAGCTGCTGGAGAAAAAGGCTTTGGGCATCCAACCCGTTGCTCCCCACTTCCCTCTCACCAGGCCGTCTGAGCTCCAAGCACTTGCAGTGTGGAGACAGCCTCTGCCAGCACCTCCCCTCCGAGTTGGTTTCAAAAGAGGCCTAGGCCAGGGGAAATATGCTAGGGGATGAGAGACTGGGGAGGCGACCAGGTATGTCTAGACACACACCCCGCAGCCTGCCCCTTCAAGGGGCAGCAGCCCCAGAGGCCAGGGAGGTCTGGGCAAGGCTGGCCAAGGACACGGGTCTTGCTGGGTCCTTCCCATGGCCTGTGGGGACTCTGAGCAGAACCTGCCCTTTCCCGCAGGAAGACCTCCCCAACTGCCTCCAAAGGCAGGTTTGCAAGCATTCTCGCCAGACTGCTGCCGCTCCCTGCCGAGGGAGGCCTGCTTTTCCCGCAAGTCGCGCACTCTGCTCTTAAGCCCGGGAGAAAAGTGCTTCAGGGTGGTCCTTTCTCTGGGTCCTTGCCCCTGAGCCTGGAGTCAAGCTTGGACATCCACATAGCCAGGAAGAGGTAGAATCACATGCATATGTTTGTTCCTGTCCCCTGCACCTTCCAAGGACTTGGTTGAGCCAGAGTCTGTCAGACATGTCCTCCGCAGCCGCAGCAGGACTGCCTGTGTGTCAAGGGGCAGAGCTGATCTAGGGGCAGAGTGGGCCTCTTGCTCTCCCAGCTGCCCGGAGGCTGCTGGGCCAAAGAGGCCTTTGGCATCCACACACTTGCTCCGCACTTCCCTGTGACCAGGCCGTCTGAGCTCCAGGCTCTTGCTGTGTGAAAACAGCCCATGCCAGCACCTCCCCTCCGAGTAGGCCTTAAATTAGGCCAAGCACAGGGGAAATGCGCTAGGGGGTAAGAGACTGGGGAGGCGACCAGGCATGTCTGGACACACTCCCCGCAGCCTGCCCTTCATGGGGCAGCAGCCCTGGAGGCCCGGAAGGTCTGGGCAACCCTGGCAAAGGGCAGAGACCATGCTGGGTGCTGCTCCTGGCCTGTGGGTCCTCTCAGCAGAACCACCCCTTTCCCGCATGAGGACCTCCCCGGCTGCCGCCAAGGGCCGGTTGCAAGCATTCTCGCCGGATGCCGCACCTCCCACCCCAAGGGAGGCTTCTTTTGCCCGCAAGTCGCGCAATCCGCTCCCAAGCCGGGAGAAAAGCACATCGGGGTTGTCCTTTCTCTGGGCCCTTGCCCCTGAGCCTGGAGTCAAGCATGGAAGTCCACACTCCCAGGCTGAGGCAGAACCACATGCACATGTCTGTTACTGCGCCCTGAACCTTCTGAGAGCTCGAGTGAGCCAGAGTCTGTCAGGCAGCTCCTCGGGCACCCCAGCAGCACAGCCTGTGTGTCAAGGGGCAGAGCCGACCAAGGGGCAGAGTGGGCCTCTTGCTCTCCCAGCTGCCCTGAGGCTGCTGGTCTAAAGAGGCCTTGGGCATCCACCCCCTTGCTCCCCACTTCCCTCTCAGCAGGCCGTCTGAGCTCCAAGCCCTTGCAGTGTGGAGACAGCCTCTGCCAGCACCTCCCCTCCGAGTAGGACTCAAAAGAGGCCTAGACCAGGGGAAATGCGCTTTGGGTAAGAGACTGGGGAGGTGACCGGGCATGTCTAGACACACGTCCCGCAGCCTGCCCCTTCATGGGGCAGCAGCCCCAGAGGCCAGGAAGGCCTGGGCAAGGCTGACCAAGGGCAGGAAACTTGCTGGGTGTTTCCCCTGGCCTGTGGGGACTCTGAGGAGAACCAGCCCTCTCCTGCAGGAAGACCTCCCCGACTGCCTCCAAAGGCCGGTTTGCAAACATTCTCGCCAGACTGCTGCCGCTCCCTGCACGAGGGGGGCCTGCTTTTCCCGCCAGTCGCACACTCTGCTCCGAAGCCCGGGAGAAAAGCGCTTCGGGGTGGTCCTCTCTCTGGGCCCTTGCCCCTGAGCCTGGAGTCAAGCTTGGACATCCACATTGACAGGAAGAGGCAGAATCACATGCATACATTTGTTCCTGCCCCCTGCACCTTCTGCGGGATTGTTTGAGCCAGAGTCTGTCAGACACGTACTCCGCAGCCCGAGCAGGACTGCCTGTGTGTCAAGGGGCAGAGCCGACCTAGGGGCAGAGTGGACCTTTGTGACGGAGTTGTGGCCAGCAGATGAGAGGTCTTGCAAACAGGCCTTTGGAGGCTGCTGGTGAGGTCTTCCAACGGCAGAGTCCTGGTTCTGCTCAAAGGCCCCAAGGCCATGGTCAGGTAACAGCATGGACCCTGAACCAGGACAGCCATGGCCAGACCTTCCTGGCCTCCGGGGGTACTGCCTCACGAAGGGGCAGGCGGTGGGGAGTGTGTCCAGACATGCCCAGGAGCCTCCCCAGGCTCATTCCCTGAGCGCCTTTCCCTTGGTTCCTAGGCCTCATTTGAGGCCTGCTTGGAGGGGAGGTTTCTGGCAGGGCCTCACTCCAAACTGCAAGGGACTGGAGCCCGGACGGCCTGGTCAGAGGGAAGAGGCCAGCAAGGGGGTCGATGCCCAAGGCCTCTTTGTCCCAGAAGCGTCAGTGCAGCATTGTGAGCAAGTGACCCTCAGTGCCCCTAGGTCGGCCCTGCCCCATCACACACAGGCGTTGCTGCTGGGCCTACCCAGGAGCTGCCTGACAGACTCTTGCTCACCCAAGCTCTCTGACGGTGCAGGGGTAGGAAAATACTTGTGCATGTGGTTCTTCCTTGGCTGGGTGTGTGGAGCCCCTAGCTGGCGCCCAGGCTTGGGGCAAGGTCCCTGAGAGAGCGCAACCCCGAAGCGCTTTTCTCCCGGGCTTGGGGGCAGAGTGCACAGCTTACGGGAATTGCGGGCCACCCTCGGGGAGGGTGCTTGCAAACTGGCCTTTGGAGGCAGCCGGGGAGGTCTTCCAGTGGCAGAGTGCTGGTTCTGCTCAGAGGCCCCACAGGCGACAGGGAGGTGCCAGCATGGACACTGCCCCAGGAGAGCCTTGTCCAGACCTTTCTGGCCTACGGGGGAACTGCCCCACGAAGGAGCAGGCTGCGGGAACCGAGTCCAGACATGCTCAGTCACCTCCCCAAGCTCATTCCGTGAGCGCTTTTCCCTGGTGCCTAGGCCGCATTTGAGGCCTAATTGGAGGGGAGGTTTCTGGCAGGGCCTCTCTCCACACTACAAGGGCCTGGAGCTCTGATGGCCAGGTCAGAGGGAAGAGGCCAGCAAGGGAGTCGATGCCCAAGGACTGTTTGGCCCAGCAGCCTCAGGGCAGCAGGGGAAGCAAGTGGCCAACTGTGCCCCTAGGTCGGTCCTGTCCCGTTACACACAGGCGTGGCTGCTGGGCTTGCCCAGTAGCTGCCTGACACACTCTGGCTCACCCGAGCTCTCTGATGGTGCAAGGGGCAGGAAGATACGTGTGCATGTGGTTCTGCCTTGGCCTGGGTGTGTGGAGCCCCTAGTTGTCCCCAAGCACCAGGCCAAGCGCCTGACAGCGGACAAACCCGATGCGCTACTGTCCTGGGCTTGGGACCAGAGTGGGTGACTTGCGGGAAAAGCGGGTCTCCCTCGGGGAGAGTGCTTGCAAACCGGCCTTTGGAGGCAGCCGGGAGGTCTTCCAGTGGCAGAGTGCTGGATTTGCTCTGTGGCCCCACAGGCCAGGGGCAGGTACCAGCATGGACCCTGCTCCAGCCCAGCCATGCCCAGACCTTCCTGGCCTCTGGGGGTACTGCCCCATGAAGGAGAAGGCTATGGAATGTGTGTCCAAACATGCCCAGGCGCCTCGCTAGGCTCATTCCATTAGCTCCTTTTCCCTGTTGCCTAGGCCTTTTGAGGCCTACTTGCAGGGGAAGTTTCTGGCAGGGGCTCTCTCCACACTGCAAGGGTCTGGAGGACAGATGGCCTGGTCAGAGGAAAGAGGCCAGCAAGGGGGTCGTTTCCCAAGGCCTCTTTGTCCCAGCAGCCTCAGGGCAGCAGGAAGAGCAAGTGGCGCACTGTGCCCCTAGGTAGGCCCTGCCCCTTCACACAGAGGCGCTGCTGCTGGACTTGCCCAGGGGCAGCCTGACAGGATCTGGCTCACCCGAGCTCTCTGATGGTGCAGAGGGCCAGAAGAGACGTGTGCATGTGGTTCTGCCTTGGCCTGGGTGAGTGGAACACCTAGCTGTCCCCAGGCTCCGGGGCAAATGCCTGAGAGAGGAACACACCGAAGCGCTTTTCTCCCAGGCTTGGGAACAGAGTGCGCGGCTTGTGGGAAAGACGGGCCTCACTCAGTGAGGAGAGGCGGCCAGCTGGTGAGACTGCATGCAAACCGGCCTTTGGAGGCGGCCGGTGAGGTCTTCCAGCGGCACAATGTTGATTCTGCTCAGAGTACCCACCGGCCAGGGGCAGGTCCCAGCATGGACCCTGCCAAGGCCAGCCTTGACCAGACCTTCCTGGCTTCTGCGGGAACAGACCCACGAAGGGGCAGGTGGCAGGGAGTGTGTCAAGACATGCACAAAAGTCTCCCCAGTCTCATTCCCTTAGCGCCTTTCCCATGGTTCAGAGGCCTCATTTGAGGGCTACTTGGAGGGGAGGTTTGTGGCAGGGGCTCTCTCCACACTGCAAGGGCCTAGAGCCCGGACGGCCTGGTCAGAGGGAAGAGGTCAGCAAGGGGGTCGATGCCCAAGGCCTCTTTGTCCCAGCAGCCTCAGGGCAGCAGGGTGAGCAAGTGGCCCACTGTGCCCCTTGGTCGGTCCTGACCCTTCACACACTGGCGCTGCTGCTTGGCTTGCCCAGGAGCTCCCTGACAGACTCTGGCTCACCCGACCTCTCTGATGGTGCAGGGGACAGAAAGAGTCCTGTGCACATGGTTCTGCCTTGGCCTGGGAGTTTGGAAGCCCTAGCTGACCCCAGTTTCAGGGGCAAGGCCCTGAGAGGGGACCACACAAGAGCTTTTTTCCTGGGCTTGGGAACAGAGTGCATGGCTTGCGGGAATCGCAGTCATACCTTGGTGAGGGAGAGGTGGACTGCCGGCGAGAGAGCTTGCAAACCGGCCTTCGGAGGCTGCCAGGGAGGTCTTCCATCGCCACAGTGCTGGTTCTACTCAGAGGCCCCACAGGCCGGGGGCAGGTCCCAGCACGGACCCTGCCCAGGCCAGCCTTGACCAGACATTCCTGGCCTCCGGGGGTACTGCCTCACGAAGGGGCAGGCGGCGGGGAAAGTGTCGAGACCTGCCCAGGCACCTCCCCAGGCTCATTCCATTATGCCTTTTTCCTGGTGCCTAGGCCTCATTTGAGGCCTACTTGCAGGGGAGGTCTCTGGCACGGGCTCTCTCCACATTTCAAGGGCCTGGAGCACAGAAGGCCTGGTCAGAGGGAAGAGGCCAGCAAGGGGGTCGATGCCCAAGGCCTCTTGGTCCCAACAGCCTCAGGGCAGCAGGGTAAGCAAGTGGCTCACTTTGCCCCTAGGTCGGCCCTGCCCCTTCACACACAGGCTCTGCTGTTGGGCTTGCCCAGGAGCTGCCTGACAGATTCTGGCTCACCTGAGCTCTCTGATGGTGCAGGGGGCAGGAAGACTCGTGTGCATGTGTTCTGCCTTGGCCTGGGAGTGTTGAGCCCCTAACTGGACCCCAGGGTCAATGGAAAGGGCCCTTAGAGAGGACCACCCCGAAGCGCTTATCTCCCGGGCTTGGGAACAGAGTGTACAGCTTGCGGGAAGCGCGGGCCTCCTTTGAGGAGGCTGCTTGCAAAGCGGCCTTTGGAGGCAGCCGGGGAGGTCTTCCAGCGGCAGAGTCCTGATTCTGCTCAGAGGCCCCACAGGCCACGGGCAGGTTCCAGCATGTGCCCTGCCCCAGGCCAGCCTTGACCAGACCTTCCTGGCCTCTGGGGGGTACTGCCCCAGGAAGGTGCAGGCAGCAGGGCATGAGTCCAGACATGCTCAGGCACCTCCCCAGGCTCATTCCATTAGCGACTTTTCCCTGGTGCCTATGCCTCATTTGAGTCCTACTAGGAGTGGAGGTTTCTGGCAAGGCTCTCTCCACACTGCAAGGGCCTGGAGCCTGGATGGCTTGGTCAGAGGGAAGAGGCCCGCAACGGGGTCAATGCCCAAGGCCTCTTTGACCCAGGAGCCTCAGGGCAGCAGGGAGAGCAAGTGGCCCACTGTGCCCCTAGATCGGCCCTGCCCCTTCACACACAGGTGCTGCTGCTGGGCTTGCCTAGGAGCTGCCTAAAAGACTGTGGCTCACCCGAGCTCTCTGTCGGGGCAGAGGGCAGGAAGAGCCGTGTGCATTTGGTTCTGCCTTGGCCTGGGTGTGTGGAGCCCCTGGCTGTCTCCCAGGTTCAGGGGCAATGGCCTGAGAGTGGATCACCCTGAAGCAGTTTTCTCCCAGGCTTCGGAGCAGAGTGCGCGGCTTGCGGGAAACGCAGGCGTCCCTTGGTGAGGGAGAGGCAACCATGCGGCGAGAGTGCTTGCAAACCGGCCTTTGGAGGTTGCCGGTGAGGTCTTCCAGCGGCACAGTGCTGGTTCTGCTCAGAGGACCCACAGGCCATGGGCAGGTCCCAGCAAGGACCCTGCACCAGGTCAGCCTTGACCAGACATTCCTGGCCTCTGGGGGTACTGCCCCACAAATGGGCAGGTGGCGGAGAGTGTGTCCAGACATGCCCAGGCACCTCCCCAGTCTAATTCCTTTCGCGCCTTTCCCATGCTTCACAGGCCACATTTGAGGCCTACTTGGAGGGGAGGTTTCTGGCATGGCCTCTCTCCAACTGCAACGGACTGGAGTCTGGGCGGCCTGGTCAGAGTGAAGAGGCCAGCAAGTGGGTTGATGTCCAAGGCCTCTTTGTCCCAGCAGCCTCAGAGCAGCAGGGTGAGCAAGTGACCAACTGTGCCCCCAGGTCAGCCCTGCCCCTTCACACACAGGCACTCCTGCTGGGCTTGCCCAGGAGCTGCCTGACAGACTCTTGCTCACCCGAGCTCTCTGACAGAACAGAGGGCCGGAAGAGACATGTACATGTGGTTCTGCCTTGGCCTGTGTGTGTGGAGCCCCTAGCTGTCTCCCAGGCTCATGGGCAAAGGCCTGAGATGGGACCACACAAGCACTCTTCTCCCAGGCATGGGAGCAGAGTGCGCGGCTTGCGGGAAACGTGGGCCTCCGTCGGTGAGGGAGAGGCAGCCAGCCTGCGAGAGTGCTTGCAAACCAGCCTTTGGAGGCTGCTGGTGATGTCTTCCAACGGAACAGTGTTGTTTCTGCTCAGAGGCCCCACAGGCCATGGGCAGGTCCCAGCAAGGACCCTGCACCAGGTCAGCCTTGACCAGACATTCCTGGCCTCTGGGGGTACTGCCCCACAAAGGGGCAGGTGGCGGGCAGTGTGTCCAGACATGCCGAGGCGCCTCCCCAGTCTAATTCCATTCGCGCCTTTCCCATGCTTCATAGGCCACATTTGAGGCCTACTTGGAGGGGAGGTTTCTGGCATGGCCTCTCTCCAACTGCAACGGACTGGAGCCCGGATGGCGTGTTCAGAGTGAAGAGGCCAGCAAGTGAGTTGATGTCCAAGGCCTCTTTGTCCCAGCAGCCTCAGGGCAGCAGG
This sequence comes from Muntiacus reevesi, assembly GCF_963930625.1. Lineage (NCBI taxonomy): Eukaryota > Metazoa > Chordata > Mammalia > Artiodactyla > Cervidae > Muntiacus > Muntiacus reevesi. The sequence goes on along the minus strand of NW_027077807.1, from coordinate 1,088,896 downwards.
GTGAGCAAGTGACAAACTGTGCCCCTAGGTCAGCCCTGCTCTTTCACACACAGGCGCTCCTGCTGGGCTTGCCCAGGAGCTGCCTGACAGACTCTTGCTCACCCGAGCTCTCTGACGGTATAGAGGGCCGGAAGAGACATGTGCATGTGGTTCTGCCTCTGCCTGGGTGTGTGGATCCCCTACTTGTCCCCAAGGCAATTGGCCAAGGGCCTGAGACCGGACGAAGCCGATGCGCTATTGTCCTGGGCTTGGGAGCAGAGGGCGTGGCTTGCGGGAAATGCGGGTCTCCCTCGGGTAGAGTGCTTGCAAACTGGCCTTTGGAGGCAGCCGGGGAGGTCTTCCAGCGCCAGAGTGCTGGATTTGCTCTGTGGCCCCACAGGCCTGAGGCAGGTCCCAGAATGGATACTGTTCCAGACCAGCCTTGCTCAGACCTTCCTGGCCTCCAGGGTTACTGCCCCATGAAGGAGCAAGCTGTGGGGTGTGTGTCCATACATGCCCAGGCGCCTCCACAGACTCTTTCAATTAGCGCCTTTTCCCTGGTGCCTAGGCCTCATTTGAGGCCTACTTGGAGGGGAGGTTTCTGGCAGGGGCTCTCTCCACACTTCAAGGGTCTGGAGCACGGATGGCCTGGTCAGAGGGAAGAGGCCAGCAAGGGAGTCGATGCCCAAGGCCTCTTTGTCCCAACAGCCTCAGGGCAGCAGGAAGAGCAAGTGGCCCACTGTGCCCCTAGGTCGGCCCTGCTACATCACACACAGGCGCTGCTACTGGGCTTGCCCAGGAGCTGCCTGAAAGACTCTGCTCACCCAAGCTCTCTGATGGGACAGGGGGCAGGAAAAGACATGTGCATGTGGTTCTGCCTTGGCTGGGTGTGTGGAGCCCCTAGCTGGCTCGAGGCTCAGGGGCAAGGGCCCTGAGAGAGGACCACCTCGAAGCGCTTTTCTCCCGGGCTTAGGAGCAGAGTGCACAGCTTCTGGGGAATGCGGGCGTCTCTCGGGGAGAGTGCTTGCAAACTGGCCTTTGGAGGCAGCCGGGGAGGTCTTCCAGCGCCAGAGTCCTGGTTCTGCTCAAAAGCCCCACAGGCCACGGGCCGGTTCCAGCATGGACCTTGCCCCAGGTCAGCCTTGTCCAGACCTTCCTGGCCTCCGGGGGAACTGCCCCACGAAGGGGCAGGCTGCAGGGAGTGTGTCCATACATGCCCAGGCGCCTCCACAGACTCATTCCATTAGCGCCTTTTCCCTGGTGCCTAGGCCTCATTTGAGGCCTACTTGGAGGGGAGGTTTCTGGCAGGGGCTCTCTCCACACTTCAAGGGTCTGGAGCATGGATGGCCTGGTCAGAGGAATGAGGCCAGCAAGGGGGTCGAATACCAAGGCCTCTTTGGCACAGCAGCCGCAGGGCAGCAGGAAGAGCAAGTGGCCCACTGTGCCCCTAGGTCGGTCCTGCCCATTCACACACAGGTGCTCCTGCTGGGCTTGCCCAGGAGCAGCCTGACATTCTCTGGCTCACCCGAGGTCTCTGATGGTGCAGAGGGCCAGAAGAGACGTGTGCATGTGGTTCTGCCTTGGCCTGGGTGAGTGGAACACCTAGCTGTCCCCAGGCTCCGGGGCAAATGCCTGAGAGAGGAACACACCGAAGCGCTTTTCTCCCAGGCTTGGGAACAGAGTGCGGGGCTTGCGGGAAAGACGGGCCTCCCTCGGTGAGGGAGAGGCGGCCAGCTGGTGAGACTGCTTGCAAACCTGCCTTTGGGGGCGGCCTGTGAGGTCTTCCAGCGGCACAATGTTGATCCTGCTGAGAGTACCCACCGGCCAGGGGCAGGTCCCAGCATGGACCCTGCCCAAGGCCAGCCTTGACCATACCTTCCTGGCTTCCACGGGAACTGCCGCACGAACGGGCAGGTGGCGGGGAGTGTGTCAAGACATGCCCAGAAGCCTCCCCAGTCTTATTCCCTTAGAGCCTTTCCCATGGTTCCTAGGCCTCATTTGAGGGTTACTTGGAGGGGAGGTTTGTGGCAGGGGCTCTCTCCACACTGCAAGGGCCTAGAGCCCGGACGGCCTGGTCAGAGGGAAGAGGTCAGCTAGGGGGTCGATGCCCAAGGCCTCTTTGTCCCAGGAGCCTCAGGGCAGCAGGGTGAGCAAGTGGCCCACTGTACCCCTAGGTCGGTCCTGACCCTTCACACACTGGCGCTGCTGCTTGGTTTGCCCAGGAGCTCCCTGACAGACTCTGGCTCACCCAACCTCTCTGACGGTGCAGAGGACAGGAAGACTCGTGTGCACGTGGTTCTGCCTTGGCCTCGGAGTTTGGAGCCCCTAGCTGACCCCAGTTTCAGGGGCAAGGCCCTGAGAGGGGACCACACAAGAGCTTTTTTCCTGGGCTTGGGAACAGAGTGCATGGCTTGCGGGAATCGCAGTCATACCTTGGTGAGGGAGAGGTGGACTGCCGGCGAGAGTGCTTGCAAAGCGGCCTTTGGAGGCTGCCGGGGAGGTCTTCCATCGCCACAGTGCTGGTTCTGCTCAGAGGCCCCACAGGGCAGTGGCAGGTCCCAGCACGCACCCTGCCCCAGGCCAGCCTTGACCAGACCTTCCTGGCCTCCGGGGATACTGCCTCACGAAGAGGCAGGCGGCGGGGTCAATGTCGAGACCTGCCCAGACACCTCCCCAGGCTCATTCCATTATGCCTTTTCCCTGGTGCCTAGGCCTCATTTGAGGCCTACTTGGAGGGGAGGTTTCTGGCAGGGCCTCTCTCCACACTGCAAGGGACTGGAGCCCGGACGGCCTCATCAGAGGGAAGAGGCCAGTAATGGGGTCAATGTCCAAGGCCTCTTTGGCCAAGCAGCCTCAGGGCAGCAGGGTGAGCAACTGGCCCTCAGTGCCCCTAGGTCGGTCCTGCCCCATCACACACAGGCGCTGCTGCTGGGATTGCCCAGGCGCTGACTGACACACTCTGGCTCACCCGAGCTCTCTGACGGTGCAAGGGGCAGGAAGAGACGTGTTCATGTGGTTCTGCCTCTTCCTGGGTGTGTGGATCCCCTACTTGTCCCCAAGGCAAATGGCCAAGGGCCTGAGCGGACGAACCCGATGCGCAATTGTCGTGGGCTTGGGAGCAGAGTGCGTGGCTTGCGGGAAATGCGGGTCTCCCTCGGGTAGAGTGCTTGCAAACTGGCCTTTGGACGCAGCCGGGGGGTCTTCCAGCGCCAGAGTGCTGGATTTGCTCTGTGGCCCCACAGGCCTGGTGCAGGTCCCAGCATGGATACTGCTCCAGACCAGACTTGCCCAGACCTTCCTGGCCTCCGGAGGTACTGCCCCATGAAGTAGCAGGCTGTGGGGGGTGTGTCCATACATGCCCAGGCGCCTCCCCAGGCTCATTTTATTAGCACATTTTCCCTGGTGCCTAGGCCTCATTTGAGGCCTACTTGCAGGGGAGGTTTCTGGCACAGGGTCTCTCCACACTTCAAGGGTCTGGAGGACGGATGGCCTGGTCAGACGAAAGAGGCCAGCAAGGGGGTCGTTTCCCAAGGCATCTTTGGCCCAGCAGCCTAAGGGCATCAGGAAGAGCAAGAGGCGCACTGTGCCCCTAGGTCGGTCCTGCCCCTTCACTCACAGGCGCTGCTGCTGGGCTTGCCCAGGGGCAGCCTGACAGACTCTGGCTCACCCGAGATCTCTGATGGTGCATAGGGCCAGAAGTGACGTGTGCATGTGTTTCTGCCTTGGCCTGGGTGAGTGGAACCCCTAGCTGTCCCCCAAGCTCCGGGGCAAAGGCCTGAGAGAGGAACACCCCGAAGCGCTTTTCTCCCAGGCTTGGGAAGAGAGTGCACGGCTTCCGGAAAAGAGGGGCCTCCCTCAGTGAGGGAGAGGTGGCCACCCGGTGAGACTGCTTGCAAAGCGGCCTTTGAAGGCTGCTTGTGAGGTCTTCAAGCGGCACAATGCTGGTTCTGCTGAGAGTACCCACCGGCCAGGGCCAGGTCCCAGCAAGGGCCCTGCCCCAGGCCAGCCTTGATCAGACCTGCCTGGCCTCTGGGGGTACTGCCCCACGAAGGGGCAGGCGGAGGGGAGTGTGTCCAGACATGCCCCTGAGCCTCCCCAGTTTCATTCCCTTAGCGCCTTTCCCATGATTCCTAGGCCTCATTTGAGGCCTACTTTTAGGGGAGGATTCTGGCAGGGCCTCTCTCCACACTGCAAAGGACTGGAGCCCGGATGGCCTGGTCAGAGGGAAAAGGCCAGCAAGGGGGTCGATGTCCAAGGCCTCTTTGGCCAAGCAGCCTCAGGGCAGCAGGGTGAGCAAGTGGCCCTCAGTGCCCCTAGGTCGCCCCTGCACCATCACACACAGGCGCTGCTGCTGGGCTTGCCCAGGAGTGGCCTGACAGACTCTGGCTCACCCAAGCTCTCTGACGGTGCAGGGGACAGGAAGACTCTTGTGCACGTGGTTCTGCCTTGGCCTGGGAGTTTGGAGCCCCTAGCTGACCCCAGTTTCAGGGGCAAGGCCCTGAGAGGGGACCACACAAGAGCTTTTTTCCTGGGCTTGGGAACAGAATGCATGGCTTGCGGGAATCGCAATCATCCCTCGGTGAGGGAGAGGTGGACTGCCGGCGAGAGTGCTTGCAAAGCGGCCTTTGGAGGCTGCCGGGGAGGTCTTCCATCGCCACAGTGCTGGTTCTGCTCAGAGGCCCCACAGGCCAGGGGCAGGTCCCAGCACGGACCCTGCCTCAGACCAGCCTTGACCAGACATTCCTGGCCTCTGGGGCTACTGCCTCACGATGGGGCAGGCAGCGGGGACAGCGTCAAGACATGCCCAGGCACCTCCCCAGGCTCATTCCATTATGCCTTTTCCCTGGTGCCTAGGCCTCATTTGAGGCCTACTTGGAGGGGAGGTTTCTGGCAGGGGGCTCTCTCCACATTGCAAGGGCCTGGAGCCCAGAAGACCTGGTCAGAGGGAAGAGGCCAGCAAGGGAGTCGATGCCCAAGGCCTCCTTGGCCCAGCAGCCTCAGGGCAGTGCTTGCAAACCGACCTTTGGAGGCTGCCAGTGAGGTCTTCCAGCGGCACAGTGCTGTATCTGATCAGAGGCCCCACAGGCCAGGGGCAGGTCCCAGCACGGACCCTCCCCCAGGCCAGCCTTGACCAGATCTTTCTGGCCTCCGGGGGTACAGCCTCACGAATGGGCAGGCGGTGGGGAGTGTCTACAGACATGACCAGGCACCTCCCCAGTCTCATTTCCTTAGCTCCTTTCCCTTGATTCCTAGGCCTCATTTGAGGCCTACTTGAAAGGGAGGTTCCTGGCAGGGCCTCTCTCCAAACTGCAAGAGACTGGGGCCTGGACGGCCTGGTCAGAGGAAAGAGGCCAGCAAGGGGGTCGATGCCCAATGCCTCTTGGTCCCAGCAGCCTCAGGGCAGCAGGGTAAGCAAGTGGCCCACTGTGCCCCTAGGTCGGCCCTGCCCCTTCACACACAGGCTCTGCTGTTGGGCTTGCCCAGGAGCTGCCTGACAGACTCTGGCTCATCTGAGCTCTCTGATGGTGCAGGGAGCAGGAAGACTCGTGTGCATGTGGTTCTGCCTTGGCCTGGGTGTTTGGAGCCCCTAGCTGTCCCCCACGCCTAGGGGCAAATCCATTAGAGGGGACCACTCAAGCACTTTCCTCCTGGGCTTAGGAGCAGAGTGCGTGGCTTGCGGGAATCGCAGGGCTCCCTCGGTGAGGGAGAGGTTGCCAGACAGCGAGAGTGCTTGCAAACCGGCCTTTGGAGGCTGCCGATGAGGTCTTCCATGGCCACAGTGCTGTTTCTGCTCAGAGGCTCCACAGGCCAGTGGCAGGTCCCAGCACGGACCCTGCCCCAGGCCAGCCTTGACTGGACCTTCCTGGCCTCCGGAGATACTTCCTCACAAAGGGGCAGGCGGCGCGGTATGTGTCATAACATGCCCAGGGTCCTCCACAGGCTCATTCCCTGAGCGCCTTTCCCTTGGTTCATAGGCCTCATTTGAGGCCTACTTGGAGGTGCGGTTTCTGGCAGGGCCTCTCTCCACACTGCAAGGGACTGGAGCCTGGACGGCCTGGTCAGAGTGAAGAGGCCAGGAACGGGTTCGATGCCCAAGGCCCCTTTATCCCAGCAGCCTCAGGGCAGCAGGGTGAGCAAGTGGCCTTCAGTGCCCCTAGGTCAGCCCTGCCCCATCACACACAGGCGCTGCTTCTGGGATTGCCCAGGAGCAGGCTGCGTGGAGTGTGTCCAGACATGCTCAGGCACCTCCCCAGGCTCATTCCATTAGCGCCTTTTCCCTGGTGCCTAGGCCTCATTTGAGGCCTACTTGGAGGGGAGGTTTCTGGCAGGGGCACTCTCCACACTGCAAGGGACTGTAGCCCGGATGGCCTGGTCAGAGGGAAAAGGCCAGCAAGGGGGTTGATGCCCAAGGCCTCTTTGGCCCAGCAGCCTCAGGGCAGCAGGGAGAGCAAGTGGCCCACTGTGCCCCTAGGTCGGCTCTGCCCCTTCACACACAGGCGCTTCTGCTCCTTGCCCAGGAGCTGCCTAACAGACTGTGGCTCACCCGAGCTCTCTGACGGTGCAGAGGGCTCGAAGATACGTGTGCATGTGGTTCTGCCTTGGCCTGGGTGTGTGGAGCCCCTAGTTGTCTCCCAGGCTCAGGGGCAAAGGCATGAGAGAGTAACACCCCAAAGCGCTTTTCTCCCAGGCTTGTGAACAGAGTGCGCGGCTTGCGGGAAAGGTGGGCCTCCCTCGGTGAGGCAGAGGTGGCCAGCCGGCGAGAGTGTTTTCAAACCGACCTTTGGAGGCAGCAGGTGAGGTCTTCCAGCGGCACAGTGCTGGTTCTGCTCAGAGGCCCCACAGGCCAGGTGCAGGTCCCAGCAAGTAGCCTGCCCCAGGCCAGCCTTAACCAGACCTTCCTGGCCTCCGGTCGTACTGCCCCACGAAGGAGCAGGCTGCGTGCTGTGTGTCCACACATGCTCAGGCGCCTCCGCAGTCTCATTCCCTTAGCGCCTTTCCCATGATTCCTAGGCCTCATTTGAGGCCTACTTAGAGGGGAGGTATCTGGCAAGGGCTCTCTCCACACTCCAAGGGTCTGGAGCACGGATGTCCTGGTCAGTGGGAAGAGGCCAGCAAGGGGTTCGATGCCCAAGGCCTCTTTGGTCCAGCAGCCTCAGGGCAGCAGGAGGAGCAAGTGGCCCACTGTTCCCCTGCATCGGCCCTGCCACTTCAACCACAGGCGCTCCTGCTGGGCTTGCCCAGGAGGAGTCTGACAGACTGTGGCTCACCCGAGCTCTCTGATGGTGCAGAGGGCCGGAAGAGGCGTGTGCATGTGGTTCTGCCTTGGCCTGCGTTAGTGGAACCCCTAGATGTCCCCCAGGCTCAGGAGCATAGGCCTGAGGGAGGAACACACCGAAGCGCTTTTCTCCCAGACTTGGGAGCAGAGTGCACGGCTTCCGGCAAACACATGCCTCCCTCGGTGAGGGAGAGGCGGCCAGCCAGTGAGAGTGCTTGCAAACCGACCTTTGGAGACTGCCGGTGAGGTCTTCCCGCGGCACAGTGCTGGTTCTTCTCAGAGGTCCCACAGGCCAGTGGCAGGTCCCAGCACGGACCTTGCCGCAGGACAACCTTAACCAGACCTTTCTGGCCTCAGGGGGTACTGCCTCACCAATGGACAGGCGGCGGGGTGTGTGTCCAGACATGCCCAGGCACCTACCCAGTCTCATTCCCTTAGCACCTTTCCCATGGTTCCTAGGCCTCATTTGAGGCCTAATTAGAGGGGAGGTTTCTGGCAGGGCCTCTCTCCACACTGCAAGGGCCTGGAGCCTGGACGGCCTGGTCAGAGGGAAGAGGCCAGCAAGGGGGTCGATGCCCAAGGCTTGTTTCTCCCAGCAGCCTCAGGGAGGCAGGTTGAGCAGGTAGCCCACAGTCCCCTACGTGGGCCCTGACCCATCACAGACAGGCGCTGCTCCGGGGTTTGCCCAGGAGCTGTCTGAAAGACTCTGGTTCACCCGAGCTCTCTGACGGTGTAGGGGGCAGGAAAGGACGTGTATATGTGGTTCTTCCTTGGCCTGGGTGTGTTGCGCCCCTAGCTGTCCCCTAGGCTCAGGGGCAAGAGCCCTGAGAGAGGACTACCCCGAAGCATTTTTCTCCCGGCCTGTGAGCAGAGTGCGCAGCTTGCGGCAATTGTGGGACTCGCTCGGGGAGAGTGCTTGCAAACTGGCCTTTGAATCAGCCGGGGAGGTCTTCCAGCAGCAAAGAGCTGGTTCTGCTCAGAGGCCCCACAGACAACAGGCAGATTCCAGCATGGAACCTGTCCCAGGCCAGACTTGCCCAGACATTCCTGGCCTCTGGGGAACTGCCCACGAAGGGGCAGGCTGCAGGAAGTGTGTCCAGATATGCTGAGGCACCTCCTCAGGCTCCTTCCCTGAGTGCTTTTCCCCTGGTTCCTGGGCCTCATTTGAGGCCTAGTTGGAGGGGAGATTTCTGGCAGGGGCTCTCTCCACACTCCAAGGGCCTGGAGCCCGGATGGCCTGGTCAGAGGTAAGAGGCCAGCAAGGGGGTCGATGTCCAAGGCCTCTTTGGCCCAGCAGCCTCAGGGCAGTAGGGAGAGTAAGTGGCCCACTGTGCCCCTAGGTCGGCCCTGCCCCATCACACACAGGCGCTGCTGCTGGGTTTGGGCAGGAGATGGCGTGACAGACTCTGGCTCACCCAAGATCTCTGACAGTGTAGGGGGCAGGAAGAGACATGGTCATGTGATTCTGCCTTGGCCTGGGTGTGTGGACACTTGCTCTGCATTTCCCTGTGACCAAGCTGTCTGAGCTCCAGGCTCTGACTGTGTGAAAACAGCCCATGCCAGCACCTCCCCTTTGAGTAGGCCTTAAATTAGGTCAAGCTCAGGGGAAAAGCGCTAGGGGTAAGAGCCTAGGGAGGCGACCGGGCATGTCTAGACACACACCCCGCAGCCTGCCCCTTCATGGGGCAGCAGCACCAGAGGCCAGGAACGTCTGGGAAAGGCTGGCCAAGGACAGGGGTATTGCTGGGCCCTTCCCATGGCCTGTGGGGACTCTGAGCAGAACCGGCCCCTTCCCGCAGGAAGACCTCCCTAACTGCCTCCAAAGGCCGATTTGCAAGCATTCTCAACAGACTGCTGCCGCTCCCTGCCGAGGGAGGCCTGCTTTTCCCGCAAGTCACGCACTCTGCTCTTAAGCCCGGGAGAAAAGCGCTTCGGTGTGGTCCTTTCTCTGGGCCCTTGCCCCTGAGCCCCGAGTCAAGCTTGGACATCCACATTGCCAGGAAGAGGCAGAATCACATGCATACATTTGTTCCTGCCCCCTGCACCTTCCGAGGAATTGATTGAGCCAGAGTCTGTCAGACATGCCCTCCGCAGCCCCAGCAGGCCTGCCTGTGTGTCAGAGGGCAGAGCTGACCTAGGGGGAGAGTGGGCCTCTTGCTCTCCCAGCTGCGCTGAGGCTGCTGGGGCAAAGAGGAATTGGGCATCCACATCCTGGCTCCGCACTTCCCAGTGACCAGGTCGTCGGAGCTCCAGGCTCTTGCTGTGTGAAAACAGCCCATGCCAGCACCTCCCCTCCAAGTAGGCCTTAAATTAGGCGAAGCAGAGGGGAAATGCGCTAGGGGGTAAGAGCCTGGGGAGGCGACCAGGCATGTCTGGACACACTCCCCGCAGCCTGCCCTTCATGGGGCAGCAGCCCCGGAGGCCCGGAAGGTCTGGGCAACCCTGGCCAAGGGCAGAGACCATGCTGGGTGCTGCCCCTGGCCTGTGGGTCCTCTCAGCAGAACCACCCCTTTCCCGCATGAAGACCTCCCCGGCTGCCTCCAAGGGCCGGTTGGAAGCCTTCTCGCCAGCTGCCGCACCTCCCACCCCAAGGGAGGCTTGTTTTTCCCGCAAGTCGCGCAATCCGCTCCCAAGCCGGGAGAAAAGCACATCGGGGTGGTCCTTTCTCTGGGACCTTGCCCCTCAGCTTGGAGTCAAGCTTGGAAGTCCACACTCCCAGGTCGAGGCAGAACCACATGCACATGTCTATTACTGTGCCCTACACCTTCCGAGAGCTCGAGTGAGCCAGAGTATGTCAGGCCGCTCCTCGGCCACCCCAGCAGCACAGCCTGTGTGTCAAGGGGCAGAGCCGACCTAGGGGCAGAGTGGGCCTCGTGCTCTCGCAGCTGCCCTGAGGCTGCTAGACTAAAGAGGCCTTGGGCATCCACCCCCTTGCTCCCCACTTCCCTCTCAGCAGGCTGCCTGAGCTCCAAGGCCTTGCACTGCGGAGACAGCCTCTGCCAGCACCTTCCCTCCGAGAAGGACTCACAAGAGGCCTAGATGGAGGGGAAATGCGCTAGGGGGTAAGAGACTGGGGAGGAGGCCGGGAATGTCTAGAGACACACACCGCAGCCTGCTCCTTCATGGGACAGCAGCCCTGGAGGCCAGGAAGGTCTGGGCAAGGCTGACCAAGGGCAGGAATCTTGCTGGGTGTTTCCCCTGGCCTGTGGGGACTCTGAGGAGAACCAGGCCTCTCCCGTAGGAAGACCTCCCCGACTGCCTCCAACAGCCGGTTTGCAAGCATTCTCGCCAGACTGCTGCCGCTCCCTGCCGAGGGAGGCCTGCTTTTCCCGCAAGTCGCGCACTCTGCTCTTAAGCCCGGAAGAAAAGCGCTTCGGGGTGGTCCTTTCTCTGGGCCCTTGCCCCTGAGCCTGGAGTCAAGCTTGGCCAGGAAGAGGCAGAATCACATGCATACGTTTGTTCCTGCCCTCTGTACCTTCCGAGGACTTGGTTGAGCCAGAGTCTGTCAGACATGTCCTCCGCAGCCCCAGCAGGCCTGCCTGAGTGTCAAGTGGCAGAGCTGATCTAGGGGCAGAGTGGGCCTCCTGCTCTCCCAGTAGCCCGGAACCTGCTGGGCCAAAGAAGAGTAGGGCAGGCACACACTTGCTCCGCACTGCCCTGTGACGAGGCCGTCGGAGCTCCAGGCTCTTGCTGTGTGAAAACAGCCCATGTCAACACCTTTCCTCCGAGTAGGCCTTAAATTAGGCCAAGCACAGGGGAAATGCGCTAGGGGGTAAGAGACTGGGGAGGTGACCAGGCATGTCTGGACACACTCCCCGCAGCCTGTCCCTTCATGAGGCAGCAGCCCCAGAGGCCCGGAAGGTCTGTGCAACCCTGGCCAAGGACAGAGACCATGCTGGGTGTTTCCACTGGCCTGGGGGTCCTCTCAGCAGAACCACCCCTTTCCCGCATGAAGACCTCCCCGGCTGCCTCCAAGGGCCGGTGGCAAGCATTCTCGCCGGCTGCCGCACGACCCTCCCCAAGGGAGGCCTGTTTTTCCCGCAAGTCGCGCAATACGCTCCCAAGCGGGGAGAAAAGCACATCGGGGTGGTCCTTTCTCTGGGCCGTTTTCCCTGAGCCTGGAGTCAACCTTGGGGGTCCACACTCCCAGACCAAGAAAGAACCACATGCACACGTCGTTTCCTGAGCCCTGCACCTTCCGAGAGCTCAAGTGAGCCAGAGTCTCTCAGGCAGCTCTTCGGCCACCCCAGCAGCACAGCCTGTGTGTCAAGGGGCAGAGCCGACCTAGGGGCAGAGTGGGCCTCCTGCTCTCCCAGCTGCCCTGAGGCTGCTGGGAGAAAAAGGTTTTGGGCATCCAACCCATTGCTCCCCACTTCCCTCTCACCAGGCCGTCTGAGCTCCAAGTCCTTGCAGTGTGGAGACAGCCTCTGCCAGCACCTTCCCTCCGAGTAGGACTCAAAAGAGGCCTAGATCCAGGGGAAATGCGCTAGGGGGTAAGAGACTGGGGAGGAAGCCGGGCATGTCTAGACACACACGCCGCAGCCTGCCCCTTAATGGGACAGCAGCCCCGGAGGCCAGGAAGGTCTGGGCAAGGCTGACCAAGGGCAGGAATCTTGCTGGGTGTCTTCCCTGGCCTGTGGGGACTCTGAGGAGAACCAGGCCTCTCCCGTAGGAAGACCTCCCCGACTGCCTCCAAAGGCCGGTTTGCAAGCATTCTCGCCAGACTGCTGCCGCTCCCTGCCGAGGGAGGCCTGCTTTTCCCGCAAGTCGCGCACTCTGCTCTTAAGCCCGGGAGAAAAGCACTTCGGGGTGGTCCTTTCTCTGGGCCCTTGCCCCTGAGCCTGGAGTCAAGCTTGGACGTCCACATTGCCAGGAAGAGGCAGAATCACGTGCATACGTTTGTTCCTGCCGCCTGCAACTTCCGAGGACTTGGTTGAGCCAGAGTCTGTCAGACATGTCCTCCGCAGCCCCAGCAGGCCTGCCTGAGTGTCAAGTGGCAGGGCTGATCTAGGGGCAGAGTGGGCCTCCTGCTCTCCCAGCTGCCCGGAGGCTGCTGGGCCAAAGAGGACTTGGGCATCCACACACTTGCTCCGCACTTCCCTGTGACGAGGCGGTCTGAGCTCCAGGCTCTTGCTGTGTGAAAACAGCCCATGCCAGCACCTGCCCTCGGAGTATGCCTTAAATTAGGCCAAGCACAGGGCAAATGCGCTAGGGGGTAAGAGACTGGGGAGGTGACGAGGCATGTCTGGACACACTCCCCGCAGCCTGCCCTTCATGAGGCAGCAGCCCCGGAGGCCAGGAAGGTCTGTGCAACCCTGGCCAAGGACAGAGACCATGCTGGGTGCTGCCCCTGGCCTGTGGGTCCTCTCCTCAGAACCACCCCTTTCCCGCATGAAGACCTCCCCGGCTGCCTCCAAGGGCCCGTTGAAAGCATTCTCGCCGGCTGCCGCACGTCCCTCCCCAAGGGAGGCCTGTTTTTCCCGCAAGTCGCGCAATCCGCTCCCAAGCCGGGAGAAAAGCACATCGGGGTGGTCCTTTCTCTGGGCCCTTGCCCCTGAGCCTCGAGTCAACCTTGGAGGTCCACACTCCCAGACCAAGAAAGAACCACATGCACACGCCGTTTCCTGAGCCCTGCACCTTCCGAGAACTCGAGTGAGCCAGCGTCTCTCAGGCATATCCTCGGCCACCCCAGCAGCACAGCCTGTGTGCCAAGGGGCAGAGCCGACCTAGGGGCAGAGTGGGCCTCTTGCTCTCCCAGCTGCCCTGAGGCTGCTGGGTGCAAAAGGCTTTGGGCATCCAACCCATTGCTCCCCACTTCCCTCTCACCAGGCCGTCTGAGCTCCAAGTCCTTGCAGTGTGGAGACAGCCTCTGCCAGCACCTTCCCTCCGAGTAGGACTCAAAAGAGGCCTAGATCCAGGGGAAATGCGCTAGGGGGTAAGAGACTGGGGAGGAAGCCGGGCATGTCTAGTCACACACGCCGCAGCCTGCCCCTTCATGGGACAGCGGCCCCGGAGGCCAGGAAGGTCTGGGCAAGGCTGACCAAGGGCAGGAATCTTGCTGGGTGTTTCCCCTGGCCTGTGGGGACTCTGAGGAGAACCAGGCCTCTCCCGTAGGAAGACCTCCCCGACTGCCTCCAAAGGCCGGTTTGCAAGCATTCTCGCCAGACTGCTGCCGCTCCCTGCCGAGGGAGGCCTGCTTTTCCCGCAAGTCGCGCACTCTGCTCTTAAGCCCGTGAGAAGAGCGCTTCGGGGTGGTCCTTTCTCTGGGCCCTTGCCCCTGAGCCTGGAGTCAAGCTTGGACGTCCACATTGCCAGGAAGAGGCAGAATCACGTGCATACGTTTGTTCCTGCCACCTGCAACTTCCGAGGACTTGGTTGAGCCAGAGTCTGTCAGACATGTCCTCCGCAGCCCCAGCAGGCCTGCCTGAGTGTCAAGTGGCAGGGCTGATCTAGGGGCAGAGTGGGCCTCCTGCTCTCCCAGCTGCCCGGAGGCTGCTGGGCCAAAGCGGACTTGGGCATCCACACACTTGCTCCGCACTTCCCTGTGACGAGGCGGTCTGAGCTCCAGGCTCTTGCTGTGTGAAAACAGCCCATGCCAGCACCTGCCCTCCGAGTATGCCTTAAATTAGGCCAAGCACAGGGCAAATGCGCTAGGGGGTAAGAGACTGGGGAGGTGACGAGGCATGTCTGGACACACTCCCCGCAGCCTGCCCTTCATGAGGCAGCAGCCCCGGAGGCCAGGAAGGTCGGGGCAACCCTGGCCAAGGACAGAGACCATGCTGGGTGCTGCCCCTGGCCTGTGGGTCCTCTCTTCAGAACCACCCCTTTCCCGCATGAAGACCTCCCCGGCTTCCTACAAGGGCCCGATGCAAGCATTCTCGCCGGCTGCCGCACGTCCCTCCCCAAGGGAGGCCTGTTTTTCCCGCTAGTCGCGCAATCCGCTCCCAAGCCGGGAGAAAAGCACATCGGGGTGGTCCTTTCTCTGGGCCCTTGCCCCTGAGCCTGGAGTCAACCTTGGGGGTCCACACTCCCAGACCAAGAAAGAACCACATGCACACGCCGTTTCCTGAGCCCTGCACCTTCTGAGAGCTCGAGTGAGCCAGAGTCTCTCAGGCAGCTCCTCGGCCACCCCAGCAGCAAAGCCTGTGTGTCAAGGGGCAGAGCCGACCTAGGGGCAGAGTGGGCCTCTTGCTCTCTCCCAGGTGCCCTGAGGCTGCTGGGAGAAAAAGGCTTTGGGCATCCAACCCATTGCTCCCCACTTCCCTCTCACCAGGCCGTCTGAGCTCCAAGTCCTTGCAGTGTGGAGACAGCCTCTGCCAGCACCTTCCCTTCGAGTAGGACTCAAAAGAGGCCTAGATCCAGGGGAAATACGCTAGGGGGTAAGAGACTGGGGAGGAAGCCGGGCATGTCTAGTCACACACGCCGCAGCCTGCTCCTTCATGGGACAGCAGCCCCGGAGGCCAGGAAGGTCTGGGCAAGGCTGACCAAGGGCAGGAATCTTGCTGGGTGTTTCCCCTGGCCTGTGGGGACTCTGAGGAGAACCAGGCCTCTCCCGTAGGAAGACCTCCCCGACTGCCTCCAAAGGCCGGTTTGCAAGCATTCTCGCCAGACTGCTGCCGCTCCCTGCCGAGGGAGGCCTGCTTTTCCCGCAAGTCGCGCACTCTGCTCTTAAGCCCGGGAGAAAAGCGCTTCGGGGTGGTCCTTTTTCTGGGCCCTTGCCCCTGAGCCTGGAGTCAAGCTTGGACGTCCACATTGCCAGGAAGAGGCAGAATCACGTGCATACCTTTGTTCCTGCCGTCTTCACCATCCGAGGACTTGGTTGAGCCAGAGTCTGTCAGACATGTCCTCCGCAGCCCCAGCAGGCCTGCCTGAGTGTCAAGTGGCAGGGCTGATCTAGGGGCAGAGTGGGCCTCCTGCTCTCCCAGTAGCCCGGAACCTGCTGGGCCAAAGAAGAGTAGGGCATCCACACACTTGCTCCGCACTCCCCTATGACGAGGCCGTCGGAGCTCCAGGCTCTTGCTGTGTGAAAACAGCCCATGTCAACACCTTTCCTCCGAGTAGGCCTTAAATTAGGCCAAGCACAGGGGAAATGCGCTAGGGGGTAAGAGACTGGGGAGGTGACCAGGCATGTCTGGACACACTCCCTGCAGCCTGCCCCTTCATGAGGCAGCAGCCCCAGAGGCCCGGAAGGTCTGTGCAACCCTGGCCAAGGACAGAGACCATGCTGGGTGTTTCCCCTGGCCTGTGGGTCCTCTCAGCAGAACCACCCATTTCCCGCATGAAGACCTCCCCGGCTGCCTCCAAGGGCCGGTGGCAAGCATTCTCGCCGGCTGCCGCACGACCCTCCCCAAGGGAGGCCTGTTTTTCCCGCAAGTCGCGCAATACGCTCCCAAGCCGGGAGAAAAGCACATCGGGGTGGTCCTTTCTCTGGGCCGTTTTCCCTGAGCCTGGAGTCAACCTTGGGGGTCCACACTCCCAGACCAAGAAAGAACCACATGCACACGTCGTTTCCTGAGCCCTGCACCTTCCGAGAGCTCAAGTGAGCCAGAGTCTCTCAGGCAGCTCTTCGGCCACCCCAGCAGCACAGCCTGTGTGTCAAGGGGCAGAGCCGACCTAGGGGCAGAGTGGGCCTCCTGCTCTCCCAGCTGCACTGAGGCTGCTGGGAGAAAAAGGTTTTGGGCATCCAACCCATTGCTCCCCACTTCCCTCTCACCAGGCCGTCTGAGCTCCAAGTCCTTGCAGTGTGGAGACAGCCTCTGCCAGCACCTTCCCTCCGAGTAGGACTCAAAAGAGGCCTATGTCCAGGGGAAATGCGCTAGGGGGTAAGAGACTGGGGAGGAAGCCGGGCATGTCTAGACACACGCCGCAGCCTGCCCCTTCATGGGACAGCAGCCCCGGAGGCCAGGAAGGTCTGGGCAAGGCTGACCAAGGGCAGGAATCTTGCTGGGTGTCTTCCCTGGCCTGTGGGGACTCTGAGGAGAACTAGGCCTCTCCCGTAGGAAGACCTCCCCGACTGCCTCCAAAGGCCGGTTTGCAAGCATTCTCGCCAGACTGCTGCCGCTCCCTGCCGAGAGAGGCCTGCTTTTCCCGCAAGTCGCGCACTCTGCTCTTAAGCCCGGGAGAAAAGCGCTTCGGGGTGGTCCTTTCTCTGGGCCCTTGCCCCTGAGCCTGGAGTCAAGCTTGGACGTCCACATTGCCAGGAAGAGGCAGAATCACGTGCATACGTTTGTTCCTGCCGCCTGCAACTTCCGAGGACTTGGTTGAGCCAGAGTCTGTCAGACATGTCCTCCGCAGCCCCAGCAGGCCTGCCTGAGTGTCAAGTGGCAGGGCTGATCTAGGGGCAGAGTGGGCCTCCTGCTCTCCCAGATGCCCGGAGGCTGCTGGGCCAAAGAGGACTTGGGCATCCACACACTTGCTCCGCACTTCCCTGTGACGAGGCGGTCTGAGCTCCAGGCTCTTGCTGTGTGTAAACAGCCCATGCCAGCACCAGCCCTCCGAGTAGGCCTTAAATTAGGCCAAGCACAGGGCAAATGCGCTAGGGGGTAAGAGACTGGGGAGGTGACGAGGCATGTCTGGACACACTCCCCGCAGCCTGCCCTTCATGAGGCAGCAGCCCCGGAGGCCAGGAAGGTCGGGGCAACCCTGGCCAAGGACAGAGACCATGCTGGGTGCTGCCCCTGGCCTGTGGGTCCTCTCTTCAGAACCACCCCTTTCCCGCATGAAGACCTCCCCGGCTGCCTCCAAGGGCCCGTTGAAAGCATTCTCGCCGGCTGCCGCACGTCCCTCCCCAAGGGAGGCCTGTTTTTCCCGCAAGTCGCGCAATCCGCTCCCAAGCCGGGAGAAAAGCACATCGGGGTGGTCCTTTCTCTGGGCCCTTGCCCCTGAGCCTCGAGTCAACCTTGGAGGTCCACACTCCCAGACCAAGAAAGAACCACATGCACACGCCGTTTCCTGAGCCCTGCACCTTCCGATAGCTCGAGTGAGCCAGCGTCTCTCAGGCATATCCTCAGCCACCCCAGCAGCACAGCCTGTGTGCCAAGGGGCAGAGCCGACCTAGGGGCAGAGTGGGCCTCTTGCTCTCCCAGCTGCCCTGAGGCTGCTGGGTGAAAAAGGCTTTGGGCATCCAACCCATTGCTCCCCACTTCCCTCTCACCAGGCCGTCTGAGCTCCAAGTCCTTGCAGTGTGGAGACAGCCTCTACCAGCACCTTCCCTCCGAGTAGGACTCAAAAGAGGCCTAGATCCAGGGGAAATGCGCTAGGGGGTCAGAGACTGGGGAGGAAGCCGGGCATGTCTAGTCACACCTGCAGCCTGCCCCTTCATGGGACAGCGGCCGCGGAGGCCAGGAAGGTCTGGGCAAGGCTGACCAAGGGCAGGAATCTTGCTGGGTGTTTCCCCTGGCCTGTGGGGACTCTGAGGAGAACCAGGCCTCTCCCGTAGGAAGACCTCCCCGACTGCCTCCAAAGGCCGGTTTGCAAGCATTCTCGCCAGATTGCTGCCGCTCCCTGCCGAGGGAGGCCTGCTTTTCCCGCAAGTCGCGCACTCTGCTCTTAAGCCCGGGAGAAAAGCGCTTCGGGGTGGTCCTTTTTCTGGGCCCTTGCCCCTGAGCCTGGAGTCAAGCTTGGACGTCCACATTGCCAGGAAGAGGCAGAATCACGTGCATACGTTTGTTCCTGCCGCCTGCAACTTCCGAGGACTTGGTTGAGCCAGAGTCTGTCAGACATGTCCTCCGCAGCCCCAGCAGGCCTGCCTGAGTGTCAAGTGGCAGGGCTGATCTAGGGGCAGAGTGGGCCTCCTGCTCTCCCAGCTGCCCGGAGGCTGCTGGGCCAAAGAGGACTTGGGCATCCACACACTTGCTCCGCACTTCCCTGTGACGAGGCGGTCTGAGCTCCAGGCTCTTGCTGTGTGTAAACAGCCCATGCCAGCACCTGCCCTCCGAGTATGCCTTAAATTAGGCCAGCACAGGGCAAATGCGCTAGGGGGTAAGAGACTGGGGAGGTGACGAGGCATGTCTGGACACACTCCCCGCAGCCTGCCCTTCATGAGGCAGCAGCCCCGGAGGCCAGGAAGGTCGGGGCAACCCTGGCCAAGGACAGAGACCATGCTGGGTGCTGCCCCTGGCCTGTGGGTCCTCTCTTCAGAACCACCCCTTTCCCGCATGAAGACCTCCCCGGCTGCCTCCAAGGGCCCGTTGAAAGCATTCTCGCCGGCTGCCGCACGTCCCTCCCCAAGGGAGGCCTGTTTTTCCCGCAAGTCGCGCAATCCGCTCCCAAGCCGGGAGAAAAGCACATCGGGGTGGTCCTTTCTCTGGGCCCTTGCCCCTGAGCCTGGAGTCAACCTTGGAGGTCCACACTCCCAGACCAAGAAAGAACCACATGCACACGCCGTTTCCTGAGCCCTGCACCTTCCTAGAACTCGAGTGAGCCAGCGTCTCTCAGGCATATCCTGGGCCACCCCAGCAGCACAGCCTGTGTGCCAAGGGGCAGAGCCGACCTAGGGGCAGAGTGGGCCTCTTGCTCTCCCAGCTGCCCTGAGGCTGCTGGGTGAAAAAGGCTTTGGGCATCCAACCCATTGCTCCCCACTTCCCTCTCACCAGGCCGTCTGAGCTCCAAGTCCTTGCAGTGTGGAGACAGCCTCTACCAGCACCTTCCCTCCGAGTAGGACTCAAAAGAGGCCTAGATCCAGGGGAAATGCGCTAGGGGGTCAGAGACTGGGGAGGAAGCCGGGCATGTCTAGTCACACCTGCAGCCTGCCCCTTCATGGGACAGCGGCCGCGGAGGCCAGGAAGGTCTGGGCAAGGCTGACCAAGGGCAGGAATCTTGCTGGGTGTTTCCCCTGGCCTGTGGGGACTCTGAGGAGAACCAGGCCTCTCCCGTAGGAAGACCTCCCCGACTGCCTCCAAAGGCCGGTTTGCAAGCATTCTCGCCAGATTGCTGCCGCTCCCTGCCGAGGGAGGCCTGCTTTTCCCGCAAGTCGCGCACTCTGCTCTTAAGCCCGGGAGAAAAGCGCTTCGGGGTGGTCCTTTTTCTGGGCCCTTGCCCCTGAGCCTGGAGTCAAGCTTGGACGTCCACATTGCCAGGAAGAGGCAGAATCACGTGCATACGTTTGTTCCTGCCGCCTGCAACTTCCGAGGACTTGGTTGAGCCAGAGTCTGTCAGACATGTCCTCCGCAGCCCCAGCAGGCCTGCCTGAGTGTCAAGTGGCAGGGCTGATCTAGGGGCAGAGTGGGCCTCCTGCTCTCCCAGCTGCCCGGAGGCTGCTGGGCCAAAGAGGACTTGGGCATCCACACACTTGCTCCGCACTTCCCTGTGACGAGGCGGTCTGAGCTCCAGGCTCTTGCTGTGTGTAAACAGCCCATGCCAGCACCTGCCCTCCGAGTATGCCTTAAATTAGGCCAGCACAGGGCAAATGCGCTAGGGGGTAAGAGACTGGGGAGGTGACGAGGCATGTCTGGACACACTCCCCGCAGCCTGCCCTTCATGAGGCAGCAGCCCCGGAGGCCAGGAAGGTCGGGGCAACCCTGGCCAAGGACAGAGACCATGCTGGGTGCTGCCCCTGGCCTGTGGGTCCTCTCTTCAGAACCACCCCTTTCCTGCATGAAGACCTCCCCGGCTGCCTCCAAGGGCCCGTTGAAAGCATTCTCGCCGGCTGCCGCACGTCCCTCCCCAAGGGAGGCCTGTTTTTCCCGCAAGTCGCGCAATCCGCTCCCAAGCCGGGAGAAAAGCACATCGGGGTGGTCCTTTCTCTGGGCCCTTGCCCCTGAGCCTGGAGTCAACCTTGGAGGTCCACACTCCCAGACCAAGAAAGAACCACATGCACACGCCGTTTCCTGAGCCCTGCACCTTCCTAGAACTCGAGTGAGCCAGCGTCTCTCAGGCATATCCTGGGCCACCCCAGCAGCACAGCCTGTGTGCCAAGGGGCAGAGCCGACCTAGGGGCAGAGTGGGCCTCTTGCTCTCCCAGCTGCCCTGAGGCTGCTGGGAGAAAAAGGCTTTGGGCATCCAACCCATTGCTCCCCACTTCCCTCTCACCAGGCCGTCTGAGCTCCAAGTCCTTGCAGTGTGGAGACAGCCTCTGCCAGCACCTTCCCTCCGAGTAGGACTCAAAAGAGGCCTAGATCCAGGGGAAATGCGCTAGGGGGTAAGAGACTGGGGAGGAAGCCGGGCATGTCTAGTCACACACGCCGCAGCCTGCTCCTTCATGGGACAGCAGCCCCGGAGGCCAGGAAGTTCTGGACAAGGCTGACCAAGGGCAGGAATCTTGCTGGGTGTTTCCCCTGGCCTGTGGGGACTCTGAGGAGAACCAGGCCTCTCCCGTAGGAAGACCTCCCCGACTGCCTCCAAAGGCCGGTTTGCAAGCATTCTCGCCAGACTGCTGCCGCTCCCTGCCGAGGGAGGCCTGCTTTTCCCGCAAGTCGCGCACTCTGCTCTTAAGCCCGGGAGAAAAGCGCTTCGGGGTGGTCCTTTTTCTGGGCCCTTGCCCCTGAGCCTGGAGTCAAGCTTGGACGTCCACATTGCCAGGAAGAGGCAGAATCACGTGCATACGTTTGTTCCTGCCGCCTGCAACTTCCGAGGACTTGGTTGAGCCAGAGTCTGTCAGACATGTCCTCCGCAGCCCCAGCAGGCCTGCCTGAGTGTCAAGTGGCAGGGCTGATCTAGGGGCAGAGTGGGCCTCCTGCTCTCCCAGATGCCCGGAGGCTGCTGGGCCAAAGAGGACTTGGGCATCCACACACTTGCTCCGCACTTCCCTGTGACGAGGCGGTCTGAGCTCCAGGCTCTTGCTGTGTGTAAACAGCCCATGCCAGCACCAGCCCTCCGAGTAGGCCTTAAATTAGGCCAAGCACAGGGCAAATGCGCTAGGGGGTAAGAGACTGGGGAGGTGACGAGGCATGTCTGGACACACTCCCCGCAGCCTGCCCTTCATGAGGCAGCAGCCCCGGAGGCCAGGAAGGTCGGGGCAACCCTGGCCAAGGACAGAGACCATGCTGGGTGCTGCCCCTGGCCTGTGGGTCCTCTCTTCAGAACCACCCCTTTCCCGCATGAAGACCTCCCCGGCTGCCTCCAAGGGCCCGTTGAAAGCATTCTCGCCGGCTGCCGCACGTCCCTCCCCAAGGGAGGCCTGTTTTTCCCGCAAGTCGCGCAATCCGCTCCCAAGCCGGGAGAAAAGCACATCGGGGTGGTCCTTTCTCTGGGCCCTTGCCCCTGAGCCTCGAGTCAACCTTGGAGGTCCACACTCCCAGACCAAGAAAGAACCACATGCACACGCCGTTTCCTGAGCCCTGCACCTTCCGAGAGCTCGAGTGAGCCAGCGTCTCTCAGGCATATCCTCAGCCACCCCAGCAGCACAGCCTGTGTGCCAAGGGGCAGAGCCGACCTAGGGGCAGAGTGGGCCTCTTGCTCTCCCAGCTGCCCTGAGGCTGCTGGGTGAAAAAGGCTTTGGGCATCCAACCCATTGCTCCCCACTTCCCTCTCACCAGGCCGTCTGAGCTCCAAGTCCTTGCAGTGTGGAGACAGCCTCTACCAGCACCTTCCCTCCGAGTAGGACTCAAAAGAGGCCTAGATCCAGGGGAAATGCGCTAGGGGGTCAGAGACTGGGGAGGAAGCCGGGCATGTCTAGTCACACCTGCAGCCTGCCCCTTCATGGGACAGCGGCCGCGGAGGCCAGGAAGGTCTGGGCAAGGCTGACCAAGGGCAGGAATCTTGCTGGGTGTTTCCCCTGGCCTGTGGGGACTCTGAGGAGAACCAGGCCTCTCCCGTAGGAAGACCTCCCCGACTGCCTCCAAAGGCCGGTTTGCAAGCATTCTCGCCAGATTGCTGCCGCTCCCTGCCGAGGGAGGCCTGCTTTTCCCGCAAGTCGCGCACTCTGCTCTTAAGCCCGGGAGAAAAGCGCTTCGGGGTGGTCCTTTTTCTGGGCCCTTGCCCCTGAGCCTGGAGTCAAGCTTGGACGTCCACATTGCCAGGAAGAGGCAGAATCACGTGCATACGTTTGTTCCTGCCGCCTGCAACTTCCGAGGACTTGGTTGAGCCAGAGTCTGTCAGACATGTCCTCCGCAGCCCCAGCAGGCCTGCCTGAGTGTCAAGTGGCAGGGCTGATCTAGGGGCAGAGTGGGCCTCCTGCTCTCCCAGCTGCCCGGAGGCTGCTGGGCCAAAGAGGACTTGGGCATCCACACACTTGCTCCGCACTTCCCTGTGACGAGGCGGTCTGAGCTCCAGGCTCTTGCTGTGTGTAAACAGCCCATGCCAGCACCTGCCCTCCGAGTATGCCTTAAATTAGGCCAGCACAGGGCAAATGCGCTAGGGGGTAAGAGACTGGGGAGGTGACGAGGCATGTCTGGACACACTCCCCGCAGCCTGCCCTTCATGAGGCAGCAGCCCCGGAGGCCAGGAAGGTCGGGGCAACCCTGGCCAAGGACAGAGACCATGCTGGGTGCTGCCCCTGGCCTGTGGGTCCTCTCTTCAGAACCACCCCTTTCCTGCATGAAGACCTCCCCGGCTGCCTCCAAGGGCCCGTTGAAAGCATTCTCGCCGGCTGCCGCACGTCCCTCCCCAAGGGAGGCCTGTTTTTCCCGCAAGTCGCGCAATCCGCTCCCAAGCCGGGAGAAAAGCACATCGGGGTGGTCCTTTCTCTGGGCCCTTGCCCCTGAGCCTGGAGTCAACCTTGGAGGTCCACACTCCCAGACCAAGAAAGAACCACATGCACACGCCGTTTCCTGAGCCCTGCACCTTCCTAGAACTCGAGTGAGCCAGCGTCTCTCAGGCATATCCTGGGCCACCCCAGCAGCACAGCCTGTGTGCCAAGGGGCAGAGCCGACCTAGGGGCAGAGTGGGCCTCTTGCTCTCCCAGCTGCCCTGAGGCTGCTGGGAGAAAAAGGCTTTGGGCATCCAACCCATTGCTCCCCACTTCCCTCTCACCAGGCCGTCTGAGCTCCAAGTCCTTGCAGTGTGGAGACAGCCTCTGCCAGCACCTTCCCTCCGAGTAGGACTCAAAAGAGGCCTAGATCCAGGGGAAATGCGCTAGGGGGTAAGAGACTGGGGAGGAAGCCGGGCATGTCTAGTCACACACGCCGCAGCCTGCTCCTTCATGGGACAGCAGCCCCGGAGGCCAGGAAGTTCTGGACAAGGCTGACCAAGGGCAGGAATCTTGCTGGGTGTTTCCCCTGGCCTGTGGGGACTCTGAGGAGAACCAGGCCTCTCCCGTAGGAAGACCTCCCCGACTGCCTCCAAAGGCCGGTTTGCAAGCATTCTCGCCAGACTGCTGCCGCTCCCTGCCGAGGGAGGCCTGCTTTTCCCGCAAGTCGCGCACTCTGCTCTTAAGCCCGGGAGAAAAGCGCTTCGGGGTGGTCCTTTTTCTGGGCCCTTGCCCCTGAGCCTGGAGTCAAGCTTGGACGTCCACATTGCCAGGAAGAGGCAGAATCACGTGCATACCTTTGTTCCTGCCGTCTTCACCATCCGAGGACTTGGTTGAGCCAGAGTCTGTCAGACATGTCCTCCGCAGCCCCAGCAGGCCTGCCTGAGTGTCAAGTGGCAGGGCTGATCTAGGGGCAGAGTGGGCCTCCTGCTCTCCCAGTAGCCCGGAACCTGCTGGGCCAAAGAAGAGTAGGGCATCCACACACTTGCTCCGCACTCCCCTATGACGAGGCCGTCGGAGCTCCAGGCTCTTGCTGTGTGAAAACAGCCCATGTCAACACCTTTCCTCCGAGTAGGCCTTAAATTAGGCCAAGCACAGGGGAAATGCGCTAGGGGGTAAGAGACTGGGGAGGTGACCAGGCATGTCTGGACACACTCCCTGCAGCCTGCCCCTTCATGAGGCAGCAGCCCCAGAGGCCCGGAAGGTCTGTGCAACCCTGGCCAAGGACAGAGACCATGCTGGGTGTTTCCACTGGCCTGTGGGTCCTCTCAGCAGAACCATCCATTTCCCGCATGAAGACCTCCCCGGCTGCCTCCAAGGGCCGGTGGCAAGCATTCTCGCCGGCTGCCGCACGACCCTCCCCAAGGGAGGCATGTTTTTCCCGCAAGTCGCGCAATACGCTCCCAAGCCGGGAGAAAAGCACATCGGGGTGGTCCTTTCTCTGGGCCGTTTTCCCTGAGCCTGGAGTCAACCTTGGGGGTCCACACTCCCAGACCAAGAAAGAACCACATGCACACGTCGTTTCCTGAGCCCTGCACCTTCCGAGAGCTCAAGTGAGCCAGAGTCTCTCAGGCAGCTCTTCGGCCACCCCAGCAGCACAGCCTGTGTGTCAAGGGGCAGAGCCGACCTAGGGGCAGAGTGGGCCTCCTGCTCTCCCAGCTGCCCTGAGGCTGCTGGGAGAAAAAGGTTTTGGGCATCCAACCCATTGCTCCCCACTTCCCTCTCACCAGGCCGTCTGAGCTCCAAGTCCTTGCAGTGTGTAGACAGCCTCTGCCAGCACCTTCCCTCCGAGTAGGACTCAAAAGAAGCCTATGTCCAGGGGAAATGCGCTAGGGGGTAAGAGACTGGGGAGGAAGACGGGCATGTCTAGACACACGCCGCAGCCTGCCCCTTCATGGGACAGCAGCCCCGGAGGCCAGGAAGGTCTGGGCAAGGCTGACCAAGGGCAGGAATCTTGCTGGGTGTCTTCCCTGGCCTGTGGGGACTCTGAGGAGAACTAGGCCTCTCCCGTAGGAAGACCTCCCCGACTGCCTCCAAAGGCCGGTTTGCAAGCATTCTCGCCAGACTGCTGCCGCTCCCTGCCGAGAGAGGCCTGCTTTTCCCGCAAGTCGCGCACTCTGCTCTTAAGCCCGGGAGAAAAGCGCTTCGGGGTGGTTCTTTCTCTGGGCCCTTGCCCCTGAGCCTGGAGTCAAGCTTGGACGTCCACATTGCCAGGAAGAGGCAGAATCACGTGCATACGTTTGTTCCTGCCGCCTGCAACTTCCGAGGACTTGGTTGAGCCAGAGTCTGTCAGACATGTCCTCCGCAGCCCCAGCAGGCCTGCCTGAGTGTCAAGTGGCAGGGCTGATCTAGGGGCAGAGTGGGCCTCCTGCTCTCCCAGCTGCCCGGAGGCTGCTGGGCCAAAGAGGACTTGGGCATCCACACACTTGCTCCGCACTTCCCTGTGACGAGGTGGTCTGAGCTCCAGGCTCTTGCTGTGTGTAAACAGCCCATGCCAGCACCTGCCCTCCGAGTAGGCCTTAAATTAGGCCAAGCACAGGGCAAATGCGCTAGGGGGTAAGAGACTGGGGAGGTGACGAGGCATGTCTGGACACACTCCCCGCAGCCTGCCCTTCATGAGGCAGCAGCCCCGGAGGCCAGGAAGGTCGGGGCAACCCTGGCCAAGGACAGAGACCATGCTGGGTGCTGCCCCTGGCCTGTGGGTCCTCTCTTCAGAACCACCCCTTTCCCGCATGAAGACCTCCCCGGCTGCCTCCAAGGGCCCGTTGAAAGCATTCTCGCCGGCTGCCGCACGTCCCTCCCCAAGGGAGGCCTGTTTTTCCCGCAAGTCGCGCAATCCGCTCCCAAGCCGGGAGAAAAGCACATCGGGGTGGTCCTTTCTCTGGGCCCTTGCCCCTGAGCCTGGAGTCAACCTTGGAGGTCCACACTCCCAGACCAAGAAAGAACCACATGCACACGCCGTTTCCTGAGCCCTGCACCTTCCGAGAGCTCGAGTGAGCCAGCGTCTCTCAGGCATATCCTCAGCCACCCCAGCAGCACAGCCTGTGTGCCAAGGGGCAGAGCCGACCTAGGGGCAGAGTGGGCCTCTTGCTCTCCCAGCTGCCCTGAGGCTGCTGGGTGAAAAAGGCTTTGGGCATCCAACCCATTGCTCCCCACTTCCCTCTCACCAGGCCGTCTGAGCTCCAAGTCCTTGCAGTGTGGAGACAGCCTCTACCAGCACCTTCCCTCCGAGTAGGACTCAAAAGAGGCCTAGATCCAGGGGAAATGCGCTAGGGGGTAAGAGACTGGGGAGGAAGCCGGGCATGTCTAGTCACACCCGCAGCCTGCCCCTTCATGGGACAGCGGCCGCGGAGGCCAGGAAGGTCTGGGCAAGGCTGACCAAGGGCAGGAATCTGGGTGTTTCCCCTGGCCTGTGGGGACTCTGAGGAGAACCAGGCCTCTCCCGTAGGAAGACCTCCCCGACTGCCTCCAAAGGCCGGTTTGCAAGCATTCTCGCCAGACTGCTGCCGCTCCCTGCCGAGGGAGGCCTGCTTTTCCCGCAAGTCGCGCACTCTGCTCTTAAGCCCGGGAGAAAAGCGCTTCGGGGTGGTCCTTTCTCTGGGCCGTTTCCCCTGAGCCTGGAGTCAACCTTGGGGGTCCACACTCCCAGACCAAGAAAGAACCACATGCACACGTCGTTTCCTGAGCCCTGCACCTTCCGAGAGCTCGAGTGAGCCAGAGTCTTTCAGGCAGCTCCTCGGCCACCCCAGCAGCACAGCCTGTGTGTCAAGGGGCAGAGCTGACCTAGGGGCAGAGTGGGCCTCTTGCTCTCCCAGCTGCCCTGAGGCTGCTGGGAGAAAGACCCATTGCTCCCCACTTCCCTCTCTCCAGGCCGTCTGAGCTCCAAGTCCTTGCAGTGTGGAGACAGCCTCTGCCTGCACGTCCCCTCCGACTTTGACCCAAAAGAGGCCTAGGCCAGGGAAAATATGCTACGGAGTATATGACTGGGGAAGCGACCACGCATGTCTAGACACACACGCCGCAGCCTGCTCCTTCATGGGGCAGGAGCCCCGGAGACCAGGAAGGTCTGGGCAAGGCTGGCCAAGGACAGGGGTCTTCCTGGGTCCTTCCCATGGCCTGTGGGGACTCTGAGCAGAACCGGCCCTTTCCCGCAGGAAGACCTCCCCAACTGCCTCCAAAGGCCGGATTGCAAGCCTTCTCGCCAGACTGCTGCCGCTCCCTACCGAGGGAGGCCTGCTTTTCCCGCAAGTCGCACACTCTGCTCTTAAGCCCAGGAGAAAAGCGCTTCAGGGTGGTCCTCTCTCTGGGCCCTTGCGCCTGAGCTTGGAGTCAAGCTTGGACATCCACATTGCCAGGAAGAGGCAGAATCACATGCATACTTTTGTTCCTGCCCCCTGCACCTTCCGAGGGCTTGATTGAGCCCTGTCAGACATGTCCTCCGCAGCCCCAGCAGTACTGCCTGTGTGTCAAGGGGCAGAGCCGACCTAGGGGCAGAATGGGCCTCGGTGAGGGAGTTACGGCCAGCAGACGAGAGGTCTTGCAAACAGGCCTTTGGAGGCTGCTGGTGAGGTCTTCCAAGGACAGAGTCCTGGTTCTGCTCAAAGGCCCCAAAGGCCATGGGCAGTTTCCAGCATAAACCCTGCCCTAGGACAGCCATGACCAGACCTTCCTGGCCTCCGGGGTACTGCCTCATGAAAGGGCAGGCGGCGGCGAGTTGTTCAGGCATGCCCAGACACCTCCCCAGGATCATTCCCTGTGCGCCTTTCCCATGGTTCCTAGGCCTCATTTGAGGCCTATTTGGAGGGGAGTTTCTGCCAGGGGCTCTCTCCACACTGCAAGTGACTCGAGTCCGGACGGCGTGGTGAGAGGGAAGAGTCCAGCAAGGCGGTCGATACCTAAGGCCTCTTTTTCCCAGAATACTCAGGGCAGCAGGGTGAACAAGTGGCCCTCAGTGACCCTAGGTCGGCCCTGCCCCTTCACACACAGGCACTGCTACTGGGCTTCCCCAGGAGCTGCCTAACAGCCTGTGGCTCTCCCGAGCTCTCTGACCGTGCAGAGGGCCGGAAGATACGTGTGCATGTGGTTCTGCCTTGGCCTGTTATTGTGGAGCCCCTAGCTGTCTCCCAGGCTCAGCGCCAAAGGCCTGAGAGAGGAACATCCCAAGCTCTTTTCTCCCAGGCATGGAAGCAGAGTGCGCGGTTTGCGGGAAACCCAGTCCTCCCTCGGTTAGGGAGAGGATGCCAGCCTGTGAGAGTGTTTGCAAACCAGCTGCTGGTGAGGTGTTCCAATGGCACAGTGCTGGTTCTGCTCAGAGGCCCTACAGGCCAGGGGCAGGCCCCAGCAAGGACCGGCCCCAGGCCAGCCTTGCCAAGACCTTCCTGGCCTCTGGGTGTACTGCCCCATGAAGATTCAGGCAGCAGGGAGTGTGTCCAGACATGCTCAGGCGCCTCCCCAGTCTCATTCCCTTAGCACCTTTCTCAAGATACCTTGGCCTCATTTCAGGTCTATTTGGAGGGGACGTTTCTGGCAGGGCCTCTCTTCACACTACAAGGGACTGGAGCCTGGACGGCCTGGTCAGAGAGAAGAGGCCAGCAATGGGGTCGATGTCCAAGGTGTCTTTGGCCCAGCAGCCTCAGGGCAACAGGGTGAGCAACTGGCCCTCACTGCCTCTAGGTCGGCTCTGCCCCATCACACACAGGTGCTGCTGCTGGTCTTGCCCAGGTGCTGACAGACAGACTCTGGCTCTCCCAAGCTCTCTGACGGTGCAGGGGGCAGGAAGAGACGTGTGCATGTGGTTCTGCCTTGGCCTGGGTGTGTGGAGCCCGTAGCTGTCCCCCAGGCACTGGGGCAAGGGCCTTAGATCGGACGAACACGATGCACTATTTTCCTGGTCTTGGGAACAGAGTGTATGGCTTGTGGGAAACGCGGGTCTCCCTCGGTGAGGGAGAGGAC
Source organism: Muntiacus reevesi (assembly GCF_963930625.1). Classification (NCBI taxonomy): domain Eukaryota; kingdom Metazoa; phylum Chordata; class Mammalia; order Artiodactyla; family Cervidae; genus Muntiacus; species Muntiacus reevesi. The sequence continues at coordinate 1,060,064 of NW_027077807.1, read as the reverse complement.
GCCAGCCTGTGAGAGTGCTTGCAAACCAGCCTTTGGAGGCTGCCGGTGAGGTATTCCAGCAGCAGAATGCTGGATGTGCTCAGAGGCCCCACATTCCAGGCGCAGGTCCCAGCATGGACACTGCCCCAGGCCAGTCTTGACCAGACCTTCCTGTCCTTTGGGGGTAGTGCCCACGAAGGGGCAGGCTGTGGGAAGTGTGTCCAGACATGCTCATGCACCTCCCCAGGCTCATTCCGTGAGCACTCTTCCCCTGGTGCCTAGGCCGCATTTGAGGCCTATTTAGAGGGGAGGTTTCTGGCAGGGGCTCTCTCCACCGCGCTAGGGCCTGGAGCGCTGAGGCCATGGTCAGAGGGAAGAGGCCAGCAAGGAGGTCGATGCCCAAGGCCTCTTTGGCCCAACAGCCTCAGGGCAGCAGGATGAGCAAGTGGCCCTCTGTGCCCCTAGGTTGATCCTGCCCCTTCATGCACAGGCCGTGGTGCTGGGTTTGCCCATGAGCTGCCTGATATACTCTGGCACACCTGAGCTCTCTGATGGTGCAGGGGGCAGGAAGACTCGTGTGCATGTGGTTCTGCCTTGGCCTGGGAGTTTGGAGCCCCTAGCTGTCTCCAAGGCTCAGGGGCAAGGCCCTGAGAGGGGACCACCCAGCGCTATTGTCCTGGGCTTGGAAGCAGAGTGGGAGGCTTGCGGGAATCGCGGGCCTCCCTCAGTGAGGGAGAGGTTTCCAGCTGGAGAGAGTACTTGCAAACCGGCCTTTGGAGGCTGCCGGTGATGTCTTCCAGCGGCAGTGTGCTGGTTCTGCACAGAGGATCCACAGGCCAGTGGCAGGTCCCAGCACGGACCCTGCCCAGGCCAGCCTTGACCAGACCTACCTGGCCTCCGAGGATACTGCCTCACGAAGGGGCAGGCAGTGGGGAATGTGTCCAGACATACACAGGCACCTCCCCAGGCTCATTCCCTGAGCACCTTTCCCATGGTTCCTAGGCCTCATTTGAGGCCTACTTCGAGGGGAGGTTTCTGGCAGGGCCTCTCTCCACACTACAAGGACTGGAGCCCGGATGGCCTGGTCAGAGGGAAGAGGCCAGCAAGGCGGTCGATGCCCAAGGCCTCTTTGTCCCAGCAGCCTCAGGGCAGCAGGAAGAGCAAGTGTCCCACTGTGCCCCTAGGTTGGCCGTGCCCCATCATACATAGGCGCTGCTACTGGGCTTGCCCAGGGGCTGCCTGACAGACTCTTGTTCACCCAAGCTCTCTGGCGGTGCAGGGGGCAGGAAAAGACGTGTGCATGTGGTTCTGCCTTGGCCTGGGAGTGTTGAGCCCCGAGCTGGCCCACAGGCTCATTGGCAATGGCCCTGAGAGAGGACCACCTCGAAGTCTTTTCTCCCGGGCGTGGGAGCAGAGTGCGGGGCTTGTGGGAATCGCGTGGCTCCCTCGGGGAGAGTGCTTGCAAACTGGCCTTTGGAGGTAGCCAGGGAGGTCTTCCAGCGGCAGAGTTCTGGATTTGCTCTGTGGCCCCACAGGCCAGGGGCAGGTCCCAGCATGGACCCTGCTCCAGCCCAGCCAAGCTCAGACCTTCCCGGCCTCTGGGGGTACTGCCCCATGAAGGAGCAGGCTGTGGAATGTGTGTCCATACATGCCCAGGCGCCTCCATAGGCTCATTCCATTAGCACCTTTTCCCTGTTGCCTAGGACTTTTGAGGCCTACTTGGAGGGGAGGTTTCTTGCAGGGGCTCTCTGCACACTGCAAGGGTCTGGAGGACGGATGGCCTGGTCAGAGGAAAGAGGACAGCAAGGAGGTCGTTTCCCAAGGCCTCTTTGGCCCAGCATCCTAAGTGCACCAGGAAGAGCAAGTGGCGCACTGTGCCCCTAGGTAGGCCCTGCCCCTTCACACACAGGCGCTGCTGCTGGGCTTGCCCAGGGGCAGCCTGACAGACTCTGGCTCACCCGAGCTCTCTAAAGGTGCAGAGGGCCAGAAGAGACGTGTGCATGTGGTTCTGCCTTGGCCTGGGTGAGTGGAACACCTAGCTGTCCCCAGGCTCCGGGGCGAATGCCTGAGAGAGGAACACACTAAAGTGCTTTTCTCCCAGGTTTGGGAACAGAGTGCGGGGCTTGCGGGAAAGACGGGCCTCCCTCGGTGAGGGAGAGGCAGCCAGCTGGTGAGACTGCTTGCAAACCAGCCTTTGGAGGCGGCCGGTGAGGTCTTCCAGCGGCACAATCCTGATTGTGCTCAGAGTACCCACAGGCCAGGGGCAGGTCCCAGCATGGACCCTGCCCAAGGCCAGCCTTGACCATACCTTCCTGGCTTCTGGGGGAACTGCCCCACGAAGGGGCAGGCAGCGGGGTGTGTGTCAAGACATGCCCAGAAGCCTCCCAAGACTCATTCCCTTAGCGCCTTTCCCATGGTTCCTAGGCCTCATTTGAGGCCTACTTCGAGGGGAGGTTTCTGGCACGGGCTCTCTCCACACTGCAAGGGCCTAGAGCCCGGACGGCCTGGTCAGAGGGAAGAGGCCAGCAAGGGGGTCGATGCCCAAGGCCTCTTTGTCCCAGCAGCCTCAGGGCATCAGGGTGAGCAAGTGGCCCACTGTGCCCCTAGGTTGGTCCTGACCCTTCACACACTGGCGCTGGTGCTTGGCTTGCCCAGGAGCTGCCTGACAGACTCTGGCTCACCCGACCTCTCTGACGGTGCAGGGGACAGGAAGACTCGTGTGCACGTGGTTCTGCCTTAGCCTGGGAGTTTGGAGCCCCTAGCTGACCCCAGTTTCAGGGGCAAGGCCCTGAGAGGGGACCACACAAGAGCTTTTTTCCTGGGCTTGGGAACAGAGTACATGGCTTGCGGGAATCGCAGACATCCGTCGGTGAGGGAGAGGTGGACTACCGGCGAGAGTGCTTGCAAGCCGGCCTTTGGAGGCTGCCGGGGAGGTCTTCCATCGCCACAGTGCTGGTTCTGCTCAGAGGCCCCACAGGCCAGGGGCAGGTCCTAGCATGGACGCTGCCCCAGGCCAGCCTTTCCCAGACCTTCCTGGCCTCCAGGGGTACTGCCTCATGAAGGGGCAGGTGGCTGGGACAGTGTCGAGACATGCCCAGGCACTTCCTCAGGCTCATTCCATTATGCCATTTCCCTGGTGCCTAGGCCTCATTTGAGGCCTACTTGGAGGGGAGGTTTCTGGCAGGGGCTCTCTGAACATTGCAAGGGCCTGGAGCCCTGAAGGCCTGGTCAGAGGAAAGAGGCCAGCAAGGGGGTCGATGCCCATGGCCTCCTTGGCCCAGCAGCCTTAGGGCAGCAGGGAGAGCAAGTGGTCCATTGTGCCCCTAGGTCAGCCCTGCGCCTTCACACACAGGCGCTGCTGCTGGGCTTGCCCAGGAGCTTCCTAACAGACTGTGGCTCACCCGAGCTCTCTGACAGTGCAGAGGGCCGGAAGAGACGTGTTCATGGGGTTCTGCCTTGACCTGGGTGTGTGTAGACCCTAGCTGTCCCCCAGGCACTGGGGAAAGAGCCTGAGAGCGGACGAACCTAATGCGCTATTGTCCTGGGCTTGGGAACAGAGTGCTTGGCTTGCGGGAAACGTGGGTCTCCCTTGGGGAGAGTCCTTGCAAACCGGCCTTTGGAGGCTGCCAGTGAGGTCTTCCAGCGGCACAGTGCTGTATATGATCAGAGGCCCCACAGGCCAGTGGCAGTTCCCAGCATGGACCCTCCCCCAGGCCAGCCTTGACCAGACCGTTCTGGCCTCCGGGGGTACAGCCTCATGAATGGGCAGGCGGCAGGGAGTGTCTACAGACATGACCAGGCGCCTCCCCAGTATCTTTTCCTTAGCCCCTTTCCCATGATTCCTAGGCCTCATTTGAGGCCTACTTGGAAGGGAGGTTCCTGGCAGGGCCTCTCTCCAAACTGCAAGAGACTGGAGCCTGGACGGCCTGGTCAGAGGAACGAGGCCAGCAAGGGAGTCGATGCCCAAGGCCTCTTGGTCCCAGCAGACTCAGGGCAGCAAGGTAAGCAAGTGGCCCATTGTGCCCCTAGGTCGGCCCTGCCCCTTCACACACAAGCTCTGCTGTTGGGCTTGCCCAGGAGCTGCGTGACAGACTCTGGCTCACCTGAGCTCTCTGATGGTGCAGGGGGCAGAAAGACTCGTGTGCATGTGGTTCTGCCTTGGCCTGGGAGTTTGGAGCCCCTAGCTGTCCCTCACGCTCAGGGGCAAGTCCCTGAGCAATTGGTCCCAAGACCAATCAAGCGCTTTCCTCCTGGGCTTGGAGCAGAGTGCGTGGCTTGCAGGAATCGCTGGCCTCCCTCGGTGAGGGAGAGCCAGCCAGCCGGCGAGAGTGCTTGTAAACCGGTCTTTCGAGGTTGCCGGTGAGGTCTTCCAGTGGCACAGTGCTGGTTTTGCTAAGAGGACCCACAGGCCAGGGGCAGGTCCCAGCAAGGACCCTGCACCAGGTCAGCCTTGACCAGACATTCCTGGCCTCTGGGGGTACTGCCCCACAAAGGGGCAGTTGGCGGGGAGTGTGTCCAGACATGCCCAGGTGCCTCCCCAGTCTAATTCCATTCGTGCCTTTCCCATGCTTCATAGGCCACATTTGAGGCCTACTTGGAGGGGAGGATTCTGGCAGGGCCTCTCTCCACACTGCAAGGGACTGGAGCCCGGACAGGCTCGTCAGAGGGAAGAGGCCAGCAATGGGGTCGATGTCCAAGGCCTCTTTGGCCAAGCAGCCTCAGGGCAGCAGGGTGAGCAACTGGCCCTCAGTGCCCCTAGGTGGGCCCTGCCCCATCACACACAGGCGCTGCTGCTGGGCTTGCCCAGGCACTGACTGACACACTCTGGTTCACCCAAGCTCTCTGACAGTGCAGGGGGCAGGAAGAGATGTGTGCATGTGGTTCTGCCTTGGCCTGGGTGTGTTGAGCCCCTAGCTCTCCCCCAGGCACTGGGGCAAGGGCCTGAGAGCGAATGAACACGATGCACTATTGTCCTGGTCTTGGGAGCAGAGTGCGTGGCTTGCAGGAAAGGCGGGTCTCCCTCGCAGAGAGTGCTAGCAAATTGGCCTTTGGAGGCAGCCGGGTAGGTCTTCCAGCAGCAGAGTGCTGGATTTGCTCTGTGGCACACAGGCCAGGGGCAGGCCCCAGCAAGGACCCTGCCTCAGTTCAGCCTTGCCCAGACCTTCCTGGCCTCCGGGGGTACTCCCCCTCGGAGGGGCAGGCGGTGGGTAGTGTGTCCATACATGCCCAGATGCCTCACCAGTCTCATTCACTTAGCGCCCTTCCCATGGTTCCTAGGCCTCATTTGAGGCCTACTTGGAGGGGAGGTGTCTGGCAGGGCCTCTCTCCACACTGCAAGGGACTGGAGCCCTGACGGCCTGGTCAGAGGGAAGAGGCCAGCAAGGGGGTGGATGCCCAAGGCCTCTTAGTCCCAGCAGCCTCAGGGCAGCAGGGTAAGCAAGTGGCCCACTGTGCCCCTAGGTCGGCCCTGTCCCTTCACACACAGGCTCTGATGTTGGGCTTGCCCAGGAGCTGCGTGACAGACTCTGGCTCACCTGAGCTCTCTGATGGTGCAGGGGGCAGGAAGATTCGTGTGCACGTGGTTCTGCCTTGGCCTGGGAGTTTGGAGCCCCTAGCTGTCCCCCACGCTCAGGGGCAAGACCCTTAGTGGGGACCACCCAAGCACTTTTCTCCTGGGCTTGGGAGCACAGTGCATGGCTTGTGGGAATCACGGGCCTCCCTCAGTGAGTGATAGGTAGCCAGCCAACGAGAGTGCGTGCAAACCAGCCTTTGCTGGTTGCCGGTGAGGTCTTCCATTGCCACAGTGCTGGTTCTGCTCAGAAGCCCCACAGGAGAGTGGCAGGTCCCAGCTCGGACCCTGCCCCAGGCCAGCCTTGACCAGACCTTCCTGGCCTCCGGGGGTACTTCCTCAGGAAGGGGCAGGCGGCGGGGTGTGTGTAATAACATGACCAGGGACCTCCCCAGGCTCATTCCCTGAGCGCCTTTCCCATGATTCCTAGGCCTCATTTGAGGCCTACTTGGAGGGGAGGTTTCTGGCAGGGCCTCTCTCCACACTGCAAAGGACTGGAGCATGTACGGCCTGGTCAGAAGGAAGAGGCCAGCAAGTGGGTCGATTTCCAAGGGCTCTTTAGCCCAGCAGCCTCAAGGCAGCAGGGAGAGCATGTGGCCACTGTGCCCCTAGGTCGGCCCTGGCCCTTCTCACACAGGCGCAATTGCTGGGCTTGCCCAGATGGAACCTGACAGATTGTGGCTCACCCGAGCTCTCTGATGGTGAAGAGGGCCGGAAGAGACGTGTTCATGTGGTTCTGCCTTGGCCTGGGTGAGTGGAACCCCTAGCTATCCCCCAGGCTCAGGGGCAAGGATCCTGAGAGAGGACCTCCATGAAGAGCTTTGCTCTGGGGCTTGGGAGCAGAGCACGCAGCTTGCGGGAATCGTGGGCCTCACTCGGGGAGAGTGCTTGCAAACTGGCCTTTGGAGGCAGCTGGGGATGTCATCCAGTGGCAGAGTGCTGGTTCTTCTCAGAGGCCCCACAGGCCACGGGCAGGTCCCAGCATGGACCCTGCCCGACGCCAGCCTTGCCCAGACTTTTCTGGCCGCCGGGGGTACTGCCTCACGAAGGGGCAGGTAGCAGGGAGTGTGTCCAGACATGCCCAGGCACCTCTCCAGGCTCATTGCCTGAGCGCCTTTCCCAAGGTTCCTAGGCCTCATTTGAGGCCTACTTGGTGGGGAAGTTTCTGGCAGGGCCTTTCTCCACTATGCAAGGGACTGGAGCCCGGACGGCCTGGTCAGAGGGAAGAGGCCATCAAGGGTGTCATTGCCCAAGGCCTCTTTGTCCCAGCAGCCTCAGGGCAGCAGGGTGAGCAATGGCCCTCAGTGCCCCTAGCTCGGCCCTGCCCCATCACACACAGGCGCTGCTGCTGGACTTGCCCAGGCGCTGTCTGACAGACTCTGGCTCACCCAAGCTGTCTGACGGTGCAGGGGCAGGACGAGACGTCTGCATGTGGTTCTGCATTGGCCTGGGTGTGTGGAGCCCCTAGATGTCTCCCAGGATTAGGGGCAAAGGTCTGAGAGAGGAACACCCCGAAGCGCTTTTCTTCCAGGCTTGGGAGTCGAGTGCGCGGCTTGCGGGAAACGCGGGCCTCCCTCGGTGAGGGTGAGGCAGCTATCCAGCGAGAGTGCCAGCAAAACGGCCTTTGGAGGCTGCTGGTGATGTCTTCCAATCGCACAGTGATGCTTCTGCTCAGAGCCCCAACAGGCCAGGGGCAGGTCCCAGCAAGGACCCTGCCCCAGGCCAGCCTTGACCAGACCTTCCTGTCCTCCGGGGGTACTGCCCCACGAAGGGGCAGGTGGCAGGGAGTGTGATCAGACATGCCCAGTCCTCTCCCCAGTCTCAATCCATTAGCGCCTTCCCATGATTCCTAGACCTCATTTGAGTCCTACTAGGAGGGGAGGTTTCTGGCAGGGCCTCTCTCCACACTGCAGGGGACTGGAGCCCGGATGGTCTGGTCAGAGGGAAGAGGCCAGCAAGGGGTTTGATCCCCAAGGCCTCTTTGGCCCAGCAGCCTCAGGGCAGCAGGAAGAGCAAGTGGCCACTGTGCCCCAAGGTTGGCCCTGCCCCTTCACACACAGGGGCTGCTGCTGGGTTTTTCCCATGAGCTGCCTGACATACTCTGGATCACCTGAGCTCTCTGACGGTGCAGAGGGCCGGAAGAGACGTGGGCATGTGGTTCTGCCTTGGTCTTGGTGTGTGGAGCCCCTAGCTGTCCCCCAGGCTCAGGGGCAAAGGCCTGAGAGAAGAACACTCAGAAGTGCTTTTCTCCCAGGCTTGGGAGCAGAGTGCGCGGCTTGCGGGATACGCCGGCCTCCCTCAGTGAATGCGAGGTGGCCAGCCGGCGAGAGTGCTTTCAAACAGGCCTTTGGAGACAGCCGGGGAGGTCTTCCAGCTGCAGAGTGTTGGTTCTACTCAGAGGACCCAAAGGCCAGGGGCAGGTCCCAGCCTGGACCCTGACCCAGGCCAGCCTTGACCAGACCTTCCTGGCCTCCGGGGGTACTGCCCCACGAAGGAGAACGCTGCGGGGAGTGTGTCCAGACATGCCCAGGCTCCTCCCCAGGCTCATTCCCTGAGCGCCTTTTCCCAGGTTCCTAGGCCTCGTTTGAGGCCTACTTGGAGGGGAGGTTTCTGGCAGGGGCTCTCTTCACAGTGCAAGGGACTGGATCCCGGACGGCCTGGTCAGAGGGAAGAGGCCTGCACGGGGGTCGTTGTCCATGGCCTCTTCGGCCCAGCAGCCTGAGGGCAGCAGGAAGAGCAAGTGGCCCACTTTGCCCCTAGGCCAGCCCTGCCCCTTCACACACAGGCGCTCCTGCTGGTCTTGCCCAGGAGCTGCCTGACAGACTCTGGCTCACCCGAGCTCTCTGACAGTTCAGGGGGCAGGAAGACTCGTGTGCATGTGGTTGTGCCTTGGCCTGGGTTTGTGTAGCCACTCGCTGTCCCCCAGGCTCAGGGGCAAGGCCCTGAGACGGGACCACCCAAGCGCTTTTCTCCTGGGCTTGTGAGTAGAGTGCGTGGCTTGCGGGAATCGCGGGCCTCCCTCGGTGAGGGAGAGGTGGCCAGCCGGCGAGAGTGCTTGCAAACCGGCCTTTGGAGGCTGCCGGCGAGGTCTTCCATTGGCACAGTGCTGGTTCTGCTCAGAGACCCCACAGGACCGTGGCAGGTCCCAGCTCGGACCCTGCCCCAGGCCAGCCTTGACCTGACCTTCCTGGACTCCGTGGGTACTGCCTCACGAAGGGGCAGGCGGCGGGGTGTGTGTCCAGGCATGCCCAGGCACCTCCCCAGGTTCAATCCCTGAGCGCCTTTCCCATGGTTCCTAGGCCTCATTTGAGGGTACTTGTAGGGGAGGTTTCTGGCAGGACCTCTCTCCACACTGCAAGGGTCTGGAGCACGGACGGCCTGGTCAGAGGGAAAAGGCCAGCAAGGGGGTCGATGCCCAAGAACTATTTTTCCCAGCAGTCTCAGGGCAGCAGGGTGAGCAAGCGGCCTTCAGTGCCCCTTGGTCAGCCCTGCCCCATCACACACAGGCGCTGCTGCTGGGCTTTCCCAGGAGCTGCCTGACATACTCTGGCTCACGCAAGCTCTCTGACGGAGCAGGGGGCAATATAATACGTGTGCATGTGGCTCCGCATTGGCCTGGGTGTGTGGAGCCCCTAGCTGTCTCCCAGGCTCAGGGGCAAAGGACTGAGAGAGGAACACCCCGAAGCACTTTTCTCCCAGGCTTGGGAGCAGAGTGCGCGGCTTGTGGGAAACGCGGGCTTCCCTCGGTGAGGGAGAGGCGGCCAGCCTGGGAGGTGCTTGCAAACCGGCCTTTGGGGGCTGCTGGTGAGGTCTTCCAACGGCACAGTGCTGGTTCTGCTCAGAGGCCCCACATGCCAGGGGCAGGTCCCAGCAAGGACCCTGCCCCAGGCCAGCCTTGAACAGACCTTCCTGGTCTCTTGGGTACTGCCCCACGAAGGGGCAGGTGGCAGGGAGTGTGTCCAGACTTGCCCAGGGGCCTCCCCATTCTCATTCACTTAGCGCCTTTCCCATGATTCCTAGGCCTCATTTGAGGCCTACTTGGAGGGGAGGTTTGGCCCACTGTGCCCCTAGGTCGCCCCTGCCCCTTCACACTCAGGCGCTGCTGCTGGGCTTGCCCAGGTGCTGCCTAACCGACTCTGGCTCACCTGAGCTATCTGAAAATGCAGGGGGCAGGGAGACTCGTGTGCATGTGGCTCTGCCTTGGCCTGGGAGTTTGGAGCCCCTAGCTGTCTCCCAGGCTCAGGGGCAAAGGACTGAGAGAGGAACACCCCGAAGCACTTTTCTCCCTGGCTTGGGAGCAGAGTGCGCAGCTTGTGGGAAACGCGGGCTTCCCTCGGTGAGGGAGAGGCGGCCAGCCCGGGAGGTGCTTGCAAACCGGCCTTTGGGGGCTGATGGTGAGGTCTTCCAACGGCACAGTGCTGGTTCTGCTCAGAGACCCCACATGCCAGGGGCAGGTGCTAGCAAGGACCCTGCCCCAGGCCAGCCTTGAACAGACCTTCCTTGCCTCTTGGGTACTGCCCCACGAAGGGGCTGGTGGCAGGGAGTGTGTCCAGACTTGCCCAGGGGCCTCCCCATTCTCATTCACTTAGCGCCTTTCCCATGATTCCTAGGCCTCATTTGAGGCCTACTTGGAGGGGAGGTTTGGCCCACTGTGCCCCTAGGTCGCCCCTGCCCCTTCACACTCAGGCGCTGCTGCTGGGCTTGCCCAGGTGCTGCCTAACCGACTCTGGCTCACCTGAGCTCTCTGAAAATGCAGGGGGCAGGAAGACTCGTGTGCATGTGGCTCTGCCTTGGCCTGGGAGTTTGGAGCCCCTAGCTGTCCCCCAGGCTCAGGGGCAAGGCCCTTAGAATGGACAACCAAAGCGCTTTTCTCCTGGGCTTGGGAGCAAAGTGTGTGGCTTGTGTAAATCACGGGTGTTCCTAGGTGAGGGAGAGGTGCCTAGCCACCGAGAGTGCTTGCAAACCAGCCTTTGGAGGCTGCCAGTGAGGTCTTCCAGGGGCACACTGCTGGTTCTGCTCAGAAGCCCCACAGGCCAGGGGCAGATCCCAGCACCGACCCTGCCCCAGGCCAGCCTTGACCAGACCTTCCTGGCCTCCGGGGATACTGCTTCACGAAGGGGCAGGCGACGGGTAGTGTGTCCAGACATGCCCAGGGACCTCCCCAGGCTCATTCCCTGAGCGGCTTGCCCATGGTTCCTATGCCTCATTTGAGGCCTACTTGGAGGGGCGGATTCTGGCAGGGCCTCTCTGCACACTGAAAGGGACTGGAGCCGGACGGCCTGGTCAGAGGGAAGAGGCCAGCAAGGGGTTCGATGCCCAAGGCCTCTTTGTCCCAGCAGCTTCAGGGCAGCAGGGTGAGCAAGTGGCCTTCAGTGCCCCTAGGTCGGCCCTGCCACATCACACACAGGCGCTGCTTCTGGGCTTGCCCAGGAGCTGCCTGACAGACTCTGGCTCACCCGAGCTCTCTGACGGTGCAAAGGGCAGGAAAAGACGTGTGCATGTGGTTCTGCCTTGGCCTGGGAGTGTGGAGCCCCTAGCTGGCTCCCAGGCTCAGGGGCAAGGGCCCTGAGAGAGGACCACCCCGAAGCGCTTTTCTCCCGGGCTTGGGAGCAGTCTGCTCAGCTTGCGGGAATCGCGGGCCTCCCTCGGGGAGAGTGCTTGCAAACTGGCCTTTGGAGGCAGCCGGGGAGGTCTTCTAGCGGCAGAGTGCTGGATTTGCTCTGGGGCCCCACAGGACACGCGCAGGTTCCAGCATGGACCCTGCCCCAGGAGAGCCTTGCCCAGACCGTCCTGGCCTCCGAGGGTACTGCCCCACGAAGGAGCAGGCTGCGGAGGTGTGTCCAGTCATGCTCAGGCACCTTCCCAGGCTCATTCCATTAGCGTTTTTTCCCTGGTGCCTGGGCCTCATTTGAGGCCTACTTGGAGGGGAGGTTTCTGGCATGGGCTATCTCCACACTGCAAGGGCCTGGAGCACAGAGGGCTTGGTCAGAGGAAAGAGGCCAGCAAGGGGGACGATGCCCAAGGCCTCTTTGGCCCAGCAGCGTCATGGCAGCAGGATGAGCAAGTGGCCCAATGTGCCCCTTGGTCGGCCCTGCCCCTTCACACACAGGCACTGCTGCTGGGCTTGCCCAGGAGCTGCCTAACAGACTGTGCCTCACTCGAGCTCTCTGACGGTGCAGAGGGCCGGAAGAGACGTGTGCATGTGGTTCTGCATTGGCCTGGGTGTGTGGATACCCTAGTTGTCTCCCAGGCTCAGGGGCAAACGCCTGAGAGAGGAACACCCCGAACTGCTATTCTCCTTGGCTTGGAAGCAGAGTGCGCGGCTTGCGGGAAACGCGGGCCTCCCTCGGTGAGGGAGAAGAGGCCAGGTGGCGAGAGTGCTTGCAAACCGGCATTTGGAATCTGCGGGTGAGGTTCTCCAACGGCACAATGCTGGTTCTGCTCAGAGCCCCAACAGGCCAGGGGCAGGTCCCAGCAAGGACCCTGCCCCAGGCCAGCCTTGACCAGACCTTCCTGTCCTCCGGGGGTACTGCCCCACGAAGGGGCAGGTGGCAGGGAGTGTGATCAGACATGCCCAGTCCTCTCCCCAGTCTCAATCCATTAGCGCCTTCCCATGATTCCTAGACCTCATTTGAGTCCTACTAGGAGGGGAGGTTTCTGGCAGGGCCTCTCTCCACACTGCAGGGGACTGGAGCCCGGACGGTCTGGTCAGAGGGAAGAGGCCAGCAAGGGGTTTGATCCCCAAGGCCTCTTTGGCCCAGCAGCCTCAGGGCAGCAGGAAGAGCAAGTGGCCACTGTGCCCCAAGGTTGGCCCTGCCCCTTCACACACAGGGGCTGCTGCTGGGTTTTTCCCATGAGCTGCCTGACATACTCTGGATCACCTGAGCTCTCTGACGGTGCAGAGGGCCGGAAGAGACGTGGGCATGTGGTTCTGCCTTGGTCTTGGTGTGTGGAGCCCCTAGCTGTCCCCCAGGCTCAGGGGCAAAGGCCTGAGAGAAGAACACTCAGAAGTGCTTTTCTCCCAGGCTTGGGAGCAGAGTGCGCGGCTTGCGGGATACGCCGGCCTCCCTCAGTGAATGCGAGGTGGCCAGCCGGCGAGAGTGCTTGCAAACAGGCCTTTGGAGACAGCCGGGGAGGTCTTCCAGCTGCAGAGTGTTGGTTCTACTCAGAGGACCCAAAGGCCAGGGGCAGGTCCCAGCCTGGACCCTGACCCAGGCCAGCCTTGACCAGACCTTCCTGGCCTCCGGGGGTACTGCCCCATGAAGGAGAACGCTGCGGGGAGTGTGTCCAGACATGCCCAGGCTCATTCCCTGAGCGCCTTTTCCCAGGTTCCTAGGCCTCGTTTGAGGCCTACTTGGAGGGGAGGTTTCTGGCAGGGGCTCTCTTCACAGTGCAAGGGACTGGATCCCGGACGGCCTGGTCAGAGGGAAGAGGCCTGCACGGGGGTCGTTGTCCATGGCCTCTTCGGCCCAGCAGCCTGAGGGCAGCAGGAAGAGCAAGTGGCCCACTTTGCCCCTAGGCCAGCCCTGCCCCTTCACACACAGGCGCTCCTGCTGGTCTTGCCCAGGAGCTGCCTGACAGACTCTGGCTCACCCGAGCTCTCTGACAGTTCAGGGGGCAGGAAGACTCGTGTGCATGTGGTTGTGCCTTGGCCTGGGTTTGTGTAGCCACTCGCTGTCCCCCAGGCTCAGGGGCAAGGCCCTGAGACGGGACCACCCAAGCGCTTTTCTCCTGGGCTTGTGAGTAGAGTGCGTGGCTTGCGGGAATCGCGGGCCTCCCTCCGTGAGGGAGAGGTGGCCAGCCGGCGAGAGTGCTTGCAAACCGGCCTTGGAGGCTGCCGGCGAGGTCTTCCATTGGCACAGTGCTGGTTCTGCTCAGAGACCCCACAGGACCGTGGCAGGTCCCAGCTCGGACCCTGCCCCAGGCCAGCCTTGACCTGACCTTCCTGGACTCCGTGGGTACTGCCTCACGAAGGGGCAGGCGGCGGGGTGTGTGTCCAGGCATGCCCAGGCACCTCCCCAGGTTCAATCCCTGAGCGCCTTTCCCATGGTTCCTAGGCCTCATTTGAGGGTACTTGTAGGGGAGGTTTCTGGCAGGACCTCTCTCCACACTGCAAGGGTCTGGAGCACGGACAGCCTGGTCAGAGGGAAAAGGCCAGCAAGGGGGTCGATGCCCAAGAACTATTTTTCCCAGCAGTCTCAGGGCAGCAGGGTGAGCAAGCGGCCTTCAGTGCCCCTTGGTCAGCCCTGCCCCATCACACACAGGCGCTGCTGCTGGGCTTTCCCAGGAGCTGCCTGACATACTCTGGCTCATGCAAGCTCTCTGACGGAGCAGGGGGCAATATAATACGTTTGCATGTGGCTCCGCATTGGCCTGGGTGTGTGGAGCCCCTAGCTGTCTCCCAGGCTCAGGGGCAAAGGACTGAGAGAGGAACACCCCGAAGCACTTTTCTCCCAGGCTTGGGAGCAGAGTGCGCGGCTTGTGGGAAACGCGGGCTTCCCTCGGTGAGGGAGAGGCGGCCAGCCTGGGAGGTGCTTGCAAACCGGCCTTTGGGGGCTGCTGGTGAGGTCTTCCAACGGCACAGTGCTGGTTCTGCTCAGAGGCCCCACATGCCAGGGGCAGGTCCCAGCAAGGACCCTGCCCCAGGCCAGCCTTGAACAGACCTTCCTGGCCTCTTGGGTACTGCCCCACGAAGGGGCAGGTGGCAGGGAGTGTGTCCAGACTTGCCCAGGGGCCTCCCCATTCTCATTCACTTAGCGCCTTTCCCATGATTCCTAGGCCTCATTTGAGGCCTACTTGGAGGGGAGGTTTGGCCCACTGTGCCCCTAGGTCGCCCCTGCCCCTTCACACTCAGGCGCTGCTGCTGGGCTTGCCCAGGTGCTGCCTGACAGACTCTGGCTCACCTGAGCTCTCTGAAAATGCAGGGGGCAGGAAGACTCGTGTGCATGTGGCTCTGCCTTGGCCTGGGAGTTTGGAGCCCCTAGCTGTCTCCCAGGCTCAGGGGCAAAGGACTGAGAGAGGAACACCCCGAAGCACTTTTCTCCCAGGCTTGGGAGCAGAGTGCGCAGCTTGTGGGAATCGCGGGCTTCCCTCGGTGAGGGAGAGGCGGCCAGCCTGGGAGGTGCTTGCAAACCGGCCTTTGGGGGCTGCTGGTGAGGTCTTCCAACGGCACAGTGCTGGTTCTGCTCAGAGACCCCACATGCCAGGGGTAGGTCCCAACATGGACCCTGACGCAGGCCAGCCTTGCCCAGTCCTTCCTGGCCTCCGGAGGTACTGCCCCACGAAGGAGCAGGTCGCAGGGAGTGTGTCCAGACATGCCCATGCACCTCCCCAGGCTCATTCCGTTAGCGCCTTTTCCCTGGTGCCTAGGCCTCATTTGAGGCCTACTTGGTGGGGAGGTTTCTGGCAGGGGCTTTCTCCACACTGCAAGGGTCTGGAGCACAGATCGCCTGGTCAGAGGGAAGAGGCCAGCAAGAGGGTCTATGCTCAAGGCCTCTTTGGCCCAGCAGCCTCAGGGCAGCAGGGGGAACAAGTGGCCCACTGTGCCCCTAGGTCGGCCCTGCCCCTTCACAGGCAGGCGCTGCTGCAGGGCTTGCCCAGGAGCTGCCTGACAGACTCTGGCTCAGCCGAGCTCTCTGACAGTGCAGAGGGCAGGAAGAGACGTGTTCATGTGGTTCTGCATTGGCCTGAGTGTGTGGATCCCCTAGCTGTCCCCCAGGCTCAGGGGCAAAGGCCTGAGAGAGGAACACCCCGAAGCGCATTTCTCCCAGGCTTGGGAGCAGAGTTCATGGCTTTAGGGAAACGCGGGCCTCACTCGGTGAGGGAGAGGCGGGCAGCCGGTGAGAGTGCTTGCAAACCGGCCTTTGGAGGCTGCCGGGGAGGTTTTCCAGCGGCACAGTGCTGGTACTGCTCAGAGGACCCACAGGCCAGGGGTAGGTCCCAGCAAGGACACTGCCCCAGGCCAGCCTTGACCATAACTTCCTGGCCTCCGGGGGAACTGCCCAACAAAGGGGCTTGCGGCCTGTAGTGTGTCCAGACATGCCCAGACGCCTCCCCAGTCTCATTCCCTTAGCGCCTTTCCCATGGTTCCTAGGGCTCATTTGAGGCCTACATGGAGGGGAGGTTTCTGGCAGGGCCTCTCTCCACACTGGAAGGGACTGGAGCCCGGACGGCCTAGTTACAGGACAGAGGCCAACATGGGGGTCGATGCCCAAGGCCTCTTTGTCCCTGCAGCCTCAGGGCAGCAGGGTGAGCAAGTGGCCCACAGTGCCTCTAGGTCGGCCCTGCCCCATCACACACAGGTGCTGCTGCTGGGCTTGCCCAGGAGCTGCCTGACAGACTCTGGCTCACCCAAGCTCTCTGACGGTCCAGGGGGCAGGAAAAGACGTGTGCATGTGGTTCTGCCTTGGCCTGGGAGTGTGAAGCCCCTAGCTGGCCCCCGGCTCAGGGGCAAGGGCCCTGAGAGAGGACCACCACTAATCATATTTCTCCCGTGCTTGGAAGCAGAGTGCGCGGCTTGCGGGAAACGTGGGCTTTCCTCGGGTATAGTGCTTGCAAACATGCCCTCAGGTGTCGGCCGGGGACGTCTTCTAGCGGCAGAGTGCTGGATTTGCTCTGTGGCCCCACAGGCCAGGGGCAGGTCCCAGCATGGACCCTGCTCCAGGCCTGCCTTGTCCAGACCTTCCTGGCCTCCTGGGGTACTGCCCCACGACGGGTCAGGCTGCGGGGAGTGTGTCCCGACATGCCCAGGCGCCTCCCCAGGCTCATTCCCTTAGTGCCTTTACCCTGGTGCCTAGGCCTCATTTGAGGCCTACTTGCAGGGGAGGTTTCTGGCAGGGGCTCTCTCCACACTGTAAGGGCCTGGAGTCCAGACATCCTGGTTAGAGGGAAGAGGCCAGCAAGGGGGTCGATGTCCAAGGCTTCTTTGGCCCAGCAGCCTCAGGGCAGCAGGGAGAGCAAGAGGCCCACTGTGCCCCTAGGTCGGCCCTGCCCCTTCCCACACAGGTGCTGCTGCTGTGCTTGCCCAGGAGCTGCCTGACAGACTCTTGCTCACCCGAGTTCTCTGACGTTGCAGGGGGCAAGAACAGACGTGTCCATTTGATTCTGCCTTGGCCTGGGATTGTGGAGCCTATACCTCTCCCCCAGGCTCTGGGACAAGGGCCCTGAGAGAGGATCACCCCGAAGCGCTTTTCTCCCAGGCTTGGGAGCAGAGTTCGTGGCTTATGGGAAACGCGGGCCTCCCTCGGGGAGGGAGCGGCGGCCAGCCAGCGAGAGTGCTTGCAAACCGGCCTTTGGAGGCATCCGGGGAGGTCTTCCAGCGGCGAGGGCCGGTTCTGCTCAGAGGCCCCACAGGCCAGGGGCAGGTCCCAGCATGGACCCTGCCCCAGGCCAGCCTTGTCCAGACGTTCCTGGCCTCTGGGGGTACTGCCCCACAAGGAGGCAGGCTGCGGGAAGTGTGTCCAGGCATGCCCAGATGCCTCCCCAGGCTCATTCCCTTAGCGCCTTTCCCCTGTTGCCTAGGCCTCAGTTGAGGCCTAATTGAAGGGGAGGTTTCTGGCAGGGGCTCTCTCCACACTGCAGGGGCCTGGAGCCTGGACGGCCTGGTCAGAGGGAAGAGGCCAGGAAGGGGGTCGATGCCCAAGGCCTCTTTGGCCCAGCAGCCTCAGGGCAGCAGGGAGAGCAAGAGGCCCACTGTGCCCCTAGGTCGGCCCTGCCTCAGAGGCTGCCGGGGTCCAGCCTCGACATGATCCAGGTGGTACCTCAGGATGAACCGCGTTGGCGAGAGAGAAAGAGACGTGAGACTAGCCTTGATAGGCCCAAGTCTGTGTTTTACTTTCTGATAACTGGGTTTATACCCTTTCACAGAACGTTTTTAAGGTACAAGATGTTTACTCGTGATTTCACAGGATTAGCATACATCATTTTGATTTTTAGGAAAAGCAGGATTTTTTTGCTTTCTAATTCTATAGTAGTTTTTAGCACATGATCTTCTGGCCTTGAGGCTATTAACATTTTATGCAGGTCAAGTGATTGTAAACCTATTTTCCGATTTTATGGTGACCTTAACTGAAAGGTAACAGGGTCATAGGGAAACAGTACAGAGTAGAATTATATTCTTGTTAATACAAAAATTAATCTTAGTGCAAAAGTTGTCAGTTGCGTTTATCTAAGAAGTTTACCCCATACAGACTCTGCGGCTTCAGTGAGGCAGCTTCTGCCCTAGTACTCCTGACTGACAATTAACAACCGTCTCATTGGTACCACACTAGGGCTAAGTTCTTATTTGTCTAGATCTTTAACTATATTAACAATGGTTTTTATAACACAACCTTAGCACATTAAAGGCAAAAATACAGCAAGCAAAACACAGCAAGCAAATCACAACCCAATAACCACCTATAGAATAATTTTCTTATGTTTTCTAATAGGACTCCTTTACCCCTTAAAAGGGCTCTATGTCTATTAGGGCTTTTATATAATCAGGTTCTTCATGCTATTTTATGATTAGGATATTATAAGCAATCATGCATATTAGTACCAAGCGCATAAATGCATTTGGCTAACAAAACTACCAGCAGAGGTGTTTGAATTAAAACACTCCTTTCAC
The DNA here is from genome assembly GCF_963930625.1 of Muntiacus reevesi. NCBI lineage: Eukaryota > Metazoa > Chordata > Mammalia > Artiodactyla > Cervidae > Muntiacus > Muntiacus reevesi. The sequence goes on along the minus strand of NW_027077807.1, from coordinate 1,041,909 downwards.
CCTGAATAATCTCATAAAAAACTACCACCTGGGAAACTTATTGATTAAAGTTCTAAATTGATTCTTATTTGGGAAGAGATCGGGGAAGGCCTTCCTGTCTGTGTCAGAGAAATTAGGGAGTAGTTCATTGAGGCAGGCATCAGAAAGACAGATATCATCTTTAAGGTTAGAGCCGGGGGCAGCTTTTCAAAATTCCTGAAAACCTGATCTGCCTTGCCTGTCAGGCTTTCTCCTCGTGACCTTGTCATGGGTGGGATCTCGTGAGCTAGCCTTTTCAAAAACCCCTGAAAACCTGATTCGTCTTGCCCGTCAGGTTTTCTCTCTTACGGCCTTGTTAGGGGTAGGGTTTCGTGAGCTGACTTTTTCGAAACCCCTGAAAACCTGATTCGCCTTGCCCATCAGGTTTTCTCCCCTATGGCCTTTTTAGGGGTAGGGTCTCATGTGTTGGCTCCCGGCATCTCGCCCTTTTTTTACTTTTTAAGACAGCCAGATGGATCTGAGTCGCAAGCTTTTGAGTGCTCTGCCGGAGAGTTCTGACGATGCAAGGAAGGATTATAATGAATAGTAAAACTAGTGCTGCTACAGCTGCATAACTGAAAATAGTTGATAGGATATTTTTTTCAGTAATAAAGTTAGAAAAGTTATGAAAAATATCGTTAGCAGCTCCTGTAGTAATAAAGTCCAGGCGGGAATGTTCTAATGTTTTTATCTGACCGTGAAGCTCTCCAAGATCTAAAGTAATGCTGGAGCTATTCCATATACCCGAAATATGATTTTTAATCTTTTCTCCATTGTAATCCATATCATTTACTTTTGGGGGGCATTACACAGATCTACCGATAATCAGCGTGACAGGATAACGCTAACTTTACCCTTAAAGCCTGTAACTCAGTTCCAATATGCATGACTGCTTCTTCCAGGGCATCTATTTTTACTTCTAATTTCCTATCTATAATCTCTTGCATAGCTAGAGTTAAGGAAACATTTTTTGAAATATCATTGACATATTGAGTGGTATGTACTTGTTGAGTCAAGGATATCGCTGCCACAGTGACAGAGGTAATTGCTGTTATCAAAGCTGAAATCCCTAGAATAAGTAGTCCTACAAACCGTTGGGAACACATTAAATCTTGTAGGTGTTGCAGAACGGCTAAACCACAATTGTCATACCAATAGGCGTTCACTCTGACAGGCACCATAAGATAAGGTGGACGTTGCAGTACCACAAAAGAACAAATATTACATTGAGGGGTTAAACAGGATGAAAGCATGCATTGTTCACAGTAGACTATATTTGGTCCACCTGAATGATTCATTTGTATATGAAGTCTTTTTGAATCATTAGTAAACAAAAAAACCTAAGGGGAGGGTAAACAAGCCAGCACAGAATAGGTGGAATTGTTTTCTGGTCGAGTTAAAGTAACAATGGAGGTGGCAGCAAGGGCTCTCCAAATTTCTGGCTGTCAAAAAGTTTTACCCTTAGTTGTATAGGACAACATGGGGGGAACAAATTGATTATAATGCCATCTGCTGGGCACCAATGGCCAAGGGAGGGAATCATTATTTTAATTGCTAAGCCTACTGACAGCTCCTAGATTCTGACTTGGATTTGGATTGCTCCAGTCTTGTACCGAATAATTTCCACCTCCCGGTATTCTATAATCTATGTTTGAATTATAAGTACAAGATTTCCATACTGGGTATCCCAGGCGGTTGTCTATAGTTTTCCATATGACATCTGACGGAGCAACATCAATACAATTTGGATATTTTGGTGGAGCATTAAGGAACAAAGATTTATAGGGGTCAAGGACCCCAGGCATATGAGCCTGTAATATCCAAACCAGCCGATCTCCTGTATTGTCTGAAAATTTTGATGCTGGAGAATCTGTCAGAATTGTTTTGGAGGCTCCAACACGTCCCTCCTTAGAGGGAGTGATGAGATCACTTGTATGACTATGGGGGAAGTTAAAGCAAAGGGGAAGGTCATCTGTTAATCCCCTAAAAGTATAGTTAAAATTGATGGGATAATGATCTTTATCATAAGAACTATAGGATCCTCCCAAGAGATGAGGCTGGTCTGTGTTGACCCGTATAGGGTCGCTGTTCCAAGTAACTACTTGGAAGGTCAGGGGACCAGGGAAATATGCCCAGTATTTTTCTGAAGTAGAGGAGGTAGCACTTGCCTGACAAGACAGTAAAGCAAGCATAGCAATAAAAACCCTTTCGGGAGAGGCTGAAGATCCCTGCAGGGAAGCTATTCCCTGTGCTTGATGACAGAGTGACTTAATTTGTCCCCATGCGGGTATGGAGGCTTGTTGAGTTGTCCACGCAGTACGTCCTGGTGGTCTTCTGCGACGTGAAGGAGTAGGAGGTTGGGCGCCATCTTTCATGCAAAGCCATGACATCTGTTTAGTGGGTGGATCCGCCATTGGTTCCTCCGAGATCTCTGTTGCCGGTCATTTCCAAGTCTGCTGGACTTCCCGGGTGAGTGACCGAGGCGAGGGCAGAGGAGTGCTCTTCCTCTTTTGTGGCTGAGGCTGCGAGGGAACCGGAGGTCTGGGGGACTTCGACATGGCAAATCAGTCTGTCTGGGATCTAAATTGGCGAGTCAGCACCCTGTGGGAAAATACAAGCATACCCTCGCCCACTGGTTAGCAAGGGATCAGGTCCCTTCCATAGTCCGGAAAGGAGGTCTTTCCACTTTACTAAAGGTTTCATATCTTTTTGTTCTGGGTTCCAGTGACGGAACATAGCTGTTAAACCGGCTTGATCAGCGTTAAGGTTATTGAGCACAAAGAGGGCGTGCTGCAAAACGTGGTGTGGAGAACTGTATTTGAACTGCCCTTCTTGTAATTTAGAAATTTGTGTTTTAAGTGTCTGATGTGCCCTTTCTACAATTGCTTGTCCCTGGGGATTGTAAGGAATTCCTGTAGAGTGGGATATACCGAATTGGGCACAGAAATTTTTAAGGGACTTAGATGTATAAACTGGAGCATTGTCTGTCTTAATTGATTTTGGCATTCCTAAATAGGAAAAACAGGCAAAAAGATGTTGAACTACATCTTTATAGGCTTCTCCCATTCTGGCAGTAGCCACAATGACATGGGAGAAGGTATCTACAGTAACATACACAAAGGATAGTTTTCCAAAAGAAGGAACATGTGTTACATCCATCTGCCAAAGCACATTAGGTAGTAAGCCACGGGGATTTACCCCAAAAAGCAAAGCGGGAACTGAAGTAGGGCAAAGTTGACATGTTCTAACAATCTCGAGTGCAGATTCCCTAGGAATGTGGAACTGGTATTGAAGGGCAGTTGCATTTTGATGATGCATAGCATGTGAGGCTTTAGCATCTTCAAAATCACTGGCCACTATGGTTCGGGTTAGCAAATCTGCCTCTTGGTTAAACGTATGGAGGGGTCCAGGTAAATTAGAATGAGCTCTTATATGTCCAACATAGAATTGTTTTGACCTTTTCCAAATTTGCTGTTGAAGGGTAGATAACAATATAAAAATTGTGGTTTTATTTTCTGGTAAAACAGCCGTTTCAATTTGAGGGAACAACCTAACTACATACTGTGAGTCAGAAAATAAATTAAAAGCCTGGTCTAAAAACTCTTTGAACGCCTCTATCACGGCTGTTAATTCTGCTTTCTGGGCTGATGTTTCCCCAGTATTTAAAACCCTTTTTGAAGTCTGGGTGACAATAGCAGCCTTTCCATTAGAAGACCCATCTGTAAACACCAACATTGCCCCCTCGATAGGGGAAACTTGACACCTTTCTTGAAATATCACCGGATGTCGTGAGAGGAAATTTAATAAAGGACTAGCAAGTAAATGGTGTAAAATTTGTCCTGGATAATTACCAATGACAATCGGCCAGTCTTCATTTAATGATAGAAGGGCATTTAGTTGCTCTTTATTATAAGGCACTATGATTTCAGATGGTTCTTTTCCAAACATTTCAATGCTTCTATGTCTCCCTTTAATTATTAAAGTAGCCACTAGTCCTGGATAACAGGCCACAACCTTTTTGGCCGTGACAGGTAAATGCAACCATTCTAGGGGACCCTCTTGCCAAAGCACCCCTGTAGGGGCCACAGCTGTGGGCAACACTATAAATTGCCATGCCATACTATAATCAAGTCTCTTAATATAATTTTTATCTAAAGCTTCTTCTACCTTCATTAAGGCTTCCCTGGCTGCAGGTGTCAGCATTCTAGCAGAGGTGGGGTCTGGATCCCCTTGAAGAATGTCAAAGAAAGGCTTAAGATCAGAAGTAGTCAACTTTAAAAAGGGCCGAATCCAATTTATATCCCCTAACAACTTTTGATAATCATCTAAAGTAACCAAATTATCTTTTCTAAGCTGCAAAGGTACATGAGTAACTGTTTCATTATTTAGGATTCTTCTCACATATGTTATAGGCATATTCACTTGGATTTTTTCAGGGGCCACCTTTAGGCCCCAGCGATTCAAAGTCTCTTGCAATTTAATCAAAACTTACTGTAAATAAACCCTATCCGGGTGTGCTAGCAATATATCATCCATATAGTGGACTAGATAGACATCCCGATGTTTCTCCCTGATACCTTGTAGGGCAGCGTCCACAAACTTTTGACACAATGTGGGACTATTTTTCATACCCTGGGGAAGAACCTTCCATTGAAATCTCTGATGAGGTTGTCTAAAATTTTCTGAGGGAAGACTAAAGGCAAATCTCTTTTTATCTTGAGGGTCTAAGGGAATAGTAAAGAAGCAATCTTGAAGATCAATCACTATAACATTGTAGCCTTGGGGAACAGCCACAGGGGAGGGAAGGCCAGGCTGTAAGGCTCCCATATCTTACATAGTGGCATTTATTGCTCTTAGATCTTGCAAGAGTCTCCATTTCCCCGATTTTTTTTTTTATTACAAAAACTGGCATGTTCCATGGACTATTTGAAGACTCTATATGTCCAGCCTTTAATTGTTCTCTCACTAACTGTCGTGCTGCTGAAAGTTTTTCTGAATTTAAAGGCCATTGTTCCACCCACACTGGATCAGGAGATTTCCAGACTATGGGGTCAGCGGCGAGAACAATGGCCTCTCTTATAAATTTGGATATCTTAAGCCTTGTCTCTCTCTTCTTATTTTTGGGACAACTGGCTCAATTTGTCTCTCTTGATCTTTACTCAGACCCATAAAAGGATTATAACTTATCTGCGACATCTGTGCAGCCACCTTTTCATCTGGGCAATACAGCAAAACTCCCATCTGAGCAAAAATATCTCTCCCAATGAAGGAATTACATAAGGTTGAAAATGTCCCTGGCAGTCTTTATCTACATACCAAAGTAAAATTTGTGAGCTCTTTGTCACTGAAGGTGCTCTACCAATGCCAACCAACTCATTAGCTGTGGTTTGAGTTGGCCAAGCACTGGGCCAGTCACTGCCCGCAATACAGGAAATGTCTGCTCCCGTGTCTAGCAGGCCAGTCACCTTTTTACCATTAACTAGAATTGTCTTCATAGGTCTTTTTTGAGTAACTTGTGTAACCCAAAAGGCATAATCACTTGAATCAGACCCCCTGTCCCAACACTTGGCAGCTGAAGCTGCTTTTCTTGTGTCAGCATGACAAGGTAGCATCAGCAACTGAGCTATTTTCTGTCCTTTATAGATTTGAATAGTCTTAGTGGGGGGAGACACCATTATTTGAATTTCACCAGTATAGTCTGAGTCTATGACTTCTGGAATCACTGTGATCCCATGTAAGGATGTGGGGCTCCTGCCTATTAATAGTCCCATCGTTTCTCTAGGCAAAGGGCCATGAACACCAGTGGGAACTTTCACAGCGGTGGAGTCAGGTGTTAGTATTGTTGTGACGGTGGAACAGAGGTCCAGTCCTGCACTGCTTGGGGTTGCTCTGATGAGTTCTGTGACGGGACGAAGGGTATGAATGGGTTTAATGTCGTTGCCCCAATATTCAAGCTTGAAAAGGTTTAGAAGTGTAAGCAGGGGCGTTGTCAGTTTTAAGACATTAAGATAGCACAAGTCTAACAGTGAGGGGTTATTTTTGGTAGAAGCAGAATGAGCTTTTATATGTACCATAATCTTAAATAACACTTATTTATTGAAAGATTCATTCTAAGAAAACTTTTTTCTCTTAACATAGAGAGTAGACTAAATTCCAGTCTGTTACCAATTTACTGGATAGCAAACAAACAAATTTTTTTAGTTAATCTTAGAAAAGTCTTTTTATAAATCTCGAAGAACTAGCAGTATTTTTTTAAAAGGCATGAGAGTGAAACCATACAAGGCATGTTTAAAATCTAATTAAATTGTAGCCTGGTCATTGCTGTGACTTCTAACACTTTAACGTGATAGCTAAAATTATAACTGACAATATTTTACCAGGACATATCAGATTTTCATGAATTTCACATAATTTCTAGGATATCTATATAAGTAACATCAACCATACAATATAACCTGAAGATTTATCACTCCTCCAACAGTAATTCCCATGCAATTTAACAGGTCAAATGAACTCAGGTAGTTTAATAGCTCTTTGGGATGTCTCAGGGGCCCTCTGAAGCATCCCAAAGTCAGCTAGAAGTCAAGTTATTTAGGCAGTTTTGTCAATAAATATCAAAAGGGTTTATAGTACTCTGTCAGGTAGAATCATATAGATCACTGTGAAATAATATATTTACTTAGCCAAAGTAAAAAAGATTTTAAAGGTAAACATAGAACAGACCACTTTAGAGGTAAAGAAACTTAAAATCCATTATCAAAGGCAGTTCAACGTCTCAAGAAAACTTGTATTTATGCACAAAACTCTTCCCTTGGAGCGTACTTTCCATCAAGCCTTCTTAACACTTTTTGTACCCATTACTTTGTTCTCCCATCCTGAAACAGCCACCTGTAAGTCAGACTTACTTTCTTTTCCCTTCGTAAAATGTAACTTTATTTTTTATACCTTTTTTACTGAACACACACATCCTACTTTCTTTAAGCAACCAAGAATTTACCTTTATATTAGCACTCTATAGATTGGTGAACATAAATACCAGTGATAATTTCTAAAAAATTTCTAATGAACATCTCAGGATGGCATCAAACATTATTTATTAATAGTCTAAAATCTTTAGTTTCTCTGTAAGTTAGTATTCAGTAATGAATGTTTCAGAATCTTATTTTATTTGGAAATGACCAAGCTATTTAATAAACTTCTGCTATTAGTTTAGCACAACTTTAGAAATTTAAGTTACCAAAACCTAGAGAAACTGTTTTAGACAGATATTTTTAATCTTAATAAAGTTTAAAAGCTCATATCTCACTTACCTTCTTTTTTTTAAAGTTTCTTACTGAGGTACTTTCCTTGCTGACAAACTTGTAACAGATATTACAGTATAACAACATTTAACTTATAATAAACCTAGGCATAATGAAAATATTTTACTAGATGTTAATTACTCTAAGACATGTCTATATTAGATAGGTCAACAAACAAACATTAATATCAGGTATTTAATATTGAATATTTTTTAGTTTACCTGAACCTGGAATTTATTGTTTAATTTAGAATTATTTGATTTGTAAGCACTTACCTTTTTTTTTTAAGCCAATTAAATAGAGCTCTTTTACAAATTAACCTAAAAAATACTACCCAAAGACAAAGATATACCAAGACATATTTAGACAGACACAGTGCGAGATCTAGCTTCATATTTTAAGTTTGGTGATGAATTAGATATTATAATATAAAATTTACTAGTTTATAAAAAAGTGGAAATAAATAAAAAATTTTAAAGGCTTTTCCCCTTTTTCTCTCAGTCTCAGGAGTTAGAGATGGTCTAGATAAGTGTTCCCTGGTCTCAAGGCACAGGGAAAGAAAATCAAGTTCTAACAAAAAGCAAAATAGCCATCAAAAATCACAACACAGAACACAGAGTTAAAACACACACATATAAACCTGGCAGTCCTCATCAGACACTCCCTTAAATACAAGAATACAGTCTCTCAGAAAACCTTCTAGATAGACACAGAACTTCAGATGTCTTCAAAGATTTTAAGGAGGAAAGGAAAAGGAGAAGGAGGAGGAGGCGGGAAAGGGGGGGGCAAAAAGGGTGGCCTTACAGACGTCTCCTGCCACCTGCAGGTACCCAGGCATCCAGAGAAGGGAGGACTGGAACTCGGCCCTACCAGAATTCGAGTTCTCTGCCAAGAGGAGGTGATCAGTCTCCAATCCTCAGCTCAAGCTGAGGCCCTTCGACCAAATTACTGGGGGATTAGAAAAACGGGAGGGATAGGAAGGGCTAAGGAGAGGACAGAGAGAGGGAAGGGGAAAGAGGTCAATAAAGTCTCTTGTTCCTTACTAGTCGGGGCACTCTGGCCAGTTGTCTGTGTCAGGAGGAGACCAGGGACAAAAGGGTCCCAGTTGCGGCCGCTGGGTCTGGTCCATTGGCAGGCAAGCTGGCCTCTGAGTACCCTGAGTGGTCAGGATGTCAGTCTCAGGGAAGAAGAGTTCCCACCAGTTGCAGGAAGGGGGACCCCTTCTAGGGCCCGTAACTGAGCTCTTATAAATGAATTGTCGGAGGAGACACATGTGCTGAGAAAGCAAGAGATCTCATTGGAAAGAGCACCGGGGTGGAGGGCAGGAGGGTAAGGGAACCCAGGAGAACTGCTGTCTTCTGGAAAACAAGGACATTGCTCTTGGACAAAGGGGGAAAAGGACTGAACACTGGTCTTTTTAACTTTAATTCCTCTGTAGTTAAGAAGTTGCATTATGATTCCAATAAAAAGTTGTCTTTCTTTTAACTCACTGTTACCCATTTTTGTTGCTAATTAGAAGAAGAAAAAAAGAGAAAAAAGGAAGAGGCTTAATTTAGAGAAGAAGGAAACTGAAACGTACCCACTTTTCTTACCCTACCTTTCTTATGTAGGGGGGCCTGTAGCGCCCTAGTAGGGTTGTAAAGAAGAAACCTAAAGCCTACCCACTTTCCTCACCCTACCTATCTTATGCAGGGGGCCCTGCAGCACCCTAGTGGGGTCCTAGCCGTCCTGAAAACTGAACAATGGGGGGGGCTTACCTTCGGGTTCCCTGTTCGTGGTGCCACTTGCCGGGATCTAGCCTCGACATGATCCAGGGGGTACCCTCAGGATGAACGGCGTCGGCGAGAGAGAGAGAGAGAGACGTGAGACTAGCCTTGATAGGCCCAAGTCTGTGTTTTACTTTCTGACAACCGGTTTTATACCCTTTCACAGAATGTTTTTAAGGTACAAGATGTTTACTCATGATTTCACAGGATTAGCATTACATCATTTTGAATTTTAGGAAAAGCAGGATTTTTTTGCTTTCTAATTCTATAGTAATTTTTAGCACATGATCTTCTGGCCTTGAGGCTATTAACATTTTATGCAGGTCAAGTGATTGTAAACCTATTTTCCGATTTTATGGTGACCTTAACTGAAAGGTAACAGGGTCATAGGGAAACAGTACAGAGTAGAATTATATTCTTGTTAATACAAAAATTAATCTTAGTGCAAAAGTTGTCAGTTGCGTTTATCTAAGAAGTTTACCCCATACAGACTCTGCGGCTTCAGTGAGGCAACTTCTGCCTAGTATTCCTGGCTAACAATTAACAACCGTCTCATTGGTACCACACTAGGGCTAAGTTCTTATTTGTCTAGATCTTTAACTATATTAACAATGGTTTTTATAACACAACCTTAGCACATTAAAGGCAAAAATACAGCAAGCAAAACACAGCAAGCAAATCACAACCCAATAACCACCTATAGAATAATTTTCTTATGTTTTCTAATAGGACTCCTTTACCCCTTAAAAGGGCTCTATGTCTATTAGGGCTTTTATATAATCAGGTTCTTCATGCTATTTTATGATTAGGATATTATAAGCAATCATGCATATTAGTACCAAGCGCATAAATGCATTTGGCTAACAAAACTACCAGCAGAGGTGTTTGAATTAAAACACTCCTTTCACCCTGAATAATCTCATAAAAAACTACCACCTGGGAAACTTATTGATTAAAGTTCTAAATTGATTCTTATTTGGGAAGAGATCGGGGAAGGCCTTCCTGTCTGTGTCAGAGAAATTAGGGAGTAGTCCATTGAGGCAGGCATCAGAAAGACAGATATCATCTTTAAGGTTAGAGCCGGGGGCAGCTTTTCAAAATTCCTGAAAACCTGATCTGCCTTGCCTGTCAGGCTTTCTCCTCGTGACCTTGTCATGGGTGGGATCTTGTGAACTAGCCTTTTCGAAAACCCCTGAAAACCTGATTCGTCTTGCCCATCAGGTTTTCTCCCTCATGGCCTTGTTAGGGGTAGGGTTTCGTGAGCTGACTTTTTCGAAACCCCTGAAAACCTGATTCGCCTTGCCTGTCAGGATTTCTCCCCTATGGCCTTTTTAGGGGTAGGGTCTCATGTGTTGGCTCCCGGCAACAGGCGGTGCTGCTGGGCTTGCCCAGGAGCTGCCTGACAGACTCTGGCTCACCCGAGCTCTCTGACGGTGCAGGGGGCAGGAACAGACGTGTGCATGTGGTTCTGCCTTGTCCTGGGAGTGTGGAGCCCCTCGCTGGCCCCCAGGCTCAGGGGCAAGGACCCTGAGAGAGGACCACCCTGAGGCGTTTTTTCTTAATAGAAAAATACTGCAAAAATTGCTTAAAGTATCTAGAAATATAGGCAGGGCCAGTGTCTGTTTTAACAGAACTAGGAGTTTATGGTGGAGGTTTCTGTATCTAGGAATACAAAAACTCAATATTTAGAATCAGAGACTATATTAATGGGGTAAGGATATAGGCAAATAACTTGAATAAGAGCATATAATTTATTTCATTGAGCAGAATGAAATTTAGTGTAAAAGACTTGTATTTTTCAACAGACCAGAAAGAAGCTTCGGCGTTTTTTAGTCCCATTTATATAAAAAAACCTCAGCTTGTGGTATAGGCTGTGAGTTGATAATGCGAGAAATAATAAATCTAGTGTTTTTGAAGAAATTTCACAGCTTACCAGAAGGATCATGATATGAAATTTTTCTACAGTATTTTAGAAAAGTTATTTGGAAACCAGTATATGTTGGTAATGTGTTCTCAAATCGAGACTTATTCGTAATAAGGTTTTATTAAAGTAAAAAGGAGATAGAGAAAGCCTCTGACATAGGCATCAGAAGGGGGCGGAAAGAGTGTCCCCCTGCTAGTCTTTGGCCAGATGTCATATAACTACCAGCAGTCTGTTAATTAGAGAAAGGAAATGTCTCAAAACTGAAGAGAATAGCACCAGGCCCCTCACCTACAACATGTACTCTGCGAAAACCTAAGCACCGGGTGAGTTGTCTCCGGCCACAAAATGATTGACATGAATCTTGAAGAAAGGCAGGTTTTCTAGCAAATACACTTTCATTCACATAACTTAAGAGAACATTTGCATGAGTAAACATACCAGTTTGTCAAGTCTGAATATGAGTCTTAGGCAGAACCAACTTGAAGACAGAGTCTGGGGTAAATGTATAGCACATTAACACAGTATTTTAAGAGAAACCTCTTTGCAAATTCATATAGAGAAGAAGAAAAATTATACATACATACATATATATATATATATATACACTTACTACAACTGACTTCCAGTTAGCTGTGGTAGAACAGGAAAAAGAATATCCAACTCTGTATTCTTAACATTATGAAAATATTATTCGTTTTATTGTTTACAGTCATCCAATTCTAACTTTCTGAAGTAAGCATTCAGAAAAATAAAAAAACTGTCTAACTACTAGGCGGTCTCCCATCCAAGTACTAACCAGGCCCGAACCTGCTCAGCTTCCCAGATCAGAGGAGACAGGGCACGTTCAGGGTGGTATGTCCTTAGACCGAGGCAGCTGCCAGGCGCCCTAAGAGCTCTGCATTGCACCTCCCTTTTTGTTCTGACCTGCTGGTCGGGCCTTGAACCGCAGCTCTCCACGGGGGGCGCACGCTGCACTTGAGCCAGCCGCACGACCCGTGACTGGACTCCGGCCGGCCAGGCCCTGCAGCTCGGAGAGCAGCCGACGCCGCCCCAGCCCCGCACACCGCCACCCCCAGCCAGCACCCGCCTGGCCCGGCCCGGGGCGCTTCTGGGAACCTGAGCGGCCTTGCGAGCCTGCGGGAGCTGGGTGGGGCAGCGAGCGGCGCCGCACCGCTCCCCCCCCACCGCCCCCCACCATCCCGTTTGCTACTCAGGGTTCACGTGGCTCCGGAGGTGTGTCGCTTTGGCCCGGGGCCGCGGTCCTCGGAGCCTCCTGCGGGACACATTTTCGGGATGGGTAGAAGCATTTCCCACTACAGACAAAAGAGCCCACACAGTGGCCCAAATCCTCCTCACAGAAATTATCCCCAGGTTTGGCCTGCCTTCATCCCTACAGTCTGATAATGGCCCAGAATTTACATCCAAGGGCACCCAACAACTTCCTCAATTCTTACAGACACCCTGGAAATTTCACATTCCATACCCTCCCTGGTCCTCAGGAAAGGTAGAAAGGATGAGTAGAACAATCAAAAAAACCCTTACCAAACTAACCCTCGAGGTACATCTGAATTGGAGTAAACTTTTACCAATTGTTTTCCTCAGAATACAGGCTTTGCCCAGAAAGCCCCTGGGGCTGAGCCCCTTTGAGGTGATGTATGGAAGGCCCATGCTCCCTCCTGGACTCCCCCCTGAGCCTCCTCCCATACCAAGCTTCCTACACTCCCCCCTCTGCTGACGCAACTCCGCAATGCCCTCTGGAAATACATCAGTCACAATCTGCCTGCCCCTGACCCCCAAGCCTCCCTGCCCCCTTTACAAATTGGGGACATGGTCTATCTGTCTGATCATCCCCAGGGTGACCTAACCCCACAGTGGCAGGGACCATTCAAAGTCATCCTCCTTGCCCCAACTGCAGCTAAACTCAAAAAGGTCGCCTCCTGGGTACACCTCTCTCGTCTAAAATGGGTCACCTCCAATCCTGCGCTGCCCTCCTTAAATGACACCTATCAGGTCTCCCGCACAGCACCCACCTCCTTAAAATTCACCCAGCGACAACCCCTGCCAACTATCGGAGAGGACACTGAATGACCTGGACTCTCTTCAACCTACAACTGCTCCTGACCCAACTACTACAAGACCTCTGGATCAGCGCCCCAACAGGAACTTCCTTCAAAGACCTGACTGCACTGGTGTCTCAACTGTGGCTCCAGGGAACCTTCTACAACCTGACTCCAGACGAAATTGATTTCTTTACTCTCATTCTCTACATCATTCTACATCCTAATGAGCACTGTTCCTCCTCAGATTCAAATCACCACCAACTTGGGGCCTTCTGCCCCTCACCCTGACTGACCTCTCCCTGTCTCTCTAACTATAGCTGCACTCCTAATCTTAATCCTTGCTGTAGGCCTAGTAACTGTCTCCCCTCAGGACTGGCCACCTATTCTTCATCTTTCCGTGGGTATCGCCTACATTGCTAGCTGGGTTCTACTCCTAGGGTGCTATTTCCTCTGTACTGTCTAACTAACAGCCCCATGACTCCCCTGCTCCTTATCCTTGCTGCACTCCCCAGCCTCCTGGCTACTCCCTGCCCCTGCTCAGACATTTATTCCTACGTACATTCCTCATGTTACAATACAGCTCCAAAACCATGCACCATGACATGAACCTCGGGGGCGGGAAGTCCAAATCCCTACTCACTGTCAAAGTACAAAAGAGAGGGAGTTTCATGAGTACCTGCCATAAGCCAAATGGAAGAAACATATGTTTCTATCCCATTACCCACTGGGGGTACTCAGACGGGGGTGGGGTACTAGATCAAAATCGGGAAAAGAAACAAGAACAAGTTACAAAGAACATAATTTCCCGGTTACAGTTGACCCCTGAGCCTTACAAACACCTAGACCTCCTTTCCCAATTACGGCCTCTCCTAAAACCTACCTCTGGCAACCAACACCTTCCCCGCCTTCTCAACTCTTCCTTTCAATTCTTCCAGTACACACCACACACATCCCAGTGTTGGATATGCATGTCACTCTCTCCCTCACCACACAGAGCCATTCCCTTACCCTCAACCTGGCTGTCACAGGGCAACTGTACTTCCCCTTCCCAACAGAAAACTACACAACTCATTGGGCCAGTCTCTGACAATGTCCTTACTCTCAGCCTCTTCAAACCTAACCTGTATTGACTACTCTAGTCCCAACTGCACTGGTCTTACAAACTCCACTCCCTCCTTCTGTTCCACTTGGGTTCTCTGGAACAGCACAAATAATTGCACCAATCCAGGAATCTTCATTCTCTGTGGGACCTATGCATATTCATGCCTCTCCTTAGACCCCCGTGGACCCTGCATCTTGGTCTTCCTGACCCCAGGCCTAACATTCCTCGAAGAGGGAGAGCTAGAACAAAGAGTTTACCCCCCAAGGGGAACTTTCCCACAGAAAAAGATGAGCTGTCATCGCCCCCCCCCCTCCTGGTTGGGACTGGCATAGATAGCAGCAGCCCTAAGGCACCGGGATGGGAGGCATCTCGACCTCTGCCCATTTCTATTACAAGCTGTCCCAAGAACTTAATGAAGACATGGAGCAGGTAGTAGAGTCCTTCGTTTCAATCCCAAAACAAATTAACTCATTAGCTTCTGTGGCCCTACAAAATAGGCGAGCCCTGGACCTTCTCACTGCAGAAAAGGGAGGGACCTGCCTTTTCCTAGGAGAGGACTGCTGCTATTTTGCTAATGAAACGGGGATAGTCCAGGGTCGAGTCAGAGAACTTAGAGACAGAATTGAATGCCGCAGAAAGAGTTAGAAAACCTTTACATTCCCCAAAACCTGTTCCCACAGATCCTCCCTTGGCTGCTCCCTTTCTGGGGCCATTAGTATTTATCATTCTATTCCTCTTATCTGGACCCTGTCTCTTTAATCTCTTTCAAAGGTTTCTCCAAGAACGGATTCGGGCCATCTCTTGAGATCAGGTCAAGACTGTTTTCTTCTTCTCGAGAGCCTCACCTCAAGCTCAGAAAAAAGGAGACTGTGGGCCCTAGGACGATCCTCCATTCCAGACCCAAAACCGTCGCACCATCCGGCAGGAAGTAGCCAGAGAGATAAGGTGCCCTTCTCCCCCCCCCCCACCCTTTTTTTTTTTATGATTTCAGGGTCTGGAATGAAGGAGTCTTTTGGGCCTAGAAAAGAGAGCAACAGTCTCAAAGGCCCCTTGCTGAATCATCTAACTTTGGAGAAAACAAAGCATAATTTTAGTTCCATCCTGATGCTCCAGGCCAGTTGCATCTATCTGGGACTTATCACCCCCTGTCCGGAAACCTACCACCCCCTACACCCGCCCAGAAGACTTATCACCCTCTGCCCAACTATAGAGTGTCATTTCAACAAAAGAATACTTAAAATATCCCGCCTGATTGACGTTTCCCTTATTGTTTCCACAAACCTCCCTATAAGTATGAAGCCTCCCTGATCCCTCTCGGTGCTCAGCCTTGTCGTTAGGCCGACTGTCGCCCCTCCTTGCCTGAACAAAGGCAACCTACTTCTGTTGAGGTCGGCTCTCCTTTTCTGCCTGGCCGGAACTATGCCTTACAGATGTCACTGAGGGTGGTGCTTTCTGGAGATCTTTAGCGCAGCCATGGCCTGTATTGGAACGTCTTCCTCTTAGGGCTTTTGTTGTTTCCATTTTGAATGTCGGGGGCCCCCTTGGGTCGAATTTTCCGAGGAAAAAGTTTGTTGGATCCACCTGGGGAAATACAAGCATATCCTTTTCCCTGTAAGATTAGTTTCCCAGATTTCCATTGTTTCATTAACCCGTCTTGGTACCAAATGGGCAGGGGAAGAGACGTGTCCTTCAGTTCCTCGAAATGCCTTTCTGCCCTGGTTAAAATATTTCCCTGTGGCAGGTTTAAAAACTTTAAAATGAATAAAGCTGTATTAACAATAGTGATGGGTTGAGAAAATATCTTATGTTGGAATCTAGTAAAGTCTGCTCTGGATAAGGAAGACAGCAGTGTTCCTGTGTATTCCCCTTTCTTTAAGTTCTTTTTATTTGTAACTTTAGTGTGTGAGGTGCTCGTTCGACTATGTCTCGTGTCTGTGGATTATAAGGAACACTTATAATATGTTTAATAGAAAAAGATTGTAAAAATTGTTTAAAGTATCTAGAAATATAGGCAGGGCCAGTGTCTGTTTTAATAGAACTAGGAGTTTATGGTGGAGGTTTCTGTATCTAGTAAAACAAAAACTGAATATTTAGCACCAGAGACTCTATTAATCGGGTAAGGATATAAGCAAATAACTTGAATAAGAGCATATAATTTATTTTGTTGAGCAGAATGAAATTTAGTGTAAAAGACTTTGTATTTTTTAAGAGGCCAGAAAGAAAGAAGCTTTGGCATTTTTAGTCCCATAAGAATCACCTGGGCCACTTACTGGATTTCATTTTGTTATCTAGTGCCTAGCACAGTTTCTAGGACAGAGTTGGAAATTAATAAATGTGTACATTCCTGGTATTATAGTCTAAAACTTGCAACACTAATAGTTGCAAACTTAAATGACCCTAATGGTTGTAGAATTTTCTTGCATCTACAAAAGACAGTCCTAGCTGACTGGGCTTAGGAATTTTTCTTCATCTACTTGGGACTTCTTTCCTCCTATCCCTCACTGTCAGATCCCTTGTGCTACCTGACTGCATCTATCCACAGTCTACACACCTAGTTTCTTCTTTGGCTCCAACGCAAAGTCAGAGGCTAGGAGTGAGAAGGTAATCCCCTGTGGCTACATCCCCACAGTAACACCCCCGTAGGCCCCATCCTGCTCCTCACCTGAAAGCCCCTGCCATAGCTCCTGGGATGAAATGCCCCGGGTAGCCTTCCTACCTGAAGAAGGAAGAGGAACAAATACTGAGTCTAGATTTCACTTGGAAATTCAGATGATTAATGTGGGTCAGTCCTAGTCTACAGTTCATTGGAACACAGGGACATTTAGAGAAAACATTTGTGGGAGCTTAAAACTGGATTAGTTTTCCTGTTTGTTCATTATTTTTCTCATTATTATGTGTTAAAAAAAACCAAAAAAACCACCCAAACTTGAAATTTCACCAATGCTGGATTGTATTGAGGAGGGGAGAACTCACAAGTGCATACTCAATTTCACAGGAACCTGGGGAGTAAGGGAAGAGAATCAAGTGGGCTAGGGCCTGTGGGGAGAAACGTGCAGCTGGGGGCCGGCGGAGACCAAGTACACACAGCCTCCCAAAATGACGGTCTCAAGGGGACAGCACTCATTCTCAGCTGTTCAGGTTCTCTGCGTCTTAAGAAACTCACAACTTTGTCACTTTTAAGATAAATGATGAATGAAAATGGTAAGGGTGGCAGAGATGCAAAGCGGGGCCTGGAATGAAAGGTAACATAAACAGCACAGAAAGCAAGGGCACAGCTACACCAAGATGGAGACTCAGTGCGTGCTTCTTGCTTGTGGCATGACTACAGCTATCCAGGTTCACATGAGATGGCTCAGCATGATGCAACTTACAAATACCACATGTGCAAAATGAACCTAGAAACCAAAGAGAAACCATCACATGAAAAATGGGGGCCACAGAGGCAGGTTCTGTAAGGTTCAGAGTATGTGAGAATACATACTGAGAGTAATCCTTCCAAAATTAATGGAATGCTTTCTAACATAAATTAGAGAATAATGCTTTTTCCATTATTGACGAGTTTCAGAGATACCAAACACACTGCTTATCATGAAAATCCAGTAAAGTACGGATGACCATGAAGATAAATGAGAATCTTAATAATAATTCATTCCTGTGTCCATCAGAGGTGACTGAGTTCAAAAATAATTACAAAGCTCCACATCATCACATCTCAAAACGATTCAAATTACCCTCCCACCAACTGTCACCCAGAGTCTACCTTGACAATATTGGCAGGAGTGGCCCATTTATTTATTTATTTTCGCCCATCTCTGGCTAAGATTTTAAAAACCCAAGTTAGGCTATAAAAGGGTAGCAGTTTCTGTCACTTAGGACATTGTCTTCTCTTGAAACCAGTCACTTGCTACAAGGAAGAAACAGATGGTAATAGAAGTTAGTGACCTTATATCCTAATTCAACAATGACAAAAAATCTTCAGGATTCTTCTATGGCATTAAGAAACATTTTTATCTTACCGAGTTCATTCATTGCATGTCTATGCTCTTCATCAAATGAAAGTTTCATTAGAACACACACAGCAGGACAGATCTGATGTTCAACAGGAGCTGGCACTGAAAAATAAAGTTGACATAAACCATAATGCTTTGTTTTCTCAAAGTAGTGATGTTTATTATACCTAAAAAATACTGAGTTTGCAGATATACTTCTCATGCATGGTAGCTTAGTGAATCAACAAGTATTTGCTGAAGAGATGAATAACTACTATACACATGGAAAGGAAAATACAGGTAAAGGGCTTTCCTTGGTTCTGTAAAAATGTTTACCCCTCACCAGCCTTTCATCAAGTCTGCTGGACTAACTCCCATGTAGGTTTATGCTATAATTCAACTAATAACTTAAAAATTATACTGGTTATTTGAAATAATAAAAACATTTTGGTATAAAACTATTTATTTATAATTTATATTTTCAAAGCTGAAAGGCACATGGCTGTATAGAAATGTATAGAGAAACCTAGTGCAACTCTAGTAGAGAAAGTTTATTATATAGACACCAGATAGTAAATAAAAATTTAAAGGAAAAGTGTCTAAGAAAATGTACTTACACATTTAGTGCTATACATAAAGTTTCAAAACTGTTACTTGAAATAAAAATTGAAAAACCAAGTCTATTTTTCAGAAGTAATAGTATTTATTCTATTTAACTTGTCTGAGAACAGGTATTAAGAGCACACAATACAAGTCATTACATAATTGTGGACAGCCAAAGAAAACAATCCAGAAAGATAATGTTCTCCCAGTAAAGCAACTTATTAATTCTCCCTAGCCCTAGGACAAACAGAAAGGACATTTCTGCTATATTCTTACTGTTGAAAATTTTTTAATTTTAAATAAATTCACCTTTATACCTAACCCTAAGAGAAATCTACTAAATCTTTATAGATCAAGTTCTCATCATCAGTCTTTCTCCTGCTCCCCCAATCAAGATACTGACTCGATAGTCCTTTGCTGTGTGTATGTCTATGTGTGGGTTCTTACCAGGTGAAAGGAGGTCTTACCTTATATACTTACTGCTTTTGGTTCTTCCCATAGGAATGAAGTAACTTATCTCCTCAAGGGTCCCAACTCCCATGATCCCTGCTCCTGGGGGAGAGGGTTTCTCCCTGAGAAAAGAGCTGGGTGGCTGATCACCCCAGCAGCTGGGGCCCCAAGGCCTGAAGACAGGCAGTGAAGTGGGAAGGACACTGGGCTGAGGGTCAGGGGGTCTGGCCTCTGGCCCTGGATCCCCCACCCACTACCTGTGAAGCCACAGGCAAGTCTTTTGGCCTCTCTGAACCTCAGTCTCTTCATCTGTAAAATGAAGATGATAATATCTTCTCTTCCTACTTCACAAGGCTGTTCTAAGGATCAAATAACAGATATAACACAGCTCTGCATCCACTGAGTAAAGCGATATGCAAATATAAGAGAATGGCTTGGTCACTCACAGCTGAAGGAACTTACGTAAAGTCACTTTCCTGAGCTTAATCTCAAGAGAAGGAGAACATAATCGCTCAAGTTCTTTCTAGATCAACTATGCTATGACTGTTTAAGTCTACTTTGATTTTCTGTTATTTTCTGGTTGTACTGTAGTGCACACAACATTTCCCTTTGCTAACTTTTTTTCCTAGGGAAATAGAGAAATTAAGCTTTAAACTATGTGAGCGGTGCAGGTGGCTAATATGAATTTCCCACTCTGATTCATAAAGACACCGTCCTAATTAAAAAACTTTTCATTTCAAAAACTTTTACATTTGCTTTGTCACATGCACCATATGGAACATACTTGGATTTTTGTCCTGGTCCATGCCTTGTTCATGGGCTTCTTGCCACTCCCAACAGGTTTCACAGTAAGCTCGTATCTGTTCCAAAAGATGAAGGACTCGGATTTCACGCCTGCCTCTCTTGTCATCAGGCTGTGAGTGAATGATGTTGTGGAGTGCTGCACTGGCCCTGGCCAGAGCCTCTTTACCGCCCCAGGAATTGCTCAACAACACAGAGTCTTTGTCATTGCCGTGTAAAAGCTGGATGAGGAGAGGAAGACATCCAGACTGTCGCATGGATATACAGCTGTCTTGGGAGCTAGACATAGCTAGCAAAGTTCACGACATATCATCCTTATCATGAGTACCAAGCATTGACAACAATGAATACACCATTTCCACCTGTGGGCCAAATGAGTTTAGAAACAAAATTATGACTTTAATAGCCAAAAGCCAACACCAATGAAGTGATGAATGGGATATTAGCTGTAACTCAAACAAAAACAGAAACAAAAACAAAAATCTCTTTCCAGGATGAAGTAATGAGCGTTATTTCAAAATCCATATTGCTATAATCATTATCACCATCTTCTTTATGAGTAAATATTAGTAGTGGTAGTATATAGTCATAAGGAGACAGTAGGTTCTTGCATACCTAAACTGCTATTATCTGGATCAGTGGGTGAAAATCTGTTATCATAATGAAAGACAATCAACTGATTTTTCTCTTTCTCACATCTCCCCCACCCACCACACACACACACACCTACCAACACATACAGAGCAAGAAATGTGGTTTATCTAAAATTCTTTACACAATTAAAAATTTTACTTTTTAAAATCTACAACCATAATCAGTAAAATGTTTTTTAGCAATTACTATTTACTAAGTACTGGTTCTAAGCAATTGCTAACCGTCACCAGATTATAATATTGTTAAAATTATGATATCTCCCTTATACATGTAAAAGTATTTTCTCATAAAGGGATCATATAGGGATGATCCCTGATCATATAGAGATACAAAGTCAATATTCTTATTTAATTTTTTTTAAGCAGCTGGTAAGCATCATTACTCCCTTCCTGTAAATTCCAAGAATTTACTCAGAAGCAGATCAGAAACAGGAAATAGCACCCAGTCATCCTGTCCTGTGATCAACCGCATTTTTTAAAAGCAAGAGCTACTGTGTGAAAGTTGAGGCTATTATAGAAATGCATCATATCTATAAATTAGTGGTTCCAAACCAGGGGCAACTTTAGCCACCTTGAGACTCTTCTGGTAATGTCCTACTATTTGCAAGTGAGCTGTGTGACACAAGCAGGTTACCAGAGTTCTCTGAGGTCCAGCTGTCTCAGCTGCCAAACAGAGTAATTTACCTAATAGGGTTTTCTTTGTGAAGATTAACTAAAGTCACACATGTATACAGGACAGTAGCTGGCATTCAAAAATGTAGTAAGGTCTTAATATTATCATGCAAAAATCACTCCAAAAGGAAATGGTATTCAAGCTGCCAGTTTTCAAGCAATAGTACTCTTATATATTAAAGGTTTTCTTTACAGTAAAAACTACTCGTGTTGGACAGACTGGGGTGGAATTCTAATTTAATTACCATCTTTTTGGCTTTAGTATTCTCACTTAAAAGAGGGGCAAGAATAACACATTCAAAGGGTTTTGGAAAAGATCAGAGATAGTTTACATACAAGTCTTAGCAGTTACTGGCATATTAGTGATCCCAAGTAGTAACTATTGTGAGTTACTAAAAGGATTAAGTTTTATATTAATAATATCACTGCTACTCTAAAATTCATTTCTTATATCGACATTAGTTATGTAATGCTTTTCCTCAGAGCCATTATATTACTAAAGTAAAGAAAGAGTATGTAGAATATGCTATGAAAACAAGGAAGTATTTAGATGTAATGGAAAATATACCGTTTAAAAAATAGTCCCCGTGCTCCAAATGTAGTGCTTCAAAGGAGGCAGACACAGACTGCATGGGCAGGCGCGAGGGCCCTGGGTCAGAAAACGCTCTGTAAAGAAGGAAAGCCCAAGAAGAGCTCTGCAGGCTGGCGAGGACCCTGAGGGTCACTGTGCAGCAGGGTGGGAAGTGGAGGGCTGCACCACTGCAGCCAGGGCAGCCAGGCAGAAAGTCACGGGGAGGGGAGAGCTCAGGGGGGCGAGCCAGCTGTGGGCTGCACCTCAGGATGCTTGCAGAGACCTGGCTGTCATTTCTTTAAGAGACTGCGATGATGGAAACAAAAGAATACTTAAGCCAAAATTAAAAGAAGCATGAAGAATGTTTTAGTAGAGCACTCAGAGTTCTAGCGACAAGACTCTATAATCCGTTACCTTGGTTCCCAGATGACTGGTCAGCCTTCAAGGAGCTTAATGTGTGCTACTAGAGCTCAAAACACTGGCTGTTTCATGATCTATTCGTGTACTTGACCCCTAGAAATTAAGCAAATTATAGACAGTATAATTTAGATTATAGATAAATATAGCTAGCTTCATGCTAAGATACTCCAAATGAACTGTCTTTAGGGTAAATAGCTAAATATACCATTAAAGTGTGAACATTTATAACTGCTCAAAATGAGTATTTTTATCTATAAACTTGAGTAGAATTTAGAGAAAGACTGAAGGAGGAAAAAAAAAAAACTGTTGTAAAAGACAAAGTACAATGTAGAAGAAACCAAACACTGAAGACATTCTAAGAGTAATATTCTTTCCCAAATCAAAAGGCATGAAACCATATTCAGCTAAATATACACTGGCTGGAAGAAAGCCCCATTGAGTGATGAAATGCTTCCCAAGGCCCACTAGACTTCACACTCCAGGATGTCTGGCTCTAGGTGAGTGACCACACCATCGTGGTCATCTGGGTCATGAAGGTCTTTTTTGTGCACTTCTTCTGTGTATTCTTGCCACCTCTTCTTAGCATCTTCTGCTTGTTATGTCCATACCATTTCTGTCCTTTCTTGGTGCAATGCTAGTCTGTAGGAATGTAAGTGAGTAAGACACCCCCACCCTCGCTGCATATGGAGCCTGGACAGGTTGCTCAACATGTAAACACACAGTGCCGTGACGAGCGCAGGTGTGCAGACAGGAGTGGCGGGCACTCAGCTCAGGATTGTAGAGTAAAGGGCTGTCTGACTGTGAACGACAGAGAGGTGTCTCCTTAAAAAAGAGGAGGGTCAGCCACACAGCAGCTCAGATGAGGCAGAGGCCCTAAGCACAGGTCACAAAGAATGTGTACGTGTGTGTGTGCCTGAGAGAGAGAGAGAGAGAGAGAGAGAGAGAGAGAGAGAGAGAGACAGAGAGACAGAGAGACAGAGACAGAGACAGAGAGACAGAGAAACTGACTCACTTGGAGATTAAGAGCTTCTTCTGATTGCAATAAGGAGGATGGAGTTGAGGGACCAAGACTCAAGATAAAGAGAGCAGGTGGGAGACTTTTAAGGAAATTTTGGCAAAGGGCTGCTTTTGATCTACAGGAGGAAATGAATGACTCCTTATGCTGAAGCAAGCATACTGTCTTTAAGGATATCTAAATACTTTGACTGTTTCTGGTGGTGAGGATGTAACACAACCCGTAAGGAGCCTTGTCTTCTAGAATTCACCACCTTGTGAACTACTCCTGTGGTTAAGTGTAGGCCAGATTTTGTGTAAGGCTTTTAGCGAACAGACTGCTATAGATATGATGAGAAGTCACTTTCAAGATAAGTTTACAAAAACTGTGGCTTCCATCCTGGACACCCTCTCTTGTTCTTCTCTGAGGGATTGCCAGATACTACACTATGAACTGCTCTTTGCAGAGGCCTTGGTGGCAAGAAATGATACCACTGGCCGACAGCCTGGACATCTCAGGCCTGCTAACAGTCATATGGTGAGTTTAGAAGCAGATCCTCCCCTCATCAAATCTTGAAATGACTGTGGCCCCAGCCAACATGGCGACTGCAGCCTATGAGAGACCCTGAACCAGAGGCACTCAGCTAAGCTGCACCAGGATTCCTGACCTACAAAGACAATAAATGGTTGCTGATTTAAGCTGCTAAATTTGTCAGGCAGCAATAGATAACTAACATATTGTTTGAAACAGAAGAGAAACAAGAGGTTACATTACAAAGCAAGGAAAAACCCATGTCTATGATGAAACATGTTCTGACATTCATTTCAGTGTAGACATCAATCACCTTTAAGCTTCAGACTTAGTATCTTTCTATATAGATTCTTGATTTTGGGACACTCTCCACTCTGCTCTCCCAAACTCTCTAGCTAGAAACCTAGATGGATTTATTATAAGGAGATTCCAAGAGAACATTCCCATACCCATACTACCTATAAGCCAGAACTTGAGTCTTGAGAATCTTTCCTGGGCCTTTTTATTATGATTAAGTCTGCACCAACATCCTTCAGAGGGACCAGAGAAGCAGTAACCTGTAAGAAATGGTTATCGTTGTTCGGTCGCTAAGCCAAATCTGACTCTCTGTGACCCCATGGACTGCAGCATGCCAAGCTGTCCTTCACTATCTCCTGGAGTTTACTCAAACTCATGTCCTTTGAGTTGGTGATGCCATCCAACAATCTCATCCTCCTTTGCCCCCTTCTCCTCTTGTGCTCAATCTTTCCCAGCATCAGGGTCTTTTTCAATGACTTGCCTCTTTGCATCAGGTGGCCAAAGTATTGGAGCTTCCGGATCAGTTCTTCCAATGAATATTCAGGGTTGATTTCATTTACTATTGACTGGTTTGATCTCCCTGTAGTCCATGGGACTCTCAAGAGTCCTCTCCAACACCACAGTTCAAAAGCATCAATTCTTCACTGCTCAGCCTTCTTTACAGTCCAAATCTCTCATCCGTATATGACTACTAGAAAAACCATAGCTTTGACTATATGAACCTTTGTCAGCAAAGTGACGCCTCTGCTTTTTAATATGCTGTCTAGGTTGGTCATAGCTTTTCACCCAAGGAGCAAGTGTCTTTTAATTTCATGGCTGCAGTCACCATTCGCAGTGATTTTGGAACCCAAGAAAATAACATCTGCCACTGTTCCCACTTTTCCCATCGACTTGCCATGAAATGATAAGACAGGATGCCATGATCTTCATTCTTTGAATGTTGAATATTAAGCCAGCCTTTTCACTCTCCTCTTTCACCTTCATCAAGCGGTTCTTTAGTTCCTCTTCACTTTCAGCCATTAGAGTGGTATCATCTGCATATCTGAGGTTGCTGATATTCCTTCCAACAATCCTGATTCCAGCTTGTGAGTCTCCTAGCCTGGCATTTCTCATGATGTACTCTGCATATAAGTTAAATAAACAGGGTGACAATATACAGCCTTGATGTACTCCTTTCTAGATTTTTAACCAGTCTGTTGTTTCATGTCTGGTTCTAACTGTTGCTTCTGACCTGCATCTCCTTTTCAACACACATTAGAATCAAGCACTTCTCTATCTTCTGGTCCTCCTTTATCCACCTTTCAATATCCACTGCCATCAGAGGCACTCAAATGTGTGCCGAGGGGCCCAAGAAGGACTATGCCTGGCAGTTCAATCAGTACAGCTGGGACACAGTCAATTTCAACTACACTTGCTGGGTACAAATCCCTCTTCTATTATCTACTTGCTCACTTTAGGAAGGGACTCAAAAAACAGTATTTTTCTGAGAAAACAAAACAAAACAAAGTGACTCTAAGAAGTTCACCATAAAGGTAGCAACAGTCTCCAACTCTCTGTGAAACTGTGTAAGAGGGAGAAGAAGCAAAAGAAGCAAGCACCCTCCTCACCTTGCCTTTTTTCATACAGATGGTACACGGAAGTGGCCCAACAGTAGATGAGAAGTTTCTCTTTATTAAAGTACTACAGCTAATTCTACAACCCTTAGTGAATTAATAAAGGTAGACATTAAGTATAAATGCTGTGAATATCACAAAAAGATGTTATGTGCTTTCTGGTGGAAGACCACTATGCTACCTATGAAAGTCTCAGGCATAGAATGAGGGCCTGAGACCAAATCTGATCACATTGCTAGACCCAATACCAATTTACAGGGAATACAGAAGACAGAGAGATAGGTCAAACTTCACCATGCAGATGTTCCTAGCAAAATTCAGACTATGGAAAACTTGAGAAGACAAATAACTTTGGTTATTCAATAAATATACAGCAAAAATCTAAGAGACAAAGAAGAAATCTATAGATTAAAAGAAATTTCAAAGACACACTAACCAATCTCTGTGCATGAACTTTATCTGGCCCTTGTGTCAAATAAATTTAAAAATTATGACATTTACGAAGCAACTGCAAATTTGAAATCTGATGCTACCGAGGAACTACTGTTAGTTTCTTTGGGAGTGTAATAATGGCATAATAGTTATGTATTCTAGGTGTCCTCTGGCTGCAGGACTGCTTTAGCAATTCTGGGCCTTTTGTAGTTCCATAGAAATTTTAGTATTATTTGTTCTAGTTCTGTGAAAAATGTCATAGGCATCTTGACAGGAATTGCATTAAATCTGCAGAGTGCTTTGGGACTTCGGACAATACTACCAAGCTACAGTAATCAAAACAGCATGGCATTTGTACAGAAACATGACAGATAGACACACAGACCAAAAGAACAGGATAGAGAACCCAGAAGTAAACCCACATACCTACAGTCAGTTAATCCTTGACAAAGGAGATAAGAACACACAACGGAGAAGAGACGGTCTTTTCAGCCAGTGACACTAGGAAAGCTGGACAGCTACATGTAAATCAGTGAAGTCAGCACACACCCTCACACCATAAACAAACAAGCCCCCAAAATCCCTCAAATTGTTTTAAAGACATAAGTATAAGACATGATACCATAAAACTTCTGGAAGAAAACATAGGCAAAATAGTCTCATAGTCTCAAATTATAGCAATATTTTCTTAGATCAGTCTCCCAAGGGAAAACAAATAAAAGCAAAAATAAATAAACGGGACCTAGTCAAACTTAAAAGATTTTTTTCCAGTAAAGAAAACTATCAACAAAACAGAAACACAGCCTACAGACTGGGAGAAAATATTTGATTGACAGTCAATATCCAAAATGTACAAACAGCTCATACAACTCAGTATCAAAAAAATAAAAATAAAAAATAAAAGCAACAAAAATCAAAGGATGGACAGAAGACCTAAACAGACATTCCTTCAAAAGGCATACAGATAGCCAACAAATCATGAAAAGATGCTCAACATCACTGATTACTGAGAAATTCAAATTAAAAATGGCCACCATCAAAGCAAAAAGTCTGGAGAGCATGTGGAGAAAAGGAAATCCTTCTACACTGTTAGTGGGAATATAAATTGGTACAGCCACAATGAAAACCGGTATGGAGGTTTCTTAAAAAACTAAAAATAGAGTTACCACATGATCCAGCAATCTCACTCCTGGGCATAAATCCAAAAAAGATGAAAACTCTAATCTGAAAAGATAAATGCACCCAAATGTTCACAGCAACACTATTTATATTAACCAAGACCTGGAAAGAACCCAAGTACCCATCAACAGATGATGGTTTTAAGAAGATACAATGGTTTAAGAAGTCACAAAAAAGAATGAAATACTGCCACTTGCAGCACCATGGATGGAGCTAGAGAATGCCATACTAAGTGAGGGAGTCAGACAAAGACAGACATTATATGAGATCACTTATATGTACAGTCTAAAAAATAATACAAATATATCTACACACAAAACAGAAATAGACTCACAGACACAGAAAACAAACTTACGGTTACCACAGATGACAGAGAAGGACAAATTAAAGGTATGGGATCAACAGATATAAATAATCCAAAAAATATGTATATGTTACTGAATCACTTTGCTGTAGAGCTAAAACTAACACAATAATGTAAATCAACTGTATTTTCAATTTAAAAGAAAGTATTCTTAGACACAGAAAACAAACTTATTAAAGGGGAAATGGGAGGAGGGATAAATTAGGAGTATGGGATTAACAGATACATACACTTTGATATATATAAAATAAACAAGGATTTACTTTATAGTATGTGCATGTGTGCATGCTAAGTCGCTTCAGTCACATCCAACTCTTTGTGACCCTATGGACCATAGCCCGCCAGGCTCCTCTGTCCGTGGGATTCTCTAGGCAACAACACTGAAGTGGGTTGCCATGCCCTCGAGATCTACCCAACCCAGGGATCAAACCCGCAGCTCTTTTGTCTCCTGCACTGGCAGGCAAGTTCTTTACCACTAGCACCACCTGGGAAGCCCTAGCGAATTTTATTCAATATCTTGTAATAACCTAAAATGGAAAAGAATTGGAAAAATACAATATAACTGAATCACTTTGCTGTATACCTGAAACTAACAATGTTAGGAATCAACTACATTTCAATTAAAAAAATGTTATATTCTGTAAATACACAGTGAAGTATTTAATATTTAAGCAAAAAATGATGATGTCTGGGATCTTTTCCAAAAATAAAATCAGAGGACAAAGTATATAGGGTACCTGCAGATTACTCTATTACTCTGTTTGCCTCTGTATATATTTGAAATTTTCCATAATAACAGGCTTAAAAACATATTATTGGCAGTGGAAAAGGTTCTCCTACCATTTCATCTCTTTCCCAGTCTTGTTTGAACTTCATCACTACTTACTGGTTGTCTCACTAGAGATCTGGTTCTAAACATTAAATGGAAAAGCTGAGATCGATTCATAAATGAATTACACATAAAGTTATATACTAAGCAAGTAGGGATCTAGCCCATATAATTTATTTCTAGCTTTCTCTTTTCATTTAACATTCAAGGGAGATTAATCACAGATCAAAAATCCCTCTTTCTAGAAGGGATGTTAGTTATCCCTTCCAACCTACATATATTCATTGCTATTATCTACTATTTATTTATCAGGGACTGTGGGGATATAAAAATGAATAAAACTGGAAAGAATCTTTGTCTTTCTGGAGCTTACAATTTAGTAGGGAGAACAGAAATAACCACATAAATAAATATAAAACTGCAAATGTGGTCTTCAAGGTGAGAAGAACAAGCGAGGACAGCCTGTAATGGGATGTGAACAGTTCAAGCCTCTTGAGAGAAATCACGCTAAAGTTCAGACACACACAAACTGCTGTTAACTGAGTGAAGTGGGATGAGAAGGCACAAGAGGGAATGGGCAGATGGTGTGCAGGCTGCAGCAGAGGAAGCCGTCAAGGGGAAGTCCTGAAGGGCCAGCGTGGCAGGCGTGCTGAGAGCAAAGGGTGACAGACAGCTGGCAAGTTTAGGCAGGAGCCAGGTTATACAGGTCGTAGTAAGGCTTGTCTTTTTCTGAGAATCAATGGATGCCAACAAAGGATTTTACCAAGAGGGTGATTTACTCGTGAAAGATCATTCTGGCAGAGTGGCTGTGGGCAGGAAACCAGGTGAGGTACAATGAACTTCCTTCCCCAAGGGCACTAGGGCAGGAGCTTGATGGATCATATTACTGTGATTCTGAGAAAGTCAAAGAGATTATTTTCAGTTTTGTTAGTGTCAACTGTTTTGTCTCTGGAGCAAATAACAAAAGAAATGAACAAACCCCAAGAGTCTGACAGGTAAAGGGATTTTGGCATAACTGGATCACAGTCTCACAGACACACCTCTTATCTACATTAAGATCTGGAAGTAGCTGTAGCGTCATTAATGTGATTTTGGTTTTTGTCTTGTAAGTTTGTTATGATTTTATCGCACACTAAAGTCTTACATTTTTAAATGAAGCCTATGGTTCTTTTATGGTTTCCTACTCACTTCATGATTATAAAAACTCTATGCTCATTTCCTTAACTTTTAATATTTCTAACAGTTTTCATTTGGGGGACTTCCCTGGTGATTCAGTGATTAAGAATCTGCCTTCTAATGCAGGGGATGCGAGTTTGACCCCTGGTCTGGGAACCAAGATCCCACATACTGCAAGGCAACTAAGTCCGAGGGCCACGACTTCTGGGCCTGCACGGCGTAACAGAAGATCCCGCATGCCGCAGGGAAGAAGATCTCACATGCCACGACTAAGACACAACATAGGTAAATAAGTAAACTGTTTTTTAAAGTTTTCATCTTTGACATTAAATCTAATATATTCAGAGTTAAATTCTGATATAAGAAATGAGATAAGAATTCAATTAAAAAAATAAATATTGAGCTTATTGGCTAGGTGAGGCTTTAAAGGATATAATAATTGAAATATGACCCCAAAGTATTAATAGTGGGTCTTAATCCTAAAGCAAAAAAAAAAGATTTTTGTCAAGAAGACAGAACTTCTTTCTACATATGTGTAGGAACACATGATAATCCCAGAGAACTCCCTAAGTAGTAGACAAAGAACCCAAATGTACTATTGGAATATAATTTTTTTTGCCCTAATTTACCATCTGTAGAGTATTATCCAGTACAATGTGGACCAGTAATATTAAAATGAAGTATATTTTTGTTTAAATGTGGTAAATTTAAATATTTAAATTAAGTATGAGACATTTTAAGCTTTAAATTTTAATGAACTAATAGAACAAATAAATAGTATCATTAAAAGTAATCTATAGGCACTAAAGGAATATTTTATATCAACAGTAAGAAAATTTCCTTAAAATCAACTTAGTTGAAACTGTATTTTAAAAAATCATTCATTTAAAACATAAAATATTGCTTGAAAAAATGTGGAGAATACAGAACACTCCAAAGAAAAATACTCATTAGGATACATTCCAATCAAACTCTAATAGAAAACTGATGGCAGCACAACAAGATAATGTTCTACATTTTAAAAAATTGTCTTCCATAATTTTGCTAAAGATGATAATAGTAAATATGACTAGGGTATTTATTTACTTTTATTTTAATGGGCATTAGAATTGTTTATTTAAATGCTAGGTTTCTATAATCCTGGAATACAACTGAAGATGAAAATATTAACTCTTTATGATTTTTTTAAAAAACACAAAAATATCTTAGAATGCCACAGAGAAAGAGCAAATCTATTCAATGCAAGCAGTAATAACTAGGTCAAATCACATATGACCAAAATGCAGCTTAGTATTTATTTTTCAAAGAAACTCCACTCACATTAATCATTTTAGGCTAAAACAGAGACACATACTTTAGAGCTATAAAATATACTTGGAAATTTGAAAGCTTCATAGTTAAATATAATAAAGAAAAATGACATAGCATTTTAGTACTGAATTCTTCTGGAGATATCCATTTAGGAAGGAAACAGGTCATGTGAGAATCATCTCACTCAGTATTTCTTTTAAAATATTTAAATAGTTAACTAGAAAAGAAATTAATAAAATAATCTATTTACCTGACCGCTACCCACAGTTGCCATGTTGATTTCTGCCACTCCTTGACCTTCATTCTGCCGTTCGGCTTCATGTGAGCCAGCTTCATGCTTGCTCTGAGATGACCTCTGTTAATATGGAGTTAGCATCAATACATACAAAAACGGTGCATGCTTTCTCAGCCCACAGCTTTCCTTCTTTCTTGCTCTAAAGCTCTGAAGGCCTCAATGACACAGGTTCACAAAAGCACGGAGCTGCACTCCATAGCCTCCAGCGGGCTGTCAGCTGCCTGTCTCGGTCACAGCAAAGTGAAGTGCGTCCCTCGAACACTAGGGCTGCACAAGGCAAAGGGTTTTCTGAGACCCACAGAAACACCATCCTCCACCAGCTGTGCTCACATCACTATCGGGGACATAACCCAACTAGAGCAAATAACTGTCTTTTCCGCAAGGTCACATGGTTCTGGTATTTAATAGAGCTGCAAATATAGCAGTTACTATAGCTTATAAATACCTTCTATGTAAGTATATTTATACTTACACACACATATATTTTTATATACATCTGCTAATAAAAGTAATATGAAACCAACAGATAAGCTCTTAGATTCTAATATGAATAAAACCAAAACCTTTTCTAATGTAACCACCATCTGTTAGGTAAAGTGAAAGGGCAAGATTATATCCAGTAAAAGCAGTAATTTCAAGACAGATTATATCTAGTACAAAGCAGTCACTTTGAAAACTATCACCACAGAATCAAAGAAAGAAAATAATCAAGTATCTTTTATAGAAACAATTACCAGTGTGCCTCCTCTAGGAACATTATAGGCAAAATTAAAAATTACACATTAAAAATTGTGACATAATAATGGAAAACTATGTTACAAAATGGCTTCCACTGGAATTTATTTAAACATAAAGCTTTCCTAGACCATTTAAAATGTGACTTTAAAATAATTTACATATACTATTTCCATCAATAAACAAGTGTAAGTTATACATAGGCAAAAGAGAAGTAGTCCCAATAATTCAGAAACAAGAAAAAACAGTACCTTGGGAAAGTGATACCACAAAATTCAACAAAATCATCTAAAGCAGAGAATACAAAGTCAGTGAAGAGAAAAAATGAATCAACGAGCACTAAATCTACAAAGATTTGACACTGACATCACTGAAGATGTCAATATAAAAGTAATTATTGAGTATGTGCTATGTCAGTTACTTGCAATAGGGCTGGAGAACACAGTACTGACAAACCCAGGCATCGTTCAACGCACTCTTCCAGATTTAGTCTAGTCAGGGATGCTATCAAATAATGAAAGAAACAACAGTAAAGTTAAACACTTCGACAAGCACTCTGAAAAAAGAGCACAAGTTGCTTATAAGGATACATAACAGAGGGACATCAGACATTGTGGGAGTCAGGGGAAGTGCTCTCTTAGGAAGTATTGTTTGGACTGAGATCTAAAATATAAACAGGAGTTCTAGGAAACGGGATATGGCAGAGGATGAAGGAAACAGAGACCACATGCAAAAATTTAGGGAAATAGAGACCATATGCAAAGGAGCTGTGATGGGAGAAACGTGGTTTGCTCTAGGATATCAAAGAACTACAGTGTGAAGAGTAGAACAGAGAGATGGTTAAAAAAAGGAACTTAATGATTTTGTTGAATTTTAGTGTGATTCTCAGATGGCACTCATGCCCCCACATAACCAATACTCTAAAGGAAAAAGGTGCATGTATTCTGATCGTTTAAACTCAAATTTTGAATGGTCTAAGAAGATGGGAAACACAAGAGATCAACTTGCAGACTAAATATTAAAGTAAGTGGGAGATGACAGTCCTTTACACCCAGGGAAGCACTGATGCTTGGAGACAGAGGTCAACCTGAAGGACTGCACGACAGACTGGATACAGTGAGTGGAAGAAGAGATCTGGGGTCACAAACTACTCTTCTGTTTCTTAGCTCACACAGCTGAATAATGGTGGTACCATTCATGGAGACAGATAATACTAAAGGAGAAGGAGGATTTGGAGGATGTGGGGGTCACAAGGAGGACTTAGGAGGAGACCATCATTAGTTGTGCTTTGGTTACGTTGGATTTAAAATGCCTTTAAGACAATTCACCCACTTTAAGTGTACAACTCAATGACATTGAATAAACTTACCAAGAATCACTATATATCAGTTTTAGACCATTTTCATCATTCTAAAAAGATCCTTCATGCTCATTTATAGGTAATCCCCATTCCCACTCACAGCTCCAAGTAACTATGACTCTGCTCTGTAAACTCGTCTTTTCTGTACGTTTATTGTAAATGGAATATACGGACTTACATGTCTAGCTACTTTTACTCAGTATAATGTTTTTGAGGTTCACCTCAGTTATAGTGTGTGTCAACAATTTGTTCCTTTTAATTGCCGAGTAGTATTACATTGTAACGGTATACATTTTATTTATTGATTTACCAGTTGATACACTTTTGCATTTTTCTACTTTTGGGCTACTGTGAATAATACTTCCATGAATATTCAAATTAAAGTCTCTGTGTGGACATATGTGCTCATTTCTCTTAGATAGCTAGAAGTGGAATTGCTGGGTCATATGGTAACTATACCTTTAATACTTTAGATAACTGCCAAACTTTTCCAAGTGGCTGAACCATTTTACATTCCCATCAGCAACATATGACAGCTTCTATTTATCCACATCCGTGCCAATGCTTATTGTTTTCCTCATGATTACAGCCATCCTAGTGAGTATAGAGTGATATAGCATTGTGGTTTTAACGTGACTTCCTTAACATCCAATGATGTCGAGCCTATTTTCATGTGCTTATTAGCCATTCCTATGAATTTTTCTGGTGAAATGTGTATTCAAATCTTTAGCCCATTTGTAAGTTGGGTTGTCTCTTTATTAATGAGTTATAAGAGTACTCTGCATGGGATTTTAAAAACTATTTCTCATTGGCTATTTTCTAGAGACTATTAAATCATGCCACAATTTTCCTTATAGCTCCCATCTTTTGGGGCCCCTCCCCCCCAAATGGTATACATTTGTCAGTAAATAACCTATAGAATACAAAAGAAAGTGGTAGGACTGGTTGCCTCATGTACCCTCTTGGAACTTCTGAGATTTGAATCAAGTGCAATAGTTATATCATCTGAGTTATATCCTGCATCTAGATCTTAAACCAGAATTGTTAGCAGGTAGGGCAAAGATAGTGTTATAAGATGCTTCATGGTGGAGAAATTATTTGGCAGACATCTTTTCTTCTCAGTACTGTATGTGAACTAATTTATGAGTATCTGATCCCGTTTTCTCCATTTTCTAGCTTCTCCTTCTGATAGTAATAAAGAAACAGCAAACAGTAAAATTAAAAACCTTTCTTTCTTAAATAAGACATGATACCTTCTTTTAGTTTATATTCACTGAATAAATGTAACGACTTAAGGCTATGAAAAATATGGCCATTTTTATAACAAAAAGAAACAAGAATAGACTAGGTTATGGTGGTAGACAGTTGGTCCCAAATCCAATGATATAAATGAAATCTTGAACAGATAAAAAAACACAAACAAGCCCCCAACCTGCAATAAACTTATAATTGTACTGATAATGAGAACTATTATTAACAAATGACAATTTTTCTTAGGAATTTCTAGAGGCCAGAATGTTGGTAACGTTTGGAAATGTACTGACAGTGAGTATATTATACCAGGCAAATGATGACCAAAAGAAGCCCTGTGCAGCAATACTAACAGCAAAGAAGGCTATTTAACACACATGAAAGAGTCAATCAAGTAGAAAAAATAAGTGTAAATATTGATTTAGAAATTTAAAAAAAAACAACCCTGTTGATGCAGCCAAACAGTAAAAATCATAATACAAGAAAGATGGTGAGTAAAAGCTAACTATAACTAAAGAAGCTAGAAAAACAACAGCAAATACTCAAAGCAGAAAAAATATATATAAAAAGAAAATATAAATGCAGTGCTGCTCAATAAAAAACAAAAGTTGCCTCTCTAAAAACAGTTTTAAAAATAGAGTATAGTAATTTTGATCAAGGGGAAAAAAAAACAAAACACCACAGATAAACTACCCTGGAAACCCAAAGGGGCCATAATAACCAGAATGCCACATACAGCAATGCCAATGACATTGAAAAAGGAGTAAAGAGATAGTTTTGTTTTATTTTGGAAAGAAAAACACAGTACTGAAGAGTTAATATTGCAAAAAGGACACAGTCTGTATATTACAAATATTTGGTTCATACTGACTTAAAACATCCAGATTAAACTACTTTTAGCAATATGACTATTACACGGAACTTGACTACTTAGCAAGTACATGTTTCTACATATTTCAAATTCAAATGTACTGAAGCCAAAGCTTCTAAGAGATTTAAAAAGCAAGGCATGCATGACCAGAGTCTTAAAAGACAGTGTTTTCAAAATTATACTTTTTGACATTAGAATTAGTTGTCTTCTCTGTGTGTAAATGGGCTTGCACTAAGTTTCTGCCTCCAAACAGAACTGTTCATTATCCGGTCAGATTCTCAGGGCTGGCAGTAAGTGCTGTTGCTGTGGTTTACTTGCCAAGTCATGTCCGACTCTTTTGCAACCCCATGGACGGTAGTCCACCAGGTGTCTCTTTCTACTGGATTTACTAGGGAAGACTACTGGGGTGGGTTGCCATTTCGTTCTCCAGGGAATCTTCCCGACCCAGTGATAGAACCTGCGTCTCCTGGGCTGGCAGGCGGATTCTTTACCATCGAGCTACTTGGGAAGCATGCTGGTGATGAAAGGACACGTCAGATTTGTTTCGCATACAAAAGTTTTCTCTCACTCTAAAAGCTGTGCAGCTACTATAAAAACATTACAAAACTGGCCAAACTAAGAAAACAAGGAGGTATTAGCAGTGGTTACCTGCCTTTTCATATTATTTCTGAAAGACTGTTTGTGCATATTAAAAAATGGGATCAAAGTGTACATACTATTTTGTATCTCATAAACATTTTAAAATATCAACAAGCACTTCATCATGTTTTTAGTAATTATAGTTAGAAAAAAGCACTAGGTTGATATTTCATTCTTTGCATTCTCTTCTTTTTTCCTGTATGATCTGGAATGTGAGTCTCAATCTGGCTGCATATTAGAAACTTTGCATTGGTATATCCCCAAATACTGAGCCAATTTTTCCTAGCAACAATTCTGTATTGTTCAATGAGGACTTTTATTCAACACTTTTTGCTCTTATTGCAGAGAGACAGGTCATCCTGTAGTTGACTTAAGAAGAAATACTTTATTTTCTCTGAGCCTCCCACATGCTATTTTTCCTTATTCAGCAATAGTTCATTTAAGTTCCATGTAGGTTTTCTTTTTATTTACCCATAAACAAAGTGACAAGTGCCCAAATTCAGTGGCTATAAACAGATAGCTGAAGGGATGGTTTTTTATACCCCATCCTTCTGTGTAGTGATCAAAACCAAATTTCAGCTGAAGAGCTGACAAATATGGTTTTAACCCCCTTTTTAATCCTCATTTCCAGAAGTACCTAGTGTAACCAACTCTGGAAACTTTCAGGACTCCACAGTGTAAAATGAGTTGCTTTGTGACCTCCTACTGCTCACTCTGGGGTCAGCTCTCTACCATAATCTAGAAGAATTATTTGTTTATCTGCTTTGCAGTTCTCCAAATTTTATTGTCACCTTCCCTGGTATTTGTGCTTTTTCATTTTACCCTTTTACTGTCATTTTAATGAAGTTTGTAAAGTAAGCACAGATAAATGTATATGATCAACTTTTACTATGGATTACACAAGGAGATAGCTTATTTACAAACTGTTAGTAGCCAAATTATATGTAAACAGATAACTGAAGTAAGGTATCTATTTATGGCTCTATAAGCTTTAATTGCATAAAAGTTATGAAGAAATCATACTAGTATAGATTTTTGAAATCTATACTTAATTTAATGAAAAAGCTTATCAAGTGTCTCAATTCTCTAGAGCATCTATTTCAATGACGCCATGCTAATTATACATATTTTCTTTTCTTAGAACAACCACCTATCATTATAACTACAAACAAAAGAGACAATTCACTAACCTTCGGTTGCTTGGGACTGTAAAAGCTGTCGTATACGAAGTATGTCCTTTTCTATTTGTTGAATTCTGGTTATTCTTCGCTAAAATAAAATAAGTAACCAAGTTAGATCTATTTTTATTAAAAAAAAACATTAGTTTTTAATATTAATTTAACATTAACCATTCTATGGTTACCATTTAAAAGTAGGATTATATCAAATCATTCTTTTTTCTATGCCAAGTCATTCTTATGTGAGAATTAGATACATATACATATACATATTCATATACTGAGGACATCAGTGCATCAGTTCAACTTTTTAACATATCTAACTTTATAAAACAGATCCCTAAATTTAGGAAAACTGTACAAATGCAAGTTATGTATCTACTTGGACCATAAAGAAAGGTGAGGGCTGAAGAACTGATGCTTCTGAACTGTGGTGTTGGAGAAGACTCTTGAGAGTCCAGTGGACCGCAAGGAGATCCAACCAGCCCATCCTAAAGTCCTGAATATTCACTGGAAGGACTAATGCTGAAACTGAAGCTCCAATACTGTGGCCACCTGATGCGAAGAGCCAACTCACTGGAAAAGATCTTGATACTGAGAAACATTGAAGGCAGAAGGAGAAGGGGACAACAGAGGATAAGATGGTTAGATGGTATCATGGATTTCAATGGACATGAGTTTGAGCAAACTCAGGGAGACAGTGAAGGACAGGAAAGCCTGGCAATGCTGCAGTTCACAGAGTAGCAAAGACCTGGACATGACTGAGCAACTGAACAACACATGATACATAACAGTGTGAAACTGGTATATAAAAGCTGTTCTCAAAAACTTTCAAAAAGAAAATTACATCTGAATTTAAACTTTTATATTAATTCAGATGTCAGTACAGTATAATGAGTTTATGTAAAGTATGGCATCCTGTAAAGAGAAAGAGCATCTGCTTTTTTTTAAGAAGCACCAGTACGTAAACAATAAGAACAATCTTCCCTAAAGTTATTCCTATTACAGGTCAGCAGTACCTTTCAGAGTTAGCTTTCCCAAATACTTCAGCTAAACATTACTCCAAACACTAAAGATCACAATGATGGTAGGAGTTATTGCTTCCCCCATATACTGAGATCTTCAAGTGAACACAAAGCAGTAACTGCAGATCAAACAATGTGGAAGTGAAAAATGTGGGAAATGTTTTAAAAATAAGTACTGCCAATATTTTATCATCAACTGCCAGAATTCCATAGTTGACACTGTAACATTGGTATAAGAAACTGTATTGTAAGAGTAATTGTTTCAATGAGGAAAAAGTGTCAGAAAATAGACGGAGTGATTTGCAAACTTTTTATGATTATGCACCCATCAATGAAAGATTTTTGAGCATGTATACTTCAATAGATAATTAAAGTATTATAACGAATAGCTTTAAGTATACACAGCTAAAAAGCTT
This sequence comes from Muntiacus reevesi, assembly GCF_963930625.1. Taxonomy (NCBI): domain Eukaryota; kingdom Metazoa; phylum Chordata; class Mammalia; order Artiodactyla; family Cervidae; genus Muntiacus; species Muntiacus reevesi. Next base: position 1,003,083 of record NW_027077807.1, on the reverse strand, counting down.
ACATACAAAACTTACCCTTGAATCATACATAGTTTTGTTTAAATACAATGTCCTTATGATTTTATTGCCATAGTAGGAATCATTATTGTTGCTGTTTTTTGGAAAAGTTCAAAACAGATGTGCTCACCAAAAAAGAAACCTTCCTCTCTCAGTCCCTCAGTTGTATCACTACAACTATGCTAATTCTCTATCACAATTCTGAAAATAGTGAACTTAAGGTAAATAATCACACTCCTCTCTCACGCTAGTAAAGTAATGCTCAAAATTCTCCAAGCCAGGCTTCAGTAATACATAAACTGTGAACTTCCAGATGTTCCAGCTGGTTTTAGAAAAGGCAGAGGAACCAGAGATCAACCTGCCAACATCCGCTGGAACATCGAGAAAGCAAGAGAGTTCCAGAAAAACATCTATTTCTGCTTTATTGACTATGCCAAAGCCTCTGACCGTGTGGATCACAAAAAACTGTGGAAAATTCTGAAACAGATGGTCACACCAGGCCACCTGACCCACCTCTTGAGAAACCTATATGTAGGTCAGGAAACAACAGTTAGAACTGAACATGGAACAACAGACTGGCTCCAAATAGGAAAAGGAGTACATCAAGGCTGTATATTGTCACTGTGCTTATTTAACTTATATGAAGAGTACATCATGAGAAATGCTGGGCTTGAAGAATCACAAGCGGGAATCCAGACTGCTGGGAGAAATATCAATAACCTCAGACACGGAGATGACACCACCCTTACGGCAGAAAGTGAAGAACTAAAGAGCCTCTTGATGAAAGTGGAAGAGGAGAGTGAAAAAGTTGGCTTAAAGCTCAACATTCAGAAAACTAAGATCATGGCATCTGGTCCCATTACTTCATGGCAAATAGATGGGGAAACAGTGAAAACAGTGGCTGACTTTATTTTCCTGGGCTCCAAAATCACTGCAGATGGTGACTGCAGCCATGAAATTAAAAGACGCTCACTCCTTGGAAGGAAAGTTATGACCAACCTAGATAGCATATTAAAAAGCAGAGACATTACTTTGTCAACAAAGGTCCGTCTAGTCAAGCTTATGGTTTTTCCAGTGGTCGTGTATGGATGTGAGAGTTGAACTGTGAAGAAAGCTGAGCACCGAAGAATTGATGCTTTTGAACTGTGGTACTGGAGCAGACTCGAGAGTCCCTTGGACTGCAAGGAGATCCAACCAGTCCATCCTAAAGGAGATCAGTCCTGAATATTCATTGAAGGACTGATGCTGAAGCTGAAACTCCAATACTTTTGCCACCTCATGCGAAGAGTTGACTCACTGGAAAAGACCCTGATGTTGGGAGGAATTGGGGGCAGGAGGAGAAGGGGATGACAGAGGATGAGATGGCTGGATGGCATCACCGACTCGCTGGACATGAATGTGGGTAAACTCCGGGAGCTGGTGATGGACAGGAAGGCCTGGTGATCTGTGATTCATGGGGTCACAAAGAGTTGGACATGACTGAGCGACTGAACTGAACTGAAGGTAAATAATATTTTCTATTTAAGACATTTTACCATGTCCAATTTTCACCATGAAAACATGCTGAAGAAGAAATACTTTTAGTAGCTCTCTAAAGATTCTGCAGAGATGAGTGATTACTTCTACATCAGACACCAAATACATCCTGGCATTACAGAAACAACAAAACTATCTACACTTATTAGTTTCATAATATTTCATTGTTTTCCTCTCTCTATATAACCAGCTCCCCGTCACCAATAAAGTCCCAAGTCAAAATTTTTAATATTTAGAGGGTGAAAACAGGAAAATATACCTAACATTCCTCTTCACAGAACTGTATTTCTGTATTGCTATTAGGTCACTAGACCCTGTAATCAAGTCTGCACCTTGATGACTGCTTCCACAATAACATTTGTGCTTTCGTTACTCAACATAAAATGGAAGAAGTCAGTAGCACTTCTTTCCATTCTCTGTATGACAATCTTGAATATTTATGAAATTAAATAAAATGCAACATGCTTAATTGTTCAGGCATATAGACATGGTATGACTTTTGAAAAACTGATATAAAAATTATTTAGTAATATAGTTTGATATATATATTGAAATACCATGTAGAATCAAACCCCATACTCGCCAGAGACACTCAGAGGGCTCAAACAAACTTTATGTGCACCAGGACCCAGAGACTCCACAGAGACGGAGACAGAACTGTGTTTGGGTGTCTCCTGTGAACATGTGGGTCAGCAGTGGACTGCTGCAGAGGCAGGGGCTCTGAGTACAGTAGACCTGAGTATGGCATAAGCTGTCTCAGAGGAGGTCACCATTAACCCAACATAGAGCTGCCAGAACTCACACAGGACTGGGGAAACAGACTCTGGGAGGGCACAAATAGAACCTCGTGTGCACTAGGACCCAGGAGAAAGGAGCAGTGACCCCACAAGAGACTGACCCAGACTTGCCCATGAGTGTCCAGGAGTCTCTGGCAGAGGCAGGGGTCGGCGGTGGCCTGCTGCAGGGTCAGGGGCACTGGATGTAGCAGTGCAGGCATGTGACCTTTTGAGCGAGGTCGCCATTATCTTCACTACCTCCACCATACTTTGGCCTCAGATAAATAACAGGGAGGGAACATAGCCCTGCCCTTCAACAGAGGATTGGATTAAAGGTTCACAGAGCATGGCCCCGCCAAACAGAACAAGACCCAGTTTCCCCCTCAGTCAGTCTCTCCCATCAGGAAGCTTCATAAGCCTCTTATCCTGATCCATCAGAGGGCAAACAGACTCAAAACCACAATCACAGAAAACTAACCAAACTGATCACATGGACCACAGCCTTGTCTAACTCAGTCTAACTATGAGCATGCCTTGTATGGTCAACCAAGATGGGTGGGTCATGGTGGAGAGTTCTGACAAAACATGGCCCATTGGAGAAGGGAAAGGCAAACCACTTCACTATTCTTGCCTTGAGAACCCCAACAACAACATGAAAATGCAAAAAGACAGGGCACTGAAAGATGCACTCCCTGGGTTGGTAGGTGCCCACTATGCTCCTAGAAATAACTCCACAAAGACTGACGAGATGGAGCCAAGCAAAAACAACATTCAGTTGTGGATGTGATGGTGACGGAAGCAAAGTCCAATGCTGATAGAGCAATACTGCATAGGAATGCTAGGTCCATGAATCAAGGCAAACTGGAAGTGGTCAAACAGGAGATGGCAAGAGTGAACGTCAATATTTTAGGAATCAGCAAACTAAAATGGATTGGAATGGGTGAATTTAATTCAGATGACCATTATTACTACTGTGGGAAAGAATCCCTTAGAAGAAATGTCATAAGTCAACAAAAGCACTCGAAATGCTTGGGTGCAGTCTCAAAAATGACAGAATGATCTCTGTTCATTTCCAAGGCAAACCATTCAGTATCATGGTAATCCAAGCTTGTGCCCCGACCGGTAATGCTGAGGAAGCTGAAGTTGAATGGTTCTGTGAAGACCTACAAGACCTTCTAGAACTAACACCCAAAAAAAGATGTCCTTTTCATTACATGGGACTAGAATGCAAAGTAGGAAGTCAAGAAACACCTGGAGTAACAGGCAAACTTGGCCTTGGAGTACAGAATGAAGCAGGGCAAAGGCTAATAGAGTTTTGCCAAGAGAACACACTGGTCATAGCAAACACCCTCTTCCAGTAACACAAGAGAAGACTCTACACATGGTTTTCACCAGACGGTCCACACTGAAATCAGACTAATTATATTCTTTGCATCCAAAGATGGAGAAGCTCTATAGAGTCAGCAAAAACAAGACCGGAAGCTGACTGTGGCTTAGATCATGAACTCCTTATTGCCAAATTCAGACTTAAACTGAAGAAAGTAGGGAAAAACTACCAGACCAATCAGATATGACCTAAATCAAATCCCTTATGACGATGCAGTGGAAGTGAGAAATAGATTCAAGAGATTAGATCTGATAGACAAGACTGCCTGAGGAACTATGGACGGAGGTTCGTGACATTATACAGGAGACAGGGAGCAAGACCATCCCCAAGAAAAAGAAATGCAAAAAGGCAAAATGGTTGTCTGAGAAGGCCTTACAAATAGCTGTGAAGAGAGGTGAAAGGCAAAGGAGAAAAGGAAAGATACACTCATTTGAATGCAGAGTTCCAATGAATAGCAAGGAGAGATAAGAAAGCCTTCCTTAGTGACCAATGCAAAGAAATAGAGGAAAACAACAGAAAGGGAAAGATGAGATTTCGTCAAGAAAATTAGAGATACCAAGGGAATATTTCATGCAAAGATGGGCACAATAAAGGACAGAAATGGTATGGACCAACAGAGGCAGAATGTATTAAGAAGAGGTGGCAAGAATACACAGAAGAACTGTACAAAAAGATCTTCACAAACCAGATGATCAAAATGATATGATCACTCACCTAGAGCAGACATCCTGGAATGCGAAGTCAAGTGGGCCCTAGGAAGCATCATTACGAACAAAGCTAGTGGAGGTGATGGAATTCCAGTTAAGCTATTTCAAATCCTCAAAGACGATGCTATGCAAGTGTTGCACTCAATATGGTAGCAAATTTGGAAAACTCAGCAATGACTGCAGGACTGGAAAGGGTCAGTTTTCATTCCAATCCCAAAGAAAGGCAATGCTGAAGAATGCTCAAACTACCACACAATTGCACTCATCTCACATGCTAGCAAGGTAATGCTCAAAATTCTCCAAACCAGACTTCAACAGTATGTGAACCATGAACTTCCAGATGTTCAAACTGGATTTAGAAAAGGCAGAGGAACCAGAGATCAAATTGCCAACGCCTGCTGACTCATCGAAAAAGCAAGAGAGTTCCAGAAAAAACATTTATTTCTGCTTTATTGACTATGCCAAAGCCTTTGACTGTGTGGATCACAACAAACTGTGGAAAATTCTGAAAGAGACGGGAATACCAGACCACCTGATCTGCCTCTTGAGAAATCTGTATACAGGTCAGGAAGCAACAGTTAGAACTGGACATGGAACAACAGACTGGTTCCAAATAGGAAAAGGAGTACGTCAAGGCTGTATATTGTCACCCTGCTTATTTAACTAATGTGCAGTGTACATCATGAGAAATGCTGGGCTGGATGAAGCACAAGCTGGAATCAAGACTGCTGGGAGAAATATCAATAACCTCAGATATGCAGATGACACCACCCTTATGGCACAAAGTGAAGAAGAACTAAAAAGCCTGTTAATAAAAGTGAAAGAGGAGAGCGAGACAGTTGGCTCTAAACTCAACATCAAAATTAAGATCATGGCATCTGGTCCCATCACTTCATGGCAAATAGATGGGGGAAACAATGGAAACAGTGACAGACTTTATTTTTTGGGACTCCAAAATCACTGCAGATGGTGACTGCAGCCGTGAAAGGAAAGACGCTTGCTCCTTGGAAGAAAATTTATGACCCACCTAGACAGCACATTAAAAAGCAGAAACATCACTTTTCCAACAAAGGCCCGTCTAGTCAAAGCTATGGCTTTTCCAGTAGTCATGCATGGATATGAGAGTAGGACTTAAAGAAAGCTGAGTGCCGAAGCATAGATGCTTTTGAACTGTGGTGTTGGAGAAGACTCTTGAGAGTCCCTTGGACTGCAAGGAGATCCAACCAGTCCATCCTAAAGGAAATCAGTCCTGAATATTCATTGGAAGGACTGACGCTGAAGATTCAACTCCAGGACTTTGGCCACCTGATGCGAAGAACTGACTCATTTAAAGACCCTGATGCTGGAAAGACTGAAGGCGGGAGGAGAAGGGGACGGCAGAGGATGAGATGGTTGGATGGCAACACTGACTTAATGGACATGAGCTTGAGTAAACTCCGGGAGCTGGTGATGGACAGGGAGGCCTGGTGTGCTGCAGTCCATGGGGTTGCAGAGTCCGACATAACTGAGCCACTGAACAGAAGTGAACTGAATAGTTCAGTATGAATTCAGGACAGCTCTCAAGAAATTAGGAATAGAAGGTAAATTCCTTAACGTGATAAATGGTATCAAAAACCTTAAGTAAACAGCATACTTAATCGTGAAATTTCAGAATTCTCTTTAAAGCCAAGGTGAGATGAAGAAGACCAATTATCATTGCTTTATTCAAAGATGTATTACATTTCTTATATAATACAAAGAGGGAAAAAAGGACTGGAAAAGACAAAACTGTCATTACTTGGAGACAATTTAACATCTAAATGAAAAAATCCAAGAAAATCTTAAACTACTGAGACAATCTAACAAAAGAGTTCAGGAAGACTCCTGGATACATCAAATTTAGTAATGTAAACTAGAGAAAATTCCATTCACAATAGCAACAAAAACTAAGATATCTAGGAATAAATGAAAAAAAAAAAGATGTGTAAGAGGATCATGAAGAATATGGACTACAGAGAATGAGATGTTTGGATAGCATCACAGACTCACTGGACATGAATTTGAGCAAACTGTGGGAGAAAGTGAAGGACAGGGAAGTCTGGTATGCTGTAGACCATGAGGCTGTAAAGAGTTGGACATGACTTAACAATTGAACAACAAGGGTTTTATGAAGAATGTTATAAAGCTTTTCTGAAGGGCATAAAATAAGACCCAAATGAATGAGATACAAAACGAGTAACAGTACCTAATATTTACTTGGAATTTGCTAAACTCCAAGGGTTTTATGCATATTAACTCATTTAATCCTTACATTTTTTACAGGGAATCATTTTCTACATTTTACCAATGAGAAAACTGAGGCAGAGTTTAAACAAGATCACTGTGCTGATAAGTGACACGGAATTAGAATCCAGAGACCAATCTTTCAACCAAGATCCAATCTTCATACTGTAAAGATATAAATTCTCCTGAAATTAATTTATAAATTCAATGTATAACTAATCAAAAGTCAATAAGGTTTTTCCTTGAAGAAAATAAGCTGATACTAAATTTCAAATAAAAGAGTAATGAAACAGAATATAAACACATTTTTACAGACGTAAATAAGTAGGACTCATACTACAAGACTTAAGATTAATAAAATTATAGCAAATAAAACAAGTGTGGTATCCAGAGAAGCTAAAACAGACTAATGGAACAGAGTTCACAAATATTCAGCAAATACAACTTCTCAAATGCCAAAAACAGCATTACTAATCCATGGGGAAACAGAGATGCATCCAATAAATGTTAATGGAAAATTCTGTTAACAACATAAATATATATCTATCTGTGTGTATCTGTATGTCTGTATATATCACTAATTATATAATTATTGAATAGAAATTATACTGCATATAACATATACTATATACACACATTTAAAAATCATATGCATGAGTGTTTATATATATATATACATAAAATTAGATTCCTACCTCTAAAACTAAAAGATGATGCTATGAAAGTGCTGCACTCAATATGTCAGCAAATCTGGAAAACTCAGCAGTGGCCATCGGACTGGAAAAGGTCAGTTTTCATTCCAATCCCAAAGAAAGGCAATGCCAAAGAATGCTCAAACTACCTCACAATTGCACTCATCTCAAACGTTGGTAAAGTAATGCTCAAAATTCTCCAAGCCAGGCTTCAACAATACATAAACTGTGAACTTCCAGATGTTCAAGCTGGTTTTAGAAAAGGCAGAGGAACCAGAGATCAAATCGCCAACATCTGCTGGAACATCGAGAAAGCAAGAGAGTTCCAGAAAAACATCTATTTCTGCTTTATTGACTATGCCAAAGCCTCTGACTGTGTAGATCACCACAAACTGAGGAAAATTCTGAAAGAGATGGGAATACCAGACCACCTGACCTGCCTCTTGAGAAACCTGTATACAGGTCAGGAAACAACAGTTAGAACTGAACATGGAACAACAGACTGGTTCCAAATAGGAAAAGGAGTACGTCAAGGCTGTATATTGTCACCCTACTTATTTAACTAAAGTGCAGTGCTCGCTTTGGCAGCACATATGCTAAAATTAACTAATGTGCAGAGTACATCATGAGAAACGCTGGGCTGGATGAAGCACAAGCTGGAATCAAGACTGCCAGGAGAAATATCAATAACCTCAGATATGCAGATGACAGCACCCTTATGGCAGAAAGTGAAGAACTAAAGAGCCTCTTGATGAAAGTGAAAGAGGGCAGTGAAAAAGTTGGCTTAAAGCTTAACATTCAGAAAACTTAAGATCATGGCAACTGGTCCCATCACTTCATGGAAAATAGTTGGGGAAACAATGGCTGAGTTTATTTTTTGGGGCTCCAAAATCACTGCAGATGGTGATTGCAGCCATGAAATTAAAAGACACTTACTCCTTAGAAGGAAAGTTATGACCAACCTAGACAGCATATTAAAAAGCAGAGACATTACTTTGCCAACAAACATCCGTCTAGTCAAGGCTATGGTTTTTCCAATGGTCATGTATGGATTGTTGGATTATAAAGAAAGTTGAGTGCCGAAGAATTGATGCTTTTGAACTGTGGTGTTCAAAAGAGAAGACTCTTTTTTTTTTTTTTTATTCCCCATCCCGATCCCCTCTCCCACCTCCCTGGAGAAGACTCTTGAGAGTCCCTTGGACTGCAAGGAGATCCAACCAGTCCATCCTAAAGGAGAGCAGTCCTGTGTATTCATTGGAAGGACTGATAGTGAAGCTGAAACTCCAATACTTTGGCCACCTGATGTGAAGAAATGAGTCATTTGAAATGACCCTGATGCTGGGAAAGATTGAGGGCGGGAGGAGAAGGGGATGACAGAGGATGAGATGGCTGGATGGCATCACCGACTCAATGGACATGGGTTTGGGTGGACTCCGGGAGTTGGTGATGGACAGGGAGGCCTGGCGTGCTGCGGTTCATGGGGTCGCAAAGAGTCGGACATCACTGAGCAACTGAACTGACTTACTGACCTCTAAAACATATATAATAGCAAATCTGAGATGAATTAACGATCTAATTGAAAAATAAAACATTAGACTTACTAGAAAAAAATAGGGTATATTTAAAGATAGGAAAAGATGTAAAAATAGGTTGAAGAAAGCACAAATACGACAATATAACTAATTTAGCATTACAATAAAAAATAATTTTTTGTTATCATTAAGCAAAAGTAGGTAACAGATTTGGCAGGGAACAGTTATGAAATACATCATGTATAACAGATGGGTATTAAGAGTATATTAAAATATCTCTCAAATATAAATGAATAAGACATCTAACAATATGAAAAAAACAGCAAAAAGAAAATCTTAAAAGTCTAATACATATATGAAAAGATATTCAACTTCAGTAGTACTCATGAAAGTATAAACTAAATGACAAGATAATGTTTCATATGCTCATTGATTGTTAATTATAAAGTTTGACTCACAATTTCTGAAGGAAAAAAAGAAAACAAGAGTCAAAGGAAACAGAATTCTCATATACTCCTGGGAGAAACGCAAACTGATAAAATCATTTTGAGGGCAATCTGGCCAACACTATTCAGAACACTCCTACCTTAGGACCAGCAATTATGCTTTCAGGTATGTGTACCAGAGCAGAGGTCAGCAAGTTAAGGCTTGCCAGTCATCTGTTTATGAATCATGTTTTACTGAAACACAGTCATGCTCATTTGCTCATATACTGTTGTCTATGGTTGCTTTCTTGCTACAAAGGCAGAGTTGAGTAGTTGCAACAGACCACATGGCTGACAAAGTCTAAGCTACTTACCATACAGCCCTCTAAGAAAAAGACTCTTGACCTAGAAAAACTTTTGTGCACGTTTATAGGATATGGATAAGTATGTTTATCAGAGTTGTTTCAACAGTGAGAAATTATAAATCACCTAAATATATGTCAAGCAGAAAACAGGTAAAGCTACACAGAACTATGTCATCCATGTATTTATAAAACATTACAGCAGCACAGAAGGATAAGTAACTTTCGTTCTACCAATCTCCAACTCCCAGAAAAAGCTCTTATGAATAAGCTGATGTACATTTATCCAACCTTTTCTTACACGCATAGAGGAGAGTAGGGAGCACCATACTATGAGCCCAAATTTGTGTTGAACAAATAAAGAAACAAATAAATAAATAACCAAACTGTTAATGGAGACAGGCAGAGACTAATTCAAATAGGCATGGGCAAGAGTGGATTTTGTTTCAATTTCCCCAAAACTGTTCCACAGTCATTTGTATGTGTTTTATTGGTCATCTGCATTTTCTTTTCAATAAACTGAATGATTACATCCTCTGCCCATATAAAAAGTTGTCTTTTTCTTCTTAGTTTGTAGAATTCTTACAGTACAGGGATATTAAACCTTTCCCCCTTGATGTGTCACAAATAGTTTCCCGTATTTTTTTTTCCTGCAGGATGAATGCTTTAAAATTTTACAAAATAAATCCTGTCCCCTCCTATTGCTTTTGAGTTTCCATTCTTAATTAAGATCTCTCTTGTCCTATATTTTCTTCTATTAATTTTATTTTTTACATTTAGATATTTAACTCACCTGTAACTCTTCATGTACAAGATGTGAGGTAGGGATCTAATTTAATTTCTCTACTACTAGATAGGGCTTCCTTGGTGGCTCAGTGGTAAAGAATCTGCCTGCCAATGAAGGAGATGTGGGTTCAATCCCTGGGTCAGGAAGATCCCCTGGAGAAGGAAATGGCGACCCATTCCAGTATTCTTGCCTGAGAAATCCCATGGACAGAGAAGGCTGACGGCCTACAGTTCACAGGGTCACGAAAGAATCGGACACGACTTAGTGACTAAAAAACAACCACCACCAGAAAGGTTCCCAGTTATCATCTATGTTCTCACTGAGTTATTTACCATTCCCCCCCCCCCAAACTTGCAACTTCTATCATTAAAAGATTCCAGATTTTCTTACATCTTTTTCTAGTCTCTATTCTGTTCTATTTGCCTATGTCTATTCCTGTGCTATTAATATCATACTGTGATTACTGCAACACCTTTACAGCAAATTTTACCAAATGGTAAGGTAAATCCTCACTCACTATAATTTTCTTAAATACTTTTGGAAATTCTTACTTTACAAACTTAAAAATCATTTTTCTGGGCTCTAAAAAAATTAAGATTATGACTAGAATCATATTATATTTCTATATCAACTTTTTAAAGAAAGACATTATTAGGATATTAAAATCTTCTCACCCAGGGATCTTATTTATTTTTAGCAACAGAGACATCAGTGGTTTAATGGAAGGGGGATCTTACACACCTGAAACAAAGTCCTGGAGTGATACCCTACCATGTGTGACGGATGGCAGGCAGGACACGCAGCAGGCTTCCCTCTTGGGTGGAAGGGGAGAGTGCCAGTTACACAGTGATGTCAGGCTGGCTCATCAGTTGCCAGGGAAAGCCACAGAGGGGGAATGCCCTTCACTGCCCCAGTGATCAGCACAGACAATAGCTGGGGCCAGGGGCAAGTGTGTGGGAAGGTCAGGCTTGTATGCAGGGTGCAGGGGAAGCAGGCATTCACAGGATGTACAGACAGCAAGAGTGGTCTGACTACTCACTTCACTCCTCCATACCCTGCAGGACCTTACAATCTTAGTTGGCCCCTCTTCTGTGATATCCCTGGCATCACTGCAACCAGATAACACAAATACAATGCAGAGAGCCACACAGGCTTTTCTACTTCTAGGGCCCCATAGTGTGTCCTTTAGCAATTTTATATTTTTCTTCATGTGGTCTGTGTTTGGTATTTTAAAATTTCCTGTCATTATGAAGAGATCATTCTACCCAATTTCCATTTCCAAATGGTAGTCATTGCTAATAGAGAAACCCTAATGTATCTTAACTCCAGCCACCCTACTGAGTTCTCTCATTAGCTGAAAAACTTTTTGGCTCTTCACCATGGTTTTTCTAGGTAGACAACAATGTAGTTTACAAATGACAATTATTTGCTCTCTTCCCTTCTAGTTGGAAAATAGTGCAGTAGTTAAACAATTTGTTTTCTTTCTACCTGAATTAGTGGAACCTCCAAACAAAGTTAAGTAATAGTGATGAGAGCAAGCGGCAAACCATGTTAATGACTGCAAAGGTAATAATCTAATTATTTCTCTATTTTCTCAATCTAATATAATGTTGGCTTCTGTTTCTGGTACATGATTGTTTTTTAAAAAAACTTTCACTCTATTTTTATTTTACTTGGAATTTTTATCCATCTTTTCCTTGCAAAGGAGGTAACACATTTTTTTCTCATGGCCTCAGGCCTTCTTGGAATTCACTTTCATGTTCGTTAGCTGACCATTCTAGTCTTACGTGCTGAGTCACTCAAGCAGAGTTATGAGGGAGAGAATTACTATGGACAATTATTTTCATTATTCCCATTACCTAATTATTAGTGTTTGTAAGAGTTGCATACTACTAATGTAATAATTTAATAACTACCCAAATGGTGGACACTGCAATCGTCTCTCTCTCTCTGTCTTACAGTGTTGTGATGAATAGCATAAAATCCATACTTATATTCTTGCTGCTTTAACTCGACATTCCTGGAGGACATATTCTGAGAGTCTTACAGAATTACTATGTCAGAGGGTACAAACATTTTAACTTTGACAGGTAGTGCTACAGAGTCCTTCAGGACTGTACCAGTTTATTACAACAGGCAGACAACGATGCTTCATATTACAATCTCTCAAAATCTCACCAGTATTACATGACACTAAACTTTAAAGCTTTTGCCAGCCTGATAGGCAGAAAATTAACCAACCAAACAAGAAACCACCACCACAAACAAAAAACAACATTATTGTATGTTACTTTTCCCTGATAACTAGTGACGTTTAAGTATATTTTAACAATGATTTATTAACCACTTGTACTTTTGTGATGGGACTACTCATACCTTCTGATTATTTTCCTCTTTGGTTGTCTTGTTTTCAATTGATTTGTAGGTGCTTCCTGTATATTAGGGATAGTAACTCCTCATATGTACTGCAAATACTTCCATTTTTGCTTTGTGTACAATATCTCTTTAGCCCTAAGCTTAATATATTTCCAGAATAAATGAATGTTTGCTGTATTTATAAAATATGGACTAAAAATTCCTTAGAATATTAACTAGCAAAAGAACACTATATTCCAGAACAAAATTAAAATGAATACATCTGCACATATCTGGACAAAATGGCCAAGAAAGAACTCAAGTTAACCTGTTCTAGAGTAAGCTGTCTGGAATATACTTATTTATATTTATACATTAATACAGACATTTTCATATCAACATCTCATTTCTTAAGAACCTCTAAAAGCAAACACATTAACAGATATAGAAAAACATGTATACAGTATTCCATAAATTCACATTCTAAAAACGTAAATTCATATAAACCAGAGTAAAATTTCTCATAGTTTTTCTATCAACAAACAAAATCTGCCTGGTATTTTAAAATAATTTCATGAAAACACCAACAGTTACAAATACTAAATCTGTATTAATTGTATCATATAATTTAAAGTATCTTTGGAAATTCATTATATATTCTTGATTCCATACCACTTATATGGTGATAAATACCTTCTCCCAATATGTAACTTATCTTTTCACCTTTTTATTTTCTTCTTTTGGCCGTGCCATTTTGGCTTGCGGGATCTTAGTTCTCTGACCACAGACTGAACTCAGGGCCTGGCAGTGACAGCACTGAGTCCAAACAAATGGACAGACAGGGAATTCCCAAACATGCTTTTTCCCCTTTTCATTTTCTTTAAGGTACCTAATATAAGATAAATTCTTAATTTTAAAATAGTAGAATTTTACCAGTCTTTATAATTAGTCTAATGTCTTAAGAAATCCTTTCTTATGCCAATATTCTTTCTTTACATAGTTGAGGGTAGAAACATGAGAATGTTCTCCATTCAATTTGTTTCTCTTCCCAAGGTTCTTTTTATATGTTTCTCTCCTCGAATGAGACTTTCCTTTTTTCATTACACAAACACAGAAGTAAAAATCTCAAAGGATAACTGAAGTTAGCTAGCAACTAATAAGATGACCAGAATTGAATTCTTCTTCCCTCTTATAATTCCAAGGCATAGCAGAACAGTATCCGAGAATTGAAATATGAAGGCAGAATTATGTGAATACTGGTTATGCTTCCCAGCAGCCATAGTAAACTATTCTTATTTTGAACTAGTGCCAAAGTAAAGATAGACTTTAAAAAATCTTTAAGAATAAAACTTAACCAAAGTTAACAGAGCTGTAATTCATTAGATTCTTCATAGAAATCTAGCTACTACTGTTTCATAGTTTAATAATAAATATGTTACCTGTGCTCGTTTTTCCATATCCTGGCAACTACCTAGTTGTTCTTCCATTGCAACTCTGATTTGCCTTGCCTCGTATTCCAACTGCCTTCTGGTCATATCTGTTTGTAAGGAAAACTAAAACCACAAGTAAAATGGAAATGTTAATATCTTGTGTTTATCAGTAAAAATAAAAAAGCATATAAGTATCCATAAAGAAAATGAATAAACAAATACATAAGTTATCATAAGAAAGTTATTTTTTACTCTAAGAAGTCCTAAAACTTGATGATCACTGCCAGGCTCAGCCTGGCTTTCTGATGTGAAGTGAAGAGTTGAAACACTTTTACTGCCCCACAGTCACAAATAGTTTTAATTAAATTGTACTAGCTCTTTAAAATATATATATTTATCCAGTTAAGGTAAGCCTATTTTCAGTTACCTTACAATTCTTCTGCCCTGAAGAAGCACTACTTTGAACTGTTAAAAATTAGAATATTAATGTGGACAAAATAGAAAAATCAAGGATCAGGTCCATCATCCTTAAGTTTATACCTCACTTCAGGATTCTTATGTACATGGAGACTAAATAGAGAGAACTTTCCCACATGTAAAATAAAGAAGACAGAATAAAGAAAAGCTTTTATATAAAAATAAATTGCAAGATAACACAAACTTTTTGGTAAAAATATAAATATGAACCAAAGTTGAAACAAACCAAAAAAAGTACTTCTTCATGGAGTGGGTGTTAGTGCATTCAAAACTTTATTAGCCCTCTTAACTACAATTCCAGATGTTGTGGTAACTGCTAGGTATAAAAAATGAAAAAAGGAGAAGGCAAAGAAACTTACAAAGACATGCTCCAAGGCTAAAAGAACAGCTGGACAAAATAATGAGTGACAGTTATAACAGACCACGAAGGGAATAAGGAAGTGCTGTAGATTCTTCATGCTCTGTAAGTCCAATAAAAAGCTGCATGTGGGCAATTCCCTGGAGGTCCAGGGGTTAGGACTCCACACACTCACTGTCAAGGGTGAAGGTCTGATCCCTGATCAGAAACTAAGATCCTACATACACACACACACACACACACACACACACACACACACACACACACACAGACAAAAGCTGCATGTGTATGTGTCTGACTCAGAATAGCATTCTGTAGGCCTAAGAATCCCAAAATGTGTTGTCAGGTTAAGTTAGAGAAGCTTTCACCCTTTCCCCTTGCAATATACAGACGACATATGCAGGATGCGTTCCTATAGGCATATCCACATTATGTGTTGCAACACAGTTGAAATAGTCTCCATGCTGTGAGTCATGTTATAACTACACTTATTTGTCCTCCACTTCCAAAAATCCCTTGCGCAAAAGGTTGAAGATGACACATTATATTACAATAACGTGGTTTATATTTGATGTTTTAAGCAATGCCTGGTAACCTGACAAGTATTTCTATATGAAAGCATTCTTAACCTGCCTTCCCAATATAAAATAAAAATTTTGTGAATTTAAAAATATTTATGAAATATAAGCAATTTACATTTGCTAATGTTGCTTAATGGTCTATAATGTCTTACATATCCTCTTAAATAAATGTGACTGACTATATGGTAAATTAATATGGGAATGAGCTGACAACTGATCTTTGTTTCAGGTATTAACCAATTGCTCTTGAACTGTTTCATACACAACTGCATGCAGACAGCTAGACTCTAAATACTGTACATTTTAATTACCAAAGTGAATGTTAAGCAAAACAGTGCTTTAATATTAAGAGCAACGATCCCTCCAAACCCTACTGAGTTCCTAATTCTCATACGTCCACACTCTCTATGAACTGTTCTTTCACTTGTGGTGTCTCCTTAGCTCCCAAAATGATGTTAACGACATTGTCAGGAAGGGAGATTCTTTCCCTCTCACAACCTGGATAAGTTTGTGCTCAGGAGGCTGACCACTGAAGTTTCTAGTTCTAGCTCCCACCAGACAATGCCCACCCACGCAGGAATGTGATTAACTGCGTGTTCTGGAAAAGGTTTTTCCTTCATTGTTACTTTTTCTTTTATAATGTCCTCTCAAAACTATTAGAAAATGAAAAATCTAAGCTAAGAGTGGAAGATTAATTTTAACTGGCCTATTTCTAAAAAATTGTTTTAAAATTTATGGGTAACAGTTAAAATAAAGTCTTATTTAAAATTATTAATGTATTTCAGAAATGTTCTTATACGTGTCACCCCATGAATAGAACAGTTGACTTGGAGAGCTTGGGTGGGGAGGGAGAGGCTGACAGAATTAAGTTATTTTTTACATAGTTATATTAGCAAAACAAACAACTTTTAGTGCTTGCAAAAAGCTCTAACATCTGTGCCAACAGCTACTGTCATTTACAATAACTAGAATAGGACTCAGGTTATCTCAAAGATACTTTCACTGCAAAAACCATCTGGCACGAGTCCTGTAATATAGTTCAAAAAACAGACAGATGGTAATAAACATTTCTACAGAGTATCTTTGGTAATTCAACACGTCAAATAATAAAACACCTAGTTGAATCCTGAATCTTTTAGTTTTATCATCTCTACATACAAAATTCATTGACTATATATTTATGTTGAAGTTGGATAAAACATATTACAGTTTACAAATAACTATATAGTTATAAACTTATATACACTTTCAGATATAAAAATAAGTTATTTTGTCAAGTTACTTACATTTTCAGTTAAAGGAAGGCTATCTGTTCTTTTAGTGAGATTCTGAAGTTGAGCATAATACCAGTCTTTTTCCTTTTCTTCTTTGTCAAGGTCAGCAAGAAGCAATGATCTGTTTTTCAAAAAAAAGTTAAGTTTACACAATGCTAACATGGAGCACATAACAGCAACTCTCATAAGCTATAACTGTAATGTTTTCTATTTAAAGTAATATAATAAATAAGTGAGAATTTTACTAATTTTAGATTTCTGAAGGTGGGACTTAGATTACAGTCATTAAAATTTGAATATTAAAAGTTTTAAACTTTTTCAGCTAAATAAGATGGCAACCATTCTTACTAGAATATTTACATTTCAACCAAATGCTTTCTTCACATGTAGAGTCTACGAATTTGATGTTGGTATACAGTTAAAAGTATAGATTTAATAAAACTCAAATATAAGAATAAAAAGTATAATAAAGGAGCAAAGAAAAGCAGTAATTATGCAAAAAATAAATTTAGAGTATAGGGAACTATTGCACGTAGCTTTCAGCTTCTTATTAGTCAAAATAAGAAATATATTATCACTGTGTGGTAACAGGAGGTTGTTCTGAGGGAGAGAGACATTTTCTTAGGCTTGGAATCTGAAGATGAACTTGTTACATAATTTCTGACAACCCAATCGATGATGTCCTCAATAACAACCTATGTCAATATTCTATATCAATACTCCGTATCTGATCAATATAAACATAAATGCAAAATAAAGGGTTAAGAGGAAAAAATCAGTAGGTACAAGAAGTATATATGATCTATGTCCTTTTTTGTGACTCCTTCCCTAAGCGACCACTATTATTCTCTTATATTTATTTCCAGAGACATTCTATAAAAATGAAAGAATATATGTGTACATATGTACATGTACATTTTAAAACATAAATAATAGCATATTATTATCTGTGCTGTCTTATAACTTTTTACCACTTAAAAGTCTATCTTGGAGATCATTCTTGTACCAGAATATAAAAAGGTCCTATGTGGTTTTTTGCTAGCTGCAAAGATATTTATGAATCCATAAAAGAATAAATAATAACTGGTTCTATGTTAGAGGGCATTTAGGGTCTTTCTAATCTTTTGCTATTATAAACAGTGCTTCATTGAATATACTTATATATAACTTCATTGTACAAATATGCAAGCATGTGTAGATGACAAATTCCTAGGATATGTAAACTTTTAACTTACTGTCCTTACTAGATATTGTACCAATTTATGCTTCTGCCACCTTTGACAATATAAATGCTTCATCAAACCTTTTAGATTCTTTTACATTTCTAGGGTTTAAAAAATGGTATATCATTATGGACTTCCTTGTTTTCAGCCACACTGCACAGCTTGTGGGATCTTAGTTTCCAGACCATGGATGGAACCCCAGCTCATGGCATTAGAAGTGCGGAGTCCTAACCACTGGACCAAAAGGGAATTCCCTATCACTATGGGTTTGTTTGTTGTTTTTTTTTTTTTCACTATGGTTTTAATTTGATTTCTTTTAGTATAGGTAAGTGTAAGCATTTTTCCAAGTTTAAAACCCATTTTTATTTCCTTTTCTGTGACTTTTTCTTATTTATAGGACCTCTTCTGTATTAAGAATGATAGTACTCTGTCAGTTATAAATACATTTTCTCAGTGAATCACTTGAATATGAGGATATTTTTTATTACAGCTTCTGGGCTTCACTCTTACCGAGTCATTCCCCACTCTGACTCTGTT
Organism: Muntiacus reevesi; assembly: GCF_963930625.1. Classification (NCBI taxonomy): domain Eukaryota; kingdom Metazoa; phylum Chordata; class Mammalia; order Artiodactyla; family Cervidae; genus Muntiacus; species Muntiacus reevesi. Next base: position 984,385 of record NW_027077807.1, on the reverse strand, counting down.
ATTAATACTTTAAAATTCTATTTGATTGTATTTTCTTGATGAATAAGTATGCATGTATGTGGAAGGTTCTACTCTTGCTAAACTTTCCATTCTTTACTGAGAAGCAACTTAAAAAATAAGAATAAGCCTTCACTTTTTGCTGCGGCAACCTCAGTAGTGGGGGAATTCATGGGAAGAAGCCAGCTCCTGGTTACGATGTGCCAACCTGGGGCAGAGGTGCTGACCAATGAGAAGCTGCCCTCTCCCTTCCATTTTTGACAACAGGAGCAGGAGAAAGCAGTGCAGAAATCCTGAACCCCTTCCACAGGCTGGGTATTACCACTAGCAAAAACATGAGATCTGATCCTATTTTTTTAATGATCCCTGGTGAGCACCTGCAGGACCCACCAGGACCAAGGCAAGGGAACAAGGGACAGAGGGAGATGCTATTTCTTCTGATTAATCTTCAATAAATTGGCCTATTTAATCAAGATCTGGTGCTAAAAGTGCTCAAATGAATAAGCTAATTTTAGTGATGGTACTGGAGTGAGAAAAACGTTAAGGAGAATAGGGCCAAGTTGTTGCTATCAAGTTTTAAGACTGAACTCTGGCAAAATACTCTTGGGAAGCCAAAGTCAAGAGCCAACATGGTAACAAGTGGCTAACTGATAGGAACTGATCTTATAACTCAAATCACTGTATTTAAGGCTCAAAACTGAAACAAGGCACAGACTCAGAAGCTGGTGGGTCTTTGTTGTTTAGCATATTGAAGGCGTATTTAGTGACTGTCAACAGTCTTCTTTAAAATGTAAATGTTAGCTAGGAAGTTAGACATAAACAAGGGGAGGCCTGGCTGAAAGGGATGCAAACTGATCTCTGACCTCCATCCCAGACACACCCATGAGAGCTCACAGATGCTACAAAATAACCACAGAGACTTTTCAACACATGGGCCCTGGGCACACAGTGGACAGAAAACCACCATAGGGACTTCTCCAAGTAACTTTAGGCAGTTAGGGGACCATTAAGGGCTCATGAATATTCTACATCTAATTATAAGATGGCATTAGGCGAAGACACATGGGAAGGCATAAACAACACAGCCTGCTGTTATATAACTTGAAACTGTCAATCGGCCTTGAATGTTTGACCATTTGCATTCCTCTCATTGATTGGTGGCGGGTACAAGCCCTACTCTGCACCAGGCATGTCCAAAAGGAGGAGACTGGACACATAAAAGAGGACCAAGAGGGATCCACAGGGAAGATGAGGAGGGCTCCTTTGGGAGTATCTTACTAATAAAAGGTCTGTCCGCTTGAGCTGAACTGAGCTGTAACTTGCCTGATGTTCTATACCTTTTGGTCCATTGCTCCAAATTTTTGCTGCACAAGGAAGATAAATAAACTGATCTGACATAAATTTCAAGTCTTCTTAGTCCTCTAGCTAACTCAGGATCATCTAGAAGAACATGGCACATGTATCAGGCATTTAAATATTTGTTAAAAAGTATTACTGGCTAATGTGACAATAACTATTTGGGTGTATCAGACAAGAGTACTAAGGAGTTTTTAAAAAATATCTAATTTCATCCTCACAACATCTTTTAACTGGAAAACTGAGGTTCAAAAAGGTCATGGAGCTTCCCTGGCTGCAGAGCGGTTAAGAATCCTCCTGCCAGTGCAGGGACTCAGGTCTGACCCCTGGTCCTGGAAGATCCCACATGCCCAGAGGGTAACTAAGCCCACGCGTCACAACCACTGAAGCCTGTGCTCCCTAGAGCCCGTGTGGCAGAACAAGACCCCATTCTCTGCAACTAGAGAAAGCACCTGTGCAGCAAGGAATACCCAACACAGTCAAAAACAAAAATAAATTAAGAAAAAAAAAAAGGGTATGCATCTGGGCTTGAGTTCTGGCTTGAGTGTTTTCTAACACTTACGTCACTTAAACTTACTGTATCTATAGGTAATACAGAGAACAAGGAAAAAAAGATACAGAGATAGTTCTCTGACTTAAGGGATGTCTAGAAAGAAAGAACAGAAAAACAGAGGGGGTAAAATCATCAAAGAAATAACAGAATTTTCAAAAGTTGAAGAAAATAAATTTCCAGATCAAAAGGGCACAGTGAGTAGTATCCAGTATGATGAATCAAGAAAACACATATCAAGGTACTCTAAAAACTTCAGAAAAATGACTTCCTGCAAAGGAACGTGAATTAAGACTGATATGCAATTTCTCATCAGTGACACTGATTATAAAGAAGGAAAATGAGTTTGAGCCTAGACCTAGCCAAACTATCATTCAAGTACAAGAGCAAAACACAGATTTTGTCCCATAAACAAGGGCTAAATCTACCTTCAAACAACGGTGGGAGCCAGGAGGACACAGGGTATTGACAACTACATACACACACACTCTTTGTGAATAAAATTAGGCCTTTATCACATAAAGCAAAGTAAGTTCTTAGGAAAACTGGCATGCTCACATGCCTCTTGACAGAGTTCAAAGGGGACAAAGCGATGGAAGAATGTACACTCCAATTAGCTTCTGGTTTTTCAGGACACTGTTTCCTAGACTCTCAGAAAGAGTCCTGGTTCAAGATATGAAACAGAGATTCACTGAAACTCAAGAGATTAAAGAAAGCTTAACACTATTTCTGGCCCATGATTATTGTTATTTTTAGAGATGTACACATCTAAAACCAGAGAGAAAGTAGTAAAAGGTCTTTTGCCTCTCAATGAGATATGCTGGGTATTTTCCATATGTTAATATCCATTGTTCATAACTCCACAAGGTAGAACCATATTCCTATTTTACAGAAGGAAATGACACAAAAATTTAAAGACTTGACCAAGATCCCAGAGAATTTATACATTTGGACATTTATGCAAATTAACATTTATACATTTGAGTATTTCTTGAAAGTCTAATAGAACTTTTAGGAATATCAATATAATATGGTATTAATCATGCAAAAGGAATTTATAATCTCATAGGACGTACAAAAATACTTGACCAAGTGCTTGGTAACTATATATTCTGATACTTGTAGTGTGATGATTTTAACTTCAAGAAGAAAAGAATTAACACACTAGCTCTTAGAAAGGAGAACTGATTCTCTATCAGGCAACATTTTTTTAAGAAACCAAAACTGATAAATTGCTTCATTTGTGACTCCTTGAAATAGGTCTTTAATAATGGAAACCAGTCACCTTATACTGAATCTGGTAGTCATTTAATTCATTTGAAAAGATAACCAAAAAGTCAATCAAAATGCATTACATATTTTAGCCACTGTGATTATGCATACTATTCGTACATTATTCACTGTACAGAGCATCTGAGCACTGGAGTCCCAAGAAGCTGCCTCCTTCACGTTTTCAGGTGTAAGGTAAGGACGCCCAGTAATTCATCACTCTGAGACAATGAATGGAAAATGCTCTCTAAGTGCTGCTTGTGATCCTCCAACACACGCTTCATAACTCCTATTCTGTATTGCCACAAAACGACAAAATCTAGCAAAAATTGGAGCATAAAAGTTTACTACTTAATGAAGAAATGTTACCTCTCTTTTTCAAGTTCTTCTAAATAACCGGTATTTTCTCTGCTTCCATTTACAAACCCTCTTCATGGAAATGAACCCATAGGAACGGGACTGCACTCTCCTGAGTGACTAGATACAGATCCTTCTCGGCTTCCGTAAGAATGGAGGGACATTTTTGGACCGTAGTTTCACTCCAGGGAAATTACTGCTATCTAAGTTAAGTTCTAAATAAAATACAGACAAGTTTTTAATAAAACAACTGCTTTAAGTGATCTAAAATATTGCTAATGTATTATATTATCTTTTAATAATGAAACCTTAGGTTCACATTTAGCCCTCAAATTTTAAACCATTTTATAATTGAAATACATTATATATATATATCACATAAAGTATGCAGGAGTACTAAATTATTGCAGTTATTGAGCAGCAGATCTATACAGGGACAGAAGAAATCCTTATCTCAAATGCTGATGACCAGAAAAGTTCACTGACTACTGGTTCTAAAACAGAAACGTCCTGAAAAAAAAAAAAAAAAAAAAAAAAACACCAGGTCAAAGCACTTATAAAAGGGTACATTTGTGGTGGTGACCATCTTGCAATATACACAAATATTGGGTCATTAAAAAATAAAAAGTGTTCACCTTTTGGTTTAGAGGCCTGCAACTATAGATTTCTATCAGAGAAAGCCACAAATGTATATGAGTGAATGAACAATTATTTATGAACAGAATAGCTAAACTTTCCCTCCAAGATAGCTTGAGTCAGTCTGGTGGGGAAAAAGTATGTTAAAGAAAAATTAGACAGAATGTGCTTTCTTAGATTCCTACTAAGTAATAATATATTTGGGGATCCAAAAGTAATTTCTCTGCCCATCTTCAATTACAATTAAAACTTACTGATTTGACATTTGAATTTTTAAGTGATAAAACAAGAAAGACATTCTTTTAAAATTCTATTTAAAATGGCTTAAAATCAGTGTTGTGTGTATATAAGTGCAAAGATAAAGCACTTCTATTCTGAATGGAACAAAGAAGGGCACTGACTCCTTCAAATGAAGCAATGGGTCCAGTCTATAGCATAAAGCTTAATAAAGGCCTACTTAATGACTGGCAAAAGAGCAATGCGTTTTAGAAAGAGCTGAAAATTGTCAAGAAAGGTATCTAAAATAGTTTATTTAAAGGCAGTTAAATGTTATAACTGAAAAAATGACAAGCAAATAGACTTTTTACGTATTTGTACTTTAAAAATTACATCCTAATGCATGAGGCTAAGAAAATCCAACACCAACATTCTAATCAAGAGAAGCTGTATTTGGACACACACACCTAAAGCTGACAACTGGAGCTTAAAAAAATTACTTTAAAACACTTTTTAAAAATTTACCTTTAAGACGCTCTAATAAATCAATCTGTCCAGAAGAAGCCATAACTTCATCTTCAATACTTCCTTGTAGTTGTTTAAGTACTTCCTGTAAAAAAGAACACAGTATCTCAATATGATGAAATTCTAAATGACTTTTTGAAGATATGATTTTAACTTTCTTGGCATTTAGGTCTGCTGGGGGAAAAAAGTTATTTCAGATCTATCTGAAAACATATAAAATGCAAAGTACTTTACATATATTACCTATTACTAATTATAAATAATAAATTACAGCCCAACAACAACAGTGATACTTTGTGGTGATGGTGATTACAAATAGTCTCCATACAGTATACACGGAATAGTTAAGATATTTGTAACTTCTGAAATAACATAACAAGGTGGATTACTCTCATTTTTCAGACAGACCAACTGAGACTCAAAAGATTTGCTGAAGACAGAAAAACTAAGCTTGTACCAACATGGCCATGAAAGACAGCAAATTAACACATTTAACACCCCAATAAATACCAAGCAGTTATATACTAAATTTATATACATTCTACTACATTGATTTATACTCAGCAGTTAAGTGACTGTATGCTGTCTCCTGACTTTTGGTCCATTGCTTCCTTTCCCATCTAAAGCCTTCTCTCAACAAATTTTTGTCAGAGGAGGTCAAAAACTTTCACTTTCTACTAGTTTTTCTGTATATTCCTTAACAATAATTTATACATATTTTTACATTTTACATATTCTGAGGCATCCCACTCTAGTTCACAGCAAAATCTTTGCTGGCCAAGTAGGATTCCAAATGCAAAACAATGTATTTGAACAGTTACAATCCTATAGCTATGGGCAGTGTTCCTCTATGTGAAAAAGGATCCATAAATAGATTGAAAAGAAAATCTGTCAAAAAGAGTAAATATAGTAAAGACTATGTCAGTGGTTTACCTTGATAGTGACATTAGAAGCATTAAGAAAAGAATTCCTATGTTAACAATAAGAAATAGCCTGTGACCTTAATGATCTGACCTTCAAATAAAGACCATGTTGGAAGTTAAAAGGCTTAGATAAGTAGATGTGGGAACGTGGAGGTGACTGTTATTTATAGTCAGAAATTGTGTCAGTGTATCACAACTGTGGGATAGGAAATAAATTTGCACAGGGATGTCTTTCTTGAATGAATGTAGATTACTATAAACATCAGGACACAATTCTCTTCCACAAAGTTTGAGAATTACCACTGAAAACTACCTGCAGTTTTCAGGATCCTGGGTCTCCTTCCATCCACTGCAGCTTGTAATTCAAAGATCTTTTAATCTTATCCTATTTCTTACAATTCTCAGGCTCACAATTCAACAGCTACCTTTCTCAAGGAACTATCAGTGGTATGCATTCTAGGCTTAATATCTCTTATTAGCCATCTCTTCTCTATTTTTATGTCATTATCCTGACTATTGACCCCACCAAAACTACTAAAATAATCTCCTAAATGGTCCTACCTTGCATAGAACTAACAGATTAATAAGACTTTTAAAGCACAGCTCTGATCAGGTCTTTCTTTATAGATGATCCTTCTCTACAGCCTATCATCAAGGTGTTAACAGTGAGTATTCTATAGAAGTTGGGATTACAAGCAATTTTTGTTTTTGGTTTCCTCATTTTAAAACAACAGATATTATCAAAACAAATACTGTTTTCAGAAAAAGTACAAGCATTTAAGAATTCAAAAGCAACAATTAAAAGAAATCCCTGTATATGTCATAGGACATATACTTAATTTTTGAAAATTATATGTCATAGTATATATGTCATAGGACATATACTTAATTTTTGAAAATTAATGGCACATTATTGGTTTTTAAAAAACATATTAAAAAGAAGGAAAAATTAAAATAACACCAACAACAGAAATGAAAAGGCGATGTACAACAATAAAGGATTAAATAAATTTATGGCATTAGCCGAACAACGGCATATTATACATCTGTGAAAATACTATAAAATACTTAATGACATGAAATGATGGCTATATTAAATTAAAAAGCATGCTGCAAAATATGATCCCATTGAATGCATGCTTGCATAAAATGCAGAGAGAAAAATATACACATTATCAAAGGTTACCAACATTAAAAAAATGTTTTTAAATGGGTGAGCTTGATCTCTTTCTGTCTGTATTTCCTAAATTTTAAAGATAGTGAATATACATAACTTGTAAGTTTTAAGTTTCTGTGCATATGGCTAGAAGTCTATTGATAAAAGCAATAACCATAAAGTAAATAAAATTATGGAAATTTATAAAGTTTAGAAAATTAAAATTTCAAAGCATCTATCTTGGAAAAGCTACTTATTCCAATGTGTTCTCTTAAATTATTCTTGTAAATTCTGAGTTATGAATCTCAAAAATACGCAGTTCATTTATAGATCCAGTTACTTTGTCTCAAGATGACACCACCCAGCATGACTACATTACTATTTTCTTGTGAACAGTTTGTGTCTATTCCATAATAAAAATTAAGCTCATTTCTTTTCTGTTTTACTGAGACAGAACATACATGTGAAAAGCACGCCAATCTTAAATTTCTTATATAATCCAAGTATCCATGTAATTGCCACCCAGGGAAGACACAAAACATTTCCAGTATCACAGAAGGTTCCCTTTTGCCCCTTATCAATCAGTATTCATTCTCCAGAAGTAATCAGTACTCTGATTTTTGTTATCAGTTAGTTGGCCTCCTTGTGAATTGCATATAAATGAAATTATACAGTATACAGCCTTTTGTGTCTCGTGGTTTTTGCTCATCAAAATCTCTATGACACTCATCCATGCTGTTGTATGTATCAGTTATTTAATACTGTGTAGTTGTCCACTGTATGAATAGATCTCCACTGATACATCCCTTATCCTTTTGATGGGCATTTGGGTTGTTGCCAGTTTGGAGGCTATTGTGAAGAATGCTACTATGTACGTTCTTGCACTTATCTCCAGGTGGACACACGTACTCACTTCTCTTGAATATATATCTGGAGGTTTAAACCCTGAGTCACAGTGATTAAAAGAAACTGCTGAGTGGTTTTTCAAAGTGTTTGTGCCATTTTATACTCCTACCAGCAAGGTTTAAGTTTGAGTCTTCTTAATTATAGGTTCCAATTCTCTGTTGAGATTTTCTGACTCTTTATCCACTTAATCCATCATTTTTATCAAAACATTTAAAATAATTATGTTAAAATCCTTGACTGTTACTTGCTTACAACATGTGGATCATCTTGGGATTTGCTTCTATTAACTATTTGTTCTGTTGGTTATCAGTCATTTTCCTATTTCTTTGTATTTCTTGTAACTTTTAACCGTATGCCAGTCATTATACATACAAGAGCAGGAAAGACTTGAAATTAGAGTTTCCCTTACAGAGTTTGCCCTTTCCACCACTGGGGTCTGATTTCCTTCAACCAATAACTGAAAATGGGTTGCAGATGCAGTTTAAGTGAAATTCATATGAGATTCCCTAATAGCTCAGTTGGTGAAGAATCTGCCTGCAATGTGGGAGACCTGGGTTCGATCCCTGGGTTGGGAAGATCCCCTGGAGAAGGGAAAGGTTACCCACTCCAGTATTCTGGCCTGGAGAATTCCATGGACTGGATAGTCCATGGGGTTGCAAAGGGTTGGACATGACTGAACGACTTTCGCTTTCACATCTGATTTGGTTTGCTGAGTTCTCTGAATGTATCTCTTCTCTTACACTGAGGCTGAGACCTGCTTTAGCAGGACACTGCCTCTTAGTGATCTGCTTCCTAGTCCTCCCGGGCATCTTCCCCCCAACAAGACTCAGCTAACACCCCATGCATTTGGAGAGAATGTGAGACACTAGTCATACACTTGGAGCCCTGCTAAATGTCAATGCTTTGCACATGTCCACGTCTTTGGCCAACGGTTTCCTTCCTCCAGTGGAGTCTCAATGCCTGTGTCAATGATTAATTATCGGTGTGTTACAGAATCAGTAAATACCCCTGGGGAAGAAAATTACTGGTGATCTCAGCTCATCTAGAAAGGACTCTTTCCTCTTAGGAATTTTAGTTAGTATAGTTCTTGATGATTTCACAGTTCTCCAATGTCTTTAAAAGAATGGTTTTTGTTTTTATCCAGTGTTTTCTAATTGCTGCGGTAGGGCTGATCAATTGCTTGGGGTTGCATACTGAATACAGCCTAAAAAGAAGTCCTTAATTTCAAAGAGGTTTTTAAAAGATGCAGCACAACTACAAAGCAATTCCAAACAAAATATTTCAAAAAATGTTTTGAGAAATGACAGTTTTTAAAATAAATATGTAATTTTAAAGGAGAGAATATTCATTTGTATTTATAAATTCTGGAAGTTTGGTTTTAAAAAATTAATCATATAATCAAACATTATTTTTAAAAAGTTAAGATTTTAGAAACATGAGAGAATTAATTATTACAGACAAATATACTGTGGTCATATAAGTGAATAGAAAATATGAATGAGTAACTGTGTCATTTCAAGGGAGTTTTCAACTTGATCCACTTCTGTTTTCCTCACTATGTCACAGTTACTGATATTTTTTATTACTAGATAAAAGTATACTTGGTAATTAAATCTTCAAAATAAATTATGAACTGTGCCAATTTGAATTTTTACTTCTCATTTTTTTCTTACACTCTGAAAATACAAGATACTCTCCATATACATGGTTTTATAGTTAAAACAATTTATAAATACTTCATTTTGCTAAAATACAAGAGATATAAATGGTTGGTTAATATTTTACCTAGATATATTTTTCTACACCATGCCATCTTTCAATTTAAATGCTTCATACTTCACCATATTTTGGAGAAGAAAATGGCAACCAATCCAGTCCTCCTGCCTGAAGAATTCCGTGGACAGAGGAGCGGGACAGGTGCAGTCCATGGAGTCACAGAGAGTCGGATATGACCATGCAACTAACTTAATTTTTCACCATATTTATCATGCTGCGATGCTCAGCATTTTAAAGTAAATCACATTGACTTCCTGCCCTGGAGTAAGAAGTATACTATATAATTTCCCTTAAGTTTAGCTATAATTTCTGCATTCTTATTCTAAATCCCACAAAATCTGCAGTTTATTTTAATCACAGAAGCATCAAGTATATCCATAAATGTAGAGAATAATGTAATGAACTCCTATGTATCCTCATGTTAGTTCAAACATTATCAACTCATGGGCTTCTTTCATCTATGCTTATAACCACTTCGTCCATTCCCCCTCAACCCAAATTTATTTGAAAAACAAATCTCAGTCATCATACTGTTTCTTCTCTAAAAAAATTCTACATGTATATTTAAAAAGGGATTCTTCCTAAACACAACCACAATGCCATCATTAGAACTACAAAATAAACATTTTCTTAATATTCTCAAATACAGTTAATGCTCACATTTCCTTAACTGCTGTACACATATTTCCCTGACTGTCACACACACACAGAATATTTTTATACTATCAATGACATGTAATCAATAACAAAGCAGTATTCTCTTTTGCCACTAGATGGCACTACTGTATAAATTTCAGAAATCCTGAAATAATGTAGTTGAAAGAGACACACCTTGCCATCCACAGGGTGGACACATTACACAGGAACGATCAGCAAACATAATACAAGATCATATGATGTATTACAAAGTCTAAAAAGTTATTTTTTTGAAAAATAACCATTGTTTCGGATTAACTTTAATCCAATGTAGTAAGTTCCAATGTTTCCAAGTGTCTTCATTCACACATCAGTATTTTAAGACAAAATAAACAGAGCATGGTTTCCTGTTAGTACTATAAAGCTGCTGCTGCTTCTTTTTTTTCAAAAAGCTTCTTGAAAGGAGACACATAAATAACTTCAGTATAAGGGCATAACTGCTATGATACCATACACTAAATCCTGAAGAAATATGTGGATGGCTTTGCAAGGATGTCTGTAAAAACACTCACTGAGCAGTAATCAATTCATGGTTGAATTCAGACATATCTTAAATACTAATATTCATGATGTATATTCATGACCTCATTCCTAAGAGGCCAACCTGGTATTCCATTGCAGAAACTTAAGGATCTGCCTTATAGTGTTACTCTGAGAGACATTCCACATTTCAGCATTTCCATCCATGGAGATAGATCTAAAGGTATGTTAAAATGTTTCACCAAAATGAAGTTTCAATTTGCTCAAGTAGTTTATAAAAATAAAAAACTTGAAAAAGGGACTCAGAATTCTGCACAAGAGACATTCAGATAGGTGTGCTAGGAAGAATTCTCTACAAAATATACTTCTGAAGCAGATAAACCATTAGTCTTGCTGGGGAATTTAAATTTTGTATCTTTAAACTTTTAAAACGACGTGTCATGAACAATAATTTTAGATACATTATGCTGATCAGTGTTAAAATATCAAGCTACGCTTTTTTAACCTAGTAGGTAATTGATTCACAGCTGTTTTCATGGTTTGCAGTGAGAAAAAAAAATGCTTCTTTATAGTCTATAGAAAAAAATATTTCTTTATGAAGGATCTGAGATCGGTATCTTGGAGATCTGTCATTGCTACTGCCACAGAAATAGGCAACACAGTAGAAAAGATTTATGCATAGAAGAGAAAGAGAGAGAGAAAAAGAAAGAAAGGTTCAAATGAGTAAAAGGCTAAACTGCTTTGATAGTGAATAAAAAGGCAAAAGAGGAGCAGCTCAATAGTTCAGTAATACACAGAAGCTTGAAGAATAAGAGAGACCTCAAAATGCATGGAAAAAGAAATAGAAGAGAATAATAAATGAATAAGGAATAAGAGTAGTAAGCAGACAGGAAGAAGAGGGTCAGAAACCCAGATGGTAAAATGGCCAAGGCGCAGAAAAAACACGTAGCAAGAAGGATTTTTTTAAAAGAGAAGGAGGTAACAGTTTTGTTGATGACCTCCAGTTCTATTAAATTCAGTGAGAGGAAAATCTGCCTAACTGGAAATTAAAACAGTTAAAGTTTTGACTGCAATTATTTTGAAATAAGAACATATTTTCCCAGTGAACACTGAATATTTTATAACTTTTCATGGAGGTTATCACAGCTTTGCAATGCTATACAGCAAACCAATTTCAGGGCTTGAGTGTCGTGGACATCTTCTGTTAGTGCAATGACTACTTTTTCAAATAAAGCAATTTAATTCCAGAAGGGCACCCGACAGTCTGTAGCTCAGCTTATGGCAAAACCAGAAATAGAATCAGGTACTAATCTTCACTTCGGGACTCTTCTCATTAGGTCACCCCAAATTTCTTGACGATCTATCACTGCAGCACTTAAGTGATGACAAGATCTGAGGGGGTTGGGGATGATGACTATGCTTTGTTTTAATCCTTAAGATAAATTTGGCAGCTGTGAGGCTAGTTTCTGTGAATTACATAGAATGCTCAGCCTCACTATAGTGATGGTAAAGTTGGTCTCTCATTTTTAAGCTTAAAAATAACTAAGGACTAACTACTTAGTCACTGTGGTTTTATAATCATTTTCTTTATATGATTTGCTGGATGAGTTAAAAACATCTGGACTGAAAATATCAATGTTAACTTTTGCAAGGAAGAGTTTACAGATTACTGCTTAACTTAAAAAATACACTTCTAAGTAAGTGAAGTGTCTAACCCAAAGTTTACAGGAAGAAACATGGAATAAAAATGGATAAACTACAATTTAAAGTCACAGTCTTGATACCTTCATATTAGATGCCTCAGTTTCCAGTTTTGTAAGATGATTGAAATTATCTTCTAGCTCTTGTCAAAGATTTGAGTTCTCCATCTTCAGGGCCTCAACTTGCTTTAACAACTGACCATAGGAAGCTGCAGCCATCCTTGGCTACCCCTGGACCTATAAGGTTAAAAAGGATTTTGAAATTCACTACTGAAAAAATAGAGTGGCTGCTTGTTACAAAGAAAGGGATAAAGAAATAAAACCTCAGAGACATTTAACAAGAACTGTGTTAATGTAGCAGTTTCAGTACCAAAACAACACTGTGTGAGTGGCAGGGCCTTTCTGAGAAGCCGAAATACCGGGGTTTAATGAAAGACAAATAAGAGTTAACATAGAAGAGAACGTCAGTAGTGTTTGAAAAACACCTGCCTTTTCACAGGTGGGTAAGATTTCTATCAAGTTAGAATTTTTCTGAGGTTTCAGAGATATTTTAAATGGTCTTACAGACAAGATTTGGGAAATGCAGTTATTGATAAGAAATATATTGGTCATATTAATTTATTTCTGGATTTTGCCCAACAGTCACATAATTTTATAGCCCAAATAGATTAATGAGATTAGGTATTGCAGTCTACCACTTTTCATTTGATAAAAGGCTAGTCTTAAACATTATCCATGGGGAAATATGAAGTTCCAAAAAGGCCTCATTAAAAAGGCGGTCATTAAACAAAACAGACACAAGGGAGAGGATTGGATTGAGACTTCAACTCTTTTGGAAAGAAAGATGATAAAAACTGCTAATATAAATTATATTACATTTATCCAAAAGGATGAATACAATAGGCCATGTTATGGCATACGTATCACAGGACCCACTGTGCTCACATTGAGGCTGAAAGACACTTGAAGAAAACAGATGATTTTAGGAGTAGAGACTGTCAAAGAGAAGCGAAGCACAGCCTTGCTATTAATTACATTACCATGAAAGAAAAGGGGAGAAAAGAAAGATACAGATGATAGTCAGGTAATAAGAGGTCCTTGGCCTGAAGAATTAGAGAATGTTAGAAATTATGTTCAGACTACCGAAGTTCCAAAGACCCAGATCCTCTTTGTAGTTTAATTTCTATGGAATAAAATTCTACCTATCTCTTAAGAGTTAAAAAGTATAACAGAGTCTGTACTCAAGCAATACTTAATAGATCTGGACATAAAAAAAATGTTTCTGCAGTAAAAATCCACTATACGAAATAAGACAGACAAATTACAACACTGGCTAGTCATGACAATATTGTAGTTCAGCAACTGGAAGGGATACCCTAACAAGGGAAATCAAGTGACACAGGTCTCCGTCTGTTCTCCAACAGCTAGGGACAATAAATCTGGAAGGAAACAAGAGTCCTGGGTGGTGGGGATCACCCTCAAAAACCTTCATGACTGAAAAGAGTGAGCGCTAGACTAGTATTTGGGGATCCGGGTCTCAGTTTCAGTCTTGGTCGTGCCTTCACCTTTGCCCCTGAATTTTAACTCATTTCACCATTCGTAAAATGGACATTTACTACCTTTTCTAATATAATTTACAGGGATATTGTTAGAATTGAGAAACAAAAGGATGGTCTAAAAATAAAAGTCCTGTGTAAGTTATATCATGAAAATACACTTACTATGTAACTTCCTTAGTAAGACCTAAAGTTAATCTACTGTTAAAAGCCTTAGTCCTCTGACCAATCGACAAGAGGTGAAGAAGTAATTCACTCTTTTGAAAAAGGACTGAGAAGGTACATGAGAAACAAAGGAGAAATTCATAGGTGGGATCACTTATCTGTTTTGTGTGCATGCATGCTCAGTTGGGTTTGACTCTTTGCAACTCCATGGGCTGCAGCCGATCAGGCTCCTCTGTCCATGGGATGATCCAGGCAAAAATACTGGTGTGGGTTGTCATTTCCTCCTCCAGGGCATCTTCCTGACCCAGGGATTGAACCCCAGTCTCCTGTGCTGGCAAGCGGTTTCTCTACTACTGAGCCACCTGGGAAGCCCTATCTATTTTATACCATACCACTAAGAAGCAGCTCTACCTACAAAGAGGCAGTACATTAAAAATCATGTGACAAAGGTGGGAATCTGACAGCATTTAGTAACGTAAGACCTAAAATTCCTCACTCCAAATAAAATCCTAACAGGCAATTTTCCACTAAAATAGTATAAATAAGAGAAAAAGTAATAATACAGGGAAAGAGAAAATTACTGGAATTATGTTTAGACACAGAGGCTATAACCACATACAATCACAAAAAGAGCCAGATGGACAAAATGAGCAAGAGACTACTAAAATTGCTTTTTACTGGAACAAAAAAGAATTCAACCCTTTAGGTGGACAATTAAAACATACCATTATTTTTTTTCTCTCTCCCTCCAGAATCAAAACATTTAAGTCATTTCTGCTTTAGAAAACAGGATGTTCTCATATAATTTTATGAGAAAAATAAGATGTTTCGAGGTAATACTTTGCCTTATGTCCTTTTAATATGTTGCCGCCATACCTAAGTCAAAATTGCTTAATGCAAAATTTAAAAAATCATAAATTTGTTTTAGAAAGCCTTTTAAACAATCACAAGAATTTCATACCAAATATATCGTAAATGCAACTCACCCAGCATCATTTAAAAAAAAAAACAAACTCAAAATTTATCTGATGAAATGGGAAAAATCTCTGAATCTTTAAAACATGCTTCTCAGTAAGCGAAAGGGTTAGCTGCTCAGTCCTGTCCAACTCTTTGAGTGCCATGGATTGGAGCACGCCAGGCTCCTCTGTCGACGGAATTCTCTAGGCAAGCATACTGGAGAAGGGAGTCAATCTCTTTTTCAATTGATGTTCCTGATCCAGGGACAGAACTCAGGTCTCCAGCATTGGATTCTTTCTGAGTCACCAGGGAGACAGGGTGTGCACTAAAAGGATTCTCACCTCTTAAGAGCAGGGTAGGGGAGAAGAGAGTTTTATAAAAGGACTGTTATCTAGACTTTTATCCAAATGGTCACTAGAAACAAATCTACAAGGACCCTAAGATATTAACGCAAGGAGGCAGAAAAGTTTAGGTAGGTAAGGGATACACAATTAGAATTAAATCTGAAAGATTCTTTATTATAAATTAAGAAGTTTGGGATTTTAAAAAAATTAGTTAAACTGCTTTTATTCTTTTGGTTTAATGAATTTTAAAAAAGATGTATTTGTCAGTACTATCAGATGGTAATGAAAAAAAAAGAAAAATCAATACAAAAAGAAACCAAAAGAATCATAGAAGACTACTTTGCTCAAGTCTATGTAAGCAAACTTGAAAACCAAATGAAATAGATAATTTACTAGAAAGTGTACTTTTGATACAAACTACTTTGATAAAAACTAACCGCAAGAGATGGAAAATCTAAAATTTACAACAAAAGTCACTGTTGTAAAACTGATATCACCCAACACATTAATAGAGCTACATAGAAGAAAAATATTATCATGCTGAAGGTGATGAAAAGACGCCTTAAAAACTCAATGCCCATTCTTATTGAAAATACTGGATATAAAAGCACACTTTTTAAACACAATATATTTCAGACCCACAATAAGCCAGCACCACCCGATGAGGAAATACTAGATATACTATATTACTATAGTCAGGGAAAGCCCCATTTTTACCACTGTTACTCATTTTTATCAGTCAACACAGAGAATGAAATTAGAAAGGAATACTACTGGTAGGGGTACAATTAAATAACAAGAATATCCAAAAGAACCAACTAAATATTACTACAACAAGATAATCTAGTAGTTTAGTCAAGTACAAAACATAAAGAAATCTTTCCTTTGTATGTACAAAGAGAAACCAGATAAACGATAAAATGAAAGAAAAGATCTTATCTATAATTTAAAAAAAACAGGCATAAACTGAATAAAGAGTTCAAAACATGTATGAGAAAAACTATGGAACATTTCTGAGAGACACAAAGGTAGATTTCAACAAATGGAAAGACATATCTTGATTCAGTACTAAAGATTCAGTAGCATAATGATGTTCTTTCTCCCTGAGTTAATTTTACATGGTCCCCAAATAAATACTATATAAAATTTTTTTTTTTATTTTGTTTGCTACAGCTAGACAACTGGAAAGAAAAAACAAGCAAAAACAAGGGAAAATATGAAGGGAAGAGCAAGAGTATTCCTATGACATATTAAATAATTGCTGCAAAGTCATTATAAGTAAAAGAGTACGAAGTCAAATGTACTGTATCAGTAAGCTAATTTCTTAGCTCTTATCATTATACTATGGATATATAAGATGTTAACATTAGGAGAAACTAACTGAAGGGTACATAGGAACTCTCTTATTTTTCTCTTTTATAAGTACAAAGTCATTTAAAAATAAAAAGACTTTAAAAAGCTATGATACTGGCAGATCAACCAAGGGAACACATTTTTTTAAATTCCAGAAGTATATGAAAAGTTAGTCATAGTAAAGGTAGCATCTCAAAGACATGTAAGAAGATGAACTTGAAATAAGCGGCAAGCATATGACCCAGCAATCCCACTTCTGGGCATACACACCGAGGAAACCAGATCTGAAAGAGACACGTGCACCCCAATGTTCATCGCAGCACTGTTTATAATAGCCAGGACATGGAAGCAACCTAGACGCCCATCAGCAGACGAACGGATAAGGAAGCTGTGGTCCATATACACCATGGAATATTACTCAGCCATTAAAAAGAATTCATTTGAATCAGTTCTACTGAGATGGATGAAATTGGAGCCCATTATACAGAATGAAGTAAGACAGAGAGATAAAGAACATTACAGCATACTAACACATATATATGGAATTTAGAAAGATGGTAATGATAACCCTATACGCAAAACAGAAAAAGAGACACAGATGTACAGAACAGACTTTTGGACTCTGTGGGAGAAGGCGAGGGTGGGATGTTTCGAGAGAACAGCATCGACACATGTATATTATCTATGGTGAAAGAGATCACCAGCCCAGGTTGCATGCATGAGACAAGTGCTCGGGGCTGGTGCACTGGGAAGACCCAGAGGGATCGGGTGGAGAGGGAGGTGGGAGGGGGGATCGAGATGGGGAACACATGTGTATCCATGGCTGATTCATGTCAATGTATGACAAAACCCACTACAATACTGTAAAGTAATTAGCCTCCAACTAATAAAAATAAATGAAAAATAAATAAATAAATAAGTGGCAAGGGCAGCAGGGCAGCCATGAGGAAGCATAAGACGGCACCTATCTCTCAAACTGCACATTAGGGTAAGTTATAGAAGAAACAGGGGTTCAAGTGCTAACAACATCACATGGCATTTAAATTACAGAAGAGAGTTGTGTTTGTAATTAAAAATACTTAAATGGAACATACCCTCTTCCAAGGAGGCTATTATAGAGCAACGAACATTTTAATTTCAACTTATTTGTGAAAGGGTAAGGCACATGGAAGGCTTGTTGGACCTCTGAAATGATTATGTCTATTACTACAATAGGTTAATAAATCAAGTTCTTAGGTTATATCAAACAAATGGGACAGGTTTTTACTGGGAAAAAAGCATAACTACTTTTAATTAAACAGGATACATCCATGAAGTGGAATATTACACTGGCATTAAAAATGAGGTTGATGTACAAACAAACAAAAAGAAGAGAGAAAACAAGAGAGTATAGATCACTACGTCTCATACTGTTCATCCTGTTTTAGTAAAAAATAAAAGGGTTGTAAAAAGATAAAAATGTCATTGAGAAAAAGTACACTGACTGCCTCTGGAAAGGTCTCAGCTCTGCTGAGAAGATGCCTTCCTTTTCATTGTATACGTTTTTGTAAAGTTTGAAGATCAGAGCAAAAGGTTAGTTTCTTTAAAAGATTGAATATTAGAGACAGACAAGATCCCAAATATATAAAGTGAACACAGTTTAAAGGTGGGGGGAATTGACTCAAGAAAGAAATAGATAATCTTAATAGTTCTACAACTACTGAAAGCTAGAGGAGTTTAAATGTTTCCCCTTTCCTCTGTCCAACACACACAAAAATACCAGATTCAAATGGCTTTATAAACACCTTCTACCAAACATTTGAGAAATGCATCATTCCAACCTTAACAAAATTAAATTATGTCATAGAAGATAATTAGATACAATTGTATTATGTAATTCATGTGGCATTAAGTGAAAATGCAGAATTATCAAATTATTAATACACAAATATTTATAACTAGATAACATATATTATAAATATTTTGTTAAATTATATGTTATGATAGTTGTATAATTTATATAATCTAATAATTATATAAATTTATTAAATGACAGTGATCATAATAATTATGAATTAAAGTTAAATACATACTGTATTTGTAATATGATACTATCTAGCCAACTAGCCTTGTCTTTTTTTAAATGAACTATGTATGTGCACAGAGAAGACTGAAAGATCACTAAAATGTCAAGGGTCTTCCCTGGGTGTAGAAATGATAAAAATCGTCATTTTTCTAAATTTTATAACACTTCTACCAACTAACACACATTATTTCTGTATTTTTTCCTCCAAAAGTTAAGTACCTCTAGTTTGGACACAATTTGAAATCATCACATTTGAAGGAGAAGAAAAGTAAGGGAGTCAAAGGCAGATTCAGGTATATATATAAATTGTGGGGGAGCCTTTCTTAATACAAATTAATTCAAAATTGCTAGTGCTACTGCAAAAGGGCACAGGAACTCCAATTAAAGATTACTATTCACATACATAGAAAACTGACGCTCAAAGAAATTTCAAGGTTAATTCAGGTCCACCCACAGTGAAGTGGCAAGCCAGTGTTGGTCAAATCCTCATGAGCAGATCATGCTAGACCACCTACCTAGATATACGTACAGTAGGTGCTCTGTATCCTTGGGTTCTCCATTCAACCACTGTGGATTCAACCAGCCACGGGTCAAAAATATACAGAAAAGATCTGGGGAAAGTTCCAAAAGACAAAACTTGCATTTGCCAAGCAGCCTGGCAACTACTTACATAGCACTTACAAGGTTATTATAACAAACCTAGAGACGACTTAAAGTATAATGGGAGGGATATATGTAGACTATATGTAAATACTATACTGTTTTATATTAATAAAAGGGACTTGAGCATCTCTGGGTTTTGATATCCTCCAAGGTCTCAGAACCAACCACTCACAGTTACTAAACGATGACTGTGTTATCTCCCAGAGCAGCTTGTTTCTCCTTCAGAGTCTCATGATTCCTAAAAAGTTACGTGTTCAGTTTGCATTCCCACCAACAGTGTAAGAGGGTTCCCTTTCCTCCACACTCTCTCCAGCACTTATTGCCTGCAGACTCTTGGATAGCACCCATTCTGACTAGCGTGACATGGTACCTCATTGTGGTTTTGATTTGCATTTCTCTGATAATGAGTGATGTTGAGCATCTTTTCATGTGTCTGTTAGCCATCTGTATGTCTTCTTTGGAGAAATGTCTGTTTAGTTCTTTGGCCCATTTATTGATTGGGTCTTTTCTTGTTCTGGAACTGAGCTGCAGGAGTTGCTTGTATGTTTTTGAGATTAATTCTTTGCGAGTTGCTTTGTTTGCTATTATTTTCTCTCATTCTGAAGGCTGTCTTTTCACTGTTGGTGGGAATGCAAACTAGTACAGCCACCGTGGAGAACAGTGTGGAGATTCCTTAAAAAACTGGAAATAGAACTGCCATACGACCGAGCAATCCCACTGCTAGGCATACACACCAAGGAAACCAGAATTGAAGGAGACATATGTACTCCAATGTTCATCGCAGCGCTGTTTACAATAACCAGGACATGGAAACAACCTAGATGTCCATCGGCAGACGAACGGATAAGAAAGCTGTGGTACACATATACAGTGGAATGTTACTCAGCCATTAAAAAGAATGCATTTGAATCAGTTCTAATGAGGTGGATGAAACTGGAGCCTATTTATACAGAGTGAAGATAGAAAAACACCAATACAGTGTACTAACGCATATACATGGAATTTAGAAAGACGGTAACGATGACCCTATCTATATGCGAGACAGCCAAAGAGACACATGTGTGAAGAACAGACTTTTGAACTCTGGGGGAGAAGGCGAGGGTGGGATGATTTGAGAGAATAGCATTGAAACATGTATATTATCATATGTGAAACAGATCACCCGGACAGGCTTGATGCATGAGGCACGGTGCTCAGGGCTGGTGCACTGGGATGACCCAGAGGGATGGGATGGGGAGGGAGGTGGGAGGGGGGTTCAGGATGGGGGACACATGTACACCCATGACTGATTCATGTCAATGTGCTGCAAAACACACTACAACACTGTAAAGTAATTAGCTTCCAATTGAAATAAATTAATTAATTACCAAAAGAAGTTACGTGTTCAGTTATTATCATCCTAGCACCTAGCGCTGCTCAATAAGCATTTATTGAGTGAATCCAT
Organism: Muntiacus reevesi; assembly: GCF_963930625.1. Lineage (NCBI taxonomy): Eukaryota > Metazoa > Chordata > Mammalia > Artiodactyla > Cervidae > Muntiacus > Muntiacus reevesi. Next base: position 963,295 of record NW_027077807.1, on the reverse strand, counting down.
TTCTTAAATAATCAGAATAAGTGAAAACAAAAAATCTCAAACAGCTTAGACAGTATCAATAAATTCTCTTGACCCACAACTTTTTATCAATGAGTACCAAAGCTTTCTCTGGAAGATATCTAGAACAAAATCTCTAAATGCAAGAGGCATTTCCACATTTTTATGTTCAGTTAGTTAAATAACTAAAACTAAAGATAAACAGTTTCGGGTTGTCTTATGGAGTATGGCTAATCTATCAGGTGTCACTATCAAGGTAATCCTTGAAGGTAGGCATATAAGTAAAGGTAAAAGAAATTTAAAAACTGGAATGACTCAAAAATTAACTCTGTCAGAGTTAATTCTGCTTCACTGCTCTTATATGATATTAAAGACATCAAACATGTATGCCCTGGTGTTACGGTAGTGAATACGCTATATTACATGGTAAGAAGGACTTGGCAGATGTAACTAAAGTTATTAATTAGCAGACTTTAAAAAAAAGGAGACAAGATTCACTGTCACTCGTTTGGCACTTTCTCTGCATGCCATATGGTAGCCTGCAACCCTAAAGAAGGAACACACTCTAAAGAATGAGCTTACATGGGGAAGATGAGCCCCAGAGCACTGTGACCCTTGCCCTAAAGCTCAGAACAATGGCAAAGTTTGTTTTGGCTCTGTTTGGCTGACATTTATCCAATGCTGGCATTGAAAATATCTGCTTTAGTTAAGACCAGTATGGATGCAATAAAGAACCATGTAGTGACATGAGAAAAAAGATCTTCATAACCCACATAATCACGATGGTGTGATCACTCACCTAGAGCCAGATATCCTGGAGTCCGAAGTCAAATGGGCCTGAGGAAGTCTCACTATGAACAAAGCTAGTGGAGGTGATGGAATTCCAGTTGAGCTGTTCCAAATCCTAAGAGATGATGCTTGCTGTCAAAGTGCAGCACTCAGTATGCCAGCAAACTTGGAAAACTCAGCAGTGGCCACAGGACTGGAAAAGGTCAGTTTTCATTCCAACCCCAAAGAAAGGCAATGCCAAAGAATGCTCAAACGACCACACTCATCTCACACGCTAGTAAAGTAATGCTCAAAATTCTCCAAGCCAGGCTTCAGCAATACGTGAACCGTGAACTTCCAGATGTTCAAGCCGGTTTTAGAAAAGGCAGAGGAACCAGAGATCAAATTGCCAACATCTGCTGGATCACTGAAAAAGCAAGAGAGTCCCAGAAAAACATCTATTTCTGCTTTGTTAACTTGCCAAAGCCTTTGACTGTGTGGATCACAACAAACAGGAAAATTCTGAAAGAGACGGGAATACCAGACCACCTGACCTGCCTGTTGAGAAACCTGTATGCAGGTCAGGAAGCAACAGTTAGAACTGGACATGGAAAAAACCAAAAAACAACAAACAAACAAAAAATGAACTGGACATGGAACAACAGACTGGTTCCAAATAGGAAAAGGAGTATGTCAAAGCTGTACATTGTCACCCTGCTTATTTAACTTATGTGCAGAGTACATCATGAGAAATGCTGGGCTGGAGGAAGCACAAGCTGGAATCAAGACTGCCGGGAGAAATATCAATAACCTCAGATATGCAGATGATACCACCCTTATGACAGAAAGTGAAGAAGAACTAAAGAGTCTCTTGATGAAAGTGAAATAGAGGAGAGTGAGAAAGCTGGCTTAAAGCTCAACATTCAGAAAACGAAGATCATGGCATCCGGTCCCATCACATCATGACAAACAGATGAGGAAACAGTGGCTGACTTTATTTTTCTGGGCTCCAAAGTCACTGCAGATGGTGATGGCAGCCATGAAATTGAAAGACGCTCACTCCTTGGGAGGAAAGTTATGACCAACCTATACAGCATATTAAAAAGCAGAGACATTACTTTGTCAACAAAGGTCCGTCTAGTCAAGGCTATGGTTTTTCCAGTGGTCATGTACGGATGTGAGAGTTGGACTATAAAGCAAGCTGGGCACCGAAGAATTGATGCTTTTGAACTGTGGTACTGGAGGAGACTCGAGAGTCCCTTGGACTGCAAGGAGATCCAAGCAGTCCATCCTAAAGGAGATCAGTCCTGGGTGTTCATTGGAAGGACTGATGCTGAAGCTGAAACTCCAATACTTTGGCCACCTGATGTGAAGAGCTGACTCATTTGAAAAGACCCTGATGTTGGGAAAGACTGAGGGCAGGAGGAGAAGGGGACGATGGAGGATGAGATGGTTGGATGGCATCACCAACTCGATGGACATGGGTTTGGATGGACTCTGGGATTTGGGGATGGACAGGAAGGCCTGGTGTGCTGCAGTTCATGGGGTCGCACAGAGTCAGACACGACCGAGTGACTGAACTGAGCTGAACTGAGAGACATGAGAAAGTTACCTTGTAACTTGTAAGGAATAACTCTTACAACCACAGTCAAACTCCTATGATTCAAGTAGGCCAATTCCAGAGCACTATGGTCCTGGACATTTTGACATGGACTTTCCTTGAGAATGGAGGTCACTTCCGTCTTGTTTTTATGTGGCTTTTGGATTAAAATCTTTGCTTGCTCAGCAATACACATCAGTGCCTAGTACTGTGCTGGTTGTATAGTACACTCTCAATAAAGGAGGGGGAGGGTGGCCCTGAGTGGGCCCAATGTAATCACATGAACCCGTAAATGCGGGGCTTCCCTGGTGGCTCAGTAGTCAAGAACTCGCCTGCCAATGTAGGAGATGCAGGTTTGATCCCTGTGTGGGGAAGATGCCCTGGAGAAGGAAATGGCAAGCCACTTCAGTAGCCTTGCCTGGGAAATCCCACAGACAGAGGAGCCTGATGGGCTACAGTCTATGGGGTTGCAAAGTCAAACACAACTTATCGACTAAACAACAATTCTCAGGCTTCGAAATTAAATTAGAATAAATTTCAAATCCCTTACCTCTGCTTACAAGACTGTATAACCTACCTCCTGCTTCCATTCCCACCCTCTTCCCCCACCTCCCCCGTTCTTTCCTCTCTCTAATGCCTTTGCACTGTCTGTCTTTCAGTTCGAGAACTCTGCTCCCAAATCTTCAAATGACTGCTCCACTGTTATCGTTCAGCTTTGGCATAAATGTCACATCTTCAAAGAGATCTTCCATCGCCATCAAATCAACACTGGTACTGTCCTTAAACCTTCTATCATATACACTGTTTTCTCCTCAAAACATTTAACATCTAAAAGGCTCTAGGCATCTATCTGTTTATTTAATTTTGTCTCCCTCATTATCATTCCCAAACTAGAACATAAATTTCATGAGGATAGGGACCTGGATTCTCATGCACTGCTGTTGCCTTCACACCTACAACAGTGTTTGGGGCACAGCAGACATCCAATAACACTGCTGAATGTATGAATGTAGATGATACAAAGAGGAGTAAGATATCAACTTACAAATGTGCACAAGAAAAGTTTTAATACGAGGTAACATCTGTACCAAAGGATGAGAGATTTGATAATTTCTGGCTAGGCAATCAAGAATGAGTTCAGAGAGAAAGTAGCAAGAGAAGTAGCCTTTAAAGATATTTAGGAATTTTAGGGCAGTTTTACATTTTGTCTGGTAGGCTAAAAACTTTAGACATCTTCTTATAGGCAATGAAAAATACAGACATTTCAAATAAGGAAGGATACATGATTATGGCAAGATTTACAAAAGTTAATAGAACCAGTTGATATTTCTTACTTTAGAGAAGAAATAACCAAGCATTATATGCATATACTACTAATTTATAGTTAAAACTAATGGCCAAAGACTTTTTCAATTGAAAAACATAACAACAGGAAAAAAAAACACAAAATTTTACACTCTATAATAAACTTAATTGTTTTAATTAGTCTTATTTTGACAATTTTGACAGCATACTTACTAATTTATGTTTTTAATAAGACAAAGAACTAAAAAATCACCTCTGACAATCATTTTACCAAATTAAAAAATATTCAAACATCTCCTCGTTAGTAAAGGAAACGTTTTTTCTAAATTTTTAATGTGCTCTAATCTGATAAAATTCCACTTTCTGGTCATCCAATGTTTTAAGCAATCTTTCGTCTGGGGGAAAAAAAAATCAAATTCTGATTAATTTTTTTTTAATAAATGTTTAAAGCAGAATTTTATGTCTCCCCATGTGTCTTTTTAAAATCATGTCTTGTTGTCTTGTTTAATGTTTTCAGCTTTGATCTTTACTAAAAACCTAAAACAGCTATAACACTGCTCCCAAAGGTACAATTTACAATACAAACTTAGAAACCCTCCTCCATAAAGATGAGATGTCAACACTAAAGAGTTCAGGGACTTAAATTACCAAAACAGCACCAAATGTTTATGGTATCACTGTGAATTCAAGAAAAAGGAGCACACAGAATGAGTTTTTAAAAAATAGCCTTTTTTCCAAAACACAATTAAAACTACCATCACCTTAACATTTAAAATACTTAGATCACTTGGCCAATCATTTTATCAGTTTATAGCACACAAAAGAGCCCTGGAAATACATTTGATTTGATAAGAAAAAGTCCAATTTTTAAATTGACATTAAAGACAAAATCTACTGTATATGCAAGAATAAATTTATGGCGTAACAATGATGTTTATTTCTTAGAACCTCAAACCAAATACTTGGGTCAAGACTTTTATTCTTACACGGTATCCTCAAGTTCTTACCTTGGATGAGAAAACAATGACCTTTTCAATACCCGATATACTGAAGATAGCATTGCCTAATTCTATACTACCATTTCCTGCTTTTTTTAATGTCGTCCCTCCCTCCTGCTTTATGCTGAATTTTAGCAGGTAAGGCAATGTATAGCCTATAAAATTATTTCATTTCTGAGTATCTGAAGATAAATGTTTTCTATTACAGGGTAAACAATCCAAATTTATTCTTAAGTAAAATGACAAAACCAAATCTACCTGGCATTACTGGATTGTGTCAATCAAATCAGAAACCTCTGGGTCACTTGCACTACTCAGAGTAGATCTAATACACAGATTCATTTTAGGGATTGAGAGAATGAATCACAGTAAGAGTTCAACATGAACACTTAACACTATAAAAGTGAAAGAGAGAAAGGAAAATCAAGGCAAACTAACAAATTTAATTCCTTCTTTCAATATAGATAAATATTTTTAAAACTGAAACTTATATTTACTTCATAAATCTTTAAAAAAAACTTTCTTTGCCAAGTCCCGTAAGATCGGTAGAATTGTAGTGCTTCTACACTGCTTCTCTTCTATTAAAATAGAAAAAGCAGCACTGCTTCTATCAAAGATCAATACCCTAACGTGGGCATGGAGTCCAACTACTCCTGTCTTTGCAAGAAAACCACTGACTAACCTCTCTCTCTCCCGTATAGTCAGTTTCTCCTCTTCTACTGAACCACTATCATGAACAAATGTGCTCTATTATTACACATCTTAAGAAATTCCTCAGGACTTCCCGATAGCTCAGATGGTAAAGAATCTGACTGCAATGCAGGAGACCTGGTTTCGATCTCTGGGCCAGGAAATTCCTCTCCTGACCTCAGCTCCCCTTCACCTCCCCCGCCCCACCAATTAGATATGACCATTTCTTTGTTCTACTCACAGCAAAACTTCTTCATCTAGTGGCCTTCATTTCCTATCTCTATTTTCTCACCTTTAATTTACTCTTTAACCCACCCTAATCCTAAACAATCTCCTGAAACTCAATTGTCAAGGTCACTAATGACTACCCAGCGGCCTAATTCCATTGCCTCATCTTAGTACAGTAACCTCTTCAGGAACATTAGACCAAGCAGACCATTCTCTTCTACTTGAAGTAGATGTCTTCTCTTGTCCTCTACTTGTTCTTCTGGCTTTCCTCCTCCCTCTGATTTCCTCTATTGGTTTGTTTTTTCTCTTCAGGCGTCTTCTAAAACATGAGTGCCTGAGGACTTGTACCAGGACTGCTTTCTCTCCTGTTTTCTCACCTACTCCCAAGGCTTTAACGTCAATAACCTCAGACATGCAGATGACACCACCCTTATGGCAGAAAGTGAGGAAGAACTAAAGAGCCTCTTGATGAAAGTGAAAAAGTTGGCTTAAAGCTCAACATTCAGAAAACTAAGATCATGGCATCTGGTCCCATCACTTCATTGCAAATAGATGGGGGAGCAGTGGAAACAGTGGCTGACTTTATTTTGGGGGGCTCCAAAATCACTGCAGATGGTGATTGCAGCCATGAAATTAAAAGACGCTTGCGCCTTGGAAGGAAAGTTATGGCCAACCTAGACAGCCTATTAAAAAGAAGACATTATTTTGCCAACAAAGGTCCGTGTAGTCAAGGCTATGGTTTTCCCAGTGGTCATGTATGGATGTGAGAGTCGGACTATAAAGCAAGCTGAGCGCCGAAAAATTGATGCTTTTGAACTGTGGTGTTGGAGAAGACTCCTGAAGAGCCCCTTGGACTGCAAGGAGATCCAACCAGGTCATCCTAAAGGAGATCAGCCCTGGCTGTTCATTGGCAGGACTGATGCTGAAGCTGAAACTCCAGTACTTTGGCCACCTCATGCAAAGAGTTGACTCATTGGAAAAGACCCTGATGCTGGGAGGGATTGGGGGCAGGGGGAGAAGGGGAAGACAGAGGATGGGATGGTTGGATGGCATCACTGACTCGATGGACATGGGTTTGGGTGGACTCCAGGAGTTGGCGATGGACAGGGAGGCCTGGCGTGCTGCAGTTCATGGGGTCGCAAAGAGTCGGACACGACTGAGTGACTGAACTGAACTGAATGATGTTAAATCTCAAATTTAAATCCTAACCCTCTTCTGTGAATATCCAACTATCTATCTGATATTTCACTTGGATACATTTAAAATAAACAGATGCCTGATTCACAAATTTCCTGGCCCTCTCCCTATGAGACTTAAATCTTCAAATACCTACTCCTCTGAAGATTTCTGTCACAAAGAATACAGGGACAATTTTTTTTTTCTTCTCTTACAGGGGCAGCCTTGCTCTTCCACACTATTACAGCAGCCTGAGTATGTATGTGCTAAGTCACTTCAGTCGCGTCTGACTCTTTCGACCCTATGGACAGTAACCCACCAGGCTCCTCTGTCCATTGGATTCTCCAGGCAAGAATGCTGGAGTGGGTTGCCATGTCCTCCTCCAGGGGATCTTCCCAACCCAGGGATTGAACCTACGTATCTTACATATCCTGCCCTGGCAGGTGGGTTCTTTACCACTCACACCACCTTATTTTGTGAAGAGTATAGTCAGAATTCATTATTTTCTGAATAAAAACGCCCTATATACAGTGAGGGTTCTGAATGACACCTGGATCCAATGGCTAGATTAAAGCAGTAACATCAATAGATAAGGCAGGCAAGATCTCAGCACCATATTAAAGCTCGAGGATGTATTCTACAATTTCTAAGAGGAAGCCAGAATACTAATTCTTTAGATATTCCCAGATTACGTGAATGTTGTTCTTATCAGGCATCAAATACAACAAAAAATAAATCACTGTGAAAACGTTGGCAATCAAACAGGCATTTTCCTGAGCAATGCATAATAGAAAAGTATGCAGCACCCTAAAAGCATTACTTTTTTGAATAAATTCACCTTGAGATTACCAAAAACACCAGCTGTAAGATCGCTGATCCAATGCTTATTTAAATGGGGAGTGGCACCAGAGCCACTTTCAAAGACTATCCTTAAAAATCTTTAAATTCTGATATGCAAGCTTTAGCACAGTGTTCACCTATGCTGAACAGAGCTGACCTGAGTGACCAGTGGCTTCCCAGTGGCTCAGCGGTGAAGAATCCACCTGCCAATGCAGGAGACGCAGGAGACTCGAATTCGGTCCCTGGGTCAGAAGATCCCCTGGAAGAGGACATGGCAACCCACTCCAGTATTCTTGCCTGGAGAATCCCAAGAGCAAAGGAGCCTGCTGGGCTACTGTTCACAGGGTCACAAAGAATTGAACATGACTAAGCACACATGAGTGACCAATAAAACATTGCAGAAGCGTGTGACTTCTGAGGCTACGTCACTGTAAGACACTGTGGCTTCTACCCTGGTCCCTTGGATTGCTTACTGTGGAGCCAGCCTCTGGGTTATCAGGACACTCAGGCCACTCAGGTAACCTTATGGAAAGGTCAACATTTGGGTCCCAGGATGGCCTTTCCATAAGGTTACCTGAGTGTCCTTACAATGACTACCAACTTGCCAGCCAGATGAGTGAGTGAATGACCCCGGAAGCCGATCCTCTAGCCCTACTCAGCACTTGTTGCTCATGTAGACAGAGAATAAGCAAAATACACAGATTCTTTCACCTTACTGTAATCCATAACAGAAATTCCTCCTAACCACCCCCTTGAATAACTAGCAAATGAGCCATCCTTGTCAGAATTTCCCCAATTATCTTAACCACGGGACCACTTCTGTTAAAGCCCAAACCAGTAGGATTTCGAAACTGAAGGACTGGCTAATCAGACTGAAGCAGAAAGCTGTTTATCCTCTTCCAGTATCTGCTTTGTAACTTTTGAAGTAAAAAAAAAACTGTTCTGGAGCTTGAATGAGAGTTATCATTATGATTTAAAATGCATGTTCTAGAATGCTACCTTGTGATGAAGACACAAATTAGAGTTTACCACAGTAGTGTATATATTTGCCCACCTAACAAGCTGAATTTGCAAAATTTGGGTTTCTGTGGACTACAGTGTGAAAAGCTAATCAAGAAACTGGTCACAGTGATTACACTGTTACCTGTGTTAATCACACAGTGATTGCTTCTGTGGAGGGGACATGTGTAACTAAGAGACAGGGATGAAAAGTCAAAGTGTGAGTCGTTCAGTTGTGTCTGATTCTGTGACCCCCATGGACTATAGCCCACCAGACTCCTCTGTGCAGGAAATTCTCCAGACAAGAATACTGGAGTGGGTTGCCATTCCTTTTCCAGCGTGTCTTCCCAACCCAGGGACTGAAGCAGGGTCTCCTGCATTGCAGGCAGGTTCTTTTCCGTCTAAGCCACCAGGGAAGAGACAGGGACAGCATATTTATGTTCATTTCATTTTCTCTTGCAGGTTTTGATATGTATACTGCATGCCGGTAATATCTGCTCAAGAATATAAATCTTTAAGTCTCTTCCTGACAAAACTACATTTTTTAACGTTTAAAATAAGAGAAACCTAAAACAACTTCAGTACTTATTCAAAATCATGCTCATTACTTTTTAAATTCAACCAAGTAAGACATTATGTCAGTATCTTATTAGTGCCTACATTTGAAGCAAGTTACATGTTACAATGCTAGAAACACCCAAGATGATACGACAAGAAACAATCAGGCTTTGATAACATAAAAGCAGAATATGATTTTTTAAAACCACATATGTAGATCAGCCTTAGAAAACAATAACAAGAAAACTGGTGTTGTTATATCAATCCCAGACGAACTAGACCTTCATGCAAAAAGCACTTTCAGAATAAAAGTGGAATACTTCGTAACAGTAAGTCACTAAGCAGATATAACTATTACACATTTCTATCCAAATACTAGGCTTCCCTGATGGCTCAGCAGGGGAAGAATCTGCTGGCAACGCATGAGACACAGGAGATGTGGGTTCAATCCCTGGGTCGAGAAGATCCCCTGGAGAAGGAAATGGCAACCCACTCCAGTATTCTTGCCTAAAAAATCCCAAGGACAGGGGAGTTCGGAGGGCTACAGTCTAAAGGGTTGCAAAGCGTCAGACATGACTGAGCAACCAAGCACAGTGTATATATATATGTTCATCTACTAGCAATGTCTCAAATAAATAAAGCAAAAGCTGAGAGAATACAAGGGGAAATATCTACAGTGGTAAACGGGATATTTTAATACACTCTTGTCTGTGTAATTGATACAAGCAAACAAAAGGTCACTTATGACCCTGAAGATTTGAAATACGGGATTAACCAGCAAGATCCAATGTAAATATATTAGAACACCACATTCAATAGCTATAGGGAAAAAAATAATATACTGGGGCCACAGTGCAGATCTCAAATGTTAAAGGTCTGAAATCACAGACCTTTGAAACACTGAGATTGTTCTCTGATGACATTGCTATGTTGTTAAGAGTTCTCTGATGACATATCTTATATTGTTAGAAATAAAAGACATTTGAAAACAACTAGAAAATCTCCATGTGTTCAGAAATCGAGAAATATAATACATTCAACTTATCCAAGTGTTAAAGTAGATACCAGTGAAAATTAGAAACCATTTTAAAGTGAATTATAAAAGTACTATATATTAAAATTTGAGTAATGTTGCTAGCTGAAACAGTACTTACAGGGAAATGCTCAGCCTGAAATGCATATATTTAAAAGGGAGAAATGCTGAAAAGTAGTGATCTACAAGAAGTTAGCAAAAGAACAAAAAAGTAAATCCCAAAAAGTAGAAGGAAGGAAATAAAGAGCGGAAATCAATGCAATAGAGAACAAATATGTAATAAAAAGAAAAGGAATCAGCAAGATTCAAAATTTGGTTCCTTTGAATGACTACTAAATTCCCAGGGAGACTGAATGAGGAAAAACAGAAGGTAGTTTTAGCCTATAACAGATACAATAAGATAATTCTTTACTGCAACCATTAAACGGATACTAATATTTATTATAAATAATTTTATGCTAGTAAATTTAAAAAGTTTAGATGAAAAGGACAACTTCTTAGGGGGAAAACTACCAAAATAATCAACAGAAAATCTGAGAAGGTTAAAAATTAAAAATCAAAGGAGTAATTAAAAATCTTTCCACAAAGAAAATTACCAGCCCAGATGGCTTCTCGGCCAGATTCTCACAGAAATTTAATGGAACAATTCAGTCCTACTTAAACTTTTTCAGAATAGAAAATGAGGGTCAGCTCATTTTATAAGGCTAGTGTGAGATAACCGCTGATTTCAAATCCTGACAAGGACAATATAGGCCACCTCACTGATACAAAACTATTAACAGAATATCAAACTGAATCCAGAAATACATAAAAAGAGTAATACTGTAAAACCAAATTAGGTTTACCTCAGAAATCAGGTTAGGTTTAAGATTTTAAATAATATGTAATTCAATATATTAACATAGTGAAGGAGAAAAGTCATACAGTAATGAAAAGCTGCAACAACAACAAAAAAAGCATTAAGTTCAAACAAACAGAACAAAACACAAAATTCTTAGTAAACCGGTACAGAAGGGAACGTCTTTGAACATGATGAAGGGTTTCACAGAAACAAAACAAAACGAACTTGAGCAAACAGGCCTGGAGGGAAATGCTGAAAGCTTCCTCTTGGAGACCGGGAACCAGAAGGGCAGGAGCTCTGGGGTGGCGGCAGCGCTGTGCGTCTTGACCTGAGCAATAAGTTCATGTGTGTTTGTGTGTTTGCAGTAACATGTAAAGTTCTCCATGGTGCTTTTATATACACCTTGAAATATATATTAAAGATAAAAAAGAAAGAAATATTTGGAAATAAAAGGCTAACCTAGCCTATCACTCAAGCTTGGCAACTCCGTAGGTCCTCACCTCCCCACCACCACCCAGCTACCGTTACTTTCAAACCAGTTAACATTTATTGGGCTTACAAGACATGGTACAATGTGGCAACATGTATCATGAACCTTAACAATGTCTAAGATGAAACCTTATTCCATTACATTACTCCAGTGCCAATCATTCCATTCTAAGGAAAAAGACAAAGAGAAAAAAATCCATGTGTTAAGACATTCACTGCCCACATGATGATAAAATAGAAAACCTAAACTAAATAACCACCTCCAGGAAACAATTAAGAAAAATAATTTTTACAATGGGATTATACAGTCAATAAAAATAAGATTTATCAAATATTCCAAGAAATGAATATAACCTAATTTTTAAAAAATTAGACATATACACATGTTTACACTGTAACAGGGGGAAAAAGTCATAGGCACAAAGAAGAAAGTGAAAGACAGAGGGAAGAAGAGAGGGACAGAGGGTACTGAAAGCGGGAGGGAAGGGTTGGGAGAGACGAAAACTCAACTGGTTTTCTTCATATGTTGAGCTTATGAATGTCATCTGTACTTCTGTATTTCCTGAATTTTCTTTAATGACTACAGAAAACTTTAGTAATGGGGTACATAAGAGCTGAAGAAAATAATCACAAACCTAAGTAAAGTATCCTAAATATTTTAAAAAGTTCCTTCAAAGGGTAACTTTAAAATTTCAACTTTTATCTCAGTACCATTTTATTCAGATAAATTATTTAACATTTAAATTGTGTTAAGTCTATCATATGCTAGTTACTTAGCACAGAGAGAACTTCTAATCATAATTAGTACTTAAAATAATATAACTTAAAAATAATAATTAGATTTCCAAAGATATATCATCTCCAATTTTCTAGCTAGAAAGTGAAAAGTGAAAGTGAAGCCCCTCAGCTGTCTCCAGCTCTTTGCGACCCCATGGACTGTAGCCTACGAGGCTCCTCCATCCACGGAATTTTCCAGGCACGAGTACTGGAGAGAGTTGCTGTTTCCTTCTCCAGAGGATCTTCCCCACCCAGGGATCAAAGCCGGGTCTCCTGCATTGCAAGAAGATGCTTTTACCATCTGAGCCACCAGGGAAGTTCCCTTGAGGCTTCCCTGTGGCTCAGCTGATAAAGAATCCGCCTGCAATGTGGGAGACCTGGTACAGTCCATGGGGTCACAAAGGTCAGACACGACTGAGTGACTTTCTAGCTAGCTGCTGCTGCTGCTAAGTCGCTTCAGTCGTGTCCAACTCTGTGCAACCCCATAGACGGCAGCCCACCAGGCTCCCCCATCCCTGGGATTCTCCAGGCAAGAACACTGGAGTGGGTTACCATTTCCTTCTCCAAAGCACAAAAGTGAAAAGTGAAAGAGCAGTCGCTCAGTCGTGTCTGACTCTTCACGACCCCATGGACTGCAGCCCACCAGGCTCCTCCATCCATGGGATTTTCCAGGCAAGAGTAATGGAGTGGGGTGCCATTGCCTTCTCCAGACTTTCTAGCTAATAAAATCAAGTCTTTAAATGACCTTCAGAACTCCCCTTGGTCTACCCTGCCCACACCTACCCTCTGACCTGCCCTGCCACACACCCCCCACCCCCGCTTCAGCCACGGCCTCCCACATGCTGCTCTTCCAACATGCCAAGGACATTTCCACGTTAGAAGCTGCTGCTTGCTCTGCCTGAACATTTCCTTCCAGATAGTTCCATGGCTTAATCCACTTCACTCAGAAAAGGGCTTCTCAAAAAGCCTTTTCTCACCAAACTACCTGAAGTATTACAGTATCCTGTTACTTTTTAATCCCCTGAATCTATCTTATTCTGCTTCAAAACCTGTGAGCTCCCTGACGTGTGTGTGCGACTGAGTGTGCACACATGAATAATGTCTATGTCCCTCGCTGATATTTAAGCTCAGGAAGCACAGCTCTACTTTGTTTACCATTGTGTCACATTACCTGCCAATAGCAGGCTTTCAAAAATACTTGTTGAAAGAACAAAAGATGGTAACTGGTTTTAGTTTTGCTGAGAAAATAATGATGGAACACTACTAGAATTCAGTAAAGCTTTCAAATGAATTCATTCTCAATCACAAGAGCATTACACACATATTTGGTGGTAGGAGTACAATGTTCACAATTCAGGGTTCAGTAACAGGAAGGAATGGGGACTTCTTATGTTTCCCTGCCCCTTTCCATATCCTTCCTTCCTCTCATTCATCCATAAATGGTTACTGTGTACCACTAAGTCAGAGGGTATTCTACAAATTAAGAACACACAGACAATTAAGGCAAGTTAATGCATGAGACATATGAGCATAATAACCATAGAACATGGCATGCAACAGAGTTCTGTGAAGTTGTAACATAACAGAGGAAGTAATCCACTTTTAGGGGCAGGTGTTCAGGGAAGTTTCAACAGTGATGACATTCAACAAACACTTGCAAAACCAAATAACAAAAGATATGCTTCATTTTACTTTACATATGAAATGAGAGTATTAAGTCTGAAAGTGCTACAGTAATTTGCTACCATGAGATAAGCTCGCTTGAGAGCGAAACCAAAACAAGAGGAATGCCAGAGCAGGACCAGAGAAACTAAGCCAAGTCCTTGATGATTTCAGACTGGATGAAGCCCCAGATGAAGTTCAAGGACAAGACCTAATCATGCCCTTTACTGTGTAGCCAGTCTGAATTTGGTTTTCTGTCACTTGCAATATAAGTATACAGAGGAATCTCAGCGAATTCTTTGAAAAAAAACCAAAGCATTTGTTTTTTCAGTGTACAGGGGCACTATTGGTATTCTGGAAGGGACAATTCTTGTTTTGCGGGCAAACATCACAGGACACTTGGTATATCTCGTCTCTACCAGACCCACAGATTTCCAAACACCACTCATCTTCAAGAAGAACCACAGGTCTATTCCCTGTTAGTTGCTACCTGTATCCATTCCTCACAGTGCACGCGTAAATGTTCTTAACAACAACCTTAAAAGAACTGGGATATACCACTCAAATATACTAATTTTATATAGTAATCCATTTTAATTAGTCATTCATGATTATCTAAATGACTGATTCAGTCCTAAGTACAGCTTATACCTGCTCTTGAGATAAGCAGTGCTTTAAGAATGCCACTACTATCTGAAAATTCTCATTCATTTAAGCTTACTTCTCCATACAATATTATCAATATATGTCACTGACAATGTTGGTTATCTTCCCTGTAGCCATTCATTTAATTTCTTCCTAGACTGAAATGCTAGTCCAAAATGAAATCTGATACAGGCTTTCTGTAAAAGGTTTACTTGCCTCATCAAGAGATGAGAGGGCAAACTTCCTCCCGTCTTTGGTGGTTGTGTCAGAATGTGAGGCCTGGAGCAGAAAGAGAAACATGCAACTATGAAAGGATAAACCTGAGCACAAAGGTCGCCACACTACAGATAAAGATGGAAAGCACTTGGATTCAATCTAGAGGGGAAGCCAGTCTGAGCAGGAACCCAAATGGGAGGGCAGTTTAGAGGAAACGGAAACACAGAACCTCTGTGCTGACTGAGGACTGAGGACTGAGCAAAGCAAAGCTTATGCACAAACTGCCCTTTAAACTAATCCTACCTATGCCTTTGCCAATTACCTGAGCTAATACACTTCTTCTGTTTTTAAATCCTATTTGCATCCTAACTGATACAGGAAACAGCTATGTTTAGGGGAAAGAGCAAAATCGAGACACTGCAGGGAATGTAAAGAAACTTTCAGACATAAGAGAATCAGGAACTATAAAGCCAAGAAACAAGAAATCAGATCATTTCATTCCTATGGAGTATATTTCAGAAGCGGTCTAAGAAAACCATGGATGATTGAGATAAGGCCGTTAGCTTTGGTAATTAGATCATCAAGATGACTTTTTAAAAACCAATTTCGGTGCTGCGATGGTAAGGGAAGTCAGAGTGCAAAGGAAAGAATAATTTACACTTTTAAGAACTCCATAATGCACCAAACCCTTGGAAAGACATGTAACGTGTGTTAAACTCCGTCGATTACAACTCTGTGAGGTAAGTATAACATTCTGTGGTGTCCTTAGTCGCTCAGTCTTGTCCGACTCTTTGTGACCCCATGGACTATAGCCCACCAAGCTCCTCTGTCCATGCTGACTCTCCAACAAGAATACTGCATTGGGTTGCCATGTCTTCCTCATATAACATTCTACTTTACAGACAAAGAACACAGCCTGAGTAGTAAGTTGCCCACAGCCTCACAGACAGTAACTGGTTTCAGTAGACTTCAAAATCAGATCTTTGAAGCTTAAAAGTAAATGTCCTTCCTACTATACCCCTTCATGGATCACAGACTCGTCGTGGTGAAGGGGCTTGTGTAACTCAGTGAAGCCATGGGCCATGCCGTGCAGGGCCAGCCAAGACAGACGGGTCCTGGTGAAGAGTTCCGACAAAACGTGGCCCACTGGAGGAGGGAACGGCAAACCACTCCAGCAGTCCTGCTGCGAGAACCCCACGAACAGCATGAGGCAGAAAAATAAGACACCGAAGATGAGCACCACAATCAAAAGGTGTCCAATATGCTCCTGGGGAAGAGTGGAGGGCAGTCGTTAGTTCCAGAAAGAATGAAGTGGCTGGACCAAAGCGGATATGACGCTCAGTTGTGTGGATGTGTCTGATGGTTAAAGTCAAGTCCGACGCTGTAAAGAGCTATTGCTCTTTTTTTGCATGGGAACCTGGAACGGCAGGTCCGTGAATCAAGGCAAATCGGATGTGGTGAAGCAGATGGCAAGAATGAACATCTTAGGAATCACTGAACTAATATGGATGAGAATGGGCGAATTTAATTCAGATGACTGTTATATCTACTACTGTGGGCTCGAATCCCTTAGGAGAAAGGAAGTAGCCCTTAATAGTCAACAAGAGTTCTAAATGCAGTACTTGGGTGCAACCTCAGGAAAAAAATAATAATCTAAGTTCATTTCCAAGGCAAACTGTTCAATATCAGTGTTATCTTAAGTCTCTGCCCCAACCACTAATGCCAAAGAAGCTGAAGCTGAACAGTTCTATGAAGTAGAACTGCTGTAGTTCTCGAACTACACCTTCTAGAACAAACACCAAAAAAAAAAAAAAAGATGTCCTTTTCATCACAGGGGATTGGAATACAAAATAGGAAGCCAAGAGACACCCAGAATAATGGGCAAGTTTTGCCTTGGAGGGCAAAAGCAGGGCAAAGGCTAACAGAGTTTTGTCAAAAGAACACGCTGGTCATAGCAAACACCCTTTTCCAACAACCAAGAGACAGCTATACACACGGACATCACCAGATGGTCAATACCAAAATCAGATTATGTTCTTTGCAGCTGAAGATGGAAAAGCTCTACACAGACAGCAAAAAGAAGACCTGGAGCTGTCTGTGGCTCAGGTCGTGAGCTCCTAATAGCAAAATTCAGGTTTAAAGTGAAGAACGTAGGGAAAACGACTAGGTCATTTAGATATGACCTAAATTAAATCCCTTATGATTATACAGTGGAGGTGACAAATGGATTCGAGATGAGATCTGGTAGAGAAAGTGTCTACCAGATTCATAAAACTGAAAGAGGTTCATATATAAGTTTATTGAAAAAGATTCATATGTTTTATATGAGTTTATATACGAGGTTCATCACTGGAAAGAGGTTCGTAACATTGTATAGGAGGCAGTGACCAAACTAGTCCAAGAAAAAGAAATGCAAGAAGCTTAAGTGATTGTCTGAGGAGACATTAGAAAGAGCTGAGGAAAGGAGAGAAGTGAAAGGCAAGGGAGAAAGGGAAAGATATACTCAACTGAGTGCAGAGATCCAGAGAATACCAAGAAGAGATAAGAAACCCTTCTTAAGTGAACAATGCAAAGAAAACAACACAATGGGAAAGACTAGAGATCTCTTCAAGAAAACTGGAGGCATCAAGGGAACATTTCATGCAAGGATGGACACCATAAAGGACAGAAATGGTACGCACCTAATAGAAGGAAAAGATATCAAGAAGAGGTGGCACGAATACACAGAGAACAGTACACCAGTCACTGTGGTCACTCACCCAGAGCCAGACATCCTGGAGCGTGAAGTCAAGGGGGCCTTAGGAAACATTACTACCAACAAAGCTAGTGGAGGTGACGGAATCCCAGTTGAGCTATTTGAAATTCTAAAGGATGATTCTGCTAAAGTGTTGCACTCAATATGTCAACAAATTTGGAAAACTCAGTAGTGGCTACAAGACTGAAAAAGGTCACAGTTTTCATTCCAATCCCAAAGAAAGGTAATGTCAAAGAATGTTCAAACTACCATACAACGGCACTCATTTCACATGCTAACAAGGTTACGCTCAAAATCCTTCAAGCTAGGCTTCAAAAGAATGTGAACCTAGAACTTTCAGATGTACAAGCTAGGTTTTGAAAATGCAGAGGAACCAGGGAGCAAACTGCCAACATTTGTTCGATTATAGAGAAAGCAACAGAATTCCAGAAAAACATCTGCTTCTGCTTCATTGACTGCGCTAAAGCCTTTGAATGTGTGGATCGTAACAAACTGTGGAAAATTCTTAAAGAAACACCAGTACCAGACCACCTTACCTGCCTCCTGAGAAACCTGTATGCAGGTCAAGAAGCAAGTTAGAATCGGACATTGAACAACTGACTGGGAAAGAGTTATAATAAAGCTGTATCTTGTCACCCTGCTTATTTAACTTCTACGCAGAGTACATCATGAGAAACACTGGGTTGGATGAAGCACAAGCTGGAATCAAGACTGCTGGGAGAAATATCAATAACCTCAGATATGAAGATGATATCACTCTAAGGGCAGAAAGTGAAGAGAAACTAACGAGCCTTTTGATAAGGGTTAAAGAAGAGCATGACAAAGTTGGCTTGAAACTCAGCATTCAGAAAACTAAGATCATGGCATCTGGTCCCATCACTTCATGGGAAATAGATGGGGAAACAGTGGAAACAGTGTCAGACCTTTATTTTTGGGGGCTCCAAAATCACTGTGGATGGTGACTGCAGCCATGGAATTAAAAGATGCTTGCTCCTTGGAAGAAATGCTATGACAAACCTCAACAACATACTAAAAAGCAGAGACATCACTTTGCCGACAAAAGTCCGTCGAGTCGAGGCTATGGTTTTTCCAGTGGTCATGTATGGATGTGAGAGTTGGACCATAAAGACTGAGTGTCAAAGAATTGAGAATTGTGGTGCTGGGGAAGGCTCTTAAGCATCCTGGGACTGCAAGAAGATCAACCAATCCTAAAGGAAATCAACCCTGAATATTTACTGGAAGCACTGATGCTGAAGCTGAAGCGCCAATACTTTGGCCACCTGATGCGAAAAGCCAACTCACTGGAAAAGACCCTGATGCTAGGAAAGACTGAAGCCAAAAGGAGAAGGAGGTGGTAGAGGATGAGATGGCTAGGTAGTGTCACCGACTCAATGAACATAAATTTGAGCAAACCCCAGGAGGTAATGGAGGACAGAGGAGCCTGCCATGCTGCAGTTCTTGGTGTTGCAAAGAGTTGGACACAACTGAGCGACTGAACAACAACTACACCAGGCTCCTAGGATTAAAGAATAAAAATACAGTGGCACAGCAGGCTCAAAATTCAGACTGGCTTCTGTGAGCTGCACAGCACACAGCACGGTGTTTGGCAGCCCTGGCAAAGGTATATTTAAGCATGCATGGAGGCTAGAGAGGGCAAAACTTAAAAAGGAGTGATCATGGATAATTACTGAGGAAGAAAGATAAAGAGGGATGATCATGGACACATCTGGAGAAGGTTGCTCTTGAAGGAAAGGAAGGACAATTCCTTCTTTTCAGAGAAGAGTAAATAAAGAAATGATATCAGGATAGAAAAGATTATACCTCAGATGCTTGAGATTTTTCTCAGGAAAGGAAAAGATCAAGTTATTTGCTATAAACACTTTCATGAAGTAAGACAAAAAAAAAACCCTCACAATCGACATTATAGATCTGGAGGATAACAGAACACTAACTGGTATGAAAACAATCCAAAATCCTCACACAACTGTCTCTTGTATCCTTCAGGGATCAAGATAGTGATTAGGCCTGTTCAGAACTGGGCACTAGAAAGATAAATTGACATAAAGTTAAGTATTCTAAGGTATCAATGATGGGCTGGTAAAAACTGATGACCATGGGATCCTGGTGACTAGGGGAGGCAAATGAAAAGAGCAGTAGGCTAAAGAATTGAATGAATAGACACAAAGACGGGAGGGTTCCTAAAGACAGGAAGAGGGGAAGAAAGAGAGAGAGAAAACGGGTTCCATAAGTGTGGAAGAGTGCTTGTTTGTGGTCAGACAGGTCTTGACACAATGTCTCAGGCAATGAGCTACTGCCTAGGGCTGAGCACTACCCCGTCAGCTAAAAGCACAGAATTGAGAGACAAGTGCCTGTAAAAACACGCAGTCCTCGGGTGCAGGAAACAAACAGGCTTACCTGGTGGCGCTAGTGGTAAAGAACCCACCTGCCAACGCAGGAGACAGAAGAGATGTGGCTCTGATCCCTAGGTCGGGAAGGTCCTGTGGAGGAGGAAATGGCAACCTGCTCCAATATTCGTGGCTGGAGAAGTCCCATGGACAGAGGAGTCTGGCGGTCCTGTGGAGACTGCAAGGAGATGGACGTGACTGAAGCGACTTAGCATAGCACAGCAACAAACAAGTGAATGAATCTGCCCATACAGGAATCAAACACTTAAAATATCTCCTCTCCTTTTAAAATGAACAATTCTATCTCCAAATTTAAGAAATTCATCAAGAGGCTAAAAGTCTACAATAAAGGTTAAGGCAGATGTGTGTCAGGAGGTAGAACAAAAAGTTAAATCTGTCAGGCCAATTGTAACCCACCTGTTAAAAGACTTTTAGCATAAATTTCCAATAAGGCAACAACAGTCTGTGCTTTAGAAACTCTGGAGAGCACCTAGCATGGCTTCAAAAAAAGGATATCACTCAATTTAATTTTAAAAGCTCCACCCATTGCAATCTCAGTGGATACACTACCATTTATACTCATAGCTTCATTTTTCACCATTCTGCTGCTCTTGACACATTATCCAATTACAGGAAAAAATTGGGAAAAATCAGACATGGCAACCTCCACTACCACATCCCTCCTTCAGTTTGCACTTTTTACACCATTAATTCTGACTACTCTTGCCCTAGTAATAAATGAAGAAGAAATGACACTGGCACAACCTAAATTTTGCAGAAAATATCAAGTACAAGAAAGATTGCCAAGTAGTACTAATAACAATTGAGAACCCAAGAAATTTGAGAAGTTTCAAGTTTAAAAAGCGTTTTCTCCATTTCAGTCCTTTCCAAATAAAACAAAGGGCTTGGACAACACAAGATTGTGAAGCTTCAACGGACGATTTAGCCTAACAGTGAATAAAAGAATCACTAAAATCGCTTATCCTTTCTTGGGCTATTACATTTCTTACCCTCACAAAGCCTTCTTTTAAAACCAGGACCACTTCTCAATTCTTTCCCTGGATCTAGTATACATATGTCCCTCCGTCCGCCCCCCCCCTCCAAAAAAAGGTTAGAGACCAAAGACTCGCTGTAATCAGAAAAGGATTAATTTAGATGAAGAATCACTTGCCGTCACTGGCACCATTCCTCAAAACCATCAAAGTCTCCTGGGGGCTGGATCCCCCCGACAAGATGAACAAAATCCACTGGCGTCTGGATAGCAAGCTTTTCTCTGTAAGTCTATAAGCCTGGGAAAGCTTTCCAGACAGTTCAAAAGACTTCTCGAGGAAGCAAAAGGTCGAGACCAGGAAGATGGGGAGGTGACTAAAACAGGCAGACGACCCACCCACCTAACGCAAAGGAGGGACCGCTTGCAAGGGCTGACGCTTCAGCAGGAGGCAGGAAAGGTTGCGGAGGGCGGCCGGCGCTGCGACCCCCGGCCCCTGCGTGGGAATGGAGGGCACGCAAAGTCAGGGGCCAGCCGGAGGCCTGGAGCGGGGCGCGGAGAGGGGGCGGGACGTGGAGACAAAGCAGCGGTGGACTCCGGCTGAACACCACCAGGGTCTGAGCCACGGCGGGGCAAAGCCGAGAAAGCTTTGCCCCAAGAGGAGACACCGAAGCTTGCAGCTTCACCCACCTGCCAGACGCTCGCCCCGCGGACAGAAGCACGGACGCAGCCCGGGCGCTTCCTCTCCTGCCGGACACAGCCCCTGCCGCCGCCGGAGCTCCGGACCCGACAGCACAGGGCGGTAGCGAAGTAGGCAAAGCGGCGACCGCACTCGAGCAGACGGGGGTGTACGTAGGGGGCGCCGGGGGGCTCGGGAAGGCAGCTCTGTGCTTGACCTTCCTCACCGGTGGCCAACGGCGCTCCCTGGGAACAGCATCCCGCCTCGGCCCGCTGCAGCGGCCGGGCTTCCTGCGGCCACAAACCGCCCCCGCGCTACTCGGCCGCCGCCATCTTGTCGGAGGCGGGAAAGACCGCACTGCGCAGGCGCGCGCCGACGCTGCCGGCTCCCCGCCATAACGCGCAGGCGCGGCGGGCGCTTCCCACCCCACCCCCCACCCCCACCCGCCGAGGTCGTCTTCCGCAAAGCCGTCTGCTCCCTCGCACGGGTGCTGCCAGGCTTAGTGGCCAGCCACAAACTGCACCGCAGCCGAGTTAATAGACCCTTCTGCGCACCTCACAGTCAGTCATTGTGTAAAACCCTATCTGTGTGCCAGGTCCCGGGACAGGCGCTGGTGAAAGATTAGTAAAACGCGGCTTCAGCGCTAACTGCCACTGCTGCTAAATCGCTTCAGTTGAGTCCGACTCTGTGCCACCCCATAGATGGCAGGTCACCAGGCTCCCCGGTCCCTGGGATTCTCCAGGCAAGAACACTGGAGTGGGTTGCCATTTCCTTCTCCAATGCATGAAACTGAAAGTGAACTCGCTCAGCCCTGTCCGACTCTTAGCAACCCCATGCAATGCAGCCCACCAGGTTCCTCCGTCCATGGGATTTTCCAGATGAGAGTATTGGAGTGGGGTGCCATCACCTTCTCCGTCCAGTGCTAAAGGTGTTCCTAATCTAGTGAAAAAGGACGGGGATGAACGAGTGATTTCCACAATTCTTGTTTGTTACCTGCACGCCACCTTCGCTCTCTTGCCCCTTTGATTTTAATAACTGAAAACATACCTCTTCCAGGAAGTCCTTACTCTCACACAATTTGGTTAGTTCTTTTCTAATACCTCGCCTTACCTCTTTAAGCTTTATTTCATTCATTGTAAATTCAACAAGTACTATTTGAGTTTCATTTATATTCTAGATATGCTTCTAGGTTATAGCAATAAGAAATATAAACTCATGGGACTTCTATTTTAGGGGAGAGTATAAAACAAACAAACAAAAAAAAACAAACTTCAAACAATCAACGAAATAACGTTTGATAGTGGTGAGGGATGGGAAGAGGAAAAAACCACCAAAAGTTAATGTTGGGTGAGGGGTGGTAATTAGCGATCTCTCTCCAGAGATGACACTTGATCTGAGGCCTTACTGACCACTGGGGCCAGAAGCTATGAGAATCATCCAGGCAGAGCGTTCTAGACAGAAGAACAGCAAATGCAGCAAACCTCTCATTCTTGAGGTGGGAGTGAGACCAGCACATAAAGGACAGAAAGACTAGGTGATGTGGACACCTGGGGAGTATATGTGGGGGGGCGGGGGGGGGGGACAGGGGCAGTTTAGGTGGGACTTTGAGGCCATGGTAAGAAACTGGATTTTTACCTCATGGCAGCCCTTCCATCTTGCTGACACTGCCAGAACTCCTCCTCAAACACTTCTAGCTCCTGACTGCCTCGCTGGACATGCTGATTCCACTGTCTTGAAGACACTTGCTCTTGTTCTTTACACATCTAGCTTCTCATCTTTCAGGTTTCAGTTTAAATGTCACCTCAGAAAGGCCATCCTTCCTAAACTAAGTATCCCACCTGCCCTTTCATTAGTCTCCATCATTGCACCTGATCATTTCTTTATGGGCACTGAACATATTTTTCAATTATATATTCATTGCTTCTTCACCATTCAGTTCACTAAACTGACTCCACCAGGGAGGGAAGATGTTTCACTTACTACTGAATACTCCATGCCTAGCACCATGCCTGGCATGAATGATCACTCAATATGTGTTTGCTGTTTTTAGGAATGTCGAGTTTGTCAGCACTTAAGTAGCCAGGGGTATACTACATTGTTTTACACTGGTTTTTAAAAAATAATGCAAATCATTTCCTGTTTATATACCCTCTGCTAGATTATAAATAAGAACTTTGGCAGAGAGAGAGAGAGAGAGAGAGGAAGAGAATGAGATGAAGAGTAGGTGAGGGGTAGTGGGCAAAGATTGTATTTTGCATATATTTGCAGGGCTGGGAGGTGGAAGGCTTCGATTTAGTGAAGCACCTTTTACATGTGTCCTGCGTTTGGCTTAATTGTCACTACAGCCTTGCGAGGTAGTTTTCCTTAGTTTCATACATAGCAAACTTGAGAGATTAAGTAACTTGCCTAAGGTCCTACATTAAGAGACAGTGCCAACCATAAAGTTCATGCCCTTCCCTTCGAGAGAAACTGGATTTTGAGATGGGTTTGTTTGGTGATTTGATTCTGTGTCATTAGCAGGCTTTTATTAGCCATTTCAGCCACTGCCATTTAAGAATCCCAATCATACTGCTGTTCTTGTATAGGATCTCAACAAAGGGCCTGATGTGAAATTGCTGTGATTTTTTTTCTTTTGGACTATGGCAGGGTTCATTTTACCATTCCCTCTTCATGTCTTTTTAAAATTTGTATTACTTTTTACTAATAATATGTACACGTTTGATCAAAGGAAAAGAGGAGATATAGAAAAATGGGTGCATTTCCTAAATGCTAGCTGCATCCCCTTGGTTAGGCTTGTTATTTTATGACTCTTTCATCTAGGTCCCAAGTAATACTTTAGACATCAAAGACAGTTCTCTGGCAAAGAGTGACAGCCTCATCACAACAATCACTTCTCCCATTTGCTCATCAAAATTATACACCATCATTTCCCTCCAAACAGGATAGCTGGGGGAAACTATGAGAAAGAATAGGGCTGCTATGCTGTATCCAGGGCCATTCAGCCTTTATATGAAGGCATTCAGTTTCTTTAATATCATTAACTCATGATAGCATACACCGGTCAATCAAAGCCAGTTAGTCCATAAGCAAACCAAATAGTAGTTGGATAAACACACTTAAAAAGTTTCTTTGTTCTTCTACCCCCACTATAGTAGGACTCCATCTTGGAATAAATTCTGGAATCAAGGCAATGTCTTTGGTTTCTGTGAGATGCTCTCCTCATGGTTAGCATCTGTTGTTGGTTGAATATTCTCCCACTCCTCAAAAGATATGTTGAATTCCTCACCTCAAGTACTCAACAATATGAACTTATTTGGAAATAGGATCATTGCCGATATAATTAAGTTCAAATGAGGCCATACTGGAGTAGGTGGACCCCTAATCCAATAACTAGTGTCCTTCTAAGAAGTCAGCCAAATGGAGGAAGAGACACACGGGGAGAAGGCTGTTTGATGGCAAAGGCAAAGATTGGTGTCGTGCACCTGCAAGCCGAGGAACACCAAAGACTGCTGGCCAGCCACCAATACTGAGGAAGAGGCAAGTGAGGATTTCTCTACAGATTTCAGGGGAAACAAACTCGTGTCAACAACTTGATATCAAATGTAGAGGCTCCAAAACTGTGAGACAGTAAATATCCATTGTTTTAAGCTACCCAGTTCATGGCAATATGTTATAGGGGCCTTAAAATCTAATACACCGCACTTTCTCTTTGTGTGTGTCTGTGTGTGTGTGTGTGTGTGTCTGTGTGTGTGTGTGTGGACGTGAAGTAAAGGAAAGAGACTGTCAGGGCTTGAAGCAGAGGAAAGAGATGGGGATGGGCTTCCCACTCCTGTATTCTTTCTGGCAAAACCCTATGGGCAAGGGAGCGTGATGGGCAATAGCCCATGGGGTACCAAAGAGTCTCAGATGTCTGCTAAGTGATGATTTAGCAGGCACACATGCATGCAAAATATCATTTAAGCCTATGGCGCTGAAATGCAGCTAGTGATGCATTACTGGAGTTTGTTGCCATGCCCTCCTCCAAGGGATCTTCCAACCCAGAAATCAAACCCAGGTCTCTTGCATTACAGGCGGATTCTTTACCATCTGAACCACCAAGGAAGCACTCAGTTCAGTTCAATTCAGTTGCTCAGTCATGTCCGAATCTTTGCTACACCATGGACTGCAGCCCACCAGGTTCCTCCATCCATGGGATTATCCAAATGAGAGTATTGAAGTGCGGTGCCATCGCCTTCTCAGTCCAGTGCTAAAGGTGTTCCTAATCTAGTGAAAAAGGACGGGGATGAACGAGTGATTTCCACAATTCTTGTTTGTTACCTGCACGCCACCTTTGCTCTCTTGCCCCTTTGATTTTAATAACTGAAAACATACCTCTTCCAGGAAGTCCTTACTCTCACACAATTTGGTTAGTTCTTTTCTAATACCTCGCCTTACCTCTTTAAGCTTTATTTCATTCATTGTAAATTCAACAAGTACTATTTGAGTTTCATTTATAGTCTACATATGGTTCTAGGTTATAGCAATAAGAAATATAAACTCATGGGACTTCTATTTTAGGGGAAAGTATAAAACAAACAAACAAAAAAACAAACTTCAAAAAATCATCGAAATAACGTTTGATAGTGGTGAGGGATGGGAAGAGGAAAAAACCACCAAAAGTTTATGCTGGGTGAGGGGTGGTAATTAGCGATCTCTCTCCAGAGATGACACTTGATCTGAGGCCTGACTGACCACGGGGGCCAGAAGCTATGAGAGTCATCCAGGCAGAGCGTTCTAGACAGAAGAACAGCAAATGCAGCAAACCTCTCATTCTTGAGGTGGGAGTGAGACCAGCACATAAAGGACAGAAAGACTAGGTGATGTGGACACCTGGGGAGGATATGTGGGGGAGTGCGGGGGGGGGACAGGGGCAGTTTAGGTGGGACATTGAGGCCATGGTAAGAAACTGGATTTTTACCTCATGGCAGCCCCTCCATCTTGCTGACACTGCCAGAACTCCTCCTCAAACACTTCTAGCTCCTGACTGCCTCGCTGGACATGCTGATTCCACTGTCTTGAAGACACTTGCTGTTATTCTTTACACATCTAGCTTCTCATCTTTCAGGTTTCAGTTTAAATGTCACCTCAGAAAGGCCATCCTTCCTAAACTAAGTATCCCACCTGCCCTTTCATTAATCTCCATCATTGCACCTGATCATTTCTTTATGGGCACTGAACATATTTTTCAGTTATATATTCATTGCTTCTTCACCATTCAGTTCACTAAACTGAACTCCACCAGGGAGGGAAGATGTTTCACTTACTAGTGAATACTCCATGCCTAGCACCATGCCTGGCATGAATGATCACTCAATATGTGTTTGCTGTTTTTAGGAATGTCGAGTTTGTCAGCACTTAAGTAGCCAGGGGTATACTACATTGTTTTACACTGGTTTTTAAAAATAAATGCAAATCATTTCCTGTTTATATACCCTCTGCTAGATTATAAATAAGAACTTTGGCAGAGAGAGAGAGAGAGGAAGAGAATGAGATGAAGAGTAGGTGAGGGGTAGTGGGCAAAGATTGTATTTTGCATATATTTGAAGGGCTGGGAGGTGGAAGGCTTCGATTTAGTGAAGCACCTGTTACATGTGTCCTGCGTTTGGCTTAATTGTCACTACAGCCTTGCTAGGTAGTTATCCTTAGTTTTATACATAGCAAACTTGAGAGAGATTAAGTAACTTGCCTAAGGTCCTACATTAAGAGACAGTGCCAACCATAAAGTTCATGCCCTTCCCTTCGAGAGAAACTGGATTTTGAGATGGGTTTGTTTGGTGATTTGATTCTGTGTCATTAGCAGGCTTTTATTAGCCATTTCAGCCACTGCCATTTAAGAATCCCAATCATACTGCTGTTCTTGTATAGGATCTCAGCAAACGGCCTGATGTGAAATTGCTGTCATTTTTTTTTTTTCTTTTGGACTCTGGCAGGGTTCATTTGACCATTCCCTCTTCATGTCTTTTTAAAATTTGTATTTCTTTTTATTAATAATGTGTACACATTTGATCAAAGGAAAAGAGGAGATACAGAAAAATGGGTGCATTTCCTAAATGCTAGCTGCATCCCCTTGGTTAGGCTTGTTATTTTATGACTCTTTCATCTAGGTCCCAAGTAATACTTTAGACATCAAAGACAGTTCTCTGGCAAAGAGTGACAGCCTCATCACAACAACCACTTCTCCCATTTGCTCATCAAAATTATACACCATCATTTCCCTCCAAACAATATAGCTGGGGGAAACTATGAGAAAGGATAGGGCCGCTATCCTGTATCCAGGGCCATTCAGGCTTTATATGAAGGCATTCAGTTTTTTTAATATCATTAAATCATGATAGCATACTCCTGTCAATCAAACCCAGTTAGTCCATAAGCAAACCAAATAGTAGGTGGGAATACATACTTTAAAAGATTCTTCGATCTTCTATCCCCACTGTAGTAGGACTCCTTCTTGGAATAAATTCTGGAATCAAGGCAATGTCTTTGGTTTCTGTGGGATGCTCTCCTCATGGTTACCATCTGTTGTTGGTTGAATATTTTCCCACTCCTCAAAACATATGTTGAATTCCTAACCTCAAGTACTCAATAATATGAGCTTATTTGGGAATAGGATCATTGCCGATGTAATTAAGTTCAAATGAGGCCATACTGGAGTAGGTGGACCCCTAATCCAATAACTAGTGTCCTTCTAAGAAGTCAGCCAAATGGAGGAAGAGACACACGGGGAGAAGGCTGTTTGATGGCAAAGGCAAAGATTGGTGTCGTGCAACTGCAAGCCAAGGAATACCAAAGACTGCTGGCCAGTCACCAAAACTGAGGAAGAGGCAAGTGAGGATTTCTCTACAGATTTCAGGGAAACACAGTCGTGTCAACAACTTGATATCAGATTTAGAGGCTCCAAAACTGTGAGACAATAAATATCCATTCTTTTAAGCTTCCCAGTTCATGGCAATTTGTTATAGCGGCCTTAAAGTCTAAAACACCCCACTCTCTCTTCGTGTGTGTGTGTGTGTGTGTGTGTGTGTGTGTGTGTGTGTGTTTGTGTTTGTGTGTGTGTGTGTGTGTACGTGAAGTATAGGAAAGTGACTGTCAGGGCTTGAAGCATAGGAAAGAGATGGGGATGGGCTGCCCACTCAGTATTCTTTCTGGCAAAACCCCATGGGCAAAGGAGCGTGATGGGCAATAGCCCATGGGGTACCAAAGAGTCTGAGATGTCTGCTAAGTGATGACTTAGCAGGCACACATGCATCCAAATTATCATTTAAGCCTGTGGCGCTGAAATGCAGCTAGTGATGCATTACTGGAGTGGGTTGCCATGCCCTCCTCCAAGGGATCTTCCAACCCAGGGATCAAACCCAGGTCTCTTGCATTACAGGTGGATTCTTTACCATTTGAGCCACCAAGGAAGCACTCAGTTCAGTTCAATTCAGTTGCTCATCATGTCCGAATTTTTGCTACCCCATGGACTGCAGCATGCTTGTCCATCAACAAGTGGTGGAGTTTTCTCAAACTCATGACCACTGAGTTGGTGGTGTCATCCAACCATCTCATCCTCTGTTATCCCCTCCTCTTCCTGCCTTCAACCTTTGCCAGCACCAGGGTCTTTTCATATTAGTCAGCTCTTCAGATCAGGTGGCCAAAGTATTGGAGTTTGAGCTTCAAAATCAGCTCTTCCAATGAATATTCAGGACTGATTTCCTTTAGGATGGACTGGTTGGATCTCCTTGCAGTCCAAGTGACTCTCAAGAGTCTTCTCCAACATCACAGTTCCAAAGCATCAATTCTTTGGTGCTAAACTTTCTTTATAGTCCAACTCTCACATCCATACATGACTACTGGGAAAACCATAGCCTTGACTAGACAGACCTTTGCTGGCAAAGTAATGTCTCTGTTTTTTAATATGCTGTCTAGCTTGGTCATAATTTTCATCCAAGGAGTAAGCATCTTTTAATTTCTTGGCTGTAGTCACCATCTGCAGTGATTTTGGAGCCCAGAAAGATAAAGTCTACCACTGATTCCACTGTTTCCCCATCTATTTGCCATGAAATCATGGGACCGGATGCCATGAACTTTGTTTTCTGAGTGTTGAGCATTAAGCCACCTTTTTCACTCTCCTCTTTCACTTTCATCAAGAGGCTCTTTAGTTCTTCTTCACTTTCTGCCACAAGGAGGGTGTCATCTGCATATCTGATGTTATTGATATTTCTCCCAGGAATCTGGATTCCAGCTTATGCTTCATCCAGCCCAGGGTTTCTCATGATGTACTCTGCATATAAGTTAAATAAGGAGGGTGACAAGATACAGCCTTGACGTACTCCTATTCCTATTTGGAACCAGTCTGTTGTTCCATGTCAGTTCTAACTGTTGCTTCCTGACCTGCATACAGCTTTCTCAACAGGCAAGTCAAGTGGTCTGGCATTCCCGTCTCTTTCAGAATTTTCCAGTTTGTTGTGGTCCACACTGTCAGAGGCTTTGGCATAGTCAGTAGAGCAGAAATAGATGTTTTTCTGGAACCCTCTTGCTTTTGTGACGATCCAGCAGATGTTGGCAATTTGATCTCTGGTTCCTCTGCCGTTTCTAAAACCAGCTTCAACATCTGGAAGTTCATGGTTCACGTATTGTTGAAGCCTGGCTTGGAGAATTTTGAGCATTACTTTACTAGTGTGTGAGATGAGTGCAATTGTGCAGTACTTTGAGCATTCTTTGGCATTGCCTTTCTTAAGGATTGGAATGAAAACTGACCTTCTTCAGTCCTGTGGCCACTCAATTTGCTGGCCTACTGAGTGCAACACTTTGACAGCATCATCTTTTAGGATTTGAAGTAGCTCAGCTGGAATTCCATCACCTCCACTAGCTCTGTTCATAGTGATGCTTCCTAAGGCCCACTTGACTTCACATTCCAGGATGTCTGGCTCTAGGTGAGTGAGCACACCAAGGTGGTTATCTGTGTTGTGAAGATCTTTTTTTGTACAATTCTTCTGTGTATTCTCGCCACCTCTTCTTAACATCTTCTGCTTCTGTTAGGTCCATACCATTTCTGTCCTTTATTGAGCCCATCTTTGCAAGAAATATTCCCTTGGTATCTCTGATTTTCTTGAAGTCATCTCTAGTCTTTCCCATTCTATTGTTTCCCTCTGTTTCTGTGCACTGATCATTGAGGAAGACTGCCTTATCTCTCTTTGCTATTCTTTGGAACTCTGCATTCAAATTGGTGTATCTTTCCTTTTCTTGTTTCCTTGTGGCTTCTCTTCTTTCCTCAGCTATTTGTAAGCCCTCCTCAGACAGCTATTTTGCCGTTTTGCATTTCTTTTTCTTGGGGATGGTCTTGATCCCTGTCTTCTGTACAATGTCATGAACCTCCGTCCATAGTTCATGAGGCACTCTGTCTGTCAGATCTAGTTCCTTAAATGTATTTCTCGCTTCCACTGTATAGTCACAAGGGATTTGACTTAGATCAACAAAAATTTACAACAAAAGTCACTGTTGTAAAACTGATATCATCCAACACATTAATAGAGCTACATAGAAGAAAAATATTATCATGCCGAAGGTGATGAAAAGACGCCTTAAAAACTCAATGCCCATTCTTATTGAAAATACTGGATATAAAAGCACACTTTTTAAACACAATATATTTCAGACCCACAATAAGCCAGCACCACCCGATGAGGAAATACTAGATATACTATATTACTAGAGTCAGGGAAATCCCCATTTTTACCACTGTTACTCATTTTTATCAGTCAACACAGAGAATGAAATTAGAAAGGAATACTACTGGTAGGGGTACAATTAAATAACTAGAATATCCAAAAGAACCAACTAAATATTACTACAACAAGATAATCTAGTAGTTTAGTCAAGTGCAAAACATAAAGAAATCTTTCCTTTATATGTACAAAGAGAAACCAGATAAACGATAAAATGAAAGAAAAGATCTTATCTATAATTTTAAAAAAAACAGGCATAAACTGAATAAAGAGTTCAAAACATGTATGAGAAAAACTATGGAACACTTCTGAGAGACACAAAGGTAGATTTCAACAAATGGAAAGACATATCTTGCTTCTGTACTAAAGATTCAGTAGCATAATGATGTCCTTTCTCCCTGAGTTAATTTTACATGGTCCCCAAATAAATACTATATAAAAATTTTTTTTTATTTTGTTTGCTACAGCTAGACAACTGGAAAGAAAAAACAAGCAAAAACAAGGGAAAATATGAAGGGAAGAGCAAGAGTATTCCTATGACATATTAAATAATTGCTGCAAAGCCATTATAAGTAAAAGAGTACGAAGTCAAATGTACTGTATCAGTAAGCTAATTTCTTAGCTCTTATCATTATACTATGGATATATAAGATGTTAACATTAGGAGAAACTAACTGAAGGGTACATAGGAACTCTCTTATTTTTCTCTTTTATAAGTACAAAGTCATTTAAAAATAAAAAGACTTTAAAAAGCTATGATACTGGCAGATCAACCAAGGGAACACATTTTTTTAAATTCCAGAAGTATATGAAAAGTTAGTCATAGTAAAGGTAGCATCTCAAAGACATGTAAGAAGATGAACTTGAAATAAGCGGCAAGCATATGACCCAGCAATCCCACTTCTGGGCATACACACCGAGGAAACCAGATCTGAAAGAGACACGTGCACCCCAATGTTCATCGCAGCACTGTTTATAATAGCCAGGACATGGAAGCAACCTAGATGCCCATCAGCAGACGAACGGATAAGGAAGCTGTGGTCCATATACACCATGGAATATTACTCAGCCATTAAAAAGAATTCATTTGAATCAGTTCTACTGAGATGGATGAAATTGGAGCCCATTATACAGAATGAAGTAAGACAGAGAGATAAAGAACATTACAGCATACTAACACATATATATGGAATTTAGAAAGATGGTAATGATAACCCTATACGCAAAACAGAAAAAGAGACACAGATGTACAGAACAGACTTTTGGACTCTGTGGGAGAAGGCGAGGGTGGGATGTTTCGAGAGAACAGCATCGACACATGTATATTATCTATGGTGAAAGAGATCACCAGCCCAGGTTGCATGCATGAGACAAGTGCTCGGGGCTGGTGCACTGGGAAGACCCAGAGGAATCGGGTGGAGAGGGAGGTGGGAGGGGGGATCGAGATGGGGAACACATGTGTATCCATGGCTGATTCATGTCAATGTATGACAAAACCCACTACAATACTGTAAAGTAATTAGCCTCCAACTAATAAAAATAAATGAAAAATAAATAAATAAATAAGTGGCAAGGGCAGCAGGGCAGCCATGAGGAAGCATAAGATGGCACCTATCTCTCAAACTGCACATTAGGGTAAGTTATAGAAGAAACAGGGGTTCAAGTGCTAACAACATCACATGGCATTTAAATTACAGAAGAGAGTTGTGTTTGTAATTAAAAATACTTAAATGGAACATACCCTCTTCCAAGGAGGCTATTATAGAGCAACGAACATTTTAATTTCAACTTATTTGTGAAAGGGTAAGGCACATGGAAGGCTTGTTGGACCTCTGAAATGATTATGTCTATTACTACAATAGGTTAATAAATCAAGTTCTTAGGTTATATCAAACAAATGGGACAGGTTTTTACTGGGAAAAAAGCATAACTACTTTTAATTAAACAGGATACATCCATGAAGTGGAATATTACACTGGCATTAAAAATGAGGTTGATGTACAAACAAACAAAAAGAAGAGAGAAAACAAGAGAGTATAGATCACTACGTCTCATACTGTTCATCCTGTTTTAGTAAAAAATAAAAGGGTTGTAAAAAGATAAAAATGTCATTGAGAAAAAGTACACTGACTGCCTCTGGAAAGGTCTCAGCTCTGCTGAGAAGATGCCTTCCTTTTCATTGTATACGTTTTTGTAAAGTTTGAAGATCAGAGCAAAAGGTTAGTTTCTTTAAAAGATTGAATATTAGAGACAGACAAGATCCCAAATATATAAAGTGAACACAGTTTAAAGGTGGGGGGAATTGACTCAAGAAAGAAATAGATAATCTTAATAGTTCTACAACTACTGAAAGCTAGAGGAGTTTAAATGTTTCCCCTTTCCTCTGTCCAACACACACAAAAATACCAGATTCAAATGGCTTTATAAACACCTTCTACCAAACATTTGAGAAATGCATCATTCCAACCTTAACAAAATTAAATTATGTCATAGAAGATAATTAGATACAATTGTATTATGTAATTCATGTGGCATTAAGTGAAAATGCAGAATTATCAAATTATTAATACACAAATATTTATAACTAGATAACATATATTATAAATATTTTGTTAAATTATATGTTATGATAGTTGTATAATTTATATAATCTAATAATTATATAAATTTATTAAATGACAGTGATCATAATAATTATGAATTAAAGTTAAATACATACTGTATTTGTAATATGATACTATCTAGCCAACTAGCCTTGTCTTTTTTTAAATGAACTATGTATGTGCACAGAGAAGACTGAAAGATCACTAAAATGTCAAGGGTCTTCCCTGGGTGTAGAAATGATAAAAATCGTCATTTTTCTAAATTTTATAACACTTCTACCAACTAACACACATTATTTCTGTATTTTTTCCTCCAAAAGTTAAGTACCTCTAGTTTGGACACAATTTGAAATCATCACATTTGAAGGAGAAGAAAAGTAAGGGAGCCAAAGGCAGATTCAGGTACATATATAAATTGTGGGGGAGCCTTTCTTAATACAAATTAATTCAAAATTGCTAGTGCTACTGCAAAAGGGCACAGGAACTCCAATTAAAGATTACTATTCACATACATAGAAAACTGACGCTCAAAGAAATTTCAAGGTTAATTCAGGTCCACCCACAGTGAAGTGGCAAGCCAGTGTTGGTCAAATCCTCATGAGCAGATCATGCTAGACCACCTACCTAGATATACGTACAGTAGGTGCTCTGTATCCTTGGGTTCTCCATTCAACCACTGTGGATTCAACCAGCCACGGGTCAAAAATATACAGAAAAGATCTGGGGAAAGTTCCAAAAGACAAAACTTGCATTTGCCAAGCAGCCTGGCAACTACTTACATAGCACTTACAAGGTTATTATAACAAACCTAGAGACGACTTAAAGTATAATGGGAGGGATATATGTAGACTATATGTAAATACTATACTGTTTTATATTAATAAAAGGGACTTGAGCATCTCTGGGTTTTGATATCCTCCAAGGTCTCAGAACCAACCACTCACAGTTACTAAACGATGACTGTGTTATCTCCCAGAGCAGCTTGTTTCTCCTTCAGAGTCTCATGATTCCTAAAAAGTTACGTGTTCAGTTTGCATTCCCACCAACAGTGTAAGAGGGTTCCCTTTCCTCCACACTCTCTCCAGCACTTATTGCCTGCAGACTCTTGGATAGCACCCATTCTGACTAGCGTGACATGGTACCTCATTGTGGTTTTGATTTGCATTTCTCTGATAATGAGTGATGTTGAGCATCTTTTCATGTGTCTGTTAGCCATCTGTATGTCTTCTTTGGAGAAATGTCTGTTTAGTTCTTTGGCCCATTTATTGATTGGGTCTTTTCTTGTTCTGGAACTGAGCTGCAGGAGTTGCTTGTATGTTTTTGAGATTAATTCTTTGCGAGTTGCTTTGTTTGCTATTATTTTCTCTCATTCTGAAGGCTGTCTTTTCACTGTTGGTGGGAATGCAAACTAGTACAGCCACCGTGGAGAACAGTGTGGAGATTCCTTAAAAAACTGGAAATAGAACTGCCATACGACCGAGCAATCCCACTGCTAGGCATACACACCAAGGAAACCAGAATTGAAGGAGACATATGTACTCCAATGTTCATCGCAGCACTGTTTACAATAGCCAGGACATGGAAGCAACCTAGATGTCCATCGGCAGACGAACGGATAAGAAAGCTGTGGTACACATATACAGTGGAATGTTACTCAGCCATTAAAAAGAATGCATTTGAATCAGTTCTAATGAGGTGGATGAAACTGGAGCCTATTTATACAGAGTGAAGATAGAAAAACACCAATACAGTGTACTAACGCATATACATGGAATTTAGAAAGACGGTAACGATGACCCTATCTATATGCGAGACAGCCAAAGAGACACATGTGTGAAGAACAGACTTTTGGACTCTGGGGGAGAAGGCGAGGGTGGGATGATTTGAGAGAATAGCATTGAAACATGTATATTATCATATGTGAAACAGATCACCCGGACAGGCTTGATGCATGAGGCACGGTGCTCAGGGCTGGTGCACTGGGATGACCCAGAGGGATGGGATGGGGAGGGAGGTGGGAGGGGGGTTCAGGATGGGGGACACATGTACACCCATGACTGATTCATGTCAATGTGCTGCAAAACACACTACAACACTGTAAAGTAATTAGCTTCCAATTGAAATAAATTAATTAATTACCAAAAGAAGTTACGTGTTCAGTTATTATCATCCTAGCACCTAGCGCTGCTCAATAAGCATTTATTGAGTGAATCCATTTCTTAAATAATCAGAATAAGTGAAAACAAAAAATCTCAAACAGCTTAGACAGTATCAATAAATTCTCTTGACCCACAACTTTTTATCAATGAGTACCAAAGCTTTCTCTGGAAGATATCTAGAACAAAATCTCTAAATGCAAGAGGCATTTCCACATTTTTATGTTCAGTTAGTTAAATAACTAAAACTAAAGATAAACAGTTTCGGGTTGTCTTATGGAGTATGGCTAATCTATCAGGCGTCACTATCAAGGTAATCCTTGAAGGTAGGCATATAAGTAAAGGTAAAAGAAATTTAAAAACTGGAATGACTCAAAAATTAACTCTGTCAGAGTTAATTCTGCTTCACTGCTCTTATATGATATTAAAGACGTCAAACATGTATGCCCTGGTGTTACGGTAGTGAATACGCTATATTACATGGTAAGAAGGACTTGGCAGATGTAACTAAAGTTATTAATTAGCAGACTTTAAGAAAAAGGAGACAAGATTCACTGTCACTCGTTTGGCACTTTCTCTGCATGCCATATGGTAGCCTGCAACCCTAAAGAAGGAACACACTCTAAAGAATGAGCTTACATGGGGAAGATGAGCCCCAGAGCACTGTGACCCTTGCCCTAAAGCTCAGAACAATGGCAAAGTTTGTTTTGGCTCTGTTTGGCTGACATTTATCCAATGCTGGCATTGAAAATATCTGCTTTAGTTAAGACCAGTATGGATGCAATAAAGAACCATGTAGTGACATGAGAAAAAAGATCTTCATAACCCACATAATCACGATGGTGTGATCACTCACCTAGAGCCAGATATCCTGGAGTCCGAAGTCAAATGGGCCTGAGGAAGTCTCACTATGAACAAAGCTAGTGGAGGTGATGGAATTCCAGTTGAGCTGTTCCAAATCCTAAGAGATGATGCTTGCTGTCAAAGTGCAGCACTCAGTATGCCAGCAAACTTGGAAAACTCAGCAGTGGCCACAGGACTGGAAAAGGTCAGTTTTCATTCCAACCCCAAAGAAAGGCAATGCCAAAGAATGCTCAAACGACCACACAATTGCACTCATCTCACACGCTAGTAAAGTAATGCTCAAAATTCTCCAAGCCAGGCTTCAGCAATACGTGAACCGTGAACTTCCAGATGTTCAAGCCGGTTTTAGAAAAGGCAGAGGAACCAGAGATCAAATTGCCAACATCTGCTGGATCACCGAAAAAGCAAGAGAGTCCCAGAAAAACATCTATTTCTGCTTTGTTAACTTGCCAAAGCCTTTGACTGTGTGGATCACAACAAACAGGAAAATTCTGAAAGAGACGGGAATACCAGACCACCTGACCTGCCTGTTGAGAAACCTGTATGCAGGTCAGGAAGCAACAGTTAGAACTGGACATGGAAAAAACCAAAAAACAACAAACAAACAAAAAATGAACTGGACATGGAACAACAGACTGGTTCCAAATAGGAAAAGGAGTATGTCAAAGCTGTACATTGTCACCCTGCTTATTTAACTTATGTGCAGAGTACATCATGAGAAATGCTGGGCTGGAGGAAGCACAAGCTGGAATCAAGACTGCCGGGAGAAATATCAATAACCTCAGATATGCAGATGATACCACCCTTATGACAGAAAGTGAAGAAGAACTAAAGAGTCTCTTGATGAAAGTGAAATAGAGGAGAGTGAGAAAGCTGGCTTAAAGCTCAACATTCAGAAAACGAAGATCATGGCATCCGGTCCCATCACATCATGACAAACAGATGAGGAAACAGTGGCTGAC
Source organism: Muntiacus reevesi (assembly GCF_963930625.1). Lineage (NCBI taxonomy): Eukaryota > Metazoa > Chordata > Mammalia > Artiodactyla > Cervidae > Muntiacus > Muntiacus reevesi. The sequence continues at coordinate 925,315 of NW_027077807.1, read as the reverse complement.
TTTATTTTTCTGGGCTCCAAAGTCACTGCAGATGGTGATGGCAGCCATGAAATTGAAAGACGCTCACTCCTTGGGAGGAAAGTTATGACCAACCTATACAGCATATTAAAAAGCAGAGACATTACTTTGTCAACAAAGGTCCGTCTAGTCAAGGCTATGGTTTTTCCAGTGGTCATGTACGGATGTGAGAGTTGGACTATAAAGCAAGCTGGGCACCGAAGAATTGATGCTTTTGAACTGTGGTACTGGAGGAGACTCGAGAGTCCCTTGGACTGCAAGGAGATCCAAGCAGTCCATCCTAAAGGAGATCAGTCCTGGGTGTTCATTGGAAGGACTGATGCTGAAGCTGAAACTCCAATACTTTGGCCACCTGATGTGAAGAGCTGACTCATTTGAAAAGACCCTGATGTTGGGAAAGACTGAGGGCAGGAGGAGAAGGGGACGATGGAGGATGAGATGGTTGGATGGCATCACCAACTCGATGGACATGGGTTTGGATGGACTCTGGGATTTGGGGATGGACAGGAAGGCCTGGTGTGCTGCAGTTCATGGGGTCGCACAGAGTCAGACACGACCGAGTGACTGAACTGAGCTGAACTGAGAGACATGAGAAAGTTACCTTGTAACTTGTAAGGAATAACTCTTACAACCACAGTCAAACTCCTATGATTCAAGTAGGCCAATTCCAGAGCACTATGGTCCTGGACATTTTGACATGGACTTTCCTTGAGAATGGAGGTCACTTCCGTCTTGTTTTTATGTGGCTTTTGGATTAAAATCTTTGCTTGCTCAGCAATACACATCAGTGCCTAGTACTGTGCTGGTTGTATAGTACACTCTCAATAAAGGAGGGGGAGGGTGGCCCTGAGTGGGCCCAATGTAATCACATGAACCCGTAAATGCGGGGCTTCCCTGGTGGCTCAGTAGTCAAGAACTCGCCTGCCAATGTAGGAGATGCAGGTTTGATCCCTGTGTGGGGAAGATGCCCTGGAGAAGGAAATGGCAAGCCACTTCAGTAGCCTTGCCTGGGAAATCCCACAGACAGAGGAGCCTGATGGGCTACAGTCTATGGGGTTGCAAAGTCAAACACAACTTATCGACTAAACAACAATTCTCAGGCTTCGAAATTAAATTAGAATAAATTTCAAATCCCTTACCTCTGCTTACAAGACTGTATAACCTACCTCCTGCTTCCATTCCCACCCTCTTCCCCCACCTCCCCCGTTCTTTCCTCTCTCTAATGCCTTTGCACTGTCTGTCTTTCAGTTCGAGAACTCTGCTCCCAAATCTTCAAATGACTGCTCCACTGTTATCGTTCAGCTTTGGCATAAATGTCACATCTTCAAAGAGATCTTCCATCGCCATCAAATCAACACTGGTACTGTCCTTAAACCTTCTATCATATACACTGTTTTCTCCTCAAAACATTTAACATCTAAAAGGCTCTAGGCATCTATCTGTTTATTTAATTTTGTCTCCCTCATTATCATTCCCAAACTAGAACATAAATTTCATGAGGATAGGGACCTGGATTCTCATGCACTGCTGTTGCCTTCACACCTACAACAGTGTTTGGGGCACAGCAGACATCCAATAACACTGCTGAATGTATGAATGTAGATGATACAAAGAGGAGTAAGATATCAACTTACAAATGTGCACAAGAAAAGTTTTAATACGAGGTAACATCTGTACCAAAGGATGAGAGATTTGATAATTTCTGGCTAGGCAATCAAGAATGAGTTCAGAGAGAAAGTAGCAAGAGAAGTAGCCTTTAAAGATATTTAGGAATTTTAGGGCAGTTTTACATTTTGTCTGGTAGGCTAAAAACTTTAGACATCTTCTTATAGGCAATGAAAAATACAGACATTTCAAATAAGGAAGGATACATGATTATGGCAAGATTTACAAAAGTTAATAGAACCAGTTGATATTTCTTACTTTAGAGAAGAAATAACCAAGCATTATATGCATATACTACTAATTTATAGTTAAAACTAATGGCCAAAGACTTTTTCAATTGAAAAACATAACAACAGGAAAAAAAAACACAAAATTTTACACTCTATAATAAACTTAATTGTTTTAATTAGTCTTATTTTGACAATTTTGACAGCATACTTACTAATTTATGTTTTTAATAAGACAAAGAACTAAAAAATCACCTCTGACAATCATTTTACCAAATTAAAAAATATTCAAACATCTCCTCGTTAGTAAAGGAAACGTTTTTTCTAAATTTTTAATGTGCTCTAATCTGATAAAATTCCACTTTCTGGTCATCCAATGTTTTAAGCAATCTTTCGTCTGGGGGAAAAAAAAATCAAATTCTGATTAATTTTTTTTTAATAAATGTTTAAAGCAGAATTTTATGTCTCCCCATGTGTCTTTTTAAAATCATGTCTTGTTGTCTTGTTTAATGTTTTCAGCTTTGATCTTTACTAAAAACCTAAAACAGCTATAACACTGCTCCCAAAGGTACAATTTACAATACAAACTTAGAAACCCTCCTCCATAAAGATGAGATGTCAACACTAAAGAGTTCAGGGACTTAAATTACCAAAACAGCACCAAATGTTTATGGTATCACTGTGAATTCAAGAAAAAGGAGCACACAGAATGAGTTTTTAAAAAATAGCCTTTTTTCCAAAACACAATTAAAACTACCATCACCTTAACATTTAAAATACTTAGATCACTTGGCCAATCATTTTATCAGTTTATAGCACACAAATGAGCCCTGGAAATACATTTGATTTGATAAGAAAAAGTCCAATTTTTAAATTGACATTAAAGACAAAATCTACTGTATATGCAAGAATAAATTTATGGCGTAACAATGATGTTTATTTATTAGAACCTCAAACCAAATACTTGGGTCAAGACTTTTATTCTTACACGGTATCCTCAAGTTCTTACCTTGGATGAGAAAACAATGACCTTTTCAATACCCGATATACTGAAGATAGCATTGCCTAATTCTATACTACCATTTCCTGCTTTTTTTAATGTCGTCCCTCCCTCCTGCTTTATGCTGAATTTTAGCAGGTAAGGCAATGTATAGCCTATAAAATTATTTCATTTCTGAGTATCTGAAGATAAATGTTTTCTATTACAGGGTAAACAATCCAAATTTATTCTTAAGTAAAATGACAAAACCAAATCTACCTGGCATTACTGGATTGTGTCAATCAAATCAGAAACCTCTGGGTCACTTGCACTACTCAGAGTAGATCTAATACACAGATTCATTTTAGGGATTGAGAGAATGAATCACAGTAAGAGTTCAACATGAACACTTAACACTATAAAAGTGAAAGAGAGAAAGGAAAATCAAGGCAAACTAACAAATTTAATTCCTTCTTTCAATATAGATAAATATTTTTAAAACTGAAACTTATATTTACTTCATAAATCTTTAAAAAAACTTTCTTTGCCAAGTCCCGTAAGATCGGTAGAATTGTAGTGCTTCTACACTGCTTCTCTTCTATTAAAATAGAAAAAGCAGCACTGCTTCTATCAAAGATCAATACCCTAACGTGGGCATGGAGTCCAACTACTCCTGTCTTTGCAAGAAAACCACTGACTAACCTCTCTCTCTCCCGTATAGTCAGTTTCTCCTCTTCTACTGAACCACTATCATGAACAAATGTGCTCTATTATTACACATCTTAAGAAATTCCTCAGGACTTCCCGATAGCTCAGATGGTAAAGAATCTGAATGCAATGCAGGAGACCTGGTTTCGATCTCTGGGCCAGGAAATTCCTCTCCTGACCTCAGCTCCCCTTCACCTCCCCCGCCCCACCAATTAGATATGACCATTTCTTTGTTCTACTCACAGCAAAACTTCTTCATCTAGTGGCCTTCATTTCCTATCTCTATTTTCTCACCTTTAATTTACTCTTTAACCCACCCTAATCCTAAACAATCTCCTGAAACTCAATTGTCAAGGTCACTAATGACTACCCAGCGGCCTAATTCCATTGCCTCATCTTAGTACAGTAACCTCTTCAGGAACATTAGACCAAGCAGACCATTCTCTTCTACTTGAAGTAGATGTCTTCTCTTGTCCTCTACTTGTTCTTCTGGCTTTCCTCCTCCCTCTGATTTCCTCTATTGGTTTGTTTTTTCTCTTCAGGCGTCTTCTAAAACATGAGTGCCTGAGGACTTGTACCAGGACTGCTTTCTCTCCTGTTTTCTCACCTACTCCCAAGGCTTTAACGTCAATAACCTCAGACATGCAGATGACACCACCCTTATGGCAGAAAGTGAGGAAGAACTAAAGAGCCTCTTGATGAAAGTGAAAAAGTTGGCTTAAAGCTCAACATTCAGAAAACTAAGATCATGGCATCTGGTCCCATCACTTCATTGCAAATAGATGGGGGAGCAGTGGAAACAGTGGCTGACTTTATTTTGGGGGGCTCCAAAATCACTGCAGATGGTGATTGCAGCCATGAAATTAAAAGACGCTTGCGCCTTGGAAGGAAAGTTATGGCCAACCTAGACAGCCTATTAAAAAGAAGACATTATTTTGCCAACAAAGGTCCGTGTAGTCAAGGCTATGGTTTTCCCAGTGGTCATGTATGGATGTGAGAGTCGGACTATAAAGCAAGCTGAGCGCCGAAAAATTGATGCTTTTGAACTGTGGTGTTGGAGAAGACTCCTGAAGAGCCCCTTGGACTGCAAGGAGATCCAACCAGGTCATCCTAAAGGAGATCAGCCCTGGCTGTTCATTGGCAGGACTGATGCTGAAGCTGAAACTCCAGTACTTTGGCCACCTCATGCAAAGAGTTGACTCATTGGAAAAGACCCTGATGCTGGGAGGGATTGGGGGCAGGGGGAGAAGGGGAAGACAGAGGATGGGATGGTTGGATGGCATCACTGACTCGATGGACATGGGTTTGGGTGGACTCCAGGAGTTGGCGATGGACAGGGAGGCCTGGCGTGCTGCAGTTCATGGGGTCGCAAAGAGTCGGACACGACTGAGTGACTGAACTGAACTGAATGATGTTAAATCTCAAATTTAAATCCTAACCCTCTTCTGTGAATATCCAACTATCTATCTGATATTTCACTTGGATACATTTAAAATAAACAGATGCCTGATTCACAAATTTCCTGGCCCTCTCCCTATGAGACTTAAATCTTCAAATACCTACTCCTCTGAAGATTTCTGTCACAAAGAATACAGGGACAATTTTTTTTTTCTTCTCTTACAGGGGCAGCCTTGCTCTTCCACACTATTACAGCAGCCTGAGTATGTATGTGCTAAGTCACTTCAGTCGCGTCTGACTCTTTCGACCCTATGGACAGTAACCCACCAGGCTCCTCTGTCCATTGGATTCTCCAGGCAAGAATGCTGGAGTGGGTTGCCATGTCCTCCTCCAGGGGATCTTCCCAACCCAGGGATTGAACCTACGTATCTTACATATCCTGCCCTGGCAGGTGGGTTCCTTACCACTCACACCACCTTATTTTGTGAAGAGTATAGTCAGAATTCATTATTTTCTGAATAAAAACGCCCTATATACAGTGAGGGTTCTGAATGACACCTGGATCCAATGGCTAGATTAAAGCAGTAACATCAATAGATAAGGCAGGCAAGATCTCAGCACCATATTAAAGCTCGAGGATGTATTCTACAATTTCTAAGAGGAAGCCAGAATACTAATTCTTTAGATATTCCCAGATTACGTGAATGTTGTTCTTATCAGGCATCAAATACAACAAAAAATAAATCACTGTGAAAACGTTGGCAATCAAACAGGCATTTTCCTGAGCAATGCATAATAGAAAAGTATGCAGCACCCTAAAAGCATTACTTTTTTGAATAAATTCACCTTGAGATTACCAAAAACACCAGCTGTAAGATCGCTGATCCAAGGCTTATTTAAATGGGGAGTGGCACCAGAGCCACTTTCAAAGACTATCCTTAAAAATCTTTAAATTCTGATATGCAAGCTTTAGCACAGTGTTCACCTATGCTGAACAGAGCTGACCTGAGTGACCAGTGGCTTCCCAGTGGCTCAGCGGTGAAGAATCCACCTGCCAATGCAGGAGACGCAGGAGACTCGAATTCGGTCCCTGGGTCAGAAGATCCCCTGGAAGAGGACATGGCAACCCACTCCAGTATTCTTGCCTGGAGAATCCCAAGAGCAAAGGAGCCTGCTGGGCTACTGTTCACAGGGTCACAAAGAATTGAACATGACTAAGCACACATGAGTGACCAATAAAACATTGCAGAAGCGTGTGACTTCTGAGGCTACGTCACTGTAAGACACTGTGGCTTCTACCCTGGTCCCTTGGATTGCTTACTGTGGAGCCAGCCTCTGGGTTATCAGGACACTCAGGCCACTCAGGTAACCTTATGGAAAGGTCAACATTTGGGTCCCAGGATGGCCTTTCCATAAGGTTACCTGAGTGTCCTTACAATGACTACCAACTTGCCAGCCAGATGAGTGAGTGAATGACCCCGGAAGCCGATCCTCTAGCCCTACTCAGCACTTGTTGCTCATGTAGACAGAGAATAAGCAAAATACACAGATTCTTTCACCTTACTGTAATCCATAACAGAAATTCCTCCTAACCACCCCCTTGAATAACTAGCAAATGAGCCATCCTTGTCAGAATTTCCCCAATTATCTTAACCACGGGACCACTTCTGTTAAAGCCCAAACCAGTAGGATTTCGAAACTGAAGGACTGGCTAATCAGACTGAAGCAGAAAGCTGTTTATCCTCTTCCAGTATCTGCTTTGTAACTTTTGAAGTAAAAAAAAACTGTTCTGGAGCTTGAATGAGAGTTATCATTATGATTTAAAATGCATGTTCTAGAATGCTACCTTGTGATGAAGACACAAATTAGAGTTTACCACAGTAGTGTATATATTTGCCCACCTAACAAGCTGAATTTGCAAAATTTGGGTTTCTGTGGACTACAGTGTGAAAAGCTAATCAAGAAACTGGTCACAGTGATTACACTGTTACCTGTGTTAATCACACAGTGATTGCTTCTGTGGAGGGGACATGTGTAACTAAGAGACAGGGATGAAAAGTCAAAGTGTGAGTCGTTCAGTTGTGTCTGATTCTGTGACCCCCATGGACTATAGCCCACCAGACTCCTCTGTGCAGGAAATTCTCCAGACAAGAATACTGGAGTGGGTTGCCATTCCTTTTCCAGCGTGTCTTCCCAACCCAGGGACTGAAGCAGGGTCTCCTGCATTGCAGGCAGGTTCTTTTCCGTCTAAGCCACCAGGGAAGAGACAGGGACAGCATATTTATGTTCATTTCATTTTCTCTTGCAAGTTTTGATATGTATACTGCACGCCGGTAATATCTGCTCAAGAATATAAATCTTTAAGTCTCTTCCTGACAAAACTACATTTTTTAACGTTTAAAATAAGAGAAACCTAAAACAACTTCAGTACTTATTCAAAATCATGCTCATTACTTTTTAAATTCAACCAAGTAAGACATTATCTCAGTATCTTATTAGTGCCTACATTTGAAGCAAGTTACATGTTACAATGCTAGAAACACCCAAGATGATACGACAAGAAACAATCAGGCTTTGATAACATAAAAGCAGAATATGATTTTTTAAAACCACATATGTAGATCAGCCTTAGAAAACAATAACAAGAAAATTGGTGTTGTTATATCAATCCCAGACAAACTAGACCTTCACGCAAAAAGCACTTTCAGAATAAAAGTGGAATACTTTGTAACAGTAAGTCACTAAGCAGATATAACTATTACACATTTCTATCCAAATACTAGGCTTCCCTGATGGCTCAGCAGGGGAAGAATCTGCTGGCAACGCATGAGACACAGGAGATGTGGGTTCAATCCCTGGGTCGAGAAGATCCCTTGGAGAAGGAAATGGCAACCCACTCCAGTATTCTTGCCTAAAAAATCCCAAGGACAGGGGAGTTCGGAGGGCTACAGTCTAAAGGGTTGCAAAGCGTCAGACATGACTGAGCAACCAAGCACAGTGTATATATATATGTTCATCTACTAGCAATGTCTCAAATAAATAAAGCAAAAGCTGAGAGAATACAAGGGGAAATATCTACAGTGGTAAACGGGATATTTTAATACACTCTTGTCTGTGTAATTGATACAAGCAAACAAAAGGTCACTTATGACCCTGAAGATTTGAAATACGGGATTAACCAGCAAGATCCAATGTAAATATATTAGAACACCACATTCAATAGCTATAGGGAAAAAAATAATATACTGGGGCCACAGTGCAGATCTCAAATATTAAAGGTCTGAAATCACAGACCTTTGAAACACTGAGATTGTTCTCTGATGACATTGCTATGTTGTTAAGAGTTCTCTGATGACATATCTTATATTGTTAGAAATAAAAGACATTTGAAAACAACTAGAAAATCTCCATGTGTTCAGAAATCGAGAAATATAATACATTCAACTTATCCAAGTGTTAAAGTAGATACCAGTGAAAATTAGAAACCATTTTAAAGTGAATTATAAAAGTACTATATATTAAAATTTGAGTAATGTTGCTAGCTGAAACAGTACTTAGAGGGAAATGCTCAGCCTTAAATGCATATATTTAAAAGGGAGAAATGCTGAAAAGTAGTGATCTACAAGAAGTTAGCAAAAGAACAAAAAAGTAAATCCCAAAAAGTAGAAGGAAGGAAATAAAGAGCGGAAATCAATGCAATAGAGAACAAATATGTAATAAAAAGAAAAGGAATCAGCAAGATTCAAAATTTGGTTCCTTTGAATGACTACTAAATTCCCAGGGAGACTGAATGAGGAAAAACAGAAGGTAGTTTTAGCCTATAACAGATACAATAAGATAATTCTTTACTGCAACCATTAAACGGATACTAATATTTATTATAAATAATTTTATGCTAGTAAATTTAAAAAGTTTAGATGAAAAGGACAACTTCTTAGGGGGAAAACTACCAAAATAATCAACAGAAAATCTGAGAAGGTTAAAAATTAAAAATCAAAGGAGTAATTAAAAATCTTTCCACAAAGAAAATTACCAGCCCAGATGGCTTCTCGGCCAGATTCTCACAGAAATTTAATGGAACAATTCAGTCCTACTTAAACTTTTTCAGAATAGAAAATGAGGGTCAGCTCATTTTATAAGGCTAGTATGAGATAACCGCTGATTTCAAATCCTGACAAGGACAATATAGGCCACCTCACTGATACAAAACTATTAACAGAATATCAAACTGAATCCAGAAATACATAAAAAGAGTAATACTGTAAAACCAAATTAGGTTTACCTCAGAAATCAGGTTAGGTTTAAGATTTTAAATAATATGTAATTCAATATATTAACATAGTGAAGGAGAAAAGTCATACAGTAATGAAAAGCTGCAACAACAACAAAAAAAGCATTAAATTCAAACAAACAGAACAAAACACAAAATTCTTAGTAAACCGGTACAGAAGGGAACGTCTTTGAACATGATGAAGGGTTTCACAGAAACAAAACAAAACGAACTTGAGCAAACAGGCCTGGAGGGAAATGCTGAAAGCTTCCTCTTGGAGACCGGGAACCAGAAGGGCAGGAGCTCTGGGGTGGCGGCAGCGCTGTGCGTCTTGACCTGAGCAATAAGTTCATGTGTGTTTGTGTGTTTGCAGTAACATGTAAAGTTCTCCATGGTGCTTTTATATACACCTTGAAATATATATTAAAGATAAAAAAGAAAGAAATATTTGGAAATAAAAGGCTAACCTAGCCTATCACTCAAGCTTGGCAACTCCGTAGGTCCTCACCTCCCCACCACCACCCAGCTACCGTTACTTTCAAACCAGTTAACATTTATTGGGCTTACAAGACATGGTACAATGTGGCAACATGTATCATGAACCTTAACAATGTCTAAGATGAAACCTTATTCCATTACATTACTCCAGTGCCAATCATTCCATTCTAAGGAAAAAGACAAAGAGAAAAAAATCCATGTGTTAAGACATTCACTGCCCACATGATGATAAAATAGAAAACCTAAACTAAATAACCACCTCCAGGAAACAATTAAGAAAAATAATTTTTACAATGGGATTATACAGTCAATAAAAATAAGATTTATCAAATATTCCAAGAAATGAATATAACCTAATTTTTAAAAAATTAGACATATACACATGTTTACACTGTAACAGGGGGAAAAAGTCATAGGCACAAAGAAGAAAGTGAAAGACAGAGGGAAGAAGAGAGGGACAGAGGGTACTGAAAGCGGGAGGGAAGGGTTGGGAGAGACGAAAACTCAACTGGTTTTCTCCATATGTTGAGCTTATGAATGTCATCTGTACTTCTGTATTTCCTGAATTTTCTTTAATGACTACAGAAAACTTTAGTAATGGGGTACATAAGAGCTGAAGAAAATAATCACAAACCTAAGTAAAGTATCCTAAATATTTTAAAAAGTTCCTTCAAAGGGTAACTTTAAAATTTCAACTTTTATCTCAGTACCATTTTATTCAGATAAATTATTTAACATTTAAATTGTGTTAAGTCTATCATACGCTAGTTACTTAGCACAGAGAGAACTTCTAATCATAATTAGTACTTAAAATAATATAACTTAAAAATAATAATTAGATTTCCAAAGATATATCATCTCCAATTTTCTAGCTAGAAAGTGAAAAGTGAAAGTGAAGCCCCTCAGCTGTGTCCAGCTCTTTGCGACCCCATGGACTGTAGCCTACGAGGCTCCTCCATCCACGGAATTTTCCAGGCACGAGTACTGGAGAGAGTTGCTGTTTCCTTCTCCAGAGGATCTTCCCCACCCAGGGATCAAAGCCGGGTCTCCTGCATTGCAAGAAGATGCTTTTACCATCTGAGCCACCAGGGAAGTTCCCTTGAGGCTTCCCTGTGGCTCAGCTGATAAAGAATCCGCCTGCAATGTGGGAGACCTGGTACAGTCCATGGGGTCACAAAGGTCAGACACGACTGAGTGACTTTCTAGCTAGCTGCTGCTGCTGCTAAGTCGCTTCAGTCGTGTCCAACTCTGTGCAACCCCATAGACGGCAGCCCACCAGGCTCCCCCATCCCTGGGATTCTCCAGGCAAGAACACTGGAGTGGGTTACCATTTCCTTCTCCAAAGCACAAAAGTGAAAAGTGAAAGAGCAGTCGCTCAGTCGTGTCTGACTCTTCACGACCCCATGGACTGCAGCCCACCAGGCTCCTCCATCCATGGGATTTTCCAGGCAAGAGTAATGGAGTGGGGTGCCATTGCCTTCTCCAGACTTTCTAGCTAACAAAATCAAGTCTTTAAATGACCTTCAGAACTCCCCTTGGTCTACCCTGCCCACACCTACCCTCTGACCTGCCCTGCCACACACCCCCCACCCCCGCTTCAGCCACGGCCTCCCACATGCTGCTCTTCCAACATGCCAAGGACATTTCCACGTTAGAAGCTGCTGCTTGCTCTGCCCGAACATTTCCTTCCAGATAGTTCCATGGCTTAATCCACTTCACTCAGAAAAGGGCTTCTCAAAAAGCCTTTTCTCACCAAACTACCTGAAGTATTACAGTATCCTGTTACTTTTTAATCCCCTGAATCTATCTTATTCTGCTTCAAAACCTGTGAGCTCCCTGACGTGTGTGTGCGACTGAGTGTGCACACATGAATAATGTCTATGTCCCTCGCTGATATTTAAGCTCAGGAAGCACAGCTCTACTTTGTTTACCATTGTGTCACATGACCTGCCAATAGCAGGCTTTCAAAAATACTTGTTGAAAGAACAAAAGATGGTAACTGGTTTTAGTTTTGCTGAGAAAATAATGATGGAACACTACTAGAATTCAGTAAAGCTTTCAAATGAATTCATTCTCAATCACAAGAGCATTACACACATACTTTGGTGGTAGGAGTACAATGTTCACAATTCAGGGTTCAGTAACAGGAAGGAATGGGGACTTCTTATGTTTCCCTGCCCCTTTCCATATCCTTCCTTCCTCTCATTCATCCATAAATGGTTATTGTGTACCACTAAGTCAGAGAGTATTCTACACATTAAGAACACACAGACAATTAAGGCAAGTTAATGCATGAGACATATGAGCATAATAACCATAGAACATGGCATGCAACAGAGTTCTGTGAAGTTGTAACATAACAGAGGAAGTAATCCACTTTTAGGGGCAGGTGTTCAGGGAAGTTTCAACAGTGATGACATTCAACAAACACTTGCAAAACCAAATAACAAAAGATATGCTTCATTTTACTTTACATATGAAATGAGAGTATTAAGTCTGAAAGTGCTACAGTAGTTTGCTACCATGAGATAAGCTCGCTTGAGAGCGAAACCAAAACAAGAGGAATGCCAGAGCAGGACCAGAGAAACTAAGCCAAGTCCTTGATGATTTCAGACTGGATGAAGCCCCAGATGAAGTTCAAGGACAAGACCTAATCATGCCCTTTACTGTGTAGCCAGTCTGAATTTGGTTTTCTGTCACTTGCAATATAAGTATACAGAGGAATCTCAGCGAATTCTTTGAAAAAAACCAAAGCATTTGTTTTTTCAGTGTACAGGGGCACTATTGGTATTCTGGAAGGGACAATTCTTGTTTTGCGGGCAAACATCACAGGACACTTGGTATATCTCGTCTCTACCAGACCCACAGATTTCCAAACACCACTCATCTTCAAGAAGAACCACAGGTCTATTCCCTGTTAGTTGCTACCTGTATCCATTCCTCACAGTGCACGCGTAAATGTTCTTAACAACAACCTTAAAAGAACTGGGATATACCACTCAAATATACTAATTTTATATAGTAATCCATTTTAATTAGTCATTCATGATTATCTAAATGACTGATTCAGTCCTAAGTACAGCTTATACCTGCTCTTGAGATAAGCAGTGCTTTAAGAATGCCACTACTATCTGAAAATTCTCATTCATTTAAGCTTACTTCTCCATACAATATTATCAATATATGTCACTGACAATGTTGGTTATCTTCCCTGTAGCCATTCATTTAATTTCTTCCTAGACTGAAATGCTAGTCCAAAATGAAATCTGATACAGGCTTTCTGTAAAAGGTTTACTTGCCTCATCAAGAGATGAGAGGGCAAACTTCCTCCCGTCTTTGGTGGTTGTGTCAGAATGTGAGGCCTGGAGCAGAAAGAGAAACATGCAACTATGAAAGGATAAACCTGAGCACAAAGGTCGCCACACTACAGATAAAGATGGAAAGCACTTGGATTCAATCTAGAGGGGAAGCCAGTCTGAGCAGGAACCCAAATGGGAGGGCAGTTTAGAGGAAACGGAAACACAGAACCTCTGTGCTGACTGAGGACTGAGGACTGAGCAAAGCAAACCTTATGCACAAACTGCCCTTTAAACTAATCCTACCTATGCCTTTGCCAATTACCTGAGCTAATACACTTCTTCTGTTTTTAAATCCTATTTGCATCCTAACTGATACAGGAAACAGCTATGTTTAGGGGAAAGAGCAAAATCGAGACACTGCAGGGAATGTAAAGAAACTTTCAGACATAAGAGAATCAGGAACTATAAAGCCAAGAAACAAGAAATCAGATCATTTCATTCCTATGGAGTATATTTCAGAAGCGGTCTAAGAAAACCATGGATGATTGAGATAAGGCCGTTAGCTTTGGTAATTAGATCATCAAGATGACTTTTTAAAAACCAATTTCGGTGCTGCGATGGTAAGGGAAGTCAGAGTGCAAAGGAAAGAATAATTTACACTTTTAAGAACTCCATAATGCACCAAACCCTTGGAAAGACATGTAACGTGTGTTAAACTCCGTCGATTACAACTCTGTGAGGTAAGTATAACATTCTGTGGTGTCCTTAGTCGCTCAGTCTTGTCCGACTCTTTGTGACCCCATGGACTATAGCCCACCAAGCTCCTCTGTCCATGCTGACTCTCCAACAAGAATACTGCATTGGGTTGCCATGTCTTCCTCGTATAACATTCTACTTTACAGACAAAGAACACAGCCTGAGTAGTAAGTTGCCCACAGCCTCACAGACAGTAACTGGTTTCAGTAGACTTCAAAATCAGATCTTTGAAGCTTAAAAGTAAATGTCCTTCCTACTATACCCCTTCATGGATCACAGACTCGTCGTGGTGAAGGGGCTTGTGTAACTCAGTGAAGCCATGGGCCATGCCGTGCGGGCCAGCCAAGACAGACGGGTCCTGGTGAAGAGTTCCGACAAAACGTGGCCCACTGGAGGAGGGAACGGCAAACCACTCCAGCAGTCCTGCTGCGAGAACCCCACGAACAGCATGAGGCAGAAAAATAAGACACCGAAGATGAGCACCACAATCAAAAGGTGTCCAATATGCTCCTGGGGAAGAGTGGAGGGCAGTCGTTAGTTCCAGAAAGAATGAAGTGGCTGGACCAAAGCGGATATGACGCTCAGTTGTGTGGATGTGTCTGATGGTTAAAGTCAAGTCCGACGCTGTAAAGAGCTATTGCTCTTTTTTTGCATGGGAACCTGGAACGGCAGGTCCGTGAATCAAGGCAAATCGGATGTGGTGAAGCAGATGGCAAGAATGAACATCTTAGGAATCACTGAACTAATATGGATGAGAATGGGCGAATTTAATTCAGATGACTGTTATATCTACTACTGTGGGCTCGAATCCCTTAGGAGAAAGGAAGTAGCCCTTAATAGTCAACAAGAGTTCTAAATGCAGTACTTGGGTGCAACCTCAGGAAAAAAAAAATAATCTAAGTTCATTTCCAAGGCAAACTGTTCAATATCAGTGTTATCTTAAGTCTCTGCCCCAACCACTAATGCCAAAGAAGCTGAAGCTGAACAGTTCTATGAAGTAGAACTGCTGTAGTTCTCGAACTACACCTTCTAGAACAAACACCAAAAAAAAAAAAAAAAAAAAAAAAAGATGTCCTTTTCATCACAGGGGATTGGAATACAAAATAGGAAGCCAAGAGACACCCAGAATAATGGGCAAGTTTTGCCTTGGAGGGCAAAAGCAGGGCAAAGGCTAACAGAGTTTTGTCAAAAGAACACGCTGGTCATAGCAAACACCCTTTTCCAACAACCAAGAGACAGCTATACACACGGACATCACCAGATAGTCAATACCAAAATCAGATTATGTTCTTTGCAGCTGAAGATGGAAAAGCTCTACACAGACAGCAAAAAGAAGACCTGGAGCTGTCTGTGGCTCAGGTCGTGAGCTCCTAATAGCAAAATTCAGGTTTAAAGTGAAGAACGTAGGGAAAACGACTAGGTCATTTAGATATGACCTAAATTAAATCCCTTATGATTATACAGTGGAGGTGACAAATGGATTCGAGATGAGATCTGGTAGAGAAAGTGTCTACCAGATTCATAAAACTGAAAGAGGTTCATATATGAGTTTATTGAAAAAGATTCATATGTTTTATATGAGTTTATATACGAGGTTCATCACTGGAAAGAGGTTCGTAACATTGTATAGGAGGCAGTGACCAAACTAGTCCAAGAAAAAGAAATGCAAGAAGCTTAAGTGATTGTCTGAGGAGACATTAGAAAGAGCTGAGGAAAGGAGAGAAGTGAAAGGCAAGGGAGAAAGGGAAAGATATACTCAACTGAGTGCAGAGATCCAGAGAATACCAAGAAGAGATAAGAAACCCTTCTTAAGTGAACAATGCAAAGAAAACAACACAATGGGAAAGACTAGAGATCTCTTCAAGAAAACTGGAGGCATCAAGGGAACATTTCATGCAAGGATGGACACCATAAAGGACAGAAATGGTACGCACCTAATAGAAGGAAAAGATATCAAGAAGAGGTGGCACGAATACACAGAGAACAGTACACCAGTCACTGTGGTCACTCACCCAGAGCCAGACATCCTGGAGCGTGAAGTCAAGGGGGCCTTAGGAAACATTACTACCAACAAAGCTAGTGGAGGTGACGGAATCCCAGTTGAGCTATTTGAAATTCTAAAGGATGATTCTGCTAAAGTGTTGCACTCAATATGTCAACAAATTTGGAAAACTCAGTAGTGGCTACAAGACTGAAAAAGGTCACAGTTTTCATTCCAATCCCAAAGAAAGGTAATGTCAAAGAATGTTCAAACTACCATACAACGGCACTCATTTCACATGCTAACAAGGTTACGCTCAAAATCCTTCAAGCTAGGCTTCAAAAGAATGTGAACCTAGAACTTTCAGATGTACAAGCTAGGTTTTGAAAATGCAGAGGAACCAGGGAGCAAACTGCCAACATTTGTTCGATTATAGAGAAAGCAACAGAATTCCAGAAAAACGTCTGCTTCTGCTTCATTGACTGCGCTAAAGCCTTTGAATGTGTGGATCGTAACAAACTGTGGAAAATTCTTAAAGAAACACCAGTACCAGACCACCTTACCTGCCTCCTGAGAAACCTGTATGCAGGTCAAGAAGCAAGTTAGAATCGGACATTGAACAACTGACTGGGAAAGAGTTATAATAAAGCTGTATCTTGTCACCCTGCTTATTTAACTTCTACGCAGAGTACATCATGAGAAACACTGGGTTGGATGAAGCACAAGCTGGAATCAAGACTGCTGGGAGAAATATCAATAACCTCAGATATGAAGATGATATCACTCTAAGGGCAGAAAGTGAAGAGAAACTAACGAGCCTTTTGATAAGGGTTAAAGAAGAGCATGACAAAGTTGGCTTGAAACTCAGCATTCAGAAAACTAAGATCATGGCATCTGGTCCCATCACTTCATGGGAAATAGATGGGGAAACAGTGGAAACAGTGTCAGACCTTTATTTTTGGGGGCTCCAAAATCACTGTGGATGGTGACTGCAGCCATGGAATTAAAAGATGCTTGCTCCTTGGAAGAAATGCTATGACAAACCTCAACAACATACTAAAAAGCAGAGACATCACTTTGCCGACAAAGGTCCGTCGAGTCGAGGCTATGGTTTTTCCAGTGGTCATGTATGGATGTGAGAGTTGGACCATAAAGACTGAGTGTCAAAGAATTGAGAATTGTGGTGCTGGGGAAGGCTCTTAAGCGTCCTGGGACTGCAAGAAGATCAACCAATCCTAAAGGAAATCAACCCTGAATATTTACTGGAAGCACTGATGCTGAAGCTGAAGCGCCAATACTTTGGCCACCTGATGCGAAAAGCCAACTCACTGGAAAAGACCCTGATGCTAGGAAAGACTGAAGCCAAAAGGAGAAGGAGGTGGTAGAGGATGAGATGGCTAGGTAGTGTCACCGACTCAATGAACATAAATTTGAGCAAACCCCAGGAGGTAATGGAGGACAGAGGAGCCTGCCATGCTGCAGTTCTTGGTGTTGCAAAGAGTTGGACACAACTGAGCGACTGAACAACAACTACACCAGGCTCCTAGGATTAAAGAATAAAAATACAGTGGCACAGCAGGCTCAAAATTCAGACTGGCTTCTGTGAGCTGCACAGCACACAGCACGGTGTTTGGCAGCCCTGGCAAAGGTATATTTAAGCATGCATGGAGGCTAGAGAGGGCAAAACTTAAAAAGGAGTGATCATGGATAATTACTGAGAAAGAAAGATAAAGAGGGATGATCATGGACACATCTGGAGACGGTTGCTCTTGAAGGAAAGGAAGGACAATTCCTTCTTTTCAGAGAAGAGTAAATAAAGAAATGATATCAGGATAGAAAAGATTATACCTCAGATGCTTGAGATTTTTCTCAGGAAAGGAAAAGATCAAGTTATTTGCTATAAACACTTTCATGAAGTAAGACAAAAAAAAAACCCCTCACAATCGACATTATAGATCTGGAGGATAACAGAACACTAACTGGTATGAAAACAATCCAAAATCCTCACACAACTGTCTCTTGTATCCTTCAGGGATCAAGATAGTGATTAGGCCTGTTCAGAACTGGGCACTAGAAAGATAAATTGACATAAAGTTAAGTATTCTAAGGTATCAATGATGGGCTGGTAAAAACTGATGACCATGGGATCCTGGTGACTAGGGGAGGCAAATGAAAAGAGCAGTAGGCTAAAGAATTGAATGAATAGACACAAAGACGGGAGGGTTCCTAAAGACAGGAAGAGGGGAAGAAAGAGAGAGAGAAAACGGGTTCCATAAGTGTGGAAGAGTGCTTGTTTGTGGTCAGACAGGTCTTGACACAATGTCTCAGGCAATGAGCTACTGCCTAGGGCTGAGCACTACCCCGTCAGCTAAAAGCACAGAATTGAGAGACAAGTGCCTGTAAAAACACGCAGTCCTCGGGTGCAGGAAACAAACAGGCTTACCTGGTGGCGCTAGTGGTAAAGAACCCACCTGCCAACGCAGGAGACAGAAGAGATGTGGCTCTGATCCCTAGGTCGGGAAGGTCCTGTGGAGGAGGAAATGGCAACCTGCTCCAATATTCGTGGCTGGAGAAGTCCCATGGACAGAGGAGTCTGGCGGTCCTGTGGAGACTGCAAGGAGATGGACGTGACTGAAGCGACTTAGCATAGCACAGCAACAAACAAGTGAATGAATCTGCCCATACAGGAATCAAACACTTAAAATATCTCCTCTCCTTTTAAAATGAACAATTCTATCTCCAAATTTAAGAAATTCATCAAGAGGCTAAAAGTCTACAATAAAGGTTAAGGCAGATGTGTGTCAGGAGGTAGAACAAAAAGTTAAATCTGTCAGGCCAATTGTAACCCACCTGTTAAAAGACTTTTAGCATAAATTTCCAATAAGGCAACAACAGTCTGTGCTTTAGAAACTCTGGAGAGCACCTAGCATGGCTTCAAAAAAAGGATATCACTCAATTTAATTTTAAAAGCTCCACCCATTGCAATCTCAGTGGATACACTACCATTTATACTCATAGCTTCATTTTTCACCATTCTGCTGCTCTTGACACATTATCCAATTACAGGAAAAAATTGGGAAAAATCAGACATGGCAACCTCCACTACCACATCCCTCCTTCAGTTTGCACTTTTTACACCATTAATTCTGACTACTCTTGCCCTAGTAATAAATGAAGAAGAAATGACACTGGCACAACCTAAATTTTGCAGAAAATATCAAGTACAAGAAAGATTGCCAAGTAGTACTAATAACAATTGAGAACCCAAGAAATTTGAGAAGTTTCAAGTTTAAAAAGCGTTTTCTCCATTTCAGTCCTTTCCAAATAAAACAAAGGGCTTGGACAACACAAGATTGTGAAGCTTCAACGGACGATTTAGCCTAACAGTGAATAAAAGAATCACTAAAATCGCTTATCCTTTCTTGGGCTATTACATTTCTTACCCTCACAAAGCCTTCTTTTAAAACCAGGACCACTTCTCAATTCTTTCCCTGGATCTAGTATACATATGTCCCTCCGTCCGCCCCCCCCCTCCAAAAAAAGGTTAGAGACCAAAGACTCGCTGTAATCAGAAAAGGATTAATTTAGATGAAGAATCACTTGCCGTCACTGGCACCATTCCTCAAAACCATCAAAGTCTCCTGGGGGCTGGATCCCCCCGACAAGATGAACAAAATCCACTGGCGTCTGGATAGCAAGCTTTTCTCTGTAAGTCTATAAGCCTGGGAAAGCTTTCCAGACAGTTCAAAAGACTTCTCGAGGAAGCAAAAGGTCGAGACCAGGAAGATGGGGAGGTGACTAAAACAGGCAGACGACCCACCCACCTAACGCAAAGGAGGGACCGCTTGCAAGGGCTGACGCTTCAGCAGGAGGCAGGAAAGGTTGCGGAGGGCGGCCGGCGCTGCGACCCCCGGCCCCTGCGTGGGAATGGAGGGCACGCAAAGTCAGGGGCCAGCCGGAGGCCTGGAGCGGGGCGCGGAGAGGGGGCGGGACGTGGAGACAAAGCAGCGGTGGACTCCGGCTGAACACCACCAGGGTCTGAGCCACGGCGGGGCAAAGCCGAGAAAGCTTTGCCCCAAGAGGAGACACCGAAGCTTGCAGCTTCACCCACCTGCCAGACGCTCGCCCCGCGGACAGAAGCACGGACGCAGCCCGGGCGCTTCCTCTCCTGCCGGACACAGCCCCTGCCGCCGCCGGAGCTCCGGACCCGACAGCACAGGGCGGTAGCGAAGTAGGCAAAGCGGCGACCGCACTCGAGCAGACGGGGGTGTACGTAGGGGGCGCCGGGGGGCTCGGGAAGGCAGCTCTGTGCTTGACCTTCCTCACCGGTGGCCAACGGCGCTCCCTGGGAACAGCATCCCGCCTCGGCCCGCTGCAGCGGCCGGGCTTCCTGCGGCCACAAACCGCCCCCGTGCTACTCGGCCGCCGCCATCTTGTCGGAGGCGGGAAAGACCGCACTGCGCAGGCGCGCGCCGACGCTGCCGGCTCCCCGCCATAACGCGCAGGCGCGGGGGGCGCTTCCCACCCCACCCCCCACCCCCACCCGCCGAGGCCGTCTTCCGCAAAGCCGTCTGCTCCCTCGCACGGGTGCTGCCAGGCTTAGTGGCCAGCCACAAACTGCACCGCAGCCGAGTTAATAGACCCTTCTGCGCACCTCACAGTCAGTCATTGTGTAAAACCCTATCTGTGTGCCAGGTCCCGGGACAGGCGCTGGTGAAAGATTAGTAAAACGCGGCTTCAGCGCTAACTGCCACTGCTGCTAAATCGCTTCAGTTGAGTCCGACTCTGTGCCACCCCATAGATGGCAGGTCACCGGGCTCCCCGGTCCCTGGGATTCTCCAGGCAAGAACACTGGAGTGGGTTGCCATTTCCTTCTCCAATGCATGAAACTGAAAGTGAACTCGCTCAGCCCTGTCCGACTCTTAGCAACCCCATGCAATGCAGCCCACCAGGTTCCTCCGTCCATGGGATTTTCCAGATGAGAGTATTGGAGTGGGGTGCCAACACCTTCTCCGTCCAGTGCTAAAGGTGTTCCTAATCTAGTGAAAAAGGACGGGGATGAACGAGTGATTTCCACAATTCTTGTTTGTTACCTGCACGCCACCTTCGCTCTCTTGCCCCTTTGATTTTAATAACTGAAAACATACCTCTTCCAGGAAGTCCTTACTCTCACACAATTTGGTTAGTTCTTTTCTAATACCTCGCCTTACCTCTTTAAGCTTTATTTCATTCATTGTAAATTCAACAAGTACTATTTGAGTTTCATTTATATTCTAGATATGCTTCTAGGTTATAGCAATAAGAAATATAAACTCATGGGACTTCTATTTTAGGGGAGAGTATAAAACAAACAAACAAAAAAAAACAAACTTCAAACAATCAACGAAATAACGTTTGATAGTGGTGAGGGATGGGAAGAGGAAAAAACCACCAAAAGTTAATGTTGGGTGAGGGGTGGTAATTAGCGATCTCTCTCCAGAGATGACACTTGATCTGAGGCCTTACTGACCACTGGGGCCAGAAGCTATGAGAATCATCCAGGCAGAGCATTCTAGACAGAAGAACAGCAAATGCAGCAAACCTCTCATTCTTGAGGTGGGAGTGAGACCAGCACATAAAGGACAGAAAGACTAGGTGATGTGGACACCTGGGGAGTATATGTGGGGGGGCGGGGGGGGGACAGGGGCAGTTTAGGTGGGACTTTGAGGCCATGGTAAGAAACTGGATTTTTACCTCATGGCAGCCCTTCCATCTTGCTGACACTGCCAGAACTCCTCCTCAAACACTTCTAGCTCCTGACTGCCTCGCTGGACATGCTGATTCCACTGTCTTGAAGACACTTGCTCTTGTTCTTTACACATCTAGCTTCTCATCTTTCAGGTTTCAGTTTAAATGTCACCTCAGAAAGGCCATCCTTCCTAAACTAAGTATCCCACCTGCCCTTTCATTAGTCTCCATCATTGCACCTGATCATTTCTTTATGGGCACTGAACATATTTTTCAATTATATATTCATTGCTTCTTCACCATTCAGTTCACTAAACTGACTCCACCAGGGAGGGAAGATGTTTCACTTACTAGTGAATACTCCATGCCTAGCACCATGCCTGGCATGAATGATCACTCAATATGTGTTTGCTGTTTTTAGGAATGTCGAGTTTGTCAGCACTTAAGTAGCCAGGGGTATACTACATTGTTTTACACTGGTTTTTAAAAAATAATGCAAATCATTTCCTGTTTATATACCCTCTGCTAGATTATAAATAAGAACTTTGGCAGAGAGAGAGAGAGAGAGAGAGGAAGAGAATGAGATGAAGAGTAGGTGAGGGGTAGTGGGCAAAGATTGTATTTTGTATATATTTGCAGGGCTGGGAGGTGGAAGGCTTCGATTTAGTGAAGCACCTTTTACATGTGTCCTGCGTTTGGCTTAATTGTCACTACAGCCTTGCGAGGTAGTTTTCCTTAGTTTCATACATAGCAAACTTGAGAGAGATTAAGTAACTTGCCTAAGGTCCTACATTAAGAGACAGTGCCAACCATAAAGTTCATGCCCTTCCCTTCGAGAGAAACTGGATTTTGAGATGGGTTTGTTTGGTGATTTGATTCTGTGTCATTAGCAGGCTTTTATTAGCCATTTCAGCCACTGCCATTTAAGAATCCCAATCATACTGCTGTTCTTGTATAGGATCTCAACAAAGGGCCTGATGTGAAATTGCTGTGATTTTTTTTCTTTTGGACTCTGGCAGGGTTCATTTTACCATTCCCTCTTCATGTCTTTTTAAAATTTGTATTACTTTTTACTAATAATATGTACACGTTTGATCAAAGGAAAAGAGGAGATATAGAAAAATGGGTGCATTTCCTAAATGCTAGCTGCATCCCCTTGGTTAGGCTTGTTATTTTATGACTCTTTCATCTAGGTCCCAAGTAATACTTTAGACATCAAAGACAGTTCTCTGGCAAAGAGTGACAGCCTCATCACAACAATCACTTCTCCCATTTGCTCATCAAAATTATACACCATCATTTCCCTCCAAACAGGATAGCTGGGGGAAACTATGAGAAAGAATAGGGCTGCTATCCTGTATCCAGGGCCATTCAGCCTTTATATGAATGCATTCAGTTTCTTTAATATCATTAACTCATGATAGCATACACCGGTCAATCAAAGCCAGTTAGTCCATAAGCAAACCAAATAGTAGTTGGATAAACACACTTAAAAAGTTTCTTTGTTCTTCTACCCCCACTATAGTAGGACTCCATCTTGGAATAAATTCTGGAATCAAGGCAATGTCTTTGGTTTCTGTGAGATGCTCTCCTCATGGTTACCATCTGTTGTTGGTTGAATATTCTCCCACTCCTCAAAAGATATGTTGAATTCCTCACCTCAAGTACTCAACAATATGAACTTATTTGGAAATAGGATCATTGCCGATATAATTAAGTTCAAATGAGGCCATACTGGAGTAGGTGGACCCCTAATCCAATAACTAGTGTCCTTCTAAGAAGTCAGCCAAATGGAGGAAGAGACACACGGGGAGAAGGCTGTTTGATGGCAAAGGCAAAGATTGGTGTCGTACACCTGCAAGCCGAGGAACACCAAAGACTGCTGGCCAGCCACCAATACTGAGGAAGAGGCAAGTGAGGATTTCTCTACAGATTTCAGGGGAAACACACTCGTGTCAACAACTTGATATCAAATGTAGAGGCTCCAAAACTGTGAGACAGTAAATATCCATTGTTTTAAGCTACCCAGTTCATGGCAATATGTTATAGGGGCCTTAAAATCTAATACACCGCACTTTCTCTTTGTGTGTGTCTGTGTGTGTGTGTGTGTGTCTGTGTGTGTGTGTGTGGACGTGAAGTAAAGGAAAGAGACTGTCAGGGCTTGAAGCAGAGGAAAGAGATGGGGATGGGCTTCCCACTCCTGTATTCTTTCTGGCAAAACCCTATGGGCAAGGGAGCGTGATGGGCAATAGCCCATGGGGTACCAAAGAGTCTCAGATGTCTGCTAAGTGATGATTTAGCAGGCACACATGCATGCAAAATATCATTTAAGCCTGTGGCGCTGAAATGCAGCTAGTGATGCATTACTGGAGTTTGTTGCCATGCCCTCCTCCAAGGGATCTTCCAACCCAGAAATCAAACCCAGGTCTCTTGCATTACAGGCGGATTCTTTACCATCTGAACCACCAAGGAAGCACTCAGTTCAGTTCAATTCAGTTGCACAGTCATGTCCGAATCTTTGCTACACCATGGACTGCAGCCCACCAGGTTCCTCCGTCCATGGGATTTTCCAAATGAGAGTATTGAAGTGCGGTGCCATCGCCTTCTCCGTCCAGTGCTAAAGGTGTTCCTAATCTAGTGAAAAAGGACGGGGATGAACGAGTGATTTCCACCATTCTTGTTTGTTACCTGCACGCCACCTTTGCTCTCTTGCCCCTTTGATTTTAATAACTGAAAACATACCTCTTCCAGGAAGTCCTTACTCTCACACAATTTGGTTAGTTCTTTTCTAATACCTCGCCTTACCTCTTTAAGCTTTATTTCATTCATTGTAAATTCAACAAGTACTATTTGAGTTTCATTTATAGTCCAGATATGGTTCTAGGTTATAGCAATAAGAAATATAAACTCATGGGACTTCTATTTTAGGGGAAAGTATAAAACAAACAAACAAAAAAACAAACTTCAAAAAATCATCAAAATAACGTTTGATAGTGGTGAGGGATGGGAAGAGGAAAAAACCACCAAAAGTTTATGCTGGGTGAGGGGTGGTAATTAGCGATCTCTCTCCAGAGATGACACTTGATCTGAGGCCTGACTGACCACGGGGGCCAGAAGCTATGAGAGTCATCCAGGCAGAGCGTTCTAGACAGAAGAACAGCAAATGCAGCAAACCTCTCATTCTTGAGGTGGGAGTGAGACCAGCACATAAAGGACAGAAAGACTAGGTGATGTGGACACCTGGGGAGGATATGTGGGGGAGTGCGGGGGGGGGGGGGACAGGGGCAGTTTAGGTGGGACATTGAGGCCATGGTAAGAAACTGGATTTTTACCTCATGGCAGCCCCTCCATCTTGCTGACACTGCCAGAACTCCTCCTCAAACACTTCTAGCTCCTGACTGCCTCGCTGGACATGCTGATTCCACTGTCTTGAAGACACTTGCTGTTACTCTTTACACATCTAGCTTCTCATCTTTCAGGTTTCAGTTTAAATGTCACCTCAGAAAGGCCATCCTTCCTAAACTAAGTATCCCACCTGCCCTTTCATTAATCTCCATCATTGCACCTGATCATTTCTTTATGGGCACTGAACATATTTTTCAATTATATATTCATTGCTTCTTCACCATTCAGTTCACTAAACTGAACTCCACCAGGGAGGGAAGATGTTTCACTTACTAGTGAATACTCCATGCCTAGCACCATGCCTGGCATGAATGATCACTCAATATGTGTTTGCTGTTTTTAGGAATGTCGAGTTTGTCAGCACTTAAGTAGCCAGGGGTATACTACATTGTTTTACACTGGTTTTTAAAAATAAATGCAAATCATTTCCTGTTTATATACCCTCTGCTAGATTATAAATAAGAACTTTGGCAGAGAGAGAGAGAGAGGAAGAGAATGAGATGAAGAGTAGGTGAGGGGTAGTGGGCAAAGATTGTATTTTGCATATATTTGAAGGGCTGGGAGGTGGAAGGCTTCGATTTAGTGAAGCACCTGTTACATGTGTCCTGCGTTTGGCTTAATTGTCACTACAGCCTTGCTAGGTAGTTATCCTTAGTTTTATACATAGCAAACTTGAGAGAGATTAAGTAACTTGCCTAAGGTCCTACATTAAGAGACAGTGCCAACCATAAAGTTCATGCCCTTCCCTTCGAGAGAAACTGGATTTTGAGATGGGTTTGTTTGGTGATTTGATTCTGTGTCATTAGCAGGCTTTTATTAGCCATTTCAGCCACTGCCATTTAAGAATCCCAATCATACTGCTGTTCTTGTATAGGATCTCAGCAAACGGCCTGATGTGAAATTGCTGTCATTTTTTTTTTTTCTTTTGGACTCTGGCAGGGTTCATTTTACCATTCCCTCTTCATGTCTTTTTAAAATTTGTATTTCTTTTTATTAATAATGTGTACACATTTGATCAAAGGAAAAGAGGAGATACAGAAAAATGGGTGCATTTCCTAAATGCTAGCTGCATCCCCTTGGTTAGGCTTCTTATTTTATGACTCTTTCATCTAGGTCCCAAGTAATACTTTAGACATCAAAGACAGTTCTCTGGCAAAGAGTGACAGCCTCATCACAACAATCACTTCTCCCATTTGCTCATCAAAATTATACACCATCATTTCCCTCCAAACAATATAGCTGGGGGAAACTATGAGAAAGGATAGGGCCGCTATCCTGTATCCAGGGCCATTCAGGCTTTATATGAAGGCATTCAGTTTTTTTAATATCATTAAATCATGATAGCATACACCTGTCAATCAAACCCAGTTAGTCCATAAGCAAACCAAATAGTAGGTGGGAATACATACTTTAAAAGATTCTTCGATCTTCTATCCCCACTGTAGTAGGACTCCTTCTTGGAATAAATTCTGGAATCAAGGCAATGTCTTTGGTTTCTGTGGGATGCTCTCCTCATGGTTACCATCTGTTGTTGGTTGAATATTTTCCCACTCCTCAAAACATATGTTGAATTCCTAACCTCAAGTACTCAATAATATGAGCTTATTTGGGAATAGGATCATTGCCTATGTAATTAAGTTCAAATGAGGCCATACTGGAGTATGTGGACCCCTAATCCAATAACTAGTGTCCTTCTAAGAAGTCAGCCAAATGGAGGAAGAGACACACGGGGAGAAGGCTGTTTGATGGCAAAGGCAAAGATTGGTGTCGTGCAACTGCAAGCCAAGGAATACCAAAGACTGCTGGCCAGCCACCAAAACTGAGGAAGAGGCAAGTGAGGATTTCTCTACAGATTTCAGGGAAACACAGTCGTGTCAACAACTTGATATCAGATTTAGAGGCTCCAAAACTGTGAGACAATAAATATCCATTCTTTTAAGCTACCCAGTTCATGGCAATTTGTTATAGCGGCCTTAAAGTCTAAAACACCCCACTCTCTCTTCGTGTGTGTGTGTGTGTGTGTGTGTGTGTGTGTGTGTGTGTGTGTGTGTGTGTGTGTGTGTGTGTGTGTGTGTGTGTGTGTGTGTGTGTGTGTGTGTGTGTGTGTGTGTGTGTGTGTGTGTGTGTGTGTGTGTGTGTGTGTGTGTGTGTTTGTGTGTGTGTGTGTGTGTGTGTGTACGTGAAGTAAAGGAAAGTGACTGTCAGGGCTTGAAGCATAGGAAAGAGATGGGGATGGGCTGCCCACTCAGTATTCTTTCTGGCAAAACCCCATGGGCAAAGGAGCGTGATGGGCAATAGCCCATGGGGTACCAAAGAGTCTGAGATGTCTGCTAAGTGATGACTTAGCAGGCACACATGCATCCAAATTATCATTTAAGCCTGTGGCGCTGAAATGCAGCTAGTGATGCATTACTGGAGTGGGTTGCCATGCCCTCCTCCAAGGGATCTTCCAACCCAGGGATCAAACCCAGGTCTCTTGCATTACAGGTGGATTCTTTACCATTTGAGCCACCAAGGAAGCACTCAGTTCAGTTCAATTCAGTTGCTCATCATGTCCGAATTTTTGCTACCCCATGGACTGCAGCATGCTTGTCCATCAACAAGTGGTGGAGTTTTCTCAAACTCATGACCACTGAGTTGGTGGTGTCATCCAACCATCTCATCCTCTGTTATCCCCTCCTCTTCCTGCCTTCAACCTTTGCCAGCACCAGGGTCTTTTCATATTAGTCAGCTCTTCAGATCAGGTGGCCAAAGTATTGGAGTTTGAGCTTCAAAATCAGCTCTTCCAATGAATATTCAGGACTGATTTCCTTTAGGATGGACTGGTTGGATCTCCTTGCAGTCCAAGTGACTCTCAAGAGTCTTCTCCAACATCACAGTTCCAAAGCATCAATTCTTTGGTGCTAAACTTTCTTTATAGTCCAACTCTCACATCCATACATGACTACTGGGAAAACCATAGCCTTGACTAGACAGACCTTTGCTGGCAAAGTAATGTCTCTGTTTTTTAATATGCTGTCTAGCTTGGTCAAAATTTTCATCCAAGGAGTAAGCATCTTTTAATTTCTTGGCTGTAGTCACCATCTGCAGTGATTTTGGAGCCCAGAAAGATAAAGTCTACCACTGATTCCACTGTTTCCCCATCTATTTGCCATGAAATCATGGGACCGGATGCCATGAACTTTGTTTTCTGAGTGTTGAGCATTAAGCCACCTTTTTCACTCTCCTCTTTCACTTTCATCAAGAGGCTCTTTAGTTCTTCTTCACTTTCTGCCACAAGGAGGGTGTCATCTGCATATCTGATGTTATTGATATTTCTCCCAGGAATCTGGATTCCAGCTTATGCTTCATCCAGCCCAGGGTTTCTCATGATGTACTCTGCATATAAGTTAAATAAGGAGGGTGACAAGATACAGCCTTGACGTACTCCTATTCCTATTTGGAACCAGTCTGTTGTTCCATGTCAGTTCTAACTGTTGCTTCCTGACCTGCATACAGCTTTCTCAACAGGCAAGTCAAGTGGTCTGGCATTCCCGTCTCTTTCAGAATTTTCCAGTTTGTTGTGGTCCACACTGTCAGAGGCTTTGGCATAGTCAGTAGAGCAGAAATAGATGTTTTTCTGGAACCCTCTTGCTTTTGTGACGATCCAGCAGATGTTGGCAATTTGATCTCTGGTTCCTCTGCCGTTTCTAAAACCAGCTTCAACATCTGGAAGTTCATGGTTCACATATTGTTGAAGCCTGGCTTGGAGAATTTTGAGCATTACTTTACTAGTGTGTGAGATGAGTGCAATTGTGCAGTACTTTGAGCATTCTTTGGCATTGCCTTTCTTAAGGATTGGAATGAAAACTGACCTTCTTCAGTCCTGTGGCCACTCAATTTGCTGGCCTACTGAGTGCAACACTTTGACAGCATCATCTTTTAGGATTTGAAGTAGCTCAGCTGGAATTCCATCACCTCCACTAGCTCTGTTCATAGTGATGCTTCCTAAGGCCCACTTGACTTCACATTCCAGGATGTCTGGCTCTAGGTGAGTGAGCACACCAAGGTGGTTATCTGTGTTGTGAAGATCTTTTTTTGTACAATTCTTCTGTGTATTCTCGCCACCTCTTCTTAACATCTTCTGCTTCTGTTAGGTCCATACCATTTCTGTCCTTTATTGAGCCCATCTTTGCAAGAAATATTCCCTTGGTATCTCTGATTTTCTTGAAGTCATCTCTAGTCTTTCCCATTCTATTGTTTCCCTCTGTTTCTGTGCACTGATCATTGAGGAAGACTGCCTTATCTCTCTTTGCTATTCTTTGGAACTCTGCATTCAAATTGGTGTATCTTTCCTTTTCTTGTTTGCTTGTGGCTTCTCTTCTTTCCTCAGCTATTTGTAAGGCCTCCTCAGACAGCTATTTTGCCGTTTTGCATTTCTTTTTCTTGGGGATGGTCTTGATCCCTGTCTTCTGTACAATGTCATGAACCTCCGTCCATAGTTCATGAGGCACTCTGTCTGTCAGATCTAGTTCCTTAAATGTATTTCTCGCTTCCACTGTATAGTCACAAGGGATTTGACTTAGATCAACAAAAATTTACAACAAAAGTCACTGTTGTAAAACTGATATCATCCAACACATTAATAGAGCTACATAGAAGAAAAATATTATCATGCCGAAGGTGATGAAAAGACGCCTTAAAAACTCAATGCCCATTCTTATTGAAAATACTGGATATAAAAGCACACTTTTTAAACACAATATATTTCAGACCCACAATAAGCCAGCACCACCCGATGAGGAAATACTAGATATACTATATTACTAGAGTCAGGGAAATCCCCATTTTTACCACTGTTACTCATTTTTATCAGTCAACACAGAGAATGAAATTAGAAAGGAATACTACTGGTAGGGGTACAATTAAATAACTAGAATATCCAAAAGAACCAACTAAATATTACTACAACAAGATAATCTAGTAGTTTAGTCAAGTGCAAAACATAAAGAAATCTTTCCTTTATATGTACAAAGAGAAACCAGATAAACGATAAAATGAAAGAAAAGATCTTATCTATAATTTTAAAAAAAACAGGCATAAACTGAATAAAGAGTTCAAAACATGTATGAGAAAAACTATGGAACACTTCTGAGAGACACAAAGGTAGATTTCAACAAATGGAAAGACATATCTTGCTTCTGTACTAAAGATTCAGTAGCATAATGATGTCCTTTCTCCCTGAGTTAATTTTACATGGTCCCCAAATAAATACTATATAAAAAATTTTTTTTATTTTGTTTGCTACAGCTAGACAACTGGAAAGAAAAAACAAGCAAAAACAAGGGAAAATATGAAGGGAAGAGCAAGAGTATTCCTATGACATATTAAATAATTGCTGCAAAGCCATTATAAGTAAAAGAGTACGAAGTCAAATGTACTGTATCAGTAAGCTAATTTCTTAGCTCTTATCATTATACTATGGATATATAAGATGTTAACATTAGGAGAAACTAACTGAAGGGTACATAGGAACTCTCTTATTTTTCTCTTTTATAAGTACAAAGTCATTTAAAAATAAAAAGACTTTAAAAAGCTATGATACTGGCAGATCAACCAAGGGAACACATTTTTTTAAATTCCAGAAGTATATGAAAAGTTAGTCATAGTAAAGGTAGCATCTCAAAGACATGTAAGAAGATGAACTTGAAATAAGCGGCAAGCATATGACCCAGCAATCCCACTTCTGGGCATACACACCGAGGAAACCAGATCTGAAAGAGACACGTGCACCCCAATGTTCATCGCAGCACTGTTTATAATAGCCAGGACATGGAACCAACCTAGATGCCCATCAGCAGACGAACGGATAAGGAAGCTGTGGTCCATATACACCATGGAATATTACTCAGCCATTAAAAAGAATTCATTTGAATCAGTTCTACTGAGATGGATGAAATTGGAGCCCATTATACAGAATGAAGTAAGACAGAGAGATAAAGAACATTACAGCATACTAACACATATATATGGAATTTAGAAAGATGGTAATGATAACCCTATACGCAAAACAGAAAAAGAGACACAGATGTACAGAACAGACTTTTGGACTCTGTGGGAGAAGGCGAGGGTGGGATGTTTCGAGAGAACAGCATCGACACATGTATATTATCTATGGTGAAAGAGATCACCAGCCCAGGTTGCATGCATGAGACAAGTGCTCGGGGCTGGTGCACTGGGAAGACCCAGAGGGATCGGGTGGAGAGGGAGGTGGGAGGGGGGATCGAGATGGGGAACACATGTGTATCCATGGCTGATTCATGTCAATGTATGACAAAACCCACTACAATACTGTAAAGTAATTAGCCTCCAACTAATAAAAATAAATGAAAAATAAATAAATAAATAAGTGGCAAGGGCAGCAGGGCAGCCATGAGGAAGCATAAGATGGCACCTATCTCTCAAACTGCACATTAGGGTAAGTTATAGAAGAAACAGGGGTTCAAGTGCTAACAACATCACATGGCATTTAAATTACAGAAGAGAGTTGTGTTTGTAATTAAAAATACTTAAATGGAACATACCCTCTTCCAAGGAGGCTATTATAGAGCAACGAACATTTTAATTTCAACTTATTTGTGAAAGGGTAAGGCACATGGAAGGCTTGTTGGACCTCTGAAATGATTATGTCTATTACTACAATAGGTTAATAAATCAAGTTCTTAGGTTATATCAAACAAATGGGACAGGTTTTTACTGGGAAAAAAGCATAACTACTTTTAATTAAACAGGATACATCCATGAAGTGGAATATTACACTGGCATTAAAAATGAGGTTGATGTACAAACAAACAAAAAGAAGAGAGAAAACAAGAGAGTATAGATCACTACGTCTCATACTGTTCATCCTGTTTTAGTAAAAAATAAAAGGGTTGTAAAAAGATAAAAATGTCATTGAGAAAAAGTACACTGACTGCCTCTGGAAAGGTCTCAGCTCTGCTGAGAAGATGCCTTCCTTTTCATTGTATACGTTTTTGTAAAGTTTGAAGATCAGAGCAAAAGGTTAGTTTCTTTAAAAGATTGAATATTAGAGACAGACAAGATCCCAAATATATAAAGTGAACACAGTTTAAAGGTGGGGGGAATTGACTCAAGAAAGAAATAGATAATCTTAATAGTTCTACAACTACTGAAAGCTAGAGGAGTTTAAATGTTTCCCCTTTCCTCTGTCCAACACACACAAAAATACCAGATTCAAATGGCTTTATAAACACCTTCTACCAAACATTTGAGAAATGCATCATTCCAACCTTAACAAAATTAAATTATGTCATAGAAGATAATTAGATACAATTGTATTATGTAATTCATGTGGCATTAAGTGAAAATGCAGAATTATCAAATTATTAATACACAAATATTTATAACTAGATAACATATATTATAAATATTTTGTTAAATTATATGTTATGATAGTTGTATAATTTATATAATCTAATAATTATATAAATTTATTAAATGACAGTGATCATAATAATTATGAATTAAAGTTAAATACATACTGTATTTGTAATATGATACTATCTAGCCAACTAGCCTTGTCTTTTTTTAAATGAACTATGTATGTGCACAGAGAAGACTGAAAGATCACTAAAATGTCAAGGGTCTTCCCTGGGTGTAGAAATGATAAAAATCGTCATTTTTCTAAATTTTATAACACTTCTACCAACTAACACACATTATTTCTGTATTTTTTCCTCCAAAAGTTAAGTACCTCTAGTTTGGACACAATTTGAAATCATCACATTTGAAGGAGAAGAAAAGTAAGGGAGCCAAAGGCAGATTCAGGTACATATATAAATTGTGGGGGAGCCTTTCTTAATACAAATTAATTCAAAATTGCTAGTGCTACTGCAAAAGGGCACAGGAACTCCAATTAAAGATTACTATTCACATACATAGAAAACTGACGCTCAAAGAAATTTCAAGGTTAATTCAGGTCCACCCACAGTGAAGTGGCAAGCCAGTGTTGGTCAAATCCTCATGAGCAGATCATGCTAGACCACCTACCTAGATATACGTACAGTAGGTGCTCTGTATCCTTGGGTTCTCCATTCAACCACTGTGGATTCAACCAGCCACGGGTCAAAAATATACAGAAAAGATCTGGGGAAAGTTCCAAAAGACAAAACTTGCATTTGCCAAGCAGCCTGGCAACTACTTACATAGCACTTACAAGGTTATTATAACAAACCTAGAGACGACTTAAAGTATAATGGGAGGGATATATGTAGACTATATGTAAATACTATACTGTTTTATATTAATAAAAGGGACTTGAGCATCTCTGGGTTTTGATATCCTCCAAGGTCTCAGAACCAACCACTCACAGTTACTAAACGATGACTGTGTTATCTCCCAGAGCAGCTTGTTTCTCCTTCAGAGTCTCATGATTCCTAAAAAGTTACGTGTTCAGTTTGCATTCCCACCAACAGTGTAAGAGGGTTCCCTTTCCTCCACACTCTCTCCAGCACTTATTGCCTGCAGACTCTTGGATAGCACCCATTCTGACTAGCGTGACATGGTACCTCATTGTGGTTTTGATTTGCATTTCTCTGATAATGAGTGATGTTGAGCATCTTTTCATGTGTCTGTTAGCCATCTGTATGTCTTCTTTGGAGAAATGTCTGTTTAGTTCTTTGGCCCATTTATTGATTGGGTCTTTTCTTGTTCTGGAACTGAGCTGCAGGAGTTGCTTGTATGTTTTTGAGATTAATTCTTTGCGAGTTGCTTTGTTTGCTATTATTTTCTCTCATTCTGAAGGCTGTCTTTTCACTGTTGGTGGGAATGCAAACTAGTACAGCCACCGTGGAGAACAGTGTGGAGATTCCTTAAAAAACTGGAAATAGAACTGCCATACGACCGAGCAATCCCACTGCTAGGCATACACACCAAGGAAACCAGAATTGAAGGAGACATATGTACTCCAATGTTCATCGCAGCACTGTTTACAATAGCCAGGACATGGAAACAACCTAGATGTCCATCGGCAGACGAACGGATAAGAAAGCTGTGGTACACATATACAGTGGAATGTTACTCAGCCATTAAAAAGAATGCATTTGAATCAGTT
The DNA here is from genome assembly GCF_963930625.1 of Muntiacus reevesi. Lineage (NCBI taxonomy): Eukaryota > Metazoa > Chordata > Mammalia > Artiodactyla > Cervidae > Muntiacus > Muntiacus reevesi. The sequence continues at coordinate 891,272 of NW_027077807.1, read as the reverse complement.
CTAATGAGGTGGATGAAACTGGAGCCTATTTATACAGAGTGAAGATAGAAAAACACCAATACAGTGTACTAACGCATATACATGGAATTTAGAAAGACGGTAACGATGACCCTATCTATATGCGAGACAGCCAAAGAGACACATGTGTGAAGAACAGACTTTTGGACTCTGGGGGAGAAGGCGAGGGTGGGATGATTTGAGAGAATAGCATTGAAACATGTATATTATCATATGTGAAACAGATCACCCGGACAGGCTTGATGCATGAGGCACGGTGCTCAGGGCTGGTGCACTGGGATGACCCAGAGGGATGGGATGGGGAGGGAGGTGGGAGGGGGGTTCAGGATGGGGGACACATGTACACCCATGACTGATTCATGTCAATGTGCTGCAAAACACACTACAACACTGTAAAGTAATTAGCTTCCAATTGAAATAAATTAATTAATTACCAAAAGAAGTTACGTGTTCAGTTATTATCATCCTAGCACCTAGCGCTGCTCAATAAGCATTTATTGAGTGAATCCATTTCTTAAATAATCAGAATAAGTGAAAACAAAAAATCTCAAACAGCTTAGACAGTATCAATAAATTCTCTTGACCCACAACTTTTTATCAATGAGTACCAAAGCTTTCTCTGGAAGATATCTAGAACAAAATCTCTAAATGCAAGAGGCATTTCCACATTTTTATGTTCAGTTAGTTAAATAACTAAAACTAAAGATAAACAGTTTCGGGTTGTCTTATGGAGTATGGCTAATCTATCAGGCGTCACTATCAAGGTAATCCTTGAAGGTAGGCATATAAGTAAAGGTAAAAGAAATTTAAAAACTGGAATGACTCAAAAATTAACTCTGTCAGAGTTAATTCTGCTTCACTGCTCTTATATGATATTAAAGACGTCAAACATGTATGCCCTGGTGTTACGGTAGTGAATACGCTATATTACATGGTAAGAAGGACTTGGCAGATGTAACTAAAGTTATTAATTAGCAGACTTTAAGAAAAAGGAGACAAGATTCACTGTCACTCGTTTGGCACTTTCTCTGCATGCCATATGGTAGCCTGCAACCCTAAAGAAGGAACACACTCTAAAGAATGAGCTTACATGGGGAAGATGAGCCCCAGAGCACTGTGACCCTTGCCCTAAAGCTCAGAACAATGGCAAAGTTTGTTTTGGCTCTGTTTGGCTGACATTTATCCAATGCTGGCATTGAAAATATCTGCTTTAGTTAAGACCAGTATGGATGCAATAAAGAACCATGTAGTGACATGAGAAAAAAGATCTTCATAACCCACATAATCACGATGGTGTGATCACTCACCTAGAGCCAGATATCCTGGAGTCCGAAGTCAAATGGGCCTGAGGAAGTCTCACTATGAACAAAGCTAGTGGAGGTGATGGAATTCCAGTTGAGCTGTTCCAAATCCTAAGAGATGATGCTTGCTGTCAAAGTGCAGCACTCAGTATGCCAGCAAACTTGGAAAACTCAGCAGTGGCCACAGGACTGGAAAAGGTCAGTTTTCATTCCAACCCCAAAGAAAGGCAATGCCAAAGAATGCTCAAACGACCACACAATTGCACTCATCTCACACGCTAGTAAAGTAATGCTCAAAATTCTCCAAGCCAGGCTTCAGCAATACGTGAACCGTGAACTTCCAGATGTTCAAGCCGGTTTTAGAAAAGGCAGAGGAACCAGAGATCAAATTGCCAACATCTGCTGGATCACCGAAAAAGCAAGAGAGTCCCAGAAAAACATCTATTTCTGCTTTGTTGACTTGCCAAAGCCTTTGACTGTGTGGATCACAACAAACAGGAAAATTCTGAAAGAGACGGGAATACCAGACCACCTGACCTGCCTGTTGAGAAACCTGTATGCAGGTCAGGAAGCAACAGTTAGAACTGGACATGGAAAAAACCAAAAAACAACAAACAAACAAAAAATGAACTGGACATGGAACAACAGACTGGTTCCAAATAGGAAAAGGATTATGTCAAAGCTGTACATTGTCACCCTGCTTATTTAATTTATGTGCAGAGTACATCATGAGAAATGCTGGGCTGGAGGAATCACAAGCTGGAATCAAGACTGCCGGGAGAAATATCAATAACCTCAGATATGCAGATGATACCACCCTTATGACAGAAAGTGAAGAAGAACTAAAGAGTCTCTTGATGAAAGTGAAATAGAGGAGAGTGAGAAAGCTGGCTTAAAGCTCAACATTCAGAAAATGAAGATCATGGCATCCGGTCCCATCACATCATGACAAACAGATGAGGAAACAGTGGCTGACTTTATTTTTCTGGGCTCCAAAGTCACTGCAGATGGTGATGGCAGCCATGAAATTGAAAGACGCTCACTCCTTGGGAGGAAAGTTATGACCAACCTATACAGCATATTAAAAAACAGAGACATTACTTTGTCAACAAAGGTCCGTCTAGTCAAGGCTATTGTTTTTCCAGTGGTCATGTACGGATGTGAGAGTTGGACTATAAAGCAAGCTGGGCACCGAAGAATTGATGCTTTTGAACTGTGGTACTGGAGGAGACTCGAGAGTCCCTTGGACTGCAAGGAGATCCAAGCAGTCCATCCTAAAGGAGATCAGTCCTGGGTGTTCATTGGAAGGACTGATGCTGAAGCTGAAACTCCAATACTTTGGCCACCTGATGTGAAGAGCTGACTCATTTGAAAAGACCCTGATGTTGGGAAAGACTGAGGGCAGGAGGAGAAGGGGACGATGGAGGATGAGATGGTTGGATGGCATCACCAACTCGATGGACATGGGTTTGGATGGACTCTGGGATTTGGGGATGGACAGGAAGGCCTGGTGTGCTGCAGTTCATGGGGTCGCACAGAGTCAGACACGACCGAGTGACTGAACTGAGCTGAACTGAGAGACATGAGAAAGTTACCTTGTAACTTGTAAGGAATAACTCTTACAACCACAGTCAAACTCCTATGATTCAAGTAGGCCAATTCCAGAGCACTATGGTCCTGGACATTTTGACATGGACTTTCCTTGAGAATGGAGGTCACTTCCGTCTTGTTTTTATGTGGCTTTTGGATTAAAATCTTTGCTTGCTCAGCAATACACATCAGTGCCTAGTACTGTGCTGGTTGTATAGTACACTCTCAATAAAGGAGGGGGAGGGTGGCCCTGAGTGGGCCCAATGTAATCACATGAACCCGTAAATGCGGGGCTTCCCTGGTGGCTCAGTAGTAAAGAACTCGCCTGCCAATGTAGGAGATGCAGGTTTGATCCCTGTGTGGGGAAGATGCCCTGGAGAAGGAAATGGCAAGCCACTTCAGTAGCCTTGCCTGGGAAATCCCACAGACAGAGGAGCCTGATGGGCTACAGTCTATGGGGTTGCAAAGTCAAACACAACTTATCGACTAAACAACAATTCTCAGGCTTCGAAATTAAATTAGAATAAATTTCAAATCCCTTACCTCTGCTTACAAGACTGTATAACCTACCTCCTGCTTCCATTCCCACCCTCTTCCCCCACCTCCCCCGTTCTTTCCTCTCTCTAATGCCTTTGCACTGTCTGTCTTTCAGTTCGAGAACTCTGCTCCCAAATCTTCAAATGACTGCTCCACTGTTATCGTTCAGCTTTGGCATAAATGTCACATCTTCAAAGAGATCTTCCATCGCCATCAAATCAACACTGGTACTGTCCTTAAACCTTCTATCATATACACTGTTTTCTCCTCAAAAAATTTAACATCTAAAAGGTTCTAGGCATCTATCTGTTTATTTAATTTTGTCTCCCTCATTATCATTCCCAAACTAGAACATAAATTTCATGAGGATAGGGACCTGGATTCTCATGCACTGCTGTTGCCTTCACACCTACAACAGTGTTTGGGGCACAGCAGACATCCAATAACACTGCTGAATGTATGAATGTAGATGATACAAAGAGGAGTAAGATATCAACTTACAAATGTGCACAAGAAAAGTTTTAATACGAGGTAACATCTGTACCAAAGGATGAGAGATTTGATAATTTCTGGCTAGGCAATCAAGAATGAGTTCAGAGAGAAAGTAGCAAGAGAAGTAGCCTTTAAAGATATTTAGGAATTTTAGGGCAGTTTTACATTTTGTCTGGTAGGCTAAAAACTTTAGACATCTTCTTATAGGCAATGAAAAATACAGACATTTCAAATAAGGAAGGATACATGATTATGGCAAGATTTACAAAAGTTAATAGAACCAGTTGATATTTCTTACTTTAGAGAAGAAATAACCAAGCATTATATGCATATACTACTAATTTATAGTTAAAACTAATGGCCAAAGACTTTTTCAATTGAAAAACATAACAACAGGAAAAAAAAACACAAAATTTTACACTTTATAATAAACTTAATTGTTTTAATTAGTCTTATTTTGACAATTTTGACAGCATACTTACTAATTTATGTTTTTAATAAGACAAAGAACTAAAAAATCACCTCTGACAATCATTTTACCAAATTAAAAAATATTCAAACATCTCCTCGTTAGTAAAGGAAACATTTTTTCTAAATTCTTAATGTGCTCTAATCTGATAAAATTCCACTTTCTGGTCATCCAATGTTTTAAGCAATCTTTCGTCTGGGGGAAAAAAAAAATCAAATTCTGATTAATTTTTTTTTAATAAATGTTTAAAGCAGAATTTTATGTCTCCCCATGTGTCTTTTTAAAATCATGTCTTGTTGTCTTGTTTAATGTTTTCAGCTTCGATCTTTACTAAAAACCTAAAACAGCTATAACACTGCTCCCAAAGGTACAATTTACAATACAAACTTAGAAACCCTCCTCCATAAAGATGAGATGTCAACACTAAAGAGTTCAGGGACTTAAATTACCAAAACAGCACCAAATGTTTATGGTATCACTGTGAATTCAAGAAAAAGGAGCACACAGAATGAGTTTTTAAAAAATAGCCTTTTTTCCAAAACACAATTAAAACTACCATCACCTTAACATTTAAAATACTTAGATCACTTGGCCAATCATTTTATCAGTTTATAGCACACAAATGAGCCCTGGAAATACATTTGATTTGATAAGAAAAAGTCCAATTTTTAAATTGACATTAAAGACAAAATCTACTGTATATGCAAGAATAAATTTATGGCGTAACAATGATGTTTATTTATTAGAACCTCAAACCAAATACTTGGGTCAAGACTTTTATTCTTACACGGTATCCTCAAGTTCTTACCTTGGATGAGAAAACAATGACCTTTTCAATACCCGATATACTGAAGATAGCATTGCCTAATTCTATACTACCATTTCCTGCTTTTTTTAATGTCGTCCCTCCCTCCTGCTTTATGCTGAATTTTAGCAGGTAAGGCAATGTATAGCCTATAAAATTATTTCATTTCTGAGTATCTGAAGATAAATGTTTTCTATTACAGGGTAAACAATCCAAATTTATTCTTAAGTAAAATGACAAAACCAAATCTACCTGGCATTACTGGATTGTGTCAATCAAATCAGAAACCTCTGGGTCACTTGCACTACTCAGAGTAGATCTAATACACAGATTCATTTTAGGGATTGAGAGAATGAATCACAGTAAGAGTTCAACATGAACACTTAACACTATAAAAGTGAAAGAGAGAAAGGAAAATCAAGGCAAACTAACAAATTTAATTCCTTCTTTCAATATAGATAAATATTTTTAAAACTGAAACTTATATTTACTTCATAAATCTTTAAAAAAACTTTCTTTGCCAAGTCCCGTAAGATCGGTAGAATTGTAGTGCTTCTACACTGCTTCTCTTCTATTAAAATAGAAAAAGCAGCACTGCTTCTATCAAAGATCAATACCCTAACGTGGGCATGGAGTCCAACTACTCCTGTCTTTGCAAGAAAACCACTGACTAACCTCTCTCTCTCCCGTATAGTCAGTTTCTCCTCTTCTACTGAACCACTATCATGAACAAATGTGCTCTATTATTACACATCTTAAGAAATTCCTCAGGACTTCCCGATAGCTCAGATGGTAAAGAATCTGACTGCAATGCAGGAGACCTGGTTTCGATCTCTGGGCCAGGAAATTCCTCTCCTGACCTCAGCTCCCCTTCACCTCCCCCGCCCCACCAATTAGATATGACCATTTCTTTGTTCTACTCACAGCAAAACTTCTTCATCTAGTGGCCTTCATTTCCTATCTCTATTTTCTCACCTTTAATTTACTCTTTAACCCACCCTAATCCTAAACAATCTCCTGAAACTCAATTGTCAAGGTCACTAATGACTACCCAGCGGCCTAATTCCATTGCCTCATCTTAGTACAGTAACCTCTTCAGGAACATTAGACCAAGCAGACCATTCTCTTCTACTTGAAGTAGATGTCTTCTCTTGTCCTCTACTTGTTCTTCTGGCTTTCCTCCTCCCTCTGATTTCCTCTATTGGTTTGTTTTTTCTCTTCAGGCGTCTTCTAAAACATGAGTGCCTGAGGACTTGTACCAGGACTGCTTTCTCTCCTGTTTTCTCACCTACTCCCAAGGCTTTAACGTCAATAACCTCAGACATGCAGATGACACCACCCTTATGGCAGAAAGTGAGGAAGAACTAAAGAGCCTCTTGATGAAAGTGAAAAAGTTGGCTTAAAGCTCAACATTCAGAAAACTAAGATCATGGCATCTGGTCCCATCACTTCATTGCAAATAGATGGGGGAGCAGTGGAAACAGTGGCTGACTTTATTTTGGGGGGCTCCAAAATCACTGCAGATGGTGATTGCAGCCATGAAATTAAAAGACGCTTGCGCCTTGGAAGGAAAGTTATGGCCAACCTAGACAGCCTATTAAAAAGAAGACATTATTTTGCCAACAAAGGTCCGTGTAGTCAAGGCTATGGTTTTCCCAGTGGTCATGTATGGATGTGAGAGTCGGACTATAAAGCAAGCTGAGCGCCGAAAAATTGATGCTTTTGAACTGTGGTGTTGGAGAAGACTCCTGAAGAGCCCCTTGGACTGCAAGGAGATCCAACCAGGTCATCCTAAAGGAGATCAGCCCTGGCTGTTCATTGGCAGGACTGATGCTGAAGCTGAAACTCCAGTACTTTGGCCACCTCATGCAAAGAGTTGACTCATTGGAAAAGACCCTGATGCTGGGAGGGATTGGTGGCAGGAGGAGAAGGGGAAGACAGAGGATGGGATGGTTGGATGGCATCACTGACTCGATGGACATGGGTTTGGGTGGACTCCAGGAGTTGGCGATGGACAGGGAGGCCTGGCGTGCTGCAGTTCATGGGGTCACAAAGAGTCGGACACGACTGAGTGACTGAACTGAACTGAATGATGTTAAATCTCGAATTTAAATCCTAACCCTCTTCTGTGAATATCCAACTATCTATCTGATATTTCACTTGGATACATTTAAAATAAACAGATGCCTGATTCACAAATTTCCTGGCCCTCTCCCTATGAGACTTAAATCTTCAAATACCTACTCCTCTGAAGATTTCTGTCACAAAGAATACAGGGACAATTTTTTTTTTCTTCTCTTACAGGGGCAGCCTTGCTCTTCCACACTATTACAGCAGCCTGAGTATGTATGTGCTAAGTCACTTCAGTCGCGTCTGACTCTTTCGACCCTATGGACAGTAACCCACCAGGCTCCTCTGTCCATTGGATTCTCCAGGCAAGAATGCTGGAGTGGGTTGCCATGTCCTCCTCCAGGGGATCTTCCCAACCCAGGGATTGAACCTACGTATCTTACATATCCTGCCCTGGCAGGTGGGTTCTTTACCACTCACACCACCTTATTTTGTGAAGAGTATAGTCAGAATTCATTATTTTCTGAATAAAAACGCCCTATATACAGTGAGGGTTCTGAATGACACCTGGATCCAATGACTAGATTAAAGCAGTAACATCAATAGATAAGGCAGGCAAGATCTCAGCACCATATTAAAGCTGGAGGATGTATTCTACAATTTCTAAGAGGAAGCCAGAATACTAATTCTTTAGATATTCCCAGATTACGTGAATGTTGTTCTTATCAGGCATCAAATACAACAAAAAATAAATCACTGTGAAAACGTTGGCAATCAAACAGGCATTTTCCTGAGCAATGCATAATAGAAAAGTATGCAGCACCCTAAAAGCATTACTTTTTTGAATAAATTCACCTTGAGATTACCAAAAACACCAGCTGTAAGATCGCTGATCCAATGCTTATTTAAATGGGGAGTGGCACCAGAGCCACTTTCAAAGACTATCCTTAAAAATCTTTAAATTCTGATATGCAAGCTTTAGCACAGTGTTCACCTATGCTGAACAGAGCTGACCTGAGTGACCAGTGGCTTCCCAGTGGCTCAGCGGTGAAGAATCCACCTGCCAATGCAGGAGACGCAGGAGACTCGAATTCGGTCCCTGGGTCAGAAGATCCCCTGGAAGAGGACATGGCAACCCACTCCAGTATTCTTGCCTGGAGAATCCCAAGAGCAAAGGAGCCTGCTGGGCTACTGTTCACAGGGTCACAAAGAATTGAACATGACTAAGCACACATGAGTGACCAATAAAACATTGCAGAAGCGTGTGACTTCTGAGGCTACGTCACTGTAAGACACTGTGGCTTCTACCCTGGTCCCTTGGATTGCTTACTGTGGAGCCAGCCTCTGGGTTATCAGGACACTCAGGCCACTCAGGTAACCTTATGGAAAGGTCAACATTTGGGTCCCAGGATGGCCTTTCCATAAGGTTACCTGAGTGTCCTTACAATGACTACCAACTTGCCAGCCAGATGAGTGAGTGAATGACCCCGGAAGCCGATCCTCTAGCCCTACTCAGCACTTGTTGCTCATGTAGACAGAGAATAAGCAAAATACACAGATTCTTTCACCTTACTGTAATCCATAACAGAAATTCCTCCTAACCACCCCCTTGAATAACTAGCAAATGAGCCATCCTTGTCAGAATTTCCCCAATTATCTTAACCACGGGACCACTTCTGTTAAAGCCCAAACCAGTAGGATTTCGAAACTGAAGGACTGGCTAATCAGACTGAAGCAGAAAGCTGTTTATCCTCTTCCAGTATCTGCTTTGTAACTTTTGAAGTAAAAAAAAACTGTTCTGGAGCTTGAATGAGAGTTATCATTATGATTTAAAATGCATGTTCTAGAATGCTACCTTGTGATGAAGACACAAATTAGAGTTTACCACAGTAGTGTATATATTTGCCCACCTAACAAGCTGAATTTGCAAAATTTGGGTTTCTGTGGACTACAGTGTGAAAAGCTAATCAAGAAACTGGTCACAGTGATTACACTGTTACCTGTGTTAATCACACAGTGATTGCTTCTGTGGAGGGGACATGTGTAACTAAGAGACAGGGATGAAAAGTCAAAGTGTGAGTCGTTCAGTTGTGTCTGATTCTGTGACCCCCATGGACTATAGCCCACCAGACTCCTCTGTGCAGGAAATTCTCCAGACAAGAATACTGGAGTGGGTTGCCATTCCTTTTCCAGCGTGTCTTCCCAACCCAGGGACTGAAGCAGGGTCTCCTGCATTGCAGGCAGGTTCTTTTCCGTCTAAGCCACCAGGGAAGAGACAGGGACAGCATATTTATGTTCATTTCATTTTCTCTTGCAAGTTTTGATATGTATACTGCACGCCGGTAATATCTGCTCAAGAATATAAATCTTTAAGTCTCTTCCTGACAAAACTACATTTTTTAACGTTTAAAATAAGAGAAACCTAAAACAACTTCAGTACTTATTCAAAATCATGCTCATTACTTTTTAAATTCAAACAAGTAAGACATTATCTCAGTATCTTATTAGTGCCTACATTTGAAGCAAGTTACATGTTACAATGCTAGAAACACCCAAGATGATACGACAAGAAACAATCAGGCTTTGATAACATAAAAGCAGAATATGATTTTTTAAAACCACATATGTAGATCAGCCTTAGAAAACAATAACAAGAAAATTGGTGTTGTTATATCAATCCCAGACAAACTAGACCTTCATGCAAAAAGCACTTTCAGAATAAAAGTGGAATACTTTGTAACAGTAAGTCACTAAGCAGATATAACTATTACACATTTCTATCCAAATACTAGGCTTCCCTGATGGCTCAGCAGGGGAAGAATCTGCTGGCAACGCATGAGACACAGGAGATGTGGGTTCAATCCCTGGGTCGAGAAGATCCCTTGGAGAAGGAAATGGCAACCCACTCCAGTATTCTTGCCTAAAAAATCCCAAGGACAGGGGAGTTCGGAGGGCTACAGTCTAAAGGGTTGCAAAGCGTCAGACATGACTGAGCAACCAAGCACAGTGTATATATATATGTTCATCTACTAGCAATGTCTCAAATAAATAAAGCAAAAGCTGAGAGAATACAAGGGGAAATATCTACAGTGGTAAACGGGATATTTTAATACACTCTTGTCTGTGTAATTGATACAAGCAAACAAAAGGTCACTTATGACCCTGAAGATTTGAAATACGGGATTAACCAGCAAGATCCAATGTAAATATATTAGAACACCACATTCAATAGCTATAGGGAAAAAAATAATATACTGGGGCCACAGTGCAGATCTCAAATATTAAAGGTCTGAAATCACAGACCTTTGAAACACTGAGATTGTTCTCTGATGACATTGCTATGTTGTTAAGAGTTCTCTGATGACATATCTTATATTGTTAGAAATAAAAGACATTTGAAAACAACTAGAAAATCTCCATGTGTTCAGAAATCGAGAAATATAATACATTCAACTTATCCAAGTGTTAAAGTAGATACCAGTGAAAATTAGAAACCATTTTAAAGTGAATTATAAAAGTACTATATATTAAAATTTGAGTAATGTTGCTAGCTGAAACAGTACTTAGAGGGAAATGCTCAGCCTTAAATGCATATATTTAAAAGGGAGAAATGCTGAAAAGTAGTGATCTACAAGAAGTTAGCAAAAGAACAAAAAAGTAAATCCCAAAAAGTAGAAGGAAGGAAATAAAGAGCGGAAATCAATGCAATAGAGAACAAATATGTAATAAAAAGAAAAGGAATCAGCAAGATTCAAAATTTGGTTCCTTTGAATGACTACTAAATTCCCAGGGAGACTGAATGAGGAAAAACAGAAGGTAGTTTTAGCCTATAACAGATACAATAAGATAATTCTTTACTGCAACCATTAAACGGATACTAATATTTATTATAAATAATTTTATGCTAGTAAATTTAAAAAGTTTAGATGAAAAGGACAACTTCTTAGGGGGAAAACTACCAAAATAATCAACAGAAAATCTGAGAAGGTTAAAAATTAAAAATCAAAGGAGTAATTAAAAATCTTTCCACAAAGAAAATTACCAGCCCAGATGGCTTCTCGGCCAGATTCTCACAGAAATTTAATGGAACAATTCAGTCCTACTTAAACTTTTTCAGAATAGAAAATGAGGGTCAGCTCATTTTATAAGGCTAGTATGAGATAACCGCTGATTTCAAATCCTGACAAGGACAATATAGGCCACCTCACTGATACAAAACTATTAACAGAATATCAAACTGAATCCAGAAATACATAAAAAGAGTAATACTGTAAAACCAAATTAGGTTTACCTCAGAAATCAGGTTAGGTTTAAGATTTTAAATAATATGTAATTCAATATATTAACATAGTGAAGGAGAAAAGTCATACAGTAATGAAAAGCTGCAACAACAACAAAAAAAGCATTAAATTCAAACAAACAGAACAAAACACAAAATTCTTAGTAAACCGGTACAGAAGGGAACGTCTTTGAACATGATGAAGGGTTTCACAGAAACAAAACAAAACGAACTTGAGCAAACAGGCCTGGAGGGAAATGCTGAAAGCTTCCTCTTGGAGACCGGGAACCAGAAGGGCAGGAGCTCTGGGGTGGCGGCAGCGCTGTGCGTCTTGACCTGAGCAATAAGTTCATGTGTGTTTGTGTGTTTGCAGTAACATGTAAAGTTCTCCATGGTGCTTTTATATACACCTTGAAATATATATTAAAGATAAAAAAGAAAGAAATATTTGGAAATAAAAGGCTAACCTAGCCTATCACTCAAGCTTGGCAACTCCGTAGGTCCTCACCTCCCCACCACCACCCAGCTACCGTTACTTTCAAACCAGTTAACATTTATTGGGCTTACAAGACATGGTACAATGTGGCAACATGTATCATGAACCTTAACAATGTCTAAGATGAAACCTTATTCCATTACATTACTCCAGTGCCAATCATTCCATTCTAAGGAAAAAGACAAAGAGAAAAAAATCCATGTGTTAAGACATTCACTGCCCACATGATGATAAAATAGAAAACCTAAACTAAATAACCACCTCCAGGAAACAATTAAGAAAAATAATTTTTACAATGGGATTATACAGTCAATAAAAATAAGATTTATCAAATATTCCAAGAAATGAATATAACCTAATTTTTAAAAAATTAGACATATACACATGTTTACACTGTAACAGGGGGAAAAAGTCATAGGCACAAAGAAGAAAGTGAAAGACAGAGGGAAGAAGAGAGGGACAGAGGGTACTGAAAGCGGGAGGGAAGGGTTGGGAGAGACGAAAACTCAACTGGTTTTCTCCATATGTTGAGCTTATGAATGTCATCTGTATTTCTGTATTTCCTGAATTTTCTTTAATGACTACAGAAAACTTTAGTAATGGGGTACATAAGAGCTGAAGAAAATAATCACAAACCTAAGTAAAGTATCCTAAATATTTTAAAAAGTTCCTTCAAAGGGTAACTTTAAAATTTCAACTTTTATCTCAGTACCATTTTATTCAGATAAATTATTTAACATTTAAATTGTGTTAAGTCTATCATACGCTAGTTACTTAGCACAGAGAGAACTTCTAATCATAATTAGTACTTAAAATAATATAACTTAAAAATAATAATTAGATTTCCAAAGATATATCATCTCCAATTTTCTAGCTAGAAAGTGAAAAGTGAAAGTGAAGCCCCTCAGCTGTGTCCAGCTCTTTGCGACCCCATGGACTGTAGCCTACGAGGCTCCTCCATCCACGGAATTTTCCAGGCACGAGTACTGGAGAGAGTTGCTGTTTCCTTCTCCAGAGGATCTTCCCCACCCAGGGATCAAAGCCGGGTCTCCTGCATTGCAAGAAGATGCTTTTACCATCTGAGCCACCAGGGAAGTTCCCTTGAGGCTTCCCTGTGGCTCAGCTGATAAAGAATCCGCCTGCAATGTGGGAGACCTGGTACAGTCCATGGGGTCACAAAGGTCAGACACGACTGAGTGACTTTCTAGCTAGCTGCTGCTGCTGCTAAGTCGCTTCAGTCGTGTCCAACTCTGTGCAACCCCATAGACGGCAGCCCACCAGGCTCCCCCATCCCTGGGATTCTCCAGGCAAGAACACTGGAGTGGGTTACCATTTCCTTCTCCAAAGCACAAAAGTGAAAAGTGAAAGAGCAGTCGCTCAGTCGTGTCTGACTCTTCACGACCCCATGGACTGCAGCCCACCAGGCTCCTCCATCCATGGGATTTTCCAGGCAAGAGTAATGGAGTGGGGTGCCATTGCCTTCTCCAGACTTTCTAGCTAACAAAATCAAGTCTTTAAATGACCTTCAGAACTCCCCTTGGTCTACCCTGCCCACACCTACCCTCTGACCTGCCCTGCCACACACCCCCCACCCCCGCTTCAGCCACGGCCTCCCACATGCTGCTCTTCCAACATGCCAAGGACATTTCCACGTTAGAAGCTGCTGCTTGCTCTGCCCGAACATTTCCTTCCAGATAGTTCCATGGCTTAATCCACTTCACTCAGAAAAGGGCTTCTCAAAAAGCCTTTTCTCACCAAACTACCTGAAGTATTACAGTATCCTGTTACTTTTTAATCCCCTGAATCTATCTTATTCTGCTTCAAAACCTGTGAGCTCCCTGACGTGTGTGTGCGACTGAGTGTGCACACATGAATAATGTCTATGTCCCTCGCTGATATTTAAGCTCAGGAAGCACAGCTCTACTTTGTTTACCATTGTGTCACATGACCTGCCAATAGCAGGCTTTCAAAAATACTTGTTGAAAGAACAAAAGATGGTAACTGGTTTTAGTTTTGCTGAGAAAATAATGATGGAACACTACTAGAATTCAGTAAAGCTTTCAAATGAATTCATTCTCAATCACAAGAGCATTACACACATACTTTGGTGGTAGGAGTACAATGTTCACAATTCAGGGTTCAGTAACAGGAAGGAATGGGGACTTCTTATGTTTCCCTGCCCCTTTCCATATCCTTCCTTCCTCTCATTCATCCATAAATGGTTATTGTGTACCACTAAGTCAGAGAGTATTCTACACATTAAGAACACACAGACAATTAAGGCAAGTTAATGCATGAGACATATGAGCATAATAACCATAGAACATGGCATGCAACAGAGTTCTGTGAAGTTGTAACATAACAGAGGAAGTAATCCACTTTTAGGGGCAGGTGTTCAGGGAAGTTTCAACAGTGATGACATTCAACAAACACTTGCAAAACCAAATAACAAAAGATATGCTTCATTTTACTTTACATATGAAATGAGAGTATTAAGTCTGAAAGTGCTACAGTAATTTGCTACCATGAGATAAGCTCGCTTGAGAGCGAAACCAAAACAAGAGGAATGCCAGAGCAGGACCAGAGAAACTAAGCCAAGTCCTTGATGATTTCAGACTGGATGAAGCCCCAGATGAAGTTCAAGGACAAGACCTAATCATGCCCTTTACTGTGTAGCCAGTCTGAATTTGGTTTTCTGTCACTTGCAATATAAGTATACAGAGGAATCTCAGCGAATTCTTTGAAAAAAACCAAAGCATTTGTTTTTTCAGTGTACAGGGGCACTATTGGTATTCTGGAAGGGACAATTCTTGTTTTGCGGGCAAACATCACAGGACACTTGGTATATCTCGTCTCTACCAGACCCACAGATTTCCAAACACCACTCATCTTCAAGAAGAACCACAGGTCTATTCCCTGTTAGTTGCTACCTGTATCCATTCCTCACAGTGCACGCGTAAATGTTCTTAACAACAACCTTAAAAGAACTGGGATATACCACTCAAATATACTAATTTTATATAGTAATCCATTTTAATTAGTCATTCATGATTATCTAAATGACTGATTCAGTCCTAAGTACAGCTTATACCTGCTCTTGAGATAAGCAGTGCTTTAAGAATGCCACTACTATCTGAAAATTCTCATTCATTTAAGCTTACTTCTCCATACAATATTATCAATATATGTCACTGACAATGTTGGTTATCTTCCCTGTAGCCATTCATTTAATTTCTTCCTAGACTGAAATGCTAGTCCAAAATGAAATCTGATACAGGCTTTCTGTAAAAGGTTTACTTGCCTCATCAAGAGATGAGAGGGCAAACTTCCTCCCGTCTTTGGTGGTTGTGTCAGAATGTGAGGCCTGGAGCAGAAAGAGAAACATGCAACTATGAAAGGATAAACCTGAGCACAAAGGTCGCCACACTACAGATAAAGATGGAAAGCACTTGGATTCAATCTAGAGGGGAAGCCAGTCTGAGCAGGAACCCAAATGGGAGGGCAGTTTAGAGGAAACGGAAACACAGAACCTCTGTGCTGACTGAGGACTGAGGACTGAGCAAAGCAAAGCTTATGCACAAACTGCCCTTTAAACTAATCCTACCTATGCCTTTGCCAATTACCTGAGCTAATACACTTCTTCTGTTTTTAAATCCTATTTGCATCCTAACTGATACAGGAAACAGCTATGTTTAGGGGAAAGAGCAAAATCGAGACACTGCAGGGAATGTAAAGAAACTTTCAGACATAAGAGAATCAGGAACTATAAAGCCAAGAAACAAGAAATCAGATCATTTCATTCCTATGGAGTATATTTCAGAAGCGGTCTAAGAAAACCATGGATGATTGAGATAAGGCCGTTAGCTTTGGTAATTAGATCATCAAGATGACTTTTTAAAAACCAATTTCGGTGCTGCGATGGTAAGGGAAGTCAGAGTGCAAAGGAAAGAATAATTTACACTTTTAAGAACTCCATAATGCACCAAACCCTTGGAAAGACATGTAACGTGTGTTAAACTCCGTCGATTACAACTCTGTGAGGTAAGTATAACATTCTGTGGTGTCCTTAGTCGCTCAGTCTTGTCCGACTCTTTGTGACCCCATGGACTATAGCCCACCAAGCTCCTCTGTCCATGCTGACTCTCCAACAAGAATACTGCATTGGGTTGCCATGTCTTCCTCGTATAACATTCTACTTTACAGACAAAGAACACAGCCTGAGTAGTAAGTTGCCCACAGCCTCACAGACAGTAACTGGTTTCAGTAGACTTCAAAATCAGATCTTTGAAGCTTAAAAGTAAATGTCCTTCCTACTATACCCCTTCATGGATCACAGACTCGTCGTGGTGAAGGGGCTTGTGTAACTCAGTGAAGCCATGGGCCATGCCGTGCAGGGCCAGCCAAGACAGACGGGTCCTGGTGAAGAGTTCCGACAAAACGTGGCCCACTGGAGGAGGGAACGGCAAACCACTCCAGCAGTCCTGCTGCGAGAACCCCACGAACAGCATGAGGCAGAAAAATAAGACACCGAAGATGAGCACCACAATCAAAAGGTGTCCAATATGCTCCTGGGGAAGAGTGGAGGGCAGTCGTTAGTTCCAGAAAGAATGAAGTGGCTGGACCAAAGCGGATATGACGCTCAGTTGTGTGGATGTGTCTGATGGTTAAAGTCAAGTCCGACGCTGTAAAGAGCTATTGCTCTTTTTTTGCATGGGAACCTGGAACGGCAGGTCCGTGAATCAAGGCAAATCGGATGTGGTGAAGCAGATGGCAAGAATGAACATCTTAGGAATCACTGAACTAATATGGATGAGAATGGGCGAATTTAATTCAGATGACTGTTATATCTACTACTGTGGGCTCGAATCCCTTAGGAGAAAGGAAGTAGCCCTTAATAGTCAACAAGAGTTCTAAATGCAGTACTTGGGTGCAACCTCAGGAAAAAAAAAATAATCTAAGTTCATTTCCAAGGCAAACTGTTCAATATCAGTGTTATCTTAAGTCTCTGCCCCAACCACTAATGCCAAAGAAGCTGAAGCTGAACAGTTCTATGAAGTAGAACTGCTGTAGTTCTCGAACTACACCTTCTAGAACAAACACCAAAAAAAAAAAAAAAAAAAAAAAAAAGATGTCCTTTTCATCACAGGGGATTGGAATACAAAATAGGAAGCCAA
Organism: Muntiacus reevesi; assembly: GCF_963930625.1. Taxonomy (NCBI): domain Eukaryota; kingdom Metazoa; phylum Chordata; class Mammalia; order Artiodactyla; family Cervidae; genus Muntiacus; species Muntiacus reevesi. The sequence goes on along the minus strand of NW_027077807.1, from coordinate 874,041 downwards.
GAGACACCCAGAATAATGGGCAAGTTTTGCCTTGGAGGGCAAAAGCAGGGCAAAGGCTAACAGAGTTTTGTCAAAAGAACACGCTGGTCATAGCAAACACCCTTTTCCAACAACCAAGAGACAGCTATACACACGGACATCACCAGATAGTCAATACCAAAATCAGATTATGTTCTTTGCAGCTGAAGATGGAAAAGCTCTACACAGACAGCAAAAAGAAGACCTGGAGCTGTCTGTGGCTCAGGTCGTGAGCTCCTAATAGCAAAATTCAGGTTTAAAGTGAAGAACGTAGGGAAAACGACTAGGTCATTTAGATATGACCTAAATTAAATCCCTTATGATTATACAGTGGAGGTGACAAATGGATTCGAGATGAGATCTGGTAGAGAAAGTGTCTACCAGATTCATAAAACTGAAAGAGGTTCATATATGAGTTTATTGAAAAAGATTCATATGTTTTATATGAGTTTATATACGAGGTTCATCACTGGAAAGAGGTTCGTAACATTGTATAGGAGGCAGTGACCAAACTAGTCCAAGAAAAAGAAATGCAAGAAGCTTAAGTGATTGTCTGAGGAGACATTAGAAAGAGCTGAGGAAAGGAGAGAAGTGAAAGGCAAGGGAGAAAGGGAAAGATATACTCAACTGAGTGCAGAGATCCAGAGAATACCAAGAAGAGATAAGAAACCCTTCTTAAGTGAACAATGCAAAGAAAACAACACAATGGGAAAGACTAGAGATCTCTTCAAGAAAACTGGAGGCATCAAGGGAACATTTCATGCAAGGATGGACACCATAAAGGACAGAAATGGTACGCACCTAATAGAAGGAAAAGATATCAAGAAGAGGTGGCACGAATACACAGAGAACAGTACACCAGTCACTGTGGTCACTCACCCAGAGCCAGACATCCTGGAGCGTGAAGTCAAGGGGGCCTTAGGGAACATTACTACCAACAAAGCTAGTGGAGGTGACGGAATCCCAGTTGAGCTATTTGAAATTCTAAAGGATGATTCTGCTAAAGTGTTGCACTCAATATGTCAACAAATTTGGAAAACTCAGTAGTGGCTACAAGACTGAAAAAGGTCACAGTTTTCATTCCAATCCCAAAGAAAGGTAATGTCAAAGAATGTTCAAACTACCATACAACGGCACTCATTTCACATGCTAACAAGGTTACGCTCAAAATCCTTCAAGCTAGGCTTCAAAAGAATGTGAACCTAGAACTTTCAGATGTACAAGCTAGGTTTTGAAAATGCAGAGGAACCAGGGAGCAAACTGCCAACATTTGTTCGATTATAGAGAAAGCAACAGAATTCCAGAAAAACGTCTGCTTCTGCTTCATTGACTGCGCTAAAGCCTTTGAATGTGTGGATCGTAACAAACTGTGGAAAATTCTTAAAGAAACACCAGTACCAGACCACCTTACCTGCCTCCTGAGAAACCTGTATGCAGGTCAAGAAGCAAGTTAGAATCGGACATTGAACAACTGACTGGGAAAGAGTTATAATAAAGCTGTATCTTGTCACCCTGCTTATTTAACTTCTACGCAGAGTACATCATGAGAAACACTGGGTTGGATGAAGCACAAGCTGGAATCAAGACTGCTGGGAGAAATATCAATAACCTCAGATATGAAGATGATATCACTCTAAGGGCAGAAAGTGAAGAGAAACTAACGAGCCTTTTGATAAGGGTTAAAGAAGAGCATGACAAAGTTGGCTTGAAACTCAGCATTCAGAAAACTAAGATCATGGCATCTGGTCCCATCACTTCATGGGAAATAGATGGGGAAACAGTGGAAACAGTGTCAGACCTTTATTTTTGGGGGCTCCAAAATCACTGTGGATGGTGACTGCAGCCATGGAATTAAAAGATGCTTGCTCCTTGGAAGAAATGCTATGACAAACCTCAACAACATACTAAAAAGCAGAGACATCACTTTGCCGACAAAGGTCCGTCGAGTCGAGGCTATGGTTTTTCCAGTGGTCATGTATGGATGTGAGAGTTGGACCATAAAGACTGAGTGTCAAAGAATTGAGAATTGTGGTGCTGGGGAAGGCTCTTAAGCGTCCTGGGACTGCAAGAAGATCAACCAATCCTAAAGGAAATCAACCCTGAATATTTACTGGAAGCACTGATGCTGAAGCTGAAGCGCCAATACTTTGGCCACCTGATGCGAAAAGCCAACTCACTGGAAAAGACCCTGATGCTAGGAAAGACTGAAGCCAAAAGGAGAAGGAGGTGGTAGAGGATGAGATGGCTAGGTAGTGTCACCGACTCAATGAACATAAATTTGAGCAAACCCCAGGAGGTAATGGAGGACAGAGGAGCCTGCCATGCTGCAGTTCTTGGTGTTGCAAAGAGTTGGACACAACTGAGCGACTGAACAACAACTACACCAGGCTCCTAGGATTAAAGAATAAAAATACAGTGGCACAGCAGGCTCAAAATTCAGACTGGCTTCTGTGAGCTGCACAGCACACAGCACGGTGTTTGGCAGCCCTGGCAAAGGTATATTTAAGCATGCATGGAGGCTAGAGAGGGCAAAACTTAAAAAGGAGTGATCATGGATAATTACTGAGAAAGAAAGATAAAGAGGGATGATCATGGACACATCTGGAGACGGTTGCTCTTGAAGGAAAGGAAGGACAATTCCTTCTTTTCAGAGAAGAGTAAATAAAGAAATGATATCAGGATAGAAAAGATTATACCTCAGATGCTTGAGATTTTTCTCAGGAAAGGAAAAGATCAAGTTATTTGCTATAAACACTTTCATGAAGTAAGACAAAAAAAAACCCCTCACAATCGACATTATAGATCTGGAGGATAACAGAACACTAACTGGTATGAAAACAATCCAAAATCCTCACACAACTGTCTCTTGTATCCTTCAGGGATCAAGATAGTGATTAGGCCTGTTCAGAACTGGGCACTAGAAAGATAAATTGACATAAAGTTAAGTATTCTAAGGTATCAATGATGGGCTGGTAAAAACTGATGACCATGGGATCCTGGTGACTAGGGGAGGCAAATGAAAAGAGCAGTAGGCTAAAGAATTGAATGAATAGACACAAAGACGGAAGGGTTCCTAAAGACAGGAAGAGGGGAAGAAAGAGAGAGAGAAATCGGGTTCCATAAGTGTGGAAGAGTGCTTGTTTGTGGTCAGACAGGTCTTGACACAATGCCTCAGGCAATGAGCTACTGCCTAGGGCTGAGCACTACCCCGTCAGCTAAAAGCACAGAATTGAGAGACAAGTGCCTGTAAAAACACGCAGTCCTCGGGTGCAGGAAACAAACAGGCTTACCTGGTGGCGCTAGTGGTAAAGAACCCACCTGCCAACGCAGGAGACAGAAGAGATGTGGCTCTGATCCCTAGGTCGGGAAGGTCCTGTGGAGGAGGAAATGGCAACCTGCTCCAATATTCGTGGCTGGAGAAGTCCCATGGACAGAGGAGTCTGGCTGTCCTGTGGAGACTGCAAGAAGATGGACGTGACTGAAGCGACTTAGCATAGCACAGCAACAAACAAGTGAATGAATCTGCCCGTACAGGAATCAAACACTTAAAATATCTCCTCTCCTTTTAAAATGAACAATTCTATCTCCAAATTTAAGAAATTCATCAAGAGGCTAAAAGTCTACAATAAAGGTTAAGGCAGATGTGTGTCAGGAGGTAGAACAAAAAGTTAAATCTGTCAGGCCAATTGTAACCCACCTGTTAAAAGACTTTTAGCATAAATTTCCAATAAGGCAACAACAGTCTGTGCTTTAGAAACTCTGGAGAGCACCTAGCATGGCTTCAAAAAAAGGATATCACTCAATTTAATTTTAAAAGCTCCACCCATTGCAATCTCAGTGGATACACTACCATTTATACTCATAGCTTCATTTTTCACCATTCTGCTGCTCTTGACACATTATCCAATTACAGGAAAAAATTGGGAAAAATCAGACATGGCAACCTCCACTACCACATCCCTCCTTCAGTTTGCACTTTTTACACCATTAATTCTGACTACTCTTGCCCTAGTAATAAATGAAGAAGAAATGACACTGGCACAACCTAAATTTTGCAGAAAATATCAAGTACAAGAAAGATTGCCAAGTAGTACTAATAACAATTGAGAACCCAAGAAATTTGAGAAGTTTCAAGTTTAAAAAGCGTTTTCTCCATTTCAGTCCTTTCCAAATAAAACAAAGGGCTTGGACAACACAAGATTGTGAAGCTTCAACGGACGATTTAGCCTAACAGTGAATAAAAGAATCACTAAAATCGCTTATCCTTTCTTGGGCTATTACATTTCTTACCCTCACAAAGCCTTCTTTTAAAACCAGGACCACTTCTCAATTCTTTCCCTGGATCTAGTATACATATGTCCCTCCGTCCGCCCCGCCCCACCCCCAAAAAAAAAGTTTAGAGACCAAAGACTCGCTGTAGTCAGAAAAGGATTAATTTAGATGAAGAATCACTTGCCGTCACTGGCACCATTCCTCAAAACCATCAAAGTCTCCTGGGGGCTGGATACCCCCGACAAGATGAACACAATCCACTGGCGTCTGGATAGCAAGCTTTTCTTTGTAAGTCTATAAGCCTGGGAAAGCTTTCCAGACAGTTAAAAAGACTTCTCAAGGAAGCAAAAGGTCGAGACCAGGAAGATGGGGAGGTGACTAAAACAGGCAGACGATCCACCCACCTAACGCGAAGGAGGGACCGCTTGCAAGGGCTGACGCTTCAGCAGGAGGCAGGAAATGTTGAGGAGGGCGGCCGGCGCTGCGACCCCCGGCCCCTGCGTGGGAATGGAGGGCACGCAAAGTCAGGGGCCAGCCGGAGGCCTGGAGCGGGGCGCGGAGAGGGGGCGGGACGTGGAGACAAAGCAGCGGTGGACTCCGGCTGAACACCACCAGGGTCTGAGCCATGGCGGGGCAAAGCCGAGAAAGCTTTGCCCCAAGAGGAGACACCGAAGCTTGCAGCTTCACCCACCTGTCTGCTCGCCCCGCGGACAGAAGCACGGACGCAGCCCGGGCGCTTCCTCTCCTGCCGGACACAGCCCCTGCCGCCGCCGGAGCTCCGGACCCGACAGCACAGGGCGGTAGCGAAGTAAGCAAAGCGGCGACCGCACTCGAGCAGACGGGGGTGCACGTAGGGGGCGCCGGGGGGCTCGGGAAGGCAGCTCTGTGCTTGACCTTCCTCACCGGTGGCCAACGGCGCTCCCTGGGAACAGCATCCCGCCTCGGCCCGCTGCAGCGGCCGGGCTTCCTGCGTCCACAACCCGCCCCCGAGCTACTCGGCCGCCGCCATCTTGTCGGAGGCGGGAAAGACCGCACTGCGCAGGCGCGAGCCGACGCTGCCGGCTCCCCGCCATAACGCGCAGGCGCGGGGGGCGCTTCCCACCCCACCCCCCACCCCCACCCGCCGAGGCCGTCTTCCGCAAAGCCGTCTGCTCCCTCGCACGGGTGCTGCCAGGCTTAGTGGCCAGCCACAAACTGCACCGCAGCCGAGTTAATAGACCCTTCTGCGCACCTCACAGTCAGTCATTGTGTAAAAACCTATCTGTGTGACAGATCCCGGGACAGGCGCTGGTGAAAGATTAGTAAAACACGACTTCAGTGCTAACTGCCACTGCTGCTAAATCGCTTCAGTTGTGTCCGACTCTGTGCCACCCCATAGATGGCAGGTCACCAGGCTCCCCAGTCCCTGGGATTCTCCAGGCAAGAACACTGGAGTGGGTTGCCATTTCCTTCTCCAATGCATGAAACTGAAAGTGAACTCGCTCAGCCCTGTCCGACTCTTAGCAACCCCATGCAATGCAGCCCACCAAGTTTCTCCGTCCATGGGATTTTCCAGATGAGAGTATTGGAGTGGGGTGCCATCACTTTCTCCGTCCAGTGCTAAAGGTGTTCCTAATCTAGTGAAAAAGGACGGGGATGAACGAGTGATTTCCACAATTCTTGTTTGTTACCTGCACGCCACCTTCGCTCTCTTGCCCCTTTGATTTTAATAACTGAAAACATACCTCTTCCAGGAAGTCCTTACTCTCACACAATTTGGTTAGTTCTTTTCTAATACCTCACCTTACCTCTTTAAGCTTTATTTCATTCATTGTAAATTCAACAAGTAATATTTGAGTTTCATTTATATTCTAGATATGGTTCTAGGTTATAGCAATAAGAAATATAAACTAATGGGACTTCTATTTTAGGGGAGAGTATAAAACAAACAAACAAAAAAAACAAACTTCAAAAAATCAACGAAATAACATTTGATAGTGGTGAGGGATGGGAAGAGGAAAATACCACCAAAGTTAATGTTGGGTGAGGGGTGGTAATTAGCAATCTCTCTCCAGAGATGACACTTGATCTGAGGCCTGACTGACCATGGGGGCCAGAAGCTATGAGAATCATCCAGGCAGAGCGTTCTAGACAGAAGAACAACAAATGCAGAACACCTCGCATTCTTGAGGTGGGAGTGAGACCAGCACATAAAGGACAGAAAGACTAGGTGATGTGGACACCTGGGGAGGATATGTGGGGGGTGCGGGGGGAGGACAGGGGCAGTTTGGGTGGGACATTGAGGCCATGGTAAGAAACTGGATTTTTACCTCATGGCAGCCCCTCCATCTTGCTGACACTGCCAGAACTCCTCCTCAAACACTTCTAGCTCCTGACTGCCTCGCTGGACATGCTGATTCCACTGTCTTGAAGACACTTGCTCTTTTTCTTTACACATCTAGCTTCTAATCTTTCAGGTTTCAGTTTAAATGTCACCTCAGAAAGGCCATCCTTCCTAAACTAAGTATCCCACCTGCCCTTTCATTAGTCTCCATCATTGCACCTGATCATTTCTTTATGGGCACCGAACATATTTTTCAATTATATATTCATTGCTTCTTCACCATTCAGTTCACTAAACTGAACTCCACCAGGGAGGGAAGATGTTTCACTTACTAGTGAATACTTCATGCCTAGCACCATGCCTGGCATGAATGATCACTCAATATGTGTTTGCTGTTTTTAGGAATGTCGAGTTTGTCAGCACTTAAGTAGTCAGTGGTATACTGCATTGTTTTACACTGGTTTTTAAAAATAAATGCAAATCATTTCCTGTTTATATACCCTCTGCTAGACTATAAATAAGAACTTTGGCAGAGAGAGAGAGGAAGAGAATGAGATGAAGAGTAGGTGAGGGGTAGTGGGCAAAGATTGTATTTTGCATATATTTGCAGGGCTGGGAGGTGGAAGGCTTCGATTTAGTGAAGCACCTGTTACATGTGTCCTGCATTTGGCTTAATTGTCACTACAGCCTTGCGAGGTAGTTTTCCTTAGTTTTATACATAGCAAACTTGAGAGAGATTAAGTAACTTGCCTAAGGTCCTACATTAAGAGACAGTGCCAACCATAAAGTTCATGCCCTTCCCTTCGAGAGAAACTGGATTTTGAGATGGGTTTGTTTGGTGATTTGATTCTGTGTCATTAGCAGGCTTTTATTAGCCATTTCAGCCACTGCCATTTAAGAATCCCAATCATACTGCTGTTCTTGTATAGGATCACAACAGAGGGCCTGATGTGAAATTGCTGTAATTTTTTTCTTTTGGACTATTGCAGGGTTCATTTGACCATTCCCTCTTCATGTCTATTTAAAATTTGTATTTCTTTTTATTAATAATATGTACACGTTTGATCAAAGGAAAAGAGGAGATAAAGAAAAATGGGTGCATTTCCTAAATGCTAGCTGCATCCCCTTGGTTAGGCTTGTTATTTTATGACTCTTTCATCTAGGTCCCAAGTAATACTTTAGACATCAAAGACAGTTCTCTGGCAAAGAGTGACAGCCTCATCACAACAATCACTTATCACATTTGCTCATCAAAATTATACACCATCAATTCCCTCCAAACAGGATAGCTGGGGGAAACTATGAGAAATAATAGGGCCGCTATCCTGTATCCAGGGCCATTCAGCCTTTATATGAATGCATTCAGTTTCTTTAATATCATTAACTCATGATAGCATACACCGGTCAATCAAAGCCAGTTAGTCCAAAAGCAAACCAAATAGTAGTTGTATAAACACACTTAAAAAGTCTCTTTGTTCTTCTACCACCACTGTAGTAGGACTCCATCTTGGAATAAATTCTGGAATCAAGGCAATGTCTTTGCTTTCTGTGGGATGCTCTCCTCATGGTTACCATCTGTTGTTGGTTGAATATTCTCCCACTCCTCAAAAGATATGTTGAATTCCTCACCTCAAGTACTCAACAATATGAACTTATTTGGGAATAGGATCATTGCCGATGTAATTAAGTTCAAATGAGGCCATACTGGAGTAGGTGGACCCCTAATCCAATAACTAGTGTCCTTCTAAGAAGTCAGCCAAATGGAGGAAGAGACACACGGGGAGAAGGCTGTTTGATGGCAAAGGCAAAGATTGGTGTCGTGCACCTGCAAGCTGAGGAACACCAAAGACTGCTGGCCAGCCACCAATACTGAGGAAGAGGCAAGTGAGGATTTCTCTACAGATTTCAGGGGAAACACAGTCGTGTCAACAACTTGATATCAGATTTAGAGGCTCCAAAACTGTGAGACAATAAATATCCATTCTTTTAAGCTACCCAGTTCATGGCAATTTGTTATAGCGGCCTTAAAGTCTAAAACACCCCACTCTCTCTTCGTGTGTGTGTGTGTGTGTGTGTGTGTGTGTGTGTGTGTGTGTGTGTGTGTGTGTGTGTGTGTGTGTGTGTGTGTGTGTGTGTGTGTGTGTGTGTGTGTGTGTGTGTGTGTGTGTGTGTGTGTGTGTGTGTGTACGTGAAGTAAAGGAAAGTGACTGTCAGGGCTTGAAGCATAGGAAAGCGATGGGGATGGGCTGCCCTCTCCAGTATTCTTTCTGGCAAAACCCCATGGGCAAAGGAGCGTGATGGGCAATAGCCCATGGGGTACCAAAGAGTCTGAGATGTCTGCTAAGTGATGACTTAGCAGGCACATATGCATCCAAATTATCATTTAAGCCTGTGGCGCTGAAATGCAGCTAGTGATGCATTACTGGAGTGGGTTGCCATGCCCTCCTCCAAGGGATCTTCCAACCCAGGGATCAAACCCAGGTCTCTTGCATTACAGGTGGATTCTTTACCATTTGAGCCACCAAGGAAGCACTCAGTTCAGTTCAATTCAGTTGCTCAGTCATGTCTGAATCTTTACTACCCCATGGACTGCAGCATGCTTGTCCATCAACAAGTCCTGGAGTTTTCTCAAACTCATGACCACTGAGTCGGTGATGCCATCCAACCATCTCATCCTCTGTTATCCCCTTCTCTTCCTGCCTTCAACCTTTGCCAGCACCAGGGTCTTTTCATATGAGTTAGCTCTTCAGATCAGGTGGCCAAAGTATTGGAGTTTGAGCTTCAAAATCAGCTCTTCCAATGAATATTCAGGACTGATTTCCTTTAGGATGGACTGGTTGGATCTCCTTGCAGTCCAAGTGACTCTCACGAGTCTTCTCCAACATCACAGTTCCAAAGCATCAATTCTTTGGTGCTAAACTTTCTTTATAGTCCAACTCTCACATCCATACATGACTACTGGGAAAACCATAGCCTTGACTAGACAGACCTTTGCTGGCAAAGTAATGTCTCTGTTTTTTAATATGCTGTCTAGCTTGGTCATAATTTTCATCCAAGGAGTAAGCATCTTTTAATTTCTTGGCTGTAGTCACCATCTGCAGTGATTTTGGAGCCCAGAAAGATAAAGTCTACCACTGATTCCACTGTTTCCCCATCTATTTGCCATGAAATCATGGGACTGGATGCCATGAACTTTGTTTTCTGAGTGTTGAGCATTAAGCCACCTTTTTCACTCTCCTCTTTCACTTTCATCAAGAGGCTCTTTAGTTCTTCTTCACTTTCTGCCACAAGGAGGGTATCATCTGCATATCTGATGTTATTGATATTTCTCCCAGGAATCTGGATTCCAGCTTATGCTTCATCCAGCCCAGGGTTTCTCATGATGTACTCTGCATATAAGTTAAATAAGGAGGGTGACAAGATACAGCGTTGACGTACTCCTATTCCTATTTGGAACCAGTCTGTTGTTCCATGTCCAGTTCTAACTGTTGCTTCCTGACCTGCATACAGGTTTCTAAACAGGCAAGTCAAGTGGTCTCGCATTCCCGTCTCTTTCAGAATTTTCCAGTTTGTTGTGGTCCACACTGTCAGAGGCTTTGGCATAGTCAGTAGAGCAGAAATAGATGTTTTTCTGGAACCCTCTTGCTTTTGTGATGATCCAGCAGATGTTGGCAATTTGATCTCTGGTTCCTCTGCCGTTTCTAAAACCAGCTTCAACATCTGGAAGTTCATGGTTCACATATTGTTGAAGCCTGGCTTGGAGAATTTTGAGCATTACTTTACTAGTGTGTGAGATGAGTGCAATTGTGCAGTACTTTGAGCATTCTTTGGCATTGCCTTTCTTAAGGATTGGAATGAAAACTGACCTTCTTCAGTCCTGTGGCCACTCAATTTGCTGGCCTACTGAGTGCAACACTTTGACAGCATCATCTTTTAGGATTTGAAGTAGCTCAGCTGGAATTCCATCACCTCCACTAGCTCTGTTCATAGTGATGCTTCCTAAGGCCCACTTGACTTCACATTCCAGGATGTCTGGCTCTAGGTGAGTGAGCACACCAAGGTGGTTATCTGTGTTGTGAAGATCTTTTTTTGTACAATTCTTCTGTGTATTCTCGCCACCTCTTCTTAGCATCTTCTGCTTCTGTTAGGTCCATACCATTTCTGTCCTTTATTGAGCCCATCTTTGCAAGAAATATTCCCTTGGTATCTCTGATTTTCTTGAAGTCATCTCTAGTCTTTCCCATTCTATTGTTTCCCTCTGTTTCTGTGCACTGATCATTGAGGAAGACTGCCTTATCTCTCTTTGCTATTCTTTGGAACTCTGCATTCAAATTGGTGTATCTTTCCTTTTCTTGTTTGCTTGTGGCTTCTCTTCTTTTCTCAGCTATTTGTAAGGCCTCCTCAGACAGCTATTTTGCCGTTTTGCATTTCTTTTTCTTGGGGATGGTCTTGATCCCTGTCTTCTGTACAATGTCATGAACCTCCGTCCATAGTTCATGAGGCACTCTGTCTGTCAGATCTAGTTCCTTAAATCTATTTCTCACTTCCACTGTATAGTCACAAGGGATTTGACTTAGATCAACAAAAATTTACAACAAAAGTCACTGTTGTAAAACTGATATCACCCAACATATTAATAGAGCTACATAGAAGAAAAATATTATCATGCCGAAGGTGATGAAAAGGCGCCTTAAAAACTCAATTCCCATTCTTATTGAAAATACTGGATATAAAAGCACACTTTTTAAACACAATATATTTCAGACCCACAATAAGCCAGCACCACCCGATGAGGAAATACTAGATATACTATATTACTAGAGTCAGGGAAAGCCCCATTTTTACCACTGTTACTCATTTTTATCAGTCAACACAGAGAATGAAATTAGAAAGGAATACTACTGGTAGGGGTACAATTAAATAACTAGAATATCCAAAAGAACCAACTAAATATTACTACAACAAGATAATCTAGTAGTTTAGTCAAGTGCAAAACATAAAGAAATCTTTCCTTTATATGTACAAAGAGAAACCAGATAAACGATAAAATGAAAGAAAAGATCTTATCTATAATTTTAAAAAAAACAGGCATAAACTGAATAAAGAGTTCAAAACATGTATGAGAAAAACTATGGAACACTTCTGAGAGACACAAAGGTAGATTTCAACAAATGGAAAGACATATCTTGCTTCTGTACTAAAGATTCAGTAGCATAATGATGTCCTTTCTCCCTGAGTTAATTTTACATGGTCCCCAAATAAATACTATATAAAAAATTTTTTTTATTTTGTTTGCTACAGCTAGACAACTGGAAAGAAAAAGCAAGCAAAAACAAGGGAAAATATGAAGGGAAGAGCAAGAGTATTCCTATGACATATTAAATAATTGCTGCAAAGCCATTATAAGTAAAAGAGTACGAAGTCAAATGTACTGTATCAGTAAGCTAATTTCTTAGCTCTTATCATTATACTATGGATATATAAGATGTTAACATTAGGAGAAACTAACTGAAGGGTACATAGGAACTCTCTTATTTTTCTCTTTTATAAGTACAAAGTCATTTAAAAATAAAAAGACTTTAAAAAGCTATGATACTGGCAGATCAACCAAGGGAACACATTTTTTTAAATTCCAGAAGTATATGAAAAGTTAGTCATAGTAAAGGTAGCATCTCAAAGACATGTAAGAAGATGAACTTGAAATAAGCGGCAAGCATGTGACCCAGCAATCCCACTTCTGGGCATACACACCGAGGAAACCAGATCTGAAAGAGACACGTGCACCCCAATGTTCATCGCAGCACTGTTTATAATAGCCAGGACATGGAAGCAACCTAGATGCCCATCAGCAGACGAACGGATAAGGAAGCTGTGGTCCATATACACCATGGAATATTACTCAGCCATTAAAAAGAATTCATTTGAATCAGTTCTACTGAGATGGATGAAATTGGAGCCCATTATACAGAATGAAGTAAGACAGAGAGATAAAGAACATTACAGCATACTAACACATATATATGGAATTTAGAAAGATGGTAATGATAACCCTATACGCAAAACAGAAAAAGAGACACAGATGTACAGAACAGACTTTTGGACTCTGTGGGAGAAGGCGAGGGTGGGATGTTTCGAGAGAACAGCATCGACACATGTATATTATCTATGGTGAAAGAGATCACCAGCCCAGGTTGCATGCATGAGACAAGTGCTCGGGGCTGGTGCACTGGGAAGACCCAGAGGGATCGGGTGGAGAGGGAGGTGGGAGGGGGGATCGAGATGGGGAACACATGTGTATCCATGGCTGATTCATGTCAATGTATGACAAAACCCACTACAATACTGTAAAGTAATTAGCCTCCAACTAATAAAAATAAATGAAAAATAAATAAATAAATAAGTGGCAAGGGCAGCAGGGCAGCCATGAGGAAGCATAAGACGGCACCTATCTCTCAAACTGCACATTAGGGTAAGTTATAGAAGAAACAGGGGTTCAAGTGCTAACAACATCACATGGCATTTAAATTACAGAAGAGAGTTGTGTTTGTAATTAAAAATACTTAAATGGAACATACCCTCTTCCAAGGAGGCTATTATAGAGCAACGAACATTTTAATTTCAACTTATTTGTGAAAGGGTAAGGCACATGGAAGGCTTGTTGGACCTCTGAAATGATTATGTCTATTACTACAATAGGTTAATAAATCAAGTTCTTAGGTTATATCAAACAAATGGGACAGGTTTTTACTGGGAAAAAAGCATAACTACTTTTAATTAAACAGGATACATCCATGAAGTGGAATATTACACTGGCATTAAAAATGAGGTTGATGTACAAACAAACAAAAAGAAGAGAGAAAACAAGAGAGTATAGATCACTACGTCTCATACTGTTCATCCTGTTTTAGTAAAAAATAAAAGGGTTGTAAAAAGATAAAAATGTCATTGAGAAAAAGTACACTGACTGCCTCTGGAAAGGTCTCAGCTCTGCTGAGAAGATGCCTTCCTTTTCATTGTATACGTTTTTGTAAAGTTTGAAGATCAGAGCAAAAGGTTAGTTTCTTTAAAAGATTGAATATTAGAGACAGACAAGATCCCAAATATATAAAGTGAACACAGTTTAAAGGTGGGGGGAATTGACTCAAGAAAGAAATAGATAATCTTAATAGTTCTACAACTACTGAAAGCTAGAGGAGTTTAAATGTTTCCCCTTTCCTCTGTCCAACACACACAAAAATACCAGATTCAAATGGCTTTATAAACACCTTCTACCAAACATTTGAGAAATGCATCATTCCAACCTTAACAAAATTAAATTATGTCATAGAAGATAATTAGATACAATTGTATTATGTAATTCATGTGGCATTAAGTGAAAATGCAGAATTATCAAATTATTAATACACAAATATTTATAACTAGATAACATATATTATAAATATTTTGTTAAATTATATGTTATGATAGTTGTATAATTTATATAATCTAATAATTATATAAATTTATTAAATGACAGTGATCATAATAATTATGAATTAAAGTTAAATACATACTGTATTTGTAATATGATACTATCTAGCCAACTAGCCTTGTCTTTTTTTAAATGAACTATGTATGTGCACAGAGAAGACTGAAAGATCACTAAAATGTCAAGGGTCTTCCCTGGGTGTAGAAATGATAAAAATCGTCATTTTTCTAAATTTTATAACACTTCTACCAACTAACACACATTATTTCTGTATTTTTTCCTCCAAAAGTTAAGTACCTCTAGTTTGGACACAATTTGAAATCATCACATTTGAAGGAGAAGAAAAGTAAGGGAGCCAAAGGCAGATTCAGGTACATATATAAATTGTGGGGAGCCTTTCTTAATACAAATTAATTCAAAATTGCTAGTGCTACTGCAAAAGGGCACAGGAACTCCAATTAAAGATTACTATTCACATACATAGAAAACTGACGCTCAAAGAAATTTCAAGGTTAATTCAGGTCCACCCACAGTGAAGTGGCAAGCCAGTGTTGGTCAAATCCTCATGAGCAGATCATGCTAGACCACCTACCTAGATATACGTACAGTAGGTGCTCTGTATCTTTGGGTTCTCCATTCAACCACTGTGGATTCAACCAGCCACGGGTCAAAAATATACAGAAAAGATCTGGGGAAAGTTCCAAAAGACAAAACTTGCATTTGCCAAGCAGCCTGGCAACTACTTACATAGCACTTACAAGGTTATTATAACAAACCTAGAGACGACTTAAAGTATAATGGGAGGGATATATGTAGACTATATGTAAATACTATACTGTTTTATATTAATAAAAGGGACTTGAGCATCTCTGGGTTTTGATATCCTCCAAGGTCTCAGAACCAACCACTCACAGTTACTAAACGACGACTGTGTTATCTCCCAGAGCAGCTTGTTTCTCCTTCAGAGTCTCATGATTCCTAAAAAGTTACGTGTTCAGTTTGCATTCCCACCAACAGTGTAAGAGGGTTCCCTTTCCTCCACACTCTCTCCAGCACTTATTGCCTGCAGACTCTTGGATAGCACCCATTCTGACTAGCGTGACATGGTACCTCATTGTGGTTTTGATTTGCATTTCTCTGATAATGAGTGATGTTGAGCATCTTTTCATGTGTCTGTTAGCCATCTGTATGTCTTCTTTGGAGAAATGTCTGTTTAGTTCTTTGGCCCATTTATTGATTGGGTCTTTTCTTGTTCTGGAACTGAGCTGCAGGAGTTGCTTGTATGTTTTTGAGATTAATTCTTTGCGAGTTGCTTTGTTTGCTATTATTTTCTCTCATTCTGAAGGCTGTCTTTTCACTGTTGGTGGGAATGCAAACTAGTACAGCCACCGTGGAGAACAGTGTGGAGATTCCTTAAAAAACTGGAAATAGAACTGCCATACGACCGAGCAATCCCACTGCTAGGCATACACACCAAGGAAACCAGAATTGAAGGAGACATATGTACTCCAATGTTCATCGCAGCACTGTTTACAATAGCCAGGACATGGAAGCAACCTAGATGTCCATCGGCAGACGAACGGATAAGAAAGCTGTGGTACACATATACAGTGGAATGTTACTCAGCCATTAAAAAGAATGCATTTGAATCAGTTCTAATGAGGTGGATGAAACTGGAGCCTATTTATACAGAGTGAAGATAGAAAAACACCAATACAGTGTACTAACGCATATACATGGAATTTAGAAAGACGGTAACGATGACCCTATCTATATGCGAGACAGCCAAAGAGACACATGTGTGAAGAACAGACTTTTGGACTCTGGGGGAGAAGGCGAGGGTGGGATGATTTGAGAGAATAGCATTGAAACATGTATATTATCATATGTGAAACAGATCACCCGGACAGGCTTGATGCATGAGGCACGGTGCTCAGGGCTGGTGCACTGGGATGACCCAGAGGGATGGGATGGGGAGGGAGGTGGGAGGGGGGTTCAGGATGGGGGACACATGTACACCCATGACTGATTCATGTCAATGTGCTGCAAAACACACTACAACACTGTAAAGTAATTAGCTTCCAATTGAAATAAATTAATTAATTACCAAAAGAAGTTACGTGTTCAGTTATTATCATCCTAGCACCTAGCGCTGCTCAATAAGCATTTATTGAGTGAATCCATTTCTTAAATAATCAGAATAAGTGAAAACAAAAAATCTCAAACAGCTTAGACAGTATCAATAAATTCTCTTGACCCACAACTTTTTATCAATGAGTACCAAAGCTTTCTCTGGAAGATATCTAGAACAAAATCTCTAAATGCAAGAGGCATTTCCACATTTTTATGTTCAGTTAGTTAAATAACTAAAACTAAAGATAAACAGTTTCGGGTTGTCTTATGGAGTATGGCTAATCTATCAGGCGTCACTATCAAGGTAATCCTTGAAGGTAGGCATATAAGTAAAGGTAAAAGAAATTTAAAAACTGGAATGACTCAAAAATTAACTCTGTCAGAGTTAATTCTGCTTCACTGCTCTTATATGATATTAAAGATGTCAAACATGTATGCCCTGGTGTTACGGTAGTGAATACGCTATATTACATGGTAAGAAGGACTTGGCAGATGTAACTAAAGTTATTAATTAGCAGACTTTAAGAAAAAGGAGACAAGATTCACTGTCACTCGTTTGGCACTTTCTCTGCATGCCATATGGTAGCCTGCAACCCTAAAGAAGGAACACACTCTAAAGAATGAGCTTACATGGGGAAGATGAGCCCCAGAGCACTGTGACCCTTGCCCTAAAGCTCAGAACAATGGCAAAGTTTGTTTTGGCTCTGTTTGGCTGACATTTATCCAATGCTGGCATTGAAAATATCTGCTTTAGTTAAGACCAGTATGGATGCAATAAAGAACCATGTAGTGACATGAGAAAAAAGATCTTCATAACCCACATAATCACGATGGTGTGATCACTCACCTAGAGCCAGATATCCTGGAGTCCGAAGTCAAATGGGCCTGAGGAAGTCTCACTATGAACAAAGCTAGTGGAGGTGATGGAATTCCAGTTGAGCTGTTCCAAATCCTAAGAGATGATGCTTGCTGTCAAAGTGCAGCACTCAGTATGCCAGCAAACTTGGAAAACTCAGCAGTGGCCACAGGACTGGAAAAGGTCAGTTTTCATTCCAACCCCAAAGAAAGGCAATGCCAAAGAATGCTCAAACGACCACACAATTGCACTCATCTCACACGCTAGTAAAGTAATGCTCAAAATTCTCCAAGCCAGGCTTCAGCAATACGTGAACCGTGAACTTCCAGATGTTCAAGCCGGTTTTAGAAAAGGCAGAGGAACCAGAGATCAAATTGCCAACATCTGCTGGATCACCGAAAAAGCAAGAGAGTCCCAGAAAAACATCTATTTCTGCTTTGTTGACTTGCCAAAGCCTTTGACTGTGTGGATCACAACAAACAGGAAAATTCTGAAAGAGACGGGAATACCAGACCACCTGACCTGCCTGTTGAGAAACCTGTATGCAGGTCAGGAAGCAACAGTTAGAACTGGACATGGAAAAAACCAAAAAACAACAAACAAACAAAAAATGAACTGGACATGGAACAACAGACTGGTTCCAAATAGGAAAAGGAGTATGTCAAAGCTGTACATTGTCACCCTGCTTATTTAACTTATGTGCAGAGTACATCATGAGAAATGCTGGGCTGGAGGAAGCACAAGCTGGAATCAAGACTGCCGGGAGAAATATCAATAACCTCAGATATGCAGATGATACCACCCTTATGACAGAAAGTGAAGAAGAACTAAAGAGTCTCTTGATGAAAGTGAAATAGAGGAGAGTGAGAAAGCTGGCTTAAAGCTCAACATTCAGAAAACGAAGATCATGGCATCCGGTCCCATCACATCATGACAAACAGATGAGGAAACAGTGGCTGACTTTATTTTTCTGGGCTCCAAAGTCACTGCAGATGGTGATGGCAGCCATGAAATTGAAAGACGCTCACTCCTTGGGAGGAAAGTTATGACCAACCTATACAGCATATTAAAAAGCAGAGACATTACTTTGTCAACAAAGGTCCGTCTAGTCAAGGCTATGGTTTTTCCAGTGGTCATGTACGGATGTGAGAGTTGGACTATAAAGCAAGCTGGGCACCGAAGAATTGATGCTTTTGAACTGTGGTACTGGAGGAGACTCGAGAGTCCCTTGGACTGCAAGGAGATCCAACCAGTCCATCCTAAAGGAGATCAGTCCTGGGTGTTCATTGGAAGGACTGATGCTGAAGCTGAAACTCCAATACTTTGGCCACCTGATGTGAAGAGCTGACTCATTTGAAAAGACCCTGATGTTGGGAAAGACTGAGGGCAGGAGGAGAAGGGGACGATGGAGGATGAGATGGTTGGATGGCATCACCAACTCGATGGACATGGGTTTGGATGGACTCTGGGATTTGGGGATGGACAGGAAGGCCTGGTGTGCTGCAGTTCATGGGGTCGCACAGAGTCAGACACGACCGAGTGACTGAACTGAGCTGAACTGAGAGACATGAGAAAGTTACCTTGTAACTTGTAAGGAATAACTCTTACAACCACAGTCAAACTCCTATGATTCAAGTAGGCCAATTCCAGAGCACTATGGTCCTGGACATTTTGACATGGACTTTCCTTGAGAATGGAGGTCACTTCCGTCTTGTTTTTATGTGGCTTTTGGATTAAAATCTTTGCTTGCTCAGCAATACACATCAGTGCCTAGTACTGTGCTGGTTGTATAGTACACTCTCAATAAAGGAGGGGGAGGGTGGCCCTGAGTGGGCCCAATGTAATCACATGAACCCGTAAATGCGGGGCTTCCCTGGTGGCTCAGTAGTAAAGAACTCGCCTGCCAATGTAGGAGATGCAGGTTTGATCCCTGTGTGGGGAAGATGCCCTGGAGAAGGAAATGGCAAGCCACTTCAGTAGCCTTGCCTGGGAAATCCCACAGACAGAGGAGCCTGATGGGCTACAGTCTATGGGGTTGCAAAGTCAAACACAACTTATCGACTAAACAACAATTCTCAGGCTTCGAAATTAAATTAGAATAAATTTCAAATCCCTTACCTCTGCTTACAAGACTGTATAACCTACCTCCTGCTTCCATTCCCACCCTCTTCCCCCACCTCCCCCGTTCTTTCCTCTCTCTAATGCCTTTGCACTGTCTGTCTTTCAGTTCGAGAACTCTGCTCCCAAATCTTCAAATGACTGCTCCACTGTTATCGTTCAGCTTTGGCATAAATGTCACATCTTCAAAGAGATCTTCCATCGCCATCAAATCAACACTGGTACTGTCCTTAAACCTTCTATCATATACACCGTTTTCTCCTCAAAACATTTAACATCTAAAAGGCTCTAGGCATCTATCTGTTTATTTAATTTTGTCTCCCTCATTATCATTCCCAAACTAGAACATAAATTTCATGAGGATAGGGACCTGGATTCTCATGCACTGCTGTTGCCTTCACACCTACAACAGTGTTTGGGGCACAGCAGACATCCAATAACACTGCTGAATGTATGAATGTAGATGATACAAAGAGGAGTAAGATATCAACTTACAAATGTGCACAAGAAAAGTTTTAATACGAGGTAACATCTGTACCAAAGGATGAGAGATTTGATAATTTCTGGCTAGGCAATCAAGAATGAGTTCAGAGAGAAAGTAGCAAGAGAAGTAGCCTTTAAAGATATTTAGGAATTTTAGGGCAGTTTTACATTTTGTCTGGTAGGCTAAAAACTTTAGACATCTTCTTATAGGCAATGAAAAATACAGACATTTCAAATAAGGAAGGATACATGATTATGGCAAGATTTACAAAAGTTAATAGAACCAGTTGATATTTCTTACTTTAGAGAAGAAATAACCAAGCATTATATGCATATACTACTAATTTATAGTTAAAACTAATGGCCAAAGACTTTTTCAATTGAAAAACATAACAACAGGAAAAAAAAACAAAATTTTACACTCTATAATAAACTTAATTGTTTTAATTAGTCTTATTTTGACAATTTTGACAGCATACTTACTAATTTATGTTTTTAATAAGACAAAGAACTAAAAAATCACCTCTGACAATCATTTTACCAAATTAAAAAATATTCAAACATCTCCTCGTTAGTAAAGGAAACATTTTTTCTAAATTCTTAATGTGCTCTAATCTGATAAAATTCCACTTTCTGGTCATCCAATGTTTTAAGCAATCTTTCGTCTGGGGGAAAAAAAAAATCAAATTCTGATTAATTTTTTTTTAATAAATGTTTAAAGCAGAATTTTATGTCTCCCCATGTGTCTTTTTAAAATCATGTCTTGTTGTCTTGTTTAATGTTTTCAGCTTTGATCTTTACTAAAAACCTAAAACAGTTATAACACTGCTCCCAAAGGTACAATTTACAATACAAACTTAGAAACCCTCCTCCATAAAGATGAGATGTCAACACTAAAGAGTTCAGGGACTTAAATTACCAAAACAGCACCAAATGTTTATGGTATCACTGTGAATTCAAGAAAAAGGAGCACACAGAATGAGTTTTTAAAAAATAGCCTTTTTTCCAAAACACAATTAAAACTACCATCACCTTAACATTTAAAATACTTAGATCACTTGGCCAATCATTTTATCAGTTTATAGCACACAAATGAGCCCTGGAAATACATTTGATTTGATAAGAAAAAGTCCAATTTTTAAATTGACATTAAAGACAAAATCTACTGTATATGCAAGAATAAATTTATGGCGTAACAATGATGTTTATTTCTTAGAACCTCAAACCAAATACTTGGGTCAAGACTTTTATTCTTACACGGTATCCTCAAGTTCTTACCTTGGATGAGAAAACAATGACCTTTTCAATACCCGATATACTGAAGATAGCATTGCCTAATTCTATACTACCATTTCCTGCTTTTTTTAATGTCGTCCCTCCCTCCTGCTTTATGCTGAATTTTAGCAGGTAAGGCAATGTATAGCCTATAAAATTATTTCATTTCTGAGTATCTGAAGATAAATGTTTTCTATTACAGGGTAAACAATCCAAATTTATTCTTAAGTAAAATGACAAAACCAAATCTACCTGGCATTACTGGATTGTGTCAATCAAATCAGAAACCTCTGGGTCACTTGCACTACTCAGAGTAGATCTAATACACAGATTCATTTTAGGGATTGAGAGAATGAATCACAGTAAGAGTTCAACATGAACACTTAACACTATAAAAGTGAAAGAGAGAAAGGAAAATCAAGGCAAACTAACAAATTTAATTCCTTCTTTCAATATAGATAAATATTTTTAAAACTGAAACTTATATTTACTTCATAAATCTTTAAAAAAACTTTCTTTGCCAAGTCCCGTAAGATCGGTAGAATTGTAGTGCTTCTACACTGCTTCTCTTCTATTAAAATAGAAAAAGCAGCACTGCTTCTATCAAAGATCAATACCCTAACGTGGGCATGGAGTCCAACTACTCCTGTCTTTGCAAGAAAACCACTGACTAACCTCTCTCTCTCCCGTATAGTCAGTTTCTCCTCTTCTACTGAACCACTATCATGAACAAATGTGCTCTATTATTACACATCTTAAGAAATTCCTCAGGACTTCCCGATAGCTCAGATGGTAAAGAATCTGACTGCAATGCAGGAGACCTGGTTTCGATCTCTGGGCCAGGAAATTCCTCTCCTGACCTCAGCTCCCCTTCACCTCCCCCGCCCCACCAATTAGATATGACCATTTCTTTGTTCTACTCACAGCAAAACTTCTTCATCTAGTGGCCTTCATTTCCTATCTCTATTTTCTCACCTTTAATTTACTCTTTAACCCACCCTAATCCTAAACAATCTCCTGAAACTCAATTGTCAAGGTCACTAATGACTACCCAGCGGCCTAATTCCATTGCCTCATCTTAGTACAGTAACCTCTTCAGGAACATTAGACCAAGCAGACCATTCTCTTCTACTTGAAGTAGATGTCTTCTCTTGTCCTCTACTTGTTCTTCTGGCTTTCCTCCTCCCTCTGATTTCCTCTATTGGTTTGTTTTTTCTCTTCAGGCGTCTTCTAAAACATGAGTGCCTGAGGACTTGTACCAGGACTGCTTTCTCTCCTGTTTTCTCACCTACTCCCAAGGCTTTAACGTCAATAACCTCAGACATGCAGATGACACCACCCTTATGGCAGAAAGTGAGGAAGAACTAAAGAGCCTCTTGATGAAAGTGAAAAAGTTGGCTTAAAGCTCAACATTCAGAAAACTAAGATCATGGCATCTGGTCCCATCACTTCATTGCAAATAGATGGGGGAGCAGTGGAAACAGTGGCTGACTTTATTTTGGGGGGCTCCAAAATCACTGCAGATGGTGATTGCAGCCATGAAATTAAAAGACGCTTGCGCCTTGGAAGGAAAGTTATGGCCAACCTAGACAGCCTATTAAAAAGAAGACATTATTTTGCCAACAAAGGTCCGTGTAGTCAAGGCTATGGTTTTCCCAGTGGTCATGTATGGATGTGAGAGTCGGACTATAAAGCAAGCTGAGCGCCGAAAAATTGATGCTTTTGAACTGTGGTGTTGGAGAAGACTCCTGAAGAGCCCCTTGGACTGCAAGGAGATCCAACCAGGTCATCCTAAAGGAGATCAGCCCTGGCTGTTCATTGGCAGGACTGATGCTGAAGCTGAAACTCCAGTACTTTGGCCACCTCATGCAAAGAGTTGACTCATTGGAAAAGACCCTGATGCTGGGAGGGATTGGGGGCAGGGGGAGAAGGGGAAGACAGAGGATGGGATGGTTGGATGGCATCACTGACTCGATGGACATGGGTTTGGGTGGACTCCAGGAGTTGGCGATGGACAGGGAGGCCTGGCGTGCTGCAGTTCATGGGGTCGCAAAGAGTCGGACACGACTGAGTGACTGAACTGAACTGAATGATGTTAAATCTCAAATTTAAATCCTAACCCTCTTCTGTGAATATCCAACTATCTATCTGATATTTCACTTGGATACATTTAAAATAAACAGATGCCTGATTCACAAATTTCCTGGCCCTCTCCCTATGAGACTTAAATCTTCAAATACCTACTCCTCTGAAGATTTCTGTCACAAAGAATACAGGGACAATTTTTTTTTTCTTCTCTTACAGGGGCAGCCTTGCTCTTCCACACTATTACAGCAGCCTGAGTATGTATGTGCTAAGTCACTTCAGTCGCGTCTGACTCTTTCGACCCTATGGACAGTAACCCACCAGGCTCCTCTGTCCATTGGATTCTCCAGGCAAGAATGCTGGAGTGGGTTGCCATGTCCTCCTCCAGGGGATCTTCCCAACCCAGGGATTGAACCTACGTATCTTACATATCCTGCCCTGGCAGGTGGGTTCCTTACCACTCACACCACCTTATTTTGTGAAGAGTATAGTCAGAATTCATTATTTTCTGAATAAAAACGCCCTATATACAGTGAGGGTTCTGAATGACACCTGGATCCAATGGCTAGATTAAAGCAGTAACATCAATAGATAAGGCAGGCAAGATCTCAGCACCATATTAAAGCTCGAGGATGTATTCTACAATTTCTAAGAGGAAGCCAGAATACTAATTCTTTAGATATTCCCAGATTACGTGAATGTTGTTCTTATCAGGCATCAAATACAACAAAAAATAAATCACTGTGAAAACGTTGGCAATCAAACAGGCATTTTCCTGAGCAATGCATAATAGAAAAGTATGCAGCACCCTAAAAGCATTACTTTTTTGAATAAATTCACCTTGAGATTACCAAAAACACCAGCTGTAAGATCGCTGATCCAATGCTTATTTAAATGGGGAGTGGCACCAGAGCCACTTTCAAAGACTATCCTTAAAAATCTTTAAATTCTGATATGCAAGCTTTAGCACAGTGTTCACCTATGCTGAACAGAGCTGACCTGAGTGACCAGTGGCTTCCCAGTGGCTCAGCGGTAAAGAATCCACCTGCCAATGCAGGAGACGCAGGAGACTCGAATTCGGTCCCTGGGTCAGAAGATCCCCTGGAAGAGGACATGGCAACCCACTCCAGTATTCTTGCCTGGAGAATCCCAAGAGCAAAGGAGCCTGCTGGGCTACTGTTCACAGGGTCACAAAGAATTGAACATGACTAAGCACACATGAGTGACCAATAAAACATTGCAGAAGCGTGTGACTTCTGAGGCTACGTCACTGTAAGACACTGTGGCTTCTACCCTGGTCCCTTGGATTGCTTACTGTGGAGCCAGCCTCTGGGTTATCAGGACACTCAGGCCACTCAGGTAACCTTATGGAAAGGTCAACATTTGGGTCCCAGGATGGCCTTTCCATAAGGTTACCTGAGTGTCCTTACAATGACTACCAACTTGCCAGCCAGATGAGTGAGTGAATGACCCCGGAAGCCGATCCTCTAGCCCTACTCAGCACTTGTTGCTCATGTAGACAGAGAATAAGCAAAATACACAGATTCTTTCACCTTACTGTAATCCATAACAGAAATTCCTCCTAACCACCCCCTTGAATAACTAGCAAATGAGCCATCCTTGTCAGAATTTCCCCAATTATCTTAACCACGGGACCACTTCTGTTAAAGCCCAAACCAGTAGGATTTCGAAACTGAAGGACTGGCTAATCAGACTGAAGCAGAAAGCTGTTTATCCTCTTCCAGTATCTGCTTTGTAACTTTTGAAGTAAAAAAAAACTGTTCTGGAGCTTGAATGAGAGTTATCATTATGATTTAAAATGCATGTTCTAGAATGCTACCTTGTGATGAAGACACAAATTAGAGTTTACCACAGTAGTGTATATATTTGCCCACCTAACAAGCTGAATTTGCAAAATTTGGGTTTCTGTGGACTACAGTGTGAAAAGCTAATCAAGAAACTGGTCACAGTGATTACACTGTTACCTGTGTTAATCACACAGTGATTGCTTCTGTGGAGGGGACATGTGTAACTAAGAGACAGGGATGAAAAGTCAAAGTGTGAGTCGTTCAGTTGTGTCTGATTCTGTGACCCCCATGGACTATAGCCCACCAGACTCCTCTGTGCAGGAAATTCTCCAGACAAGAATACTGGAGTGGGTTGCCATTCCTTTTCCAGCGTGTCTTCCCAACCCAGGGACTGAAGCAGGGTCTCCTGCATTGCAGGCAGGTTCTTTTCCGTCTAAGCCACCAGGGAAGAGACAGGGACAGCATATTTATGTTCATTTCATTTTCTCTTGCAAGTTTTGATATGTATACTGCATGCCGGTAATATCTGCTCAAGAATATAAATCTTTAAGTCTCTTCCTGACAAAACTACATTTTTTAACGTTTAAAATAAGAGAAACCTAAAACAACTTCAGTACTTATTCAAAATCATGCTCATTACTTTTTAAATTCAAACAAGTAAGACATTATCTCAGTATCTTATTAGTGCCTACATTTGAAGCAAGTTACATGTTACAATGCTAGAAACACCCAAGATGATACGACAAGAAACAATCAGGCTTTGATAACATAAAAGCAGAATATGATTTTTTAAAACCACATATGTAGATCAGCCTTAGAAAACAATAACAAGAAAATTGGTGTTGTTATATCAATCCCAGACAAACTAGACCTTCATGCAAAAAGCACTTTCAGAATAAAAGTGGAATACTTTGTAACAGTAAGTCACTAAGCAGATATAACTATTACACATTTCTATCCAAATACTAGGCTTCCCTGATGGCTCAGCAGGGGAAGAATCTGCTGGCAACGCATGAGACACAGGAGATGTGGGTTCAATCCCTGGGTCGAGAAGATCCCTTGGAGAAGGAAATGGCAACCCACTCCAGTATTCTTGCCTAAAAAATCCCAAGGACAGGGGAGTTCGGAGGGCTACAGTCTAAAGGGTTGCAAAGCGTCAGACATGACTGAGCAACCAAGCACAGTGTATATATATATGTTCATCTACTAGCAATGTCTCAAATAAATAAAGCAAAAGCTGAGAGAATACAAGGGGAAATATCTACAGTGGTAAACGGGATATTTTAATACACTCTTGTCTGTGTAATTGATACAAGCAAACAAAAGGTCACTTATGACCCTGAAGATTTGAAATACGGGATTAACCAGCAAGATCCAATGTAAATATATTAGAACACCACATTCAATAGCTATAGGGAAAAAAATAATATACTGGGGCCACAGTGCAGATCTCAAATATTAAAGGTCTGAAATCACAGACCTTTGAAACACTGAGATTGTTCTCTGATGACATTGCTATGTTGTTAAGAGTTCTCTGATGACATATCTTATATTGTTAGAAATAAAAGACATTTGAAAACAACTAGAAAATCTCCATGTGTTCAGAAATCGAGAAATATAATACATTCAACTTATCCAAGTGTTAAAGTAGATACCAGTGAAAATTAGAAACCATTTTAAAGTGAATTATAAAAGTACTATATATTAAAATTTGAGTAATGTTGCTAGCTGAAACAGTACTTAGAGGGAAATGCTCAGCCTTAAATGCATATATTTAAAAGGGAGAAATGCTGAAAAGTAGTGATCTACAAGAAGTTAGCAAAAGAACAAAAAAGTAAATCCCAAAAAGTAGAAGGAAGGAAATAAAGAGCGGAAATCAATGCAATAGAGAACAAATATGTAATAAAAAGAAAAGGAATCAGCAAGATTCAAAATTTGGTTCCTTTGAATGACTACTAAATTCCCAGGGAGACTGAATGAGGAAAAACAGAAGGTAGTTTTAGCCTATAACAGATACAATAAGATAATTCTTTACTGCAACCATTAAACGGATACTAATATTTATTATAAATAATTTTATGCTAGTAAATTTAAAAAGTTTAGATGAAAAGGACAACTTCTTAGGGGGAAAACTACCAAAATAATCAACAGAAAATCTGAGAAGGTTAAAAATTAAAAATCAAAGGAGTAATTAAAAATCTTTCCACAAAGAAAATTACCAGCCCAGATGGCTTCTCGGCCAGATTCTCACAGAAATTTAATGGAACAATTCAGTCCTACTTAAACTTTTTCAGAATAGAAAATGAGGGTCAGCTCATTTTATAAGGCTAGTATGAGATAACCGCTGATTTCAAATCCTGACAAGGACAATATAGGCCACCTCACTGATACAAAACTATTAACAGAATATCAAACTGAATCCAGAAATACATAAAAAGAGTAATACTGTAAAACCAAATTAGGTTTACCTCAGAAATCAGGTTAGGTTTAAGATTTTAAATAATATGTAATTCAATATATTAACATAGTGAAGGAGAAAAGTCATACAGTAATGAAAAGCTGCAACAACAACAAAAAAAGCATTAAGTTCAAACAAACAGAACAAAACACAAAATTCTTAGTAAACCGGTACAGAAGGGAACGTCTTTGAACATGATGAAGGGTTTCACAGAAACAAAACAAAACGAACTTGAGCAAACAGGCCTGGAGGGAAATGCTGAAAGCTTCCTCTTGGAGACCGGGAACCAGAAGGGCAGGAGCTCTGGGGTGGCGGCAGCGCTGTGCGTCTTGACCTGAGCAATAAGTTCATGTGTGTTTGTGTGTTTGCAGTAACATGTAAAGTTCTCCATGGTGCTTTTATATACACCTTGAAATATATATTAAAGATAAAAAAGAAAGAAATATTTGGAAATAAAAGGCTAACCTAGCCTATCACTCAAGCTTGGCAACTCCGTAGGTCCTCACCTCCCCACCACCACCCAGCTACCGTTACTTTCAAACCAGTTAACATTTATTGGGCTTACAAGACATGGTACAATGTGGCAACATGTATCATGAACCTTAACAATGTCTAAGATGAAACCTTATTCCATTACATTACTCCAGTGCCAATCATTCCATTCTAAGGAAAAAGACAAAGAGAAAAAAATCCATGTGTTAAGACATTCACTGCCCACATGATGATAAAATAGAAAACCTAAACTAAATAACCACCTCCAGGAAACAATTAAGAAAAATAATTTTTACAATGGGATTATACAGTCAATAAAAATAAGATTTATCAAATATTCCAAGAAATGAATATAACCTAATTTTTAAAAAATTAGACATATACACATGTTTACACTGTAACAGGGGGAAAAAGTCATAGGCACAAAGAAGAAAGTGAAAGACAGAGGGAAGAAGAGAGGGACAGAGGGTACTGAAAGCGGGAGGGAAGGGTTGGGAGAGACGAAAACTCAACTGGTTTTCTCCATATGTTGAGCTTATGAATGTCATCTGTACTTCTGTATTTCCTGAATTTTCTTTAATGACTACAGAAAACTTTAGTAATGGGGTACATAAGAGCTGAAGAAAATAATCACAAACCTAAGTAAAGTATCCTAAATATTTTAAAAAGTTCCTTCAAAGGGTAACTTTAAAATTTCAACTTTTATCTCAGTACCATTTTATTCAGATAAATTATTTAACATTTAAATTGTGTTAAGTCTATCATACGCTAGTTACTTAGCACAGAGAGAACTTCTAATCATAATTAGTACTTAAAATAATATAACTTAAAAATAATAATTAGATTTCCAAAGATATATCATCTCCAATTTTCTAGCTAGAAAGTGAAAAGTGAAAGTGAAGCCCCTCAGCTGTGTCCAGCTCTTTGCGACCCCATGGACTGTAGCCTACGAGGCTCCTCCATCCACGGAATTTTCCAGGCACGAGTACTGGAGAGAGTTGCTGTTTCCTTCTCCAGAGGATCTTCCCCACCCAGGGATCAAAGCCGGGTCTCCTGCATTGCAAGAAGATGCTTTTACCATCTGAGCCACCAGGGAAGTTCCCTTGAGGCTTCCCTGTGGCTCAGCTGATAAAGAATCCGCCTGCAATGTGGGAGACCTGGTACAGTCCATGGGGTCACAAAGGTCAGACACGACTGAGTGACTTTCTAGCTAGCTGCTGCTGCTGCTAAGTCGCTTCAGTCGTGTCCAACTCTGTGCAACCCCATAGACGGCAGCCCACCAGGCTCCCCCATCCCTGGGATTCTCCAGGCAAGAACACTGGAGTGGGTTACCATTTCCTTCTCCAAAGCACAAAAGTGAAAAGTGAAAGAGCAGTCGCTCAGTCGTGTCTGACTCTTCACGACCCCATGGACTGCAGCCCACCAGGCTCCTCCATCCATGGGATTTTCCAGGCAAGAGTAATGGAGTGGGGTGCCATTGCCTTCTCCAGACTTTCTAGCTAACAAAATCAAGTCTTTAAATGACCTTCAGAACTCCCCTTGGTCTACCCTGCCCACACCTACCCTCTGACCTGCCCTGCCACACACCCCCCACCCCCGCTTCAGCCACGGCCTCCCACATGCTGCTCTTCCAACATGCCAAGGACATTTCCACGTTAGAAGCTGCTGCTTGCTCTGCCCGAACATTTCCTTCCAGATAGTTCCATGGCTTAATCCACTTCACTCAGAAAAGGGCTTCTCAAAAAGCCTTTTCTCACCAAACTACCTGAAGTATTACAGTATCCTGTTACTTTTTAATCCCCTGAATCTATCTTATTCTGCTTCAAAACCTGTGAGCTCCCTGACGTGTGTGTGCGACTGAGTGTGCACACATGAATAATGTCTATGTCCCTCGCTGATATTTAAGCTCAGGAAGCACAGCTCTACTTTGTTTACCATTGTGTCACATGACCTGCCAATAGCAGGCTTTCAAAAATACTTGTTGAAAGAACAAAAGATGGTAACTGGTTTTAGTTTTGCTGAGAAAATAATGATGGAACACTACTAGAATTCAGTAAAGCTTTCAAATGAATTCATTCTCAATCACAAGAGCATTACACACATACTTTGGTGGTAGGAGTACAATGTTCACAATTCAGGGTTCAGTAACAGGAAGGAATGGGGACTTCTTATGTTTCCCTGCCCCTTTCCATATCCTTCCTTCCTCTCATTCATCCATAAATGGTTATTGTGTACCACTAAGTCAGAGAGTATTCTACACATTAAGAACACACAGACAATTAAGGCAAGTTAATGCATGAGACATATGAGCATAATAACCATAGAACATGGCATGCAACAGAGTTCTGTGAAGTTGTAACATAACAGAGGAAGTAATCCACTTTTAGGGGCAGGTGTTCAGGGAAGTTTCAACAGTGATGACATTCAACAAACACTTGCAAAACCAAATAACAAAAGATATGCTTCATTTTACTTTACATATGAAATGAGAGTATTAAGTCTGAAAGTGCTACAGTAATTTGCTACCATGAGATAAGCTCGCTTGAGAGCGAAACCAAAACAAGAGGAATGCCAGAGCAGGACCAGAGAAACTAAGCCAAGTCCTTGATGATTTCAGACTGGATGAAGCCCCAGATGAAGTTCAAGGACAAGACCTAATCATGCCCTTTACTGTGTAGCCAGTCTGAATTTGGTTTTCTGTCACTTGCAATATAAGTATACAGAGGAATCTCAGCGAATTCTTTGAAAAAAACCAAAGCATTTGTTTTTTCAGTGTACAGGGGCACTATTGGTATTCTGGAAGGGACAATTCTTGTTTTGCGGGCAAACATCACAGGACACTTGGTATATCTCGTCTCTACCAGACCCACAGATTTCCAAACACCACTCATCTTCAAGAAGAACCACAGGTCTATTCCCTGTTAGTTGCTACCTGTATCCATTCCTCACAGTGCACGCGTAAATGTTCTTAACAACAACCTTAAAAGAACTGGGATATACCACTCAAATATACTAATTTTATATAGTAATCCATTTTAATTAGTCATTCATGATTATCTAAATGACTGATTCAGTCCTAAGTACAGCTTATACCTGCTCTTGAGATAAGCAGTGCTTTAAGAATGCCACTACTATCTGAAAATTCTCATTCATTTAAGCTTACTTCTCCATACAATATTATCAATATATGTCACTGACAATGTTGGTTATCTTCCCTGTAGCCATTCATCTAATTTCTTCCTAGACTGAAATGCTAGTCCAAAATGAAATCTGATACAGGCTTTCTGTAAAAGGTTTACTTGCCTCATCAAGAGATGAGAGGGCAAACTTCCTCCCGTCTTTGGTGGTTGTGTCAGAATGTGAGGCCTGGAGCAGAAAGAGAAACATGCAACTATGAAAGGATAAACCTGAGCACAAAGGTCGCCACACTACAGATAAAGATGGAAAGCACTTGGATTCAATCTAGAGGGGAAGCCAGTCTGAGCAGGAACCCAAATGGGAGGGCAGTTTAGAGGAAACGGAAACACAGAACCTCTGTGCTGACTGAGGACTGAGGACTGAGCAAAGCAAACCTTATGCACAAACTGCCCTTTAAACTAATCCTACCTATGCCTTTGCCAATTACCTGAGCTAATACACTTCTTCTGTTTTTAAATCCTATTTGCATCCTAACTGATACAGGAAACAGCTATGTTTAGGGGAAAGAGCAAAATCGAGACACTGCAGGGAATGTAAAGAAACTTTCAGACATAAGAGAATCAGGAACTATAAAGCCAAGAAACAAGAAATCAGATCATTTCATTCCTATGGAGTATATTTCAGAAGCGGTCTAAGAAAACCATGGATGATTGAGATAAGGCCGTTAGCTTTGGTAATTAGATCATCAAGATGACTTTTTAAAAACCAATTTCGGTGCTGCGATGGTAAGGGAAGTCAGAGTGCAAAGGAAAGAATAATTTACACTTTTAAGAACTCCATAATGCACCAAACCCTTGGAAAGACATGTAACGTGTGTTAAACTCCGTCGATTACAACTCTGTGAGGTAAGTATAACATTCTGTGGTGTCCTTAGTCGCTCAGTCTTGTCCGACTCTTTGTGACCCCATGGACTATAGCCCACCAAGCTCCTCTGTCCATGCTGACTCTCCAACAAGAATACTGCATTGGGTTGCCATGTCTTCCTCGTATAACATTCTACTTTACAGACAAAGAACACAGCCTGAGTAGTAAGTTGCCCACAGTCTCACAGACAGTAACTGGTTTCAGTAGACTTCAAAATCAGATCTTTGAAGCTTAAAAGTAAATGTCCTTCCTACTATACCCCTTCATGGATCACAGACTCGTCGTGGTGAAGGGGCTTGTGTAACTCAGTGAAGCCATGGGCCATGCCGTGCGGGCCAGCCAAGACAGACGGGTCCTGGTGAAGAGTTCCGACAAAACGTGGCCCACTGGAGGAGGGAACGGCAAACCACTCCAGCAGTCCTGCTGCGAGAACCCCACGAACAGCATGAGGCAGAAAAATAAGACACCGAAGATGAGCACCACAATCAAAAGGTGTCCAATATGCTCCTGGGGAAGAGTGGAGGGCAGTCGTTAGTTCCAGAAAGAATGAAGTGGCTGGACCAAAGCGGATATGACGCTCAGTTGTGTGGATGTGTCTGATGGTTAAAGTCAAGTCCGACGCTGTAAAGAGCTATTACTCTTTTTTTACATGGGAACCTGGAACGGCAGGTCCGTGAATCAAGGCAAATTGGATGTGGTGAAGCAGATGGCAAGAATGAACATCTTAGGAATCACTGAACTAATATGGATGAGAATGGGCGAATTTAATTCAGATGACTGTTATATCTACTACTGTGGGCTCGAATCCCTTAGGAGAAAGGAAGTAGCCCTTAATAGTCAACAAGAGTTCTAAATGCAGTACTTGGGTGCAACCTCAGGAAAAAAAAAATAATCTAAGTTCATTTCCAAGGCAAACTGTTCAATATCAGTGTTATCTTAAGTCTCTGCCCCAACCACTAATGCCAAAGAAGCTGAAGCTGAACAGTTCTATGAAGTAGAACTGCTGTAGTTCTCGAACTACACCTTCTAGAACAAACACCAAAAAAAAAAAAAAAAAAAAAAAAAAGATGTCCTTTTCATCACAGGGGATTGGAATACAAAATAGGAAGCCAAGAGACACCCAGAATAATGGGCAAGTTTTGCCTTGGAGGGCAAAAGCAGGGCAAAGGCTAACAGAGTTTTGTCAAAAGAACACGCTGGTCATAGCAAACACCCTTTTCCAACAACCAAGAGACAGCTATACACACGGACATCACCAGATGGTCAATACCAAAATCAGATTATGTTCTTTGCAGCTGAAGATGGAAAAGCTCTACACAGACAGCAAAAAGAAGACCTGGAGCTGTCTGTGGCTCAGGTCGTGAGCTCCTAATAGCAAAATTCAGGTTTAAAGTGAAGAACATAGGGAAAACGACTAGGTCATTTAGATATGACCTAAATTAAATCCCTTATGATTATACAGTGGAGGTGACAAATGGATTCGAGATGAGATCTGGTAGAGAAAGTGTCTACCAGATTCATAAAACTGAAAGAGGTTCATATATGAGTTTATTGAAAAAGATTCATATGTTTTATATGAGTTTATATACGAGGTTCATCACTGGAAAGAGGTTCGTAACATTGTATAGGAGGCAGTGACCAAACTAGTCCAAGAAAAAGAAATGCAAGAAGCTTAAGTGATTGTCTGAGGAGACATTAGAAAGAGCTGAGGAAAGGAGAGAAGTGAAAGGCAAGGGAGAAAGGGAAAGATATACTCAACTGAGTGCAGAGATCCAGAGAATACCAAGAAGAGATAAGAAACCCTTCTTAAGTGAACAATGCAAAGAAAACAACACAATGGGAAAGACTAGAGATCTCTTCAAGAAAACTGGAGGCATCAAGGGAACATTTCATGCAAGGATGGACACCATAAAGGACAGAAATGGTACGCACCTAATAGAAGGAAAAGATATCAAGAAGAGGTGGCACGAATACACAGAGAACAGTACACCAGTCACTGTGGTCACTCACCCAGAGCCAGACATCCTGGAGCGTGAAGTCAAGGGGGCCTTAGGGAACATTACTACCAACAAAGCTAGTGGAGGTGACGGAATCCCAGTTGAGCTATTTGAAATTCTAAAGGATGATGCTGTTAAAGTGTTGCACTCAATATGTCAACAAATTTGGAAAACTCAGTAGTGGCTACAAGACTGAAAAAGGTCACAGTTTTCATTCCAATCCCAAAGAAAGGTAATGTCAAAGAATGTTCAAACTACCATACAACGGCACTCATTTCACATGCTAACAAGGTTACGCTCAAAATCCTTCAAGCTAGGCTTCAAAAGAATGTGAACCTAGAACTTTCAGATGTACAAGCTAGGTTTTGAAAATGCAGAGGAACCAGGGAGCAAACTGCCAACATTTGTTCGATTATAGAGAAAGCAACAGAATTCCAGAAAAACGTCTGCTTCTGCTTCATTGACTGCGCTAAAGCCTTTGAATGTGTGGATCGTAACAAACTGTGGAAAATTCTTAAAGAAACACCAGTACCAGACCACCTTACCTGCCTCCTGAGAAACCTGTATGCAGGTCAAGAAGCAAGTTAGAATCGGACATTGAACAACTGACTGGGAAAGAGTTATAATAAAGCTGTATCTTGTCACCCTGCTTATTTAACTTCTACGCAGAGTACATCATGAGAAACACTGGGTTGGATGAAGCACAAGCTGGAATCAAGACTGCTGGGAGAAATATCAATAACCTCAGATATGAAGATGATATCACTCTAAGGGCAGAAAGTGAAGAGAAACTAACGAGCCTTTTGATAAGGGTTAAAGAAGAGCATGACAAAGTTGGCTTGAAACTCAGCATTCAGAAAACTAAGATCATGGCATCTG
Organism: Muntiacus reevesi; assembly: GCF_963930625.1. Classification (NCBI taxonomy): domain Eukaryota; kingdom Metazoa; phylum Chordata; class Mammalia; order Artiodactyla; family Cervidae; genus Muntiacus; species Muntiacus reevesi. The sequence goes on along the minus strand of NW_027077807.1, from coordinate 839,314 downwards.
GTCCCATCACTTCATGGGAAATAGATGGGGAAACAGTGGAAACAGTGTCAGACCTTTATTTTGGGGGGCTCCAAAATCACTGTGGATGGTGACTGCAGCCATGGAATTAAAAGATGCTTGCTCCTTGGAAGAAATGCTATGACAAACCTCAACAACATACTAAAAAGCAGAGACATCACTTTGCCGACAAAGGTCCGTCGAGTCGAGGCTATGGTTTTTCCAGTGGTCATGTATGGATGTGAGAGTTGGACCATAAAGACTGAGTGTCAAAGAATTGAGAATTGTGGTGCTGGGGAAGGCTCTTAAGCGTCCTGGGACTGCAAGAAGATCAACCAATCCTAAAGGAAATCAACCCTGAATATTTACTGGAAGCACTGATGCTGAAGCTGAAGCGCCAATACTTTGGCCACCTGATGCGAAAAGCCAACTCACTGGAAAAGACCCTGATGCTAGGAAAGACTGAAGCCAAAAGGAGAAGGAGGTGGTAGAGGATGAGATGGCTAGGTAGTGTCACCGACTCAATGAACATAAATTTGAGCAAACCCCAGGAGGTAATGGAGGACAGAGGAGCCTGCCATGCTGCAGTTCTTGGTGTTGCAAAGAGTTGGACACAACTGAGCGACTGAACAACAACTACACCAGGCTCCTAGGATTAAAGAATAAAAATACAGTGGCACAGCAGGCTCAAAATTCAGACTGGCTTCTGTGAGCTGCACAGCACACAGCACGGTGTTTGGCAGCCCTGGCAAAGGTATATTTAAGCATGCATGGAGGCTAGAGAGGGCAAAACTTAAAAAGGAGTGATCATGGATAATTACTGAGAAAGAAAGATAAAGAGGGATGATCATGGACACATCTGGAGAAGGTTGCTCTTGAAGGAAAGGAAGGACAATTCCTTCTTTTCAGAGAAGAGTAAATAAAGAAATGATATCAGGATAGAAAAGATTATACCTCAGATGCTTGAGATTTTTCTCAGGAAAGGAAAAGATCAAGTTATTTGCTATAAACACTTTCATGAAGTAAGACAAAAAAAAACCCCTCACAATCGACATTATAGATCTGGAGGATAACAGAACACTAACTGGTATGAAAACAATCCAAAATCCTCACACAACTGTCTCTTGTATCCTTCAGGGATCAAGATAGTGATTAGGCCTGTTCAGAACTGGGCACTAGAAAGATAAATTGACATAAAGTTAAGTATTCTAAGGTATCAATGATGGGCTGGTAAAAACTGATGACCATGGGATCCTGGTGACTAGGGGAGGCAAATGAAAAGAGCAGTAGGCTAAAGAATTGAATGAATAGACACAAAGACGGAAGGGTTCCTAAAGACAGGAAGAGGGGAAGAAAGAGAGAGAGAAATCGGGTTCCATAAGTGTGGAAGAGTGCTTGTTTGTGGTCAGACAGGTCTTGACACAATGCCTCAGGCAATGAGCTACTGCCTAGGGCTGAGCACTACCCCGTCAGCTAAAAGCACAGAATTGAGAGACAAGTGCCTGTAAAAACACGCAGTCCTCGGGTGCAGGAAACAAACAGGCTTACCTGGTGGCGCTAGTGGTAAAGAACCCACCTGCCAACGCAGGAGACAGAAGAGATGTGGCTCTGATCCCTAGGTCGGGAAGGTCCTGTGGAGGAGGAAATGGCAACCTGCTCCAATATTCGTGGCTGGAGAAGTCCCATGGACAGAGGAGTCTGGCTGTCCTGTGGAGACTGCAAGAAGATGGACGTGACTGAAGCGACTTAGCATAGCACAGCAACAAACAAGTGAATGAATCTGCCCGTACAGGAATCAAACACTTAAAATATCTCCTCTCCTTTTAAAATGAACAATTCTATCTCCAAATTTAAGAAATTCATCAAGAGGCTAAAAGTCTACAATAAAGGTTAAGGCAGATGTGTGTCAGGAGGTAGAACAAAAAGTTAAATCTGTCAGGCCAATTGTAACCCACCTGTTAAAAGACTTTTAGCATAAATTTCCAATAAGGCAACAACAGTCTGTGCTTTAGAAACTCTGGAGAGCACCTAGCATGGCTTCAAAAAAAGGATATCACTCAATTTAATTTTAAAAGCTCCACCCATTGCAATCTCAGTGGATACACTACCATTTATACTCATAGCTTCATTTTTCACCATTCTGCTGCTCTTGACACATTATCCAATTACAGGAAAAAATTGGGAAAAATCAGACATGGCAACCTCCACTACCACATCCCTCCTTCAGTTTGCACTTTTTACACCATTAATTCTGACTACTCTTGCCCTAGTAATAAATGAAGAAGAAATGACACTGGCACAACCTAAATTTTGCAGAAAATATCAAGTACAAGAAAGATTGCCAAGTAGTACTAATAACAATTGAGAACCCAAGAAATTTGAGAAGTTTCAAGTTTAAAAAGCGTTTTCTCCATTTCAGTCCTTTCCAAATAAAACAAAGGGCTTGGACAACACAAGATTGTGAAGCTTCAACGGACGATTTAGCCTAACAGTGAATAAAAGAATCACTAAAATCGCTTATCCTTTCTTGGGCTATTACATTTCTTACCCTCACAAAGCCTTCTTTTAAAACCAGGACCACTTCTCAATTCTTTCCCTGGATCTAGTATACATATGTCCCTCCGTCCGCCCCCCCCCCCTCCAAAAAAAGGTTAGAGGCCAAAGACTCGCTGTAATCAGAAAAGGATTAATTTAGATGAAGAATCACTTGCCGTCACTGGCACCATTCCTCAAAACCATCAAAGTCTCCTGGGGGCTGGATCCCCCCGACAAGATGAACAAAATCCACTGGCGTCTGGATAGCAAGCTTTTCTCTGTAAGTCTATAAGCCTGGGAAAGCTTTCCAGACAGTTAAAAAGACTTCTCAAGGAAGCAAAAGGTCGAGACCAGGAAGATGGGGAGGTGACTAAAACAGGCAGACGATCCACCCACCTAACGCAAAGGAGGGACCGCTTGCAAGGGCTGACGCTTCAGCAGGAGGCAGGAAAGGTTGCGGAGGGCGGCCGGCGCTGCGACCCCCGGCCCCTGCGTGGGAATGGAGGGCACGCAAAGTCAGGGGCCAGCCGGAGGCCTGGAGCGGGGCGCGGAGAGGGGGCGGGACGTGGAGACAAAGCAGCGGTGGACTCCGGCTGAACACCACCAGGGTCTGAGCCACGGCGGGGCAAAGCCGAGAAAGCTTTGCCCCAAGAGGAGACACCGAAGCTTGCAGCTTCACCCACCTGCCAGACGCTCGCCCCGCGGACAGAAGCACGGACGCAGCCCGGGCGCTTCCTCTCCTGCCCGACACAGCCCCTGCCGCCGCCGGAGCTCCGGACCCGACAGCACAGGGCGGTAGCGAAGTAGGCAAAGCGGCGACCGCACTCGAGCAGACGGGGGTGTACGTAGGGGGCGCCGGGGGGCTCGGGAAGGCAGCTCTGTACTTGACCTTCCTCACCGGTGGCCAACGGCGCTCCCTGGGAACAGCATCCCGCCTCGGCCCGCTGCAGCGGCCGGGCTTCCTGCGGCCACAAACCGCCCCCGCGCTACTCGGCCGCCGCCATCTTGTCGGAGGCGGGAAAGACCGCACTGCGCAGGCGCGCGCCGACGCTGCCGGCTCCCCGCCATAACGCGCAGGCGCGGGGGGCGCTTCCCACCCCACCCCCCACCCCCACCCGCCGAGGCCGTCTTCCGCAAAGCCGTCTGCTCCCTCGCACGGGTGCTGCCAGGCTTAGTGGCCAGCCACAAACTGCACCGCAGCCGAGTTAATAGACCCTTCTGCGCACCTCACAGTCAGTCATTGTGTAAAACCCTATCTGTGTGCCAGGTCCCGGGACAGGCGCTGGTGAAAGATTAGTAAAACGCGGCTTCAGCGCTAACTGCCACTGCTGCTAAAACGCTTCAGTTGAGTCCGACTCTGTGCCACCCCATAGATGGCAGGTCACCAGGCTCCCCGGTCCCTGGGATTCTCCAGGCAAGAACACTGGAGTGGGTTGCCATTTCCTTCTCCAATGCATGAAACTGAAAGTGAACTCGCTCAGCCCTGTCCGACTCTTAGCAACCCCATGGAATGCAGCCCACCAGGTTCCTCCGTCCATGGGATTTTCCAGATGAGAGTATTGGAGTGGGGTGCCATCACCTTCTCCGTCCAGTGCTAAAGGTGTTCCTAATCTAGTGAAAAAGGACGGGGATGAACGAGTGATTTCCACAATTCTTGTTTGTTACCTGCACGCCACCTTCGCTCTCTTGCCCCTTTGATTTTAATAACTGAAAACATACCTCTTCCAGGAAGTCCTTACTCTCACACAATTTGGTTAGTTCTTTTCTAATACCTCGCCTTACCTCTTTAAGCTTTATTTCATTCATTGTAAATTCAACAAGTACTATTTGAGTTTCATTTATATTCTAGATATGCTTCTAGGTTATAGCAATAAGAAATATAAACTCATGGGACTTCTATTTTAGGGGAGAGTATAAAACAAACAAACAAAAAAAAACAAACTTCAAACAATCAACGAAATAACGTTTGATAGTGGTGAGGGATGGGAAGAGGAAAAAACCACCAAAAGTTAATGTTGGGTGAGGGGTGGTAATTAGCGATCTCTCTCCAGAGATGACACTTGATCTGAGGCCTTACTGACCACTGGGGCCAGAAGCTATGAGAATCATCCAGGCAGAGCGTTCTAGACAGAAGAACAGCAAATGCAGCAAACCTCTCATTCTTGAGGTGGGAGTGAGACCAGCACATAAAGGACAGAAAGACTAGGTGATGTGGACACCTGGGGAGTATATGTGGGGTGCGGGGGGGGAGACAGGGGCAGTTTAGGTGGGACATTGAGGCCATGGTAAGAAACTGGATTTTTACCTCATGGCAGCCCTTCCATCTTGCTGACACTGCCAGAACTCCTCCTCAAACACTTCTAGCTCCTGACTGCCTCGCTGGACATGCTGATTCCACTGTCTTGAAGACACTTGCTCTTGTTCTTTACACATCTAGCTTCTCATCTTTCAGGTTTCAGTTTAAATGTCACCTCAGAAAGGCCATCCTTCCTAAACTAAGTATCCCACCTGCCCTTTCATTAGTCTCCATCATTGCACCTGATCATTTCTTTATGGGCACTGAACATATTTTTCAATTATATATTCATTGCTTCTTCACCATTCAGTTCACTAAACTGACTCCACCAGGGAGGGAAGATGTTTCACTTACTAGTGAATACTCCATGCCTAGCACCATGCCTGGCATGAATGATCACTCAATATGTGTTTGCTGTTTTTAGGAATGTCGAGTTTGTCAGCACTTAAGTAGCCAGGGGTATACTACATTGTTTCACACTGGTTTTTAAAAAATAATGCAAATCATTTCCTGTTTATATACCCTCTGCTAGATTATAAATAAGAACTTTGGCAGAGAGAGAGAGAGGAAGAGAATGAGATGAAGAGTAGGTGAGGGGTAGTGGGCAAAGATTGTATTTTGCATATATTTGAAGGGCTGGGAGGTGGAAGGCTTCGATTTAGTGAAGCACCTGTTACATGTGTCCTGCGTTTGGCTTAATTGTCACTACAGCCTTGCGAGGTAGTTTTCCTTAGTTTCATACATAGCAAACTTGAGAGAGATTAAGTAACTTGCCTAAGGTCCTACATTAAGAGACAGTGCCAACCATAAAGTTCATGCCCTTCCTTTCGAGAGAAACTGGATTTTGAGATGGGTTTGTTTGGTGATTTGATTCTGTGTCATTAGCAGGCTTTTATTAGCCATTTCAGCCACTGCCATTTAAGAATCCCAATCATACTGCTTTTCTTGTATAGGATCTCAACAAAGGGCCTGATGTGAAATTGCTGTGATTTTTTTTCTTTTGGACTATGGCAGGGTTCATTTTACCATTCCCTCTTCATGTCTTTTTAAAATTTGTATTTCTTTTTACTAATAATATGTACACGTTTGATCAAAGGAAAAGAGGAGATATAGAAAAATGGGTGCATTTCCTAAATGCTAGCTGCATCCCCTTGGTTAGGCTTGTTATTTTATGACTCTTTCATCTAGGTCCCAAGTAATACTTTAGACATCAAAGACAGTTCTCTGGCAAAGAGTGACAGCCTCATCACAACAATCACTTCTCCCATTTGCTCATCAAAATTATACACCATCATTTCCCTCCAAACAGGATAGCTGGGGGAAACTATGAGAAAGAATAGGGCTGCTATCCTGCATCCAGGGCCATTCAGCCTTTATATGAAGGCATTCAGTTTCTTTAATATCATTAACTCATGATAGCATACACCGGTCAATCAAAGCCAGTTAGTCCATAAGCAAACCAAATAGTAGCTGGATAAACACACTTAAAAAGTTTCTTTGTTCTTCTACCCCCACTATAGTAGGACTCCATCTTGGAATAAATTCTGGAATCAAGGCAATGTCTTTGGTTTCTGTGAGATGCTCTCCTCATGGTTAGCATCTGTTGTTGGTTGAATATTCTCCCACTCCTCAAAAGATATGTTGAATTCCTCACCTCAAGTACTCAACAATATGAACTTATTTGGAAATAGGATCATTGCCGATATAATTAAGTTCAAATGAGGCCATACTGGAGTAGGTGGACCCCTAATCCAATAACTAGTGTCCTTCTAAGAAGTCAGCCAAATGGAGGAAGAGACACACGGGGAGAAGGCTGTTTGATGGCAAAGGCAAAGATTGGTGTCGTGCACCTGCAAGCCGAGGAACACCAAAGACTGCTGGCCAGCCACCAATACTGAGGAAGAGGCAAGTGAGGATTTCTCTACAGATTTCAGGGGAAACACACTCGTGTCAACAACTTGATATCAAATGTAGAGGCTCCAAAACTGTGAGACAGTAAATATCCATTGTTTTAAGCTACCCAGTTCATGGCAATATGTTATAGGGTCCTTAAAATCTAATACACCGCACTTTCTCTTTGTGTGTGTCTGTGTGTGTGTGTGTGTGTCTGTGTGTGTGTGTGTGGACGTGAAGTAAAGGAAAGAGACTGTCAGGGCTTGAAGCAGAGGAAAGAGATGGGGATGGGCTTCCCACTCCTGTATTCTTTCTGGCAAAACCCTATGGGTAAGGGAGCGTGATGGGCAATAGCCTATGGGGTACCAAAGAGTCTCAGATGTCTGCTAAGTGATGATTTAGCAGGCACACATGCATGCAAAATATCATTTAAGCCTGTGGCGCTGAAATGCAGCTAGTGATGCATTACTGGAGTTTGTTGCCATGCCCTCCTCCAAGGGATCTTCCAACCCAGAAATCAAACCCAGGTCTCTTGCATTACAGGCGGATTCTTTACCATCTGAACCACCAAGGAAGCACTCAGTTCAGTTCAATTCAGTTGCTCAGTCATGTCCGAATCTTTGCTACACCATGGACTGCAGCCCACCAGGTTCCTCCGTCCATGGGATTTTCCAAATGAGAGTATTGAAGTGCGGTGCCATCGCCTTCTCCGTCCAGTGCTAAAGGTGTTCCTAATCTAGTGAAAAAGGACGGGGATGAACGAGTGACTTCCACAATTCTTGTTTGTTACCTGCACGCCACCTTTGCTCTCTTGCCCCTTTGATTTTAATAACTGAAAACATACCTCTTCCAGGAAGTCCTTACTCTCACACAATTTGGTTAGTTCTTTTCTAATACCTCGCCTTACCTCTTTAAGCTTTATTTCATTCATTGTAAATTCAACAAGTACTATTTGAGTTTCATTTATAGTCTAGATATGGTTCTAGGTTATAGCAATAAGAAATATAAACTCATGGGACTTCTATTTTAGGGGAAAGTATAAAACAAACAAACAAAAAAACAAACTTCAAAAAATCATCGAAATAACGTTTGATAGTGGTGAGGGATGGGAAGAGGAAAAAACCACCAAAAGTTTATGCTGGGTGAGGGGTGGTAATTAGCGATCTCTCTCCAGAGATGACACTTGATCTGAGGCCTGACTGACCACGGGGGCCAGAAGCTATGAGAGTCATCCAGGCAGAGCGTTCTAGACAGAAGAACAGCAAATGCAGCAAACCTCTCATTCTTGAGGTGGGAGTGAGACCAGCACATAAAGGACAGAAAGACTAGGTGATGTGGACACCTGGGGAGGATATGTGGGGGAGTGCGGGGGGGGACAGGGGCAGTTTAGGTGGGACATTGAGGCCATGGTAAGAAACTGGATTTTTACCTCATGGCAGCCCCTCCATCTGGCTGACACTGCCAGAACTCCTCCTCAAACACTTCTAGCTCCTGACTGCCTCGCTGGACATGCTGATTCCACTGTCTTGAAGACACTTGCTCTTGTTCTTTACACATCTAGCTTCTCATCTTTCAGGTTTCAGTTTAAATGTCACCTCAGAAAGGCCATCCTTCCTAAACTAAGTATCCCACCTGCCCTTTCATTAGTCTCCATCATTGCACTTGATCATTTCTTTATGGGCACTGAACATATTTTTCAATTATATATTCATTGCTTCTTCACCATTCAGTTCACTAAACTGAACTCCACCAGGGAGGGAAGATGTTTCACTTACTAGTGAATACTCCATGCCTAGCACCATGCCTGGCATGAATGATCACTCAATATGTGTTTGCTGTTTTTAGGAATGTCGAGTTTGTCAGCACTTAAGTAGCCAGGGGTATACTACATTGTTTTACACTGGCTTTTAAAAATAAATGCAAATCATTTCCTGTTTATATACCCTCTGCTAGATTATAAATAAGAACTTTGGCAGAGAGAGAGAGAGAGAGAGAGAGGAAGAGAATGAGATGAAGAGTAGGTGAGGGGTAGTGGGCAAAGATTGTATTTTGCATATATTTGAAGGGCTGGGAGGTGGAAGGCTTCGATTTAGTGAAGCACCTGTTACATGTGTCCTGCGTTTGGCTTAATTGTCACTACAGCCTTGCTAGGTAGTTATCCTTAGTTTCATACATAGCAAACTTGAGAGAGATTAAGTAACTTGCCTAAGGTCCTACATTAAGAGACAGTGCCAACCATAAAGTTCATGCCCTTCCCTTCGAGAGAAACTGGATTTTGAGATGGGTTTGTTTGGTGATTTGATTCTGTGTCATTAGCAGGCTTTTATTAGCCATTTCAGCCACTGCCATTTAAGAATCCCAATCATACTGCTGTTCTTGTATAGGATCTCAGCAAACGGCCTGATGTGAAATTGCTGTCATTTTTTTTTTTCTTTTGGACTCTGGCAGGGTTCATTTGACCATTCCCTCTTCATGTCTTTTTAAAATTTGTATTTCTTTTTATTAATAATGTGTACACATTTGATCAAAGGAAAAGAGGAGATACAGAAAAATGGGTGCATTTCCTAAATGCTAGCTGCATCCCCTTGGTTAGGCTTGTTATTTTATGACTCTTTCATCTAGGTCCCAAGTAATACTTTAGACATCAAAGACAGTTCTCTGGCAAAGAGTGACAGCCTCATCACAACAATCACTTCTCCCATTTCCTCATCAAAATTATACACCATCATTTCCCTCCAAACAATATAGCTGGGGGAAACTATGAGAAAGGATAGGGCCGCTATCCTGTATCCAGGGCCATTCAGGCTTTATATGAAGGCATTCAGTTTTTTTAATATCATTAAATCATGATAGCATACACCTGTCAATCAAACCCCGTTAGTCCATAAGCAAACCAAATAGTAGGTGGGAATACATACTTTAAAAGTTTCTTCGATCTTCTATCCCCACTGTAGTAGGACTCCTTCTTGGAATAAATTCTGGAATCAAGGCAATGTCTTTGGTTTCTGTGGGATGCTCTCCTCATGGTTACCATCTGTTGTTGGTTGAATATTTTCCCACTCCTCAAAACATATGTTGAATTCCTAACCTCAAGTACTCAATAATATGAGCTTATTTGGGAATAGGATCATTGCCGATGTAATTAAGTTCAAATGAGGCCATACTGGAGTAGGTGGACCCCTAATCCAATAACTAGTGTCCTTCTAAGAAGTCAGCCAAATGGAGGAAGAGACACACGGGGAGAAGGCTGTTTGATGGCAAAGGCAAAGATTGGTGTCATGCAACTGCAAGCCAAGGAATACCAAAGACTGCTGGCCAGCCACCAAAACTGAGGAAGAGGCAAGTGAGGATTTCTCTACAGATTTCAGGGAAACACAGTCGTGTCAACAACTTGATATCAGATTTAGAGGCTCCAAAACTGTGAGACAATAAATATCCATTCTTTTAAGCTACCCAGTTCATGGCAATTTGTTATAGCGGCCTTAAAGTCTAAAACACCCCACTCTCTCTTCGTGTGTGTGTGTGTGTGTGTGTGTGTGTGTGTGTGTGTGTGTGTGTGTGTGTGTGTGTGTGTGTGTGTGTGTGTGTGTGTGTGTGTGTGTGTGTGTGTGTGTGTGTGTGTGTGTGTGTGTGTGTGTGTGTGTGTGTGTGTGTGTGTGTGTGTGTGTGTGTACGTGAAGTAAAGGAAAGTGACTGTCAGGTCTTGAAGCATAGGAAAGAGATGGGGATGGGCTGCCCACTCAGTATTCTTTCTGGCAAAACCCCATGGGCAAAGGAGCGTGATGGGCAATAGCCCATGGGGTACCAAAGAGTCTGAGATGTCTGCTAAGTGATGACTTAGCAGGCACACATGCATCCAAATTATCATTTAAGCCTGTGGCGCTGAAATGCAGCTAGTGATGCATTACTGGAGTGGGTTGCCATGCCCTCCTCCAAGGGATCTTCCAACCCAGGGATCAAACCCAGGTCTCTTGCATTACAGGTGGATTCTTTACCATTTGAGCCACCAAGGAAGCACTCAGTTCAGTTCAATTCAGTTGCTCATCATGTCCGAATTTTTGCTACCCCATGGTCCATCAACAAGTGGTGGAGTTTTCTCAAACTCATGACCACTGAGTTGGTGGTGTCATCCAACCATCTCATCCTCTGTTATCCCCTCCTCTTCCTGCCTTCAACCTTTGCCAGCACCAGGGTCTTTTCATATTAGTCAGCTCTTCAGATCAGGTGGCCAAAGTATTGGAGTTTGAGCTTCAAAATCAGCTCTTCCAATGAATATTCAGGACTGATTTCCTTTAGGATGGACTGGTTGGATCTCCTTGCAGTCCAAGTGACTCTCAAGAGTCTTCTCCAACATCACAGTTCCAAAGCATCAATTCTTTGGTGCTAAACTTTCTTTATAGTCCAACTCTCACATCCATACATGACTACTGGGAAAACCATAGCCTTGACTAGACAGACCTTTGCTGGCAAAGTAATGTCTCTGTTTTTTAATATGCTGTCTAGCTTGGTCATAATTTTCATCCAAGGAGTAAGCATCTTTTAATTTCTTGGCTGTAGTCACCATCTGCAGTGATTTTGGAGCCCAGAAAGATAAAGTCTACCACTGATTCCACTGTTTCCCCATCTATTTGCCATGAAATCATGGGACCGGATGCCATGAACTTTGTTTTCTGAGTGTTGAGCATTAAGCCACCTTTTTCACTCTCCTCTTTCACTTTCATCAAGAGGCTCTTTAGTTCTTCTTCACTTTCTGCCACAAGGAGGGTGTCATCTGCATATCTGATGTTATTGATATTTCTCCCAGGAATCTGGATTCCAGCTTATGCTTCATCCAGCCCAGGGTTTCTCATGATGTACTCTGCATATAAGTTAAATAAGGAGGGTGACAAGATACAGCCTTGACGTACTCCTATTCCTATTTGGAACCAGTCTGTTGTTCCATGTCAGTTCTAACTGTTGCTTCCTGACCTGCATACAGCTTTCTCAACAGGCAAGTCAAGTGGTCTGGCATTCCCGTCTCTTTCAGAATTTTCCAGTTTGTTGTGGTCCACACTGTCAGAGGCTTTGGCATAGTCAGTAGAGCAGAAATAGATGTTTTTCTGGAACCCTCTTGCCCTTGTGACGATCCAGCAGATGTTGGCAATTTGATCTCTGGTTCCTCTGCCGTTTCTAAAACCAGCTTCAACATCTGGAAGTTCATGGTTCACGTATTGTTGAAGCCTGGCTTGGAGAATTTTGAGCATTACTTTACTAGTGTGTGAGATGAGTGCAATTGTGCAGTACTTTGAGCATTCTTTGGCATTGCCTTTCTTAAGGATTGGAATGAAAACTGACCTTCTTCAGTCCTGTGGCCACTCAATTTGCTGGCCTACTGAGTGCAACACTTTGACAGCATCATCTTTTAGGATTTGAAGTAGCTCAGCTGGAATTCCATCACCTCCACTAGCTCTGTTCATAGTGATGCTTCCTAAGGCCCACTTGACTTCACATTCCAGGATGTCTGGCTCTAGGTGAGTGAGCACACCAAGGTGGTTATCTGTGTTGTGAAGATCTTTTTTTGTACAATTCTTCTGTGTATTCTCGCCACCTCTTCTTAACATCTTCTGCTTCTGTTAGGTAAATACCATTTCTGTCCTTTATTGAGCCCATCTTTGCAAGAAATATTCCCTTGGTATCTCTGATTTTCTTGAAGTCATCTCTAGTCTTTCCCATTCTATTGTTTCCCTCTGTTTCTGTGCACTGATCATTGAGGAAGACTGCCTTATCTCTCTTTGCTATTCTTTGGAACTCTGCATTCAAATTGGTGTATCTTTCCTTTTCTTGTTTGCTTGTGACTTCTCTTCTTTCCTCAGCTATTTGTAAAGCCTCCTCAGAGAGCTATTTTGCCTTTTTGCATTTCTTTTTCTTGGGGATGGTCTTGATCCCTGTCTTCTGTACAATGTCATGAACCTCCGTCCATAGTTCATGAGGCACTCTGTCTGTCAGATCTAGTTCCTTAAATCTATTTCTCACTTCCACTGTATAGTCACAAGGGATTTGACTTAGATCAACAAAAATTTACAACAAAAGTCACTGTTGTAAAACTGATATCACCCAACACATTAATAGAGCTACATAGAAGAAAAATATTATCATGCCGAAGGTGATGAAAAGACGCCTTAAAAACTCAATGCCCATTCTTACTGAAAATACTGGATATAAAAGCACACTTTTTAAACACAATATATTTCAGACCCACAATAAGCCAGCACCACCCGATGAGGAAATACTAGATATACTATATTACTAGAGTCAGGGAAAGCCCCATTTTTACCACTGTTACTCATTTTTATCAGTCAACACAGAGAATGAAATTAGAAAGGAATACTACTGGTAGGGGTACAATTAAATAACTAGAATATCCAAAAGAACCAACTAAATATTACTACAACAATATAATCTAGTAGTTTAGTCAAGTACAAATCATAAAGGAATCTTTCCTTTATATGTACAAAGAGAAACCAGATAAACGATTAAATGAAAGAAAAGATCTTATCTATAATTTTTAAAAAAACAGGCACAAACTGAATAAAGAGTTCAAAACATGTATGAGAAAAACTATGGAACACTTCTGAGAGACACAAAGGGAGATTTCAACAAATGGAAAGACATATCTTGCTTCTGTACTAAAGATTCAGTAGCATAATGATGTTCTTTCTCCCTGAGTTAATTTTACATGGTCCCTAATAAATATTATATAAATTTTTTATTTTGTTTGCTACAGCTAGACAACTGGAAAGAAAAAACAAGCAAAAAAAAGGGAAAATATGAAGGGAAGAGCAAGAGTATTCCTATGACATATTAAATAATTGCTGCAAAGCCATTATAATTAAAAGAGTACGAAGTCAAATGTACTGTATCAGTAAGCTAATTTCTTAGCTCTTATCATTATACTATGGATATATAAGATGTTAACATTAGGAGAAACTAACTGAAGGGTACATAGGAACTCTCTTATTTTTCTCTTTTATAAGTACAAAGTCATTTAAAAATAAAAAGACTTTAAAAAGCTATGATACTGGCAGATCAACCAAGGGAACACATTTTTTTAAATTCCAGAAGTATATGAAAAGTTAGTCATAGTAAAGGTAGCATCTCAAAGACATGTAAGAAGATGAACTTGAAATAAGTGGCAAGCATATGACCCAGCAATCCCACTTCTGGGCATACACACTGAGGAAACCAGATCTGAAAGAGACACGTGCACCCCAATGTTCATCGCAGCACTGTTTATAATAGCCAGGACATGGAAGCAACCTAGATGCCCATCAGCAGACGAACGGATAAGGAAGCTGTGGTCCATATACACCATGGAATATTACTCAGCCATTAAAAAGAATTCATTTGAATCAGTTCTAATGAGATGGATGAAATTGGAGCCCATTATACAGAATGAAGTAAGACAGAGAGATAAAAACATTACAGCATACTAACACATATATATGGAATTTAGAAAGATGGTAATGATAACCCTATACGCAAAACAGAAAAAGAGACACAGATGTACAGAACAGACTTTTGGACTCTGTGGGAGAAGGCGAGGGTGGGATGTTTCGAGAGAACAGCATCGACACATGTATATTATCTATGGTGAAAGAGATCACCAGCCCAGGTTGCATGCATGAGACAAGTGCTCGGGGCTGGTGCACTGGGAAGACCCAGAGGGATCGGGTGGAGAGGGAGGTGGGAGGGGGGATCGAGATGGCGAACACATGTGTATCCATGGCTGATTCATGTCAATGTATGACAAAACCCACTACAATACTGTAAAGTAATTAGCCTCCAACTAATAAAAATAAATGAAAAATAAATAAATAAATAAGTGGCAAGGGCAGCCATTAGGAAGCATAAGACGGCACCTATCTCTCAAACTGCACATTAGGGTAAGTTATAGAAGAAACAGGGGTTCAAGTGCTAACAACATCACATGGCATTTAAATTACAGAAGAGAGTTGTGTTTGTAATTAAAAATACTTAAATGGAACATACCCTCTTCCAAGGAGGCTATTATAGAGCAACGAACATTTTAATTTCAACTTATTTGTGAAAGGGTAAGGCACATGGAAGGCTTGTTGGACCTCTGAAATGATTATGTCTATTACTACAGTAGGGTTAATAAATCAAGTTCTTAGGTTATATCAAACAAATGGGACAGGTTTTTACTGGGAAAAAAGCATAACTACTTTTAATTAAACAGGATACATCCATGAAGTGGAATATTACACTGGCATTAAAAATGAGGTTGATGTACAAACAAACAAAAAGAAGAGAGAAAACAAGAGAGTATAGATCACTACGTCTCATACTGTTCATCCTGTTTTAGTAAAAAATAAAAGGGTTGTAAAAAGATAAAAATGTCATTGAGAAAAAGTACACTGACTGCCTCTGGAAAGGTCTCAGCTCTGCTGAGAAGATGCCTTCCTTTTCATTGTATACGTTTTTGTAAAGTTTGAAGATCAGAGCAAAAGGTTAGTTTCTTTAAAAGATTGAATATTAGAGACAGACAAGATCCCAAATATATAAAGTGAACACAGTTTAAAGGTGGGGGGAATTGACTCAAGAAAGAAATAGATAATCTTAATAGTTCTACAACTACTGAAAGCTAGAGGAGTTTAAATGTTTCCCCTTTCCTCTGTCCAACACACACAAAAATACCAGATTCAAATGGCTTTATAAACACCTTCTACCAAACATTTGAGAAATGCATCATTCCAACCTTAACAAAATTAAATTATGTCATAGAAGATAATTAGATACAATTGTATTATGTAATTCATGTGGCATTAAGTGAAAATGCAGAATTATCAAATTATTAATACACAAATATTTATAACTAGATAACATATATTATAAATATTTTGTTAAATTATATAAGTTATGATAGTTGTATAATTTATATAATCTAATAATTATATAAATTTATTAAATGACAGTGATCATAATAATTATGAATTAAAGTTAAATACATACTGTATTTGTAATATGATACTATCTAGCCAACTAGCCTTGTCTTTTTTTAAATGAACTATGTATGTGCACAGAGAAGACTGAAAGATCACTAAAATGTCAAGGGTCTTCCCTGGGTGTAGAAATGATAAAAATCGTCATTTTTCTAAATTTTATAACACTTCTACCAACTAACACACATTATTTCTGTATTTTTTCCTCCAAAAGTTAAGTACCTCTAGTTTGGACACAATTTGAAATCATCACATTTGAAGGAGAAGAAAAGTAAGGGAGCCAAAGGCAGATTCAGGTACATATATAAATTGTGGGGGAGCCTTTCTTAATACAAATTAATTCAAAATTGCTAGTGCTACTGCAAAAGGGCACAGGAACTCCAATTAAAGATTACTATTCACATACATAGAAAACTGACACTCAAAGAAATTTCAAGGTTAATTCAGGTCCACCCACAGTGAAGTGGCAAGCCAGTGTTGGTCAAATCCTCATGAGCAGATCATGCTAGACCACCTACCTAGATATACGTACAGTAGGTGCTCTGTATCCTTGGGTTCTCCATTCAACCACTGTGGATTCAACCAGCCACGGGTCAAAAATATACAGAAAAGATCTGGGGAAAGTTCCAAAAGACAAAACTTGCATTTGCCAAGCAGCCTGGCAACTACTTACATAGCACTTACAAGGTTATTATAACAAACCTAGAGACGACTTAAAGTATAATGGGAGGGATATATGTAGACTATATGTAAATACTATACTGTTTTATATTAATAAAAGGGACTTGAGCATCTCTGGGTTTTGATATCCTCCAAGGTCTCAGAACCAACCACTCACAGTTACTAAACGACGACTGTGTTATCTCCCAGAGCAGCTTGTTTCTCCTTCAGAGTCTCATGATTCCTAAAAAGTTACGTGTTCAGTTTGCATTCCCACCAACAGTGTAAGAGGGTTCCCTTTCCTCCACACTCTCTCCAGCACTTATTGCCTGCAGACTCTTGGATAGCACCCATTCTGACTAGCGTGACATGGTACCTCATTGTGGTTTTGATTTGCATTTCTCTGATAATGAGTGATGTTGAGCATCTTTTCATGTGTCTGTTAGCCATCTGTATGTCTTCTTTGGAGAAATGTCTGTTTAGTTCTTTGGCCCATTTATTGATTGGGTCTTTTCTTGTTCTGGAACTGAGCTGCAGGAGTTGCTTGTATGTTTTTGAGATTAATTCTTTGCGAGTTGCTTTGTTTGCTATTATTTTCTCTCATTCTGAAGGCTGTCTTTTCACTGTTGGTGGGAATGCAAACTAGTACAGCCACCGTGGAGAACAGTGTGGAGATTCCTTAAAAAACTGGAAATAGAACTGCCATACGACCGAGCAATCCCACTGCTAGGCATACACACCAAGGAAACCAGAATTGAAGGAGACATATGTACTCCAATGTTCATCGCAGCACTGTTTACAATAGCCAGGACATGGAAGCAACCTAGATGTCCATCGGCAGACGAACGGATAAGAAAGCTGTGGTACACATATACAGTGGAATGTTACTCAGCCATTAAAAAGAATGCATTTGAATCAGTTCTAATGAGGTGGATGAAACTGGAGCCTATTTATACAGAGTGAAGATAGAAAAACACCAATACAGTGTACTAACGCATATACATGGAATTTAGAAAGACGGTAACGATGACCCTATCTATATGCGAGACAGCCAAAGAGACACATGTGTGAAGAACAGACTTTTGGACTCTGGGGGAGAAGGCGAGGGTGGGATGATTTGAGAGAATAGCATTGAAACATGTATATTATCATATGTGAAACAGATCACCCGGATAGGCTTGATGCATGAGGCACGGTGCTCAGGGCTGGTGCACTGGGATGACCCAGAGGGATGGGATGGGGAGGGAGTGGGAGGGGGGTTCAGGATGGGGGACACATGTACACCCATGACTGATTCATGTCAATGTGCTGCAAAACACACTACAACACTGTAAAGTAATTAGCTTCCAATTGAAATAAATTAATTAATTACCAAAAGAAGTTACGTGTTCAGTTATTATCATCCTAGCACCTAGCGCTGCTCAATAAACATTTATTGAGTGAATACATCTTTTAAATAATCAGAATAAGTGAAAACAAAAAATCTCAAACAGCTTAGACAGTATCAATAAATTCTCTTGACCCACAACTTTTTATCAATGAGTAACCACAGCTTTCTCTGGAAGATATCTAGAACAAAATCTCTTTAAATGCAAGAGGCATTTCCACATTTTTATGTTCAGTTAGTTAAATAACTAAAACTAAAGATAAACAGTTTCGGGTTGTCTTATGGAGTATGGCTAATCTATCAGGCGTCACTATCAAGGTAATCCTTGAAGGTAGGCATATAAGTAAAGGTAAAAGAAATTTAAAAACTGGAATGACTCAAAAATTAACTCTGTCAGAGTTAATTCTGCTTCACTGCTCTTATATGATATTAAAGACGTCAAACATGTATGCCCTGGTGTTACGGTAGTGAATACGCTATATTACATGGTAAGAAGGACTTGGCAGATGTTAACTAAAGTTATTAATTAGCAGACTTTAAAAAAAAGGAGACAAGATTCACTGTCACTCGTTTGGCACTTTCTCTGCATGCCATATGGTAGCCTGCAACCCTAAAGAAGGAACACACTCTAAAGAATGAGCTTACATGGGGAAGATGAGCCCCAGAGCACTGTGACCCTTGCCCTAAAGCTCAGAACAATGGCAAAGTTTGTTTTGGCTCTGTTTGGCTGACATTTATCCAATGCTGGCATTGAAAATATCTGCTTTAGTTAAGACCAGTATGGATGCAATAAAGAACCATGTAGTGACATGAGAAAAAAGATCTTCATAACCCACATAATCACGATGGTGTGATCACTCACCTAGAGCCAGACATCCTGGAGTCCGAAGTCAAATGGGCCTGAGGAAGTCTCACTATGAACAAAGCTAGTGGAGGTGATGGAATTCCAGTTGAGCTGTTCCAAATCCTAAGAGATGATGCTTGCTGTCAAAGTGCAGCACTCAGTATGCCAGCAAATTTGGAAAACTCAGCAGTGGCCACAGGACTGGAAAGGGTCAGTTTTCATTCCAACCCCAAAGAAAGGCAATGCCAAAGAATGCTCAAACAACCACACAATTGCACTCATCTCACACGCTAGTAAAGTAATGCTCAAAATTCTCCAAGCCAGGCTTCAGCAATACGTGAACCGTGAACTTCCAGATGTTCAAGCCGGTTTTAGAAAAGGCAGAGGAACCAGAGATCAAATTGCCAACATCTGCTGGATCACCGAAAAAGCAAGAGAGTCCCAGAAAAACATCTATTTCTGCTTTGTTGACTTGCCAAAGCCTTTGACTGTGTGGATCACAACAAACAGGAAAATTCTGAAAGAGACGGGAATACCAGACCACCTGACCTGCCTGTTGAGAAACCTGTATGCAGGTCAGGAAGCAACAGTTAGAACTGGACATGGAAAAAACCAAAAAACAACAAACAAACAAAAAATGAACTGGACATGGAACAACAGACTGGTTCCAAATAGGAAAAGGAGTATGTCAAAGCTGTACATTGTCACCCTGCTTATTTAACTTATGTGCAGAGTACATCATGAGAAATGCTGGGCTGGAGGAAGCACAAGCTGGAATCAAGACTGCCGGGAGAAATATCAATAACCTCAGATATGCAGATGATACCACCCTTACGACAGAAAGTGAAGAAGAACTAAAGAGTCTCTTGATGAAAGTGAAATAGAGGAGAGTGAGAAAGCTGGCTTAAAGCTCAACATTCAGAAAACGAAGATCATGGCATCCGGTCCCATCACATCATGACAAACAGATGAGGAAACAGTGGCTGACTTTATTTTTCTGGGCTCCAAAGTCACTGCAGATGGTGATGGCAGCCATGAAATTGAAAGACGCTCACTCCTTGGGAGGAAAGTTATGACCAACCTATACAGCATATTAAAAAGCAGAGACATTACTTTGTCAACAAAGGTCCGTCTAGTCAAGGCTATGGTTTTTCCAGTGGTCATGTACGGATGTGAGAGTTGGACTATAAAGCAAGCTGGGCACCGAAGAATTGATGCTTTTGAACTGTGGTACTGGAGGAGACTCGAAAGTCCCTTGGACTGCAAGGAGATCCAAGCAGTCCATCCTAAAGGAGATCAGTCCTGGGTGTTCATTGGAAGGACTGATGCTGAAGCTGAAACTCCAATACTTTGGCCACCTGATGTGAAGAGCTGACTCATTTGAAAAGACCCTGATGTTGGGAAAGACTGAGGGCAGGAGGAGAAGGGGACGATGGAGGATGAGATGGTTGGATGGCATCACCAACTCGATGGACATGGGTTTGGATGGACTCTGGGATTTGGGGATGGACAGGAAGGCCTGGTGTGCTGCAGTTCATGGGGTCGCACAGAGTCAGACACGACCGAGTGACTGAACTGAGCTGAACTGAGAGACATGAGAAAGTTACCTTGTAACTTGTAAGGAATAACTCTTACAACCACAGTCAAACTCCTATGATTCAAGTAGGCCAATTCCAGAGCACTATGGTCCTGGACATTTTGACATGGACTTTCCTTGAGAATGGAGGTCACTTCCGTCTTGTTTTTATGTGGCTTTTGGATTAAAATCTTTGCTTGCTCAGCAATACACATCAGTGCCTAGTACTGTGCTGGTTGTATAGTACACTCTCAATAAAGGAGGGGGAGGGTGGCCCTGAGTGGGCCCAATGTAATCACATGAACCCGTAAATGCGGGGCTTCCCTGGTGGCTCAGTAGTAAAGAACTCGCCTGCCAATGTAGGAGATGCAGGTTTGATCCCTGTGTGGGGAAGATGCCCTGGAGAAGGAAATGGCAAGCCACTTCAGTAGCCTTGCCTGGGAAATCCCACAGACAGAGGAGCCTGATGGGCTACAGTCTATGGGGTTGCAAAGTCAAACACAACTTATCGACTAAACAACAATTCTCAGGCTTCGAAATTAAATTAGAATAAATTTCAAATCCCTTACCTCTGCTTACAAGACTGTATAACCTACCTCCTGCTTCCATTCCCACCCTCTTCCCCCACCTCCCCCGTTCTTTCCTCTCTCTAATGCCTTTGCACTGTCTGTCTTTCAGTTCGAGAACTCTGCTCCCAAATCTTCAAATGACTGCTCCACTGTTATCGTTCAGCTTTGGCATAAATGTCACATCTTCAAAGAGATCTTCCATCGCCATCAAATCAACACTGGTACTGTCCTTAAACCTTCTATCATATACACTGTTTTCTCCTCAAAACATTTAACATCTAAAAGG
Source organism: Muntiacus reevesi (assembly GCF_963930625.1). Classification (NCBI taxonomy): domain Eukaryota; kingdom Metazoa; phylum Chordata; class Mammalia; order Artiodactyla; family Cervidae; genus Muntiacus; species Muntiacus reevesi. Next base: position 818,272 of record NW_027077807.1, on the reverse strand, counting down.
CTCTAGGCATCTATCTGTTTATTTAATTTTGTCTCCCTCATTATCATTCCCAAACTAGAACATAAATTTCATGAGGATAGGGACCTGGATTCTCATGCACTGCTGTTGCCTTCACACCTACAACAGTGTTTGGGGCACAGCAGACATCCAATAACACTGCTGAATGTATGAATGTAGATGATACAAAGAGGAGTAAGATATCAACTTACAAATGTGCACAAGAAAAGTTTTAATACGAGGTAACATCTGTACCAAAGGATGAGAGATTTGATAATTTCTGGCTAGGCAATCAAGAATGAGTTCAGAGAGAAAGTAGCAAGAGAAGTAGCCTTTAAAGATATTTAGGAATTTTAGGGCAGTTTTACATTTTGTCTGGTAGGCTAAAAACTTTAGACATCTTCTTATAGGCAATGAAAAATACAGACATTTCAAATAAGGAAGGATACATGATTATGGCAAGATTTACAAAAGTTAATAGAACCAGTTGATATTTCTTACTTTAGAGAAGAAATAACCAAGCATTATATGCATATACTACTAATTTATAGTTAAAACTAATGGCCAAAGACTTTTTCAATTGAAAAACATAACAACAGGAAAAAAAAACACAAAATTTTACACTCTATAATAAACTTAATTGTTTTAATTAGTCTTATTTTGACAATTTTGACAGCATACTTACTAATTTATGTTTTTAATAAGACAAAGAACTAAAAAATCACCTCTGACAATCATTTTACCAAATTAAAAAATATTCAAACATCTCCTCGTTAGTAAAGGAAACGTTTTTTCTAAATTTTTAATGTGCTCTAATCTGATAAAATTCCACTTTCTGGTCATCCAATGTTTTAAGCAATCTTTCGTCTGGGGGAAAAAAAAATCAAATTCTGATTAATTTTTTTTTAATAAATGTTTAAAGCAGAATTTTATGTCTCCCCATGTGTCTTTTTAAAATCATGTCTTGTTGTCTTGTTTAATGTTTTCAGCTTTGATCTTTACTAAAAACCTAAAACAGCTATAACACTGCTCCCAAAGGTACAATTTACAATACAAACTTAGAAACCCTCCTCCATAAAGATGAGATGTCAACACTAAAGAGTTCAGGGACTTAAATTACCAAAACAGCACCAAATGTTTATGGTATCACTGTGAATTCAAGAAAAAGGAGCACACAGAATGAGTTTTTAAAAAATAGCCTTTTTTCCAAAACACAATTAAAACTACCATCACCTTAACATTTAAAATACTTAGATCACTTGGCCAATCATTTTATCAGTTTATAGCACACAAAAGAGCCCTGGAAATACATTTGATTTGATAAGAAAAAGTCCAATTTTTAAATTGACATTAAAGACAAAATCTACTGTATATGCAAGAATAAATTTATGGCGTAACAATGATGTTTATTTCTTAGAACCTCAAACCAAATACTTGGGTCAAGACTTTTATTCTTACACGGTATCCTCAAGTTCTTACCTTGGATGAGAAAACAATGACCTTTTCAATACCCGATATACTGAAGATAGCATTGCCTAATTCTATACTACCATTTCCTGCTTTTTTTAATGTCGTCCCTCCCTCCTGCTTTATGCTGAATTTTAGCAGGTAAGGCAATGTATAGCCTATAAAATTATTTCATTTCTGAGTATCTGAAGATAAATGTTTTCTATTACAGGGTAAACAATCCAAATTTATTCTTAAGTAAAATGACAAAACCAAATCTACCTGGCATTACTGGATTGTGTCAATCAAATCAGAAACCTCTGGGTCACTTGCACTACTCAGAGTAGATCTAATACACAGATTCATTTTAGGGATTGAGAGAATGAATCACAGTAAGAGTTCAACATGAACACTTAACACTATAAAAGTGAAAGAGAGAAAGGAAAATCAAGGCAAACTAACAAATTTAATTCCTTCTTTCAATATAGATAAATATTTTTAAAACTGAAACTTATATTTACTTCATAAATCTTTAAAAAAACTTTCTTTGCCAAGTCCCGTAAGATCGGTAGAATTGTAGTGCTTCTACACTGCTTCTCTTCTATTAAAATAGAAAAAGCAGCACTGCTTCTATCAAAGATCAATACCCTAACGTGGGCATGGAGTCCAACTACTCCTGTCTTTGCAAGAAAACCACTGACTAACCTCTCTCTCTCCCGTATAGTCAGTTTCTCCTCTTCTACTGAACCACTATCATGAACAAATGTGCTCTATTATTACACATCTTAAGAAATTCCTCAGGACTTCCCGATAGCTCAGATGGTAAAGAATCTGACTGCAATGCAGGAGACCTGGTTTCGATCTCTGGGCCAGGAAATTCCTCTCCTGACCTCAGCTCCCCTTCACCTCCCCCGCCCCACCAATTAGATATGACCATTTCTTTGTTCTACTCACAGCAAAACTTCTTCATCTAGTGGCCTTCATTTCCTATCTCTATTTTCTCACCTTTAATTTACTCTTTAACCCACCCTAATCCTAAACAATCTCCTGAAACTCAATTGTCAAGGTCACTAATGACTACCCAGCGGCCTAATTCCATTGCCTCATCTTAGTACAGTAACCTCTTCAGGAACATTAGACCAAGCAGACCATTCTCTTCTACTTGAAGTAGATGTCTTCTCTTGTCCTCTACTTGTTCTTCTGGCTTTCCTCCTCCCTCTGATTTCCTCTATTGGTTTGTTTTTTCTCTTCAGGCGTCTTCTAAAACATGAGTGCCTGAGGACTTGTACCAGGACTGCTTTCTCTCCTGTTTTCTCACCTACTCCCAAGGCTTTAACGTCAATAACCTCAGACATGCAGATGACACCACCCTTATGGCAGAAAGTGAGGAAGAACTAAAGAGCCTCTTGATGAAAGTGAAAAAGTTGGCTTAAAGCTCAACATTCAGAAAACTAAGATCATGGCATCTGGTCCCATCACTTCATTGCAAATAGATGGGGGAGCAGTGGAAACAGTGGCTGACTTTATTTTGGGGGGCTCCAAAATCACTGCAGATGGTGATTGCAGCCATGAAATTAAAAGACGCTTGCGCCTTGGAAGGAAAGTTATGGCCAACCTAGACAGCCTATTAAAAAGAAGACATTATTTTGCCAACAAAGGTCCGTGTAGTCAAGGCTATGGTTTTCCCAGTGGTCATGTATGGATGTGAGAGTCGGACTATAAAGCAAGCTGAGCGCCGAAAAATTGATGCTTTTGAACTGTGGTGTTGGAGAAGACTCCTGAAGAGCCCCTTGGACTGCAAGGAGATCCAACCAGGTCATCCTAAAGGAGATCAGCCCTGGCTGTTCATTGGCAGGACTGATGCTGAAGCTGAAACTCCAGTACTTTGGCCACCTCATGCAAAGAGTTGACTCATTGGAAAAGACCCTGATGCTGGGAGGGATTGGGGGCAGGGGGAGAAGGGGAAGACAGAGGATGGGATGGTTGGATGGCATCACTGACTCGATGGACATGGGTTTGGGTGGACTCCAGGAGTTGGCGATGGACAGGGAGGCCTGGCGTGCTGCAGTTCATGGGGTCGCAAAGAGTCGGACACGACTGAGTGACTGAACTGAACTGAATGATGTTAAATCTCAAATTTAAATCCTAACCCTCTTCTGTGAATATCCAACTATCTATCTGATATTTCACTTGGATACATTTAAAATAAACAGATGCCTGATTCACAAATTTCCTGGCCCTCTCCCTATGAGACTTAAATCTTCAAATACCTACTCCTCTGAAGATTTCTGTCACAAAGAATACAGGGACAATTTTTTTTTTCTTCTCTTACAGGGGCAGCCTTGCTCTTCCACACTATTACAGCAGCCTGAGTATGTATGTGCTAAGTCACTTCAGTCGCGTCTGACTCTTTCGACCCTATGGACAGTAACCCACCAGGCTCCTCTGTCCATTGGATTCTCCAGGCAAGAATGCTGGAGTGGGTTGCCATGTCCTCCTCCAGGGGATCTTCCCAACCCAGGGATTGAACCTACGTATCTTACATATCCTGCCCTGGCAGGTGGGTTCTTTACCACTCACACCACCTTATTTTGTGAAGAGTATAGTCAGAATTCATTATTTTCTGAATAAAAACGCCCTATATACAGTGAGGGTTCTGAATGACACCTGGATCCAATGGCTAGATTAAAGCAGTAACATCAATAGATAAGGCAGGCAAGATCTCAGCACCATATTAAAGCTCGAGGATGTATTCTACAATTTCTAAGAGGAAGCCAGAATACTAATTCTTTAGATATTCCCAGATTACGTGAATGTTGTTCTTATCAGGCATCAAATACAACAAAAAATAAATCACTGTGAAAACGTTGGCAATCAAACAGGCATTTTCCTGAGCAATGCATAATAGAAAAGTATGCAGCACCCTAAAAGCATTACTTTTTTGAATAAATTCACCTTGAGATTACCAAAAACACCAGCTGTAAGATCGCTGATCCAATGCTTATTTAAATGGGGAGTGGCACCAGAGCCACTTTCAAAGACTATCCTTAAAAATCTTTAAATTCTGATATGCAAGCTTTAGCACAGTGTTCACCTATGCTGAACAGAGCTGACCTGAGTGACCAGTGGCTTCCCAGTGGCTCAGCGGTGAAGAATCCACCTGCCAATGCAGGAGACGCAGGAGACTCGAATTCGGTCCCTGGGTCAGAAGATCCCCTGGAAGAGGACATGGCAACCCACTCCAGTATTCTTGCCTGGAGAATCCCAAGAGCAAAGGAGCCTGCTGGGCTACTGTTCACAGGGTCACAAAGAATTGAACATGACTAAGCACACATGAGTGACCAATAAAACATTGCAGAAGCGTGTGACTTCTGAGGCTACGTCACTGTAAGACACTGTGGCTTCTACCCTGGTCCCTTGGATTGCTTACTGTGGAGCCAGCCTCTGGGTTATCAGGACACTCAGGCCACTCAGGTAACCTTATGGAAAGGTCAACATTTGGGTCCCAGGATGGCCTTTCCATAAGGTTACCTGAGTGTCCTTACAATGACTACCAACTTGCCAGCCAGATGAGTGAGTGAATGACCCCAGAAGCCGATCCTCTAGCCCTACTCAGCACTTGTTGCTCATGTAGACAGAGAATAAGCAAAATACACAGATTCTTTCACCTTACTGTAATCCATAACAGAAATTCCTCCTAACCACCCCCTTGAATAACTAGCAAATGAGCCATCCTTGTCAGAATTTCCCCAATTATCTTAACCACGGGACCACTTCTGTTAAAGCCCAAACCAGTAGGATTTCGAAACTGAAGGACTGGCTAATCAGACTGAAGCAGAAAGCTGTTTATCCTCTTCCAGTATCTGCTTTGTAACTTTTGAAGTAAAAAAAAAACTGTTCTGGAGCTTGAATGAGAGTTATCATTATGATTTAAAATGCATGTTCTAGAATGCTACCTTGTGATGAAGACACAAATTAGAGTTTACCACAGTAGTGTATATATTTGCCCACCTAACAAGCTGAATTTGCAAAATTTGGGTTTCTGTGGACTACAGTGTGAAAAGCTAATCAAGAAACTGGTCACAGTGATTACACTGTTACCTGTGTTAATCACACAGTGATTGCTTCTGTGGAGGGGACATGTGTAACTAAGAGACAGGGATGAAAAGTCAAAGTGTGAGTCGTTCAGTTGTGTCTGATTCTGTGACCCCCATGGACTATAGCCCACCAGACTCCTCTGTGCAGGAAATTCTCCAGACAAGAATACTGGAGTGGGTTGCCATTCCTTTTCCAGCGTGTCTTCCCAACCCAGGGACTGAAGCAGGGTCTCCTGCATTGCAGGCAGGTTCTTTTCCGTCTAAGCCACCAGGGAAGAGACAGGGACAGCATATTTATGTTCATTTCATTTTCTCTTGCAGGTTTTGATATGTATACTGCATGCCGGTAATATCTGCTCAAGAATATAAATCTTTAAGTCTCTTCCTGACAAAACTACATTTTTTAACGTTTAAAATAAGAGAAACCTAAAACAACTTCAGTACTTATTCAAAATCATGCTCATTACTTTTTAAATTCAACCAAGTAAGACATTATGTCAGTATCTTATTAGTGCCTACATTTGAAGCAAGTTACATGTTACAATGCTAGAAACACCCAAGATGATACGACAAGAAACAATCAGGCTTTGATAACATAAAAGCAGAATATGATTTTTTAAAACCACATATGTAGATCAGCCTTAGAAAACAATAACAAGAAAACTGGTGTTGTTATATCAATCCCAGACGAACTAGACCTTCATGCAAAAAGCACTTTCAGAATAAAAGTGGAATACTTCGTAACAGTAAGTCACTAAGCAGATATAACTATTACACATTTCTATCCAAATACTAGGCTTCCCTGATGGCTCAGCAGGGGAAGAATCTGCTGGCAACGCATGAGACACAGGAGATGTGGGTTCAATCCCTGGGTCGAGAAGATCCCCTGGAGAAGGAAATGGCAACCCACTCCAGTATTCTTGCCTAAAAAATCCCAAGGACAGGGGAGTTCGGAGGGCTACAGTCTAAAGGGTTGCAAAGCGTCAGACATGACTGAGCAACCAAGCACAGTGTATATATATATGTTCATCTACTAGCAATGTCTCAAATAAATAAAGCAAAAGCTGAGAGAATACAAGGGGAAATATCTACAGTGGTAAACGGGATATTTTAATACACTCTTGTCTGTGTAATTGATACAAGCAAACAAAAGGTCACTTATGACCCTGAAGATTTGAAATACGGGATTAACCAGCAAGATCCAATGTAAATATATTAGAACACCACATTCAATAGCTATAGGGAAAAAAATAATATACTGGGGCCACAGTGCAGATCTCAAATGTTAAAGGTCTGAAATCACAGACCTTTGAAACACTGAGATTGTTCTCTGATGACATTGCTATGTTGTTAAGAGTTCTCTGATGACATATCTTATATTGTTAGAAATAAAAGACATTTGAAAACAACTAGAAAATCTCCATGTGTTCAGAAATCGAGAAATATAATACATTCAACTTATCCAAGTGTTAAAGTAGATACCAGTGAAAATTAGAAACCATTTTAAAGTGAATTATAAAAGTACTATATATTAAAATTTGAGTAATGTTGCTAGCTGAAACAGTACTTACAGGGAAATGCTCAGCCTGAAATGCATATATTTAAAAGGGAGAAATGCTGAAAAGTAGTGATCTACAAGAAGTTAGCAAAAGAACAAAAAAGTAAATCCCAAAAAGTAGAAGGAAGGAAATAAAGAGCGGAAATCAATGCAATAGAGAACAAATATGTAATAAAAAGAAAAGGAATCAGCAAGATTCAAAATTTGGTTCCTTTGAATGACTACTAAATTCCCAGGGAGACTGAATGAGGAAAAACAGAAGGTAGTTTTAGCCTATAACAGATACAATAAGATAATTCTTTACTGCAACCATTAAACGGATACTAATATTTATTATAAATAATTTTATGCTAGTAAATTTAAAAAGTTTAGATGAAAAGGACAACTTCTTAGGGGGAAAACTACCAAAATAATCAACAGAAAATCTGAGAAGGTTAAAAATTAAAAATCAAAGGAGTAATTAAAAATCTTTCCACAAAGAAAATTACCAGCCCAGATGGCTTCTCGGCCAGATTCTCACAGAAATTTAATGGAACAATTCAGTCCTACTTAAACTTTTTCAGAATAGAAAATGAGGGTCAGCTCATTTTATAAGGCTAGTGTGAGATAACCGCTGATTTCAAATCCTGACAAGGACAATATAGGCCACCTCACTGATACAAAACTATTAACAGAATATCAAACTGAATCCAGAAATACATAAAAAGAGTAATACTGTAAAACCAAATTAGGTTTACCTCAGAAATCAGGTTAGGTTTAAGATTTTAAATAATATGTAATTCAATATATTAACATAGTGAAGGAGAAAAGTCATACAGTAATGAAAAGCTGCAACAACAACAAAAAAAGCATTAAGTTCAAACAAACAGAACAAAACACAAAATTCTTAGTAAACCGGTACAGAAGGGAACGTCTTTGAACATGATGAAGGGTTTCACAGAAACAAAACAAAACGAACTTGAGCAAACAGGCCTGGAGGGAAATGCTGAAAGCTTCCTCTTGGAGACCGGGAACCAGAAGGGCAGGAGCTCTGGGGTGGCGGCAGCGCTGTGCGTCTTGACCTGAGCAATAAGTTCATGTGTGTTTGTGTGTTTGCAGTAACATGTAAAGTTCTCCATGGTGCTTTTATATACACCTTGAAATATATATTAAAGATAAAAAAGAAAGAAATATTTGGAAATAAAAGGCTAACCTAGCCTATCACTCAAGCTTGGCAACTCCGTAGGTCCTCACCTCCCCACCACCACCCAGCTACCGTTACTTTCAAACCAGTTAACATTTATTGGGCTTACAAGACATGGTACAATGTGGCAACATGTATCATGAACCTTAACAATGTCTAAGATGAAACCTTATTCCATTACATTACTCCAGTGCCAATCATTCCATTCTAAGGAAAAAGACAAAGAGAAAAAAATCCATGTGTTAAGACATTCACTGCCCACATGATGATAAAATAGAAAACCTAAACTAAATAACCACCTCCAGGAAACAATTAAGAAAAATAATTTTTACAATGGGATTATACAGTCAATAAAAATAAGATTTATCAAATATTCCAAGAAATGAATATAACCTAATTTTTAAAAAATTAGACATATACACATGTTTACACTGTAACAGGGGGAAAAAGTCATAGGCACAAAGAAGAAAGTGAAAGACAGAGGGAAGAAGAGAGGGACAGAGGGTACTGAAAGCGGGAGGGAAGGGTTGGGAGAGACGAAAACTCAACTGGTTTTCTTCATATGTTGAGCTTATGAATGTCATCTGTACTTCTGTATTTCCTGAATTTTCTTTAATGACTACAGAAAACTTTAGTAATGGGGTACATAAGAGCTGAAGAAAATAATCACAAACCTAAGTAAAGTATCCTAAATATTTTAAAAAGTTCCTTCAAAGGGTAACTTTAAAATTTCAACTTTTATCTCAGTACCATTTTATTCAGATAAATTATTTAACATTTAAATTGTGTTAAGTCTATCATATGCTAGTTACTTAGCACAGAGAGAACTTCTAATCATAATTAGTACTTAAAATAATATAACTTAAAAATAATAATTAGATTTCCAAAGATATATCATCTCCAATTTTCTAGCTAGAAAGTGAAAAGTGAAAGTGAAGCCCCTCAGCTGTCTCCAGCTCTTTGCGACCCCATGGACTGTAGCCTACGAGGCTCCTCCATCCACGGAATTTTCCAGGCACGAGTACTGGAGAGAGTTGCTGTTTCCTTCTCCAGAGGATCTTCCCCACCCAGGGATCAAAGCCGGGTCTCCTGCATTGCAAGAAGATGCTTTTACCATCTGAGCCACCAGGGAAGTTCCCTTGAGGCTTCCCTGTGGCTCAGCTGATAAAGAATCCGCCTGCAATGTGGGAGACCTGGTACAGTCCATGGGGTCACAAAGGTCAGACACGACTGAGTGACTTTCTAGCTAGCTGCTGCTGCTGCTAAGTCGCTTCAGTCGTGTCCAACTCTGTGCAACCCCATAGACGGCAGCCCACCAGGCTCCCCCATCCCTGGGATTCTCCAGGCAAGAACACTGGAGTGGGTTACCATTTCCTTCTCCAAAGCACAAAAGTGAAAAGTGAAAGAGCAGTCGCTCAGTCGTGTCTGACTCTTCACGACCCCATGGACTGCAGCCCACCAGGCTTTTCCATCCATGGGATTTTCCAGGCAAGAGTAATGGAGTGGGGTGCCATTGCCTTCTCCAGACTTTCTAGCTAATAAAATCAAGTCTTTAAATGACCTTCAGAACTCCCCTTGGTCTACCCTGCCCACACCTACCCTCTGACCTGCCCTGCCACACACCCCCCACCCCCGCTTCAGCCACGGCCTCCCACATGCTGCTCTTCCAACATGCCAAGGACATTTCCACGTTAGAAGCTGCTGCTTGCTCTGCCTGAACATTTCCTTCCAGATAGTTCCATGGCTTAATCCACTTCACTCAGAAAAGGGCTTCTCAAAAAGCCTTTTCTCACCAAACTACCTGAAGTATTACAGTATCCTGTTACTTTTTAATCCCCTGAATCTATCTTATTCTGCTTCAAAACCTGTGAGCTCCCTGACGTGTGTGTGCGACTGAGTGTGCACACATGAATAATGTCTATGTCCCTCGCTGATATTTAAGCTCAGGAAGCACAGCTCTACTTTGTTTACCATTGTGTCACATTACCTGCCAATAGCAGGCTTTCAAAAATACTTGTTGAAAGAACAAAAGATGGTAACTGGTTTTAGTTTTGCTGAGAAAATAATGATGGAACACTACTAGAATTCAGTAAAGCTTTCAAATGAATTCATTCTCAATCACAAGAGCATTACACACATATTTGGTGGTAGGAGTACAATGTTCACAATTCAGGGTTCAGTAACAGGAAGGAATGGGGACTTCTTATGTTTCCCTGCCCCTTTCCATATCCTTCCTTCCTCTCATTCATCCATAAATGGTTACTGTGTACCACTAAGTCAGAGGGTATTCTACAAATTAAGAACACACAGACAATTAAGGCAAGTTAATGCATGAGACATATGAGCATAATAACCATAGAACATGGCATGCAACAGAGTTCTGTGAAGTTGTAACATAACAGAGGAAGTAATCCACTTTTAGGGGCAGGTGTTCAGGGAAGTTTCAACAGTGATGACATTCAACAAACACTTGCAAAACCAAATAACAAAAGATATGCTTCATTTTACTTTACATATGAAATGAGAGTATTAAGTCTGAAAGTGCTACAGTAATTTGCTACCATGAGATAAGCTCGCTTGAGAGCGAAACCAAAACAAGAGGAATGCCAGAGCAGGACCAGAGAAACTAAGCCAAGTCCTTGATGATTTCAGACTGGATGAAGCCCCAGATGAAGTTCAAGGACAAGACCTAATCATGCCCTTTACTGTGTAGCCAGTCTGAATTTGGTTTTCTGTCACTTGCAATATAAGTATACAGAGGAATCTCAGCGAATTCTTTGAAAAAAAACCAAAGCATTTGTTTTTTCAGTGTACAGGGGCACTATTGGTATTCTGGAAGGGACAATTCTTGTTTTGCGGGCAAACATCACAGGACACTTGGTATATCTCGTCTCTACCAGACCCACAGATTTCCAAACACCACTCATCTTCAAGAAGAACCACAGGTCTATTCCCTGTTAGTTGCTACCTGTATCCATTCCTCACAGTGCACGCGTAAATGTTCTTAACAACAACCTTAAAAGAACTGGGATATACCACTCAAATATACTAATTTTATATAGTAATCCATTTTAATTAGTCATTCATGATTATCTAAATGACTGATTCAGTCCTAAGTACAGCTTATACCTGCTCTTGAGATAAGCAGTGCTTTAAGAATGCCACTACTATCTGAAAATTCTCATTCATTTAAGCTTACTTCTCCATACAATATTATCAATATATGTCACTGACAATGTTGGTTATCTTCCCTGTAGCCATTCATTTAATTTCTTCCTAGACTGAAATGCTAGTCCAAAATGAAATCTGATACAGGCTTTCTGTAAAAGGTTTACTTGCCTCATCAAGAGATGAGAGGGCAAACTTCCTCCCGTCTTTGGTGGTTGTGTCAGAATGTGAGGCCTGGAGCAGAAAGAGAAACATGCAACTATGAAAGGATAAACCTGAGCACAAAGGTCGCCACACTACAGATAAAGATGGAAAGCACTTGGATTCAATCTAGAGGGGAAGCCAGTCTGAGCAGGAACCCAAATGGGAGGGCAGTTTAGAGGAAACGGAAACACAGAACCTCTGTGCTGACTGAGGACTGAGGACTGAGCAAAGCCAAGCTTATGCACAAACTGCCCTTTAAACTAATCCTACCTATGCCTTTGCCAATTACCTGAGCTAATACACTTCTTCTGTTTTTAAATCCTATTTGCATCCTAACTGATACAGGAAACAGCTATGTTTAGGGGAAAGAGCAAAATCGAGACACTGCAGGGAATGTAAAGAAACTTTCAGACATAAGAGAATCAGGAACTATAAAGCCAAGAAACAAGAAATCAGATCATTTCATTCCTATGGAGTATATTTCAGAAGTGGTCTAAGAAAACCTGGATGATTGAGATAAGGCCGTTAGCTTTGGTAATTAGATCATCAAGATGACTTTTTAAAAACCAATTTCGGTGCTGTGATGGTAAGGGAAGTCAGAGTGCAAAGGAAAGAATAATTTACACTTTTAAGAACTCCATAATGCACCAAACCCTTGGAAAGACATGTAACGTGTGTTAAACTCCGTCGATTACAACTCTGTGAGGTAAGTATAACATTCTGTGGTGTCCTTAGTCGCTCAGTCTTGTCCGACTCTTTGTGACCCCATGGACTATAGCCCACCAAGCTCCTCTGTCCATGCTGACTCTCCAACAAGAATACTGCATTGGGTTGCCATGTCTTCCTCGTATAACATTCTACTTTACAGACAAAGAACACAGCCTGAGTAGTAAGTTGCCCACAGCCACACAGACAGTAACTGGTTTCAGTAGACTTCAAAATCAGATCTTTGAAGCTTAAAAGTAAATGTCCTTCCTACTATACCCCTTCATGGATCACAGACTCGTTGTGGTGAAGGGGCTTGTATAACTCAGTGAAGCCATGGGCCATGCCGTGCAGGGCCAGCCAAGACAGACGGGTCCTGGTGAAGAGTTCCGACAAAACGTGGCCCACTGGAGGAGGGAACGGCAAACCACTCCAGCAGTCCTGCTGCGAGAACCCCACGAACAGCATGAGGCAGAAAAATAAGACACCGAAGATGAGCACCACAATCAAAAGGTGTCCAATATGCTCCTGGGGAAGAGTGGAGGGCAGTCGTTAGTTCCAGAAAGAATGAAGTGGCTGGACCAAAGCGGATATGACGCTCAGTTGTGTGGATGTGTCTGATGGTTAAAGTCAAGTCCGACGCTGTAAAGAGCTATTGCTCTTTTTTTGCATGGGAACCTGGAACGGCAGGTCCGTGAATCAAGGCAAATCGGATGTGGTGAAGCAGATGGCAAGAATGAACATCTTAGGAATCACTGAACTAATATGGATGAGAATGGGCGAATTTAATTCAGATGACTGTTATATCTACTACTGTGGGCTCGAATCCCTTAGGAGAAAGGAAGTAGACCTTAATAGTCAACAAGAGTTCTAAATGCAGTACTTGGGTGCAACCTCAGGCAAAAAAAAATAATCTAAGTTCATTTCCAAGGCAAACTGTTTAATATCAGTGTTATCTTAAGTCTCTGCCCCAACCACTAATGCCAAAGAAGCTGAAGCTGAACAGTTCTATGAAGTAGAACTGCTGTAGTTCTCGAACTACACCTTCTAGAACAAACACCAAAAAAAAAAAAAAAAAAAAAAAAAAAGATGTCCTTTTCATCACAGGGGATTGGAATACAAAATAGGAAGCCAAGAGACACCCAGAATAATAGGCAAGTTTTGCCTTGGAGGGCAAAAGCAGGGCAAAGGCTAACAGAGTTTTGTCAAAAGAACACGCTGGTCATAGCAAACACCCTTTTCCAACAACCAAGAGACAGCTATACACACGGACATCACCAGATGGTCAATACCAAAATCAGATTATGTTCTTTGCAGCTGAAGATGGAAAAGCTCTACACAGACAGCAAAAAGAAGACCTGGAGCTGTCTGTGGCTCAGGTCATGAGCTCCTAATAGCAAAATTCAGGTTTAAAGTGAAGAACGTAGGGAAAACGACTAGGTCATTTAGATACGACCTAAATTAAATCCCGTATGATTATACAGTGGAGGTGACAAATGGATTCGAGATGAGATCTGGTAGAGAAAGTGTCTACCAGATTCATAAAACTGAAAGAGGTTCATATATGAGTTTATTGAAAGAGATTCATATGTTTTATATGAGTTTATATACGAGGTTCATCACTGGAAAGAGGTTCGTAACATTGTATAGGAGGCAGTGACCAAACTAGTCCAAGAAAAAGAAATGCAAGAAGCTTAAGTCATTGTCTGAGGAGACATTAGAAAGAGCTGAGGAAAGGAGAGAAGTGAAAGGCAAGGGAGAAAGGGAAAGATATACTCAACTGAGTGCAGAGATCCAGAGAATACCAAGAAGAGATAAGAAACCCTTCTTAAGTGAACAATGCAAAGAAAACAACACAATGGGAAAGACTAGAGATCTCTTCAAGAAAACTGGAGGCATCAAGGGAACATTTCATGCAAGGATGGACACCATAAAGGACAGAAATGGTACGCACCTAATAGAAGGAGAAGATATCAAGAAGAGGTGGCACGAATACACAGAGAACAGTACACCAGTCACTGTGGTCACTCACCCAGAGCCAGACATCCTGGAGCGTGAAGTCAAGGGGGCCTTAGGAAACATTACTACCAACAAAGCTAGTGGAGGTGACGGAATCCCAGTTGAGCTATTTGAAATTCTAAAGGATGATGCTGTTAAAGTGTTGCACTCAATATGTCAACAAATTTGGAAAACTCAGTAGTGGCTACAAGACTGAAAAAGGTCACAGTTTTCATTCCAATCCCAAAGAAAGGTAATGTCAAAGAATGTTCAAACTACCATACAACGGCACTCATTTCACATGCTAACAAGGTTACGCTCAAAATCCTTCAAGCTAGGCTTCAAAAGAATGTGAACCTAGAACTTTCAGATGTACAAGCTAGGTTTTGAAAATGCAGAGGAACCAGGGAGCAAACTGCCAACATTTGTTCGATTTTAGAGAAAGCAACAGAATTCCAGAAAAACGTCTGCTTCTGCTTCATTGACTGCGCTAAAGCCTTTGAATGTGTGGATCGTAACAAACTGTGGAAAATTCTTAAAGAAACACCAGTACCAGACCACCTTACCTGCCTCCTGAGAAACCTGTATGCAGGTCAAGAAGCAAGTTAGAATCGGACATTGAACAACTGACTGGGAAAGAGTTATAATAAAGCTGTATCTTGTCACCCTGCTTATTTAACTTCTACGCAGAGTACATCATGAGAAACACTGGGTTGGATGAAGCACAAGCTGGAATCAAGACTGCTGGGAGAAATATCAATAACCTCAGATATGAAGATGATATCACTCTAAGGGCAGAAAGTGAAGAGAAACTAACGAGCCTTTTGATAAGGGTTAAAGAAGAGCATGACAAAGTTGGCTTGAAACTCAGCATTCAGAAAACTAAGATCATGGCATCTGGTCCCATCACTTCATGGGAAATAGATGGGGAAACAGTGGAAACAGTGTCAGACCTTTATTTTGGGGGGCTCCAAAATCACTGTGGATGGTGACTGCAGCCATGGAATTAAAAGATGCTTGCTCCTTGGAAGAAATGCTATGACAAACCTCAACAACATACTAAAAAGCAGAGACATCACTTTGCCGACAAAGGTCCGTCGAGTCGAGGCTATGGTTTTTCCAGTGGTCATGTATGGATGTGAGAGTTGGACCATAAAGACTGAGTGTCAAAGAATTGAGAATTGTGGTGCTGGGGAAGGCTCTTAAGCGTCCTGGGACTGCAAGAAGATCAACCAATCCTAAAGGAAATCAACCCTGAATATTCACTGGAAGCACTGATGCTGAAGCTGAAGCGCCAATACTTTGGCCACCTGATGCGAAAAGCCAACTCACTGGAAAAGACCCTGATGCTAGGAAAGACTGAAGCCAAAAGGAGAAGGAGGTGGTAGAGGATGAGATGGCTAGGTAGTGTCACCGACTCAATGAACATAAATTTGAGCAAACCCCAGGAGGTAATGGAGGACAGAGGAGCCTGCCATGCTGCAGTTCTTGGTGTTGCAAAGAGTTGGACACAACTGAGCGACTGAACAACAACTACACCAGGCTCCTAGGATTAAAGAATAAAAATACAGTGGCACAGCAGGCTCAAAATTCAGACTGGCTTCTGTGAGCTGCACGGCACACAGCACGGTGTTTGGCAGCCCTGGCAAAGGTATATTTAAGCATGCATGGAGGCTAGAGAGGGCAAAACTTTAAAAGGAGTGATCATGGATAATTACTGAGAAAGAAAGATAAAGAGGGATGATCATGGACACATCTGGAGAAGGTTGCTCTTGAAGAAAAGGAAGGACAATTCCTTCTTTTCAGAGAAGAGTAAATAAAGAAATGATATCAGGATAGAAAAGATTATACCTCAGATGCTTGAGATTTTTCTCAGGAAAGGAAAAGATCAAGTTATTTGCTATAAACACTTTCATGAAGTAAGACCAAAAAAAAACCCCTCACAATCGACATTATAGATCTGGAGGATAACAGAACACTAACTGGTATGAAAACAATCCAAAATCCTCACACAACTGTCTCTTGTATCCTTCAGGGATCAAGATAGTGATTAGGCCTGTTCAGAACTGGGCACTAGAAAGATAAATTGACATAAAGTTAAGTATTCTAAGGTATCAATGATGGGCTGGTAAAAACTGATGACCATGGGATCCTGGTGACTAGGGGAGGCAAATGAAAAGAGCAGTAGGCTAAAGAATTGAATGAATAGACACAAAGATGGGAGGGTTCCTAAAGACAGGAAGAGGGGAAGAAAGAGAGAGAGAAAACGGGTTCCATAAGTGTGGAAGAGTGCTTGTTTGTGGTCAGACAGGTCTTGACACAATGTCTCAGGCAATGAGCTACTGCCTAGGGCTGAGCACTACCCCGTCAGCTAAAAGCACAGAATTGAGAGACAAGTGCCTGTAAAAACACGCAGTCCTCGGGTGCAGGAAACAAACAGGCTTACCTGGTGGCACTAGTGGTAAAGAACCCACCTGCCAACGCAGGAGACAGAAGAGATGTGGCTCTGATCCCTAGGTCGGGAAGGTCCTGTGGAGGAGGAAATGGCAACCTGCTCCAATATTCGTGGCTGGAGAAGTCCCATGGACAGAGGAGTCTGGCGGTCCTGTGGAGACTGCAAGGAGATGGACGTGACTGAAGCGACTTAGCATAGCACAGCAACAAACAAGTGAATGAATCTGCCCATACAGGAATCAAACACTTAAAATATCTCCTCTCCTTTTAAAATGAACAATTCTATCTCCAAATTTAAGAAATTCATCAAGAGGCTAAAAGTCTACAATAAAGGTTAAGGCAGATGTGTGTCAGGAGGTAGAACAAAAAGTTAAATCTGTCAGGCCAATTGTAACCCACCTGTTAAAAGACTTTTAGCATAAATTTCCAATAAGGCAACAACAGTCTGTGCTTTAGAAACTCTGGAGAGCACCTAGCATGGCTTCAAAAAAAGGATATCACTCAATTTAATTTTAAAAGCTCCACCCATTGCAATCTCAGTGGATACACTACCATTTATACTCATAGCTTCATTTTTCACCATTCTGCTGCTCTTGACACATTATCCAATTACAGGAAAAAATTGGGAAAAATCAGACATGGCAACCTCCACTACCACATCCCTCCTTCAGTTTGCACTTTTTACACCATTAATTCTGACTACTCTTGCCCTAGTAATAAATGAAGAAGAAATGACACTGGCACAACCTAAATTTTGCAGAAAACATCAAGTACAAGAAAGATTGCCAAGTAGTACTAATAACAATTGAGAACCCAAGAAATTTGAGAAGTTTCAAGTTTAAAAAGCGTTTTCTCCATTTCAGTCCTTTCCAAATAAAACAAAGGGCTTGGACAACACAAGATTGTGAAGCTTCAACGGACGATTTAGCCTAACAGTGAATAAAAGAATCACTAAAATCGCTTATCCTTTCTTGGGCTATTACATTTCTTACCCTCACAAAGCCTTCTTTTAAAACCAGGACCACTTCTCAATTCTTTCCCTGGATCTAGTATACGTATGTCCCTCCGTCCGCCCCCCCCCTCCAAAAAAAGGTTAGAGACCAAAGACTCGCTGTAATCAGAAAAGGATTAATTTAGATGAAGAATCACTTGCCGTCACTGGCACCATTCCTCAAAACCATCAAAGTCTCCTGGGGGCTGGATCCCCCCGACAAGATGAACAAAATCCACTGGCGTCTGGATAGCAAGCTTTTCTCTGTAAGTCTATAAGCCTGGGAAAGCTTTCCAGACAGTTAAAAAGACTTCTCAAGGAAGCAAAAGGTCGAGACCAGGAAGATGGGGAGGTGACTAAAACAGGCAGACGACCCACCCACCTAACGCAAAGGAGGGACCGCTTGCAAGGGCTGACGCTTCAGCAGGAGGCAGGAAAGGTTGCGGAGGGCGGCCGGCGCTGCGACCCCCGGCCCCTGCGTGGGAATGGAGGGCACGCAAAGTCAGGGGCCAGCCGGAGGCCTGGAGCGGGGCGCGGAGAGGGGGCGGGACGTGGAGACAAAGCAGCGGTGGACTCCGGCTGAACACCACCAGGGTCTGAGCCATGGCGGGGCAAAGCCGAGAAAGCTTTGCCCCAAGAGGAGACACCGAAGCTTGCAGCTTCACCCACCTGCCAGACGCTCGCCCCGCGGACAGAAGCACGGACGCAGCCCGGGCGCTTCCTCTCCTGCCGGACACAGCCCCTGCCGCCGCCGGAGCTCCGGACCCGACAGCACAGGGCGGTAGCGAAGTAGGCAAAGCGGCGACCGCACTCGAGCAGACGGGGGTGTACGTAGGGGGCGCCGGGGGGCTCGGGAAGGCAGCTCTGTGCTTGACCTTCCTCACCGGTGGCCAACGGCGCTCCCTGGGAACAGCATCCCGCCTCGGCCCGCTGCAGCGGCCGGGCTTCCTGCGGCCACAAACCGCCCCCGCGCTACTCGGCCGCCGCCATCTTGTCGGAGGCGGGAAAGACCGCACTGCGCAGGCGCGCGCCGACGCTGCCGGCTCCCCGCCATAACGCGCAGGCGCGGGGGGCGCTTCCCACCCCACCCCCCACCCCCACCCGCCGAGGCCGTCTTCCGCAAAGCCGTCTGCTCCCTCGCACGGGTGCTGCCAGGCTTAGTGGCCAGCCACAAACTGCACCGCAGCCGAGTTAATAGACCCTTCTGCGCACCTCACAGTCAGTCATTGTGTAAAACCCTATCTGTGTGCCAGGTCCCGGGACAGGCGCTGGTGAAAGATTAGTAAAACGCGGCTTCAGCGCTAACTGCCACTGCTGCTAAATCGCTTCAGTTGTGTCCGACTCTGTACCACCCCATAGATGGCAGCTCACAAGGCTCCCCGGTCCCTGGGATACTCCACGAAAGAACACTGGAGTGGGTTGCCATTTCCTTCTCCAATGCATGAAACTGAAAGTGAACTCGCTCAGTCATGTCCGACTCTTAGCAACCCCATGGAATGCAGCCCGCCAGGTTCCTCCGTCCATGGGATTTTCCAGATGAGAGTATTGGAGTGGGGTGCCATCGCCTTCTCCGTCCAGTGCTAAAGGTGTTCCTAATCTAGTGAAAAAGGACGGGGATGAACGAGTGATTTCCACAATTCTTGTTTGTTACCTGCACACCACCTTCGCTCTCTTGCCCCTTTGATTTTAATAACTGAAAACATACCTCTTCCAGGAAGTCCTTACTCTCACACAATTTGGTTAGTTTTTTTCTAATACCTCGCCTTACCTCTTTAAGCTTTATTTCATTCATTGTAAATTCAACAAGTACTATTTGAGTTTCATTTATATTCTAGATATGCTTCTAGGTTATAGCAATAAGGAAAATAAACTCATGGGACTTCTATTTTAGGGGAGAGTATAAAACAAACAAACAAAAAAAACAAACTTCAAAAAATCAGCGAAATAACGTTTGATAGTGGTGAGGGATGGGAAGAGGAAAAAAACACCAAAAGTTAATGTTGGGTGAGGGGTGGTAATTAGCGATCTCTCTCCAGAGATGACACTTGATCTGAAGCCTGACTGACCACTGGGGCCAGAAGCTATGAGAATCATCCAGGCAGAGCATTCTAGACAGAAGAACAGCAAATGCAGCAAACCTCTCATGCTTGAGGTGGGAGTGAGACCAGCACATAAAGGACAGAAAGACTAGGTGATGTGGACACCTGGGGAGGATATTTGGGGGGGCGGGGTCGGGTCCAGGGCAGTTTAGGTGGGACATTGAGGCCATGGTAAGAACTGGATTTTTACTTCATGGCAGACCCTCCATCTTGCTGACACTGCCAGAACTCCTCCTCAAACACTTTTATCTCCTGACTGCCTCGCTGGACATGCTGATTCCACTGTCTTGAAGACACTTGCTCTTGTTCTTTACACATCTAGCTTCTCATCTTTCAGGTTTCAGTTTAAATGTCACCTCAGAAAGGCCATCCTTCCTAAACTAAGTATCCCACCTGCCCTTTCATTAGTCTCCATCATTGCACTTGATCATTTCTTTATGGGCACTGAACATATTTTTCAATTATATATTCATTGCTTCTTCAACATTCAGTTCACTAAACTGAACTCCACCAGGGAGGGAAGATGTTTCACTTACTAGTGAATACTCCTTGCCTAGCACCATGCCTGGCATGAATGATCACTCAATATGTGTTTGCTGTTTTTAGGAATGTCGAGTTTGTCAGCACTTAAGTAGTCAGTGGTATACTACATTGTTTTACACTGGTTTTTAAAAATAAATGCAAGTCATCTCCTGTTTATATACCCTCTGCTAGACTATAAATAAGAACTTTGGCAGAGAGAGAGAGAGAGGAAGAGAATGAGATGAAGAGTAGGTGACGGGTAGTGGGCAAAGATTGTATTTTGCAAATAATTGCAGGGCTGGGAGGTGGAAGGCTTCGATTTAGTGAAGCACCTGTTACATGTGTCCTGCGTTTGGCTTAATTGTCACTACAGCCTTGCTAGGTAGTTATCCTTAGTTTCATACATAGCAAACTTGAGAGATTAAGTAACTTGCCTAAGGTCCTACATTAAGAGACAGTGCCAACCATAAAGTTGATGCCCTTCCCTTCGAGAGAAACTGGATTTTGAGATGGGTTTGTTTGGTGATTTGATTCTGTGTCATTAGCAGGCTTTTATTAGCCATTTCAGCCACTGCCATTTAAGAATCCCAATCATACTGCTGTTCTTGTATAGGATCTCAACAAAGGGCCTGATGTGAAATTGCTGTGATTTTTTTTCTTTTGGACTATGGCAGGGTTCATTTTACCATTCCCTCTTCATGTCTTTTTAAGATTTGTATTTCTTTTTATTAATAATGTGTACACGTTTGATCAAAGGAAAAGAGGAGGTACAGAAAAATGGGTGCATTTCCTAAATGCTAGCTGCATCCCCTTGGTTAGGCTTGTTATTTTATGACTCTTTCATCTAGGTCCCAAGTAATACTTTAGACATCAAAGACAGTTCTCTGGCAAAGAGTGACAGCCTCATCACATCAATCACTTATCCCATTTGCTCATCAAAATTATACACCATCATTTCCCTCCAAACGGGATAGCTGGGGGAAACTACGAGAAAGGATAGGGCCGCTATCCTGTATCCAGGGCCATTCAGCCTTTACATGAAGGCATTCAGATTTTTTAATATCATTAACTCATGATAGCATACACCTGTCGATCAAACCCAGTTAGTCCTTAAGCAAACCAAATAGTAGGTGGGAATACATACTTCAAAAGATTCTTCGATCTTCTACCACCACTGTAGTAGGACTCCTTCTTGGAATAAATTCTGGAATCAAGGCAATGTCTTTGGTTTCTGTGGGATGCTCTCCTCATGGAGACCATCTGTTGTTGGTTGAATATTCACCCACTCTTCAAAAGATATGTTGAATTCCTAACCTCAAGTACTCAACAATATGAGCTTATTTGGGAATAGGATCATTGCCGATGTAATTAAGTTCAAATGAGGCCATACTGGAGTAGGTGGACCCCTAATCCAATAACTAGCGTCCTTATAAGAAGACAGCCAAATGGAGGAAGAGACACACGGGGAGAAGGCTGTTTGTTGGCAAAGGCAAAGATTGGTGTCGTGCACCTGCAAGCCAAGGAACAACAAAGACTGCTGGCCAGCCACCAAAACTGAGGAAGAGGCAATTGAGGATTTCTCTACAGATTTGAGGGGAAACACAGTCGTGTCAACAACTTGATATCAGATGTAGAGGCTCCAAAACTGTGAGACAATAAATATCCATTGTTTTAAGCTACCCAGTTCATGGCAATTTGTTATAGCGGCCTTAAAGTCTAATACACCCCACTCTCTCTTCGTGTCTGTGTGTGTGTGTGTGTGTGTGTGTGTGTGTGTGTGTGTGTGTGAGGCCGTGAAGTAAAGGAAAGAAACTGTCAGTGCTTGAAGCAGAGGAAAGAGATGAGGATGGGCTGCCCACTCCAGTATTTTTTCTGGCAAAACCCCATGGGTAAAGGAGCGTGATGGGCAATAGCCCATGGGGTACCAAAGAGTCTGAGATGTCTGCTAAGTGATGACTTAGCAGGTACACTTGCATCCAAAATATCATTTAAGCCTGTGGCGCTGAAATGCAGCTAGTGATGCATTACTGGAGTGGGTTGCCATGCCCTCCTCCAAGGGATCTTCGCAACCCAGGGATCAAACCCAGGTCTCTTGCATTACAGGCGGATTCGTTACCATCTGAGCCACCAAGGAAGCACTCAGTTCAGTTCAATTCAGTTACTCAGTCATGTCTGAATCTTTGCTACCCCATGGACTGCAGCATGCTTGTCCATCAACAAGTCCTGCAGTTTTCTCAAACTCATGTCCACTGAGTCAGTGATGCCATCCAACCATCTCATACTCTGTTACCCCCTTCTCTTCCTGCCTTCAACCTTTGCCAGCACCAGGGTCTTTTCAAATAAGTCAGCTCTTCACATCAGGTGGCCAAAGTATTGGAGTTTGAGCTTCAACATCAGCCCTTCCAATGAATATTCAGGACTGATTTCCTTTAGGATGGACTAGTTGGATCTCCTTGCAGTCCAAGTGACTCTCAAGAGTCTTCTCCAACATCACAGTTCCAAAGCATCAATTCTTTGGTGCTAAACTTTCTTTATAGTCCAACTCTCACATCCATACAAGACTACTGGGAAAACCATAGCCTTGACTAGACAGACCTTTGCTGGCAAAGTAATGTCTCTGTTTTTTAATATGCTGTCTAGCTTGGTCATAATTTTCATCCAAGGAGTAAGCATCTTTTAATTTCTTGGCTGTAGTCACCATCTGCAGTGATTTTGGAGCCCAGAAAAATAAAGTCTACCACTGATTCCACTGTTTCCCCATTTGTTTGCCATGAAATGATGGGACCAGATGCCATGAACTTTGTTTTCTGAGTGTTGAGCATTAAGCCACCTTTTTCACTCTCCTCTTTCACTTTCATCAAGAGGCTCTTTAGTTCTTCTTCACTTTCTGCCACAAGGAGGGTGTCATCTGCATATCTGATGTTATTGATATTTCTCCCAGGAATCTGGATTCCAGCTTATGCTTCATCCAGCCCAGGGTTTCTCATGATGTACTCTGCATATAAGTTAAATAAGGAGGGTGACAAGATACAGCCTTGACGTACTCCTATTCCTATTTGGAACCAGTCTGTTGTTCCATGTCCAGTTCTAACTGTTGCTTCCTGACCTGCATACAGCTTTCTCAACAGGCAAGTCAAGTGGTCTGGCATTCCCGTCTCTTTCAGAATTTTCCAGTTTGTTGTGGTCCACACTGTCAGAGGCTTTGGCATAGTCAGTAGAGCAGAAATAGATGTTTTTCTGGAACCCTCTTGCTTTTGTGATGATCCAGCAGATGTTGGCAATTTGATCTCTGGTTCCTCTGCCGTTTCTAAAACCAGCTTCAACATCTGGAAGTTCATGGTTCACATATTGTTGAAGCCTGGCTTGGAGAATTTTGAGCATTACTTTACTAGTGTGTGAGATGAGTGCAATTGTGCAGTACTTTGAGCATTCTTTGGCATTGCCTTTCTTAAGGATTGGAATGAAAACTGACCTTCTTCAGTCCTGTGGCCACTCAATTTGCTGGCCTACTGAGTGCAACACTTTGACAGCATCATCTTTTAGGATTTGAAGTAGCTCAGCTGAAAATCCATCACCTCCACTAGCTCTGTTCATAGTGATGCTTCCTAAGGCCCACTTGACTTCACATTCCAGGATGTCTGGCTCTAGGTGAGTGAGCACACCAAGGTGGTTATCTGTGTTGTGAAGATCTTTTTTTGTACAATTCTTCTGTGTATTCTTGCCACCTCTTCTTAACATCTTCTGCTTCTGTTAGGTCCATACCATTTCTGTCCTTTATTGAGCCCATCTTTGCAAGAAATATTCCCTTGGTATCTCTGATTTTCTTGAAGTCATCTCTAGTCTTTCCCATTCTATTGTTTCCCTCTGTTTCTGTGCACTGATCATTGAGGAAGACTGCCTTATCTCTCTTTGCTATTCTTTGGAACTCTGCATTCAAATTGGTGTATCTTTCCTTTTCTTGTTTCCTTGTGGCTTCTCTTCTTTTCTCAGCTATTTGTAAGGCCTCCTCAGACAGCTATTTTGCCTTTTTGCATTTCTTTTTCTTGGGGATGGTCTTGATCCCTGTCTTCTGTACAATGTCATGAACTTCCGTCCATAGTTCATGAGGCACTCTGTCTGTCAGATCTAGCTCCTTAAATCTATTTCTCACTTCCCCTCTATAGTCATAAGCGATTTGATTTAGGTCATACCTGAATGGTCTAATGATTTTCCCTACTTCCTTCAACTTAAGTCTGAATTTGGCAATGAGGAGATCATGATCTGAGCCACAGTCAGCTCCCAGTCTTGTTTTTGCTAACTGTATAGAGCTTCTCCATGTTTGGTTGCCAAGAATATAATCAATCTGATTTCGGTGTTTACTATCTGGTGATGTCCATGTGTAGAGTCTCCTCTTGTGTTGTTGGAAGAGGGTGTTTGCTATGACCAGTGCTTTCTCTTGGCAGATCTCTATTAACCTTTGCCCTGCTTCATTCTGTACTCCAAGGCCAAATTTGCCTGTTACTCCAGGTGTAACTTGGAGTAACTTGCTCCTTTTGCATTCCAGTCCCCTATAATGAAATGGACATCTTTTTTGGGTGTTAGTTCTAGAAGGTCTTGTAGGTCTTCATAGAGCCGTTCACCTTCAGCTTCTTCAGCATTCCTGGTTGGGGTATAGACTTGGATTACTCTGATGTTGAATGGTTTGTCTTGGAAATGAACAGAGATCATTCTGTCATTTTTGAGACTGCGCCCAAACATTTCGGGTGCTTTTGTTGACTATGACATTTCTTCTAAGGGATTCCTGCCCACAGTAGTAGATATCATGGGCATCTGAGTTAAATTCACCCATTCCAGTCCATTTTAGTTTGCTGATTCTTAAAATGTCGATGTTCAGTTTTGCCATCTCCTGTTTGACTACTTCCAATTTGCCTTGATTCATGGACCTAAGATTCCAGGTTCCTATGCAATATTGCTCTTTACAGCATCGGACCTTGCTTCCATCACCAGTCACATCCATAACAGGGTGTTGTTTTTGTTTTAGCTCCGTCTCTTCATTCTTTCTGAAGTTATTTCTCCACTGATCTCCAGGAGCATATTGGGCACCTACCAACTCAGTGACTACATCTTTCAGTGTCCTATCTTTTTGCCTTTTCACACTGTTCATGGGGTTCTCGAGACAGGAATACAGAAATGGTTTGTCATTCCTTTCTCCAGTGGACCACGTTTTGTCAGAACTCTCCATCATGAATGGTCCTGCATGGCTCATAGTTTCATTGAGTTAGACAAGGCTGTGGTCCATGTGATTAAATTAGTTAGTTTTCTGTGATTGTGGTTTTCAGTCTCTGCCCTCTGATGGAGAAGGATAAGAGGCTTATGAACACTTCCTGATGGGATAGACTGACTGAGAGGGTGCTAGGTCTTGTTCTGATGGCCAGGGCCATGCTCAATAGATCTTTAATCCAATTTTCTGTTGATGGATGGAGCTGTGTTCCCTCCCTGCTATTTACCTGGGGCCAAACTATGGTGGAGGTAATGAAGATAATGGTGACCTCCCTCAAAAAATCTCATGCATGCACTGCTGCAGTCCATGCCCCTAGCCCTGCAGCAGGCCACCGCCAACCCATGCCTCTGTCAGAGACTCCGGGACACCCAGAGGAGAGTCTCCTGTGGGGTTACTGTTCCCTCCTCCTGGTTTCTAGTGCACAAGGCTCTATTTTGCCCGCCAAGAGTCTGTTTCCCAGTCCTGTGTGAGTTCTGACAGCTCTGTGGTGGGGTCAATGCTGACCTCCTCCAAGAGGGCTTACACCACACCCACACCCAGAGCCCCTGTCCCTGCGGCAGACCACTGCCGACCCGTACCTCCACAGGAGACGCCCAAACACAGTTCTGGCTCAGTCTCTGTGGGATCCCAGTATCCTGGTGTGCACAAGGTTTGTTTGAGCCCTCTGAGCATCTCTGGCAGGAACGGGGTTTGATTCTAAATGTGAATTTGCCCCTCCTACTGTCTTGCTAGGGCTTCTCCTTTGCCCTTCGACGTGAGGTATCTCCTCATAGCCGCTCCAGCGCCTACTGTCTTATGGGGGTTTCTCTGACCCTGGACGTGGTGTATCTCCTTGCAGCCACTCCTGTGACCTAAATCAAATCTCTTACGATTATACAGTGGAAGTGAGAAATAGATTCTAGGCATTAGATCTAATAGAGTGCCTGAAGAACTATGGACACAGGTTCATGACATTGTACAGGAGGCAGGGAGCAAGACCATTCCCAAGAAAAAGAAATGCAAAAAGGCAAAATGGTTGTCCAAGGAGGCCTTACAAATACCTGTGACTAGAAGAGAAGCTAAAGGCAAAGAAGAAGAAGAAAGAGATACCCATTTGAATGCAGAGTTCCAAAGAATAGCAAGGAGAGATAAGAAAGCCTTCTTCAGTGACCAGTGCAAAGAAATAGAGGAAAACAAAAGAATGGGAAAGACGAGAAATGTGTTCAAGAAAATCAGAGATACCAAGGGAACATTTCTTGCAAAGATGGGCACAATAAAGGAAAAATTGTATGGACCTAACAGAAGCAGAAGATATTAAGAAGAGGTGGCAAGAATACACAGAAGGAAAAAAAAAAGAATACACAGAAGAACTGTACAAAAAAGATTTTCACAACCCAGATAATCAGGATGGTATGCTTACTCACCTAGAGCCAGACATCCTGGAATGTGAAGTCAAGAGGGCCTTAGGAAGCATCACTACAAACAAAGCTAGAGGAGGTGATGGAATTCCAGTTGAGCTATTTCAAATCCTAAGAGATGATGCTGTCAAAGTGCTGCCCTCAATATGCCAGCAAATTTGGAAAACTCAGCATTGGCCACAGGACTGGAAAAGGTCAGTTTTCATTCCAATCCCTAAGAAAGGCAATGCCAAAGAATGCTCAAAGTACTGCACAATTGCACTCATCTCACACGTTAGTAAAGTAATGCTCAAAATTCTCCAAGCCAGGCTTCAACAATATGTGAACTGTGAACTTCCAGATGTTCAAGCTGGTTTTAGAAACGGCAGAGGAACCAGAGATCAAATTGCCAGCATCCACTGGATCATCGAAAAAGCAAGAGAATACCAGAAAATTGTCTACTTCTGCTTTGTTAACTATGACAAAGCGTTTCACTCTGTGGATCACAACAAACTGTGGAAAATTCTGAAAGAGACCGGAATACCAGACCACCTGACCTGCCTGTTGAGAAATCTGTATGCAGGTCAGGAAGCAACAGTTAGAACTGGACATGGAACAACAGGCTGATTCCAAATAGTGAAACGAATACATCAAGGCTATACATTGTCACTGCACTTATTTAACTTATATGCACAGTACATCATGAGAAACACTGGGCTGGATGAAGCACAAGCTGGAATCAAGATTGCTGGGAGAAATATCAATAACATCAGACATGCAGTTGACACTACCCTTATGGCAGAAAGCAAAGAAGAACTTAAGAGCCTCTTGATGAAAGTGAAAGGGAAGTTCTACATCTGAATAAATTTGAGTATTAAAGATTTAGGTAAATAGCAAAGAGATTGAACTTTTTCTCCAAAGCTGAGAGGAAGATTCTAGAGTGAAAACCAGAATATGTATTTCAGATATTTCAATTCTGTTTCAGCTTGGTACTTGTTTGCTAAGTAGCTTATTTCCTCCTCAAATCCATTACTGGTCATTCCTGGTTGAGGGTGTTCTCTCCTTCCCAGATCCGAGGTCTCCCGTGGGCAGTGACAGGGTTTGCTGGACTCATGCCACATCTTCCTCATCAGATACATACATGAGGGCAGAGCCTGTGACTCATTCTTCTTTGTATCTATCCCCTAAAAATTTCTGGAACTGGACACACCCAAGTAAACAAGATCAGCAAAATCTGATCATTTTAGAACTTGATGTAAACCATGAATATCTGTTATACCATTCTCACTGCTTTGGTGTATAATTGGAAATTTTCATAATAAAAAGTGTTATAAAGGACATCCAAGAAACTTCTGCTTCAAGATAGCCAACTAAGTACAAGTGTTTACATCCTTCTCTATGCATCCCAGTAAAATGTCAGCAGCAGGGCTTAATTTTCAATGAAACTAATGAGGGTTAAGCTTCAAAGCCCCCCATTTACACACGCCCTTTCCAAGGCCCTGGAAGGTGCCTTAGTAATATGTTCATGTGTTTGTATTGTTCTCCTTTATCACAGTTCTCCTTGTGTCTGATAGTATTAGAGTGGTTGGAGTAATTTTGAGGTTCCAGTTAAAGGGAAGTTTAGTTTGAAATACAAGTTGTTAGAATTGAGTAGGAGGATATTTATATGATTCACAGTCACTTATGTAAGTAGCATTTTATTGTTAACCATTGCTGTAGAAGAATAGCTTCCAGCTATCTGCCTCCAGCCCACTGTCTGCTCTCCCAGGATTGTAACACCAAGGTGCAGGGCCAGAGGTTCTGTGGCAATATGAACACAGCCTATGTTATCTGTACCAGAAGTATGTATAGAGCCAGAAGCTATTTGTGGGAAATTATTCCAAATTTTATAATTCCTATAAATGAAACCTAATAGAAGCATCCCCAAATGTGACTACAATCTTAAAAAAAAAATTACAAGTTGTCAAGCTGGGGGGAAAAATGAAAACTATCAGCAATAAAAATTTTTTTGATCAACCATAGTTGAAGAAAAACTGAATGATCTGTTCAGTTGATACAAATACGATAAAATAACTGTCACATGCAAAGAAAAGAAAAGAGCATCTAGACAAAAAGTGTAAGAAAAAAGTATTATAGAAATTGTATCAGGTAGTAAAATAATAAACCTATTATGTTCTTTCTTGGGTTTTGTGATGTTTGTTGATTTTCTGTTAGCATTCCAAGATGTGTAATTTGTTGTGGTTCTTTCCTCATTCTAAATAAATACTTAACTTTCATACTTAAATTTGTATTCACATTTTATATTTTTTCTCTTAATAGGGACAGAAAAATTCATCTCCCATAAGGCATGGACCCCTGAAATTATAACTGGGGACTTCAAAATCCCTCTCTCAGCAACTGATAGAACTAAAAATCATAAAATGAGCAAAGATATAGAAGACCTAAGCAGTACAATCAAACAGTAGGATCTAAAGGACATTTATAGAACACTCTACCCACAACAGCAGAATGCACATGTTTTTTCTTCAAGCACCAATAATAGACCAAATGCTAGGTCAGAAAACAAATGTTAACACATTTAAGAATTGACATAAGTATGTTCTCTGACCCTTATGGAATTGAATTAAAAATCAATGAAAGGCAACTGGAAATTTTCCAAATACTTGGAAATTAAACACCACACTTTAAAATCATACCTTGTTTGAATTTCCTGGCAGTCTCTTGGTTAGGACTCCACTTTCACTGCCAAGGGCCTAGGTGCAATCCTTGGTTGGGGAATTAAGATCCCACAAACCACACCGAAACATACACACACACACACACACACACACACACACACACACACACACACACACACACACATATATATATACCTTGTCAAAGAAGACCGAAAGAAAATTTTTAAAAATAAACAAAAAATAAAAACCCACAGAACTGAATGAAAACAAAAATACAACATATCAAAATTTCTGGGTTATTGCTAAAGTAGTACTAAGAAGGTAATTTACACATTAAATATTGCTCAGAAAAATGTGACATATTACATTAGGAAAGTCTCATATCAATAACCTCAAGAAGTTAGGGAAAAAGAGCAGAAATCAATGACATTAGAAAACAAAATAAAACAAACAAATGCAATAAAACACTAGTTAATAGACTTCTAGCAAGACTGCAAAATAGAAAATAAAAAGACATAAATCATCAATATCAGTAATGAAATGGCTTATCATTATAATTTCTGCAATCTTTAATAAGGGAATACCATAAACTTATAATTCAACAACTTAGAATAGACCAATTCTACAAACTACCAAAGCTCAAACAAGATGAAATAGAGTAGCCCTATAACCATTGAAGAAATTGAACTTGTCACTGTAATTCCCTGGGAAAAGAAAGGGAGAAGACTTCTTTGGTGGTCCAGTAGTTAAGAATCTGCCTGCCAATGCAGAGGACACAGGTTCGATCCCTGGTCCAGGAAGATCCCACATGTATGGAGCAACTAAGCCTGCGTGCCAGAACTACTGAAGCCTGTGACCCCTAGAGCCTGTGCTCTGCAAAGAGAGAAACCATCGTGAAGAGGAGCCCCTGCTCACTGCAACTAGATAAAGCCTGGGGCCAATAAGTGTTCATAAAAGGGAGTACATCCATGAATGTTAAGAATGGGAGAGTGTTCCATCAGTTTGTGAGAGATGTTGACAGATACCTGTAAGACAAGAAGTGAGAGAAGAACAAGGTGGAGCAAACACTCCAGCCCAGAACAGAAAGACAGGAAGACTGCGGTGAAGGATCACAGCAGAGGTAGTTGCTAGTGCTTCCTGGAGAAGTCTAGCAAAGATACAGGTTTGCTAGTCATAGTTACAAGAAATGGGAGATGCAGCACTGTCAACACTAGTGTTTCCCAACCATTTTTTTTTTCCCCAACCATTTTTATGTCATGGCACATGTGGGAAATAATAGTATATGTAAGGCATGGTTTTAAGAAACTGATTCTCAGATCACCAAATTTCATGACTTTCTCTCTAAAACTGATTTACCTGAGAAGGCATCCTGACTTATACATACTGGTTCTTGGTCAACTTTATTTTCACAATAGCTCTCTCACCACTTTACCAAAGAGGAACAAGCATTTCTCAGAGATTCATTGCCCTGAATGCCAAGCAAAAGAATAATTTAACATTTATTAATGCTCTATTAATGTCCCCAGTCTGTCTCATTTCAACATTGATTTCTAACAAATGTGACTTTTTGTGCTAGTAATTTTTCTTTAATCAATAAGAATAATTTTAAAACATTACCTTATGCTTATGAAAATAAAAGTATGAGACATTAACTTTGTTTCTAGCGGAGAACTATGATAGAATTATCCGTGATTTTCAGACGCTTCCACTTCTGGATAAGATGAAGTAGCAAGTAGCAGGCACACCCTCCAGCTTTAAACAGCCCCGAGCTGGGGAAGTGTGTGAAGTGATGGTTTTGGCCTTTCGCTTGTTTTGAGGTGCTGGACACCTGGCGGTGGAGGACAATGAGCCTGAAAGGTAGGAAGCAAGTGCCTTAGACGTTTCTCTGGCTTGTTTGCTCCAAGGAGGCCAGCTGCCACGCTGCGAGAGGCTCTATGCAGGGGTCTGTATAGCGAAGAACAGAGGAGGCTCCTGGCCAAAGCCAGCAAAGAACTGAGGCTCTTAGTGCAACAGGTCACAGGGAATGTAATCCCTCCAGCAATCATGTGAGTGAGCCTGGAAATGGATCTTCTCCCATCAAGCCTTCAGATGCTACCACAGCCCTGGTCTTCACAGAAAGACCCTGAATAATAGTGAAAGTAAAGTCGTTCAGTCGTGTCTGACTATTTGGGACCCTATAGACTATACAGTCCATGGAATTTTCCAGGCCAGAATACTGGAGTGGGTAGCCTTTTCCTTCTCCAGGGGATTTTCCCAACCCAGGGATCGAACCTGGTCTCCTGCATTGCAGGCAGATTCTTCACCAGCTGAGCCACAAGGGAAGCCCCCTGAGTCATAGGCAGCCAACTAATTCATAAACCATGCTCAACTTCCCAACCTATCAGTTCCATTCAGTTCAGTTTGGTCACTCAGTCATGTCCAACTCTTTGCAACCACATGAATCGCAGCATGCCAGGCCTCCCTGTCCATCACCAACACCCGGAGTCTACCCAAACCTATGTCCATCGAGTTGGTGATGCCATCCAGCCATCTCATCCTCTGTCATCCCCTTCTCCTCCTGCCCCCAATCCCTCCCAGCATCAGGGTCCTTTCCAATGAACCAACTCTTTGCATGAGGTGGCTAAAGTACTGGAGTTTCAGCTTCAGCATCAGTCCTTCCAATGAACATCCAGGACTGATCTCCTTTAGGATGGACTGGTTGGATCTCCTTGCAGTCCAAGGGACTCTCAAGAGTCTTCTCCAACACCACAGTTCAAAAGCATCAGTTCTTCAGCGCTCAGCTTTCTTCACTGTCCAACTCTCACATCTGTACATGACCACTGGAGTAACCATAGCATTGACTAGACGGACCTTTGTTGGCAAAGTAATGTCTCTGCTTTTAAATATGCTATCTAGGTTGGTCATAATTTTCCTGACCTACAGAAGTTGTGAAATAATCGCTATTGTTTTTAGCTGATAAGTCTTAGAGTAATTTGTTACACAGCAATAGATTAATTCAGGAAGACCAACCCCAAAAGAGATGGGATCAATTTCATTTCTAACACTGCTGGAATTGGCCAAAGAACAAGCTTAAAATTCTTTATCACATAGCTAATTACACATTTTAATTCTTTTTCTTCTATTTCTTGTACCCATTTCAACTTTTCATTCATGATAGAATAAACTGCCCTTTTTCTAAGCTGCATCTATTCTTTAAAGTTTTCCAACTAAAGTGATTAAATGTAATAAAGTAAGCAGCTAGAGATACTTGCTTTTCCATCTGATGATAGAAAAAAAGAAAAGAAAACACTCCATCTGGGTAGAATTTGATAATTAGCCATATCCAATTCCTGGACATCTGGCTTTCAAATGAAACTGAACATAGTAATGTCTGTTTCCTTGGGCATTCTTTTTACTGAAAATGCGATTTATTGTTTTGGTCTTTAAAAGGATAACATCAATGCACTTTAGCATATCAAGTGAACAAAGATTTGTCTCAGTTCTTTTTACATATTACCATCGTGTTGCATATTTATTGTAGAAAATTTGTAAACTACAGAAAATTACAAGAAGGAAAAATAAAATCTCACCATCCAAGATAACTGTTCACATTTTGATGAAAATCTTTTCAGATTTGGCTTTAAAAATAAGAGGAATTTCAGAATAACAATATTTTCCTTCAACAACAAGTTCTCATTAAGGACACAATATTTTAATGGATGAAATTTAATGAAGAATGTCAAACCATTATTCCACTGAAATTCATATCCATTTTTCATATAAAGTGTAGCTTATGACAATGGATATTTTAGCCCTGACAATCAGTCTGAGTAGCTCAGGAAAATATCACATAAGGCTGGAGCAGCCCTGGCAGCACATTGAGGGTAGCAGGGCTCAGAGAAGCAACATATGTCTGCACGCACTCTCCCTTCACGCTGCCTCTGCTGCTGTGGAATCTGTGTGTGTGTGGTAGGGGGGTGGCGGGGGGCTCGTGGCCTTGCACTTGAATCCTTAATGAACTGGAGCCAACTCAAAGAAGTGCCAGAGAACTGATGGTTAAATTTCAGGAGTTTTGTGAGCTAGCTCTAAAACAAAGTCATTATTAAAAATTAAAGGATGTACGCTTTCAGTTAAATAAATTCTATTCAAAGCTAAGGTCATAAATACATACAAGTCATCATTTTTAATCATTTACATTTTGCTGGCGTCTGTGTTCCTGATGCTGTTTCTGTCTACTGCATCTACATTGCAGAAATGGGGTATAATGGTGTGCTGGAGGACGCCTCTTCATCCAGTGTTTTCACCTTGGTAGTCTGGAATCCTTCAGGGTGAGAGTATTTAAATCATGGAAACAGAAGAAAGCTCCAAATTTGGGCTCACATATTTTTGTTGATTGTATAGTGACAGAGAAAATGTTAACAATGTAGAATAAAATTCTTAAAATGTTGTGTCTATAACTGTTGCACTGTGACCAGCACAAAGTTCAAGGAACTATTCCTCCAGTACTCAAAAACTATCATCAAATGAATCCAAGTCACTCAGGTCACTGATTAATGACCTGATTAAGTCAGGATCCAACACATATCTCTTGTTGTTTCACTTTCATCTCAATCATTAATGTTAATGAAAATATCAGCCAAGATTCTTGCAAAACCACATTTGTTTATTATTTACAATGGCATGTTGGCTACAGACAAGAAAGGGAAAGTTGCTCAGTCGTGTCCAGCTCTTTGCGGCCCCGTGGATTTCCCCCATGGGATTCTCCAGGCCAGAATACTGGACTGGGTACCTATCCCTTCTCCAGCAGATCTTCCCGACCCAGCAATCAAACCAGGGTCTCTTGCATTGCAGGCAGATTCTTTACCAAGTGAGCTACTAGGGAAACCTACAGATACCAAAGTTCAGCAAAACTCAGTGAAACATTTGATGGAAATCAACTGGTTATATGGAATTGACACTAAAGAATGATGTAAATTTTATTAGGATTTGCAAACTATGTGTTCTATACCCTTTATATCAGTAGAGTTTAAAATAAATCTGCATGTGTGTTAATATGTGTGCTTCACAAAGCTGGTTGTTAATCATTTACTAATACACTTTTGACCAGAGCAAATGCTTCCATTTGTCCCACTCACCATGGCCTCTAGCAGATCCCTTTCAGCTACACACAGACTGATAAATAGGGAAAAGAAGTGAAGGAAAAGAGCTAGTGGAAAGCAGAAAATGGAGGAAGAACAAGAAGAGAAAGAAAGAAAAAAAGAAAGTTCTCCCTGTCTTGTCTTTCATCATCAGTCAGCAGCTCTCTACAAGGTAAGAGACAAACCATTGCACAACTATTGTGACCTGGAGTCACAAATATTCATGGGATTAGCTGGTGACCCTATTTTTAGAGAGCTAAGGAGCCAGAAGTCGTCAGCAACAGTGACCATGCTAACACTCGGTCAGAGGTCATTTTAGGGTTTTTAGCTTGTTTTTCACATTAAAAAAAAAATAAAGGTATAATTTATATACAGTAAAAGTCACCATAGAGTACAGTTCTATGAGTTTTGATAAATGCATACAGTCACACAACTACCACTGCAATCAAGACATAGAACATTTCCATCATCTCCCCAAATTCACTTGAGCCTGTTTGTGACCAACCCCTCTCCCCATCTCTAGCCACTTTCCTACCCTCTTGTTTTGTTTTCCAGAATGACACTAAGACGGACTCATACAGTATGTAGCCTTTTGAGGCTAGCTACTTTCACTTAACATGGTGTATTAGAGAGCAGAGTTAAGCTCACAACAAAATTAAGAGGACAGTACAGAGATTTCCCATATAACCTCAAGTACTCCCTACATGAATCATCTTGCCCATTATTACCATCACTCATGAAAATGTTACATAAATTTGTTACCAAGTATGAATCTCCAGTGACACAGCACAGCCACCCAAAGTTGGCATTTACCTTAGGGGTCATTCTTGGTACTGTACATTCTGTGGGTTTGGATCAATGTATAGTGACATACAGCCATAACTAGAAGATCATACGGAGGATTTTCATGGACATTAAAACTCAGTGCTTTGGTTGTACCTCCACCAGGGGCTGTCCTGGTGGCTCAGCTGGTAAAGAATCTGCCTGTAATGTGGGAGACCTGGGTTTGACTCCTGAGTTAGGAAGATCCCCAGGAGGAGGAATTGGCTACCCACTCCAGTATTCACACCTCGGAAATTCCATGGGCAGAAGAACCAAACAGACTATACAGTCCATGGAGTCGAAAAGACTCGGACATGACTGAGTGACTCACACACACACACACCCTCACCGTCCCTCAAGAAACAATGATGTTTCTCAACAGAGTTGCCTTTTCTAGAATGTCATATAGCTGGAATTATATAGTATGAAGCTCTTCCAGATTGTCTTCTTTTACTTCAGTTCAGTTCAGTCTCTCAGTTGTGTCCTAGTTTTTGCAACCCCAGGAACCGCAGCATGCCAGGCCTCCCTGTACATCACCAACTGCCAGAGTCCACCCAAACCCATGTCCATTGAGTTGGTGATGCCATCCAACCATCTCATCTCTTACTTAGTTATAAGCATAATGTTTCTTTCGTGTCTGTTAATGATTTGGTAGTTTGTTTCTTTTAGTGCTGAATAGTATTCCTTTATATGAATTATTACAATTAATTTATTCATTCATTTACTGAAGTACTTCTTGGTTTCTTCCAAGTTTTGGCAACTATGAATAAAACTGCTATAAACATCTGTGTGCAGGTTTTTCTGTGGATTTAAGTTTTTAACTCTGCTGAGTAAATACCAATATGACTGATGGATTGTATAGTAAGAGTATGTTAAGCTTTGTAGGAACCTGCCAAGCTGTCTTCCAAAGTGGCTGCACCATTTTGTATTCCCATCAAGAATAAATGACAGTTCCTATTGTTCTACATCCTTGCCAAAATTTGGGGTTTTCAGTGCTCCAGATTTGGTCCTTTTAATAACTATATGGTTGCACTTGTATCTTTTGTTTTTAAGTTTAGAGAATTCTTTACATATCCTGGATACAAATCTTTTAATTGATGTGCATTTAACAAATACTTTCTCCCAGTCCGTATCTTGTATTTTCATTTTAACAGTCTCTTTTGAAGAGAAGTTTAACATTTTGAAGTCTAAATGATCAGATGTTGGTTTTTTTTTTTTAATAAAATATGTTTTTGGTGCTCTATCTAAAAAAAACTTGCCAGTGAAATGACAGCCTTCAGAATGGGAGAATATAATAGCAAATGAAGCAACTCAGAAAGAATTAATCTCAAAAATATACAAGCAACTCCTGCAGCTCAATTCCAGAAAAATAAACGACCCAATCAAAAAATGGGCCAAAGAACTAGACAGGCATTTCTCTAAAGAAGACATACAGATGGCTAACAGACACATGAAAAGATGCTCAACATCACTCATTATCAGAGAAATGCAAATCAAAACCACAATGGGGTATCATTACACACCAATCAGGATGGCTGCTATCCAAAGGTCTACAAGCAATAAATGCTGGAGAGGGTGTGGAGAAAAGGAACCCTCTTACACTGTTGGTGGGAATGCAAACTAGTACAGCCACTATGGATAACAGTGTGGAGATTCCTTAAAAAACTGGAAATAGGACTGCCATATGACCCAGCAATCCCATTCCTGGGCATACACACCAAGGAAACCAGAATTGAAAGAGACACATGTACCCCAATATTCATCACAGCACTGTTTATAATAGCTAGGACATGAAGCAACCTAGATGTCCATCAGCAGATGATAGGATAAGAAAGCTATGGTACATATACACAATGGAATATTACTCAGCCATTAAAAAGAATGCATTTGAATCAGCTCTAATGAGGTGGATGATACTGGAGCCTATTATACAGAGTGAAGTTAGAAAGAAAAACACCAAATACAGGATATTAATGCATATATATGGAATTTAGAAAGATGGTAATGATAAACTTGTATATGAGACAGCAAAAGAGACAGAGATGTATAGAACAGTCTTTTGGACTCTGTGGGAGAGGGCGAGGGTGGGATGATTTGAGAGAATAGCATTGAAACATGTATATTATCAAGCGTGAAACAGATCGCCAGTCCAGGTTCAATGAATGCATGAGACAAGGTGCTCAGTGCTGGTGCCCTGGGATGACCCTGAGGGATGGGGAGGGAGGTGTGAGGGGAGTTCAGGATGGGGGACACATGTACACCCAAGGCTGATTCATGTCAATGTATGGCAAAACCACCACAATAATGTAAAGTAATTAGCCTCCAATTAAAATAAATAAATTAATTTAAAAAATAAAAAAGCTTGCCTCACTCAAGGTCACAAAATGGTTTTCCTATGAATTCTTCTAGAAGTTTTATAGTTTATAAGTTGTATAATACATTTATGTCTACCATCTATTTTTGCTTATAGGACAAGAGAAGAGTAGACTTTCCTTTTTTGTTATTGTTATTCGACATGAATGTTGTAAACTACTCACTGCTTTCCAGGGTTTAGTAAATTCGTGAGGCAAGAAGCTTGGAGGAAGGCTCAGGTCCAGTCTTGTTCGACTTGAACTAGAGGGAATGGGAAAGCAGGCTAAGGGAATGATGCCAAGGAAGAGAGGCGTTGCTTCCTTTCACTCTAGTTGCAGGAATAAAAGGCTTTAAGAAAACTATTAAAGCAAGAAAAGTCTTCTATAACAGGACTCTGTCTTTCCTCCTATACTAGTTCACCCTCCCCTCTTTTAATGATTTGGTAGTTTATTTCCTTTAGTGCTGAATACTAAACTAACACACACACACACACACACACACAAACAAGTGTTAATAATCTAGTATTCTGAGGCAGAAGAGAGATTAATTATCTTTGTCAAAACATTTTATCCTGGGACATAGATTGGAGGCCACTTTAAAATACAATAGCTTCATCTTTTCTTTTGTTGGCAATTTCATTTCCCAAGTAATAGGTTGTTTCCTTTTTAACAGAATTTTCTTTCACCTAATCCTTTAAATTGTACCTGCAACCAAACAGTATGTGAGTACAAAGGTGAGCACATATTAATTCTAAAATTGATTCCATTCATTGAATGTTTCACTTTTCTCAAATGCTTACTATAGTTTATGTTTCAAACCCTTTTACTGATCCATGCTGTCTCAGTAAAACATTGAGAGCATAGCATTACATTAATTTCGACAGCAACTAATATCATAAATCCCAGATTATGGCTTTGTTAATAAATGTAGCAGATGGGAGATGGAGCTGAGAAAAACAAAGCTCCCTTCAAACAATGGTGTTTGAAAAACAGCTACTAAAATTGATAGATGAGGAAGTACAGTCGTAGCTTCAAACAAACTTTCATAATCTTTACCTAAATTTCTTATTTACTTCTAAGAAATGTGCTTAGGACCAAAATCTCATTTCATAAATTAACTCACAGGAGTTACATATGAATGAACAGGGGCTGTCTTCACATTGCAAGGGCCTGGAGCCCGAACAGCCTGGTCAGAGGGAAGGGGCCAGCAAGGGGGTCGATGCCCAAGGCCTCTTTGGTCCAGCAGCCTCAGGGCAGCAGTGAGAGCAAGAGGCCCACTGTTCCCCTAGGTTGGCCCTGCCCCTTCCCACACAGCCGGTGCAGCTGGGCTTGCCCAGGAGCTGCCTGACAGACTCTGGCTCACCCGAGCTCTCTGACGGTGTAGGGGGAAGGAACAGACGTGTGCATGTGGTTCTGTTCTTAGCCTGGGAGTGTGGAGCCCCTAGCTGGCCCCCAGGCTCAAGGGCAAGGGCCCTGAGAGAGGACCACTGCGAAGCACTTTTCTCCCATGCTTGGAGGCAGAGTGCGAGGCTTGCAGATAACGCGGGCCTCCCTCGGGGAGGGAGCGGTGGCCTGCCGGCGAGAGGGCTTGCAAACCAGCCTTTGGAGGCAGCCGGGGAGGTCTTCCAGCGGCAGAGGGCCGGTTCTGCTCAGAGGACCCACAGGCCAGGGGCAGGTCACAGCATGGACCCTGCCCCAGGCCAGCCTTGACCAGACTTTCCTGGCCTCCGGGGGTACAGCCCCACGAAGGGGCAGGCTGTGGGGAGTGTGTCCAGACATGCCCAGGCACCTCCCCAGGCTCATTCCCTTAGCGCCTTTCCCCTGGAGCATAGGCCTCATTTGAGGCCTACTTGGAGGGGAGGTTTCTGGCAGGGGCTCTCTCCACACTGCAAGGGCCTGGAGCCCGGACGGCCTGGTCAGAGGGAAGAGGCCAGCAAGGGGGTCGATGCCCAAAGCCTCTTTGGCCCAGCAGCCTCAGCTCAGCAGGGAGAGAAAGAGGCCCACTGTGTCCCTAGGTAGGAACT
Source organism: Muntiacus reevesi (assembly GCF_963930625.1). NCBI lineage: Eukaryota > Metazoa > Chordata > Mammalia > Artiodactyla > Cervidae > Muntiacus > Muntiacus reevesi. The sequence goes on along the minus strand of NW_027077807.1, from coordinate 778,222 downwards.
GCCTCTTCAAACACAGGGGGTGATGGTGGGCTTGCCCAGGAGCTGCCTGAAAGACTCTGGCTCATCCGAGCTCTCTGACGGTGCAAGGGGCAGGAACAGACGGGTGCATGTGGTTCTGCCTTGTCCTGGGAGTGTGGAGCCCCTAGTTGGCCACTAGGCTCAGGGGCAAGGGCCCTGAGAGAGGATCACCACGAAGTGTTTTTCTCCTGGGCTTGGGAGCAGAGTGCCTGGCTTGAGGGAAACGCGGACCTCCCTTGGGGAGGGAGCAGTAGCCAGCCGGCGAGAGTGCTTGCAACCAGGCCTTTGGAAGCAGGCGGGGAGGTCTTCCAGCGACAGAATGCCGGTTCTGCTCAGAGGCCCCACAAGCAAGGATCAGGTACCAGCATGGTCCCTGCACCAGGCCAGCCTTTCGGAGACTTTCCTGGCCTCCGGGCAAACTGCCCCGCGAAGGGGCAGGCTGCGGGGATTGTGGCCAGACATACCCAGGCGAAACCCAGGCTCATCTGCGCTTGTGACCTAGTGGCTCAGTGGGCCTATTGCTCTCATTGCTGCCGTGAAGCTGCTGGAGAAAAAGGCTTTGGGCATCCAACCCGTTGCTCCCCACTTCCCTCTCACCAGGCCGTCTGAGCTCCAAGCACTTGCAGTGTGGAGACAGCCTCTGCCAGCACCTCCCCTCCGAGTTGGTTTCAAAAGAGGCCTAGGCCAGGGGAAATATGCTAGGGGATGAGAGACTGGGGAGGCGACCAGGTATGTCTAGACACACACCCTGCAGCCTGCCCCTTCAAGGGGCAGCAGCCCCAGAGGCCAGGGAGGTCTGGGCAAGGCTGGCCAAGGACACGGGTCTTGCTGGGTCCTTCCCATGGCCTGTGGGGACTCTGAGCAGAACCTGCCCTTTCCCGCAGGAAGACCTCCCCAACTGCCTCCAAAGGCCGGTTTGCAAGCATTCTCGCCAGACTGCTGCCGCTCCCTGCCGAGGGAGGCCTGCTTTTCCCGCAAGTCGCGCACTCTGCTCTTAAGCCCGGGAGAAAAGTGCTTCGGGGTGGTCCTTTCTCTGGGCCCTTGCCCCTGAGCCTGGAGTCAAGCTTGGACATCCACATAGCCAGGAAGAGGTAGAATCACATGCATATGTTTGTTCCTGTCCCCTGCACCTTCCAAGGACTTGGTTGAGCCAGAGTCTGTCAGACATGTCCTCCGCAGCCCCAGCAGGACTGCCTGTGTGTCAAGGGGCAGAGCTGATCTAGGGGCAGAGTGGGCCTCTTGCTCTCCCAGCTGCCCGGAGGCTGCTGGGCCAAAGAGGCCTTTGGCATCCACACACTTGCTCCGCACTTCCCTGTGACCAGGCCGTCTGAGCTCCAGGCTCTTGCTGTGTGAAAACAGCCCATGCCAGCACCTCCCCTCCGAGTAGGCCTTAAATTAGGCCAAGCACAGGGGAAATGCGCTAGGGGGTAAGAGACTGGGGAGGCGACCAGGCATGTCTGGACACACTCCCCGCAGCCTGCCCTTCATGGGGCAGCAGCCCTGGAGGCCCGGAAGGTCTGGGCAACCCTGGCAAAGGGCAGAGACCATGCTGGGTGCTGCCCCTGGCCTGTGGGTCCTCTCAGCAGAACCACCCCTTTCCCGCATGAGGACCTCCCCGGCTGCCGCCAAGGGCCGGTTGCAAGCATTCTCGCCGGATGCCGCACCTCCCACCCCAAGGGAGGCTTCTTTTGCCCGCAAGTCGCGCAATCCGCTCCCAAGCTGGGAGAAAAGCACATCGGGGTTGTCCTTTCTCTGGGCCCTTGCCCCTGAGCCTGGAGTCAAGCATGGAAGTCCACACTCCCAGGCTGAGGCAGAACCACATGCACATGTCTGTTACTGCGCCCTGAACCTTCCGAGAGCTCGAGTGAGCCAGAGTCTGTCAGGCAGCTCCTCGGCCACCCCAGCAGCACAGCCTGTGTGTCAAGGGGCAGAGCCGACCAAGGGGCAGAGTGGGCCTCTTGCTCTCCCAGCTGCCCTGAGGCTGCTGGTCTAAAGAGGCCTTGGGCATCCACCCCCTTGCTCCCCACTTCCCTCTCAGCAGGCCGTCTGAGCTCCAAGCCCTTGCAGTGTGGAGACAGCCTCTGCCAGCACCTCCCCTCCGAGTAGGACTCAAAAGAGGCCTAGACCAGGGGAAATGCGCTTTGGGTAAGAGACTGGGGAGGTGACCGGGCATGTCTAGACACACGTCCCGCAGCCTGCCCCTTCATGGGGCAGCAGCCCCAGAGGCCAGGAAGGCCTGGGCAAGGCTGACCAAGGGCAGGAAACTTGCTGGGTGTTTCCCCTGGCCTGTGGGGACTCTGAGGAGAACCAGCCCTCTCCTGCAGGAAGACCTCCCCGACTGCCTCCAAAGGCCGGTTTGCAAACATTCTCGCCAGACTGCTGCCGCTCCCTGCACGAGGGGGGCCTGCTTTTCCCGCCAGTCTCACACTCTGCTCCGAAGCCCGGGAGAAAAGCGCTTCGGGGTGGTCCTCTCTCTGGGCCCTTGCCCCTGAGCCTGGAGTCAAACTTGGACATCCACATTGACAGGAAGAGGCAGAATCACATGCATACATTTGTTCCTGCCCCCTGCACCTTCTGCGGGATTGTTTGAGCCAGAGTCTGTCAGACACGTACTCCGCAGCCCGAGCAGGACTGCCTGTGTGTCAAGGGGCAGAGCCGACCTAGGGGCAGAGTGGACCTTTGTGACGGAGTTGTGGCCAGCAGATGAGAGGTCTTGCAAACAGGCCTTTGGAGGCTGCTGGTGAGGTCTTCCAACGGCAGAGTCCTAGTTCTGCTCAAAGGCCCCAAGGTCATGGTCAGGTAACAGCATGGACCCTGAACCAGGACAGCCATGGCCAGACCTTCCTGGCCTCCGGGGGTACTGCCTCACGAAGGGGCAGGCGGTGGGGAGTGTGTCCAGACATGCCCAGGCGCCTCCCCAGGCTCATTCCCTGAGCGCCTTTCCCATGGTTCCTAGGCCTCATTTGAGGCCTGCTTGGAGGGGAGGTTTCTGGCAGGGCCTCACTCCAAACTGCAAGGGACTGGAGCCCGGACGGCCTGGTCAGAGGGAAGAGGCCAGCAAGGGGGTCGATGCCCAAGGCCTCTTTGTCCCAGAAGCGTCAGTGCAGCATTGTGAGCAAGTGACCCTCAGTGCCCCTAGGTCGGCCCTGCCCCATCACACACAGGCGTTGCTGCTGGGCCTACCCAGGAGCTGCCTGACAGACTCTTGCTCACCCAAGCTCTCTGACGGTGCAGGGGTAGGAAAATGCTTGTGCATGTGGTTCTTCCTTGGCTGGGTGTGTGGAGCCCCTAGCTGGCGCCCAGGCTTGGGGCAAGGTCCCTGAGAGAGCGCAACCCCGAAGCGCTTTTCTCCCGGGCTTGGGGGCAGAGTGCGCAGCTTACGGGAATTGCGGGCCACCCTCGGGGAGGGTGCTTGCAAACTGGCCTTTGGAGGCAGCCGGGGAGGTCTTCCAGTGGCAGAGTGCTGGTTCTGCTCAGAGGCCCCACAGGCGACAGGGAGGTGCCAGCATGGACACTGCCCCAGGAGAGCCTTGTCCAAACCTTTCTGGCCTACGGGGGAACTGCCCCACGAAGGAGCAGGCTGCGGGAACCGAGTCCAGACATGCTCAGTCACCTCCCCAAGCTCATTCCGTGAGCGCTTTTCCTTGGTGCCTAGGCCGCATTTGAGGCCTAATTGGAGGGGAGGTTTCTGGCAGGGCCTCTCTCCACACTACAAGGGCCTGGAGCTCTGATGGCCAGGTCAGAGGGAAGAGGCCAGCAAGGGAGTCGATGCCCAAGGACTGTTTGGCCCAGCAGCCTCAGGGCAGCAGGGGAAGCAAGTGGCCAACTGTGCCCCTAGGTCGGTCCTGTCCCGTCACACACAGGCGTGGCTGCTGGGCTTGCCCAGTAGCTGCCTGACACACTCTGGCTCACCCGAGCTCTCTGATGGTGCAAGGGGCAGGAAGATACGTGTGCATGTGGTTCTGCCTTGGCCTGGGTGTGTGGAGCCCCTAGTTGTCCCCAAGCACCAGGCCAAGCGCCTGACAGCGGACAAACCCGATGCGCTACTGTCCTGGACTTGGGACCAGAGTGGGTGACTTGCGGGAAAAGCGGGTCTCCCTCGGGGAGAGTGCTTGCAAACCGGCCTTTGGAGGCAGCCGGGAGGTCTTCCAGTGGCAGAGTGCTGGATTTGCTCTGTGGCCCCACAGGCCAGGGGCAGGTACCAGCATGGACCCTGCTCCAGCCCAGCCATGCCCAGACCTTCCTGGCCTCTGGGGGTACTGCCCCATGAAGGAGCAGGCTGTGGAATGTGTGTCCAAACATGCCCAGGCGCCTCGCTAGGCTCATTCCATTAGCTCCTTTTCCCTGTTGCCTAGGCCTTTTGAGGCCTACTTGCAGGGGAAGTTTCTGGCAGGGGCTCTCTCCACACTGCAAGGGTCTGGAGGACAGATGGCCTGGTCAGAGGAAAGAGGCCAGCAAGGGGGTCGTTTCCCAAGGCCTCTTTGTCCCAGCAGCCTCAGGGCAGCAGGAAGAGCAAGTGGCGCACTGTGCCCCTAGGTAGGCCCTGCCCCTTCACACAGAGGCGCTGCTGCTGGACTTGCCCAGGGGCAGCCTGACAGGATCTCGCTCACCCGAGCTCTCTGATGGTGCAGAGGGCCAGAAGAGACATGTGCATGTGGTTCTGCCTTGGCCTGGGTGAGTGGAACACCTAGCTGTCCCCAGGCTCCGGGGCAAATGCCTGAGAGAGGAACACACCGAAGCGCTTTTCTCCCAGGCTTGGGAACAGAGTGCACGGCTTGTGGGAAAGACGGGCCTCACTCAGTGAGGAGAAGCAGCCAGCTGGTGAGACTGCATGCAAACCGGCCTTTGGAGGCGGCCGGTGAGGTCTTCCAGCGGCACAATGTTGATTCTGCTCAGAGTACCCACCGGCCAGGGGCAGGTCCCAGCATGGACCCTGCCAAGGCCAGCCTTGACCAGACCTTCCTGGCTTCTGCGGGAACAGACCCACGAAGGGGCAGGTGGCAGGGAGTGTGTCAAGACATGCACAAAAGCCTCCCCAGTCTCATTCCCTTAGCGCCTTTCCCATGGTTCAGAGGCCTCATTTGAGGGCTACTTGGAGGGGAGGTTTGTGGCAGGGGCTCTCTCCACACTGCAAGGGCCTAGAGCCCGGACGTCCTGGTCAGAGGGAAGAGGTCAGCAAGGGGGTCGATGCCCAAGGCCTCTTTGTCCCAGCAGCCTCAGGGCAGCAGGGTGAGCAAGTGGCCCACTGTGCCCCTTGGTCGGTCCTGACCCTTCACACACTGGCGCTGCTGCTTGGCTTGCCCAGGAGCTGCCTGACAGACTCTGGCTCACCTGAGCTCTCTGATGGTGCAGGGGGCAGGAAGACTCGTGTGCATGTGTTCTGCCTTGGCCTGGGAGTGTTGAGCCCCTAGCTGGACCCCAGGGTCAATGGAAAGGGCCCTTAGAGAGGACCACCCCGAAGCGCTTATCTCCCGGGCTTGGGAACAGAGTGCACAGCTTGCGGGAAGCGCGGGCCTCCTTTGAGGAGGCTGCTTGCAAAGCGGCCTTTGGAGGCAGCCGGGGAGGTCTTCCAGCGGCAGAGTCCTGATTCTGCTCAGAGGCCCCACAGGCCACGGGCAGGTTCCAGCATGTGCCCTGCCCCAGGCCAGCCTTGACCAGACCTTCCTGGCCTCTGGGGGGTACTGCCCCAGGAAGGTGCAGGCAGCAGGGCATGAGTCCAGACATGCTCAGGCACCTCCCCAGGCTCATTCCATTAGCGACTTTTCCCTGGTGCCTATGCCTCATTTGAGTCCTACTAGGAGTGGAGGTTTCTGGCAAGGCTCTCTCCACACTGCAAGGGCCTGGAGCCCGGACGGCTTGGTCAGAGGGAAGAGGCCCGCAACGGGGTCAATGCCCAAGGCCTCTTTGACCCAGGAGCCTCAGGGCAGCAGGGAGAGCAAGTGGCCCACTGTGCCCCTAGGTCGGCCCTGCCCCTTCACACACAGGTGCTGCTGCTGGGCTTGCCTAGGAGCTGCCTAAAAGACTGTGGCTCACCCGAGCTCTCTGTCGGGGCAGAGGGCAGGAAGAGCCGTGTGCATGTGGTTCTGCCTTGGCCTGGGTGTGTGGAGCCCCTGGCTGTCTCCCAGGTTCAGGGGCAATGGCCTGAGAGTGGATCACCCTGAAGCAGTTTTCTCCCAGGCTTCGGAGCAGAGTGCGCGGCTTGCGGGAAACGCAGGCATCCCTTGGTGAGGGAGAGGCAACCATGCGGCGAGAGTGCTTGCAAACCGGCCTTTGGAGGTTGCCGGTGAGGTCTTCCAGCGGCACAGTGCTGGTTCTGCTCAGAGGACCCACAGGCCATGGGCAGGTCCCAGCAAGGACCCTGCACCAGGTCAGCCTTGACCAGACATTCCTGGCCTCTGGGGGTACTGCCCCACAAATGGGCAGGTGGCGGAGAGTGTCTCCAGACATGCCCAGGCGCCTCCCCAGTCTCATTCCCTGAGCACCTTTCCCATGATACCTAGGCCTCATTTGAGGCCTACTTGGAGGGGAGGATTCTGGCAGTGCCTCTCTCCACACTGCAAGGGACTGGAGCCCGGACGGCCTCATCAGAGGGAAGAGGCCAGCAATGGGGTCGATGTCCAAGGCCTCTTTGGCCAAGCAGCCTCAGGGCAGCAGGGTGAGCAACTGGCCGTCAGTTCCCCCAGGTCGGCCCTGCCCCATCACACACAGGTGCTGTTGCTGGGCTTGCCCAGGCGCTGACTGACACACTCTGGCTCACCTGAGCTCTCTGACGGTGCAAGGGGAAGGAAGAGACGTGTTCATGTGGTTCTGCCTCGGCCTGGGTGTGTGGATCCCCAGTCGTCCCCAAGGCAATTGGCCAAGAACCTGAGAGCAGATGAACCCGATGCGCTATTGTCGTGGGCTTGAGAGCAGAGTGCGTGGCTTGCGGGAAATGCGGGTCTCCCTCGGGTAGAGTGCTTGCAAACTGGCCTTTGGACGCAGCCGGGGGGTCTTCCAGCGCCAGAGTGCTGGATTTGCTCTGTGGCCCCACAGGCCTGGTGCAGGTCCCAGCATGGATACTGCTCCAGACCAGACTTGCCCAGACCTTCCTGGCCTCCGGAGGTACTGCCCCATGAAGTAGCAGGCTGTGGGGGGTGTGTCCATACATGCCCAGGCGCCTCCCCAGGCTCATTTTATTAGCACATTTTCCCTGGTGCCTAGGCCTCATTTGAGGCCTACTTGCAGGGGAGGTTTCTGGCACAGGGTCTCTCCACACTTCAAGGGTCTGGAGGACGGATGGCCTGGTCAGACGAAAGAGGCCAGCAAGGGGGTCGTTTCCCAAGGCATCTTTGGCCCAGCAGCCTAAGGGCATCAGGAAGAGCAAGAGGCGCACTGTGCCCCTAGGTCGGTCCTGCCCCTTCACTCACAGGCGCTGCTGCTGGGCTTGCCCAGGGGCAGCCTGACAGACTCTGGCTCACCCGAGATCTCTGATGGTGCATAGGGCCAGAAGTGACGTGTGCATGTGTTTCTGCCTTGGCCTGGGTGAGTGGAACCCCTAGCTGTCCCCCAAGCTCCGGGGCAAAGGCCTGAGAGAGGAACACCCCGAAGCGCTTTTCTCCCAGGCTTGGGAAGAGAGTGCGCGGCTTCCGGAAAAGAGGGGCCTCCCTCAGTGAGGGAGAGGTGGCCACCCGGTGAGACTGCTTGCAAAGCGGCCTTTGAAGGCTGCTTGTGAGGTCTTCAAGCGGCACAATGCTGGTTCTGCTGAGAGTACCCACCGGCCAGGGCCAGGTCCCAGCAAGGGCCCTGCCCCAGGCCAGCCTTGATCAGACCTGCCTGGCCTCTGGGGGTACTGCCCCACGAAGGGGCAGGCGGAGGGGAGTGTGTCCAGACATGCCCCTGAGCCTCCCCAGTTTCATTCCCTTAGCGCCTTTCCCATGATTCCTAGGCCTCATTTGAGGCCTACTTTTAGGGGAGGATTCTGGCAGGGCCTCTCTCCACACTGCAAAGGACTGGAGCCCGGATGGCCTGGTCAGAGGGAAAAGGCCAGCAAGGGGGTCGATGTCCAAGGCCTCTTTGGCCAAGCAGCCTCAGGGCAGCAGGGTGAGCAAGTGGCCCTCAGTGCCCCTAGGTCGCCCCTGCACCATCACACACAGGCGCTGCTGCTGGGCTTGCCCAGGAGCGGCCTGACAGACTCTGGCTCACCCAAGCTCTCTGACGGTGCAGGGGACAGGAAGACTCTTGTGCACGTGGTTCTGCCTTGGCCTGGGAGTTTGGAGCCCCTAGCTGACCCCAGTTTCAGGGGCAAGGCCCTGAGAGGGGACCACACAAGAGCTTTTTTCCTGGGCTTGGGAACAGAATGCATGGCTTGCGGGAATCGCAATCATCCCTCGGTGAGGGAGAGGTGGACTGCCGGCGAGAGTGCTTGCAAAGCGGCCTTTGGAGGCTGCCGGGGAGGTCTTCCATCGCCACAGTGCTGGTTCTGCTCAGAGGCCCCACAGGCCAGGGGCAGGTCCCAGCACGGACCCTGCCTCAGACCAGCCTTGACCAGACATTCCTGGTCTCTGGGGCTACTGCCTCACGATGGGGCAGGCAGCGGGGACAGTGTCAAGACATGCCCAGGCACCTCCCCAGGCTCATTCCATTATGCCTTTTCCCTGGTGCCTAGGCCTCATTTGAGGCCTACTTGGAGGGGAGGTTTCTGGCAGGGCCTCTCTCCACACTACAAGGGCCTGGAGCTCTGATGGCCAGGTCAGAGGGAAGAGGCCAGCAAGGGAGTCGATGCCCAAGGACTGTTTGGCCCAGCAGCCTCAGGGCAGCAGGGGAAGCAAGTGGCCAACTGTGCCCCTAGGTCGGTCCTGTCCCGTCACACACAGGCGTGGCTGCTGGGCTTGCCCAGTAGCTGCCTGACACACTCTGGCTCACCCGAGCTCTCTGATGGTGCAAGGGGCAGGAAGATACGTGTGCATGTGGTTCTGCCTTGGCCTGGGTGTGTGGAGCCCCTAGTTGTCCCCAAGCACCAGGCCAAGCGCCTGACAGCGGACAAACCCGATGCGCTACTGTCCTGGACTTGGGACCAGAGTGGGTGACTTGCGGGAAAAGCGGGTCTCCCTCGGGGAGAGTGCTTGCAAACCGGCCTTTGGAGGCAGCCGGGAGGTCTTCCAGTGGCAGAGTGCTGGATTTGCTCTGTGGCCCCACAGGCCAGGGGCAGGTACCAGCATGGACCCTGCTCCAGCCCAGCCATGCCCAGACCTTCCTGGCCTCTGGGGGTACTGCCCCATGAAGGAGCAGGCTGTGGAATGTGTGTCCAAACATGCCCAGGCGCCTCGCTAGGCTCATTCCATTAGCTCCTTTTCCCTGTTGCCTAGGCCTTTTGAGGCCTACTTGCAGGGGAAGTTTCTGGCAGGGGCTCTCTCCACACTGCAAGGGTCTGGAGGACAGATGGCCTGGTCAGAGGAAAGAGGCCAGCAAGGGGGTCGTTTCCCAAGGCCTCTTTGTCCCAGCAGCCTCAGGGCAGCAGGAAGAGCAAGTGGCGCACTGTGCCCCTAGGTAGGCCCTGCCCCTTCACACAGAGGCGCTGCTGCTGGACTTGCCCAGGGGCAGCCTGACAGGATCTGGCTCACCCGAGCTCTCTGATGGTGCAGAGGGCCAGAAGAGACGTGTGCATGTGGTTCTGCCTTGGCCTGGGTGAGTGGAACACCTAGCTGTCCCCAGGCTCCGGGGCAAATGCCTGAGAGAGGAACACACCGAAGCACTTTTCTCCCAGGCTTGGGAACAGAGTGCGCGGCTTGTGGGAAAGACGGGCCTCACTCAGTGAGGAGAGGCGGCCAGCTGGTGAGACTGCATGCAAACCGGCCTTTGGAGGCGGCCGGGGAGGTCTTCCAGCGGCACAATGTTGATTCTGCTCAGAGTACCCACCGGCCAGGGGCAGGTCCCAGCATGGACCCTGCCAAGGCCAGCCTTGACCAGACCTTCCTGGCTTCTGCGGGAACAGACCCACGAAGGGGCAGGTGGCAGGGAGTGTGTCAAGACATGCACAAAAGCCTCCCCAGTCTCATTCCCTTAGCGCCTTTCCCATGGTTCAGAGGCCTCATTTGAGGGCTACTTGGAGGGGAGGTTTGTGGCAGGGGCTCTCTCCACACTGCAAGGGCCTAGAGCCCGGACGTCCTGGTCAGAGGGAAGAGGTCAGCAAGGGGGTCGATGCCCAAGGCCTCTTTGTCCCAGCAGCCTCAGGGCAGCAGGGTGAGCAAGTGGTCCACTGTGCCCCTTGGTCGGTCCTGACCCTTCACACACTGGCGCTGCTGCTTGGCTTGCCCAGGAGCTCCCTGACAGACTCTGGCTCACCCGACCTCTCTGATGGTGCAGGGGACAGAAAGAGTCCTGTGCACATGGTTCTGCCTTGGCCTGGGAGTTTGGAAGCCCTAGCTGACCCCAGTTTCAGGGGCAAGGCCCTGAGAGGGGACCACACAAGAGCTTTTTTCCTGGGCTTGGGAACAGAGTGCATGGCTTGCGGGAATCGCAGTCATACCTTGGTGAGGGAGAGGTGGACTGCCGGCGAGAGAGCTTGCAAACCGGCCTTCGGAGGCTGCCAGGGAGGTCTTCCATCGCCACAGTGCTGGTTCTACTCAGAGGCCCCACAGGCCGGGGGCAGGTCCCAGCACGGACCCTGCCCAGGCCAGCCTTGACCAGACATTCCTGGCCTCCGGGGGTACTGCCTCACGAAGGGGCTGGCGGCGGGGAAAGTGTCGAGACCTGCCCAGGCACCTCCCCAGGCTCATTCCATTATGCCTTTTTCCTGGTGCCTAGGCCTCATTTGAGGCCTACTTGCAGGGGAGGTCTCTGGCACGGGCTCTCTCCACATTTCAAGGGCCTGGAGCACAGAAGGCCTGGTCAGAGGGAAGAGGCCAGCAAGGGGGTCGATGCCCAAGGCCTCTTGGTCCCAACAGCCTCAGGGCAGCAGGATAAGCAAGTGGCTCACTTTGCCCCTAGGTCGGCCCTGCCCCTTCACACACAGGCTCTGCTGTTGGGCTTGCCCAGGAGCTGCCTGACAGACTCTGGCTCACCTGAGCTCTCTGATGGTGCAGGGGGCAGGAAGACTCGTGTGCATATGTTCTGCCTTGGCCTGGGAGTGTTGAGCCCCTAGCTGGACCCCAGGGTCAATGGAAAGGGCCCTTAGAGAGGACCACCCCGAAGCGCTTATCTCCCGGGCTTGGGAACAGAGTGTACAGCTTGCGGGAAGCGCGGGCCTCCTTTGAGGAGGCTGCTTGCAAAGCGGCCTTTGGAGGCAGCCGGGGAGGTCTTCCAGCGGCAGAGTCCTGATTCTGCTCAGAGGCCCCACAGGCCACGGGCAGGTTCCAGCATGTGCCCTGCCCCAGGCCAGCCTTGACCAGACCTTCCTGGCCTCTGGGGGGTACTGCCCCAGGAAGGTGCAGGCAGCAGGGCATGAGTCCAGACATGCTCAGGCACCTCCCCAGGCTCATTCCATTAGCGACTTTTCCCTGGTGCCTATGCCTCATTTGAGTCCTACTAGGAGTGGAGGTTTCTGGCAAGGCTCTCTCCACACTGCAAGGGCCTGGAGCCCGGACGGCTTGGTCAGAGGGAAGAGGCCCGCAACGGGGTCAATGCCCAAGGCCTCTTTGACCCAGGAGCCTCAGGGCAGCAGGGAGAGCAAGTGGCCCACTGTGCCCCTAGGTCGGCCCTGCCCCTTCACACACAGGTGCTGCTGCTGGGCTTGCCTAGGAGCTGCCTAAAAGACTGTGGCTCACCCGAGCTCTCTGTCGGGGCAGAGGGCAGGAAGAGCCGTGTGCATGTGGTTCTGCCTTGGCCTGGGTGTGTGGAGCCCCTGGCTGTCTCCCAGGTTCAGGGGCAATGGCCTGAGAGTGGATCACCCTGAAGCAGTTTTCTCCCAGGCTTCGGAGCAGAGTGCGCGGCTTGCGGGAAACGCAGGCGTCCCTTGGTGAGGGAGAGGCAACCATGCGGCGAGAGTGCTTGCAAACCGGCCTTTGGAGGTTGCCGGTGAGGTCTTCCAGCGGCACAGTGCTGGTTCTGCTCAGAGGACCCACAGGCCATGGGCAGGTCCCAGCAAGGACCCTGCACCAGGTCAGCCTTGACCAGACATTCCTGGCCTCTGGGGGTACTGCCCCACAAATGGGCAGGTGGCGGAGAGTGTGTCCAGACATGCCCAGGCACCTCCCCAGTCTAATTCCTTTCGCGCCTTTCCCATGCTTCATAGGCCACATTTGAGGCCTACTTGGAGGGGAGGTTTCTGGCATGGCCTCTCTCCAACTGCAACGGACTGGAGTCTGGGCGGCCTGGTCAGAGTGAAGAGGCCAGCAAGTGGGTTGATGTCCAAGGCCTCTTTGTCCCAGCAGCCTCAGAGCAGCAGGGTGAGCAAGTGACCAACTGTGCCCCCAGGTCAGCCCTGCCCCTTCACACACAGGCACTCCTGCTGGGCTTGCCCAGGAGCTGCCTGACAGACTCTTGCTCATCCGAGCTCTCTGACAGAACAGAGGGCCGGAAGAGACATGTACATGTGGTTCTGCCTTGGCCTGTGTGTGTGGAACCCCTAGCTGTCTCCCAGGCTCATGGGCAAAGGCCTGAGATGGGACCACACAAGCGCTCTTCTCCCAGGCATGGGAGCAGAGTGCGCGGCTTGCGGGAAACGTGGGCCTCCGTCGGTGAGGGAGAGGCAGCCAGCCTGCGAGAGTGCTTGCAAACCAGCCTTTGGAGGCTGCTGGTGATGTCTTCCAACGGCACAGTGTTGTTTCTGCTCAGAGGCCCCACAGGCCATGGGCAGGTCCCAGCAAGGACTCTGCACCAGGTCAGCCTTGACCAGACATTCCTGGCCTCTGGGGGTACTGCCCCACAAAGAGGCAGGTGGCGGGCAGTGTGTCCAGACATGCCGAGGCGCCTCCCCAGTCTAATTCCATTCGCGCCTTTCCCATGCTTCATAGGCCACATTTGAGGCCTACTTGGAGGGGAGGTTTCTGGCATGGCCTCTCTCCAACTGCAACGGACTGGAGCCCGGATGGCATGTTCAGAGTGAAGAGGCCAGCAAGTGAGTTGATGTCCAAGGCCTCTTTGTCCCAGCAGCCTCAGGGCAGCAGGGTGAGCAAGTGACAAACTGTGCCCCTAGGTCAGCCCTGCTCTTTCACACACAGGCGCTCCTGCTGGGCTTGCCCAGGAGCTGCCTGACAGACTCTTGCTCACCCGAGCTCTCTGACGGTATAGAGGGCCGGAAGAGACATGTGCATGTGGTTCTGCCTCTGCCTGGGTGTGTGGATCCCCTACTTGTCCCCAAGCCAATTGGCCAAGGGCCTGAGACCAGACGAAGCCGATGCGCTATTGTCCTGGGCTTGGGAGCAGAGGGCGTGGCTTGCGGGAAATGCGGGTCTCCCTTGGGTAGAGTGCTTGCAAACTGGCCTTTGGAGGCAGCCGGGGAGGTCTTCCAGCGCCAGAGTGCTGGATTTGCTCTGTGGCCCCACAGGCCTGAGGCAGGTCCCAGAATGGATACTGTTCCAGACCAGCCTTGCTCAGACCTTCCTGGCCTCCAGGGTTACTGCCCCATGAAGGAGCAAGCTGTGGGGTGTGTGTCCATACATGCCCAGGCGCCTCCACAGACTCTTTCAATTAGCGCCTTTTCCCTGGTGCCTAGGCCTCATTTGAGGCCTACTTGGAGGGGAGGTTTCTGGCAGGGGCTCTCTCCACACTTCAAGGGTCTGGAGCACGGATGGCCTGGTCAGAGGGAAGAGGCCAGCAAGGGAGTCGATGCCCAAGGCCTCTTTGTCCCAACAGCCTCAGGGCAGCAGGAAGAGCAAGTGGCCCACTGTGCCCTTAGGTCGGCCCTGCCACATCACACACAGGCGCTGCTACTGGGCTTGCCCAGGAGCTGCCTGAAAGACTCTGCTCACCCAAGCTCTCTGATGGTGCAGGGGGCAGGAAAAGACATGTGCATGTGGTTCTGCCTTGGCTGGGTGTGTGGAGCCCCTAGCTGGCTCGAGGCTCAGGGGCAAGGGCCCTGAGAGAGGACCACCTCGAAGCGCTTTTCTCCCGGGCTTAGGAGCAGAGTGCACAGCTTCTGGGGAATGCGGGCGTCTCTCGGGGAGAGTGCTTGCAAACTGGCCTTTGGAGGCAGCCGGGGAGGTCTTCCAGCGGCAGAGTCCTGGTTCTGCTCAAAAGCCCCACAGGCCACGGGCCGGTTCCAGCATGGACCTTGCCCCAGGTCAGCCTTGTCCAGACCTTCCTGGCCTCCGGGGGAACTGCCCCACGAAGGGGCAGGCTGCAGGGAGTGTGTCCATACATGCCCAGTCGCCTCCACAGACTCATTCCATTAGCGCCTTTTCCCTGGTGCCTAGGCCTCATTTGAGGCCTACTTGGAGGGGAGGTTTCTGGCAGGGGCTCTCTCCACACTTCAAGGGTCTGGAGCATGGATGGCCTGGTCAGAGGAATGAGGCCAGCAAGGGGGTCAAATACCAAGGCCTCTTTGGCACAGCAGCCGCAGGGCAGCAGGAAGAGCAAGTGGCCCACTGTGCCCCTAGGTCGGTCCTGCCCATTCACACACAGGTGCTCCTGCTGGGCTTGCCCAGGAGCAGCCTGACATTCTCTGGCTCACCCGAGGTCTCTGATGGTGCAGAGGGCCAGAAGAGACGTGTGCATGTGGTTCTGCCTTGGCCTGGGTGAGTAGAACACCTAGCTGTCCCCAGGCTCCGGGGCAAATGCCTGAGAGAGGAACACACCGAAGCGCTTTTCTCCCAGGCTTGGGAACAGAGTGCGGGGCTTGCGGGAAAGACGGGCCTCCCTCGGTGAGGGAGAGGCGGCCAGCTGGTGAGACTGCTTGCAAACCTGCCTTTGGGGGCGGCCTGTGAGGTCTTCCAGCGGCACAATGTTGATCCTGCTGAGAGTACCCACCGGCCAGGGGCAGGTCCCAGCATGGACCCTGCCCAAGGCCAGCCTTGACCATACCTTCCTGGCTTCCACGGGAACTGCCGCACGAACGGGCAGGTGGCGGGGAGTGTGTCAAGACATGCCCAGAAGCCTCCCCAGTCTTATTCCCTTAGCGCCTTTCCCATGGTTCCTAGGCCTCATTTGAGGGCTACTTGGAGGGGAGGTTTGTGGCAGGGGCTCTCTCCACACTGCAAGGGCCTAGAGCCCGGACGGCCTGGTCAGAGGGAAGAGGTCAGCTAGGGGGTCGATGCCCAAGGCCTCTTTGTCCCAGGAGCCTCAGGGCAGCAGGGTGAGCAAGTGGCCCACTGTACCCCTAGGTCGGTCCTGACCCTTCACACACTGGCGCTGCTGCTTGGTTTGCCCAGGAGCTCCCTGACAGACTCTGGCTCACCCAACCTCTCTGACGGTGCAGAGGACAGGAAGACTCGTGTGCACGTGGTTCTGCCTTGGCCTCGGAGTTTGGAGCCCCTAGTTGACCCCAGTTTCAGGGGCAAGGCCCTGAGAGGGGACCACACAAGAGCTTTTTTCCTGGGCTTGGGAACAGAGTGCATGGCTTGCGGGAATCGCAGTCATACCTTGGTGAGGGAGAGGTGGACTGCCGGCGAGAGTGCTTGCAAAGCGGCCTTTGGAGGCTGCCGGGGAGGTCTTCCATCGCCACAGTGCTGGTTCTGCTCAGAGGCCCCACAGGGCAGTGGCAGGTCCCAGCACGCACCCTGCCCCAGGCCAGCCTTGACCAGACCTTCCTGGCCTCCGGGGATACTGCCTCACGAAGAGGCAGGCGGCGGGGTCAATGTCGAGACCTGCCCAGGCACCTCCCCAGGCTCATTCCATTATGCCTTTTTCCTGGTGCCTAGGCCTCATTTGAGGCCTACTTGGAGGGGAGGTTTCTGGCAGGGCCTCTCTCCACACTGCAAGGGACTGGAGCCCGGACGGCCTCATCAGAGGGAAGAGGCCAGTAATGGGGTCGATGTCCAAGGCCTCTTTGGCCAAGCAGCCTCAGGGCAGCAGGGTGAGCAACTGGCCCTCAGTGCCCCTAGGTCGGCCCTGCCCCATCACACACAGGCGCTGCTGCTGGGATTGCCCAGGCGCTGACTGACACACTCTGGCTCACCCGAGCTCTCTGACGGTGCAAGGGGCAGGAAGAGACGTGTTCATGTGGTTCTGCCTCTTCCTGGGTGTGTGGATCCCCTACTTGTCCCCAAGGCAAATGGCCAAGGGCCTGAGAGCGGACGAACCCGATGCGCAATTGTCGTGGCCTTGGGAGCAGAGTGCGTGGCTTGCGGGAAATGCGGGTCTCCCTCGGGTAGAGTGCTTGCAAACTGGCCTTTGGACGCAGCCGGGGGGTCTTCCAGCGCCAGAGTGCTGGATTTGCTCTGTGGCCCCACAGGCCTGGTGCAGGTCCCAGCATGGATACTGCTCCAGACCAGACTTGCCCAGACCTTCCTGGCCTCCGGAGGTACTGCCCCATGAAGTAGCAGGCTGTGGGGGGTGTGTCCATACATGCCCAGGCGCCTCCCCAGGCTCATTTTATTAGCACATTTTCCCTGGTGCCTAGGCCTCATTTGAGGCCTACTTGCAGGGGAGGTTTCTGGCACAGGGTCTCTCCACACTTCAAGGGTCTGGAGGACGGATGGCCTGGTCAGACGAAAGAGGCCAGCAAGGGGGTCGTTTCCCAAGGCATCTTTGGCCCAGCAGCCTAAGGGCATCAGGAAGAGCAAGAGGCGCACTGTGCCCCTAGGTCGGTCCTGCCCCTTCTCTCACAGGCGCTGCTGCTGGGCTTGCCCAGGGGCAGCCTGACAGACTCTGGCTCACCCGAGATCTCTGATGGTGCATAGGGCCAGAAGTGACGTGTGCATGTGTTTCTGCCTTGGCCTGGGTGAGTGGAACCCCTAGCTGTCCCCCAAGCTCCGGGGCAAAGGCCTGAGAGAGGAACACCCCGAAGCGCTTTTCTCCCAGGCTTGGGAAGAGAGTGCGCGGCTTCCGGAAAAGAGGGGCCTCCCTCAGTGAGGGAGAGGTGGCCACCCGGTGAGACTGCTTGCAAAGCGGCCTTTGAAGGCTGCTTGTGAGGTCTTCAAGCGGCACAATGCTGGTTCTGCTGAGAGTACCCACCGGCCAGGGCCAGGTCCCAGCAAGGGCCCTGCCCCAGGCCAGCCTTGATCAGACCTGCCTGGCCTCTGGGGGTACTGCCCCACGAAGGGGCAGGCGGAGGGGAGTGTGTCCAGACATGCCCCTGAGCCTCCCCAGTTTCATTCCCTTAGCGCCTTTCCCATGATTCCTAGGCCTCATTTGAGGCCTACTTTTAGGGGAGGATTCTGGCAGGGCCTCTCTCCACACTGCAAAGGACTGGAGCCCGGATGGCCTGGTCAGAGGGAAAAGGCCAGCAAGGGGGTCGATGTCCAAGGCCTCTTTGGCCAAGCAGCCTCAGGGCAGCAGGGTGAGCAAGTGGCCCTCAGTGCCCCTAGGTCGCCCCTGCACCATCACACACAGGCGCTGCTGCTGGGCTTGCCCAGGAGCGGCCTGACAGACTCTGGCTCACCCAAGCTCTCTGACGGTGCAGGGGACAGGAAGACTCTTGTGCACGTGGTTCTGCCTTGGCCTGGGAGTTTGGAGCCCCTAGCTGACCCCAGTTTCAGGGGCAAGGCCCTGAGAGGGGACCACACAAGAGCTTTTTTCCTGGGCTTGGGAACAGAATGCATGGCTTGCGGGAATCGCAATCATCCCTCGGTGAGGGAGAGGTGGACTGCCGGCGAGAGTGCTTGCAAAGCGGCCTTTGGAGGCTGCCGGGGAGGTCTTCCATCGCCACAGTGCTGGTTCTGCTCAGAGGCCCCACAGGCCAGGGGCAGGTCCCAGCACGGACCCTGCCTCAGACCAGCCTTGACCAGACATTCCTGGCCTCTGGGGCTACTGCCTCACGATGGGGCAGGCAGCGGGGACAGTGTCAAGACATGCCCAGGCACCTCCCCAGGCTCATTCCATTATGCCTTTTCCCTGGTGCCTAGGCCTCATTTGAGGCCTACTTGGAGGGGAGGTTTCTGGCAGGGGGCTCTCTCCACATTGCAAGGGCCTGGAGCCCAGAAGGCCTGGTCAGAGGGAAGAGGCCAGCAAGGGAGTCAATGCCCAAGGCCTCCTTGGCCCAGCAGCCTCAGGGCAGTGCTTGCAAACTGACCTTTGGAGGCTGCCAGTGAGGTCTTCCAGCGGCACAGTGCTGTATCTGATCAGAGGCCCCACAGGCCAGGGGCAGGTCCCAGCACGGACCCTCCCCCAGGCCAGCCTTGACCAGATCTTTCTGGCCTCCGGGGGTACAGCCTCACGAATGGGCAGGCGGTGGGGAGTGTCTACAGACATGACCAGGCACCTCCCCAGTCTCATTTCCTTAGCTCCTTTCCCTTGATTCCTAGGCCTCATTTGAGGCCTACTTGGAAGGGAGGTTCCTGGCAGGGCCTCTCTCCAAACTGCAAGAGACTGGGGCCTGGACGGCCTGGTCAGAGGAAAGAGGCCAGCAAGGGGGTCGATGCCCAATGCCTCTTGGTCCCAGCAGCCTCAGGGCAGCAGGGTAAGCAAGTGGCCCACTGTGCCCCTAGGTCGGCCCTGCCCCTTCACACACAGGCTCTGCTGTTGGGCTTGCCCAGGAGCTGCCTGACAGACTCTGGCTCACCTGAGCTCTCTGATGGTGCAGGGAGCAGGAAGACTCGTGTGCATGTGGTTCTGCCTTGGCCTGGGTGTTTGGAGCCCCTAGCTGTCCCCCACGCCTAGGGGCAAATCCATTAGAGGGGACCACTCAAGCACTTTCCTCCTGGGCTTAGGAGCAGAGTGCGTGGCTTGCGGGAATCGCAGGCCTCCCTCGGTGAGGGAGAGGTTGCCAGACAGCGAGAGTGCTTGCAAACCGGCCTTTGGAGGCTGCCGATGAGGTCTTCCATGGCCACAGTGCTGTTTCTGCTCAGAGGCTCCACAGGCCAGTGGCAGGTCCCAGCACGGACCCTGCCCCAGGCCAGCCTTGACTGGACCTTCCTGGCCTCCGGAGATACTTCCTCACAAAGGGGCAGGCGGCGGAGTATGTGTCATAACATGCCCAGGGTCCTCCACAGGCTCATTCCCTGAGCGCCTTTCCCTTAGTTCATAGGCCTCATTTGAGGCCTACTTGGAGGTGCGGTTTCTGGCAGGGCCTCTCTCCACACTGCAAGGGACTGGAGCCCGGACGGCCTGGTCAGAGTGAAGAGGCCAGGAACGGGTTCGATGCCCAAGGCCCCTTTATCCCAGCAGCCTCAGGGCAGCAGGGTGAGCAAGTGGCCTTCAGTGCCCCTAGGTCAGCCCTGCCCCATCACACACAGGCGCTGCTTCTGGGATTGCCCAGGAGCAGGCTGCGTGGAGTGTGTCCAGACATGCTCAGGCACCTCCCCAGGCTCATTCCATTAGCGCCTTTTCCCTGGTGCCTAGGCCTCATTTGAGGCCTACTTGGAGGGGAGGTTTCTGGCAGGGGCACTCTCCACACTGCAAGGGACTGTAGCCCGGATGGCCTGGTCAGAGGGAAAAGGCCAGCAAGTGGGTTGATGCCCAAGGCCTCTTTGGCCCAGCAGCCTCAGGGCAGCAGGGAGAGCAAGTGGCCCACTGTGCCCCTAGGTCGGCTCTGCCCCTTCACACACAGGCGCTTCTGCTCCTTGCCCAGGAGCTGCCTAACAGACTGTGGCTCACCCGAGCTCTCTGACGGTGCAGAGGGCTCGAAGATACGTGTGCATGTGGTTCTGCCTTGGCCTGGGTGTGTGGAGCCCCTAGTTGTCTCCCAGGCTCAGGGGCAAAGGCATGAGAGAGTAACACCCCAAAGCGCTTTTCTCCCAGGCTTGTGAACAGAGTGCGCGGCTTGCGGGAAAGGTGGGCCTCCCTCGGTGAGGCAGAGGCGGCCAGCCGGCGAGAGTGTTTTCAAACCGACCTTTGGAGGCAGCAGGTGAGGTCTTCCAGCGGCACAGTGCTGGTTCTGCTCAGAGGCCCCACAGGCCAGGTGCAGGTCCCAGCAAGTAGCCTGCCCCAGGCCAGCCTTAACCAGACCTTCCTGGCCTCCGGTCGTACTGCCCCACGAAGGAGCAGGCTGCGTGCTGTGTGTCCACACATGCTCAGGCGCCTCCGCAGTCTCATTCCCTTAGCGCCTTTCCCATGATTCCTAAGCCTCATTTGAGGCCTACTTAGAGGGGAGGTATCTGGCAGGGGCTCTCTCCACACTCCAAGGGTCTGGAGCACGGATGTCCTGGTCAGTGGGAAGAGGCCAGCAAGGGGTTCGATGCCCAAGGCCTCTTTGGTCCAGCAGCCTCAGGGCAGCAGGAGGAGCAAGTGGCCCACTGTTCCCCTGCATCGGCCCTGCCACTTCAACCACAGGCGCTCCTGCTGGGCTTGCCCAGGAGGAGTCTGACAGACTGTGGCTCACCCGAGCTCTCTGATGGTGCAGAGGGCCGGAAGAGGCGTGTGCATGTGGTTCTGCCTTGGCCTGCGTTAGTGGAACCCCTAGATGTCCCCCAGGCTCAGGAGCATAGGCCTGAGAGAGGAACACACCGAAGCGCTTTTCTCCCAGACTTGGGAGCAGAGTGCACGGCTTGCGGCAAACACGTGCCTCCCTCGGTGAGGGAGAGGTGGCCAGCCAGTGAGAGTGCTTGCAAACCGACCTTTGGAGACTGCCGGTGAGGTCTTCCCGCGGCACAGTGCTGGTTCTTCTCAGAGGTCCCACAGGCCAGTGGCAGGTCCCAGCACGGACCTTGCCGCAGGCCAACCTTAACCAGACCTTTCTGGCCTCAGGGGGTACTGCCTCACCAATGGACAGGCGGCGGGGTGTGTGTCCAGACATGCCCAGGCACCTACCCAGTCTCATTCCCTTAGCGCCTTTCCCATGGTTCCTAGGCCTCATTTGAGGCCTAATTAGAGGGGAGGTTTCTGGCAGGGCCTCTCTCCACACTGCAAGGGCCTGGAGCCTGGACGGCCTGGTCAGAGGGAAGAGGCCAGCAAGGGGGTCGATGCCCAAGGCTTGTTTCTCCCAGCAGCCTCAGGGAGGCAGGTTGAGCAGGTAGCCCACAGTCCCCTACGTGGGCCCTGACCCATCACAGACAGGCGCTGCTCCGGGGTTTGCCCAGGAGCTGTCTGACAGACTCTGGTTCACCCGAGCTCTCTGACGGTGTAGGGGGCAGGAAAGGACGTGTATATGTGGTTCTTCCTTGGCCTGGGTGTGTTGCGCCCCTAGCTGTCCCCTAGGCTCAGGGGCAAGAGCCCTGAGAGAGGACTACCCCGAAGCATTTTTCTCCCGGCCTGTGAGCAGAGTGCGCAGCTTGCGGCAATTGTGGGACTCGCTCGGGGAGAGTGCTTGCAAACTGGCCTTTGAATCAGCCGGGGAGGTCTTCCAGCAGCAAAGAGCTGGTTCTGCTCAGAGGCCCCACAGACAACAGGCAGATTCCAGCATGGAACCTGTCCCAGGCCAGACTTGCCCAGACATTCCTGGCCTCCGGGGAACTGCCCACGAAGGGGCAGGCTGCAGGAAGTGTGTCCAGATATGCTGAGGCACCTCCTCAGGCTCCTTCCCTGAGTGCTTTTCCCCTGGTTCCTGGGCCTCATTTGAGGCCTAGTTGGAGGGGAGATTTCTGGCAGGGGCTCTCTCCACACTCCAAGGGCCTGGAGCCCGGATGGCCTGGTCAGAGGTAAGAGGCCAGCAAGGGGGTCGATGTCCAAGGCCTCTTTGGCCCAGCAGCCTCAGGGCAGTAGGGAGAGTAAGTGGCCCACTGTGCCCCTAGGTCGGCCCTGCCCCATCACACACAGGCGCTGCTGCTGGGTTTGGGCAGGAGATGGCGTGACAGAGTCTGGCTCACCCAAGATCTCTGACAGTGTAGGGGGCAGGAAGAGACATGGTCATGTGATTCTGCCTTGGCCTGGGTGTGTGGACACTTGCTCTGCATTTCCCTGTGACCAAGCTGTCTGAGCTCCAGGCTCTGACTGTGTGAAAACAGCCCATGCCAGCACCTCCCCTTTGAGTAGGCCTTAAATTAGGTCAAGCTCAGGGGAAAAGCGCTAGGGGTAAGAGCCTAGCGAGGCGACCGGGCATGTCTAGACACACACCGCAGCCTGCCCCTTCATGGGGCAGCAGCACCAGAGGCCAGGAACGTCTGGGAAAGGCTGGCCAAGGACAGGGGTATTGCTGGGCCCTTCCCATGGCCTGTGGGGACTCTGAGCAGAACTGGCCCCTTCCCGCAGGAAGACCTCCCTAACTGCCTCCAAAGGCCGATTTGCAAGCATTCTCAACAGACTGCTGCCGCTCCCTGCCGAGGGAGGCCTGCTTTTCCCGCAAGTCACGCACTCTGCTCTTAATCCCGGGAGAAAAGCGCTTCGGTGTGGTCCTTTCTCTGGGCCCTTGCCCATGAGCCCCGAGTCAAGCTTGGACATCCACATTGCCAGGAAGAGGCAGAATCACATGCATACATTTGTTCCTGCCCCCTGCACCTTCCGAGGAATTGATTGAGCCAGAGTCTGTCAGACATGCCCTCCGCAGCCCCAGCAGGCCTGCCTGTGTGTCAGAGGGCAGAGCTGACCTAGGGGGAGAGTGGGCCTCTTGCTCTCCCAGCTGCGCTGAGGCTGCGGGGCCAAAGAGGAATTGGGCATCCACATCCTGGCTCCGCACTTCCCAGTGACCAGGTCGTCGGAGCTCCAGGCTCTTGCTGTGTGAAAACAGCCCATGCCAGCACCTCCCCTCCAAGTAGGCCTTAAATTAGGCGAAGCAGAGGGGAAATGCGCTAGGGGGTAAGAGCCTGGGGAGGCGACCAGGCATGTCTGGACACACTCCCCGCAGCCTGCCCTTCATGGGGCAGCAGCCCCGGAGGCCCGGAAGGTCTGGGCAACCCTGGCCAAGGGCAGAGACCATGCTGGGTGCTGCCCCTGGCCTGTGGGTCCTCTCAGAAGAACCACCCCTTTCCCGCATGAAGACCTCCCCGGCTGCCTCCAAGGGCCGGTTGGAAGCCTTCTCGCCAGCTGCCGCACCTCCCACCCCAAGGGAGGCTTGTTTTTCCCGCAAGTCACGCAATCCGCTCCCAAGCCGGGAGAAAAGCACATCGGGGTGGTCCTTTCTCTGGGACCTTGCCCCTCAGCTTGGAGTCAAGCTTGGAAGTCCACACTCCCAGGTCGAGGCAGAACCACATGCACATGTCTATTACTGTGCCCTACACCTTCCGAGAGCTCGAGTGAGCCAGAGTATGTCAGGCCGCTCCTCGGCCACCCCAGCAGCACAGCCTGTGTGTCAAGGGGCAGAGCCGACCTAGGGGCAGAGTGGGCCTCGTGCTCTCGCAGCTGCCCTGAGGTTGCTAGACTAAAGAGGCCTTGGGCATCCACCCCCTTGCTCCCCACTTCCCTCTCAGCAGGCTGCGTGAGCTCCAAGCCCTTGCACTGCGGAGACAGCCTCTGCCAGCACCTCCCCTCCGAGAAGGACTCACAAGAGGCCTAGATGGAGGGGAAATGCGCTAGGGGGTAAGAGACTGGGGAGGAGGCCGGGAATGTCTAGAGACACACACCGCAGCCTGCTCCTTCATGGGACAGCAGCCCCGGAGGTCAGGAAGGTCTGGGCAAGGCTGACCAAGGGCAGGAATCTTGCTGGGTGTTACCCCTAGCCTGTGGGGACTCTGAGGAGAACCAGGCCTCTCCCGTAGGAAGAACTCCCCGACTGCCTCCAACGGCCGGTTTGCAAGCATTCTCGCCAGACTGCTGCCGCTCCCTGCCGAGGGAGGCCTGCTTTTCCCGCAAGTCGCGCACTCTGCTCTTAAGCCCGGGAGAAAAGCGCTTCGGGGTGGTCCTTTCTCTGGGCCCTTGCCCCTGAGCCTGGAGTCAAGCTTGGACGTCCACATTGCCAGGAAGAGGCAGAATCACGTGCATACGTTTGTTCCTGCCGCCTGCAACTTCCGAGGATTTGGTTGAGCCAGAGTCTGTCAGACATGTCCTCCGCAGCCCCAGCAGGCCTGCCTGAGTGTCAAGTGGCAGGGCTGATCTAGGGGCAGAGTGGGCCTCCTGCTCTCCCAGCTGCCCGGAGGCTGCTGGGCCAAAGAGGACTTGGGCATCCACACACTTGCTCCGCACTTCCCTGTGACGAGGCGGTCTGAGCTCCAGGCTCTTGCTGTGTGTAAACAGCCCATGCCAGCACCTGCCCTCCCAGTAGGCCTTAAATTAGGCCAAGCACAGGGCAAATGCGCTAGGGGGTAAGAGACTGGGGAGGTGACCAGGCATGTCTGGACACACTCCCCGCAGCCTGCCCTTCATGAGGCAGCAGCCCCGGAGGCCAGGAAGGTCGGGGCAACCCTGGCCAAGGACAGAGACCATGCTGGGTGCTGCCCCTGGCCTGTGGGTCCTCTCTTCAGAACCACCCCTTTCCCGCATGAAGACCTCCCCGGCTGCCTCCAAGGGCCCGATGCAAGCATTCTCGCCGGCTGCCGCACGTCCCTCCCCAAGGGAGGTCTGTTTTTCCCGCTAGTCGCGCAATCCGCTCCCAAGCCGGGAGAAAAGCACATCGGGGTGGTCCTTTCTCTGGGCCCTTGCCCCTGAGCCTGGAGTCAACCTTGGAGGTCCACACTCCCAGACCAAGAAAGAACCACATGCACACGCCGTTTCCTGAGCCCTGCACCTTCCGAGAGCTCGAGTGAGCCAGCGTCTCTCAGGCATATCCTCGGCCACCCCAGCAGCACAGCCTGTGTGCCAAGGGGCAGAGCCGACCTAGGGGCAGAGTGGGCCTCTTGCTATCCCAGCTGCCCTGAGGCTGCTGGGTGAAAAAGGCTTTGGGCATCCAACCCATTGCTCCCCACTTCCCTCTCACCAAGCCGTCTGAGCTCCAAGTCCTTGCAGTGTGGAGACAGCCTCTGCCAGCACCTTCCCTCCGAGTAGGACTCAAAAGAGGCCTATGTCCAGGGGAAATGCGCTAGGGGGTAAGAGACTGGGGAGGAAGCCGGGCATGTCTAGTCACACACGCCGCAGCCTGCCCCTTAATGGGACAGCAGCCCCGGAGGCCAGGAAGGTCTGGGCAAGGCTGACCAAGGGCAGGAATCTTGCTGGGTGTCTTCCCTGGCCTGTGGGGACTCTGAGGAGAACTAGGCCTCTCCCGTAGGAAGACCTCCCCGACTGCCTCCAAAGGCCGGTTTGCAAGCATTCTCGCCAGACTGCTGCCGCTCCCTGCCGAGGGAGGCCTGCTTTTCCCGCAAGTCGCGCACTCTGCTCTTAAGCCCGGGAGAAAAGCGCTTCGGGGTGGTCCTTTCTCTGGGCCCTTGCCCCTGAGCCTGGAGTCAAGCTTGGACGTCCACATTGCCAGGAAGAGGCAGAATCACGTGCATACGTTTGTTCCTGCCGCCTGCAACTTCCGAGGATTTGGTTGAGCCAGAGTCTGTCAGACATGTCCTCCGCAGCCCCAGCAGGCCTGCCTGAGTGTCAAGTGGCAGGGCTGATCTAGGGGCAGAGTGGGCCTCCTGCTCTCCCAGCTGCCCGGAGGCTGCTGGGCCAAAGAGGACTTGGGCATCCACACACTTGCTCCGCACTTCCCTGTGACGAGGCGGTCTGAGCTCCAGGCTCTTGCTGTGTGTAAACAGCCCATGCCAGCACCTGCCCTCCCAGTAGGCCTTAAATTAGGCCAAGCACAGGGAAAATGCGCTAGGGGGTAAGAGACTGGGGAGGTGACCAGGCATGTCTGGACACACTCCCCGCAGCCTGCCCTTCATGAGGCAGCAGCCCCGGAGGCCAGGAAGGTCGGGGCAACCCTGGCCAAGGACAGAGACCATGCTGGGTGCTGCCCCTGGCCTGTGGGTCCTCTCTTCAGAACCACCCCTTTCCCGCATGAAGACCTCCCCGGCTGCCTCCAAGGGCCCGATGCAAGCATTCTCGCCGGCTGCCGCACGTCCCTCCCCAAGGGAGGCCTGTTTTTCCCGCTAGTCGCGCAATCCGCTCCCAAGCCGGGAGAAAAGCACATCGGGGTGGTCCTTTCTCTGGGCCCTTGCCCCTGAGCCTGGAGTCAACCTTGGAGGTCCACACTCCCAGACCAAGAAAGAACCACATGCACACGCCGTTTCCTGAGCCCTGCACCTTCCGAGAGCTCGAGTGAGCCAGCGTCTCTCAGGCATATCCTCGGCCACCCCAGCAGCACAGCCTGTGTGCCAAGGGGCAGAGCCGACCTAGGGGCAGAGTGGGCCTCTTGCTCTCCCAGCTGCCCTGAGGCTGCTGGGTGAAAAAGGCTTTGGGCATCCAACCCATTGCTCCCCACTTCCCTCTCACCAGGCCGTCTGAGCTCCAAGTCCTTGCAGTGTGGAGACAGCCTCTGCCAGCACCTTCCCTCCGAGTAGGACTCAAAAGAGGCCTAGATCCAGGGGAAATGCGCTAGGGGGTAAGAGACTGGGGAGGAAGCCGGGCATGTCTAGTCACACACGCCGCAGCCTGCTCCTTCATGGGACAGCGGCCGCGGAGGCCAGGAAGGTCTGGGCAAGGCTGACCAAGGGCAGGAATCTTGCTGGGTGTTTCCCCTGGCCTGTGGGGACTCTGAGGAGAACCAGGCCTCTCCCGTAGGAAGACCTCCCCGACTGCCTCCAAAGGCCGGTTTGCAAGCATTCTCGCCAGACTGCTGCCGCTCCCTGCCGAGGGAGGCCTGCTTTTCCCGCAAGTCGCGCACTCTGCTCTTAAGCCCGGGAGAAAAGCGCTTCGGGGTGGTCCTTTCTCTGGGCCCTTGCCCCTGAGCCTGGAGTCAAGCTTGGACGTCCACATTGCCAGGAAGAGGCAGAATCACGTGCATACGTTTGTTCCTGCCGCCTGCAACTTCCGAGGACTTGGTTGAGCCAGAGTCTGTCAGACATGTCCTCCGCAGCCCCAGCAGGCCTGCCTGAGTGTCAAGTGGCAGGGCTGATCTAGGGGCAGAGTGGGCCTCCTGCTCTCCCAGCTGCCCGGAGGCTGCTGGGCCAAAGAGGACTTGGGCATCCACACACTTGCTCCGCACTTCCCTGTGACGAGGCGGTCTGAGCTCCAGGCTCTTGCTGTGTGAAAACAGCCCATGCCAGCACCTGCCCTCCGAGTAGGCCTTAAATTAGGCCAAGCACAGGGAAAATGCGCTAGGGGGTAAGAGACTGGGGAGGCAACCAGGCATGTCTGGACACACTCCCCGCAGCCTGCCCTTCATGAGGCAGCAGCCCCGGAGGCCAGGAAGGTCGGGGCAACCCTGGCCAAGGACAGAGACCATGCTGGGTGCTGCCCCTGGCCTGTGGGTCCTCTCTTCAGAACCACCCCTTTCCCGCATGAAGACCTCCCCGGCTTCCTCCAAGGGCCCGATGCAAGCATTCTCGCCGGCTGCCGCACGTCCCTCCCCAAGGGAGGCCTGTTTTTCCCGCTAGTCGCGCAATCCGCTCCCAAGCCGGGAGAAAAGCACATCGGGGTGGTCCTTTCTCTGGGCCCTTGCCCCTGAGCTTGGAGTCAACCTTGGAGGTCCACATTCCCATACCAAGAAAGAACCACATGCACACGCCGTTTCCTGAGCCCTGCACCTTCCGAGAGCTCGAGTGAGCCAGAGTCTCTCAGGCAGCTCCTCGGCCACCCCAGCAGCACAGCCTGTGTGTCAAGGGGCAGAGCCGACCTAGGGGCAGAGTGGGCCTCTTTCTCTCTCCCAGGTGCCCTGAGGCTGCTGGGAGAAAAAGGCTTTGGGCATCCAACCCATTGCTCCCCACTTCCCTCTCACCAGGCCGTCTGAGCTCCAAGTCCTTGCAGTGTGGAGAC
Source organism: Muntiacus reevesi (assembly GCF_963930625.1). Lineage (NCBI taxonomy): Eukaryota > Metazoa > Chordata > Mammalia > Artiodactyla > Cervidae > Muntiacus > Muntiacus reevesi. The sequence goes on along the minus strand of NW_027077807.1, from coordinate 750,547 downwards.
AGCCTCTGCCAGCACCTTCCCTCCGAGTAGGACTCAAAAGAGGCCTAGATCCAGGGGAAATGCGCTAGAGGGTAAGAGACTGGGGAGGAAGCCGGGCATGTCTAGTCACACACGCCGCAGCCTGCTCCTTAATGGGACAGCAGCCCCGGAGGCCAGGAAGGTCTGGACAAGGCTGACCAAGGGCAGGAATCTTGCTGGGTGTTTCCCCTGGCCTGTGGGGACTCTGAGGAGAACCAGGCCTCTCCCGTAGGAAGACCTCCCCGACTGCCTCCAAAGGCCGGTTTGCAAGCATTCTCGCCAGACTGCTGCTGCTCCCTGCCGAGGGAGGCCTGCTTTTCCCGCAAGTCGCGCACTCTGCTCTTAAGCCCGGGAGAAAAGCGCTTCGGGGTGGTCCTTTCTCTGGGCCCTTGCCCCTGAGCCTGGAGTCAAGCTTGGACGTCCACATTGCCAGGAAGAGGCAGAATCACGTGCATACGTTTGTTCCTGCCGCCTGCAACTTCCGAGGACTTGGTTGAGCCAGAGTCTGTCAGACATGTCCTCCGCAGTCCCAGCAGGCCTGCCTGAGTGTCAAGTGGCAGGGCTGATCTAGGGGCAGAGTGGGCCTCCTGCTCTCCCAGCTGCCCGGAGGCTGCTGGGCCAAAGAGGACTTGGGCATCCACACACTTGCTCCGCACTTCCCTGTGACGAGGCGGTCTGAGCTCCAGGCTCTTGCTGTGTGAAAACAGCCCATGCCAGCACCTGCCCTCCGAGTAGGCCTTAAATTAGGCCAAGCACAGGGAAAATGCGCTAGGGGGTAAGAGACTGGGGAGGCAACCAGGCATGTCTGGACACACTCCCCGCAGCCTGCCCTTCATGAGGCAGCAGCCCCGGAGGCCAGGAAGGTCGGGGCAACCCTGGCCAAGGACAGAGACCATGCTGGGTGCTGCCCCTGGCCTGTGGGTCCTCTCTTCAGAACCACCCCTTTCCCGCATGAAGACCTCCCCGGCTTCCTCCAAGGGCCCGATGCAAGCATTCTCGCCGGCTGCCGCACGTCCCTCCCCAAGGGAGGCCTGTTTTTCCCGCTAGTCGCGCAATCCGCTCCCAAGCCGGGAGAAAAGCACATCGGGGTGGTCCTTTCTCTGGGCCCTTGCCCCTGAGCCTGGAGTCAACCTTGGAGGTCCACACTCCCAGACCAAGAAAGAACCACATGCACACGCCGTTTCCTGAGCCCTGCACCTTCCGAGAGCTCGAGTGAGCCAGAGTCTCTCAGGCAGCTCCTCGGCCACCCCAGCAGCACAGCCTGTGTGTCAAGGGGCAGAGCCGACCTAGGGGCAGAGTGGGCCTCTTGCTCTCTCCCAGGTGCCCTGAGGCTGCTGGGAGAAAAAGGCTTTGGGCATCCAACCCATTGCTCCCCACTTCCCTCTCACCAGGCCGTCTGAGCTCCAAGTCCTTGCAGTGTGGAGACAGCCTCTGCCAGCACCTTCCCTCCGAGTAGGACTCAAAAGAGGCCTAGATCCAGGGGAAATGCGCTAGAGGGTAAGAGACTGGGGAGGAAGCCGGGCATGTCTAGTCACACACGCCGCAGCCTGCTCCTTCATGGGACAGCAGCCCCGGAGGCCAGGAAGGTCTGGACAAGGCTGACCAAGGGCAGGAATCTTGCTGGGTGTTTCCCCTGGCCTGTGGGGACTCTGAGGAGAACCAGGCCTCTCCCGTAGGAAGACCTCCCCGACTGCCTCCAAAGGCCGGTTTGCAAGCATTCTCGCCAGACTGCTGCCGCTCCCTGCCGAGGGAGGCCTGCTTTTCCCGCAAGTCGCGCACTCTGCTCTTAAGCCCGGGAGAAAAGCGCTTCGGGGTGGTCCTTTCTCTGGGCCCTTGCCCCTGAGCCTGGAGTCAAGCTTGGACGTCTACATTGCCAGGAAGAGGCAGAATCACGTGCATACGTTTGTTCCTGCCGTCTTCACCATCCGAGGACTTGGTTGAGCCAGAGTCTGTCAGACATGTCCTCCGCAGCCCCAGCAGGCCTGCCTGAGTGTCAAGTGGCAGGGCTGATCTAGGGGCAGAGTGGGCCTCCTGCTCTCCCAGCTGCCCGGAGGCTGCTGGGCCAAAGAGGACTTGGGCATCCACACACTTGCTCCGCACTTCCCTGTGACGAGGCGGTCTGAGCTCCAGGCTCTTGCTGTGTGAAAACAGCCCATGCCAGCACCTGCCCTCCGAGTAGGCCTTAAATTAGGCCAAGCACAGGGAAAATGCGCTAGGGGGTAAGAGACTGGGGAGGCGACGAAGCATGTCTGGACACACTCCCCGCAGCCTGCCCTTCATGAGGCAGCAGCCCCGGAGGCCAGGAAGGTCGGGGCAACCCTGGCCAAGGACAGAGACCATGCTGGGTGCTGCCCCTGGCCTGTGGGTCCTCTCTTCAGAACCACCCCTTTCCCGCATGAAGACCTCCCCGGCTTCCTCCAAGGGCCCGATGCAAGCATTCTCGCCGGCTGCCGCACGTCCCTCCCCAAGGGAGGCCTGTTTTTCCCGCTAGTCGCGCAATCCGCTCCCAAGCCGGGAGAAAAGCACATCGGGGTGGTCCTTTCTCTGGGCCCTTGCCCCTGAGCCTGGAGTCAACCTTGGAGGTCCACACTCCCAGACCAAGAAAGAACCACATGCACACGCCGTTTCCTGAGCCCTGCACCTTCCGAGAGCTCGAGTGAGCCAGAGTCTCTCAGGCAGCTCCTCGGCCACCCCAGCAGCACAGCCTGTGTGTCAAGGGGCAGAGCCGACCTAGGGGCAGAGTGGGCCTCTTGCTCTCTCCCAGGTGCCCTGAGGCTGCTGGGAGAAAAAGGCTTTGGGCATCCAACCCATTGCTCCCCACTTCCCTCTCACCAGGCCGTCTGAGCTCCAAGTCCTTGCAGTGTGGAGACAGCCTCTGCCAGCACCTTCCCTCCGAGTAGGACTCAAAATGGGCCTAGATCCAGGGGAAATGCGCTAGGGGGTAAGAGACTGTGGAGGAAGCCGGGCATGTCTAGTCACACACGCCGCAGCCTGCTCCTTAATGGGACAGCAGCCCCGGAGGCCAGGAAGGTCTGGGCAAGGCTGACCAAGGGCAGGAATCTTGCTGGGTGTTTCCCCTGGCCTGTGGGGACTCTGAGGAGAACCAGGCCTCTCCCGTAGGAAGACCTCCCCGACTGCCTCCAAAGGCCGGTTTGCAAGCATTCTCGCCAGACTGCTGCCGCTCCCTGCCGAGGGAGGCCTGCTTTTCCCGCAAGTCGCGCACTCTGCTCTTAAGCCCGGGAGAAAAGCGCTTCGGGGTGGTCCTTTCTCTGGGCCCTTGCCCCTGAGCCTGGAGTCAATCTTGGACGTCCACATTGCCAGGCATAAGCAGAATCACGTGCATACGTTTGTTCCTGCCCTCTGCACCATCCGAGGACTTGGTTGAGCCAGAGTCTGTCAGACATGTCCTCCGCAGCCCCAGCAGGCCTGCCTGAGTGTCAAGTGGCAGAGCTGATCTAGGGGCAGGGTGGGCCTCCTGCTCTCCCAGCTGCCCGGAGGCTGCTGGGCCAAAGAGGACTTGGGCATCCACACACTTGCTCCGCACTTCCCTGTGACGAGGCGGTCTGAGCTCCAGGCTCTTGCTGTGTGAAAACAGCCCATGCCAGCACCTGCCCTCCGAGTAGGCCTTAAATTAGGCCAAGCACAGGGAAAATGCGCTAGGGGGTAAGAGACTGGGGAGGCGACCAGGCATGTCTGGACGCACTCCCCGCAGCCTGCCCCTTCATGAGGCAGCAGCCCCGGAGGCCAGGAAGGTCGGGGCAACCCTGGCCAAGGACAGAGACCATGCTGGGTGCTGCCCCTGGCCTGTGGGTCCTCTCTTCAGAACCACCCCTTTCCCGCATGAAGACCTCCCCGGCTGCCTCCAAGGGCCGGTGGCAAGCATTCTCGCCGGCTGCCGCACGACCCTCCCCAAGGGAGGCCTGTTTTTCCCGCTAGTCGCGCACTCTGCTCTTAAGCCCGGGAGAAAAGCGCTTCGGGGTGGTCCTTTCTCTGGGCCGTTTCCCCTGAGCCTGGAGTCAACCTTGGGGGTCCACACTCCCAGACCAAGAAAGAACCACATGCACACGTCGTTTCCTGAGTCCTGCACCTTCCGAGAGCTCGAGTGAGCCAGAATCTCTCAGGCAGCTCCTCGGCCACCCCAGCAGCACAGCCTGTGTGTCAAGGGGCAGAGCCGACCTAGGGGCAGAGTGGGCCTCTTGCTCTCCCGCTGCCCTGAGGCTGCTGGGAGAAAGACCCATTGCTCCCCACTTCCCTCTCTCCAGGCCGTCTGAGCTCCAAGTCCTTGCAGTGTGGAGACAGCCTCTGCCTGCACGTCCCCTCCGACTTTGACCCAAAAGAGGCCTAGGCCAGGGAAAATATGCTACGGAGTATGTGACTGGGGAAGCGACCACGCATGTCTAGACACACACGCCGCAGGCTGCTCCTTCATGGGGCAGGAGCCCCGGAGACCAGGAAGGTCTGGGCAAGTCTGGCCAAGGACAGGGGTCTTGCTGGGTCCTTCCCATGGCCTGTGGGGACTCTGAGCAGAACCGGCCCTTTCCCGCAGGAAGACCTCCCCAACTGCCTCCCAAGGCTGGATTGCAAGCCTTCTCGCCAGACTGCTGCCGCTCCCTACCGAGGGAGGCCTGCTTTTCCCGCAAGTCGCACACTCTGCTCTTAAGCCCAGGAGAAAAGCGCTTCAGGGTGGTCCTCTCTCTGGGCCCTTGCCCCTGAGCTTGGAGTCAAGCTTGGACATCCACATTGCCAGGAAGAGGCAGAATCACATGCATACGTTTGTTCCTGCCCCCTGCACCTTCCGAGGGCTTGATTGAGCCCTGTCAGACATGTCCTCCGCAGCCCCAGCAGTACTGCCTGTGTGTCAAGGGGCAGAGCCGACCTAGGGGCAGAATGGGCCTCGGTGAGGGAGTTACGGCCAGCAGACGAGAGGTCTTGCAAACAGGCCTTTGGAGGCTGCTGGTGAGGTCTTCCAAGGACAGAGTCCTGGTTCTGCTCAAAGGCCCCAAAGGCCATGGGCAGTTTCCAGCATAGACCCTGCCCTAGGACAGCCATGACCAGACCTTCCTGGCCTCCGGGGTACTGCCTCATGAAAGGGCAGGCGGCGGCGAGTTGTTCAGGCATGCCCAGACACCTCCCCAGGATCATTCCCTGAGCGCCTTTCCCATGGTTCCTAGGCCTCATTTGAGGCCTATTTGGAGGGGAGTTTCTGCCAGGGGCTCTCTCCACACTGCAAGTGACTCGAGTCCGGACGGCGTGGTGAGAGGGAAGAGTCCAGCAAGGGGGTCGATACCTAAGGCCTCTTTTTCCCAGAATACTCAGGGCAGCAGGGTGAACAAGTGGCCCTCAGTGACCCTAGGTCGGCCCTGCCCCTTCACACACAAGCACTGCTACTGCGCTTCCCCAGGAGCTGCCTAACAGCCTGTGGCTCTCCCGAGCTCTCTGACCGTGCAGAGGGCCGGAAGATACGTGTGCATGTGGTTCTGCCTTGGCCTGTTATTGTGGAGCCCCTAGCTGTCTCCCAGGCTCAGCGCCAAAGGCCTGAGAGAGGAACATCCCGAAGCTCTTTTCTCCCAGGCATGGAAGCAGAGTGCGCGGCTTGCGGGAAACCCAGTCCTCCCTCGGTTAGGGAGAGGATGCCAGCCTGTGAGAGTGTTTGCAAACCAGCTGCTGGTGAGGTGTTCCAATGGCACAGTGCTGGTTCTGCTCAGAGGCCCTACAGGCCAGGGGCAGGCCCCAGCAAGGACCGGCCCCAGGCCAGCCTTGCCAAGACCTTCCTGGCCTCTGGGTGTACTGCCCCATGAAGATTCAGGCAGCAGGGAGTGTGTCCAGACATGCTCAGGCGCCTCCCCAGTCTCATTCCCTTAGCACCTTTCTCAAGATACCTTGGCCTCATTTCAGGTCTATTTGGAGGGGACGTTTCTGGCAGGGCCTCTCTTCACACTACAAGGGACTGGAGCCTGGACGGCCTGGTCAGAGAGAAGAGGCCAGCAATGGGGTCGATGTCCAAGGTGTCTTTGGCCCAGCAGCCTCAGGGCAACAGGGTGAGCAACTGGCCCTCACTGCCTCTAGGTCGGCTCTGCCCCATCACACACAGGTGCTGCTGCTGGTCTTGCCCAGGTGCTGACAGACAGACTCTGGCTCTCCCAAGCTCTCTGACGGTGCAGGGGGCAGGAAGAGACGTGTGCATGTGGTTCTGCCTTGGCCTGGGTGTGTGGAGCCCGTAGCTGTCCCCCAGGCACTGGGGCAAGGGCCTTAGATCGGACGAACACGATGCACTATTTTCCTGGTCTTGGGAACAGAGTGTATGGCTTGTGGGAAACGCGGGTCTCCCTCGGTGAGGGAGAGGACGCCAGCCTGTGAGAGTGCTTGCAAACCAGCCTTTGGAGGCTGGCGGTGAGGTATTCCAGCAGCAGAATGCTGGTTGTGCTCAGAGGCCCCACATTCCAGGCGCAGGTCCCAGCATGGACACTGCCCCAGGCCAGTCTTGACCAGACCTTCCTGTCCTTTGGGGGTAGTGCCCACGAAGGGGCAGGCTGTGGGAAGTGTGTCCAGACATGCTCATGCACCTCCCCAGGCTCATTCCGTGAGCACTCTTCCCCTGGTGCCTAGGCCGCATTTGAGGCCTATTTAGAGGGGAGGTTTCTGGCAGGGGCTCTCTCCACCGCGCTAGGGCCTGGAGTGCTGAGGCCATGGTCAGAGGGAAGAGGCCAGCAAGGAGGTCGATGCCCAAGGCCTCTTTGGCCCAACAGCCTCAGGGCAGCAGGATGAGCAAGTGGCCCTCTGTGCCCCTAGGTTGACCCTGCCCCTTCATGCACAGGCCGTGGTGCTGGGTTTGCCCATGAGCTGCCTGATATACTCTGGCACACCTGAGCTCTCTGATGGTGCAGGGGGCAGGAAGACTCGTGTGCATGTGGTTCTGCCTTGGCCTGGGAGTTTGGAGCCCCTAGCTGTCTCCAAGGCTCAGGGGCAAGGCCCTGAGAGGGGACCACCCAGCGCTATTGTCCTGGGCTTGGAAGCAGAGTGGGAGGCTTGCGGGAATCGCGGGCCTCCCTCAGTGAGGGAGAGGTTTCCAGCTGGAGAGAGTACTTGCAAACCGGCCTTTGGAGGCTGCCGGTGATGTCTTCCAGCGGCACAGTGCTGGTTCTGCACAGAGGATCCACAGGCCAGTGGCAGGTCCCAGCACGGACCCTGCCCAGGCCAGCCTTGACCAGACCTACCTGGCCTCCGAGGATACTGCCTCACGAAGGGGCAGGCAGTGGGGAATGTGTCCAGACATACACAGGCACCTCCCCAGGCTCATTCCCTGAGCACCTTTCCCATGGTTCCTAGGCCTCATTTGAGGCCTACTTCGAGGGGAGGTTTCTGGCAGGGCCTCTCTCCACACTACAAGGACTGGAGCCCGGATGGTCTGGTCAGAGGGAAGAGGCCAGCAAGGCGGTCGATGCCCAAGGCCTCTTTGTCCCAGCAGCCTCAGGGCAGCAGGAAGAGCAAGTGTCCCACTGTGCCCCTAGGTTGGCCGTGCCCCATCATACATAGGTGCTGCTACTGGGCTTGCCCAGGGGCTGCCTGACAGACTCTTGTTCACCCAAGCTCTCTGGCAGTGCAGGGGGCAGGAAAAGACGTGTGCATGTGGTTCTGCCTTGGCCTGGGAGTGTTGAGCCCCGAGCTGGCCCACAGGCTCATTGGCAATGGCCCTGAGAGAGGACCACCTCGAAGTGTTTTCTCCCGGGCGTGGGAGCAGAGTGCGGGGCTTGTGGGAATCGCGTGGCTCCCTCGGGGAGAGTGCTTGCAAACTGGCCTTTGGAGGTAGCCAGGGAGGTCTTCCAGCGGCAGAGTTCTGGATTTGCTCTGTGGCCCCACAGGCCAGGGGCAGGTCCCAGCATGGACCCTGCTCCAGCCCAGCCAAGCTCAGACCTTCCCGGCCTCTGGGGGTACTGCCCCATGAAGGAGCAGGCTGTGGAATGTGTGTCCATACATGCCCAGGCGCCTCCATAGGCTCATTCCATTAGCACCTTTTCCCTGTTGCCTAGGCCTTTTGAGGCCTACTTGGAGGGGAGGTTTCTTGCAGGGGCTCTCTGCACACTGCAAGGGTCTGGAGGACGGATGGCCTGGTCAGAGGAAAGAGGACAGCAAGGAGGTCGTTTCCCAAGGCCTCTTTGGCCCAGCATCCTAAGTGCACCAGGAAGAGCAAGTGGCGCACTGTGCCCCTAGGTAGGCCCTGCCCCTTCACACACAGGCGCTGCTGCTGGGCTTGCCCAGGGGCAGCCTGACAGACTCTGGCTCACCCGAGCTCTCTAAAGGTGCAGAGGGCCAGAAGAGACGTGTGCATGTGGTTCTGCCTTGGCCTGGGTGAGTGGAACACCTAGCTGTCCCCAGGCTCCGGGGCGAATGCCTGAGAGAGGAACACACTAAAGTGCTTTTCTCCCAGGTTTGGGAACAGAGTGCGGGGCTTGCGGGAAAGACGGGCCTCCCTCGGTGAGGGAGAGGCAGCCAGCTGGTGAGACTGCTTGCAAACCAGCCTTTGGAGGCGGCCGGTGAGGTCTTCCAGCGGCACAATGCTGATTGTGCTCAGAGTACCCACAGGCCAGGGGCAGGTCCCAGCATGGACCCTGCCCAAGGCCAACCTTGACCATACCTTCCTGGCTTCCGGGGGAACTGCCCCACGAAGGGGCAGGCAGCGGGGTGTGTGTCAAGACATGCCCAGAAGCCTCCCAAGACTCATTCCCTTAGCGCCTTTCCCATGGTTCCTAGGCCTCATTTGAGGCCTACTTCGAGGGGAGGTTTCTGGCACGGGCTCTCTCCACACTGCAAGGGCCTAGAGCCCGGATGGCCTGGTCAGAGGGAAGAGCCCAGCAAGGGGGTCGATGCCCAAGGCCTCTTTGTCCCAGCAGCCTCAGGGCAGCAGGGTGAGCAAGTGGCCCACTGTGCCCCTAGGTTGGTCCTGACCCTTCACACACTGGCGCTGGTGCTTGGCTTGCCCAGGAGCTGCCTGACAGACTCTGGCTCACCCGACCTCTCTGACGGTGCAGGGGACAGGAAGACTCGTGTGCACGTGGTTCTGCCTTAGCCTGGGAGTTTGGAGCCCCTAGCTGACCCCAGTTTCAGGGGCAAGGCCCTGAGAGGGGACCACACAAGAGCTTTTTTCCTGGGCTTGGGAACAGAGTACATGGCTTGCGGGAATCGCAGACATCCGTCGGTGAGGGAGAGGTGGACTACCGGCGAGAGTGCTTGCAAGCCGGCCTTTGGAGGCTGCCGGGGAGGTCTTCCATCGCCACAGTGCTGGTTCTGCTCAGAGGCCCCACAGGCCAGGGGCAGGTCCCAGCATGGACGCTGCCCCAGGCCAGCCTTTCCCAGACCTTCCTGGCCTCCAGGGGTACTGCCTCATGAAGGGGCAGGTGGCTGGGACAGTGTCGAGACATGCCCAGGCACTTCCTCAGGCTCATTCCATTATGCCATTTCCCTGGTGCCTAGGCCTCATTTGAGGCCTACTTGGAGGGGAGGTTTCTGGCAGGGGCTCTCTGAACATTGCAAGGGCCTGGAGCCCTGAAGGCCTGGTCAGAGGAAAGAGGCCAGCAAGGGGGTCGATGCCCATGGCCTCCTTGGCCCAGCAGCCTTAGGGCAGCAGGGAGAGCAAGTGGTCCATTGTGCCCCTAGGTCAGCCCTGCGCGTTCACACACAGGCGCTGCTGCTGGGCTTGCCCAGGAGCTTCCTAACAGACTGTGGCTCACCCGAGCTCTCTGACAGTGCAGAGGGCCGGAAGAGACGTGTTCATGGGGTTCTGCCTTGACCTGGGTGTGTGTAGACCCTAGCTGTCCCCCAGGCACTGGGGAAAGAGCCTGAGAGCGGACGAACCTAATGCGCTATTGTCCTGGGCTTGGGAACAGAGTGCTTGGCTTGCGGGAAACGTGGGTCTCCCTTGGGGAGAGTCCTTGCAAACCGGCCTTTGGAGGCTGCCAGTGAGGTCTTCCAGCGGCACAGTGCTGTATATGATCAGAGGCCCCACAGGCCAGTGGCAGTTCCCAGCATGGACCCTCCCCCAGGCCAGCCTTGACCAGACCGTTCTGGCCTCCGGGGGTACAGCCTCATGAATGGGCAGGCGGCGGGGAGTGTCTACAGACATGACCAGGCGCCACCCCAGTATCCTTTCCTTAGCCCCTTTCCCATGATTCCTAGGCCTCATTTGAGGCCTACTTGGAAGGGAGGTTCCTGGCAGGGCCTCTCTCCAAACTGCAAGAGACTGGAGCCTGGACGGCCTGGTCAGAGGAACGAGGCCAGCAAGGGAGTCGATGCCCAAGGCCTCTTGGTCCCAGCAGACTCAGGGCAGCAAGGTAAGCAAGTGGCCCATTGTGCCCCTAGGTCGGCCCTGCCCCTTCACACACAAGCTCTGCTGTTGGGCTTGCCTAGGAGCTGCGTGACAGACTCTGGCTCACCTGAGCTCTCTGATGGTGCAGGGGGCAGAAAGACTCGTGTGCATGTGGTTCTGCCTTGGCCAGGGAGTTTGGAGCCCCTAGCTGTCCCTCACGCTCAGGGGCAAGTCCCTGAGCAATTGGTCCCAAGACCAATCAAGCGCTTTCCTCCTGGGCTTGGAGCAGAGTGCGTGGCTTGCGGGAATCGCTGGCCTCCCTCGGTGAGGGAGAGCCAGCCAGCCGGCGAGAGTGCTTGTAAACCGGTCTTTCGAGGTTGCCGGTGAGGTCTTCCAGTGGCACAGTGCTGGTTTTGCTAAGAGGACCCACAGGCCAGGGGCAGGTCCCAGCAAGGACCCTGCACCAGGTCAGCCTTGACCAGACATTCCTGGCCTCTGGGGGTACTGCCCCACAAAGGGGCAGTTGGCGGGGAGTGTGTCCAGACATGCCCAGGTGCCTCCCCAGTCTAATTCCATTCGTGCCTTTCCCATGCTTCATAGGCCACATTTGAGGCCTACTTGGAGGGGAGGATTCTGGCAGGGCCTCTCTCCACACTGCAAGGGACTGGAGCACGGACAGGCTCGTCAGAGGGAAGAGGCCAGCAATGGGGTCGATGTCCAAGGCCTCTTTGGCCAAGCAGCCTCAGGGCAGCAGGGTGAGCAACTGGCCCTCAGTGCCCCTATGTGGGCCCTGCCCCATCACACACAGGCGCTGCTGCTGGGCTTGCCCAGGCACTGACTGACACACTCTGGTTCACCCAAGCTCTCTGACAGTGCAGGGGGCAGGAAGAGATGTGTGCATGTGGTTCTGCCTTGGCCTGGGTGTGTTGAGCCCCTAGCTCTCCCCCAGGCACTGGGGCAAGGGCCTGAGAGCGAATGAACACGATGCACTATTGTCCTGGTCTTGGGAGCAGAGTGCGTGGCTTGCAGGAAAGGCGGGTCTCCCTCGCAGAGAGTGCTAGCAAATCGGCCTTTGGAGGCAGCCGGGTAGGTCTTCCAGCAGCAGAGTGCTGGATTTGCTCTGTGGCACACAGGCCAGGGGCAGGCCCCAGCAAGGAACCTGCCTCAGTTCAGCCTTGCCCAGACCTTCCTGGCCTCCGGGGGTACTCCCCCTCGGAGGGGCAGGCGGTGGGTAGTGTGTCCATACATGCCCAGATGCCTCACCAGTCTCATTCACTTAGCGCCCTTCCCATGGTTCCTAGGCCTCATTTGAGGCCTACTTGGAGGGGAGGTGTCTGGCAGGGCCTCTCTCCACACTGCAAGGGACTGGAGCCCTGACGGCCTGGTCAGAGGGAAGAGGCCAGCAAGGGGGTGGATGCCCAAGGCCTCTTAGTCCCAGCAGCCTCAGGGCAGCAGGGTAAGCAAGTGGCCCACTGTGCCCCTAGGTCGGCCCTGTCCCTTCACACACAGGCTCTGATGTTGGGCTTGCCCAGGAGTTGCGTGACAGACTCTGGCTCACCTGAGCTCTCTGATGGTGCAGGGGGCAGGAAGATTCGTGTGCACGTGGTTCTGCCTTGGCCTGGGAGTTTGGAGCCCCTAGCTGTCCCCCACGCTCAGGGGCAAGACCCTTAGTGGGGACCACCCAAGCGCTTTTCTCCTGGGCTTGGGAGCACAGTGCATGGCTTGTGGGAATCACGGGCCTCCCTCAGTGAGTGATAGGTAGCCAGCCAACGAGAGTGCGTGCAAACCAGCCTTTGCTGGTTGCCGGTGAGGTCTTCCATTGCCACAGTGCTGGTTCTGCTCAGAAGCCCCACAGGAGAGTGGCAGGTCCCAGCTCGGACCCTGCCCCAGGCCAGCCTTGACCAGACCTTCCTGGCCTCCGGGGGTACTTCCTCAGGAAGGGGCAGGCGGCAGGGTGTGTGTAATAACATGACCAGGGACCTCCCCAGGCTCATTCCCTGAGCGCCTTTCCCATGATTCCTAGGCCTCATTTGAGGCCTAATTGGAGGGGAGGTTTCTGGCAGGGCCTCTCTCCACACTGCAAAGGACTGGAGCATGTACGGCCTGGTCAGAAGGAAGAGGCCAGCAAGTGGGTCGATTTCCAAGGGCTCTTTAGCCCAGCAGCCTCAAGGCAGCAGGGAGAGCATGTGGCCACTGTGCCCCTAGGTCGGCCCTGGCCCTTCTCACACAGGCGCAATTGCTGGGCTTGCCCAGATGGAACCTGACAGATTGTGGCTCACCCGAGCTCTCTGATGGTGAAGAGGGCCGGAAGAGACGTGTTCATGTGGTTCTGCCTTGGCCTGGGTGAGTGGAACCCCTAGCTATCCCCCAGGCTCAGGGGCAAGGATCCTGAGATAGGACCTCCATGAAGAGCTTTGCTCTGGGGCTTGGGAGCAGAGCATGCAGCTTGCGGGAATCGTGGGCCTCACTCGGGGAGAGTGCTTGCAAACTGGCCTTTGGAGGCAGCTGGGGATGTCATCCAGTGGCAGAGTGCTGGTTCTTCTCAGAGGCCCCACAGGCCACGGGCAGGTCCCAGCATGGACCCTGCCCCACGCCAGCTTTGCCCAGACTTTTCTGGCCGCCGGGGGTACTGCCTCACGAAGGGGCAGGTAGCAGGGAGTGTGTCCAGACATGCCCAGGCACCTCTCCAGGCTCATTGCCTGAGCGCCTTTCCCAAGGTTCCTAGGCCTCATTTGAGGCCTACTTGGTGGGGAAGTTTCTGGCAGGGCCTTTCTCCACTATGCAAGGGACTGGAGCCCGGACGGCCTGGTCAGAGGGAAGAGGCCATCAAGGGTGTCATTGCCCAAGGCCTCTTTGTCCCAGCAGCCTCAGGGCAGCAGGGTGAGCAATGGCCCTCAGTGCCCCTAGCTCGGCCCTGCCCCATCACACACAGGCGCTGCTGCTTGACTTGCCCAGGCGCTGTCTGACAGACTCTGGCTCACCCAAGCTGTCTGACGGTGCAGGGGCAGGACGAGACGTCTGCATGTGGTTCTGCATTGGCCTGGGTGTGTGGATACCCTAGTTGTCTCCCAGGCTCAGGGGCAAAGGTCTGAGAGAGGACCACCCCGAAGCGCTTTTCTTCCAGGCTTGGAAGCAGAGTGCGCGGCTTGCGGGAAACGCGGGCCTCCCTCGGTGAGGGAGAAGAGGCCAGGTGGCGAGAGTGCTTGCAAACCGGCATTTGGAATCTGCGGGTGAGGTTCTCCAACGGCACAATGCTGGTTCTGCTCAGAGCCCCAACAGGCCAGGGGCAGGTCCCAGCAAGGACCCTGCCCCAGGCCAGCCTTGACCAGACCTTCCTGTCCTCCGGGGGTACTGCCCCATGAAGGGGCAGGTGGCAGGGAGTGTGATCAGACATGCCCAGTCCTCTCCCCTGTCTCAATCCATTAGCGCCTTCCCATGATTCCTAGACCTCATTTGAGTCCTACTAGGAGGGGAGGTTTCTGGCAGGGCCTCTCTCCACACTGCAGGGGACTGGAGCCCGGACGGTCTGGTCAGAGGGAAGAGGCCAGCAAGGGGTTTGATCCCCAAGGCCTCTTTGGCCCAGCAGCCTCAGGGCAGCAGGAAGAGCAAGTGGCCACTGTGCCCCAAGGTTGGCCCTGCCCCTTCACACACAGGGGCTGCTGCTGGGTTTTTCCCATGAGCTGCCTGACATACTCTGGATCACCTGAGCTCTCTGACGGTGCAGAGGGCCGGAAGAGACGTGGGCATGTGGTTCTGCCTTGGTCTTGGTGTGTGGAGCCCCTAGCTGTCCCCCAGGCTCAGGGGCAAAGGCCTGAGAGAAGAACACTCAGAAGTGCTTTTCTCCCAGGCTTGGGAGCAGAGTGCGCGGCTTGCGGGATACGCCGGCCTCCCTCAGTGAATGCGAGGTGGCCAGCCGGCGAGAGTGCTTGCAAACAGGCCTTTGGAGACAGCCGGGGAGGTCTTCCAGCTGCAGAGTGTTGGTTCTACTCAGAGGACCCAAAGGCCAGGGGCAGGTCCCAGCCTGGACCCTGACCCAGGCCAGCCTTGACCAGACCTTCCTGGCCTCCGGGGGTACTGCCCCACGAAGGAGAACGCTGCGGGGAGTGTGTCCAGACATGCCCAGGCTCCTCCCCAGGCTCATTCCCTGAGCGCCTTTTCCCAGGTTCCTAGGCCTCGTTTGAGGCCTACTTGGAGGGGAGGTTTCTGGCAGGGGCTCTCTTCACAGTGCAAGGGACTGGATCCCGGACGGCCTGGTCAGAGGGAAGAGGCCTGCACGGGGGTCGTTGTCCATGGCCTCTTCGGCCCAGCAGCCTGAGGGCAGCAGGAAGAGCAAGTGGCCCACTTTGCCCCTAGGCCAGCCCTGCCCCTTCACACACAGGCGCTCCTGCTGGTCTTGCCCAGGAGCTGCCTGACAGACTCTGGCTCACCCGAGCTCTCTGACAGTTCAGGGGGCAGGAAGACTCGTGTGCATGTGGTTGTGCCTTGGCCTGGGTTTGTGTAGCCACTCGCTGTCCCCCAGGCTCAGGGGCAAGGCCCTGAGACGGGACCACCCAAGCGCTTTTCTCCTGGGCTTGTGAGTAGAGTGCGTGGCTTGCGGGAATCGCGGGCCTCCCTCGGTGAGGGAGAGGTGGCCAGCCGGCGAGAGTGCTTGCAAACCGGCCTTTGGAGGCTGCCGGCGAGGTCTTCCATTGGCACAGTGCTGGTTCTGCTCAGAGACCCCACAGGACCGTGGCAGGTCCCAGCTCGGACCCTGCCCCAGGCCAGCCTTGACCTGACCTTCCTGGACTCCGTGGGTACTGCCTCACGAAGGGGCAGGCGGCGGGGTGTGTGTCCAGGCATGCCCAGGCACCTCCCCAGGTTCAAACCCTGAGCGCCTTTCCCATGGTTCCTAGGCCTCATTTGAGGGTACTTGTAGGGGAGGTTTCTGGCAGGACCTCTCTCCACACTGCAAGGGTCTGGAGCACGGACGGCCTGGTCAGAGGGAAAAGGCCAGCAAGGGGGTCGATGCCCAAGAACTATTTTTCCCAGCAGTCTCAGGGCAGCAGGGTGAGCAAGCGGCCTTCAGTGCCCCTTGGTCAGCCCTGCCCCATCACACACAGGCGCTGCTGCTGGGTTTTCCCAGGAGCTGCCTGACATACTCTGGCTCACGCAAGCTCTCTGACGGAGCAGGGGGCAATATAATACGTGTGCATGTGGCTCCGCATTGGCCTGGGTGTGTGGAGCCCCTAGCTGTCTCCCAGGCTCAGGGGCAAAGGACTGAGAGAGGAACACCCCGAAGCACTTTTCTCCCAGGCTTGGGAGCAGAGTGCGCGACTTGTGGGAAACGCGGGCTTCCCTCGGTGAGGGAGAGGCGGCCAGCCTGGGAGGTGCTTGCAAACCGGCCTTTGGGGGCTGCTGGTGAGGTCTTCCAACGGCACAGTGCTGGTTCTGCTCAGAGGCCCCACATGCCAGGGGCAGGTCCCAGCAAGGACCCTGCCCCAGGCCAGCCTTGAACAGACCTTCCTGGCCTCTTGGGTACTGCCCCACGAAGGGGCAGGTGGCAGGGAGTGTGTCCAGACTTGCCCAGGGGCCTCCCCATTCTCATTCACTTAGCGCCTTTCCCATGATTCCTAGGCCTCATTTGAGGCCTACTTGGAGGGGAGGTTTGGCCCACTGTGCCCCTAGGTCGCCCCTGACCCTTCACACTCAGGCGCTGCTGCTGGGCTTGCCCAGGTGCTGCCTAACCGACTCTGGCTCACCTGAGCTCTCTGAAAATGCAGGGGGCAGGAAGACTCGTGTGCATGTGGCTCTGCCTTGGCCTGGGAGTTTGGAGCCCCTAGCTGTCCCCCAGGCTCAGGGGCAAGGCCCTTAGAATGGACAACCAAAGCGCTTTTCTCCTGGGCTTGGGAGCAAAGTGTGTGGCTTGCGTAAATCACGGGTGTTCCTAGGTGAGGGAGAGGTGCCTAGCCACCGAGAGTGCTTGCAAACCAGCCTTTGGAGGCTGCCAGTGAGGTCTTCCAGGGGCACACTGCTGGTTCTGCTCAGAAGCCCCACAGGCCAGGGGCAGATCCCAGCACCGACCCTGCCCCAGGCCAGCCTTGACCAGACCTTCCTGGCCTCCGGGGATACTGCTTCACGAAGGGGCAGGCGACGGGTAGTGTGTCCAGACATGCCCAGGGACCTCCCCAGGCTCATTCCCTGAGCGGCTTGCCCATGGTTCCTATGCCTCATTTGAGGCCTACTTGGAGGGGCGGATTCTGGCAGGGCCTCTCTGCACACTGAAAGGGACTGGAGCCGGACGGCCTGGTCAGAGGGAAGAGGCCAGCAAGGGGTTCGATGCCCAAGGCCTCTTTGTCCCAGCAGCTTCAGGGCAGCAGGGTGAGCAAGTGGCCTTCAGTGCCCCTAGGTCGGCCCTGCCACATCACACACAGGCGCTGCTTCTGGGCTTGCCCAGGAGCTGCCTGACAGACTCTGGCTCACCCGAGCTCTCTGACGGTGCAAAGGGCAGGAAAAGACGTGTGCATGTGGTTCTGCCTTGGCCTGGGAGTGTGGAGCCCCTAGCTGGCTCCCAGGCTCAGGGGCAAGGGCCCTGAGAGAGGACCACCCCGAAGCGCTTTTCTCCCGGGCGTGGGAGCAGTGTGCTCAGCTTGCGGGAATCGCGGGCGTCCCTCGGGGAGAGTGCTTGCAAACTGGCCTTTGGAGGCAGCCAGGGAGGTCTTCTAGCGGCAGAGTGCTGGATTTGCTCTGGGGCCCCACAGGACACGCGCAGGTTCCAGCATGGACCCTGCCCCAGGAGAGCCTTGCCCAGACCGTCCTGGCCTCCGAGGGTACTGCCCCACGAAGGAGCAGGCTGCGGAGGTGTGTCCAGTCATGCTCAGGCACCTTCCCAGGCTCATTCCATTAGCGTTTTTTCCCTGGTGCCTGGGCCTCATTTGAGGCCTACTTGGAGGGGAGGTTTCTGGCATGGGCTATCTCCACACTGCCCGGGCCTGGAGCCGGGAGGTCTTGGTCAGAGGAAAGAGGCCAGCAAGGGGTCGATGCCCAAGGCCTCTTTGGCCCAGCAGCGTCATGGCAGCAGGATGAGCAAGTGGCCCAATGTGCCCCTTGGTCGGCCCTGCCCCTTCACACACAGGGGCTGCTGCTGGGTTTTTCCCATGAGCTGCCTGACATACTCTGGATCACCTGAGCTCTCTGACGGTGCAGAGGGCCGGAAGAGACGTGGGCATGTGGTTCTGCCTTGGTCTTGGTGTGTGGAGCCCCTAGCTGTCCCCCAGGATCAGGGGCAAAGGCCTGAGAGAAGAACACTCAGAAGTGCTTTTCTCCCAGGCTTGGGAGCAGAGTGCGCGGCTTGCGGGATACGCCGGCCTCCCTCAGTGAATGCGAGGTGGCCAGCCGGCGAGAGTGCTTGCAAACAGGCCTTTGGAGACAGCCGGGGAGGTCTTCCAGCTGCAGAGTGTTGGTTCTACTCAGAGGACCCAAAGGCCAGGGGCAGGTCCCAGCCTGGACCCTGACCCAGGCCAGCCTTGACCAGACCTTCCTGGCCTCCGGGGGTACTGCCCCATGAAGGAGAACGCTGCGGGGAGTGTGTCCAGACATGCCCAGGCTCATTCCCTGAGCGCCTTTTCCCAGGTTCCTAGGACTCGTTTGAGGCCTACTTGGAGGGGAGGTTTCTGGCAGGGGCTCTCTTCACAGTGCAAGGGACTGGATCCCGGACGGCCTGGTCAGAGGGAAGAGGCCTGCACGGGGGTCGTTGTCCATGGCCTCTTCGGCCCAGCAGCCTGAGGGCAGCAGGAAGAGCAAGTGGCCCACTTTGCCCCTAGGCCAGCCCTGCCCCTTCACACACAGGCGCTCCTGCTGGTCTTGCCCAGGAGCTGCCTGACAGACTCTGGCTCACCCGAGCTCTCTGACAGTTCAGGGGGCAGGAAGACTCATATGCATGTGGTTGTGCCTTGGCCTGGGTTTGTGTAGCCACTCGCTGTCCCCCAGGCTCAGGGGCAAGGCCCTGAGACGGGACCACCCAAGCGCTTTTCTCCTGGGCTTGTGAGTAGAGTGCGTGGCTTGCGGGAATCGCGGGCCTCCCTCGGTGAGGGAGAGGTGGCCAGCCGGCGAGAGTGCTTGCAAACCGGCCTTTGGAGGCTGCCGGCGAGGTCTTCCATTGGCACAGTGCTGGTTCTGCTCAGAGACCCCACAGGACCGTGGCAGGTCCCAGCTCGGACCCTGCCCCAGGCCAGCCTTGACCTGACCTTCCTGGACTCCGTGGGTACTGCCTCACGAAGGGGCAGGCGGCGGGGTGTGTGTCCAGGCATGCCCAGGCACCTCCCCAGGTTCAATCCCTGAGCGCCTTTCCCATGGTTCCTAGGCCTCATTTGAGGGTACTTGTAGGGGAGGTTTCTGGCAGGACCTCTCTCCACACTGCAAGGGTCTGGAGCACGGACGGCCTGGTCAGAGGGAAAAGGCCAGCAAGGGGGTCGATGCCCAAGAACTATTTTTCCCAGCAGTCTCAGGGCAGCAGGGTGAGCAAGCGGCCTTCAGTGCCCCTTGGTCAGCCCTGCCCCATCACACACAGGCGCTGCTGCTGGGCTTTCCCAGGAGCTGCCTGACATACTCTGGCTCACGCAAGCTCTCTGACGGAGCAGGGGGCAATATAATACGTGTGCATGTGGCTCTGCATTGGCCTGGGTGTGTGGAGCCCCTAGCTGTCTCCCAGGCTCAGGGGCAAAGGACTGAGAGAGGAACACCCCGAAGCACTTTTCTCCCAGGCTTGGGAGCAGAGTGCGCGGCTTGTGGGAAACGCGGGCTTCCCTCGGTGAGGGAGAGGCGGCCAGCCTGAGAGGTGCTTGCAAACCGGCCTTTGGGGGCTGCTGGTGAGGTCTTCCAACGGCACAGTGCTGGTTCTGCTCAGAGGCCCCACATGCCAGGGGCAGGTCCCAGCAAGGACCCTGCCCCAGGCCAGCCTTGAACAGACCTTCATGGCCTCTTGGGTACTGCCCCACGAAGGGGCAGGTGGCAGGGAGTGTGTCCAGCCTTGCCCAGGGGCCTCCCCATTCTCATTCACTTAGCGCCTTTCCCATGATTCCTAGGCCTCATTTGAGGCCTACTTGGAGGGGAGGTTTGGCCCACTGTGCCCCTAGGTCGTCCCTGCCCCTTCACACTCAGGCGCTGCTGCTGGGCTTGCCCAGGTGCTGCCTAACCGACTCTGGCTCACCTGAGCTCTCTGAAAATGCAGGGGGCAGGAAGACTCGTGTGCATGTGGCTCTGCCTTGGCCTGGGAGTTTGGAGCCCCTAGCTGTCTCCCAGGCTCAGGGGCAAAGGACTGAGAGAGGAACACCCCGAAGCACTTTTCTCCCAGGCTTGGGAGCAGAGTGCGCAGCTTGTGGGAATCGCGGGCTTCCCTCGGTGAGGGAGAGGCGGCCAGCCTGGGAGGTGCTTGCAAACCGGCCTTTGGGGGCTGCTGGTGAGGTCTTCCAACGGCACAGTGCTGGTTCTGCTCAGAGACCCCACATGCCAGGGGCAGGTGCCAGCAAGGACCCTGCCCCAGGCCAGCCTTGAACAGACCTTCCTGGCCTCTTGGGTACTGCCCCACGAAGGGGCAGGTGGCAGGGAGTGTGTCCAGACTTGCCCAGGGGCCTCCCCATTCTCATTCACTTAGCGCCTTTCCCATGATTCCTAGGCCTCATTTGAGGCCTACTTGGAGGGAAGGTTTGGCCCACTGTGCCCCTAGGTCGCCCCTGCCCCTTCACACTCAGGCGCTGCTGCTGGGCTTGCCCAGGTGTGCCTAACCGACTCTGGCTCACCTGAGCTCTCTGAAAATGCAGGGGGCAGGAAGACTCGTGTGCATGTGGCTCTGCCTTGGCCTGGGAGTTTGGAGCCCCTAGCTGTCCCCCAGGCTCAGGGGCAAGGCCCTTAGAATGGACAACCAAAGCGCTTTTCTCCTGGGCTTGGGAGCAAAGTGTGTGGCTTGCGTAAATCACGGGTGTTCCTAGGTGAGGGAGAGGTGCCTAGCCACCGAGAGTGCTTGCAAACCAGCCTTTGGAGGCTGCCAGTGAGGTCTTCCAGGGGCACACTGCTGGTTCTGCTCAGAAGCCCCACAGGCCAGGGGCAGATCCCAGCACCGACCCTGCCCCAGGCCAGCCTTGACCAGACCTTCCTGGCCTCCGGGGATACTGCTTCACGAAGGGGCAGGCGACGGGTAGTGTGTCCAGACATGCCCAGGGACCTCCCCAGGCTCATTCCCTGAGCGGCTTGCCCATGGTTCCTATGCCTCATTTGAGGCCTACTTGGAGGGGCGGATTCTGGCAGGGCCTCTCTGCACACTGAAAGGGACTGGAGCCGGACGGCCTGGTCAGAGGGAAGATGCCAGCAAGGGGTTCGATGCCCAAGGCCTCTTTGTCCCAGCAGCTTCAGGGCAGCAGGGTGAGCAAGTGGCCTTCAGTGCCCCTAGGTCGGCCCTGCCACATCACACACAGGCGCTGCTTCTGGGCTTGCCCAGGAGCTGCCTGACAGACTCTGGCTCACCCGAGCTCTCTGACGGTGCAAAGGGCAGGAAAAGACGTGTGCATGTGGTTCTGCCTTGGCCTGGGAGTGTGGAGCCCCTAGCTGGCTCCCAGGCTCAGGGGCAAGGGCCCTGAGAGAGGACCACCCCGAAGTGCTTTTCTCCCGGGCTTGGGAGCAGTGTGCTCAGCTTGCGGGAATCGCGGGCCTCCCTCGGGGAGAGTGCTTGCAAACTGGCCTTTGGAGGCAGCCAGGGAGGTCTTCTAGCGGCAGAGTGCTGGATTTGCTCTGGGGCCCCACAGGACACGCACAGGTTCCAGCATGGACCCTGCCCCAGGAGAGCCTTGCCCAGACCGTCCTGGCCTCCGAGGGTACTGCCCCACGAAGGAGCAGGCTGCGGAGGTGTGTCCAGTCATGCTCAGGCACCTTCCCAAGCTCATTCCATTAGCGTTTTTTCCCTGGTGCCTAGGTCTCATTTGAGGCCTACTTGGAGGGGAGGTTTCTGGCATGGGCTATCTCCACACTGCCCGGGCCTGGAGCCGGGAGGTCTTGGTCAGAGGAAAGAGGCCAGCAAGGGGTCGATGCCCAAGGCCTCTTTGGCCCAGCAGCGTCATGGCAGCAGGATGAGCAAGTGGCCCAATGTGCCCCTTGGTCGGCCCTGCCCCTTCACACACAGGCACTGCTGCTGGGCTTGCCCAGGAGCTGCCTAACAGACTGTGCCTCACTCGAGCTCTCTGACGGTGCAGAGGGCCGGAAGAGACGTGTGCATGTGGTTCTGCCTTGGCCTGGGTGTGTGGATACCCTAGTTGTCTCCCAGGCTCAGGGGCAAACGCCTGAGAGAGGAACACCCCGAACTGCTATTCTCCTTGGCTTGGAAGCAGAGTGCGCGGCTTGCGGGAAACGCGGGCCTCCCTCGGTGAGGGAGAAGAGGCCAGGTGGCGAGAGTGCTTGCAAACCGGCATTTGGAATCTGCGGGTGAGGTTCTCCAACGGCACAATGCTGGTTCTGCTCAGAGCCCCAACAGGCCAGGGGCAGGTCCCAGCAAGGACCCTGCCCCAGGCCAGCCTTGACCAGACCTTCCTGTCCTCCGGGGGTACTGCCCCACGAAGGGGCAGGTGGCAGGGAATGTGATCAGACATGCCCAGTCCTCTCCCCAGTCTCAATCCATTAGCGCCTTCCCATGATTCCTAGACCTCATTTGAGTCCTACTAGGAGGGGAGGTTTCTGGCAGGGCCTCTCTCCACACTGCAGGGGACTGGAGCCCGGACGGTCTGGTCAGAGGGAAGAGGCCAGCAAGGGGTTTGATCCCCAAGGCCTCTTTGGCCCAGCAGCCTCAGGGCAGCAGGAAGAGCAAGTGGCCACTGTGCCCCAAGGTTGGCCCTGCCCCTTCACACACAGGGGCTGCTGCTGGGTTTTTCCCATGAGCTGCCTGACATACTCTGGATCACCTGAGCTCTCTGACGGTGCAGAGGGCCGGAAGAGACGTGGGCATGTGGTTCTGCCTTGGTCTTGGTGTGTGGAGCCCCTAGCTGTCCCCCAGGCTCAGGGGCAAAGGCCTGAGAGAAGAACACTCAGAAGTGCTTTTCTCCCAGGCTTGGGAACAGAGTGCGCGGCTTGTGGGATACGCCGGCCTCCCTCAGTGAATGCGAGGTGGCCAGCCGGCGAGAGTGCTTGCAAACAGGCCTTTGGAGACAGCCGGGGAGGTCTTCCAGCTGCAGAGTGTTGGTTCTACTCAGAGGACCCAAAGGCCAGGGGCAGGTCCCAGCCTGGACCCTGACCCAGGCCAGCCTTGACCAGACCTTCCTGGCCTCCGGGGGTACTGCCCCACGAAGGAGAACGCTGCGGGGAGTGTGTCCAGACATGCCCAGGCTCCTCCCCAGGCTCATTCCCTGAGCGCCTTTTCCCAGGTTCCTAGGCCTCGTTTGAGGCCTACTTGGAGGGGAGGTTTCTGGCAGGGGCTCTCTTCACAGTGCAAGGGACTGGATCCCGGACGGCCTGGTCAGAGGGAAGAGGCCTGCACGGGGGTCGTTGTCCATGGCCTCTTCGGCCCAGCAGCCTGAGGGCAGCAGGAAGAGCAAGTGGCCCACTTTGCCCCTAGGCCAGCCCTGCCCCTTCACACACAGGCGCTCCTGCTGGTCTTGCCCAGGAGCTGCCTGACAGACTCTGGCTCACCCGAGCTCTCTGACAGTTCAGGGGGCAGGAAGACTCATATGCATGTGGTTGTGCCTTGGCCTGGGTTTGTGTAGCCACTCGCTGTCCCCCAGGCTCAGGGGCAAGGCCCTGAGACGGGACCACCCAAGCGCTTTTCTCCTGGGCTTGTGAGTAGAGTGCGTGGCTTGCGGGAATCGCGGGCCTCCCTCGGTGAGGGAGAGGTGGCCAGCCGGCGAGAGTGCTTGCAAACCGGCCTTTGGAGGCTGCCGGCGAGGTCTTCCATTGGCACAGTGCTGGTTCTGCTCAGAGACCCCACAGGACCGTGGCAGGTCCCAGCTCGGACCCTGCCCCAGGCCAGCCTTGACCTGACCTTCCTGGACTCCGTGGGTACTGCCTCACGAAGGGGCAGGCGGCGGGGTGTGTGTCCAGGCATGCCCAGGCACCTCCCCAGGTTCAATCCCTGAGCGCCTTTCCCATGGTTCCTAGGCCTCATTTGAGGGTACTTGTAGGGGAGGTTTCTGGCAGGACCTCTCTCCACACTGCAAGGGTCTGGAGCACGGACGGCCTGGTCAGAGGGAAAAGGCCAGCAAGGGGGTCGATGCCCAAGAACTATTTTTCCCAGCAGTCTCAGGGCAGCAGGGTGAGCAAGCGGCCTTCAGTGCCCCTTGGTCAGCCCTGCCCCATCACACACAGGCGCTGCTGCTGGGCTTTCCCAGGAGCTGCCTGACATACTCTGGCTCACGCAAGCTCTCTGACGGAGCAGGGGGCAATATAATACGTGTGCATGTGGCTCTGCATTGGCCTGGGTGTGTGGAGCCCCTAGCTGTCTCCCAGGCTCAGGGGCAAAGGACTGAGAGAGGAACACCCCGAAGCACTTTTCTCCCAGGCTTGGGAGCAGAGTGCGCGGCTTGTGGGAAACGCGGGCTTCCCTCGGTGAGGGAGAGGCGGCCAGCCTGGGAGGTGCTTGCAAACCGGCCTTTGGGGGCTGCTGGTGAGGTCTTCCAACGGCACAGTGCTGGTTCTGCTCAGAGGCCCCACATGCCAGGGGCAGGTGCCAGCAAGGACCCTGCCCCAGGCCAGCCTTGAACAGACCTTCCTGGCCTCTTGGGTACTGCCCCACGAAGGGGCAGGTGGCAGGGAGTGTGTCCAGACTTGCCCAGGGGCCTCCCCATTCTCATTCACTTAGCGCCTTTCCCATGATTCCTAGGCCTCATTTGAGGCCTACTTGGAGGGAAGGTTTGGCCCACTGTGCCCCTAGGTCGCCCCTGCCCCTTCACACTCAGGCGCTGCTGCTGGGCTTGCCCAGGTGCTGCCTAACCGACTCTGGCTCACCTGAGCTCTCTGAAAATGCAGGGGGCAGGAAGACTCGTGTGCATGTGGCTCTGCCTTGGCCTGGGAGTTTGGAGCCCCTAGCTGTCCCCCAGGCTCAGGGGCAAGGCCCTTAGAATGGACAACCAAAGCGCTTTTCTCCTGGGCTTGGGAGCAAAGTGTGTGGCTTGCGTAAATCACGGGTGTTCCTAGGTGAGGGAGAGGTGCCTAGCCACCGAGAGTGCTTGCAAACCAGCCTTTGGAGGCTGCCAGTGAGGTCTTCCAGGGGCACACTGCTGGTTCTGCTCAGAAGCCCCACAGGCCAGGGGCAGATCCCAGCACCGACCCTGCCCCAGGCCAGCCTTGACCAGACCTTCCTGGCCTCCGGGGATACTGCTTCACGAAGGGGCAGGCGACGGGTAGTGTGTCCAGACATGCCCAGGGACCTCCCCAGGCTCATTCCCTGAGCGGCTTGCCCATGGTTCCTATGCCTCATTTGAGGCCTACTTGGAGGGGCGGATTCTGGCAGGGCCTCTCTGCACACTGAAAGGGACTGGAGCCGGACGGCCTGGTCAGAGGGAAGATGCCAGCAAGGGGTTCGATGCCCAAGGCCTCTTTGTCCCAGCAGCTTCAGGGCAGCAGGGTGAGCAAGTGGCCTTCAGTGCCCCTAGGTCGGCCCTGCCACATCACACACAGGCGCTGCTTCTGGGCTTGCCCAGGAGCTGCCTGACAGACTCTGGCTCACCCGAGCTCTCTGACGGTGCAAAGGGCAGGAAAAGACGTGTGCATGTGGTTCTGCCTTGGCCTGGGAGTGTGGAGCCCCTAGCTGGCTCCCAGGCTCAGGGGCAAGGGCCCTGAGAGAGGACCACCCCGAAGTGCTTTTCTCCCGGGCTTGGGAGCAGTGTGCTCAGCTTGCGGGAATCGCGGGCCTCCCTCGGGGAGAGTGCTTGCAAACTGGCCTTTGGAGGCAGCCAGGGAGGTCTTCTAGCGGCAGAGTGCTGGATTTGCTCTGGGGCCCCACAGGACACGCACAGGTTCCAGCATGGACCCTGCCCCAGGAGAGCCTTGCCCAGACCGTCCTGGCCTCCGAGGGTACTGCCCCACGAAGGAGCAGGCTGCGGAGGTGTGTCCAGTCATGCTCAGGCACCTTCCCAGGCTCATTCCATTAGCGTTTTTTCCCTGGTGCCTAGGTCTCATTTGAGGCCTACTTGGAGGGGAGGTTTCTGGCATGGGCTATCTCCACACTGCCCGGGCCTGGAGCCGGGAGGTCTTGGTCAGAGGAAAGAGGCCAGCAAGGGGTCGATGCCCAAGGCCTCTTTGGCCCAGCAGCGTCATGGCAGCAGGATGAGCAAGTGGCCCAATGTGCCCCTTGGTCGGCCCTGCCCCTTCACACACAGGCACTGCTGCTGGGCTTGCCCAGGAGCTGCCTAACAGACTGTGCCTCACTCGAGCTCTCTGACGGTGCAGAGGGCCGGAAGAGACGTGTGCATGTGGTTCTGCCTTGGCCTGGGTGTGTGGATACCCTAGTTGTCTCCCAGGCTCAGGGGCAAACGCCTGAGAGAGGAACACCCCGAACTGCTATTCTCCTTGGCTTGGAAGCAGAGTGCGCGGCTTGCGGGAAACGCGGGCCTCCCTCGGTGAGGGAGAAGAGGCCAGGTGGCGAGAGTGCTTGCAAACCGGCATTTGGAATCTGCGGGTGAGGTTCTCCAACGGCACAATGCTGGTTCTGCTCAGAGCCCCAACAGGCCAGGGGCAGGTCCCAGCAAGGACCCTGCCCCAGGCCAGCCTTGACCAGACCTTCCTGTCCTCCGGGGGTACTGCCCCACGAAGGGGCAGGTGGCAGGGAGTGTGATCAGACATGCCCAGTCCTCTCCCCAGTCTCAATCCATTAGCGCCTTCCCATGATTCCTAGACCTCATTTGAGTCCTACTAGGAGGGGAGGTTTCTGGCAGGGCCTCTCTCCACACTGCAGGGGACTGGAGCCCGGACGGTCTGGTCAGAGGGAAGAGGCCAGCAAGGGGTTTGATCCCCAAGGCCTCTTTGGCCCAGCAGCCTCAGGGCAGCAGGAAGAGCAAGTGGCCACTGTGCCCCAAGGTTGGCCCTGCCCCTTCACACACAGGGGCTGCTGCTGGGTTTTTCCCATGAGCTGCCTGACATACTCTGGATCACCTGAGCTCTCTGACGGTGCAGAGGGCCGGAAGAGACGTGGGCATGTGGTTCTGCCTTGGTCTTGGTGTGTGGAGCCCCTAGCTGTCCCCCAGGCTCAGGGGCAAAGGCCTGAGAGAAGAACACTCAGAAGTGCTTTTCTCCCAGGCTTGGGAGCAGAGTGCGCGGCTTGCGGGATACGCCGGCCTCCCTCAGTGAATGCGAGGTGGCCAGCCGGCGAGAGTGCTTGCAAACAGGCCTTTGGAGACAGCCGGGGAGGTCTTCCAGCTGCAGAGTGTTGGTTCTACTCAGAGGACCCAAAGGCCAGGGGCAGGTCCCAGCCTGGACCCTGACCCAGGCCAGCCTTGACCAGACCTTCCTGGCCTCCGGGGGTACTGCCCCACGAAGGAGAACGCTGCGGGGAGTGTGTCCAGACATGCCCAGGCTCCTCCCCAGGCTCATTCCCTGAGCGCCTTTTCCCAGGTTCCTAGGCCTCGTTTGAGGCCTACTTGGAGGGGAGGTTTCTGGCAGGGGCTCTCTTCACAGTGCAAGGGACTGGATCCCGGACGGCCTGGTCAGAGGGAAGAGGCCTGCACGGGGGTCGTTGTCCATGGCCTCTTCGGCCCAGCAGCCTGAGGGCAGCAGGAAGAGCAAGTGGCCCACTTTGCCCCTAGGCCAGCCCTGCCCCTTCACACACAGGCGCTCCTGCTGGTCTTGCCCAGGAGCTGCCTGACAGACTCTGGCTCACCCGAGCTCTCTGACAGTTCAGGGGGCAGGAAGACTCGTATGCATGTGGTTGTGCCTTGGCCTGGGTTTGTGTAGCCACTCGCTGTCCCCCAGGCTCAGGGGCAAGGCCCTGAGACGGGACCACCCAAGCGCTTTTCTCCTGGGCTTGTGAGTAGAGTGCGTGGCTTGCGGGAATCGCGGGCCTCCCTCGGTGAGGGAGAGGTGGCCAGCCGGCGAGAGTGCTTGCAAACCGGCCTTTGGAGGCTGCCGGCGAGGTCTTCCATTGGCACAGTGCTGGTTCTGCTCAGAGACCCCACAGGACCGTGGCAGGTCCCAGCTCGGACCCTGCCCCAGGCCAGCCTTGACCTGACCTTCCTGGACTCCGTGGGTACTGCCTCACGAAGGGGCAGGCGGCGGGGTGTGTGTCCAGGCATGCCCAGGCACCTCCCCAGGTTCAATCCCTGAGCGCCTTTCCCATGGTTCCTAGGCCTCATTTGAGGGTACTTGTAGGGGAGGTTTCTGGCAGGACCTCTCTCCACACTGCAAGGGTCTGGAGCACGGACGGCCTGGTCAGAGGGAAAAGGCCAGCAAGGGGGTCGATGCCCAAGAACTATTTTTCCCAGCAGTCTCAGGGCAGCAGGGTGAGCAAGCGGCCTTCAGTGCCCCTTGGTCAGCCCTGCCCCATCACACACAGGCGCTGCTGCTGGGCTTTCCCAGGAGCTGCCTGACATACTCTGGCTCACGCAAGCTCTCTGACGGAGCAGGGGGCAATATAATACGTGTGCATGTGGCTCTGCATTGGCCTGGGTGTGTGGAGCCCCTAGCTGTCTCCCAGGCTCAGGGGCAAAGGACTGAGAGAGGAACACCCCGAAGCACTTTTCTCCCAGGCTTGGGAGCAGAGTGCGCGGCTTGTGGGAAACGCGGGCTTCCCTCGGTGAGGGAGAGGCGGCCAGCCTGAGAGGTGCTTGCAAACCGGCCTTTGGGGGCTGCTGGTGAGGTCTTCCAACGGCACAGTGCTGGTTCTGCTCAGAGGCCCCACATGCCAGGGGCAGGTGCCAGCAAGGACCCTGCCCCAGGCCAGCCTTGAACAGACCTTCCTGGCCTCTTGGGTACTGCCCCACGAAGGGGCAGGTGGCAGGGAGTGTGTCCAGACTTGCCCAGGGGCCTCCCCATTCTCATTCACTTAGCGCCTTTCCCATGATTCCTAGGCCTCATTTGAGGCCTACTTGGAGGGGAGGTTTGGCCCACTGTGCCCCTAGGTCGTCCCTGCCCCTTCACACTCAGGCGCTGCTGCTGGGCTTGCCCAGGTGCTGCCTAACGGACTCTGGCTCACCTGAGCTCTCTGAAAATGCAGGGGGCAGGAAGACTCGTGTGCATGTGGCTCTGCCTTGGCCTGGGAGTTTGGAGCCCCTAGCTGTCTCCCAGGCTCAGGGGCAAAGGACTGAGAGAGGAACACCCCGAAGCACTTTTCTCCCAGGCTTGGGAGCAGAGTGCGCAGCTTGTGGGAATCGCGGGCTTCCCTCGGTGAGGGAGAGGCGGCCAGCCTGGGAGGTGCTTGCAAACCGGCCTTTGGGGGCTGCTGGTGAGGTCTTCCAACGGCACAGTGCTGGTTCTGCTCAGAGGCCCCACATGCCAGGGGCAGGTCCCAGCAAGGACCCTGCCCCAGGCCAGCCTTGAACAGACCTTCCTGGCCTCTTGGGTACTGCCCCATGAAGGGGCAGGTGGCAGGGAGTGTGTCCAGACTTGCCCAGGGGCCTCCCCATTCTCATTCACTTAGCGCCTTTCCCATGATTCCTAGGCCTCATTTGAGGCCTACTTGGAGGGGAGGTTTGGCCCACTGTGCCCCTAGGTCGCCCCTGCCCCTTCACACTCAGGCGCTGCTGCTGGGCTTGCCCAGGTGCTGCCTAACCGACTCTGGCTCACCTGAGCTCTCTGAAAATGCAGGGGGCAGGAAGACTCGTGTGCATGTGGCTCTGCCTTGGCCTGGGAGTTTGGAGCCCCTAGCTGTCCCCCAGGCTCAGGGGCAAGGCCCTTAGAATGGACAACCAAAGCGCTTTTCTCCTGGGCTTGGGAGCAAAGTGTGTGGCTTGCGTAAATCACGGGTGTTCCTAGGTGAGGGAGAGGTGCCTAGCCACCGAGAGTGCTTGCAAACCAGCCTTTGGAGGCTGCCAGTGAGGTCTTCCAGGGGCACACTGCTGGTTCTGCTCAGAAGCCCCACAGGCCAGGGGCAGATCCCAGCACCGACCCTGCCCCAGGCCAGCCTTGACCAGACCTTCCTGGCCTCCGGGGATACTGCTTCACGAAGGGGCAGGCGACGGGTAGTGTGTCCAGACATGCCCAGGGACCTCCCCAGGCTCATTCCCTGAGCGGCTTGCCCATGGTTCCTATGCCTCATTTGAGGCCTACTTGGAGGGGCGGATTCTGGCAGGGCCTCTCTGCACACTGAAAGGGACTGGAGCCGGACGGCCTGGTCAGAGGGAAGAGGCCAGCAAGGGGTTCGATGCCCAAGGCCTCTTTGTCCCAGCAGCTTCAGGGCAGCAGGGTGAGCAAGTGGCCTTCAGTGCCCCTAGGTCGGCCCTGCCACATCACACACAGGCGCTGCTTCTGGGCTTGCCCAGGAGCTGCCTGACAGACTCTGGCTCACCCGAGCTCTCTGACGGTGCAAAGGGCAGGAAAAGACGTGTGCATGTGGTTCTGCCTTGGCCTGGGAGTGTGGAGCCCCTAGCTGGCTCCCAGGCTCAGGGGCAAGGGCCCTGAGAGAGGACCACCCCGAAGTGCTTTTCTCCCGGGCTTGGGAGCAGTGTGCTCAGCTTGCGGGAATCGCGGGCCTCCCTCGGGGAGAGTGCTTGCAAACTGGCCTTTGGAGGCAGCCAGGGAGGTCTTCTAGCGGCAGAGTGCTGGATTTGCTCTGGGGCCCCACAGGACACGCGCAGGTTCCAGCATGGACCCTGCCCCAGGAGAGCCTTGCCCAGACCGTCCTGGCCTCCGAGGGTACTGCCCCACGAAGGAGCAGGCTGTGGAGGTGTGTCCAGTCATGCTCAGGCACCTTCCCAGGCTCATTCCATTAGCGTTTTTTCCCTGGTGCCTAGGCCTCATTTGAGGCCTACTTGGAGGGGAGGTTTCTGGCATGGGCTATCTCCACACTGCAAGGGCCTGGATCCCAGAGGGCTTGGTCAGAGGAAAGAGGCCAGCAAGGGGGACGATGCCCAAGGCCTCTTTGGCCCAGCAGCGTCATGGCAGCAGGATGAGCAAGTGGCCCAATGTGCCCCTTGGTCGGCCCTGCCCCTTCACATACAGGCACTGCTGCTGGGCTTGCCCAGGAGCTGCCTAACAGACTGTGCCTCACTCGAGCTCTCTGACGGTGCAGAGGGCCGGAAGAGACGTGTGCATGTGGTTCTGCCTTGGCCTGGGTGTGTGGATACCCTAGTTGTCTCCCAGGCTCAGGGGCAAACGCCTGAGAGAGGAACACCCCGAACTGCTATTCTCCTTGGCTTGGAAGCAGAGTGCGCGGCTTGCGGGAAACGCGGGCCTCCCTCGGTGAGGGAGAAGAGGCCAGGTGGCGAGAGTGCTTGCAAACCGGCATTTGGAATCTGCGGGTGAGGTTCTCCAACGGCACAATGCTGGTTCTGCTCAGAGCCCCAACAGGCCAGGGGCAGGTCCCAGCAAGGACCCTGCCCCAGGCCAGCCTTGACCAGACCTTCCTGTCCTCCGGGGGTACTGCCCCACGAAGGGGCAGGTGGCAGGGAGTGTGATCAGACATGCCCAGTCCTCTCCCCAGTCTCAATCCATTAGCGCCTTCCCATGATTCCTAGACCTCATTTGAGTCCTACTAGGAGGGGAGGTTTCTGGCAGGGCCTCTCTCCACACTGCAGGGGACTGGAGCCCGGACGGTCTGGTCAGAGGGAAGAGGCCAGCAAGGGGTTTGATCCCCAAGGCCTCTTTGGCCCAGCAGCCTCAGGGCAGCAGGAAGAGCAAGTGGCCACTGTGCCCCAAGGTTGGCCCTGCCCCTTCACACACAGGGGCTGCTGCTGGGTTTTTCCCATGAGCTGCCTGACATACTCTGGATCACCTGAGCTCTCTGACGGTGCAGAGGGCCGGAAGAGACGTGGGCATGTGGTTCTGCCTTGGTCTTGGTGTGTGGAGCCCCTAGCTGTCCCCCAGGCTCAGGGGCAAAGGCCTGAGAGAAGAACACTCAGAAGTGCTTTTCTCCCAGGCTTGGGAGCAGAGTGCGCGGCTTGCGGGATACGCCGGCCTCCCTCAGTGAATGCGAGGTGGCCAGCCGGCGAGAGTGCTTGCAAACAGGCCTTTGGAGACAGCCGGGGAGGTCTTCCAGCTGCAGAGTGTTGGTTCTACTCAGAGGACCCAAAGGCCAGGGGCAGGTCCCAGCCTGGACCCTGACCCAGGCCAGCCTTGACCAGACCTTCCTGGCCTCCGGGGGTACTGCCCCACGAAGGAGAACGCTGCGGGGAGTGTGTCCAGACATGCCCAGGCTCCTCCCCAGGCTCATTCCCTGAGCGCCTTTTCCCAGGTTCCTAGGCCTCGTTTGAGGCCTACTTGGAGGGGAGGTTTCTGGCAGGGGCTCTCTTCACAGTGCAAGGGACTGGATCCCGGACGGCCTGGTCAGAGGGAAGAGGCCTGCACGGGGGTCGTTGTCCATGGCCTCTTCGGCCCAGCAGCCTGAGGGCAGCAGGAAGAGCAAGTGGCCCACTTTGCCCCTAGGCCAGCCCTGCCCCTTCACACACAGGCGCTCCTGCTGGTCTTGCCCAGGAGCTGCCTGACAGACTCTGGCTCACCCGAGCTCTCTGACAGTTCAGGGGGCAGGAAGACTCGTGTGCATGTGGTTGTGCCTTGGCCTGGGTTTGTGTAGCCACTCGCTGTCCCCCAGGCTCAGGGGCAAGGCCCTGAGACGGGACCACCCAAGCGCTTTTCTCCTGGGCTTGTGAGTAGAGTGCGTGGCTTGCGGGAATCGCGGGCCTCCCTCGGTGAGGGAGAGGTGGCCAGCCGGCGAGAGTGCTTGCAAACCGGCCTTTGGAGGCTGCCGGCAAGGTCTTCCATTGGCACAGTGCTGGTTCTGCTCAGAGACCCCACAGGACCGTGGCAGGTCCCAGCTCGGACCCTGCCCCAGGCCAGCCTTGACCTGACCTTCCTGGACTCCGTGGGTACTGCCTCACGAAGGGGCAGGCGGCGGGGTGTGTGTCCAGGCATGCCCAGGCACCTCCCCAGGTTCAATCCCTGAGCGCCTTTCCCATGGTTCCTAGGCCTCATTTGAGGGTACTTGTAGGGGAGGTTTCTGGCAGGACCTCTCTCCACACTGCAAGGGTCTGGAGCACGGACGGCCTGGTCAGAGGGAAAAGGCCAGCAAGGGGGTCGATGCCCAAGAACTATTTTTCCCAGCAGTCTCAGGGCAGCAGGGTGAGCAAGCGGCCTTCAGTGCCCCTTGGTCAGCCCTGCCCCATCACACACAGGCGCTGCTGCTGGGCTTTCCCAGGAGCTGCCTGACATACTCTGGCTCACGCAAGCTCTCTGACGGAGCAGGGGGCAATATAATACGTGTGCATGTGGCTCTGCATTGGCCTGGGTGTGTGGAGCCCCTAGCTGTCTCCCAGGCTCAGGGGCAAAGGACTGAGAGAGGAACACCCCGAAGCACTTTTCTCCCAGGCTTGGGAGCAGAGTGCGCGGCTTGTGGGAAACGTGGGCCTCCCTCAGTGAGGGAGAGGTGGCTAGCCGGCGAGAGTGCTTGCAACCGGCCTTTGGAGGCAGCCTGGGAGGTCTTCCAGCGGCAGAATGCTGGTTCTTCTCAGAGGCCCCAGAGGCTAGTGGCAGGTCCCAGCAAGGACTCTGCCCCAGGCCAGCCTTGCCCAGACCTTCCTGGCCTCCGGGGCTACTGCCCCACGAAGGAGCACACTGCCGGGAGTGTGTCCAGACATGCACAGGCGCCTCTCCAGGTGCAGCGCTCACTCCCTGAGCGCCTTTCCCCTGGTGCCTAGACCTCATTTGAGGCCTTCGTGGAGGGGAGGTCTCTGGCAGGGGCTCTCTCCACACTGCAAGGGACTTGAGCCAGGAAGGCCAGGTCAGAGGGAAGAGGCCGGCAATGGGTGCGATGCCCAAGGCCTCTTTGGCCCAGCAGCCTCAGGGCAGCAGGGTGAGCACGTGGCCCACCATGCCGCTAGGTTGACCCAGCCCAATCACACACAGGCGCTCCTGCTGTGCCTGCCCAGGAGCTGCCTGACAGACTCTGTCTCACCTAAGCTCTCTGACGGTGCAGGGGGCAGGAAGAGATGTGTGCATATGGTTCTGCCTTGACCTGGTGTGTGGAGGCCCTAGCTGTCCCCCAGGGTCTGTGGCAAGGGCCTGAGAGAGGACCACCCCGATGCGCTATTGTCTTGGACTTGGGTACAGAGTGCGTGGCTTGCCAGATATGTGGGTCTCCCTTGGGAAGAGATCTTGCAAACCGGCCTTTGGAGGCACCTGGGGAGGTCTTCCAGCGGCAGAGTGCTAGCTCTGCTCAGAGGTCCCACAGGCCAGGGTCAGGTTCCAGCTTTGACCCTGCCCCAGGCCAGCCTTGCCCAGACCTTCCTGGCCTCCGGGGGTACTGCCCCATGAAGGGGCAGGCTGTGGGGAGTGTGTCCAGGCATACCAAGGCATCTCCCCAGGCTCACTCCCTGAGCACCTTTCCCCTGGTGCCTAGGCCTCATTTGAGGCCTACTTGGAGGTGAGGTTTCTGGCAGGGTCTCTCTCCACACTGCAAGGGCCTGGAGCCCGGACGGCCTGGTCAGAGGGAAGAGGCCACAAAGGGGGTCGATGCCCAAGGCCTCTTTGGCCACAGCCTCAGGGCAGCAGGGAGAGCAAGTGGCCCAATATGCCCCTAGGTCGGCCCTGCCCCTTCACACATAGGTGCTGCTGTTGGGCTTGCCCAGGAGCTGCCTGACAGACTGTGGCTCACCCGAGCTCTCTGACGGTGCAGAGGGTCGCAAGAGACGTGGGCATGTGGTTCTGCCTTGGCCTGGGTGTTGGAGCCCCTAGCTGTTCCTCAGGCTCAGGGGCAAAGGCCTGAGAGAGGCACACTCTGAAGTGCTTTTCTCCCAGCCTTGGGAGCAGAGTGCGCGGCTTGCGGGAAACGCGGGCCTCCCTCAGTGACGGCGAGGCGGCCAGCCGGTGAGAGTGCTTGCAAACAGGCCTTTGGAGGCAGCCGGGGAGGTCTTCTAGCGGCAGAGTTTTGGTTTTGCTCAGATTACCCAAAGGACAGGGGCAGGTCCCAGCATGGACCCTGCCCCAGTCCAGCCTTGCCCAGACCTTCCTGGCCTCTGGGGGTACTGCCCCACGAAGGGGCAGGCTGCGGGGAGTGTTTCCAGACATACCCAAGCACCTCCCCAGGCTCATCCCCTGAGCGCCTTTTCCCTGGTGCCTAGGCCTCATTTGAGGCCTACTTGGAGGGGAGGTTTCTGGCAGGGGCTCTCTCCACAATTCAAGGGTCTGGAGCACGGATTGCCTGGTCAGCGGGACGAGGCCAGCAAGGGGGTCTATGCTCAAGGCATCTTTGGCCCAGCAGCCTCAGGGCAGCAGGGAGAGCAAGTGGCCCACTGTGCCCCTTGGTCAGCCCTGCCCCTTCACACACAGGTGCTGCTGCTGGGCTTGCCCAGGAGCTGTCTGACAGACTGTGGCTCACCAGAGCTCTATGATGGTGCAGAGTGCCGGAAGAGACGTGGGCATGTGGTTTTGCCTTGGCCTGGGTGTGTGGATCCCCTAGCTGTCCCCCAGGCTCAGGGGCAAAGGCCTGAGAGAGCAACACCCTGAAGTGCTTTTCTCCCGGGCTTGTTAGCAGAGTGCGCAGCTTGCTGGAAACACGGGCCTCCCTTGGTGAGGGAGAGGTGGCCAGCCAGCGAGAATGCTTGCAACTGGCCTTTAGAATCAGCCTGGGAGGTCTTCCAGCGGCAGAATGCTCGTTCTTCTCAGAGTCCCCACAGGCTAGGGCCAGGTCCCAGCATGGACCCTGCCAGAGGCCAGCCTTGACCAGACCTTCCTGGACTCCGGGGGTACTGCCCCACGAAGGAGCATGCTGCAGCGAGTGTGTCCAGACATGCCCAGGCGCCTCCCCAGGCTCACTCCCTGAGTGCCTTTCCCCTGGTGCCTAGGCCTCATTTGAGGCCTACTTGGAAGGGAGGTCTCTGGCAGGGGCTCTCTCCACACTGCAAGGGACTGGAGCCCGGACGGCCTTGTCAGAGGGAAGAGGCCAGCAAGGGGGTCAATTCCCAAGGCCTCTTTGTTCCAGCAGTCTCAGGGCCGCAGGGTGAGCAAGTGGCCCACAGTGCCACTAGGTCGGCCCTGCCCCATCGCACACAGACGCTGATCC
Source organism: Muntiacus reevesi (assembly GCF_963930625.1). NCBI lineage: Eukaryota > Metazoa > Chordata > Mammalia > Artiodactyla > Cervidae > Muntiacus > Muntiacus reevesi. Next base: position 715,079 of record NW_027077807.1, on the reverse strand, counting down.
TGGGCTTGCCCAGGAGCTGCCTGACAGACTCTGGCTCACCCGAGCTCTCTGACGGTGCAGGGGGCAGGAAGAGATGTGTGCATGTGGTTCTGCCTTGACCTGGGTGTGTGGAGCCCCTAGCTGTCCCCCAGGGTCTGGGGTAAGCACCTGAGAGAGGACCACCCCTATGCGCTATTGTCCTGGGCTTGAGTGCAGAGTGCGTGGCTTGCCGGAAACACGGGTCTCCCTTGGGAAGAGATCTTGCAAACCGGCCTTCGGAGGCACCCGGGGAGGTCTTCCAGCGGCAGAATGCTGGTTCTGCTCAGAGGCCCCACAGGCCACGGGCAGGTCCCAGCATGGACCTTGCCCCAGGCCAGCCTTGCACCGACCTTCCTGGCCTCCGGGGGTACTGCCCCAAGTAGTGGCAGGCTGCGGAGATGTGTCCAGACATGCCCAGGCACCTCCCCAGTCTCATTCCCTTAGCGCCTTTCCCATGGTTCCTATGCCTCATTTGAGGTCTACTTTGAGGGGTGGTTTCCGGCAGGGGCTCTCTCCACACTACAATTGTCTGGAGCCCGGACGGCCTGGTCAGATGAAGAGGATAGCAAGGGGGTCTATGCTCAAGGCATCTTTGGCTCAGCAGCCTCATGGCAGCAGGGAGAGCAAGTGGCCCACTGCACCCCTAGGTCGGCCCTGCCCGTTCACACACAGGCGCTGCTGCTGGGCTTGCCCAGTAGATGCCTGACAGACTCTGGCTCACCCGAGTTGTCTGATGGTTCAGAGGGCAGTAAGACTCGTGTGCATGTGGCTCTGACATGGCCTGGGAGTTTGGAGCCACTCGCTGACCCCCAGGCTCAGGAACAAGGCCCTGAGTGAGGACCACCCAAGCGCAGTTCTCCCGGGCTTGGGATCAGAATGCGCGGCTTGCGGAAAACACGGGCCTCCGTCGGGGAGGGAGCGGCGGCCAGCTGGCAAGAGTGCTTGCAAACTGGCCTTTGGATGCAGCCGGGGAGGTCGTCCAGCAGCAGAGTGTTGGTCCTGCTCAGAGGACCCACAGGCCACGGGTAGGTCCCAACATGGACCCTGACGCAGGCCAGCCTTGCCCAGTCCTTCCTGGCCTCCGGAGGTACTGCCCCACGAAGGAGCAGGTCGCAGGGAGTGTGTCCAGACATGCCCATGCACCTCCCCAGGCTCATTCCGTTAGCGCCTTTTCCCTGGTGCCTAGGCCTCATTTGAGGCCTACTTGGTGGGGAGGTTTCTGGCAGGGGCTTTCTCCACACTGCAAGGGTCTGGAGCACAGATCGCCTGGTCAGAGGGAAGAGGCCAGCAAGAGGGTCTATGCTCAAGGCCTCTTTGGCCCAGCAGCCTCAGGGCAGCAGGGGGAACAAGTGGCCCACTGTGCCCCTAGGTCGGCCCTGCCCCTTCACAGGCAGGCGCTGCTGCAGGGCTTGCCCAGGAGCTGCCTGACAGACTCTGGCTCAGCCGAGCTCTCTGACAGTGCAGAGGGCAGGAAGAGACGTGTTCATGTGGTTCTGCATTGGCCTGAGTGTGTGGATCCCCTAGCTGTCCCCCAGGCTCAGGGGCAAAGGCCTGAGAGAGGAACACCCCGAAGCGCATTTCTCCCAGGCTTGGGAGCAGAGTTCATGGCTTTAGGGAAACGCGGGCCTCACTCGGTGAGGGAGAGGCGGGCAGCCGGTGAGAGTGCTTGCAAACCGGCCTTTGGAGGCTGCCGGGGAGGTTTTCCAGCGGCACAGTGCTGGTACTGCTCAGAGGACCCACAGGCCAGGGGTAGGTCCCAGCAAGGACACTGCCCCAGGCCAGCCTTGACCATAACTTCCTGGCCTCCGGGGGAACTGCCCAACAAAGGGGCTTGCGGCCTGTAGTGTGTCCAGACATGCCCAGACGCCTCCCCAGTCTCATTCCCTTAGCGCCTTTCCCATGGTTCCTAGGGCTCATTTGAGGCCTACATGGAGGGGAGGTTTCTGGCAGGGCCTCTCTCCACACTGGAAGGGACTGGAGCCCGGACGGCCTAGTTACAGGACAGAGGCCAACATGGGGGTCGATGCCCAAGGCCTCTTTGTCCCAGCAGCCTCAGGGCAGCAGGGTGAGCAAGTGGCCCACAGTGCCTCTAGGTCGGCTCTGCCCCATCACACACAGGTGCTGCTGCTGGGCTTGCCCAGGAGCTGCCTGACAGACTCTGGCTCACCCAAGCTCTCTGACGGTCCAGGGGGCAGGAAAAGACGTGTGCATGTGGTTCTGCCTTGGCCTGGGAGTGTGAAGCCCCTAGCTGGCCCCCGGCTCAGGGGCAAGGGCCCTGAGAGAGGACCACCACTAATCATATTTCTCCCGTGCTTGGAAGCAGAGTGCGCGGCTTGCGGGAAACGTGGGCTTTCCTCGGGTATAGTGCTTGCAAACATGCCCTCAGGTGTCGGCCGGGGACGTCTTCTAGCGGCAGAGTGCTGGATTTGCTCTGTGGCCCCACAGGCCAGGGGCAGGTCCCAGCATGGACCCTGCTCCAGGCCTGCCTTGTCCAGACCTTCCTGGCCTCCTGGGGTACTGCCCCACGACGGGTCAGGCTGCGGGGAGTGTGTCCCGACATGCCCAGGCGCCTCCCCAGGCTCATTCCCTTAGTGCCTTTACCCTGGTGCCTAGGCCTCATTTGAGGCCTACTTGCAGGGGAGGTTTCTGGCAGGGGCTCTCTCCACACTGTAAGGGCCTGGAGTCCAGACATCCTGGTTAGAGGGAAGAGGCCAGCAAGGGGGTCGATGTCCAAGGCTTCTTTGGCCCAGCAGCCTCAGGGCAGCAGGGAGAGCAAGAGGCCCACTGTGCCCCTAGGTCGGCCCTGCCCCTTCCCACACAGGTGCTGCTGCTGTGCTTGCCCAGGAGCTGCCTGACAGACTCTTGCTCACCCGAGTTCTCTGACGTTGCAGGGGGCAAGAACAGACGTGTCCATTTGATTCTGCCTTGGCCTGGGATTGTGGAGCCTATACCTCTCCCCCAGGCTCTGGGACAAGGGCCCTGAGAGAGGATCACCCCGAAGCGCTTTTCTCCCAGGCTTGGGAGCAGAGTTCGTGGCTTATGGGAAACGCGGGCCTCCCTCGGGGAGGGAGCGGCGGCCAGCCAGCGAGAGTGCTTGCAAACCGGCCTTTGGAGGCATCCGGGGAGGTCTTCCAGCGGCGAGGGCCGGTTCTGCTCAGAGGCCCCACAGGCCAGGGGCAGGTCCCAGCATGGACCCTGCCCCAGGCCAGCCTTGTCCAGACGTTCCTGGCCTCTGGGGGTACTGCCCCACAAGGAGGCAGGCTGCGGGAAGTGTGTCCAGGCATGCCCAGATGCCTCCCCAGGCTCATTCCCTTAGCGCCTTTCCCCTGTTGCCTAGGCCTCAGTTGAGGCCTAATTGAAGGGGAGGTTTCTGGCAGGGGCTCTCTCCACACTGCAGGGGCCTGGAGCCTGGACGGCCTGGTCAGAGGGAAGAGGCCAGGAAGGGGGTCGATGCCCAAGGCCTCTTTGGCCCAGCAGCCTCAGGGCAGCAGGGAGAGCAAGAGGCCCACTGTGCCCCTAGGTCGGCCCTGCCTCAGAGGCTGCCGGGGTCCAGCCTCGACATGATCCAGGTGGTACCTCAGGATGAACCACGTTGGCGAGAGAGAAAGAGACGTGAGACTAGCCTTGATAGGCCCAAGTCTGTGTTTTACTTTCTGATAACTGGGTTTATACCCTTTCACAGAACGTTTTTAAGGTACAAGATGTTTACTCATGATTTCACAGGATTAGCATACATCATTTTGATTTTTAGGAAAAGCAGGATTTTTTTGCTTTCTAATTCTATAGTAGTTTTTAGCACATGATCTTCTGGCCTTGAGGCTATTAACATTTTATGCAGGTCAAGTGATTGTAAACCTATTTTCCGATTTTATGGTGACCTTAACTGAAAGGTAACAGGGTCATAGGGAAACAGTACAGAGTAGAATTATATTCTTGTTAATACAAAAATTAATCTTAGTGCAAAAGTTGTCAGTTGCGTTTATCTAAGAAGTTTACCCCATACAGACTCTGCGGCTTCAGTGAGGCAGCTTCTGCCCTAGTACTCCTGACTGACAATTAACAACCGTCTCATTGGTACCACACTAGGGCTAAGTTCTTATTTGTCTAGATCTTTAACTATATTAACAATGGTTTTTATAACACAACCTTAGCACATTAAAGGCAAAAATACAGCAAGCAAAACACAGCAAGCAAATCACAACCCAATAACCACCTATAGAATAATTTTCTTATGTTTTCTAATAGGACTCCTTTACCCCTTAAAAGGGCTCTATGTCTATTAGGGCTTTTATATAATCAGGTTCTTCATGCTATTTTATGATTAGGATATTATAAGCAATCATGCATATTAGTACCAAGCGCATAAATGCATTTGGCTAACAAAACTACCAGCAGAGGTGTTTGAATTAAAACACTCCTTTCACCCTGAATAATCTCATAAAAAACTACCACCTGGGAAACTTATTGATTAAAGTTCTAAATTGATTCTTATTTGGGAAGAGATCGGGGAAGGCCTTCCTGTCTGTGTCAGAGAAATTAGGGAGTAGTTCATTGAGGCAGGCATCAGAAAGACAGATATCATCTTTAAGGTTAGAGCCGGGGGCAGCTTTTCAAAATTCCTGAAAACCTGATCTGCCTTGCCTGTCAGGCTTTCTCCTCGTGACCTTGTCATGGGTGGGATCTCGTGAGCTAGCCTTTTCAAAAACCCCTGAAAACCTGATTCGTCTTGCCCGTCAGGTTTTCTCTCTTACGGCCTTGTTAGGGGTAGGGTTTCGTGAGCTGACTTTTTCGAAACCCCTGAAAACCTGATTCGCCTTGCCCATCAGGTTTTCTCCCCTATGGCCTTTTTAGGGGTAGGGTCTCATGTGTTGGCTCCCGGCATCTCGCCCTTTTTTTACTTTTTAAGACAGCCAGATGGATCTGAGTCGCAAGCTTTTGAGTGCTCTGCCGGAGAGTTCTGACGATGCAAGGAAGGATTATAATGAATAGTAAAACTAGTGCTGCTACAGCTGCATAACTGAAAATAGTTGATAGGATATTTTTTTCAGTAATAAAGTTAGAAAAGTTATGAAAAATATCGTTAGCAGCTCCTGTAGTAATAAAGTCCAGGCGGGAATGTTCTAATGTTTTTATCTGACCGTGAAGCTCTCCAAGATCTAAAGTAATGCTGGAGCTATTCCATATACCCGAAATATGATTTTTAATCTTTTCTCCATTGTAATCCATATCATTTACTTTTGGGGGGCATTACACAGATCTACCGATAATCAGCGTGACAGGATAACGCTAACTTTACCCTTAAAGCCTGTAACTCAGTTCCAATATGCATGACTGCTTCTTCCAGGGCATCTATTTTTACTTCTAATTTCCTATCTATAATCTCTTGCATAGCTAGAGTTAAGGAAACATTTTTTGAAATATCATTGACATATTGAGTGGTATGTACTTGTTGAGTCAAGGATATCGCTGCCACAGTGACAGAGGTAATTGCTGTTATCAAAGCTGAAATCCCTAGAATAAGTAGTCCTACAAACCGTTGGGAACACATTAAATCTTGTAGGTGTTGCAGAACGGCTAAACCACAATTGTCATACCAATAGGCGTTCACTCTGACAGGCACCATAAGATAAGGTGGACGTTGCAGTACCACAAAAGAACAAATATTACATTGAGGGGTTAAACAGGATGAAAGCATGCATTGTTCACAGTAGACTATATTTGGTCCACCTGAATGATTCATTTGTATATGAAGTCTTTTTGAATCATTAGTAAACAAAAAAACCTAAGGGGAGGGTAAACAAGCCAGCACAGAATAGGTGGAATTGTTTTCTGGTCGAGTTAAAGTAACAATGGAGGTGGCAGCAAGGGCTCTCCAAATTTCTGGCTGTCAAAAAGTTTTACCCTTAGTTGTATAGGACAACATGGGGGGAACAAATTGATTATAATGCCATCTGCTGGGCACCAATGGCCAAGGGAGGGAATCATTATTTTAATTGCTAAGCCTACTGACAGCTCCTAGATTCTGACTTGGATTTGGATTGCTCCAGTCTTGTACCGAATAATTTCCACCTCCCGGTATTCTATAATCTATGTTTGAATTATAAGTACAAGATTTCCATACTGGGTATCCCAGGCGGTTGTCTATAGTTTTCCATATGACATCTGACGGAGCAACATCAATACAATTTGGATATTTTGGTGGAGCATTAAGGAACAAAGATTTATAGGGGTCAAGGACCCCAGGCATATGAGCCTGTAATATCCAAACCAGCCGATCTCCTGTATTGTCTGAAAATTTTGATGCTGGAGAATCTGTCAGAATTGTTTTGGAGGCTCCAACACGTCCCTCCTTAGAGGGAGTGATGAGATCACTTGTATGACTATGGGGGAAGTTAAAGCAAAGGGGAAGGTCATCTGTTAATCCCCTAAAAGTATAGTTAAAATTGATGGGATAATGATCTTTATCATAAGAACTATAGGATCCTCCCAAGAGATGAGGCTGGTCTGTGTTGACCCGTATAGGGTCGCTGTTCCAAGTAACTACTTGGAAGGTCAGGGGACCAGGGAAATATGCCCAGTATTTTTCTGAAGTAGAGGAGGTAGCACTTGCCTGACAAGACAGTAAAGCAAGCATAGCAATAAAAACCCTTTCGGGAGAGGCTGAAGATCCCTGCAGGGAAGCTATTCCCTGTGCTTGATGACAGAGTGACTTAATTTGTCCCCATGTGGGTATGGAGGCTTGTTGAGTTGTCCACGCAGGACGTCCTGGTGGTCTTCTGCGACGTGAAGGAGTAGGAGGTTGGGCGCCATCTTTCATGCAAAGCCATGACATCTGTTTAGTGGGTGGATCCGCCATTGGTTCCTCCGAGATCTCTGTTGCCGGTCATTTCCAAGTCTGCTGGACTTCCCGGGTGAGTGACCGAGGCGAGGGCAGAGGAGTGCTCTTCCTCTTTTGTGGCTGAGGCTGCGAGGGAACCGGAGGTCTGGGGGACTTCGACATGGCAAATCAGTCTGTCTGGGATCTAAATTGGCGAGTCAGCACCCTGTGGGAAAATACAAGCATACCCTCGCCCACTGGTTAGCAAGGGATCAGGTCCCTTCCATAGTCCGGAAAGGAGGTCTTTCCACTTTACTAAAGGTTTCATATCTTTTTGTTCTGGGTTCCAGTGACGGAACATAGCTGTTAAACCGGCTTGATCAGCGTTAAGGTTATTGAGCACAAAGAGGGCGTGCTGCAAAACGTGGTGTGGAGAACTGTATTTGAACTGCCCTTCTTGTAATTTAGAAATTTGTGTTTTAAGTGTCTGATGTGCCCTTTCTACAATTGCTTGTCCCTGGGGATTGTAAGGAATTCCTGTAGAGTGGGATATACCGAATTGGGCACAGAAATTTTTAAGGGACTTAGATGTATAAACTGGAGCATTGTCTGTCTTAATTGATTTTGGCATTCCTAAATAGGAAAAACAGGCAAAAAGATGTTGAACTACATCTTTATAGGCTTCTCCCATTCTGGCAGTAGCCACAATGACGTGGGAGAAGGTATCTACAGTAACATACACAAAGGATAGTTTTCCAAAAGAAGGAACATGTGTTACATCCATCTGCCAAAGCACATTAGGTAGTAAGCCACGGGGATTTACCCCAAAAAGCAAAGCGGGAACTGAAGTAGGGCAAAGTTGACATGTTCTAACAATCTCGAGTGCAGATTCCCTAGGAATGTGGAACTGGTATTGAAGGGCAGTTGCATTTTGATGATGCATAGCATGTGAGGCTTTAGCATCTTCAAAATCACTGGCCACTATGGTTCGGGTTAGCAAATCTGCCTCTTGGTTAAACGTATGGAGGGGTCCAGGTAAATTAGAATGAGCTCTTATATGTCCAACATAGAATTGTTTTGACCTTTTCCAAATTTGCTGTTGAAGGGTAGATAACAATATAAAAATTGTGGTTTTATTTTCTGGTAAAACAGCCGTTTCAATTTGAGGGAACAACCTAACTACATACTGTGAGTCAGAAAATAAATTAAAAGCCTGGTCTAAAAACTCTTTGAACGCCTCTATCACGGCTGTTAATCCTGCTTTCTGGGCTGATGTTTCCCCAGTATTTAAAACCCTTTTTGAAGTCTGGGTGACAATAGCAGCCTTTCCATTAGAAGACCCATCTGTAAACACCAACATTGCCCCCTCGATAGGGGAAACTTGACACCTTTCTTGAAATATCACCGGATGTCGTGAGAGGAAATTTAATAAAGGACTAGCAAGTAAATGGTGTAAAATTTGTCCTGGATAATTACCAATGACAATCGGCCAGTCTTCATTTAATGATAGAAGGGCATTTAGTTGCTCTTTATTATAAGGCACTATGATTTCAGATGGTTCTTTTCCAAACATTTCAATGCTTCTATGTCTCCCTTTAATTATTAAAGTAGCCACTAGTCCTGGATAACAGGCCACAACCTTTTTGGCCGTGACAGGTAAATGCAACCATTCTAGGGGACCCTCTTGCCAAAGCACCCCTGTAGGGGCCACAGCTGTGGGCAACACTATAAATTGCCATGCCATACTATAATCAAGTCTCTTAATATAATTTTTATCTAAAGCTTCTTCTACCTTCATTAAGGCTTCCCTGGCTGCAGGTGTCAGCATTCTAGCAGAGGTGGGGTCTGGATCCCCTTGAAGAATGTCAAAGAAAGGCTTAAGATCAGAAGTAGTCAACTTTAAAAAGGGCCGAATCCAATTTATATCCCCTAACAACTTTTGATAATCATCTAAAGTAACCAAATTATCTTTTCTAAGCTGCAAAGGTACATGAGTAACTGTTTCATTATTTAGGATTCTTCTCACATATGTTATAGGCATATTCACTTGGATTTTTTCAGGGGCCACCTTTAGGCCCCAGCGATTCAAAGTCTCTTGCAATTTAATCAAAACTTACTGTAAATAAACCCTATCCGGGTGTGCTAGCAATATATCATCCATATAGTGGACTAGATAGACATCCCGATGTTTCTCCCTGATACCTTGTAGGGCAGCGTCCACAAACTTTTGACACAATGTGGGACTATTTTTCATACCCTGGGGAAGAACCTTCCATTGAAATCTCTGATGAGGTTGTCTAAAATTTTCTGAGGGAAGACTAAAGGCAAATCTCTTTTTATCTTGAGGGTCTAAGGGAATAGTAAAGAAGCAATCTTGAAGATCAATCACTATAACATTGTAGCCTTGGGGAACAGCCACAGGGGAGGGAAGGCCAGGCTGTAAGGCTCCCATATCTTACATAGTGGCATTTATTGCTCTTAGATCTTGCAAGAGTCTCCATTTCCCCGATTTTTTTTTTTATTACAAAAACTGGCATGTTCCATGGACTATTTGAAGACTCTATATGTCCAGCCTTTAATTGTTCTCTCACTAACTGTCGTGCTGCTGAAAGTTTTTCTGAATTTAAAGGCCATTGTTCCACCCACACTGGATCAGGAGATTTCCAGACTATGGGGTCAGCGGCGAGAACAATGGCCTCTCTTATAAATTTGGATATCTTAAGCCTTGTCTCTCTCTTCTTATTTTTGGGACAACTGGCTCAATTTGTCTCTCTTGATCTTTACTCAGACCCATAAAAGGATTATAACTTATCTGCGACATCTGTGCAGCCACCTTTTCATCTGGGCAATACAGCAAAACTCCCATCTGAGCAAAAATATCTCTCCCAATGAAGGAATTACATAAGGTTGAAAATGTCCCTGGCAGTCTTTATCTACATACCAAAGTAAAATTTGTGAGCTCTTTGTCACTGAAGGTGCTCTACCAATGCCAACCAACTCATTAGCTGTGGTTTGAGTTGGCCAAGCACTGGGCCAGTCACTGCCCGCAATACAGGAAATGTCTGCTCCCGTGTCTAGCAGGCCAGTCACCTTTTTACCGTTAACTAGAATTGTCTTCATAGGTCTTTTTTGAGTAACTTGTGTAACCCAAAAGGCATAATCACTTGAATCAGACCCCCTGTCCCAACACTTGGCAGCTGAAGCTGCTTTTCTTGTGTCAGCATGACAAGGTAGCATCAGCAACTGAGCTATTTTCTGTCCTTTATAGATTTGAATAGTCTTAGTGGGGGGAGACACCATTATTTGAATTTCACCAGTATAGTCTGAGTCTATGACTCCTGGAATCACTGTGATCCCATGTAAGGATGTGGGGCTCCTGCCTATTAATAGTCCCATCGTTTCTCTAGGCAAAGGGCCATGAACACCAGTGGGAACTTTCACAGCGGTGGAGTCAGGTGTTAGTATTGTTGTGACGGTGGAACAGAGGTCCAGTCCTGCACTGCTTGGGGTTGCTCTGATGAGTTCTGTGACGGGACGAAGGGTATGAATGGGTTTAATGTCGTTGCCCCAATATTCAAGCTTGAAAAGGTTTAGAAGTGTAAGCAGGGGCGTTGTCAGTTTTAAGACATTAAGATAGCACAAGTCTAACAGTGAGGGGTTATTTTTGGTAGAAGCAGAATGAGCTTTTATATGTACCATAATCTTAAATAACACTTATTTATTGAAAGATTCATTCTAAGAAAACTTTTTTCTCTTAACATAGAGAGTAGACTAAATTCCAGTCTGTTACCAATTTACTGGATAGCAAACAAACAAATTTTTTTAGTTAATCTTAGAAAAGTCTTTTTATAAATCTCGAAGAACTAGCAGTATTTTTTTAAAAGGCATGAGAGTGAAACCATACAAGGCATGTTTAAAATCTAATTAAATTGTAGCCTGGTCATTGCTGTGACTTCTAACACTTTAACGTGATAGCTAAAATTATAACTGACAATATTTTACCAGGACATATCAGATTTTCATGAATTTCACATAATTTCTAGGATATCTATATAAGTAACATCAACCATACAATATAACCTGAAGATTTATCACTCCTCCAACAGTAATTCCCATGCAATTTAACAGGTCAAATGAACTCAGGTAGTTTAATAGCTCTTTGGGATGTCTCAGGGGCCCTCTGAAGCATCCCAAAGTCAGCTAGAAGTCAAGTTATTTAGGCAGTTTTGTCAATAAATATCAAAAGGGTTTATAGTACTCTGTCAGGTAGAATCATATAGATCACTGTGAAATAATATATTTACTTAGCCAAAGTAAAAAAGATTTTAAAGGTAAACATAGAACAGACCACTTTAGAGGTAAAGAAACTTAAAATCCATTATCAAAGGCAGTTCAACGTCTCAAGAAAACTTGTATTTATGCACAAAACTCTTCCCTTGGAGTGTACTTTCCATCAAGCCTTCTTAACACTTTTTGTACCCATTACTTTGTTCTCCCATCCTGAAACAGCCACCTGTAAGTCAGACTTACTTTCTTTTCCCTTCGTAAAATGTAACTTTATTTTTTATACCTTTTTTACTGAACACACACATCCTACTTTCTTTAAGCAACCAAGAATTTACCTTTATATTAGCACTCTATAGATTGGTGAACATAAATACCAGTGATAATTTCTAAAAAATTTCTAATGAACATCTCAGGATGGCATCAAACATTATTTATTAATAGTCTAAAATCTTTAGTTTCTCTGTAAGTTAGTATTCAGTAATGAATGTTTCAGAATCTTATTTTATTTGGAAATGAACAAGCTATTTAATAAACTTCTGCTATTAGTTTAGCACAACTTTAGAAATTTAAGTTACCAAAACCTAGAGAAACTGTTTTAGACAGATATTTTTAATCTTAATAAAGTTTAAAAGCTCATATCTCACTTACCTTCTTTTTTTTTAAGTTTCTTACTTGAGGTACTTTCCTTGCTGACAAACTTGTAACAGATATTACAGTATAACAACATTTAACTTATAATAAACCTAGGCATAATGAAAATATTTTACTAGATGTTAATTACTCTAAGACATGTCTATATTAGATAGGTCAACAAACAAACATTAATATCAGGTATTTAATATTGAATATTTTTTAGTTTACCTGAACCTGGAATTTATTGTTTAATTTAGAATTATTTGATTTGTAAGCACTTACCTTTTTTTTTTAAGCCAATTAAATAGAGCTCTTTTACAAATTAAACTAAAAAATACTACCCAAAGACAAAGATATACCAAGACATATTTAGACAGACACAGTGCGAGATCTAGCTTCATATTTTAAGTTTGGTGATGAATTAGATATTATAATATAAAATTTACTAGTTTATAAAAAAGTTGAAATAAATAAAAAATTTTAAAGGCTTTTCTCCTTTTTCTCTCAGTCTCAGGAGTTAGAGATGGTCTAGATAAGTGTTCCCTGGTCTCAAGGCACAGGGAAAGAAAATCAAGTTCTAACAAAAAGCAAAATAGCCATCAAAAATCACAACACAGAACACAGAGTTAAAACACACACATATAAACCTGGCAGTCCTCATCAGACACTCCCTTAAATACAAGAATACAGTCTCTCAGAAAACCTTCTAGATAGACACAGAACTTCAGATGTCTTCAAAGATTTTAAGGAGGAAAGGAAAAGGAGAAGGAGGAGGAGGCGGGAAAGGGGGGGGCAAAAAGGGTGGCCTTACAGACGTCTCCTGCCACCTGCAGGTACCCAGGCATCCAGAGAAGGGAGGACTGGAACTCGGCCCTACCGGAATTCGAGTTCTCTGCCAAGAGGAGGTGATCAGTCTCCAATCCTCAGCTCAAGCTGAGGCCCTTCGACCAAATTACTGGGGGATTAGAAAAACGGGAGGGATAGGAAGGGCTAAGGAGAGGACAGAGAGAGGGAAGGGGAAAGAGGTCAATAAAGTCTCTTGTTCCTTACTAGTCGGGGCACTCTGGCCAGTTGTCTGTGTCAGGAGGAGACCAGGGACAAAAGGGTCCCAGTTGCGGCCGCTGGGTCTGGTCCATTGGCAGGCAAGCTGGCCTCTGAGTACCCTGAGTGGTCAGGATGTCAGTCTCAGGGAAGAAGAGTTCCCACCAGTTGCAGGAAGGGGGACCCCTTCTAGGGCCCGTAACTGAGCTCTTATAAATGAATTGTCGGAGGAGACACATGTGCTGAGAAAGCAAGAGATCTCATTGGAAAGAGCACCGGGGTGGAGGGCAGGAGGGTAAGGGAACCCAGGAGAACTGCTGTCTTCTGGAAAACAAGGACATTGCTCTTGGACAAAGGGGGAAAAGGACTGAACACTGGTCTTTTTAACTTTAATTCCTCTGTAGTTAAGAAGTTGCATTATGATTCCAATAAAAAGTTGTCTTTCTTTTAACTCACTGTTACCCATTTTTGTTGCTAATTAGAAGAAGAAAAAAAGAGAAAAAAGGAAGAGGCTTAATTTAGAGAAGAAGGAAACTGAAACGTACCCACTTTTCTTACCCTACCTTTCTTATGTAGGGGGGCCTGTAGCGCCCTAGTAGGGTTGTAAAGAAGAAACCTAAAGCCTACCCACTTTCCTCACCCTACCTATCTTATGCAGGGGGCCCTGCAGCACCCTAGTGGGGTCCTAGCCGTCCTGAAAACTGAACAATGGGGGGGGCTTACCTTCGGGTTCCCTGTTCGTGGTGCCACTTGCCGGGATCCAGCCTCGACATGATCCAGGGGGTACCCTCAGGATGAACGGCGTCGGCGAGAGAGAGAGAGAGAGACGTGAGACTAGCCTTGATAGGCCCAAGTCTGTGTTTTACTTTCTGACAACCGGTTTTATACCCTTTCACAGAATGTTTTTAAGGTACAAGATGTTTACTCATGATTTCACAGGATTAGCATTACATCATTTTGAATTTTAGGAAAAGCAGGATTTTTTTGCTTTCTAATTCTATAGTAATTTTTAGCACATGATCTTCTGGCCTTGAGGCTATTAACATTTTATGCAGGTCAAGTGATTGTAAACCTATTTTCCGATTTTATGGTGACCTTAACTGAAAGGTAACAGGGTCATAGGGAAACAGTACAGAGTAGAATTATATTCTTGTTAATACAAAAATTAATCTTACTGCAAAAGTTGTCAGTTGCGTTTATCTAAGAAGTTTACCCCATACAGACTCTGCGGCTTCAGTGAGGCAACTTCTGCCTAGTATTCCTGGCTAACAATTAACAACCATCTCATTGTTACCACACTAGGGCTAAGTTCTTATTTGTCTAGATCTTTAACTATATTAACAATGGTTTTTATAACACAACCTTAGCACATTAAAGGCAAAAATACAGCAAGCAAAACACAGCAAGCAAATCACAACCCAATAACCACCTATAGAATAATTTTCTTATGTTTTCTAATAGGACTCCTTTACCCCTTAAAAGGGCTCTATGTCTATTAGGGCTTTTATATAATCAGGTTCTTCATGCTATTTTATGATTAGGATATTATAAGCAATCATGCATATTAGTACCAAGCGCATAAATGCATTTGGCTAACAAAACTACCAGCAGAGGTGTTTGAATTAAAACACTCCTTTCACCCTGAATAATCTCATAAAAAACTACCACCTGGGAAACTTATTGATTAAAGTTCTAAATTGATTCTTATTTGGGAAGAGATCGGGGAAGGCCTTCCTGTCTGTGTCAGAGAAATTAGGGAGTAGTCCATTGAGGCAGGCATCAGAAAGACAGATATCATCTTTAAGGTTAGAGCCGGGGGCAGCTTTTCAAAATTCCTGAAAACCTGATCTGCCTTGCCTGTCAGGCTTTCTCCTCGTGACCTTGTCATGGGTGGGATCTTGTGAACTAGCCTTTTCGAAAACCCCTGAAAACCTGATTCGTCTTGCCCATCAGGTTTTCTCCCTCATGGCCTTGTTAGGGGTAGGGTTTCGTGAGCTGACTTTTTCGAAACCCCTGAAAACCTGATTCGCCTTGCCTGTCAGGATTTCTCCCCTATGGCCTTTTTAGGGGTAGGGTCTCATGTGTTGGCTCCCGGCAACAGGCGGTGCTGCTGGGCTTGCCCAGGAGCTGCCTGACAGACTCTGGCTCACCCGAGCTCTCTGACGGTGCAGGGGGCAGGAACAGACGTGTGCATGTGGTTCTGCTTTGGCCTGGGAGTGTGGAGCCCCTCGCTGGCCCCCAGGCTCAGGGGCAAGGACCCTGAGAGAGGACCACCCTGAGGCGTTTTTTCTTAATAGAAAAATACTGCAAAAATTGCTTAAAGTATCTAGAAATATAGGCAGGGCCAGTGTCTGTTTTAACAGAACTAGGAGTTTATGGTGGAGGTTTCTGTATCTAGGAATACAAAAACTCAATATTTAGAATCAGAGACTATATTAATGGGGTAAGGATATAGGCAAATAACTTGAATAAGAGCATATAATTTATTTCATTGAGCAGAATGAAATTTAGTGTAAAAGACTTGTATTTTTCAACAGACCAGAAAGAAGCTTCGGCGTTTTTTAGTCCCATTTATATAAAAAAACCTCAGCTTGTGGTATAGGCTGTGAGTTGATAATGCGAGAAATAATAAATCTAGTGTTTTTGAAGAAATTTCACAGCTTACCAGAAGGATCATGATATGAAATTTTTCTACAGTATTTTAGAAAAGTTATTTGGAAACCAGTATATGTTGGTAATGTGTTCTCAAATCGAGACTTATTCGTAATAAGGTTTTATTAAAGTAAAAAGGAGATAGAGAAAGCCTCTGACATAGGCATCAGAAGGGGGCGGAAAGAGTGTCCCCCTGCTAGTCTTTGGCCAGATGTCATATAACTACCAGCAGTCTGTTAATTAGAGAAAGGAAATGTCTCAAAACTGAAGAGAATAGCACCAGGCCCCTCACCTACAACATGTACTCTGCGAAAACCTAAGCACCGGGTGAGTTGTCTCCGGCCACAAAATGATTGACATGAATCTTGAAGAAAGGCAGGTTTTCTAGCAAATACACTTTCATTCACATAACTTAAGAGAACATTTGCATGAGTAAACATACCAGTTTGTCAAGTCTGAATATGAGTCTTAGGCAGAACCAACTTGAAGACAGAGTCTGGGGTAAATGTATAGCACATTAACACAGTATTTTAAGAGAAACCTCTTTGCAAATTCATATAGAGAAGAAGAAAAATTATACATACATACATATATATATATATATATACACTTACTACAACTGACTTCCAGTTAGCTGTGGTAGAACAGGAAAAAGAATATCCAACTCTGTATTCTTAACATTATGAAAATATTATTCGTTTTATTGTTTACAGTCATCCAATTCTAACTTTCTGAAGTAAGCATTCAGAAAAATAAAAAAACTGTCTAACTACTAGGCGGTCTCCCATCCAAGTACTAACCAGGCCCGAACCTGCTCAGCTTCCCAGATCAGAGGAGACAGGGCACGTTCAGGGTGGTATGTCCTTAGACCGAGGCAGCTGCCAGGTGCCCTAAGAGCTCTGCATTGCACCTCCCTTTTTGTTCTGACCTGCTGGTCGGGCCTTGAACCGCAGCTCTCCACGGGGGGTGCGCGCTGCACTTGAGCCAGCCGCACGACCCGTGACTGGACTCCGGCCGGCCAGGCCCTGCAGCTCGGAGAGCAGCCGACGCCGCCCCAGCCCCGCACACCGCCACCCCCAGCCAGCACCCGCCTGGCCCGGCCCGGGGCGCTTCTGGGAACCTGAGCGGCCTTGCGAGCCTGCGGGAGCTGGGTGGGGCAGCGAGCGGCGCCGCACCGCTCCCCCCCCCACCGCCCCCCACCATCCCGTTTGCTACTCAGGGTTCACGTGGCTCCGGAGGTGTGTCGCTTTGGCCCGGGGCCGCGGTCCTCGGAGCCTCCTGCGGGACACCTTTTCGGGATGGGTAGAAGCATTTCCCACTACAGACAAAAGAGCCCACACAGTGGCCCAAATCCTCCTCACAGAAATTATCCCCAGGTTTGGCCTGCCTTCATCCCTACAGTCTGATAATGGCCCAGAATTTACATCCAAGGGCACCCAACAACTTCCTCAATTCTTACAGACACCCTGGAAATTTCACATTCCATACCCTCCCCGGTCCTCAGGAAAGGTAGAAAGGATGAGTAGAACAATCAAAAAAACCCTTACCAAACTAACCCTCGAGGTACATCTGAATTGGAGTAAACTTTTACCAATTGTTTTCCTCAGAATACAGGCTTTGCCCAGAAAGCCCCTGGGGCTGAGCCCCTTTGAGGTGATGTATGGAAGGCCCATGCTCCCTCCTGGACTCCCCCCTGAGCCTCCTCCCATACCAAGCTTCCTACACTCCCCCCTCTGCTGACGCAACTCCGCAATGCCCTCTGGAAATACATCAGTCACAATCTGCCTGCCCCTGACCCCCAAGCCTCCCTGCCCCCTTTACAAATTGGGGACATGGTCTATCTGTCTGATCATCCCCAGGGTGACCTAACCCCACAGTGGCAGGGACCATTCAAAGTCATCCTCCTTGCCCCAACTGCAGCTAAACTCAAAAAGGTCGCCTCCTGGGTACACCTCTCTCGTCTAAAATGGGTCACCTCCAATCCTGCGCTGCCCTCCTTAAATGACACCTATCAGGTCTCCCGCACAGCACCCACCTCCTTAAAATTCACCCAGCGACAACCCCTGCCAACTATCGGAGAGGACACTGAATGACCTGGACTCTCTTCAACCTACAACTGCTCCTGACCCAACTACTACAAGACCTCTGGATCAGCGCCCCAACAGGAACTTCCTTCAAAGACCTGACTGCACTGGTGTCTCAACTGTGGCTCCAGGGAACCTTCTACAACCTGACTCCAGACGAAATTGATTTCTTTACTCTCATTCTCTACATCATTCTACATCCTAATGAGCACTGTTCCTCCTCAGATTCAAATCACCACCAACTTGGGGCCTTCTGCCCCTCACCCTGACTGACCTCTCCCTGTCTCTCTAACTATAGCTGCACTCCTAATCTTAATCCTTGCTGTAGGCCTAGTAACTGTCTCCCCTCAGGACTGGCCACCTATTCTTCATCTTTCCGTGGGTATCGCCTACATTGCTAGCTGGGTTCTACTCCTAGGGTGCTATTTCCTCTGTACTGTCTAACTAACAGCCCCATGACTCCCCTGCTCCTTATCCTTGCTGCACTCCCCAGCCTCCTGGCTACTCCCTGCCCCTGCTCAGACATTTATTCCTACGTACATTCCTCATGTTACAATACAGCTCCAAAACCATGCACCATGACATGAACCTCGGGGGCGGGAAGTCCAAATCCCTACTCACTGTCAAAGTACAAAAGAGAGGGAGTTTCATGAGTACCTGCCATAAGCCAAATGGAAGAAACATATGTTTCTATCCCATTACCCACTGGGGGTACTCAGACGGGGGTAGGGTACTAGATCAAAATCGGGAAAAGAAACAAGAACAAGTTACAAAGAACATAATTTCCCGGTTACAGTTGACCCCTGAGCCTTACAAACACCTAGACCTCCTTTCCCAATTACGGCCTCTCCTAAAACCTACCTCTGGCAACCAACACCTTCCCCGCCTTCTCAACTCTTCCTTTCAATTCTTCCAGTACACACCACACACATCCCAGTGTTGGATATGCATGTCACTCTCTCCCTCACCACACAGAGCCATTCCCTTACCCTCAACCTGGCTGTCACAGGGCAACTGTACTTCCCCTTCCCAACAGAAAACTACACAACTCATTGGGCCAGTCTCTGACAATGTCCTTACTCTCAGCCTCTTCAAACCTAACCTGTATTGACTACTCTAGTCCCAACTGCACTGGTCTTACAAACTCCACTCCCTCCTTCTGTTCCACTTGGGTTCTCTGGAACAGCACAAATAATTGCACCAATCCAGGAATCTTCATTCTCTATGGGACCTATGCATATTCATGCCTCTCCTTAGACCCCCGTGGACCCTGCATCTTGGTCTTCCTGACCCCAGGCCTAACATTCCTCGAAGAGGGAGAGCTAGAACAAAGAGTTTACCCCCCAAGGGGAACTTTCCCACAGAAAAAGATGAGCTGTCATCGCCCCCCCCCCCTCCTGGTTGGGACTGGCATAGATAGCAGCAGCCCTAAGGCACCGGGATGGGAGGCATCTCGACCTCTGCCCATTTCTATTACAAGCTGTCCCAAGAACTTAATGAAGACATGGAGCAGGTAGTAGAGTCCTTCGTTTCAATCCCAAAACAAATTAACTCATTAGCTTCTGTGGCCCTACAAAATAGGCGAGCCCTGGACCTTCTCACTGCAGAAAAGGGAGGGACCTGCCTTTTCCTAGGAGAGGACTGCTGCTATTTTGCTAATGAAACGGGGATAGTCCAGGGTCGAGTCAGAGAACTTAGAGACAGAATTGAATGCCGCAGAAAGAGTTAGAAAACCTTTACATTCCCCAAAACCTGTTCCCACAGATCCTCCCTTGGCTGCTCCCTTTCTGGGGCCATTAGTATTTATCATTCTATTCCTCTTATCTGGACCCTGTCTCTTTAATCTCTTTCAAAGGTTTCTCCAAGAACGGATTCGGGCCATCTCTTGAGATCAGGTCAAGACTGTTTTCTTCTTCTCGAGAGCCTCACCTCAAGCTCAGAAAAAAGGAGACTGTGGGCCCTAGGACGATCCTCCATTCCAGACCCAAAACCGTCGCACCATCCGGCAGGAAGTAGCCAGAGAGATAAGGCGCCCTTCTACCCCCCCCCACCCTTTTTTTTTTTTTATGATTTCAGGGTCTGGAATGAAGGAGTCTTTTGGGCCTAGAAAAGAGAGCAACAGTCTCAAAGGCCCCTTGCTGAATCATCTAACTTTGGAGAAAACAAAGCATAATTTTAGTTCCATCCTGATGCTCCAGGCCAGTTGCATCTATCTGGGACTTATCACCCCCTGTCCGGAAACCTACCACCCCCTACACCCGCCCAGAAGACTTATCACCCTCTGCCCAACTATAGAGTGTCATTTCAACAAAAGAATACTTAAAATATCCCGCCTGATTGACGTTTCCCTTATTGCTTCCACAAACCTCCCTATAAGTATGAAGCCTCCCTGATCCCTCTCGGTGCTCAGCCTTGTCGTTAGGCCGACTGTCGCCCCTCCTTGCCTGAACAAAGGCAACCTACTTCTGTTGAGGTCGGCTCTCCTTTTCTGCCTGGCCGGAACTATGCCTTACAGATGTCACTGAGGGTGGTGCTTTCTGGAGATCTTTAGCGCAGCCATGGCCTGTATTGGAACGTCTTCCTCTTAGGGCTTTTGTTGTTTCCATTTTGAATGTCGGGGGCCCCCTTGGGTCGAATTTTCCGAGGAAAAAGTTTGTTGGATCCACCTGGGGAAATACAAGCATATCCTTTTCCCTGTAAGATTAGTTTCCCAGATTTCCATTGTTTCATTAACCCGTCTTGGTACCAAATGGGCAGGGGAAGAGACGTGTCCTTCAGTTCCTCGAAATGCCTTTCTGCCCTGGTTAAAATATTTCCCTGTGGCAGGTTTAAAAACTTTAAAATGAATAAAGCTGTATTAACAATAGTGATGGGTTGAGAAAATATCTTATGTTGGAATCTAGTAAAGTCTGCTCTGGATAAGGAAGACAGCAGTGTTCCTGTGTATTCCCCTTTCTTTAAGTTCTTTTTATTTGTAACTTTAGTGTGTGAGGTGCTCGTTCGACTATGTCTCGTGTCTGTGGATTATAAGGAACACTTATAATATGTTTAATAGAAAAAGATTGTAAAAATTGTTTAAAGTATCTAGAAATATAGGCAGGGCCAGTGTCTGTTTTAATAGAACTAGGAGTTTATGGTGGAGGTTTCTGTATCTAGTAAAACAAAAACTGAATATTTAGCACCAGAGACTCTATTAATCGGGTAAGGATATAAGCAAATAACTTGAATAAGAGCATATAATTTATTTTGTTGAGCAGAATGAAATTTAGTGTAAAAGACTTTGTATTTTTTAAGAGGCCAGAAAGAAAGAAGCTTTGGCATTTTTAGTCCCATAAGAATCACCTGGGCCACTTACTGGATTTCATTTTGTTATCTAGTGCCTAGCACAGTTTCTAGGACAGAGTTGGAAATTAATAAATGTGTACATTCCTGGTATTATAGTCTAAAACTTGCAACACTAATAGTTGCAAACTTAAATGACCCTAATGGTTGTAGAATTTTCTTGCATCTACAAAAGACAGTCCTAGCTGACTGGGCTTAGGAATTTTTCTTCATCTACTTTGGACTTCTTTCCTCCTATCCCTCACTGTCAGATCCCTTGTGCTACCTGACTGCATCTATCCACAGTCTACACACCTAGTTTCTTCTTTGGCTCCAACGCAAAGTCAGAGGCTAGGAGTGAGAAGGTAATCCCCTGTGGCTACATCCCCACAGTAACACCCCCGTAGGCCCCATCCTGCTCCTCACCTGAAAGCCCCTGCCATAGCTCCTGGGATGAAATGCCCCGGGTAGCCTTCCTACCTGAAGAAGGAAGAGGAACAAATACTGAGTCTAGATTTCACTTGGAAATTCAGATGATTAATGTGGGTCAGTCCTAGTCTACAGTTCATTGGAACACAGGGACATTTAGAGAAAACATTTGTGGGAGCTTAAAACTGGATTAGTTTTCCTGTTTGTTCATTATTTTTCTCATTATTATGTGTTAAAAAAAACCAAAAAAACCACCCAAACTTGAAATTTCACCAATGCTGGATTGTATTGAGGAGGGGAGAACTCACAAGTGCATACTCAATTTCACAGGAACCTGGGGAGTAAGGGAAGAGAATCAAGTGGGCTAGGGCCTGTGGGGAGAAACGTGCAGCTGGGGGCCGGCGGAGACCAAGTACACACAGCCTCCCAAAATGACGGTCTCAAGGGGACAGCACTCATTCTCAGCTGTTCAGGTTCTCTGCATCTTAAGAAACTCACAACTTTGTCACTTTTAAGATAAATGATGAATGAAAATGGTAAGGGTGGCAGAGATGCAAAGCGGGGCCTGGAATGAAAGGTAACATAAACAGCACAGAAAGCAAGGGCACAGCTACACCAAGATGGAGACTCAGTGCGTGCTTCTTGCTTGTGGCATGACTACAGCTATCCAGGTTCACATGAGATGGCTCAGCATGATGCAACTTACAAATACCACATGTGCAAAATGAACCTAGAAACCAAAGAGAAACCATCACATGAAAAATGGGGGCCACAGAGGCAGGTTCTGTAAGGTTCAGAGTATGTGAGAATACATACTGAGAGTAATCCTTCCAAAATTAATGGAATGCTTTCTAACATAAATTAGAGAATAATGCTTTTTCCATTATTGACGAGTTTCAGAGATACCAAACACACTGCTTATCATGAAAATCCAGTAAAGTACGGATGACCATGAAGATAAATGAGAATCTTAATAATAATTCATTCCTGTGTCCATCAGAGGTGACTGAGTTCAAAAATAATTACAAAGCTCCACATCATCACATCTCAAAACGATTCAAATTACCCTCCCACCAACTGTCACCCAGAGTCTACCTTGACAATATTGGCAGGAGTGGCCCATTTATTTATTTATTTTCGCCCATCTCTGGCTAAGATTTTAAAAACCCAAGTTAGGCTATAAAAGGGTAGCAGTTTCTGTCACTTAGGACATTGTCTTCTCTTGAAACCAGTCACTTGCTACAAGGAAGAAACAGATGGTAATAGAAGTTAGTGACCTTATATCCTAATTCAACAATGACAAAAAATCTTCAGGATTCTTCTATGGCATTAAGAAACATTTTTATCTTACCGAGTTCATTCATTGCATGTCTATGCTCTTCATCAAATGAAAGTTTCATTAGAACACACACAGCAGGACAGATCTGATGTTCAACAGGAGCTGGCACTGAAAAATAAAGTTGACATAAACCATAATGCTTTGTTTTCTCAAAGTAGTGATGTTTATTATACCTAAAAAATACTGAGTTTGCAGATATACTTCTCATGCATGGTAGCTTAGTGAATCAACAAGTATTTGCTGAAGAGATGAATAACTACTATACACATGGAAAGGAAAATACAGGTAAAGGGCTTTCCTTGGTTCTGTAAAAATGTTTACCCCTCACCAGCCTTTCACCAAGTCTGCTGGACTAACTCCCATGTAGGTTTATGCTATAATTCAACTAATAACTTAAAAATTATACTGGTTATTTGAAATAATAAAAACATTTTGGTATAAAACTATTTATTTATAATTTATATTTTCAAAGCTGAAAGGCACATGGCTGTATAGAAATGTATAGAGAAACCTAGTGCAACTCTAGTAGAGAAAGTTTATTATATAGACACCAGATAGTAAATAAAAATTTAAAGGAAAAGTGTCTAAGAAAATGTACTTACACATTTAGTGCTATACATAAAGTTTCAAAACTGTTACTTGAAATAAAAATTGAAAAACCAAGTCTATTTTTCAGAAGTAATAGTATTTATTCTATTTAACTTGTCTGAGAACAGGTATTAAGAGCACACAATACAAGTCATTACATAATTGTGGACAGCCAAAGAAAACAATCCAGAAAGATAATGTTCTCCCAGTAAAGCAACTTATTAATTCTCCCTAGCCCTAGGACAAACAGAAAGGACATTTCTGCTATATTCTTACTGTTGAAAATTTTTTAATTTTAAATAAATTCACCTTTATACCTAACCCTAAGAGAAATCTACTAAATCTTTATAGATCAAGTTCTCATCATCAGTCTTTCTCCTGCTCCCCCAATCAAGATACTGACTCGATAGTCCTTTGCTGTGTGTATGTCTATGTGTGGGTTCTTACCAGGTGAAAGGAGGTCTTACCTTATATACTTACTGCTTTTGGTTCTTCCCATAGGAATGAAGTAACTTATCTCCTCAAGGGTCCCAACTCCCATGATCCCTGCTCCTGGGGGAGAGGGTTTCTCCCTGAGAAAAGAGCTGGGTGGCTGATCACCCCAGCAGCTGGGGCCCCAAGGCCTGAAGACAGGCAGTGAAGTGGGAAGGACACTGGGCTGAGGGTCAGGGGGTCTGGCCTCTGGCCCTGGATCCCCCACCCACTACCTGTGAAGCCACAGGCAAGTCTTTTGGCCTCTCTGAACCTCAGTCTCTTCATCTGTAAAATGAAGATGATAATATCTTCTCTTCCTACTTCACAAGGCTGTTCTAAGGATCAAATAACAGATATAACACAGCTCTGCATCCACTGAGTAAAGCGATATGCAAATATAAGAGAATGGCTTGGTCACTCACAGCTGAAGGAACTTACGTAAAGTCACTTTCCTGAGCTTAATCTCAAGAGAAGGAGAACATAATCGCTCAAGTTCTTTCTAGATCAACTATGCTATGACTGTTTAAGTCTACTTTGATTTTCTGTTATTTTCTGGTTGTACTGTAGTGCACACAACATTTCCCTTTGCTAACTTTTTTTCCTAGGGAAATAGAGAAATTAAGCTTTAAACTATGTGAGCGGTGCAGGTGGCTAATATGAATTTCCCACTCTGATTCATAAAGACACCGTCCTAATTAAAAAACTTTTCATTTCAAAAACTTTTACATTTGCTTTGTCACATGCACCATATGGAACATACTTGGATTTTTGTCCTGGTCCATGCCTTGTTCATGGGCTTCTTGCCACTCCCAACAGGTTTCACAGTAAGCTCGTATCTGTTCCAAAAGATGAAGGACTCGGATTTCACGCCTGCCTCTCTTGTCATCAGGCTGTGAGTGAATGATGTTGTGGAGTGCTGCACTGGCCCTGGCCAGAGCCTCTTTACCGCCCCAGGAATTGCTCAACAACACAGAGTCTTTGTCATTGCCGTGTAAAAGCTGGATGAGGAGAGGAAGACATCCAGACTGTCGCATGGATATACAGCTGTCTTGGGAGCTAGACATAGCTAGCAAAGTTCACGACATATCATCCTTATCATGAGTACCAAGCATTGACAACAATGAATACACCATTTCCACCTGTGGGCCAAATGAGTTTAGAAACAAAATTATGACTTTAATAGCCAAAAGCCAACACCAATGAAGTGATGAATGGGATATTAGCTGTAACTCAAACAAAAACAGAAACAAAAACAAAAATCTCTTTCCAGGATGAAGTAATGAGCGTTATTTCAAAATCCATATTGCTATAATCATTATCACCATCTTCTTTATGAGTAAATATTAGTAGTGGTAGTATATAGTCATAAGGAGACAGTAGGTTCTTGCATACCTAAACTGCTATTATCTGGATCAGTGGGTGAAAATCTGTTATCATAATGAAAGACAATCAACTGATTTTTCTCTTTCTCACATCTCCCCCACCCACCACACACACACACACCTACCAACACATACAGAGCAAGAAATGTGGTTTATCTAAAATTCTTTACACAATTAAAAATTTTACTTTTTAAAATCTACAACCATAATCAGTAAAATGTTTTTTAGCAATTACTATTTACTAAGTACTGGTTCTAAGCAATTGCTAACCGTCACCAGATTATAATATTGTTAAAATTATGATATCTCCCTTATACATGTAAAAGTATTTTCTCATAAAGGGATCATATAGGGATGATCCCTGATCATATAGAGATACAAAGTCAATATTCTTATTTAATTTTTTTTAAGCAGCTGGTAAGCATCATTACTCCCTTCCTGTAAATTCCAAGAATTTACTCAGAAGCAGATCAGAAACAGGAAATAGCACCCAGTCATCCTGTCCTGTGATCAACCGCATTTTTTAAAAGCAAGAGCTACTGTGTGAAAGTTGAGGCTATTATAGAAATGCATCATATCTATAAATTAGTGGTTCCAAACCAGGGGCAACTTTAGCCACCTTGAGACTCTTCTGGTAATGTCCTACTATTTGCAAGTGAGCTGTGTGACACAAGCAGGTTATCAGAGTTCTCTGAGGTCCAGCTGTCTCAGCTGCCAAACAGAGTAATTTACCTAATAGGGTTTTCTTTGTGAAGATTAACTAAAGTCACACATGTATACAGGACAGTAGCTGGCATTCAAAAATGTAGTAAGGTCTTAATATTATCATGCAAAAATCACTCCAAAAGGAAATGGTATTCAAGCTGCCAGTTTTCAAGCAATAGTACTCTTATATATTAAAGGTTTTCTTTACAGTAAAAACTACTCGTGTTGGACAGACTGGGGTGGAATTCTAATTTAATTACCATCTTTTTGGCTTTAGTATTCTCACTTAAAAGAGGGGCAAGAATAACACATTCAAAGGGTTTTGGAAAAGATCAGAGATAGTTTACATACAAGTCTTAGCAGTTACTGGCATATTAGTGATCCCAAGTAGTAACTATTGTGAGTTACTAAAAGGATTAAGTTTTATATTAATAATATCACTGCTACTCTAAAATTCATTTCTTATATCGACATTAGTTATGTAATGCTTTTCCTCAGAGCCATTATATTACTAAAGTAAAGAAAGAGTATGTAGAATATGCTATGAAAACAAGGAAGTATTTAGATGTAATGGAAAATATACCGTTTAAAAAATAGTCCCCGTGCTCCAAATGTAGTGCTTCAAAGGAGGCAGACACAGACTGCATGGGCAGGCGCGAGGGCCCTGGGTCAGAAAACGCTCTGTAAAGAAGGAAAGCCCAAGAAGAGCTCTGCAGGCTGGCGAGGACCCTGAGGGTCACTGTGCAGCAGGGTGGGAAGTGGAGGGCTGCACCACTGCAGCCTGGGCAGCCAGGCAGAAAGTCACGGGGAGGGGAGAGCTCAGGGGGGCGAGCCAGCTGTGGGCTGCACCTCAGGATGCTTGCAGAGACCTGGCTGTCATTTCTTTAAGAGACTGCGATGATGGAAACAAAAGAATACTTAAGCCAAAATTAAAAGAAGCATGAAGAATGTTTTAGTAGAGCACTCAGAGTTCTAGCGACAAGACTCTATAATCCGTTACCTTGGTTCCCAGATGACTGGTCAGCCTTCAAGGAGCTTAATGTGTGCTACTAGAGCTCAAAACACTGGCTGTTTCATGATCTATTCGTGTACTTGACCCCTAGAAATTAAGCAAATTATAGACAGTATAATTTAGATTATAGATAAATATAGCTAGCTTCATGCTAAGATACTCCAAATGAACTGTCTTTAGGGTAAATAGCTAAATATACCATTAAAGTGTGAACATTTATAACTGCTCAAAATGAGTATTTTTATCTATAAACTTGAGTAGAATTTAGAGAAAGACTGAAGGAGGAAAAAAAAAAAACTGTTGTAAAAGACAAAGTACAATGTAGAAGAAACCAAACACTGAAGACATTCTAAGAGTAATATTCTTTCCCAAATCAAAAGGCATGAAACCATATTCAGCTAAATATACACTGGCTGGAAGAAAGCCCCATTGAGTGATGAAATGCTTCCCAAGGCCCACTAGACTTCACACTCCAGGATGTCTGGCTCTAGGTGAGTGACCACACCATCGTGGTCATCTGGGTCATGAAGGTCTTTTTTGTGCACTTCTTCTGTGTATTCTTGCCACCTCTTCTTAGCATCTTCTGCTTGTTATGTCCATACCATTTCTGTCCTTTCTTGGTGCAATGCTAGTCTGTAGGAATGTAAGTGAGTAAGACACCCCCACCCTCGCTGCATATGGAGCCTGGACAGGTTGCTCAACATGTAAACACACAGTGCCGTGACGAGCGCAGGTGTGCAGACAGGAGTGGCGGGCACTCAGCTCAGGATTGTAGAGTAAAGGGCTGTCTGACTGTGAACGACAGAGAGGTGTCTCCTTAAAAAAGAGGAGGGTCAGCCACACAGCAGCCCAGATGAGGCAGAGGCCCTAAGCACAGGTCACAAAGAATGTGTACGTGTGTGTGTGCCTGTGAGAGAGAGAGAGAGAGAGAGAGAGAGAGAGAGAGAGAGAGAGAGAGAGAGAGAGAGAGAGAGAGACACAGAGAAACTGACTCACTTGGAGATTAAGAGCTTCTTCTGATTGCAATAAGGAGGATGGAGTTGAGGGACCAAGACTCAAGATAAAGAGAGCAGGTGGGAGACTTTTAAGGAAATTTTGGCAAAGGGCTGCTTTTGATCTACAGGAGGAAATGAATGACTCCTTATGCTGAAGCAAGCATACTGTCTTTAAGGATATCTAAATACTTTGTTTCTGGTGGTGAGGATGTAACACAACCCGTAAGGAGCCTTGTCTTCTAGAATTCACCACCTTGTGAACTACTCCTGTGGTTAAGTGTAGGCCAGATTTTGTGTAAGGCTTTTAGCGAACAGACTGCTATAGATATGATGAGAAGTCACTTTCAAGATAAGTTTACAAAAACTGTGGCTTCCATCCTGGACACCCTCTCTTGTTCTTCTCTGAGGGATTGCCAGATACTACACTATGAACTGCTCTTTGCAGAGGCCTTGGTGGCAAGAAATGATACCACTGGCCGACAGCCTGGACATCTCAGGCCTGCTAACAGTCATATGGTGAGTTTAGAAGCAGATCCTCCCCTCATCAAATCTTGAAATGACTGTGGCCCCAGCCAACATGGCGACTGCAGCCTATGAGAGACCCTGAACCAGAGGCACTCAGCTAAGCTGCACCAGGATTCCTGACCTACAAAGACAATAAATGGTTGCTGATTTAAGCTGCTAAATTTGTCAGGCAGCAATAGATAACTAACATATTGTTTGAAACAGAAGAGAAACAAGAGGTTACATTACAAAGCAAGGAAAAACCCATGTCTACGATGAAACATGTTCTGACATTCATTTCAGTGTAGACATCAATCACCTTTAAGCTTCAGACTTAGTATCTTTCTATATAGATTCTTGATTTTGGGACACTCTCCACTCTGCTCTCCCAAACTCTCTAGCTAGAAACCTAGATGGATTTATTATAAGGAGATTCCAAGAGAACATTCCCATACCCATACTACCTATAAGCCAGAACTTGAGTCTTGAGAATCTTTCCTGGGCCTTTTTATTATGATTAAGTCTGCACCAACATCCTTCAGAGGGACCAGAGAAGCAGTAACCTGTAAGAAATGGTTATCGTTGTTCGGTCGCTAAGCCAAGTCTGACTCTCTGTGACCCCATGGACTGCAGCATGCCAAGCTGTCCTTCACTATCTCCTGGAGTTTACTCAAACTCATGTCCTTTGAGTTGGTGATGCCATCCAACAATCTCATCCTCCTTTGCCCCCTTCTCCTCTTGTGCTCAATCTTTCCCAGCATCAGGGTCTTTTTCAATGACTTGCCTCTTTGCATCAGGTGGCCAAAGTATTGGAGCTTCCGGATCAGTTCTTCCAATGAATATTCAGGGTTGATTTCATTTACTATTGACTGGTTTGATCTCCCTGTAGTCCATGGGACTCTCAAGAGTCCTCTCCAACACCACAGTTCAAAAGCATCAATTCTTCACTGCTCAGCCTTCTTTACAGTCCAAATCTCTCATCCGTATATGACTACTAGAAAAACCATAGCTTTGACTATATGAACCTTTGTCAGCAAAGTGACGCCTCTGCTTTTTAATATGCTGTCTAGGTTGGTCATAGCTTTTCACCCAAGGAGCAAGTGTCTTTTAATTTCATGGCTGCAGTCACCATTCGCAGTGATTTTGGAACCCAAGAAAATAACATCTGCCACTGTTCCCACTTTTCCCATCGACTTGCCATGAAATGATAAGACAGGATGCCATGATCTTCATTCTTTGAATGTTGAATATTAAGCCAGCCTTTTCACTCTCCTCTTTCACCTTCATCAAGCGGTTCTTTAGTTCCTCTTCACTTTCAGCCATTAGAGTGGTATCATCTGCATATCTGAGGTTGCTGATATTCCTTCCAACAATCCTGATTCCAGCTTGTGAGTCTCCTAGCCTGGCATTTCTCATGATGTACTCTGCATATAAGTTAAATAAGCAGGGTGACAATATACAGCCTTGATGTACTCCTTTCTAGATTTTTAACCAGTCTGTTGTTTCATGTCTGGTTCTAACTGTTGCTTCTGACCTGCATCTCCTTTTCAACACACATTAGAATCAAGCACTTCTCTATCTTCTGGTCCTCCTTTATCCACCTTTCAATATCCACTGCCATCAGAGGCACTCAAATGTGTGCCGAGGGGCCCAAGAAGGACTATGCCTGGCAGTTCAATCAGTACAGCTGGGACACAGTCAATTTCAACTACACTTGCTGGGTACAAATCCCTCTTCTATTATCTACTTGCTCACTTTAGGAAGGGACTCAAAAAACAGTATTTTTCTGAGAAAACAAAACAAAACAAAGTGACTCTAAGAAGTTCACCATAAAGGTAGCAACAGTCTCCAACTCTCTGTGAAACTGTGTAAGAGGGAGAAGAAGCAAAAGAAGCAAGCACCCTCCTCACCTTGCCTTTTTTCATACAGATGGTACACGGAAGTGGCCCAACAGTAGATGAGAAGTTTCTCTTTATTAAAGTACTACAGCTAATTCTACAACCCTTAGTGAATTAATAAAGGTAGACATTAAGTATAAATGCTGTGAATATCACAAAAAGATGTTATGTGCTTTCTGGTGGAAGACCACTATGCTACCTATGAAAGTCTCAGGCATAGAATGAGGGCCTGAGACCAAATCTGATCACATTGCTAGACCCAATACCAATTTACAGGGAATACAGAAGACAGAGAGATAGGTCAAACTTCACCATGCAGATGTTCCTAGCAAAATTCAGACTATGGAAAACTTGAGAAGACAAATAACTTTGGTTATTCAATAAATATACAGCAAAAATCTAAGAGACAAAGAAGAAATCTATAGATTAAAAGAAATTTCAAAGACACACTAACCAATCTCTGTGCATGAACTTTATCTGGCCCTTGTGTCAAATAAATTTAAAAATTATGACATTTACGAAGCAACTGCAAATTTGAAATCTGATGCTACCGAGGAACTACTGTTA
This sequence comes from Muntiacus reevesi, assembly GCF_963930625.1. NCBI lineage: Eukaryota > Metazoa > Chordata > Mammalia > Artiodactyla > Cervidae > Muntiacus > Muntiacus reevesi. The sequence goes on along the minus strand of NW_027077807.1, from coordinate 684,333 downwards.
GTTTCTTTGGGAGTGTAATAATGGCATAATAGTTATGTATTCTAGGTGTCCTCTGGCTGCAGGACTGCTTTAGCAATTCTGGGCCTTTTGTAGTTCCATAGAAATTTTAGTATTATTTGTTCTAGTTCTGTGAAAAATGTCATAGGCATCTTGACAGGAATTGCATTAAATCTGCAGAGTGCTTTGGGACTTCGGACAATACTACCAAGCTACAGTAATCAAAACAGCATGGCATTTGTACAGAAACATGACAGATAGACACACAGACCAAAAGAACAGGATAGAGAACCCAGAAGTAAACCCACATACCTACAGTCAGTTAATCCTTGACAAAGGAGATAAGAACACACAACGGAGAAGAGACGGTCTTTTCAGCCAGTGACACTAGGAAAGCTGGACAGCTACATGTAAATCAGTGAAGTCAGCACACACCCTCACACCATAAACAAACAAGCCCCCAAAATCCCTCAAATTGTTTTAAAGACATAAGTATAAGACATGATACCATAAAACTTCTGGAAGAAAACATAGGCAAAATAGTCTCATAGTCTCAAATTATAGCAATATTTTCTTAGATCAGTCTCCCAAGGGAAAACAAATAAAAGCAAAAATAAATAAACGGGACCTAGTCAAACTTAAAAGATTTTTTTCCAGTAAAGAAAACTATCAACAAAACAGAAACACAGCCTACAGACTGGGAGAAAATATTTGATTGACAGTCAATATCCAAAATGTACAAACAGCTCATACAACTCAGTATCAAAAAAATAAAAATAAAAAATAAAAGCAACAAAAATCAAAGGATGGACAGAAGACCTAAACAGACATTCCTTCAAAAGGCATACAGATAGCCAACAAATCATGAAAAGATGCTCAACATCACTGATTACTGAGAAATTCAAATTAAAAATGGCCACCATCAAAGCAAAAAGTCTGGAGAGCATGTGGAGAAAAGGAAATCCTTCTACACTGTTAGTGGGAATATAAATTGGTACAGCCACAATGAAAACCGGTATGGAGGTTTCTTAAAAAACTAAAAATAGAGTTACCACATGATCCAGCAATCTCACTCCTGGGCATAAATCCAAAAAAGATGAAAACTCTAATCTGAAAAGATAAATGCACCCAAATGTTCACAGCAACACTATTTATATTAACCAAGACCTGGAAAGAACCCAAGTACCCATCAACAGATGATGGTTTTAAGAAGATACAATGGTTTAAGAAGTCACAAAAAAGAATGAAATACTGCCACTTGCAGCACCATGGATGGAGCTAGAGAATGCCATACTAAGTGAGGGAGTCAGACAAAGACAGACATTATATGAGATCACTTATATGTACAGTCTAAAAAATAATACAAATATATCTACACACAAAACAGAAATAGACTCACAGACACAGAAAACAAACTTACGGTTACCACAGATGACAGAGAAGGACAAATTAAAGGTATGGGATCAACAGATATAAATAATCCAAAAAATATGTATATGTTACTGAATCACTTTGCTGTAGAGCTAAAACTAACACAATAATGTAAATCAACTGTATTTTCAATTTAAAAGAAAGTATTCTTAGACACAGAAAACAAACTTATAGTTATTAAAGGGGAAATGGGAGGAGGGATAAATTAGGAGTATGGGATTAACAGATACATACACTTTGATATATATAAAATAAACAAGGATTTACTTTATAGTATGTGCATGTGTGCATGCTAAGTCGCTTCAGTCACATCCAACTCTTTGTGACCCTATGGACCATAGCCCGCCAGGCTCCTCTGTCCGTGGGATTCTCTAGGCAACAACACTGAAGTGGGTTGCCATGCCCTCGAGATCTACCCAACCCAGGGATCAAACCCGCAGCTCTTTTGTCTCCTGCACTGGCAGGCAAGTTCTTTACCACTAGCACCACCTGGGAAGCCCTAGCGAATTTTATTCAATATCTTGTAATAACCTAAAATGGAAAAGAATTGGAAAAATACAATATAACTGAATCACTTTGCTGTATACCTGAAACTAACAATGTTAGGAATCAACTACATTTCAATTAAAAAAATGTTATATTCTGTAAATACACAGTGAAGTATTTAATATTTAAGCAAAAAATGATGATGTCTGGGATCTTTTCCAAAAATAAAATCAGAGGACAAAGTATATAGGGTACCTGCAGATTACTCTATTACTCTGTTTGCCTCTGTATATATTTGAAATTTTCCATAATAACAGGCTTAAAAACATATTATTGGCAGTGGAAAAGGTTCTCCTACCATTTCATCTCTTTCCCAGTCTTGTTTGAACTTCATCACTACTTACTGGTTGTCTCACTAGAGATCTGGTTCTAAACATTAAATGGAAAAGCTGAGATCGATTCATAAATGAATTACACATAAAGTTATATACTAAGCAAGTAGGGATCTAGCCCATATAATTTATTTCTAGCTTTCTCTTTTCATTTAACATTCAAGGGAGATTAATCACAGATCAAAAATCCCTCTTTCTAGAAGGGATGTTAGTTATCCCTTCCAACCTACATATATTCATTGCTATTATCTACTATTTATTTATCAGGGACTGTGGGGATATAAAAATGAATAAAACTGGAAAGAATCTTTGTCTTTCTGGAGCTTACAATTTAGTAGGGAGAACAGAAATAACCACATAAATAAATATAAAACTGCAAATGTGGTCTTCAAGGTGAGAAGAACAAGCGAGGACAGCCTGTAATGGGATGTGAACAGTTCAAGCCTCTTGAGAGAAATCACGCTAAAGTTCAGACACACACAAACTGCTGTTAACTGAGTGAAGTGGGATGAGAAGGCACAAGAGGGAATGGGCAGATGGTGTGCAGGCTGCAGCAGAGGAAGCCGTCAAGGGGAAGTCCTGAAGGGCCAGCGTGGCAGGCGTGCTGAGAGCAAAGGGTGACAGACAGCTGGCAAGTTTAGGCAGGAGCCAGGTTATACAGGTCGTAGTAAGGCTTGTCTTTTTCTGAGAATCAATGGATGCCAACAAAGGATTTTACCAAGAGGGTGATTTACTCGTGAAAGATCATTCTGGCAGAGTGGCTGTGGGCAGGAAACCAGGTGAGGTACAATGAACTTCCTTCCCCAAGGGCACTAGGGCAGGAGCTTGATGGATCATATTACTGTGATTCTGAGAAAGTCAAAGAGATTATTTTCAGTTTTGTTAGTGTCAACTGTTTTGTCTCTGGAGCAAATAACAAAAGAAATGAACAAACCCCAAGAGTCTGACAGGTAAAGGGATTTTGGCATAACTGGATCACAGTCTCACAGACACACCTCTTATCTACATTAAGATCTGGAAGTAGCTGTAGCGTCATTAATGTGATTTTGGTTTTTGTCTTGTAAGTTTGTTATGATTTTATCGCACACTAAAGTCTTACATTTTTAAATGAAGCCTATGGTTCTTTTATGGTTTCCTACTCACTTCATGATTATAAAAACTCTATGCTCATTTCCTTAACTTTTAATATTTCTAACAGTTTTCATTTGGGGGACTTCCCTGGTGATTCAGTGATTAAGAATCTGCCTTCTAATGCAGGGGATGCGAGTTTGACCCCTGGTCTGGGAACTAAGATCCCACATACTGCAAGGCAACTAAGTCCGAGGGCCACGACTTCTGGGCCTGCACGGCGTAACAGAAGATCCCGCATGCCGCAGGGAAGAAGATCTCACATGCCACGACTAAGACACAACATAGGTAAATAAGTAAACTGTTTTTTAAAGTTTTCATCTTTGACATTAAATCTAATATATTCAGAGTTAAATTCTGATATAAGAAATGAGATAAGAATTCAATTAAAAAAATAAATATTGAGCTTATTGGCTAGGTGAGGCTTTAAAGGATATAATAATTGAAATATGACCCCAAAGTATTAATAGTGGGTCTTAATCCTAAAGCAAAAAAAAAAGATTTTTGTCAAGAAGACAGAACTTCTTTCTACATATGTGTAGGAACACATGATAATCCCAGAGAACTCCCTAAGTAGTAGACAAAGAACCCAAATGTACTATTGGAATATAATTTTTTTTGCCCTAATTTACCATCTGTAGAGTATTATCCAGTACAATGTGGACCAGTAATATTAAAATGAAGTATATTTTTGTTTAAATGTGGTAAATTTAAATATTTAAATTAAGTATGAGACATTTTAAGCTTTAAATTTTAATGAACTAATAGAACAAATAAATAGTATCATTAAAAGTAATCTATAGGCACTAAAGGAATATTTTATATCAACAGTAAGAAAATTTCCTTAAAATCAACTTAGTTGAAACTGTATTTTAAAAAATCATTCATTTAAAACATAAAATATTGCTTGAAAAAATGTGGAGAATACAGAACACTCCAAAGAAAAATACTCATTAGGATACATTCCAATCAAACTCTAATAGAAAACTGATGGCAGCACAACAAGATAATGTTCTACATTTTAAAAAATTGTCTTCCATAATTTTGCTAAAGATGATAATAGTAAATATGACTAGGGTATTTATTTACTTTTATTTTAATGGGCATTAGAATTGTTTATTTAAATGCTAGGTTTCTATAATCCTGGAATACAACTGAAGATGAAAATATTAACTCTTTATGATTTTTTTAAAAAACACAAAAATATCTTAGAATGCCACAGAGAAAGAGCAAATCTATTCAATGCAAGCAGTAATAACTAGGTCAAATCACATATGACCAAAATGCAGCTTAGTATTTATTTTTCAAAGAAACTCCACTCACATTAATCATTTTAGGCTAAAACAGAGACACATACTTTAGAGCTATAAAATATACTTGGAAATTTGAAAGCTTCATAGTTAAATATAATAAAGAAAAATGACATAGCATTTTAGTACTGAATTCTTCTGGAGATATCCATTTAGGAAGGAAACAGGTCATGTGAGAATCATCTCACTCAGTATTTCTTTTAAAATATTTACATAGTTAACTAGAAAAGAAATTAATAAAATAATCTATTTACCTGACCGCTACCCACAGTTGCCATGTTGATTTCTGCCACTCCTTGACCTTCATTCTGCCGTTCGGCTTCATGTGAGCCAGCTTCATGCTTGCTCTGAGATGACCTCTGTTAATATGGAGTTAACATCAATACATACAAAAACGGTGCATGCTTTCTCAGCCCACAGCTTTCCTTCTTTCTTGCTCTAAAGCTCTGAAGGCCTCAATGACACAGGTTCACAAAAGCACGGAGCTGCACTCCATAGCCTCCAGCGGGCTGTCAGCTGCCTGTCTCGGTCACAGCAAAGTGAAGTGCGTCCCTCGAACACTAGGGCTGCACAAGGCAAAGGGTTTTCTGAGACCCACAGAAACACCATCCTCCACCAGCTGTGCTCACATCACTATCGGGGACATAACCCAACTAGAGCAAATAACTGTCTTTTCCGCAAGGTCACATGGTTCTGGTATTTAATAGAGCTGCAAATATAGCAGTTACTATAGCTTATAAATACCTTCTATGTAAGTATATTTATACTTACACACACATATATTTTTATATACATCTGCTAATAAAAGTAATATGAAACCAACAGATAAGCTCTTAGATTCTAATATGAATAAAACCAAAACCTTTTCTAATGTAACCACCATCTGTTAGGTAAAGTGAAAGGGCAAGATTATATCCAGTAAAAGCAGTAATTTCAAGACAGATTATATCTAGTACAAAGCAGTCACTTTGAAAACTATCACCACAGAATCAAAGAAAGAAAATAATCAAGTATCTTTTATAGAAACAATTACCAGTGTGCCTCCTCTAGGAACATTATAGGCAAAATTAAAAATTACACATTAAAAATTGCGACATAATAATGGAAAACTATGTTACAAAATGGCTTCCACTGGAATTTATTTAAACATAAAGCTTTCCTAGACCATTTAAAATGTGACTTTAAAATAATTTACATATACTATTTCCATCAATAAACAAGTGTAAGTTATACATAGGCAAAAGAGAAGTAGTCCCAATAATTCAGAAACAAGAAAAAACAGTACCTTGGGAAAGTGATACCACAAAATTCAACAAAATCATCTAAAGCAGAGAATACAAAGTCAGTGAAGAGAAAAAATGAATCAACGAGCACTAAATCTACAAAGATTTGACACTGACATCACTGAAGATGTCAATATAAAAGTAATTATTGAGTATGTGCTATGTCAGTTACTTGCAATAGGGCTGGAGAACACAGTACTGACAAACCCAGGCATCGTTCAACGCACTCTTCCAGATTTAGTCTAGTCAGGGATGCTATCAAATAATGAAAGAAACAACAGTAAAGTTAAACACTTCGACAAGCACTCTGAAAAAAGAGCACAAGTTGCTTATAAGGATACATAACAGAGGGACATCAGACATTGTGGGAGTCAGGGGAAGTGCTCTCTTAGGAAGTATTGTTTGGACTGAGATCTAAAATATAAACAGGAGTTCTAGGAAACGGGATATGGCAGAGGATGAAGGAAACAGAGACCACATGCAAAAATTTAGGGAAATAGAGACCATATGCAAAGGAGCTGTGATGGGAGAAACGTGGTTTGCTCTAGGATATCAAAGAACTACAGTGTGAAGAGTAGAACAGAGAGATGGTTAAAAAAAGGAACTTAATGATTTTGTTGAATTTTAGTGTGATTCTCAGATGGCACTCATGCCCCCACATAACCAATACTCTAAAGGAAAAAGGTGCATGTATTCTGATCGTTTAAACTCAAATTTTGAATGGTCTAAGAAGATGGGAAACACAAGAGATCAACTTGCAGACTAAATATTAAAGTAAGTGGGAGATGACAGTCCTTTACACCCAGGGAAGCACTGATGCTTGGAGACAGAGGTCAACCTGAAGGACTGCACGACAGACTGGATACAGTGAGTGGAAGAAGAGATCTGGGGTCACAAACTACTCTTCTGTTTCTTAGCTCACACAGCTGAATAATGGTGGTACCATTCATGGAGACAGATAATACTAAAGGAGAAGGAGGATTTGGAGGATGTGGGGGTCACAAGGAGGACTTAGGAGGAGACCATCATTAGTTGTGCTTTGGTTACGTTGGATTTAAAATGCCTTTAAGACAATTCACCCACTTTAAGTGTACAACTCAATGACATTGAATAAACTTACCAAGAATCACTATATTTCAGTTTTAGACCATTTTCATCATTCTAAAAAGATCCTTCATGCTCATTTATAGGTAATCCCCATTCCCACTCACAGCTCCAAGTAACTATGACTCTGCTCTGTAAACTCGTCTTTTCTGTACGTTTATTGTAAATGGAATATACGGACTTACATGTCTAGCTACTTTTACTCAGTATAATGTTTTTGAGGTTCACCTCAGTTATAGTGTGTGTCAACAATTTGTTCCTTTTAATTGCCGAGTAGTATTACATTGTAACGGTATACATTTTATTTATTGATTTACCAGTTGATACACTTTTGCATTTTTCTATTTTTGGGCTACTGTGAATAATACTTCCATGAATATTCAAATTAAAGTCTCTGTGTGGACATATGTGCTCATTTCTCTTAGATAGCTAGAAGTGGAATTGCTGGGTCATATGGTAACTATACCTTTAATACTTTAGATAACTGCCAAACTTTTCCAAGTGGCTGAACCATTTTACATTCCCATCAGCAACATATGACAGCTTCTATTTATCCACATCCGTGCCAATGCTTATTGTTTTCCTCATGATTACAGCCATCCTAGTGAGTATAGAGTGATATAGCATTGTGGTTTTAACTTGACTTCCTTAACATCCAATGATGTCGAGCCTATTTTCATGTGCTTATTAGCCATTCCTATGAATTTTTCTGGTGAAATGTGTATTCAAATCTTTAGCCCATTTGTAAGTTGGGTTGTCTCTTTATTAATGAGTTAAAAGAGTACTCTGCATGGGATTTTAAAAACTATTTCTCATTGGCTATTTTCTAGAGACTATTAAATCATGCCACAATTTTCCTTATAGCTCCCATCTTTTGGGGCCCCTCCCCCCCAAATGGTATACATTTGTCAGTAAATAACCTATAGAATACAAAAGAAAGTGGTAGGACTGGTTGCCTCATGTACCCTCTTGGAACTTCTGAGATTTGAATCAAGTGCAATAGTTATATCATCTGAGTTATATCCTGCATCTAGATCTTAAACCAGAATTGTTAGCAGGTAGGGCAAAGATAGTGTTATAAGATGCTTCATGGTGGAGAAATTATTTGGCAGACATCTTTTCTTCTCAGTACTGTATGTGAACTAATTTATGAGTATCTGATCCCGTTTTCTCCATTTTCTAGCTTCTCCTTCTGATAGTAATAAAGAAACAGCAAACAGTAAAATTAAAAACCTTTCTTTCTTAAATAAGACATGATACCTTCTTTTAGTTTATATTCACTGAATAAATGTAACGACTTAAGGCTATGAAAAATATGGCCATTTTTATAACAAAAAGAAACAAGAATAGACTAGGTTATGGTGGTAGACAGTTGGTCCCAAATCCAATGATATAAATGAAATCTTGAACAGATAAAAAAACACAAACAAGCCCCCAACCTGCAATAAACTTATAATTGTACTGATAATGAGAACTATTATTAACAAATGACAATTTTTCTTAGGAATTTCTAGAGGCCAGAATGTTGGTAACGTTTGGAAATGTACTGACAGTGAGTATATTATACCAGGCAAATGATGACCAAAAGAAGCCCCGTGCAGCAATACTAACAGCAAAGAAGGCTATTTAACACACATGAAAGAGTCAATCAAGTAGAAAAAATAAGTGTAAATATTGATTTAGAAATTTAAAAAAAAACAACCCTGTTGATGCAGCCAAACAGTAAAAATCATAATACAAGAAAGATGGTGAATAAAAGCTAACTATAACTAAAGAAGCTAGAAAAACAACAGCAAATACTCAAAGCAGAAAAAATATATATAAAAAGAAAATATAAATGCAGTGCTGCTCAATAAAAAACAAAAGTTGCCTCTCTAAAAACAGTTTTAAAAATAGAGTATAGTAATTTTGATCAAGGGGAAAAAAAAACAAAACACCACAGATAAACTACCCTGGAAACCCAAAGGGGCCATAATAACCAGAATGCCACATACAGCAATGCCAATGACATTGAAAAAGGAGTAAAGAGATAGTTTTGTTTTATTTTGGAAAGAAAAAAACAGTACTGAAGAGTTAATATTGCAAAAAGGACACAGTCTGTATATTACAAATATTTGGTTCATACTGACTTAAAACATCCAGATTAAACTACTTTTAGCAATATGACTATTACACTGAACTTGACTACTTAGCAAGTACATGTTTCTACATATTTCAAATTCAAATGTACTGAAGCCAAAGCTTCTAAGAGATTTAAAAAGCAAGGCATGCATGACCAGAGTCTTAAAAGACACTGTTTTCAAAATTATACTTTTTGACATTAGAATTAGTTGTCTTCTCTGTGTGTAAATGGGCTTGCACTAAGTTTCTGCCTCCAAACAGAACTGTTCATTATCCGGTCAGATTCTCAGGGCTGGCAGTAAGTGCTGTTGCTGTGGTTTACTTGCCAAGTCATGTCCGACTCTTTTGCAACCCCATGGACGGTAGTCCACCAGGTGTCTCTTTCTACTGGATTTACTAGGGAAGACTACTGGGGTGGGTTGCCATTTCGTTCTCCAGGGAATCTTCCCGACCCAGTGATAGAACCTGCGTCTCCTGGGCTGGCAGGCGGATTCTTTACCATCGAGCTACTTGGGAAGCATGCTGGTGATGAAAGGACACGTCAGATTTGTTTCGCATACAAAAGTTTTCTCTCACTCTAAAAGCTGTGCAGCTACTATAAAAACATTACAAAACTGGCCAAACTAAGAAAACAAGGAGGTATTAGCAGTGGTTACCTGCCTTTTCATATTATTTCTGAAAGACTGTTTGTGCATATTAAAAAATGGGATCAAAGTGTACATACTATTTTGTATCTCATAAACATTTTAAAATATCAACAAGCACTTCATCATGTTTTTAGTAATTATAGTTAGAAAAAAGCACTAGGTTGATATTTCATTCTTTGCATTCTCTTCTTTTTTCCTGTATGATCTGGAATGTGAGTCTCAATCTGGCTGCATATTAGAAACTTTGCATTGGTATATCCCCAAATACTGAGCCAATTTTTCCTAGCAACAATTCTGTATTGTTCAATGAGGACTTTTATTCAACACTTTTTGCTCTTATTGCAGAGAGACAGGTCATCCTGTAGTTGACTTAAGAAGAAATACTTTATTTTCTCTGAGCCTCCCACATGCTATTTTTCCTTATTCAGCAATAGTTCATTTAAGTTCCATGTAGGTTTTCTTTTTATTTACCCATAAACAAAGTGACAAGTGCCCAAATTCAGTGGCTATAAACAGATAGCTGAAGGGATGGTTTTTTATACCCCATCCTTCTGTGTAGTGATCAAAACCAAATTTCAGCTGAAGAGCTGACAAATATGGTTTTAACCCCCTTTTTAATCCTCATTTCCAGAAGTACCTAGTGTAACCAACTCTGGAAACTTTCAGGACTCCACAGTGTAAAATGAGTTGCTTTGTGACCTCCTACTGCTCACTCTGGGGTCAGCTCTCTACCATAATCTAGAAGAATTATTTGTTTATCTGCTTTGCAGTTCTCCAAATTTTATTGTCACCTTCCCTGGTATTTGTGCTTTTTCATTTTACCCTTTTACTGTCATTTTAATGAAGTTTGTAAAGTAAGCACAGATAAATGTATATGATCAACTTTTACTATGGATTACACAAGGAGATAGCTTATTTACAAACTGTTAGTAGCCAAATTATATGTAAACAGATAACTGAAGTAAGGTATCTATTTATGGCTCTATAAGCTTTAATTGCATAAAAGTTATGAAGAAATCATACTAGTATAGATTTTTGAAATCTATACTTAATTTAATGAAAAAGCTTATCAAGTGTCTCAATTCTCTAGAGCATCTATTTCAATGACGCCATGCTAATTATACATATTTTCTTTTCTTAGAACAACCACCTATCATTATAACTACAAACAAAAGAGACAATTCACTAACCTTCGGTTGCTTGGGACTGTAAAAGCTGTCGTATACGAAGTATGTCCTTTTCTATTTGTTGAATTCTGGTTATTCTTCGCTAAAATAAAATAAGTAACCAAGTTAGATCTATTTTTATTAAAAAAAAACATTAGTTTTTAATATTAATTTAACATTAACCATTCTATGGTTACCATTTAAAAGTAGGATTATATCAAATCATTCTTTTTTCTATGCCAAGTCATTCTTATGTGAGAATTAGATACATATACATATACATATTCATATACTGAGGACATCAGTGCATCAGTTCAACTTTTTAACATATCTAACTTTATAAAACAGATCCCTAAATTTAGGAAAACTGTACAAATGCAAGTTATGTATCTACTTGGACCATAAAGAAAGGTGAGGGCTGAAGAACTGATGCTTCTGAACTGTGGTGTTGGAGAAGACTCTTGAGAGTCCAGTGGACCGCAAGGAGATCCAACCAGCCCATCCTAAAGTCCTGAATATTCACTGGAAGGACTAATGCTGAAACTGAAGCTCCAATACTGTGGCCACCTGATGCGAAGAGCCAACTCACTGGAAAAGATCTTGATACTGAGAAACATTGAAGGCAGAAGGAGAAGGGGACAACAGAGGATAAGATGGTTAGATGGTATCATGGATTTCAATGGACATGAGTTTGAGCAAACTCAGGGAGACAGTGAAGGACAGGAAAGCCTGGCAATGCTGCAGTTCACAGAGTAGCAAAGACCTGGACATGACTGAGCAACTGAACAACACATGATACATAACAGTGTGAAACTGGTATATAAAAGCTGTTCTCAAAAACTTTCAAAAAGAAAATTACATCTGAATTTAAACTTTTATATTAATTCAGATGTCAGTACAGTATAATGAGTTTATGTAAAGTATGGCATCCTGTAAAGAGAAAGAGCATCTGCTTTTTTTTAAGAAGCACCAGTACGTAAACAATAAGAACAATCTTCCCTAAAGTTATTCCTATTACAGGTCAGCAGTACCTTTCAGAGTTAGCTTTCCCAAATACTTCAGCTAAACATTACTCCAAACACTAAAGATCACAATGATGGTAGGAGTTATTGCTTCCCCCATATACTGAGATCTTCAAGTGAACACAAAGCAGTAACTACAGATCAAACAATGTGGAAGTGAAAAATGTGGGAAATGTTTTAAAAATAAGTACTGCCAATATTTTATCATCAACTGCCAGAATTCCATAGTTGACACTGTAACATTGGTATAAGAAACTGTATTGTAAGAGTAATTGTTTCAATGAGGAAAAAGTGTCAGAAAATAGACGGAGTGATTTGCAAACTTTTTATGATTATGCACCCATCAATGAAAGATTTTTGAGCATGTATACTTCAATAGATAATTAAAGTATTATAACGAATAGCTTTAAGTATACACAGCTAAAAAGCTTACATACAAAACTTACCCTTGAATCATACATAGTTTTGTTTAAATACAATGTCCTTATGATTTTATTGCCATAGTAGGAATCATTATTGTTGCTGTTTTTTGGAAAAGTTCAAAACAGATGTGCTCACCAAAAAAGAAACCTTCCTCTCTCAGTCCCTCAGTTGTATCACTACAACTATGCTAATTCTCTATCACAATTCTGAAAATAGTGAACTTAAGGTAAATAATCACACTCCTCTCTCACGCTAGTAAAGTAATGCTCAAAATTCTCCAAGCCAGGCTTCAGTAATACATAAACTGTGAACTTCCAGATGTTCCAGCTGGTTTTAGAAAAGGCAGAGGAACCAGAGATCAACCTGCCAACATCCGCTGGAACATCGAGAAAGCAAGAGAGTTCCAGAAAAACATCTATTTCTGCTTTATTGACTATGCCAAAGCCTCTGACCGTGTGGATCACAAAAAACTGTGGAAAATTCTGAAACAGATGGTCACACCAGGCCACCTGACCCACCTCTTGAGAAACCTATATGTAGGTCAGGAAACAACAGTTAGAACTGAACATGGAACAACAGACTGGCTCCAAATAGGAAAAGGAGTACATCAAGGCTGTATATTGTCACTGTGCTTATTTAACTTATATGAAGAGTACATCATGAGAAATGCTGGGCTTGAAGAATCACAAGCGGGAATCCAGACTGCTGGGAGAAATATCAATAACCTCAGACACGGAGATGACACCACCCTTATGGCAGAAAGTGAAGAACTAAAGAGCCTCTTGATGAAAGTGGAAGAGGAGAGTGAAAAAGTTGGCTTAAAGCTCAACATTCAGAAAACTAAGATCATGGCATCTGGTCCCATTACTTCATGGCAAATAGATGGGGAAACAGTGAAAACAGTGGCTGACTTTATTTTCCTGGGCTCCAAAATCACTGCAGATGGTGACTGCAGCCATGAAATTAAAAGACGCTCACTCCTTGGAAGGAAAGTTATGACCAACCTAGATAGCATATTAAAAAGCAGAGACATTACTTTGTCAACAAAGGTCCGTCTAGTCAAGCTTATGGTTTTTCCAGTGGTCGTGTATGGATGTGAGAGTTGAACTGTGAAGAAAGCTGAGCACCGAAGAATTGATGCTTTTGAACTGTGGTACTGGAGCAGACTCGAGAGTCCCTTGGACTGCAAGGAGATCCAACCAGTCCATCCTAAAGGAGATCAGTCCTGAATATTCATTGAAGGACTGATGCTGAAGCTGAAACTCCAATACTTTTGCCACCTCATGCGAAGAGTTGACTCACTGGAAAAGACCCTGATGTTGGGAGGAATTGGGGGCAGGAGGAGAAGGGGATGACAGAGGATGAGATGGCTGGATGGCATCACCGACTCGCTGGACATGAATGTGGGTAAACTCCGGGAGCTGGTGATGGACAGGAAGGCCTGGTGATCTGTGATTCATGGGGTCACAAAGAGTTGGACATGACTGAGCGACTGAACTGAACTGAAGGTAAATAATATTTTCTATTTAAGACATTTTACCATGTCCAATTTTCACCATGAAAACATGCTGAAGAAGAAATACTTTTAGTAGCTCTCTAAAGATTCTGCAGAGATGAGTGATTACTTCTACATCAGACACCAAATACATCCTGGCATTACAGAAACAACAAAACTATCTACACTTATTAGTTTCATAATATTTCATTGTTTTCCTCTCTCTATATAACCAGCTCCCCGTCACCAATAAAGTCCCAAGTCAAAATTTTTAATATTTAGAGGGTGAAAACAGGAAAATATACCTAACATTCCTCTTCACAGAACTGTATTTCTGTATTGCTATTAGGTCACTAGACCCTGTAATCAAGTCTGCACCTTGATGACTGCTTCCACAATAACATTTGTGCTTTCGTTACTCAACATAAAATGGAAGAAGTCAGTAGCACTTCTTTCCATTCTCTGTATGACAATCTTGAATATTTATGAAATTAAATAAAATGCAACATGCTTAATTGTTCAGGCATATAGACATGGTATGACTTTTGAAAAACTGATATAAAAATTATTTAGTAATATAGTTTGATATATATATTGAAATACCATGTAGAATCAAACCCCATACTCGCCAGAGACACTCAGAGGGCTCAAACAAACTTTATGTGCACCAGGACCCAGAGACTCCACAGAGACGGAGACAGAACTGTGTTTGGGTGTCTCCTGTGAACATGTGGGTCAGCAGTGGACTGCTGCAGAGGCAGGGGCTCTGAGTACAGTAGACCTGAGTATGGCATAAGCTGTCTCAGAGGAGGTCACCATTAACCCAACATAGAGCTGCCAGAACTCACACAGGACTGGGGAAACAGACTCTGGGAGGGCACAAATAGAACCTCGTGTGCACTAGGACCCAGGAGAAAGGAGCAGTGACCCCACAAGAGACTGACCCAGACTTGCCCATGAGTGTCCAGGAGTCTCTGGCAGAGGCAGGGGTCGGCGGTGGCCTGCTGCAGGGTCAGGGGCACTGGATGTAGCAGTGCAGGCATGTGACCTTTTGAGCGAGGTCGCCATTATCTTCACTACCTCCACCATACTTTGGCCTCAGATAAATAACAGGGAGGGAACATAGCCCTGCCCTTCAACAGAGGATTGGATTAAAGGTTCACAGAGCATGGCCCCGCCAAACAGAACAAGACCCAGTTTCCCCCTCAGTCAGTCTCTCCCATCAGGAAGCTTCATAAGCCTCTTATCCTGATCCATCAGAGGGCAAACAGACTCAAAACCACAATCACAGAAAACTAACCAAACTGATCACATGGACCACAGCCTTGTCTAACTCAGTCTAACTATGAGCATGCCTTGTAGGGTCAACCAAGATGGATGGGTCATGGTGGAGAGTTCTGACAAAACATGGCCCATTGGAGAAGGGAAAGGCAAACCACTTCACTATTCTTGCCTTGAGAACCCCAACAACAACATGAAAATGCAAAAAGACAGGGCACTGAAAGATGCACTCCCTGGGTTGGTAGGTGCCCACTATGCTCCTAGAAATAACTCCACAAAGACTGACGAGATGGAGCCAAGCAAAAACAACATTCAGTTGTGGATGTGATGGTGACGGAAGCAAAGTCCAATGCTGATAGAGCAATACTGCATAGGAATGCTAGGTCCATGAATCAAGGCAAACTGGAAGTGGTCAAACAGGAGATGGCAAGAGTGAACGTCAATATTTTAGGAATCAGCAAACTAAAATGGATTGGAATGGGTGAATTTAATTCAGATGACCATTATTACTACTGTGGGAAAGAATCCCTTAGAAGAAATGTCATAAGTCAACAAAAGCACTCGAAATGCTTGGGTGCAGTCTCAAAAATGACAGAATGATCTCTGTTCATTTCCAAGGCAAACCATTCAGTATCATGGTAATCCAAGCTTGTGCCCCGACCGGTAATGCTGAGGAAGCTGAAGTTGAACGGTTCTGTGAAGACCTACAAGACCTTCTAGAACTAACACCCAAAAAAAGATGTCCTTTTCATTACATGGGACTAGAATGCAAAGTAGGAAGTCAAGAAACACCTGGAGTAACAGGCAAACTTGGCCTTGGAGTACAGAATGAAGCAGGGCAAAGGCTAATAGAGTTTTGCCAAGAGAACACACTGGTCATAGCAAACACCCTCTTCCAGTAACACAAGAGAAGACTCTACACATGGTTTTCACCAGACGGTCCACACTGAAATCAGACTAATTATATTCTTTGCATCCAAAGATGGAGAAGCTCTATAGAGTCAGCAAAAACAAGACCGGAAGCTGACTGTGGCTTAGATCATGAACTCCTTATTGCCAAATTCAGACTTAAACTGAAGAAAGTAGGGAAAAACTACCAGACCAATCAGATATGACCTAAATCAAATCCCTTATGACGATGCAGTGGAAGTGAGAAATAGATTCAAGAGATTAGATCTGATAGACAAGACTGCCTGAGGAACTATGGACGGAGGTTCGTGACATTATACAGGAGACAGGGAGCAAGACCATCCCCAAGAAAAAGAAATGCAAAAAGGCAAAATGGTTGTCTGAGAAGGCCTTACAAATAGCTGTGAAGAGAGGTGAAAGGCAAAGGAGAAAAGGAAAGATACACTCATTTGAATGCAGAGTTCCAATGAATAGCAAGGAGAGATAAGAAAGCCTTCCTTAGTGACAAATGCAAAGAAATAGAGGAAAACAACAGAAAGGGAAAGATGAGATTTCGTCAAGAAAATTAGAGATACCAAGGGAATATTTCATGCAAAGATGGGCACAATAAAGGACAGAAATGGTATGGACCAACAGAGGCAGAATGTATTAAGAAGAGGTGGCAAGAATACACAGAAGAACTGTACAAAAAGATCTTCACAAACCAGATGATCAAAATGATATGATCACTCACCTAGAGCAGACATCCTGGAATGCGAAGTCAAGTGGGCCCTAGGAAGCATCATTACGAACAAAGCTAGTGGAGGTGATGGAATTCCAGTTAAGCTATTTCAAATCCTCAAAGACGATGCTATGCAAGTGTTGCACTCAATATGGTAGCAAATTTGGAAAACTCAGCAATGACTGCAGGACTGGAAAGGGTCAGTTTTCATTCCAATCCCAAAGAAAGGCAATGCTGAAGAATGCTCAAACTACCACACAATTGCACTCATCTCACATGCTAGCAAGGTAATGCTCAAAATTCTCCAAACCAGACTTCAACAGTATGTGAACCATGAACTTCCAGATGTTCAAACTGGATTTAGAAAAGGCAGAGGAACCAGAGATCAAATTGCCAACGCCTGCTGACTCATCGAAAAAGCAAGAGAGTTCCAGAAAAAACATTTATTTCTGCTTTATTGACTATGCCAAAGCCTTTGACTGTGTGGATCACAACAAACTGTGGAAAATTCTGAAAGAGACGGGAATACCAGACCACCTGATCTGCCTCTTGAGAAATCTGTATACAGGTCAGGAAGCAACAGTTAGAACTGGACATGGAACAACAGACTGGTTCCAAATAGGAAAAGGAGTACGTCAAGGCTGTATATTGTCACCCTGCTTATTTAACTAATGTGCAGTGTACATCATGAGAAATGCTGGGCTGGATGAAGCACAAGCTGGAATCAAGACTGCTGGGAGAAATATCAATAACCTCAGATATGCAGATGACACCACCCTTATGGCACAAAGTGAAGAAGAACTAAAAAGCCTGTTAATAAAAGTGAAAGAGGAGAGCGAGACAGTTGGCTCTAAACTCAACATCAAAATTAAGATCATGGCATCTGGTCCCATCACTTCATGGCAAATAGATGGGGGAAACAATGGAAACAGTGACAGACTTTATTTTTTGGGACTCCAAAATCACTGCAGATGGTGACTGCAGCCGTGAAAGGAAAGACGCTTGCTCCTTGGAAGAAAATTTATGACCCACCTAGACAGCACATTAAAGAGCAGAAACATCACTTTTCCAACAAAGGCCCGTCTAGTCAAAGCTATGGCTTTTCCAGTAGTCATGCATGGATATGAGAGTAGGACTTAAAGAAAGCTGAGTGCCGAAGCATAGATGCTTTTGAACTGTGGTGTTGGAGAAGACTCTTGAGAGTCCCTTGGACTGCAAGGAGATCCAACCAGTCCATCCTAAAGGAAATCAGTCCTGAATATTCATTGGAAGGACTGACGCTGAAGATTCAACTCCAGGACTTTGGCCACCTGATGCGAAGAACTGACTCATTTAAAGACCCTGATGCTGGAAAGACTGAAGGCGGGAGGAGAAGGGGACGGCAGAGGATGAGATGGTTGGATGGCAACACTGACTTAATGGACATGAGCTTGAGTAAACTCCGGGAGCTGGTGATGGACAGGGAGGCCTGGTGTGCTGCAGTCCATGGGGTTGCAGAGTCCGACATAACTGAGCCACTGAACAGAAGTGAACTGAATAGTTCAGTATGAATTCAGGACAGCTCTCAAGAAATTAGGAATAGAAGGTAAATTCCTTAACGTGATAAATGGTATCAAAAACCTTAAGTAAACAGCATACTTAATCGTGAAATTTCAGAATTCTCTTTAAAGCCAAGGTGAGATGAAGAAGACCAATTATCATTGCTTTATTCAAAGATGTATTACATTTCTTATATAATACAAAGAGGGAAAAAAGGACTGGAAAAGACAAAACTGTCATTACTTGGAGACAATTTAACATCTAAATGAAAAAATCCAAGAAAATCTTAAACTACTGAGACAATCTAACAAAAGAGTTCAGGAAGACTCCTGGATACATCAAATTTAGTAATGTAAACTAGAGAAAATTCCATTCACAATAGCAACAAAAACTAAGATATCTAGGAATAAATGAAAAAAAAAAAGATGTGTAAGAGGATCATGAAGAATATGGACTACAGAGAATGAGATGTTTGGATAGCATCACAGACTCACTGGACATGAATTTGAGCAAACTGTGGGAGAAAGTGAAGGACAGGGAAGTCTGGTATGCTGTAGACCATGAGGCTGTAAAGAGTTGGACATGACTTAACAATTGAACAACAAGGGTTTTATGAAGAATGTTATAAAGCTTTTCTGAAGGGCATAAAATAAGACCCAAATGAATGAGATACAAAACGAGTAACAGTACCTAATATTTACTTGGAATTTGCTAAACTCCAAGGGTTTTATGCATATTAACTCATTTAATCCTTACATTTTTTACAGGGAATCATTTTCTACATTTTACCAATGAGAAAACTGAGGCAGAGTTTAAACAAGATCACTGTGCTGATAAGTGACACGGAATTAGAATCCAGAGACCAATCTTTCAACCAAGATCCAATCTTCATACTGTAAAGATATAAATTCTCCTGAAATTAATTTATAAATTCAATGTATAACTAATCAAAAGTCAATAAGGTTTTTCCTTGAAGAAAATAAGCTGATACTAAATTTCAAATAAAAGAGTAATGAAACAGAATATAAACACATTTTCACAGACGTAAATAAGTAGGACTCATACTACAAGACTTAAGATTAATAAAATTATAGCAAATAAAACAAGTGTGGTATCCAGAGAAGCTAAAACAGACTAATGGAACAGAGTTCACAAATATTCAGCAAATACAACTTCTCAAATGCCAAAAACAGCATTACTAATCCATGGGGAAACAGAGATGCATCCAATAAATGTTAATGGAAAATTCTGTTAACAACATAAATATATATCTATCTGTGTGTATCTGTATGTCTGTATATATCACTAATTATATAATTATTGAATAGAAATTATACTGCATATAACATATACTATATACACACATTTAAAAATCATATGCATGAGTGTTTATATATATATATACATAAAATTAGATTCCTACCTCTAAAACTAAAAGATGATGCTATGAAAGTGCTGCACTCAATATGTCAGCAAATCTGGAAAACTCAGCAGTGGCCATCGGACTGGAAAAGGTCAGTTTTCATTCCAATCCCAAAGAAAGGCAATGCCAAAGATGCTCAAACTACCTCACAATTGCACTCATCTCAAACGTTGGTAAAGTAATGCTCAAAATTCTCCAAGCCAGGCTTCAACAATACATAAACTGTGAACTTCCAGATGTTCAAGCTGGTTTTAGAAAAGGCAGAGGAACCAGAGATCAAATCGCCAACATCTGCTGGAACATCGAGAAAGCAAGAGAGTTCCAGAAAAACATCTATTTCTGCTTTATTGACTATGCCAAAGCCTCTGACTGTGTAGATCACCACAAACTGAGGAAAATTCTGAAAGAGATGGGAATACCAGACCACCTGACCTGCCTCTTGAGAAACCTGTATACAGGTCAGGAAACAACAGTTAGAACTGAACATGGAACAACAGACTGGTTCCAAATAGGAAAAGGAGTACGTCAAGGCTGTATATTGTCACCCTACTTATTTAACTAAAGTGCAGTGCTCGCTTTGGCAGCACATATGCTAAAATTAACTAATGTGCAGAGTACATCATGAGAAACGCTGGGCTGGATGAAGCACAAGCTGGAATCAAGACTGCCAGGAGAAATATCAATAACCTCAGATATGCAGATGACAGCACCCTTATGGCAGAAAGTGAAGAACTAAAGAGCCTCTTGATGAAAGTGAAAGAGGGCAGTGAAAAAGTTGGCTTAAAGCTTAACATTCAGAAAACTTAAGATCATGGCAACTGGTCCCATCACTTCATGGAAAATAGTTGGGGAAACAATGGCTGAGTTTATTTTTTGGGGCTCCAAAATCACTGCAGATGGTGATTGCAGCCATGAAATTAAAAGACACTTACTCCTTAGAAGGAAAGTTATGACCAACCTAGACAGCATATTAAAAAGCAGAGACATTACTTTGCCAACAAACATCCGTCTAGTCAAGGCTATGGTTTTTCCAATGGTCATGTATGGATTGTTGGATTATAAAGAAAGTTGAGTGCCGAAGAATTGATGCTTTTGAACTGTGGTGTTCAAAAGAGAAGACTCTTTTTTTTTTTTTTTATTCCCCATCCCGATCCCCTCTCCCACCTCCCTGGAGAAGACTCTTGAGAGTCCCTTGGACTGCAAGGAGATCCAACCAGTCCATCCTAAAGGAGAGCAGTCCTGTGTATTCATTGGAAGGACTGATAGTGAAGCTGAAACTCCAATACTTTGGCCACCTGATGTGAAGAAATGAGTCATTTGAAATGACCCTGATGCTGGGAAAGATTGAGGGCGGGAGGAGAAGGGGATGACAGAGGATGAGATGGCTGGATGGCATCACCGACTCAATGGACATGGGTTTGGGTGGACTCCGGGAGTTGGTGATGGACAGGGAGGCCTGGCGTGCTGCGGTTCATGGGGTCGCAAAGAGTCGGACATCACTGAGCAACTGAACTGACTTACTGACCTCTAAAACATATATAATAGCAAATCTGAGATGAATTAACGATCTAATCGAAAAATAAAACATTAGACTTACTAGAAAAAAATAGGGTATATTTAAAGATAGGAAAAGATGTAAAAATAGGTTGAAGAAAGCACAAATACGACAATATAACTAATTTAGCATTACAATAAAAAATAATTTTTTGTTATCATTAAGCAAAAGTAGGTAACAGATTTGGCAGGGAACAGTTATGAAATACATCATGTATAACAGATGGGTATTAAGAGTATATTAAAATATCTCTCAAATATAAATGAATAAGACATCTAACAATATGAAAAAAACAGCAAAAAGAAAATCTTAAAAGTCTAATACATATATGAAAAGATATTCAACTTCAGTAGTACTCATGAAAGTATAAACTAAATGACAAGATAATGTTTCATATGCTCATTGATTGTTAATTATAAAGTTTGACTCACAATTTCTGAAGGAAAAAAAGAAAACAAGAGTCAAAGGAAACAGAATTCTCATATACTCCTGGGAGAAACGCAAACTGATAAAATCATTTTGAGGGCAATCTGGCCAACACTATTCAGAACACTCCTACCTTAGGACCAGCAATTATGCTTTCAGGTATGTGTACCAGAGCAGAGGTCAGCAAGTTAAGGCTTGCCAGTCATCTGTTTATGAATCATGTTTTACTGAAACACAGTCATGCTCATTTGCTCATATACTGTTGTCTATGGTTGCTTTCTTGCTACAAAGGCAGAGTTGAGTAGTTGCAACAGACCACATGGCTGACAAAGTCTAAGCTACTTACCATACAGCCCTCTAAGAAAAAGACTCTTGACCTAGAAAAACTTTTGTGCACGTTTATAGGATATGGATAAGTATGTTTATCAGAGTTGTTTCAACAGTGAGAAATTATAAATCACCTAAATATATGTCAAGCAGAAAACAGGTAAAGCTACACAGAACTATGTCATCCATGTATTTATAAAACATTACGGCAGCACAGAAGGATAAGTAACTTTCGTTCTACCAATCCCCAACTCCCAGAAAAAGCTCTTATGAATAAGCTGATGTACATTTATCCAACCTTTTCTTACACGCATAGAGGAGAGTAGGGAGCACCATACTATGAGCCCAAATTTGTGTTGAACAAATAAAGAAACAAATAAATAAATAACCAAACTGTTAATGGAGACAGGCAGAGACTAATTCAAATAGGCATGGGCAAGAGTGGATTTTGTTTCAATTTCCCCAAAACTGTTCCACAGTCATTTGTATGTGTTTTATTGGTCATCTGCATTTTCTTTTCAATAAACTGAATGATTACATCCTCTGCCCATATAAAAAGTTGTCTTTTTCTTCTTAGTTTGTAGAATTCTTACAGTACAGGGATATTAAACCTTTCCCCCTTGATGTGTCACAAATAGTTTCCCGTATTTTTTTTTCCTGCAGGATGAATGCTTTAAAATTTTACAAAATAAATCCTGTCCCCTCCTATTGCTTTTGAGTTTCCATTCTTAATTAAGATCTCTCTTGTCCTATATTTTCTTCTATTAATTTTATTTTTTACATTTAGATATTTAACTCACCTGTAACTCTTCATGTACAAGATGTGAGGTAGGGATCTAATTTAATTTCTCTACTACTAGATAGGGCTTCCTTGGTGGCTCAGTGGTAAAGAATCTGCCTGCCAATGAAGGAGATGTGGGTTCAATCCCTGGGTCAGGAAGATCCCCTGGAGAAGGAAATGGCGACCCATTCCAGTATTCTTGCCTGAGAAATCCCATGGACAGAGAAGGCTGACGGCCTACAGTTCACAGGGTCACGAAAGAATCGGACACGACTTAGTGACTAAAAAACAACCACCACCAGAAAGGTTCCCAGTTATCATCTATGTTCTCACTGAGTTATTTACCATTCCCCCTCCCCCCAAACTTGCAACTTCTATCATTAAAAGATTCCAGATTTTCTTACATCTTTTTCTAGTCTCTATTCTGTTCTATTTGCCTATGTCTATTCCTGTGCTATTAATATCATACTGTGATTACTGCAACACCTTTACAGCAAATTTTACCAAATGGTAAGGTAAATCCTCACTCACTATAATTTTCTTAAATACTTTTGGAAATTCTTACTTTACAAACTTAAAAATCATTTTTCCGGGCTCTAAAAAAATTAAGATTATGACTAGAATCATATTATATTTCTATATCAACTTTTTAAAGAAAGACATTATTAGGATATTAAAATCTTCTCACCCAGGGATCTTATTTATTTTTAGCAACAGAGACATCAGTGGTTTAATGGAAGGGGGATCTTACACACCTGAAACAAAGTCCTGGAGTGATACCCTACCATGTGTGACGGATGGCAGGCAGGACACGCAGCAGGCTTCCCTCTTGGGTGGAAGGGGAGAGTGCCAGTTACACAGTGATGTCAGGCTGGCTCATCAGTTGCCAGGGAAAGCCACAGAGGGGGAATGCCCTTCACTGCCCCAGTGATCAGCACAGACAATAGCTGGGGCCAGGGGCAAGTGTGTGGGAAGGTCAGGCTTGTATGCAGGGTGCAGGGGAAGCAGGCATTCACAGGATGTACAGACAGCAAGAGTGGTCTGACTACTCACTTCACTCCTCCATACCCTGCAGGACCTTACAATCTTAGTTGGCCCCTCTTCTGTGATATCCCTGGCATCGCTGCAACCAGATAACACAAATACAATGCAGAGAGCCACACAGGCTTTTCTACTTCTAGGGCCCCATAGTGTGTCCTTTAGCAATTTTATATTTTTCTTCATGTGGTCTGTGTTTGGTATTTTAAAATTTCCTGTCATTATGAAGAGATCATTCTACCCAATTTCCATTTCCAAATGGTAGTCATTGCTAATAGAGAAACCCTAATGTATCTTAACTCCAGCCACCCTACTGAGTTCTCTCATTAGCTGAAAAACTTTTTGGCTCTTCACCATGGTTTTTCTAGGTAGACAACAATGTAGTTTACAAATGACAATTATTTGCTCTCTTCCCTTCTAGTTGGAAAATAGTGCAGTAGTTAAACAATTTGTTTTCTTTCTACCTGAATTAGTGGAACCTCCAAACAAAGTTAAGTAATAGTGATGAGAGCAAGCGGCAAACCATGTTAATGACTGCAAAGGTAATAATCTAATTATTTCTCTATTTTCTCAATCTAATATAATGTTGGCTTCTGTTTCTGGTACATGATTGTTTTTAAAAAAAACTTTCACTCTATTTTTATTTTACTTGGAATTTTTATCCATCTTTTCCTTGCAAAGGAGGTAACACATTTTTTTTCTCATGGCCTCAGGCCTTCTTGGAATTCACTTTCATGTTCGTTAGCTGACCATTCTAGTCTTACGTGCTGAGTCACTCAAGCAGAGTTATGAGGGAGAGAATTACTATGGACAATTATTTTCATTATTCCCATTACCTAATTATTAGTGTTTGTAAGAGTTGCATACTACTAATGTAATAATTTAATAACTACCCAAATGGTGGACACTGCAATCGTCTCTCTCTCTCTGTCTTACAGTGTTGTGATGAATAGCATAAAATCCATACTTATATTCTTGCTGCTTTAACTCGACATTCCTGGAGGACATATTCTGAGAGTCTTACAGAATTACTATGTCAGAGGGTACAAACATTTTAACTTTGACAGGTAGTGCTACAGAGTCCTTCAGGACTGTACCAGTTTATTACAACAGGCAGACAACGATGCTTCATATTACAATCTCTCAAAATCTCACCAGTATTACATGACACTAAACTTTAAAGCTTTTGCCAGCCTGATAGGCAGAAAATTAACCAACCAAACAAGAAACCACCACCACAAACAAAAAACAACATTATTGTATGTTACTTTTCCCTGATAACTAGTGACGTTTAAGTATATTTTAACAATGATTTATTAACCACTTGTACTTTTGTGATGGGACTACTCATACCTTCTGATTATTTTCCTCTTTGGTTGTCTTGTTTTCAATTGATTTGTAGGTGCTCCCTGTATATTAGGGATAGTAACTCCTCATATGTACTGCAAATACTTCCATTTTTGCTTTGTGTACAATATCTCTTTAGCCCTAAGCTTAATATATTTCCAGAATAAATGAATGTTTGCTGTATTTATAAAATATGGACTAAAAATTCCTTAGAATATTAACTAGCAAAAGAACACTATATTCCAGAACAAAATTAAAATGAATACATCTGCACATATCTGGACAAAATGGCCAAGAAAGAACTCAAGTTAACCTGTTCTAGAGTAAGCTGTCTGGAATATACTTATTTATATTTATACATTAATACAGACATTTTCATATCAACATCTCATTTCTTAAGAACCTCTAAAAGCAAACACATTAACAGATATAGAAAAACATGTATACAGTATTCCATAAATTCACATTCTAAAAACATAAATTCATATAAACCAGAGTAAAATTTCTCATAGTTTTTCTATCAACAAACAAAATCTGCCTGGTATTTTAAAATAATTTCATGAAAACACCAACTGTTACAAATACTAAATCTGTATTAATTGTATCATATAATTTAAAGTATCTTTGGAAATTCATTATATATTCTTGATTCCATACCACTTATATGGTGATAAATACCTTCTCCCAATATGTAACTTATCTTTTCACCTTTTTATTTTCTTCTTTTGGCCGTGCCATTTTGGCTTGCGGGATCTTAGTTCTCTGACCACAGACTGAACTCAGGGCCTGGCAGTGACAGCACTGAGTCCAAACAAATGGACAGACAGGGAATTCCCAAACATGCTTTTTCCCCTTTTCATTTTCTTTAAGGTACCTAATATAAGATAAATTCTTAATTTTAAAATAGTAGAATTTTACCAGTCTTTATAATTAGTCTAATGTCTTAAGAAATCCTTTCTTATGCCAATATTCTTTCTTTACATAGTTGAGGGTAGAAACATGAGAATGTTCTCCATTCAATTTGTTTCTCTTCCCAAGGTTCTTTTTATATGTTTCTCTCCTCGAATGAGACTTTCCTTTTTTCATTACACAAACACAGAAGTAAAAATCTCAAAGGATAACTGAAGTTAGCTAGCAACTAATAAGATGACCAGAATTGAATTCTTCTTCCCTCTTATAATTCCAAGGCATAGCAGAACAGTATCCGAGAATTGAAATATGAAGGCAGAATTATGTGAATACTGGTTATGCTTCCCAGCAGCCATAGTAAACTATTCTTATTTTGAACTAGTGCCAAAGTAAAGATAGACTTTAAAAAATCTTTAAGAATAAAACTTAACCAAAGTTAACAGAGCTGTAATTCATTAGATTCTTCATAGAAATCTAGCTACTACTGTTTCATAGTTTAATAATAAATATGTTACCTGTGCTCGTTTTTCCATATCCTGGCAACTACCTAGTTGTTCTTCCATTGCAACTCTGATTTGCCTTGCCTCGTATTCCAACTGCCTTCTGGTCATATCTGTTTGTAAGGAAAACTAAAACCACAAGTAAAATGGAAATGTTAATATCTTGTGTTTATCAGTAAAAATAAAAAAGCATATAAGTATCCATAAAGAAAATGAATAAACAAATACATAAGTTATCATAAGAAAGTTATTTTTTACTCTAAGAAGTCCTAAAACTTGATGATCACTGCCAGGCTCAGCCTGGCTTTCTGATGTGAAGTGAAGAGTTGAAACACTTTTACTGCCCCACAGTCACAAATAGTTTTAATTAAATTGTACTAGCTCTTTAAAATATATATATGTATCCAGTTAAGGTAAGCCTATTTTCAGTTACCTTACAATTCTTCTGCCCTGAAGAAGCACTACTTTGAACTGTTAAAAATTAGAATATTAATGTGGACAAAATAGAAAAATCAAGGATCAGGTCCATCATCCTTAAGTTTATACCTCACTTCAGGATTCTTATGTACATGGAGACTAAATAGAGAGAACTTTCCCACATGTAAAATAAAGAAGACAGAATAAAGAAAAGCTTTTATATAAAAATAAATTGCAAGATAACACAAACTTTTTGGTAAAAATATAAATATGAACCAAAGTTGAAACAAACCAAAAAAAGTACTTCTTCATGGAGTGGGTGTTAGTGCATTCAAAACTTTATTAGCCCTCTTAACTACAATTCCAGATGTTGTGGTAACTGCTAGGTATAAAAAATGAAAAAAGGAGGAGGCAAAGAAACTTACAAAGACATGCTCCAAGGCTAAAAGAACAGCTGGACAAAATAATGAGTGACAGTTATAACAGACCACGAAGGGAATAAGGAAGTGCTGTAGATTCTTCATGCTCTGTAAGTCCAATAAAAAGCTGCATGTGGGCAATTCCCTGGAGGTCCAGGGGTTAGGACTCCACACACTCACTGTCAAGGGTGAAGGTCTGATCCCTGATCAGAAACTAAGATCCTACACACACACACACACACACACACACACACACACACACACAGACAAAAGCTGCATGTGTATGTGTCTGACTCAGAATAGCATTCTGTAGGCCTAAGAATCCCAAAATGTGTTGTCAGGTTAAGTTAGAGAAGCTTTCACCCTTTCCCCTTGCAATATACAGACGACATATGCAGGATGCGTTCCTATAGGCATATCCACATTATGTGTTGCAACACAGTTGAAATAGTCTCCATGCTGTGAGTCATGTTATAACTACACTTATTTGTCCTCCACTTCCAAAAATCCCTTGCGCAAAAGGTTGAAGATGACACATTATATTACAATAACGTGGTTTATATTTGATGTTTTAAGCAATGCCTGGTAACCTGATAAGTATTTCTATATGAAAGCATTCTTAACCTGCCTTCCCAATATAAAATAAAAATTTTGTGAATTTAAAAATATTTATGAAATATAAGCAATTTACATTTGCTAATGTTGCTTAATGGTCTATAATGTCTTACATATCCTCTTAAATAAATGTGACTGACTATATGGTAAATTAATATGGCAATGAGCTGACAACTGATCTTTGTTTCAGGTATTAACCAATTGCTCTTGAACTGTTTCATACACAACTGCATGCAGACAGCTAGACTCTAAATACTGTACATTTTAATTACCAAAGTGAATGTTAAGCAAAACAGTGCTTTAATATTAAGAGCAATGATCCCTCCAAACCCTACTGAGTTCCTAATCCTCATACGTCCACACTCTCTATGAACTGTTCTTTCACTTGTGGTGTCTCCTTAGCTCCCAAAATGATGTTAACGACATTGTCAGGAAGGGAGATTCTTTCCCTCTCACAACCTGGATAAGTTTGTGCTCAGGAGGCTGACCACTGAAGTTTCTAGTTCTAGCTCCCGCCAGACAATGCCCACCCACGCAGGAATGTGATTAACTGCATGTTCTGGAAAAGGTTTTTCCTTCATTGTTACTTTTTCTTTTATAATGTCCTCTCAAAACTATTAGAAAATGAAAAATCTAAGCTAAGAGTGGAAGATTAATTTTAACTGGCCTATTTCTAAAAAATTGTTTTAAAATTTATGGGTAACAGTTAAAATAAAGTCTTATTTAAAATTATTAATGTATTTCAGAAATGTTCTTATACGTGTCACCCCATGAATAGAACAGTTGACTTGGAGAGCTTGGGTGGGGAGGGAGAGGCTGACAGAATTAAGTTATTTTTTACATAGTTATATTAGCAAAACAAACAACTTTTAGTGCTTGCAAAAAGCTCTAACATCTGTGCCAACAGCTACTGTCATTTACAATAACTAGAATAGGACTCAGGTTATCTCAAAGATACTTTCACTGCAAAAACCATCTGGCACAAGTCCTGTAATATAGTTCAAAAAACAGACAGATGGTAATAAACATTTCTACAGAGTATCTTTGGTAATTCAACACGTCAAATAATAAAACACCTAGTTGAATCCTGAATCTTTTAGTTTTATCATCTCTACATACAAAATTCATTGACTATATATTTATGTTGAAGTTGGATAAAACATATTACAGTTTACAAATAACTATATAGTTATAAACTTATATACACTTTCAGATATAAAAATAAGTTATTTTGTCAAGTTACTTACATTTTCAGTTAAAGGAAGGCTATCTGTTCTTTTAGTGAGATTCTGAAGTTGAGCATAATACCAGTCTTTTTCCTTTTCTTCTTTGTCAAGGTCAGCAAGAAGCAATGATCTGTTTTTCAAAAAAAAGTTAAGTTTACACAATGCTAATATGGAGCACATAACAGCAACTCTCATAAGCTATAACTGTAATGTTTTCTATTTAAAGTAATATAATAAATAAGTGAGAATTTTACTAATTTTAGATTTCTGAAGGTGGGACTTAGATTACAGTCATTAAAATTTGAATATTAAAAGTTTTAAACTTTTTCAGCTAAATAAGATGGCAACCATTCTTACTAGAATATTTACATTTCAACCAAATGCTTTCTTCACATGTAGAGTCTACGAATTTGATGTTGGTATACAGTTAAAAGTATAGATTTAATAAAACTCAAATATAAGAATAAAAAGTATAATAAAGGAGCAAAGAAAAGCAGTAATTATGCAAAAAATAAATTTAGAGTATAGGGAACTATTGCACGTAGCTTTCAGCTTCTTATTAGTCAAAATAAGAAATATATTATCACTGTGTGGTAACAGGAGGTTGTTCTGAGGGAGAGAGACATTTTCTTAGGCTTGGAATCTGAAGATGAACTTGTTACATAATTTCTGACAACCCAATCGATGATGTCCTCAATAACAACCTATATCAATATTCTATATCAATACTCCGTATCTGATCAATATAAACATAAATGCAAAATAAAGGGTTAAGAGGAAAAAATCAGTAGGTACAAGAAGTATATATGATCTATGTCCTTTTTTGTGACTCCTTCCCTAAGCGACCACTATTATTCTCTTATATTTATTTCCAGAGACATTCTATAAAAATGAAAGAATATATGTGTACATATGTACATGTACATTTTAAAACATAAATAATAGCATATTATTATCTGTGCTGTCTTATAACTTTTTACCACTTAAAAGTCTATCTTGGAGATCATTCTTGTACCAGAATATAAAAAGGTCCTATGTGGTTTTTTGCTAGCTGCAAAGATATTTATGAATCCATAAAAGAATAAATAATAACTGGTTCTATGTTAGAGGGCATTTAGGGTCTTTCTAATCTTTTGCTATTATAAACAGTGCTTCATTGAATATACTTATATATAACTTCATTGTACAAATATGCAAGCATGTGTAGATGACAAATTCCTAGGATATGTAAACTTTTAACTTACTGTCCTTACTAGATATTGTACCAATTTATGCTTCTGCCACCTTTGACAATATAAATGCTTCATCAAACCTTTTAGATTCTTTTACATTTCTAGGGTTTAAAAAATGGTATATCATTATGGACTTCCTTGTTTTCAGCCACACTGCACAGCTTGTGGGATCTTAGTTTCCAGACCATGGATGGAACCCCAGCTCATGGCATTAGAAGTGCGGAGTCCTAACCACTGGACCAAAAGGGAATTCCCTATCACTATGGGTTTGTTTGTTGTTTTTTTTTTTTCACTATAGTTTTAATTTGATTTCTTTTAGTATAGGTAAGTGTAAGCATTTTTCCAAGTTTAAAACCCATTTTTATTTCCTTTTCTGTGACTTTTTCTTATTTATAGGACCTCTTCTGTATTAAGAATGATAGTACTCTGTCAGTTATAAATATATTTTCTCAGTGAATCACTTGAATATGAGGATATTTTTTATTACAGCTTCTGGGCTTCACTCTTACCGAGTCATTCCCCACTCTGACTCTGTTATTAATACTTTAAAATTCTATTTGATTGTATTTTCTTGATGAATAAGTATGCATGTATGTGGAAGGTTCTACTCTTGCTAAACTTTCCATTCTTTACTGAGAAGCAACTTAAAAAATAAGAATAAGCCTTCACTTTTTGCTGCGGCAACCTCAGTAGTGGGGGAATTCATGGGAAGAAGCCAGCTCCTGGTTACGATGTGCCAACCTGGGGCAGAGGTGCTGACCAATGAGAAGCTGCCCTCTCCCTTCCATTTTTGACAACAGGAGCAGGAGAAAGCAGTGCAGAAATCCTGAACCCCTTCCACAGGCTGGGTATTACCACTAGCAAAAACATGAGATCTGATCCTATTTTTTTAATGATCCCTGGTGAGCACCTGCAGGACCCACCAGGACCAAGGCAAGGGAACAAGGGACAGAGGGAGATGCTATTTCTTCTGATTAATCTTCAATAAATTGGCCTATTTAATCAAGATCTGGTGCTAAAAGTGCTCAAATGAATAAGCTAATTTTAGTGATGGTACTGGAGTGAGAAAAACGTTAAGGAGAATAGGGCCAAGTTGTTGCTATCAAGTTTTAAGACTGAACTCTGGCAAAATACTCTTGGGAAGCCAAAGTCAAGAGCCAACATGGTAACAAGTGGCTAACTGATAGGAACTGATCTTATAACTCAAATCACTGTATTTAAGGCTCAAAACTGAAACAAGGCACAGACTCAGAAGCTGGTGCGTCTTTGTTGTTTAGCATATTGAAGGCGTATTTAGTGACTGTCAACAGTCTTCTTTAAAATGTAAATGTTAGCTAGGAAGTTAGACATAAACAAGGGGAGGCCTGGCTGAAAGGGATGCAAACTGATCTCTGACCTCCATCCCAGACACACCCATGAGAGCTCACAGATGCTACAAAATAACCACAGAGACTTTTCAACACATGGGCCCTGGGCACACAGTGGACAGAAAACCACCATAGGGACTTCTCCAAGTAACTTTAGGCAGCTAGGGGACCATTAAGGGCTCATGAATATTCTACATCTAATTATAAGATGGCATTAGGCGAAGACACATGGGAAGGCATAAACAACACAGCCTGCTGTTATATAACTTGAAACTGTCAATCGGCCTTGAATGTTTGACCATTTGCATTCCTCTCATTGATTGGTGGCGGGTACAAGCCCTACTCTGCACCAGGCATGTCCAAAAGGAGGAGACTGGACACATAAAAGAGGACCAAGAGGGATCCACAGGGAAGATGAGGAGGGCTCCTTTGGGAGTATCTTACTAATAAAAGGTCTGTCCGCTTGAGCTGAACTGAGCTGTAACTTGCCTGATGTTCTATACCTTTTGGTCCATTGCTCCAAATTTTTGCTGCACAAGGAAGATAAATAAACTGATCTGACATAAATTTCAAGTCTTCTTAGTCCTCTAGCTAACTCAGGATCATCTAGAAGAACATGGCACATGTATCAGGCATTTAAATATTTGTTAAAAAGTATTACTGGCTAATGTGACAATAACTATTTGGGTGTATCAGACAAGAGTACTAAGGAGTTTTTAAAAAATATCTAATTTCATCCTCACAACATCTTTTAACTGGAAAACTGAGGTTCAAAAAGGTCATGGAGCTTCCCTGGCTGCAGAGCGGTTAAGAATCCTCCTGCCAGTGCAGGGACTCAGGTCTGACCCCTGGTCCTGGAAGATCCCACATGCCCAGAGGGTAACTAAGCCCACGCATCACAACCACTGAAGCCTGTGCTCCCTAGAGCCCGTGTGGCAGAACAAGACCCCATTCTCTGCAACTAGAGAAAGCACCTGTGCAGCAAGGAATACCCAACACAGTCAAAAACAAAAATAAATTAAGAAAAAAAAAAGGGTATGCATCTGGGCTTGAGTTCTGGCTTGAGTGTTTTCTAACACTTACGTCACTTAAACTTACTGTATCTATAGGTAATACAGAGAACAAGGAAAAAAAGATACAGAGATAGTTCTCTGACTTAAGGGATGTCTAGAAAGAAAGAACAGAAAAACAGAGGGGGTAAAATCATCAAAGAAATAACAGAATTTTCAAAAGTTGAAGAAAATAAATTTCCAGATCAAAAGGGCACAGTGAGTAGTATCCAGTATGATGAATCAAGAAAACACATATCAAGGTACTCTAAAAACTTCAGAAAAATGACTTCCTGCAAAGGAACGTGAATTAAGACTGATATGCAATTTCTCATCAGTGACACTGATTATAAAGAAGGAAAATGAGTTTGAGCCTAGACCTAGCCAAACTATCATTCAAGTACAAGAGCAAAACACAGATTTTGTCCCATAAACAAGGGCTAAATCTACCTTCAAACAACGGTGGGAGCCAGGAGGACACAGGGTATTGACAACTACATACACACACACTCTTTGTGAATAAAATTAGGCCTTTATCACATAAAGCAAAGTAAGTTCTTAGGAAAACTGGCATGCTCACATGCCTCTTGACAGAGTTCAAAGGGGACAAAGCGATGGAAGAATGTACACTCCAATTAGCTTCTGGTTTTTCAGGACACTGTTTCCTAGACTCTCAGAAAGAGTCCTGGTTCAAGATATGAAACAGAGATTCACTGAAACTCAAGAGATTAAAGAAAGCTTAACACTATTTCTGGCCCATGATTATTGTTATTTTTAGAGATGTACACATCTAAAACCAGAGAGAAAGTAGTAAAAGGTCTTTTGCCTCTCAATGAGATATGCTGGGTATTTTCCATATGTTAATATCCATTGTTCATAACTCCACAAGGTAGAACCATATTCCTATTTTACAGAAGGAAATGACACAAAAATTTAAAGACTTGACCAAGATCCCAGAGAATTTATACATTTGGACATTTATGCAAATTAACATTTATACATTTGAGTATTTCTTGAAAGTCTAATAGAACTTTTAGGAATATCAATATAATATGGTATTAATCATGCAAAAGGAATTTATAATCTCATAGGACGTACAAAAATACTTGACCAAGTGCTTGGTAACTATATATTCTGATACTTGTAGTGTGATGATTTTAACTTCAAGAAGAAAAGAATTAACACACTAGCTCTTAGAAAGGAGAACTGATTCTCTATCAGGCAACATTTTTTTAAGAAACCAAAACTGATAAATTGCTTCATTTGTGACTCCTTGAAATAGGTCTTTAATAATGGAAACCAGTCACCTTATACTGAATCTGGTAGTCATTTAATTCATTTGAAAAGATAACCAAAAAGTCAATCAAAACGCATTACATATTTTAGCCACTGTGATTATGCATACTATTCGTACATTATTCACTGTACAGAGCATCTGAGCACTGGAGTCCCAAGAAGCTGCCTCCTTCACGTTTTCAGGTGTAAGGTAAGGACGCCCAGTAATTCATCACTCTGAGACAATGAATGGAAAATGCTCTCTAAGTGCTGCTTGTGATCCTCCAACACACGCTTCATAACTCCTATTCTGTATTGCCACAAAACGACAAAATCTAGCAAAAATTGGAGCATAAAAGTTTACTACTTAATGAAGAAATGTTACCTCTCTTTTTCAAGTTCTTCCAAATAACCGGTATTTTCTCTGCTTCCATTTACAAACCCTCTTCATGGAAATGAACCCATAGGAACGGGACTGCACTCTCCTGAGCGACTAGATACAGATCCTTCTCGGCTTCCGTAAGAATGGAGGGACATTTTTGGACCGTAGTTTCACTCCAGGGAAATTACTGCTATCTAAGTTAAGTTCTAAATAAAATACAGACAAGTTTTTAATAAAACAACTGCTTTAAGTGATCTAAAATATTGCTAATGTATTATATTATCTTTTAATAATGAAACCTTAGGTTCACATTTAGCCCTCAAATTTTAAACCATTTTATAATTGAAATACATTATATATATATCACATAAAGTATGCAGGAGTACTAAATTATTGCAGTTATTGAGCAGCAGATCTATACAGGGACAGAAGAAATCCTTATCTCAAATGCTGATGACCAGAAAAATTCACTGACTACTGGTTCTAAAACAGAAACGTCCTGAAAAAAAAAAAAAAAAAAAAAAAACACCAGGTCAAAGCACTTATAAAAGGGTACATTTGTGGTGGTGACCATCTTGCAATATACACAAATATTGGGTCATTAAAAAATAAAAAGTGTTCACCTTTTGGTTTAGAGGCCTGCAACTATAGATTTCTATCAGAGAAAGCCACAAATGTATATGAGTGAATGAACAATTATTTATGAACAGAATAGCTAAACTTTCCCTCCAAGATAGCTTGAGTCAGTCTGGTGGGGAAAAAGTATGTTAAAGAAAAATTAGACAGAATGTGCTTTCTTAGATTCCTACTAAGTAATAATATATTTGGGGATCCAAAAGTAATTTCTCTGCCCATCTTCAATTACAATTAAAACTTACTGATTTGACATTTGAATTTTTAAGTGATAAAACAAGAAAGACATTCTTTTAAAATTCTATTTAAAATGGCTTAAAATCAGTGTTGTGTGTATATAAGTGCAAAGATAAAGCACTTCTATTCTGAATGGAACAAAGAAGGGCACTGACTCCTTCAAATGAAGCAATGGGTCCAGTCTATAGCATAAAGCTTAACAAAGGCCTACTTAATGACTGGCAAAAGAGCAATGCGTTTTAGAAAGAGCTGAAAATTGTCAAGAAAGGTATCTAAAATAGTTTATTTAAAGGCAGTTAAATGTTATAACTGAAAAAATGACAAGCAAATAGACTTTTTACGTATTTGTACTTTAAAAATTACATCCTAATGCATGAGGCTAAGAAAATCCACCACCAAGATTCTAATCAAGAGAAGCTGTATTTGGACACACACACCTAAAGCTGACAACTGGAGCTTAAAAAAATTACTTTAAAACACTTTTTAAAAATTTACCTTTAAGACGCTCTAATAAATCAATCTGTCCAGAAGAAGCCATAGCTTCATCTTCAATACTTCCTTGTAGTTGTTTAAGTACTTCCTGTAAAAAAGAACACAGTATCTCAATATGACGAAATTCTAAATGACTTTTTGAAGATATGATTTTAACTTTCTTGGCATTTAGGTCTGCTGGGGGAAAAAAGTTATTTCAGATCTATCTGAAAACATATAAAATGCAAAGTACTTTACATATATTACCTATTACTAATTATAAATAATAAATTACAGCCCAACAACAACAGTGATACTTTGTGGTGATGGTGATTACAAATAGTCTCCATACAGTATACACGGAATAGTTAAGATATTTGTAACTTCTGAAATAACATAACAAGGTGGATTACTCTCATTTTTCAGACAGACCAACTGAGACTCAAAAGATTTGCTGAAGACAGAAAAACTAAGCTTGTACCAACACGGCCATGAAAGACAGCAAATTAACACATTTAACACCCCAATAAATACCAAGCAGTTATATACTAAATTTATATACATTCTACTACATTGATTTATACTCAGCAGTTAAGTGACTGTATGCTGTCTCCTGACTTTTGGTCCATTGCTTCCTTTCCCATCTAAAGCCTTCTCTCAACAAATTTTTGTCAGAGGAGGTCAAAAACTTTCACTTTCTACTAGTTTTTCTGTATATTCCTTAACAATAATTTATACATATTTTTACATTTTACATATTCTGAGGCATCCCACTCTAGTTCACAGCAAAATCTTTGCTGGCCAAGTAGGATTCCAAATGCAAAACAATGTATTTGAACAGTTACAATCCTATAGCTATGGGCAGTGTTCCTCTATGTGAAAAAGGATCCATAAATAGATTGAAAAGAAAATCTGTCAAAAAGAGTAAATATAGTAAAGACTATGTCAGTGGTTTACCTTGATAGTGACATTAGAAGCATTAAGAAAAGAATTCCTATGTTAACAATAAGAAATAGCCTGTGACCTTAATGATCTGACCTTCAAATAAAGACCATGTTGGAAGTTAAAAGGCTTAGATAAGTAGATGTGGGAACGTGGAGGTGACTGTTATTTATAGTCAGAAATTGTGTCAGTGTATCACAACTGTGGGATAGGAAATAAATTTGCACAGGGATGTCTTTCTTGAATGAATGTAGATTACTATAAACATCAGGACACAATTCTCTTCCACAAAGTTTGAGAATTACCACTGAAAACTACCTGCAGTTTTCAGGATCCTGGGTCTCCTTCCATCCACTGCAGCTTGTAATTCAAAGATCTTTTAATCTTATCCTATTTCTTACAATTCTCAGGCTCACAATTCAACAGCTACCTTTCTCAAGGAACTATCAGTGGTATGCATTCTAGGCTTAATATCTCTTATTAGCCATCTCTTCTCTATTTTTATGTCATTATCCTGACTATTGACCCCACCAAAACTACTAAAATAATCTCCTAAATGGTCCTACCTTGCATAGAACTAACAGATTAATAAGACTTTTAAAGCACAGCTCTGATCAGGTCTTCCTTTATAGATGATCCTTCTCTACAGCCTATCATCAAGGTGTTAACAGTGAGTATTCTATAGAAGTTGGGATTACAAGCAATTTTTGTTTTTGGTTTCCTCATTTTAAAACAACAGATATTATCAAAACAAATACTGTTTTCAGAAAAAGTACAAGCATTTAAGAATTCAAAAGCAACAATTAAAAAACATATTAAAAAGAAGGAAAAATTAAAATAACACCAACAACAGAAATGAAAAGGCGATGTACAACAATAAAGGATTAAATAAATTTATGGCATTAGCCGAACAACGGCATATTATACATCTGTGAAAATACTATAAAATACTTAATGACATGAAATGATAGCTATATTAAATTAAAAAGCATGCTGCAAAATATGATCCCATTGAATGCATGCTTGCATAAAATGCAGAGAGAAAAATATACACATTATCAAAGGTTACCAACATTAAAAAAATGTTTTTAAATGGGTGAGCTTGATCTCTGTCTGTCTGTATTTCCTAAATTTTAAAGATAGTGAATATACATAACTTGCAAGTTTTAAGTTTCTGTGCATATGGCTAGAAGTCTATTGATAAAAGCAATAACCATAAAGTAAATAAAATTATGGAAATTTATAAAGTTTAGAAATTTATAAAATTTATAAATTTCAAAGCATCTATCTTGGAAAAGCTACTTATTCCAATGTGTTCTCTTAAATTATTCTTGTAAATTCTGAGTTATGAATCTCAAAAATACGCAGTTCATTTATAGATCCAGTTACTTTGTCTCAAGATGACACCACCCAGCATGACTACATTACTATTTTCTTGTGAACAGTTTGTGTCTATTCCATAATAAAAATTAAGCTCATTTCTTTTCTGTTTTACTGAGACAGAACATACATGTGAAAAGCACGCCAATCTTAAATTTCTTATATAATCCAAGTATCCATGTAATTGCCACCCAGGGAAGACACAAAACATTTCCAGTATCACAGAAGGTTCCCTTTTGCCCCTTATCAATCAGTATTCATTCTCCAGAAGTAATCAGTACTCTGATTTTTGTTATCAGTTAGTTGGCCTCCTTGTGAATTGCATATAAATGAAATTATACAGTATACAGCCTTTTGTGTCTCGTGGTTTTTGCTCATCAAAATCTCTATGACACTCATCCATGCTGTTGTATGTATCAGTTATTTAATACTGTGTAGTTGTCCACTGTATGAATAGATCTCCACTGATACATCCCTTATCCTTTTGATGGACATTTGTGTTGTTGCCAGTTTGGAGGCTATTGTGAAGAATGCTACTATGTACGTTCTTGCACTTATCTCCAGGTGGACACACGTACTCACTTCTCTTGAATATATATCTGGAGGTTTAAACCCTGAGTCACAGTGATTAAAAGAAACTGCTGAGTGGTTTTTCAAAGTGTTTGTGCCATTTTATACTCCTACCAGCAAGGTTTAAGTTTGAGTCTTCTTAATTATAGGTTCCAATTCTCTGTTGAGATTTTCTGACTCTTTATCCACTTAATCCATCATTTTTATCAAAACATTTAAAATAATTATGTTAAAATCCTTGACTGTTACTTGCTTACAACATGTGGATCATCTTGGGATTTGCTTCTATTAACTATTTGTTCTGTTGGTTATCAGTCATTTTCCTATTTCTTTGTATTTCTTGTAACTTTTAACCGTATGCCAGTCATTATACATACAAGAGCAGGAAAGACTTGAGATTAGAGTTTCCCTTACAGAGTTTGCCCTTTCCACCACTGGGGTCTGATTTCCTTCAACCAATAACTGAAAATGGGTTGCAGATGCAGTTTAAGTGAAATTCATATGAGATTCCCTAATAGCTCAGTTGGTGAAGAATCTGCCTGCAATGTGGGAGACCTGGGTTCGATCCCTGGGTTGGGAAGATCCCCTGGAGAAGGGAAAGGTTACCCACTCCAGTATTCTGGCCTGGAGAATTCCATGGACTGGATAGTCCATGGGGTTGCCAAGGGTTGGACATGACTGAACGACTTTCGCTTTCACATCTGATTTGGTTTGCTGAGTTCTCTGAATGTATCTCTTCTCTTACACTGAGGCTGAGACCTGCTTTAGCAGGACACTGCCTCTTAATGATCTGCTTCCTAGTCCTCCCGGGCATCTTCCCCCCAACAAGACTCAGCTAACACCCCATGCATTTGGAGAGAATGTGAGACACTAGTCATACACTTGGAGCCCTGCTAAATGTCAATGCTTTGCACATGTCCACGTCTTTGCCCAACGGTTTCCTTCCTCCAGTGGAGTCTCAATGCCTGTGCCAATGATTAATTATCGGTGTGTTACAGAATCAGTAAATACCCCTGGGGAAGAAAATTACTGGTGATCTCAGCTCATCTAGAAAGGACTCTTTCCTCTTAGGAATTTTAGTTAGTATAGTTCTTGATGATTTCACAGTTCTCCAATGTCTTTAAAAGAATGGTTTTTGTTTTTATCCAGTGTTTTCTAATTGCTGCGGTAGGGCTGATCAATTGCTTGGGGTTGCATACTGAATACAGCCTAAAAAGAAGTCCTTAATTTCAAAGAGGTTTTTAAAAGATGCAGCACAACTACAAAGCAATTCCAAACAAAATATTTCAAAAAATGTTTTGAGAAATGACAGTTTTTAAAAATAAATATGTAATTTTAAAGGAGAGAATATTCATTTGTATTTATAAATTCTGGAAGTTTGGTTTTAAAAAATTAATCATATAATCAAACATTATTTTTAAAAAGTTAAGATTTTAGAAACACGAGAGAATTAATTATTACAGACAAATATACTGTGGTCATATAAGTGAATAGAAAATATGAATGAGTAACTGTGTCATTTCAAGGGAGTTTTCAACTTGATCCACTTCTGTTTTCCTCACTATGTCACAGTTACTGATATTTTTTATTACTAGATAAAAGTATACTTGGTAATTAAATCTTCAAAATAAATTATGAACTGTGCCAATTTGAATTTTTACTTCTCATTTTTTTCTTACACTCTGAAAATACAAGATACTCTCCATATACATGGTTTTATAGTTAAAACAATTTATAAATACTTCATTTTGCTAAAATACAAGAGATATAAATGGTTGGTTAATATTTTACCTAGATATATTTTTCTACACCATGCCATCTTTCAATTTAAATGCTTCATACTTCACCATATTTTGGAGAAGAAAATGGCAACCAATCCAGTCCTCCTGCCTGAAGAATTCCGTGGACAGAGGAGCGGGACAGGTGCAGTCCATGGAGTCACAGAGAGTCGGATACGACCGTGCAACTAACTTAATTTTTCACCATATTTATCATGCTGCGATGCTCAGCATTTTAAAGTAAATCACATTGACTTCCTGCCCTGGAGTAAGAAGTATACTATATAATTTCCCTTAAGTTTAGCTATAATTGCTGCATTCTTATTCTAAATCCCACAAAATCTGCAGTTTATTTTAATCACAGAAGCATCAAGTATATCCATAAATGTAGAGAATAATGTAATGAACTCCTATGTATCCTCATGTTAGTTCAAACATTATCAACTCATGGGCTTCTTTCATCTATGCTTATAACCACTTCGTCCATTCCCCCTCAACCCAAATTTATTTGAAAAACAAATCTCAGTCATCATACTGTTTCTTCTCTAAAAAAATTCTACATGTATATTTAAAAAGGGATTCTTCCTAAACACAACCACAATGCCATCATTAGAACTACAAAATAAACATTTTCTTAATATTCTCAAATACAGTCAATGCTCACATTTCCT
Source organism: Muntiacus reevesi (assembly GCF_963930625.1). Taxonomy (NCBI): domain Eukaryota; kingdom Metazoa; phylum Chordata; class Mammalia; order Artiodactyla; family Cervidae; genus Muntiacus; species Muntiacus reevesi. The sequence goes on along the minus strand of NW_027077807.1, from coordinate 642,908 downwards.
TAACTGCTGTACACATATTTCCCTGACTGTCACACACACACAGAATATTTTTATACTATCAATGACATGTAATCAATAACAAAGCAGTATTCTCTTTTGCCACTAGATGGCACTACTGTATAAATTTCAGAAATCCTGAAATAATGTAGTTGAAAGAGACACACCTTGCCATCCACAGGGTGGACACATTACACAGGAACGATCAGCAAACATAATACAAGATCATATGATGTATTACAAAGTCTAAAAAGTTATTTTTTTGAAAAATAACCATTGTTTCGGATTAACTTTAATCCAATGTAGTAAGTTCCAATGTTTCCAAGTGTCTTCATTCACACATCAGTATTTTAAGACAAAATAAACAGAGCATGGTTTCCTGTTAGTACTATAAAGCTGCTGCTGCTTCTTTTTTTTCAAAAAGCTTCTTGAAAGGAGATACATAAATAACTTCAGTATAAGGGCATAACTGCTATGATACCATACACTAAATCCTGAAGAAATATGTGGATGGCTTTGCAAGGATGTCTGTAAAAACACTCACTGAGCAGTAATCAATTCATGGTTGAATTCAGACATATCTTAAATACTAATATTCATGATGTATATTCATGACCTCATTCCTAAGAGGCCAACCTGGTATTCCATTGCAGAAACTTAAGGATCTGCCTTATAGTGTTACTCTGAGAGACATTCCACATTTCAGCATTTCCATCCATGGAGATAGATCTAAAGGTATGTTAAAATGTTTCACCAAAATGAAGTTTCAATTTGCTCAAGTAGTTTATAAAAATAAAAAACTTGAAAAAGGGACTCAGAATTCTGCACAAGAGACATTCAGATAGGTGTGCTAGGAAGAATTCTCTACAAAATATACTTCTGAAGCAGATAAACCATTAGTCTTGCTGGGGAATTTAAATTTTGTATCTTTAAACTTTTAAAACGACGTGTCATGAACAATAATTTTAGATACATTATGCTGATCAGTGTTAAAATATCAAGCTACGCTTTTTTAACCTAGTAGGTAATTGATTCACAGCTGTTTTCATGGTTTGCAGTGAGAAAAAAAAATGCTTCTTTATAGTCTATAGAAAAAAATATTTCTTTATGAAGGATCTGAGATCGGTATCTTGGAGATCTGTCATTGCTACTGCCACAGAAATAGGCAACACAGTAGAAAAGATTTATGCATAGAAGAGAAAGAGAGAGAGAAAAAGAAAGAAAGGTTCAAATGAGTAAAAGGCTAAACTGCTTTGATAGTGAATAAAAAGGCAAAAGAGGAGCAGCTCAATAGTTCAGTAATACACAGAAGCTTGAAGAATAAGAGAGACCTCAAAATGCATGGAAAAAGAAATAGAAGAGAATAATAAATGAATAAGGAATAAGAGTAGTAAGCAGACAGGAAGAAGAGGGTCAGAAACCCAGATGGTAAAATGGCCAAGGCGCAGAAAAAACACGTAGCAAGAAGGATTTTTTTAAAAGAGAAGGAGGTAACAGTTTTGTTGATGACCTCCAGTTCTATTAAATTCAGTGAGAGGAAAATCTGCCTAACTGGAAATTAAAACAGTTAAAGTTTTGACTGCAATTATTTTGAAATAAGAACATATTTTCCCAGTGAACACTGAATATTTTATAACTTTTCATGGAGGTTATCACAGCTTTGCAATGCTATACAGCAAACCAATTTCAGGGCTTGAGTGTCGTGGACATCTTCTGTTAGTGCAATGACTACTTTTTCAAATAAAGCAATTTAATTCCAGAAGGGCACCCGACAGTCTGTAGCTCAGCTTATGGCAAAACCAGAAATAGAATCAGGTACTAATCTTCACTTCGGGACTCTTCTCATTAGGTCACCCCAAATTTCTTGACGATCTATCACTGCAGCACTTAAGTGATGACAAGATCTGAGGGGGTTGGGGATGATGACTATGCTTTGTTTTAATCCTTAAGATAAATTTGGCAGCTGTGAGGCTAGTTTCTGTGAATTACATAGAATGCTCAGCCTCACTATAGTGATGGTAAAGTTGGTCTCTCATTTTTAAGCTTAAAAATAACTAAGGACTAACTACTTAGTCACTGTGGTTTTATAATCATTTTCTTTATATGATTTGCTGGATGAGTTAAAAACATCTGGACTGAAAATATCAATGTTAACTTTTGCAAGGAAGAGTTTACAGATTACTGCTTAACTTAAAAAATACACTTCTAAGTAAGTGAAGTGTCTAACCCAAAGTTTACAGGAAGAAACATGGAATAAAAATGGATAAACTACAATTTAAAGTCACAGTCTTGATACCTTCATATTAGATGCCTCAGTTTCCAGTTTTGTAAGATGATTGAAATTATCTTCTAGCTCTTGTCAAAGATTTGAGTTCTCCATCTTCAGGGCCTCAACTTGCTTTAACAACTGACCATAGGAAGCTGCAGCCATCCTTGGCTACCCCTGGACCTATAAGGTTAAAAAGGATTTTGAAATTCACTACTGAAAAAATAGAGTGGCTGCTTGTTACAAAGAAAGGGATAAAGAAATAAAACCTCAGAGACATTTAACAAGAACTGTGTTAATGTAGCAGTTTCAGTACCAAAACAACACTGTGTGAGTGGCAGGGCCTTTCTGAGAAGCCGAAATACCGGGGTTTAATGAAAGACAAATAAGAGTTAACATAGAAGAGAACGTCAGTAGTGTTTGAAAAACACCTGCCTTTTCACAGGTGGGTAAGATTTCTATCAAGTTAGAATTTTTCTGAGGTTTCAGAGATATTTTAAATGGTCTTACAGACAAGATTTGGGAAATGCAGTTATTGATAAGAAATATATTGGTCATATTAATTTATTTCTGGATTTTGCCCAACAGTCACATAATTTTATAGCCCAAATAGATTAATGAGATTAGGTATTGCAGTCTACCACTTTTCATTTGATAAAAGGCTAGTCTTAAACATTATCCATGGGGAAATATGAAGTTCCAAAAAGGCCTCATTAAAAAGGCGGTCATTAAACAAAACAGACACAAGGGAGAGGATTGGATTGAGACTTCAACTCTTTTGGAAAGAAAGATGATAAAAACTGCTAATATAAATTATATTACATTTATCCAAAAGGATGAATACAATAGGCCATGTTATGGCATACGTATCACAGGACCCACTGTGCTCACATTGAGGCTGAAAGACACTTGAAGAAAACAGATGATTTTAGGAGTAGAGACTGTCAAAGAGAAGCGAAGCACAGCCTTGCTATTAATTACATTACCATGAAAGAAAAGGGGAGAAAAGAAAGATACAGATGATAGTCAGGTAATAAGAGGTCCTTGGCCTGAAGAATTAGAGAATGTTAGAAATTATGTTCAGACTACCGAAGTTCCAAAGACCCAGATCCTCTTTGTAGTTTAATTTCTATGGAATAAAATTCTACCTATCTCTTAAGAGTTAAAAAGTATAACAGAGTCTGTACTCAAGCAATACTTAATAGATCTGGACATAAAAAAAATGTTTCTGCAGTAAAAATCCACTATACGAAATAAGACAGACAAATTACAACACTGGCTAGTCATGACAATATTGTAGTTCAGCAACTGGAAGGGATACCCTAACAAGGGAAATCAAGTGACACAGGTCTCCGTCTGTTCTCCAACAGCTAGGGACAATAAATCTGGAAGGAAACAAGAGTCCTGGGTGGTGGGGATCACCCTCAAAAACCTTCATGACTGAAAAGAGTGAGCGCTAGACTAGTATTTGGGGATCCGGGTCTCAGTTTCAGTCTTGGTCGTGCCTTCACCTTTGCCCCTGAATTTTAACTCATTTCACCATTCGTAAAATGGACATTTACTACCTTTTCTAATATAATTTACAGGGATATTGTTAGAATTGAGAAACAAAAGGATGGTCTAAAAATAAAAGTCCTGTGTAAGTTATATCATGAAAATACACTTACTATGTAACTTCCTTAGTAAGACCTAAAGTTAATCTACTGTTAAAAGCCTTAGTCCTCTGACCAATCGACAAGAGGTGAAGAAGTAATTCACTCTTTTGAAAAAGGACTGAGAAGGTACATGAGAAACAAAGGAGAAATTCATAGGTGGGATCACTTATCTGTTTTGTGTGCATGCATGCTCAGTTGGGTTTGACTCTTTGCAACTCCATGGGCTGCAGCCGATCAGGCTCCTCTGTCCATGGGATGATCCAGGCAAAAATACTGGTGTGGGTTGTCATTTCCTCCTCCAGGGCATCTTCCTGACCCAGGGATTGAACCCCAGTCTCCTGTGCTGGCAAGCGGTTTCTCTACTACTGAGCCACCTGGGAAGCCCTATCTATTTTATACCATACCACTAAGAAGCAGCTCTACCTACAAAGAGGCAGTACATTAAAAATCATGTGACAAAGGTGGGAATCTGACAGCATTTAGTAACGTAAGACCTAAAATTCCTCACTCCAAATAAAATCCTAACAGGCAATTTTCCACTAAAATAGTATAAATAAGAGAAAAAGTAATAATACAGGGAAAGAGAAAATTACTGGAATTATGTTTAGACACAGAGGCTATAACCACATACAATCACAAAAAGAGCCAGATGGACAAAATGAGCAAGAGACTACTAAAAGTGCTTTTTACTGGAACAAAAAAGAATTCAACCCTTTAGGTGGACAATTAAAACATACCATTATTTTTTTTCTCTCTCCCTCCAGAATCAAAACATTTAAGTCATTTCTGCTTTAGAAAACAGGATGTTCTCATATAATTTTATGAGAAAAATAAGATGTTTCGAGGTAATACTTTGCCTTATGTCCTTTTAATATGTTGCCGCCATACCTAAGTCAAAATTGCTTAATGCAAAATTTAAAAAATCATAAATTTGTTTTAGAAAGCCTTTTAAACAATCACAAGAATTTCATACCAAATATATCGTAAATGCAACTCACCCAGCATCATTTAAAAAAAAAAACAAACTCAAAATTTATCTGATGAAATGGGAAAAATCTCTGAATCTTTAAAACATGCTTCTCAGTAAGCGAAAGGGTTAGCTGCTCAGTCCTGACCAACTCTTTGAGCGCCATGGATTGGAGCACGCCAGGCTCCTCTGTCGACGGAATTCTCTAGGCACGCATACTGGAGAAGGGAGTCAATCTCTTTTTCAACGGATGTTCCTGATCCAGGGACAGAACTCAGGTCTCCAGCATTGGATTCTTTCTGAGTCACCAGGGAGACAGGGTGTGCACTAAAAGGATTCTCACCCCTTAAGAGCAGGGTAGGGGAGAAGAGAGTTTTATAAAGGACTGTTACCTAGACTTTTATCCAAATGGTCACTAGAAACAAATCTACAAGGACCCTAAGACATTAACCCAAGGAGGCAGAAAACTTTAGGTAGGTAAGGGATACACAATTAGAATTAAATCTGAAAGATTCTTTATTATAAATTAAGAAGTTTGGGATTTTAAAAAAATTAGTTAAACTGCTTTTATTCTTTTGGTTTAATGAATTTTAAAAAAGATGTATTTGTCAGTACTATCAGATGGTAATGAAAAAAAAAAAGAAAATATCAATACAAAAAGAAACCAAAAGAATCATAGAAGACTACTTTGCTCAAGTCTATGAAAGCAAACTTGAAAACCAAATGAAATAGATAATTTACTAGAAAGTGTACTTTTGATACAAACTATTTTGATAAAAACTAACCGCGAGATGGAAAATCTAAAATTTACAACAAAAGTCACTGTTGTAAAACTGATATCACCCAACACATTAATAGAGCTACATAGAAGAAAAATATTATCATGCCGAAGGTGATGAAAAGACGCCTTAAAAACTCAATGCCCATTCTTATTGAAAATACTGGATATAAAAGCACACTTTTTAAACACAATATATTTCAGACCCACAATAAGCCAGCACCACCCGATGAGGAAATACTAGATATACTATATTACTAGAGTCAGGGAAATCCCCATTTTTACCACTGTTACTCATTTTTATCAGTCAACACAGAGAATGAAATTAGAAAGGAATACTACTGGTAGGGGTACAATTAAATAACTAGAATATCCAAAAGAACCAACTAAATATTACTACAACAAGATAATCTAGTAGTTTAGTCAAGTGCAAAACATAAAGAAATCTTTCCTTTATATGTACAAAGAGAAACCAGATAAACGATAAAATGAAAGAAAAGATCTTATCTATAATTTTAAAAAAAACAGGCATAAACTGAATAAAGAGTTCAAAACATGTATGAGAAAAACTATGGAACACTTCTGAGAGACACAAAGGTAGATTTCAACAAATGGAAAGACATATCTTGCTTCTGTACTAAAGATTCAGTAGAATAATGATGTCCTTTCTCCCTGAGTTAATTTTATATGGTCCCCAAATAAATACTATATAAATTTTTTTTTTTGTTTGCTACAGCTAGACAACTGGAAAGAAAAAACAAGCAAAAACAAGGGAAAACATGAAGGGAAGAGCAAGAGTATTCCTATGACATATTAAATAATTGCTGCAAAGCCATTATAAGTAAAAGAGTACGAAGTCAAATGTACTGTATCAGTAAGCTAATTTCTTAGCTCTTATCATTATACTATGGATTTATAAGATGTTAACATTAGGAGAAACTAACTGAAGGGTACATAGGAACTCTCTTATTTTTCTCTTTTATAAGTACAAAGTCATTTAAAAATAAAAAGACTTTAAAAAGCTATGATACTGGCAGATCAACCAAGGGAACACATTTTTTTAAATTCCAGAAGTATATGAAAAGTTAGTCATAGTAAAGGTAGCATCTCAAAGACATGTAAGAAGATGAACTTGAAATAAGCGGCAAGCATATGACCCAGCAATCCCACTTCTGGGCATACACACCGAGGAAACCAGATCTGAAAGAGACACGTGCACCCCAATGTTCATCGCAGCACTGTTTATAATAGCCAGGACATGGAAGCAACCTAGACGCCCATCAGCAGACGAACGGATAAGGAAGCTGTGGTCCATATACACCATGGAATATTACTCAGCCATTAAAAAGAATTCATTTGAATCAGTTCTACTGAGATGGATGAAATTGGAGCCCATTATACAGAATGAAGTAAGACAGAGAGATAAAGAACATTACAGCATACTAACACATATATATGGAATTTAGAAAGATGGTAATGATAACCCTATACGCAAAACAGAAAAAGAGACACAGATGTACAGAACAGACTTTTGGACTCTGTGGGAGAAGGCGAGGGTGGGATGTTTCGAGAGAACAGCATCGACACATGTATATTATCTATGGTGAAAGAGATCACCAGCCCAGGTTGCATGCATGAGACAAGTGCTCGGGGCTGGTGCACTGGGAAGACCCAGAGGGATCGGGTGGAGAGGGAGGTGGGAGGGGGGATCGAGATGGGGAACACATGTGTATCCATGGCTGATTCATGTCAATGTATGACAAAACCCACTACAATACTGTAAAGTAATTAGCCTCCAACTAATAAAAATAAATGAAAAATAAATAAATAAATAAGTGGCAAGGGCAGCAGGGCAGCCATGAGGAAGCATAAGACGGCACCTATCTCTCAAACTGCACATTAGGGTAAGTTATAGAAGAAACAGGGGTTCAAGTGCTAACAACATCACATGGCATTTAAATTACAGAAGAGAGTTGTGTTTGTAATTAAAAATACTTAAATGGAACATACCCTCTTCCAAGGAGGCTATTATAGAGCAACGAACATTTTAATTTCAACTTATTTGTGAAAGGGTAAGGCACATGGAAGGCTTGTTGGACCTCTGAAATGATTATGTCTATTACTACAATAGGGTTAATAAATCAAGTTCTTAGGTTATATCAAACAAATGGGACAGGTTTTTACTGGGAAAAAAGCATAACTACTTTTAATTAAACAGGATACATCCATGAAGTGGAATATTACACTGGCATTAAAAATGAGGTTGATGTACAAACAAACAAAAAGAAGAGAGAAAACAAGAGAGTATAGATCACTACGTCTCATACTGTTCATCCTGTTTTAGTAAAAAATAAAAGGGTTGTAAAAAGATAAAAATGTCATTGAGAAAAAGTACACTGTCTGCCTCTGAAAAGGTCTCAGCTCTGCTGAGAAGATGCCTTCCTTTTCATTGTATACGTTTTTGTAAAGTTTGAAGATCAGAGCAAAAGGTTAGTTTCTTTAAAAGATTGAATATTAGAGACAGACAAGATCCCAAATATATAAAGTGAACACAGCTTAAAGGTGGGGGGAATTGACTCAAGAAAGAAATAGATAATCTTAATAGTTCTACAACTACTGAAAGCTAGAGGAGTTTAAATGTTTCCCCTTTCCTCTGTCCAACACACACAAAAATACCAGATTCAAATGGCTTTATAAACACCTTCTACCAAACATTTGAGAAATGCATCATTCCAACCTTAACAAAATTAAATTATGTCATAGAAGATAATTAGATACAATTGTATTATGTAATTCATGTGGCATTAAGTGAAAATGCAGAATTATCAAATTATTAATACACAAATATTTATAACTAGATAACATATATTATAAATATTTTGTTAAATTATATAAATTATGATAGTTGCATAATTTATATAATCTAATAATTATATAAATTTATTAAATGACAGTGATCATAATAATTATGAATTAAAGTTAAATACATACTGTATTTGTAATATGATACTATCTAGCCAACTAGCCTTGTCTTTTTTTAAATGAACTATGTATGTGCACAGAGAAGACTGAAAGATCACTAAAATGTCAAGGGTCTTCCCTGGGTGTAGAAATGATAAAAATCGTGATTTTTCTAAATTTTATAACACTTCTACCAACTAACACACATTATTTCTGTATTTTTTCCTCCAAAAGTTAAGTACCTCTAGTTTGGACACAATTTGAAATCATCACATTTGAAGGAGAAGAAAAGTAAGGGAGCCAAAGGCAGATTCAGGTACATATATAAATTGTGGGGGAGCCTTTCTTAATACAAATTAATTCAAAATTGCTAGTGCTACTGCAAAAGGGCACAGGAACTCCAATTAAAGATTACTATTCACATACATAGAAAACTGAGGCTCGAAGAAATTTCAAGGTTAATTCAGGTCCACCCACAGTGAAGTGGCAAGCCAGTGTTGGTCAAATCCTCATGAGCAGATCATGCTAGACCACCTACCTAGATATACGTACAGTAGGTGCTCTGTATCCTTGGGTTCTCCATTCAACCACTGTGGATTCAACCAGCCACGGGTCAAAAATATACAGAAAAGATCTGGGGAAAGTTCCAAAAGACAAAACTTGCATTTGCCAAGCAGCCTGGCAACTACTTACATAGCACTTACAAGGTTATTATAACAAACCTAGAGACGACTTAAAGTATAATGGGAGGGATATATGTAGACTATATGTAAATACTATACTGTTTTATATTAATAAAAGGGACTTGAGCATCTCTGGGTTTTGATATCCTCCAAGGTCTCAGAACCAACCACTCACAGTTACTAAACGATGACTGTGTTATCTCCCAGAGCAGCTTGTTTCTCCTTCAGAGTCTCATGATTCCTAAAAAGTTACGTGTTCAGTTTGCATTCCCACCAACAGTGTAAGAGGGTTCCCTTTCCTCCACACTCTCTCCAGCACTTATTGCCTGCAGACTCTTGGATAGCACCCATTCTGACTAGCGTGACATGGTACCTCATTGTGGTTTTGATTTGCATTTCTCTGATAATGAGTGATGTTGAGCATCTTTTCATGTGTCTGTTAGCCATCTGTATGTCTTCTTTGGAGAAATGTCTGTTTAGTTCTTTGGCCCATTTATTGATTGGGTCTTTTCTTGTTCTGGAACTGAGCTGCAGGAGTTGCTTGTATGTTTTTGAGATTAATTCTTTGCGAGTTGCTTTGTTTGCTATTATTTTCTCTCATTCTGAAGGCTGTCTTTTCACTGTTGGTGGGAATGCAAACTAGTACAGCCACCGTGGAGAACAGTGTGGAGATTCCTTAAAAAACTGGAAATAGAACTGCCATACGACCGAGCAATCCCACTGCTAGGAATACACACCAAGGAAACCAGAATTGAAGGAGACATATGTACTCCAATGTTCATCGCAGCACTGTTTACAATAGCCAGGACATGGAAGCAACCTAGATGTCCATCGGCAGACGAACGGATAAGAAAGCTGTGGTACACATATACAGTGGAATGTTACTCAGCCATTAAAAAGAATGCATTTGAATCAGTTCTAATGAGGTGGATGAAACTGGAGCCTATTTATACAGAGTGAAGATAGAAAAACACCAATACAGTGTACTAACGCATATACATGGAATTTAGAAAGACGGTAACGATGACCCTATCTATATGCGAGACAGCCAAAGAGACACATGTGTGAAGAACAGACTTTTGGACTCTGGGGGAGAAGGCGAGGGTGGGATGATTTGAGAGAATAGCATTGAAACATGTATATTATCATATGTGAAACAGATCACCCGGACAGGCTTGATGCATGAGGCACGGTGCTCAGGGCTGGTGCACTGGGATGACCCAGAGGGATGGGATGGGGAGGGAGGTGGGAGGGGGGTTCAGGATGGGGGACACATGTACACCCATGACTGATTCATGTCAATGTGCTGCAAAACACACTACAACACTGTAAAGTAATTAGCTTCCAATTGAAATAAATTAATTAATTACCAAAAGAAGTTACGTGTTCAGTTATTATCATCCTAGCACCTAGCGCTGCTCAATAAGCATTTATTGAGTGAATCCATTTCTTAAATAATCAGAATAAGTGAAAACAAAAAATCTCAAACAGCTTAGACAGTATCAATAAATTCTCTTGACCCACAACTTTTTATCAATGAGTAACCACAGCTTTCTCTGGAAGATATCTAGAACAAAATCTCTTTAAATGCAAGAGGCATTTCCACATTTTTATGTTCAGTTAGTTAAATAACTAAAACTAAAGATAAACAGTTTCGGGTTGTCTTATGGAGTATGGCTAATCTATCAGGCGTCACTATCAAGGTAATCCTTGAAGGTAGGCATATAAGTAAAGGTAAAAGAAATTTAAAAACTGGAATGACTCAAAAATTAACTCTGTCAGAGTTAATTCTGCTTCACTGCTCTTATATGATATTAAAGACGTCAAACATGTATGCCCTGGTGTTGCGGTAGTGAATACGCTATATTACATGGTAAGAAGGACTTGGCAGATGTAACTAAAGTTATTAATTAGCAGACTTTAAAAAAAAGGAGACAAGATTCACTGTCACTCGTTTGGCACTTTCTCTGCATGCCATATGGTAGCCTGCAACCCTAAAGAAGGAACACACTCTAAAGAATGAGCTTACATGGGGAAGATGAGCCCCAGAGCACTGTGACCCTTGCCCTAAAGCTCAGAACAATGGCAAAGTTTGTTTTGGCTCTGTTTGGCTGACATTTATCCAATGCTGGCATTGAAAATATCTGCTTTAGTTAAGACCAGTATGGATGCAATAAAGAACCATGTAGTGACATGAGAAAAAAGATCTTCATAACCCACATAATCACGATGGTGTGATCACTCACCTAGAGCCAGACATCCTGGAGTCCGAAGTCAAACGGGCCTGAGGAAGTCTCACTATGAACAAAGCTAGTGGAGGTGATGGAATTCCAGTTGAGCTGTTCCAAATCCTAAGAGATGATGCTTGCTGTCAAAGTGCAGCACTCAGTATGCCAGCAAATTTGGAAAACTCAGCAGTGGCCACAGGACTGGAAAAGGTCAGTTTTCATTCCAACCCCAAAGAAAGGCAATGCCAAAGAATGCTCAAACGACCACACAATTGCACTCATCTCACACGCTAGTAAAGTAATGCTCAAAATTCTCCAAGCCAGGCTTCAGCAATACGTGAACCGTGAACTTCCAGATGTTCAAGCTGGTTTTAGAAAAGGCAGAGGAACCAGAGATCAAATTGCCAACATCTGCTGGATCACCGAAAAAGCAAGAGAGTCCCAGAAAAACATCTATTTCTGCTTTGTTGACTTGCCAAAGCCTTTGACTGTGTGGATCACAACAAACAGGAAAATTCTGAAAGAGACGGGAATACCAGACCACCTGACCTGCCTGTTGAGAAACCTGTATGCAGGTCAGGAAGCAACAGTTAGAACTGGACATGGAAAAAAACAAAAAACAACAAACAAACAAAAAATGAACTGGACATGGAACAACAGACTGGTTCCAAATAGGAAAAGGAGTATGTCAAAGCTGTACATTGTCACCCTGCTTATTTAACTTATGTGCAGAGTACATCATGAGAAATGCTGGGCTGGAGGAAGCACAAGCTGGAATCAAGACTGCCGGGAGAAATATCAATAACCTCAGATATGCAGATGATACCACCCTTATGACAGAAAGTGAAGAAGAACTAAAGAGTCTCTTGATGAAAGTGAAATAGAGGAGAGTGAAAAAGCTGGCTTAAAGCTCAACATTCAGAAAACGAAGATCATGGCATCCGGTCCCATCACATCATGACAAACAGATGAGGAAACAGTGGCTGACTTTATTTTTCTGGGCTCCAAAGTCACTGCAGATGGTGATGGCAGCCATGAAATTGAAAGACGCTCACTCCTTGGGAGGAAAGTTATGACCAACCTATACAGCATATTAAAAAGCAGAGACATTACTTTGTCAACAAAGGTCCGTCTAGTCAAGGCTATGGTTTTTCCAGTGGTCATGTACGGATGTGAGAGTTGGACTATAAAGCAAGCTGGGCACTGAAGAATTGATGCTTTTGAACTGTGGTACTGGAGGAGACTCGAGGGTCCCTTGGACTGCAAGGAGATCCAACCAGTCCATCCAAAAGGAGATCAGTCCTGGGTGTTCATTGGAAGGACTGATGCTGAAGCTGAAACTCCAATACTTTGGCCACCTGATGTGAAGAGCTGACTCATTTGAAAAGACCCTGATGTTGGGAAAGACTGAGGGCAGGAGGAGAAGGGGACGATGGAGGATGAGATGGTTGGATGGCATCACCAACTCGATGGACATGGGTTTGGATGGACTCTGGGATTTGGGGATGGACAGGAAGGCCTGGTGTGCTGCAGTTCATGGGGTCGCACAGAGTCAGACACGACCGAGTGACTGAACTGAGCTGAACTGAGAGACCTGAGAAAGTTACCTTGTAACTTGTAAGGAATAACTCTTACAACCACAGTCAAACTCCTACGATTCAAGTAGGCCAATTCCAGAGCACTACGGTCCTGGACATTTTGACATGGACTTTCCTTGAGAATGGAGGTCACTTCCGTCTTGTTTTTATGTGGCTTTTGGATTAAAATCTTTGCTTGCTCAGCAATACACATCAGTGCCTAGTACTGTGCTGGTTGTATAGTACACTCTCAATAAAGGAGGGGGAGGGTGGCCCTGAGTGGGCCCAATGTAATCACATGAACCCGTAAATGCGGGGCTTCCCTGGTGGCTCAGTAGTCAAGAACTCGCCTGCCAATGTAGGAGATGCAGGTTTGATCCCTGTGTGGGGAAGATGCCCTGGAGAAGGAAATGGCAAGCCACTTCAGTAGCCTTGCCTGGGAAATCCCACAGACAGAGGAGCCTGATGGGCTACAGTCTATGGGGTTGCAAAGTCAAACACAACTTATCGACTAAACAACAATTCTCAGGCTTCGAAATTAAATTAGAATAAATTTCAAATCCCTTACCTTTGCTTACAAGACTGTATAACCTACCTCCTGCTTCCATTCCCACCCTCTTCCCCCACCTCCCCCGTTCTTTCCTCTCTCTAATGCCTTTGCACTGTCTGTCTTTCAGTTCGAGAACTCTGCTCCCAAATCTTCAAATGACTGCTCCACTGTTATCGTTCAGCTTTGGCATAAATGTCACATCTTCAAAGAGATCTTCCGTCGCCATCAAATCAACACTGGTACTGTCCTTAAACCTTCTATCATATACACTGTTTTCTCCTCAAAACATTTAACATCTAAAAGGCTCTAGGCATCTATCTGTTTATTTAATTTTGTCTCCCTCATTATCATTCCCAAACTAGAACATAAATTTCATGAGGATAGGGACCTGGATTCTCATGCACTGCTGTTGCCTTCACACCTACAACAGTGTTTGGGGCACAGCAGACATCCAATAACACTGCTGAATGTATGAATGTAGATGATACAAAGAGGAGTAAGATATCAACTTACAAATGTGCACAAGAAAAGTTTTAATACGAGGTAACATCTGTACCAAAGGATGAGAGATTTGATAATTTCTGGCTAGGCAATCAAGAATGAGTTCAGAGAGAAAGTAGCAAGAGAAGTAGCCTTTAAAGATATTTAGGAATTTTAGGGCAGTTTTACATTTTGTCTGGTAGGCTAAAAACTTTAGACATCTTCTTATAGGCAATGAAAAATACAGACATTTCAAATAAGGAAGGATACATGATTATGGCAAGATTTACAAAAGTTAATAGAACCAGTTGATATTTCTTACTTTAGAGAAGAAATAACCAAGCATTATATGCATATACTACTAATTTATAGTTAAACCTAATGACCAAAGACTTTTTCAACTGAAAAACATAACAACAGGAAAAAGAAACACAAAATTTTACATTCTATAATAAACTTAATTGTTTTAATTAGTCTTATTTTGACAATTTTGACAGCATACTTACTAATTTATGTTTTTAATAAGACAAAGAACTAAAAAATCACCTCTGACAATCATTTTACCAAATTAACAAATATTCAACTATCTCCTCGTTAGTAAAGGAAATGTTTTTTCTAAATTCTTAATGTGCTCTAATCTGATAAAATTCCACTTTCTGGTCATCCAATGTTTTAAGCAATCTTTCGTCTGGGGAAAAAAAAAATCAAATTCTGATTAATTTTTTTTAATAAATGCTTAAAGCAGAATTTTATGTCTCCCCATGTGTCTTTTTAAAATCATGTCTTGTTGTCTTGTTTAATGTTTTCAGCTTTGATCTTTACTAAAAACCTAAAACAGCTATAACACTGCTCCCAAAGGTACAATTTACAATACAAACTTAGAAACCCTCCTCCATAAAGATGAGATGTCAACACTAAAGAGTTCAGGGACTTAAATTACCAAAACAGCACCAAATGTTTATGGTATCACTGTGAATTCAAGAAAAAGGAGCACACAGAATGAGTTTTTAAAAAATAGCCTTTTTCCCAAAACACAATTAAAACTACCATCACCTTAACATTTAAAATACTTAGATCACTTGGCCAATCATTTTTTCAGTTTATAGCACACAAAAGAGCCCTGGAAATACATTTGATTTGATAAGAAAAAGTCCAATTTTTAAATTGACATTAAAGACAAAATCTACTGTATATGCAAGAATAAATTTATGGCGTAACAATGATGTTTATTTCTTAGAACCTCAAACCAAATACTTGGGTCAAGACTTTTATTCTTACACGGTATCCTCAAGTTCTTACCTTGGATGAGAAAACAATGACCTTTTCAATACCCGACATACTGAAGATAGCATTGCCTAATTCTATACTACCATTTCCTGCTTTTTTTAATGTCGTCCCTCCCTCCTGCTTTATGCTGAATTTTAGCAGGTAAGGCAATGTATAGCCTATAAAATTATTTCATTTCTGAGTATCTGAAGATAAATGTTTTCTATTACAGGGTAAACAATCCAAATTTATTCTTAAGTAAAATGACAAAACCAAATCTACCTGGCATTACTGGATTGTGTCAATCAAATCAGAAACCTCTGGGTCACTTGCACTACTCAGAGTAGATCTAATACACAGATTCATTTTAGGGATTGAGAGAATGAATCACAGTAAGAGTTCAACATGAACACTTAACACTATAAAAGTGAAAGAGAGAAAGGGAAATCAAGGCAAACTAACAAATTTAATTCCTTCTTTCAATATAGATAAATATTTTTAAAACTGAAACTTATATTTACTTCATAAATCTTTAAAAAAACTTTCTTTGCCAAGTTCCGTAAGATCGGTAGAATTGTAGTGCTTCTACACTGCTTCTCTTCTATTAAAATAGAAAAAGCAGCACTGCTTCTATCAAAGATCAATACCCTAACGTGGGCATGGAGTCCAACTACTCCTGTCTTTGCAAGAAAACCACTGACTAACCTCTCTCTCTCCCGTATAGTCAGTTTCTCCTCTTCTACTGAACCACTATCATGAACAAATGTGCTCTATTATTACACATCTTAAGAAATTCCTCAGGACTTCCCGATAGCTCAGATGGTAAAGAATCTGACTGCAATGCAGGAGACCTGGTTTCGATCTCTGGGCCAGGAAATTCCTCTCCTGACCTCAGCTCCCCTTCACCTCCCCCACCCCACCAATTAGATATGACCATTTCTTTGTTCTACTCACAGCAAAACTTCTTCATCTAGTGGCCTTCATTTCCTATCTCTATTTTCTCACCTTTAATTTACTCTTTAACCCACCCTAATCCTAAACAATCTCCTGAAACTCAATTGTCAAGGTCACTAATGAATACCCAGCGGCCTAATTCCGTTGCCTCATCTTAGTACAGTAACCTCTTCAGGAACATTAGACCAAGCAGACCACTCTCTTCTACTTGAAGTAGATGTCTTCTCTTGTCCTCTACTTGTTCTTCTGGCTTTCCTCCTCCCTCTGATTTCCTCTATTGGTTTGTTTTGTCTCTTCAGGCGTCTTCTAAAACATGAGTACCTGAGGACTTGTACCAGGACTGCTTTCTCTCCTGTTTTCTCACCTACTCCCAAGGCTTTAACGTCAATAACCTCAGACATGCAGATGACACCACCCTTATGGCAGAAAGTGAGGAAGAACTAAAGAGCCTCTTGATGAAAGTGAAAAAGTTGGCTTAAAGCTCAACATTCAGAAAACTAAGATCATGGCATCTGGTCCCATCACTTCATGGCAAATAGATGGGGGAGCAGTGGAAACAGTGGCTGACTTTATTTTGGGGGGCTCCAAAATCACTGCAGATGGTGATTGCAGCCATGAAATTAAAAGACGCTTGCCCCTTGGAAGGAAAGTTATGGCCAACCTAGACAGCCTATTAAAAAGAAGACATTATTTTGCCAACAAAGGTCCGCGTAGTCAAGGCTATGGTTTTTCCAGTGGTCATGTATGGATGTGAGAGTCGGACTATAAAGCAAGCTGAGCGCCGAAAAATTGATGCTTTTGAACTGTGGTGCTGGAGAAGACTCCTGAAGAGCCCCTTGGACTGCAAGGAGATCCAACCAGGTCATCCTAAAGGAGATCAGCCCTGGCTGTTCATTGGCAGGACTGATGCTGAAGCTGAAACTCCAGTACTTTGGCCACCTCATGCAAAGAGTTGACTCATTGGAAAAGACCCTGATGCTGGGAGGGATTGGGGGCAGGGGGAGAAGGGGAAGACAGAGGATGGGATGGTTGGATGGCATCACTGACTCGATGGACATGGGTTTGGGTGGACTCCAGGAGTTGGCGATGGACAGGGAGGCCTGGCGTGCTGCAGTTCATGGGGTCGCAAAGAGTCGGACACGACTGAATGACTGAACTGAACTGAATGATGTTAAATCTCGAATTTAAATCCTAACCCTCTTCTGTGAATATCCAACTATCTATCTGATATTTCACTTGGATACATTTAAAATAAACAGATACCGGATTCACAAATTTCCTGGCCCTCTCCCTATGAGACTTAAATCTTCAAATACCTACTCCTCTGAAGATTTCTGTCACAAAGAATACAGGGACAATTTTTTTTTCTTCCCTTACAGGGGCAGCCTTGCTCTTCCACACTATTACAGCAGCCTGAGTATGTATGTGCTAAGTCACTTCAGTCGCGTCTGACTCTTTCGACCCTATGGACAGTAACCCACCAGGCTCCTCTGTCCATTGGATTCTCCAGGCAAGAATGCTGGAGTGGGTTGCCATGTCCTCCTCCAGGGGATCTTCCCAACCCAGGGATTGAACCCACGTATCTTACATATCCTGCCCTGGCAGGTGGGTTCTTTACCACTCACACCACCTTATTTTGTGAAGAGTATAGTCAGAATTCATTATTTTCTGAATAAAAATGCCCTATATACAGTGAGGGTTCTGAATGACACCTGGATCCAATGGCTAGATTAAAGCAGTAACATCAATAGATAAGGCAGGCAAGATCTCAGCACCACATTAAAGCTCGAGGATGTATTCTACAATTTCTAAGAGGAAGCCAGAATACTAATTCTTTAGATATTCCCAGATTACGTGAATGTTGTTCTTATCAGGCATCAAATACAACAAAAAATAAATCACTGTGAAAACGTTGGCAATCAAACAGGCATTTTCCTGAGCAATGCATAATAGAAAAGTATGCAGCACCCTAAAAGCATTACTTTTTTGAATAAATTCACCTTGAGATTACCAAAAGCACCAGCTCTAAGATCGCTGATCCAATGCTTATTTAAATGGGGAGTGGCACCAGAGCCACTTTCAAAGACTATCCTTAAAAATCTTTAAATTCTGATATGCAAGCTTTAGCACAGTGTTCACCTATGCTGAACAGAGCTGACCTGAGTGACCAGTGGCTTCCCAGTGGCTCAGCGGTGAAGAATCCACCTGCCAATGCAGGAGACGCAGGAGACTCGAATTCGGTCCCTGGGTCAGAAGATCCCCTGGAAGAGGACATGGCAACCCACTCCAGTATTCTTGCCTGGAGAATCCCAAGAGCAAAGGAGCCTGCTGGGCTACTGTTCACAGGGTCACAAAGAATTGAACATGACTAAGCACACATGAGTGACCAATAAAACATTGCAGAAGCGTGTGACTTCTGAGGCTACGTCACTGTAAGACACTGTGGCTTCTACCCTGGTCCCTTGGATTGCTTACTGTGGAGCCAGCCTCTGGGTTATCAGGACACTCAGGCCACTCAGGTAACCTTATGGAAAGGTCAACATTTGGGTCCCAGGATGGCCTTTCCATAAGGTTACCTGAGTGTCCTTACAATGACTACCAACTTGCCAGCCAGATGAGTGAGTGAATGACCCCGGAAGCCGATCCTCTAGCCCTACTCAGCACTTGTTGCTCATGTAGGCAGAGAATAAGCAAAATACACAGATTCTTTCACCTTACTGTAATCCATAACAGAAATTCCTCCTAACCACCCCCTTGAATAACTAGCAAATGAGCCATCCTTGTCAGAATTTCCCCAATTATCTTAACCACGGGACCACTTCTGTTAAAGCCCAAACCAGTAGGATTTCGAAACTGAAGGACTGGCTAATCAGACTGAAGCAGAAAGCTGTTTATCCTCTTCCAGTATCTGCTTTGTAACTTTTGAAGTAAAAAAAAAAACTGTTCTGGAGCTTGAATGAGAGTTATCGTTATGATTTAAAATGCATGTTCTAGAATGCTACCTTGTGATGAAGACACAAATTAGAGTTTACCACAGTAGTGTATATATTTGCCCACCTAACAAGCTGAATTTGCAAAATTTGGGTTTCTGTGGACTACAGTGTGAAAAGCTAATCAACAAACTGGTCACAGTGATTACACTGTTACCTGTGTTAATCACACAGTGATTGCTTCTGTGGAGGGGACATGTGTAACTAAGAGACAGGGATGAAAAGTCAAAGTGTGAGTCGTTCAGTTGTGTCTGATTCTGTGACCCCCATGGACTATAGCCCACCAGACTCCTCTGTGCAGGAAATTCTCCAGACAAGAACACTGGAGTGGGTTGCCATTCCTTTTCCAGCGTGTCTTCCCAACCCAGGAACTGAAGCAGGGTCTCCTGCATTGCAGGCAGGTTCTTTTCCGTCTAAGCCACCAGGGAAGAGACAGGGACAGCATATTTATTTTCATTTCGTTTTCTCTTGCAGGTTTTGATATGTATACTGCACGCCGGTAATATCTGCTCAAGAATATAAATCTTTAAGTCTCTTCCTGACAAAACTACATTTTTTAACGTTTAAAATAAGAGAAACCTAAAACAACTTCAGTACTTATTCAAAATCATGCTCATTACTTTTTAAATTCAACCAAGTAAGACATTATCTCAGTATCTTATTAGTGCCTACATTTGAAGCAAGTTACATGTTACAATGCTAGAAACACCCAAGATGATATGACAAGAAACAATCAGGCTTTGATAACATAAAAGCAGAATATGATTTTTTAAAACCACGTGTGTAGATCAGCCTTAGAAAACAATAAAAAGAAAACTGGTGTTGTTATATCAATCCCAGACAAACTAGACCTTCATGCAAAATGCACTTTCAGAATAAAAGTGGAATACTTCGTAACAGTAAGTCACTAAGCAGATATAACTATTACACATTTCTATCCAAATACTAGGCTTCCCTGATGGCTCAGCAGGGGAAGAATCTGCATGAGACACAGGAGATGTGGGTTCAATCCCTGGGTCGAGAAGATCCCCTGGAGAAGGAAATGGCAACCCACTCCAGTATTCTTGCCTAAAAAATCCCAAGGACAGGGGAGTTCGGAGGGCTACAGTCTAAAGGGTTGCAAAGTGTCAGACATGACTGAGCAACCAAGCACAGTGTATATATATGTTCATCTACTAGCAATGTCTCAAATAAATAAAGCAAAAGCTGAGAGAATACAAGGGGAAATATCTACAGTGGTAAACGGGATATTTTAATACACTCTTGTCTGTGTAATTGATACAAGAAAACAAAAGGTCACTTATGACCCTGAAGATTTGAAATACGGGATTAACCAGCAAGATCCAATGTAAATATATTAGAACACCACATTCAATAGCTATAGGGAAAAAATAATATACTGGGGCCACAGTGCAGATCTCAAATGTTAAAGGTCTGAAATCACAGACCTTTGAAACACTGAGATTGTTCTCTGATGACATTGCTATGTTGTTAAGAGTTCTCTGATGACATATCTTATGTTGTTAGAAATAAAAGACATTTGAAAACAACTAGAAAATCTCCATGTGTTCAGAAATCGAGAAATATAATACATTCAACTTATCCAAGTGTTAAAGTAGATACCAGTGAAAATTAGAAACCATTTTAAAGTGAATTATAAAAGTACTATATATTAAAATTTGAGTAATGTTGCTAGCTGAAACAGTACTTAGAGGGAAATGCTCAGCCTTAAATGCATATATTTAAAAGGGAGAAATGCTGAAAAGTAGTGATCTACAAGAAGTTAGCAAAAGAACAAAAAAGTAAATCCCAAAAAGTAGAAGGAAGGAAATAAAGAGCGGAAATCAATGCAATAGAGAACAAATATGTAATAAAAAGAAAAGGAATCAGCAAGATTCAAAATTTGGTTCCTTTGAATGACTACTAAATTCCCAGGGAGACTGAATGAGGAAAAACAGAAGGTAGTTTTAGCCTATAACAGATAACAATAAGATAATTCTTTACTGCAACCATTAAACGGATACTAATATTTATTATAAATCATTTTATGCTAGTAAATTTAAAAAGTTTAGATGAAAAGGACAACTTCTTAGGGGGAAAACTACCAAAATAATCAACAGAAAATCTGAGAAGGTTAAAAATTAAAAATCAAAGGAGTAATTAAAAATCTTTCCACAAAGAAAATTACCAGCCCAGATGGCTTCTCGGCCAGATTCTCACAGAAATTTAATGGAACAATTCAGTCCTACTTAAACTTTTTCAGAATAGAAAATGAGGGTCAGCTCATTTTATAAGGCTAGTATGAGATAACCGCTGATTTCAAATCCTGACAAGGACAATATAGGCCACCTCACTGATACAAAACTATTAACAGAATATCAAACTGAATCCAGAAATACATAAAAAGAGTAATACTGTAAAACCAAATTAGGTTTACCTCAGAAATCAGGTTAGGTTTAAGATTTTAAATAATATGTAATTCAATATATTAACATAGTGAAGGAGAAAAGTCATACAGTAATGAAAAGCTGCAACAACAACAAAAAAAGCATTAAATTCAAACAAACAGAACAAAACACAAAATTCTTAGTAAACCGGTACAGAAGGGAACTTCTTTAAACATGATGAAGGGTTTCACAGAAACAAAACGAACTTGAGCAAACAGGCCTGGAGGGAAATGCTGAAAGCTTCCTCTTGGAGACCGGGAACCAGAAGGGCAGGAGCTCTGGGGTGGCGGCAGCGCTGTGCGTCTTGACCTGAGCAATAAGTTCATGTGTGTTTGTGTGTTTGCAGTAACATGTAAAGTTCTCCATGGTGCTTTTATATACACCTTGAAATATATATTAAAGATAAAAAAGAAAGAAATATTTGGAAATAAAAGGCTAACCTAGCCTATCACTCAAGCTTGGCAACTCCGTAGGTCCTCACCTCCCCACCACCACCCAGCTACCGTTACTTTCAAACCAGTTAACATTTATTGGGCTTACAAGACATGGTACAATGTGGCAACATGTATCATGAACCTTAACAATGTCTAAGATGAAACCTTATTCCATTACATTACTCCAGTGCCAATCATTCCATTCTAAGGAAAAAGACAAAGAGAAAAATATCCATGTGTTAAGACATTCACTGCCCACATGATGATAAAATAGAAAACCTAAACTAAATAACCAACTCCAGGAAACAATTAAGAAAAATAATTTTTACAATGGGATTATACAGTCAATAAAAATAAGATTTATCAAATATTCCAAGAAATGAATATAACCTAATTTTTAAAAAATTAGACATATACACATGTTTACACTGTAACAGGGGGGAAAAGTCATAGGCACAAAGAAGAAAGTGAAAGACAGAGGGAAGAAGAGAGGGACAGAGGGTACTGAAAGCGGGAGGGAAGGGTTGGGAGAGACGAAAACTCAACTGGTTTTCTTCATATGTTGAGCTTATGAATGTCATCTGTACTTCTGTATTTCCTGAATTTTCTTTAATGACTACAGAAAACTTTAGTAATGGGGTACATAAGAGCTGAAGAAAATAATCACAAACCTAAGTAAAGTATCCTAAATATTTTAAAAAGTTCCTTCAAAGGGTAAGTTTAAAATTTCAACTTTTATCTCAGTACCATTTTATTCAGATAAATTATTTAACATTTAAATTGTGTTAAGTCTATCATATGCTAGTTACTTAGCACAGAGAGAACTTTAATCATAATTAGTACTTAAAATAATATAACTTAAAAATAATAATTAGATTTCCAAAGATATATCATCTCCAATTTTCTGGCTAGAAAGTGAAAAGTGAAAGTGAAGCCACTCAGCTGTGTCCAGCTCTTTGCGACCCCATGGACTGTAGCCTACGAGGCTCCTCCATCCATGGAATTTTCCTGGCACGAGAACTGGAGAGAGTTGCTGTTTCTTTCTCCAGAGGATCTTCCCCACCCAGGGATCAAAGCCGGGTCTCCTGCATTGCAAGAAGATGCTTTTACCATCTGAGCCAAAAGGGAAGTTCCCTTGAGGCTTCCCTGTGGCTCAGCTGATAAAGAATCCGCCTGCAATGTGGGAGACCTGGTACAGTCCATGGGGTCACAAAGGTCAGACACGACTGAGTGACTTTCTAGCTAGCTGCTGCTGCTGCTAAGTCGCTTCAGTCGTGTCCAACTCTGTGCAACCCCATAGACGGCAGCCCACCAGGCTCCCCCATCCCTGGGATTCTCCAGGCAAGAACACTGGAGTGGGTTACCATTTCCTTCTCCAAAGCACAAAAGTGAAAAGTGAAAGAGCAGTCGCTCAGTCGTGTCTGAATCTTCACGACCCCATGGACTGCAGCCCGCCAGGCTCCTCCATCCAAGGGATTTTCCAGGCAAGAGTAATGGAGTGGGGTGCCATTGCCTTCTCCAGACTTTCTAGCTAATAAAATCAAGTCTTTAAATGACCTTCAGAACTCCCCTTGGTCTACCCTGCCCACACCTACCCTCTGACCTGCCCTGCCACACACCCCCCACCCCCGCTTCAGCCACGGCCTCCCACATGCTGCTCTTCCAACATGCCAAGGACATTTCCACGTTAGAAGCTGCTGCTTGCTCTACCCGAACATTTCCTTCCAGATAGTTCCATGGCTTAATCCACTTCACTCAGAAAAGGGCTTCTCAAAAAGCCTTTGCTCACCAAACTACCTGAAGTATTACAGTATCCTGTTACTTTTTAATCCCCTGAATCTATCTTATTCTGCTTCAAAACCTGTGAGCTCCCTGACGTGTGTGTGCAACTGAGTGTGCACACATGAATAATGTCTATGCCCCTCGCTGATATTTAAGCTCAGGAAGCACAGCTCTACTTTGTTTACCATTGTGTCACATGACCTGCCAATAGCAGGCTTTCAAAAATACTTGTTGAAAGAACAAAAGATGGTAACTGGTTTTAGTTTTGCTGAGAAAATAATGATGGAACACTACTAGAATTCAGTAAAGCTTTCAAATGAATTCATTCTCAATCACAAGAGCATTACACACATACTTTGGTGGTAGGAGTACAACGTTCACAATTCAGGGTTCAGTAACAGGAAGGAATGGGGACTTCTTATGTTTCTCTGCCCCTTTCCATATCCTTCCTTCTTCTCATTCATCCATAAATGGTTACTGTGTACCACTAAGCCAGAGAGTATTCTACACATTAAGAACACACAGACAATTAAGGCAAGTTAATGCATGAGACATATGAGCATAATAACCATAGAACATGGCATGCAACAGAGTTCTGTGAAGTTGTAACATAACAGAGGAAGTAATCCACTTTTAGGGGCAGGTGTTCAGGGAAGTTTCAACAGTGATGACATTCAACAAACACTTGCAAAACCAAATAACAAAAGATATGCTTCATTTTACTTTACATATGAAATGAGAGTATTAAGTCTGAAAGTGCTACAGTAATTTGCTACCATGAGATAAGCTCGCTTGAGAGCGAAACCAAAACAAGAGGAATGCCAGAGCAGGACCAGAGAAACTAAGCCAAGTCCTTGATGATTTCAGACTGGATGAAGCCCCAGATGAAGTTCAAGGACAAGACCTAATCATGCCCTTTACTGTGTAGCCAGTCTGAATTTGGTTTTCTGTCACTTGCAATATAAGTATACAGAGGAATCTCAGCGAATTCTTTGAAAAAAACCAAAGCATTTGTTTTTTCAGTGTACAGGGGCACTATTGGTATTCTGGAAGGGACAATTCTTGTTTTGCAGGCAAACATCACAGGACACTTGGCATATCTCGTCTCTACCAGACCCACAGATTTCCAAACACCACTCATCTTCAAGAAGAACCACAGGTCTATTCCCTGTTAGTTGCTACCTGTATCCATTCCTCACAGTGCACGTGTAAATATTCTTAACAACAACCTTAAAAGAACTGGGATATACCACTCAAATATACTAATTTTATATAGTAATCCATTTTAATTAGTCATTCATGACTATCTAAATGACTGATTCAGTCCTAAGCACAGCTTATACCTGCTCTTGAGATAAGCAGTGCTTTAAGAATGCCACTACTATCTGAAAATTCTCATTCATTTAAGCTTACTTCTCCATACAATATTATCAATATATGTCACTGACAATGTTGGTTATCTTCCCTGTAGCCATTGATCTAATTACTTCCTAGACTGAAATGCTAGATATTGGTTTTTCTAGTCCCCTTGCAACTAGGGCATAAGTAATAAGGCCAAAATGAAACCTGATACAGGCTTTCTGTAAAAGGTTTACTTGCCTCATCAAGAGATGAGAGGGCAAACTTCCTCCCGTCTTTGGTGGTTGTGTCAGAATGTGATGCCTGGAGCAGAAAGAGAAACATGCAACTATGAAAGGATAAACCTGAGCACAAAGGTCGCCACACTACAGATAAAGATGGAAAACACTTGGATTCAATCTAGAGGGGAAGCCAGTCTGAGCAGGAACCCAAATGGGAGGGCAGTTTAGAGGAAAGGGAAACACAGAACCTCTGTGCTGACTGAGGACTGAGGACTGAGCAAAGCCAAGCTTATGCACAAACTGCCCTTTAAACTAATCCTACCTATGCCTTTGCCAATTACCTGAGCTAATACACTTCTTCTGTTTTTAAATCCTATTTGCATCCTAACTGATACAGGAAACAGCTATGTTTAGGGGAAAGAGCAAAATCGAGACACTGCAGGGAATGTAAAGAAACTTTCAGACATAAGAGAATCAGGAACTATAAAGCCAAGAAACAAGAAATCAGATCATTTCATTCCTATGGAGTATATTTCAGAAGTGGTCTAAGAAAACCTGGATGATTGAGATAAGGCCGTTAGCTTTGGTAATTAGATCATCAAGATGACTTTTTAAAAACCAATTTCGGTGCTGCGATGGTAAGGGAAGTCAGAGTGCAAAGGAAAGAATAATTTACACTTTTAAGAACTCCATAATGCACCAAATCCTTGGAAAGACATGTAACGTGTGTTAAACTCCGTCGATTACAACTCTGTGAGGTAAGTATAACATTCTGTGGTATCCTTAGTCACAGTCTTGTCCGACTCTTTGTGACCTCATGGACTATAGCCCACCAAGCTCCTCTGTCCATGCTGACTCTCCAACAAGAATACTGCATTGGGTTGCCATGTCTTCCTCGTATAACATTCTACTTTACAGACAAAGAACACAGCCTGAGTAGTAAGTTGCCCACAGCCACACAGACAGTAACTGGTTTCAGTAGACTTCAAAATCAGATCTTTGAAGCTTAAAAGTAAATGTCCTTCCTACTATACCCCTTCATGGATCACAGACTCATCGTGGTGAAGGGGCTTGTGTAACTCAGTGAAGCCATGGGCCATGCCGTGCAGGGCCAGCCAAGACAGACGGGTCCTGGTGAAGAGTTCCGACAAAACGTGGCCCACTGGAGGAGGGAACGGCAAACCACTCCAGCAGTCCTGCTGCGAGAACCCCACGAACAGCATGAGGCAGAAAAATAAGACACCGAAGATGAGCACCACAATCAAAAGGTGTCCAATATGCTCCTGGGGAAGAGTGGAGGGCAGTCGTTAGTTCCAGAAAGAATGAAGTGGCTGGACCAAAGCGGATATGACGCTCAGTTGTGTGGATGTGTCTGATGGTTAAAGTCAAGTCCGACGCTGTAAAGAGCTATTGCTCTTTTTTTGCATGGGAACCTGGAACGGCAGGTCCGTGAATCAAGGCAAATCGGATGTGGTGAAGCAGATGGCAAGAATGAACATCTTAGGAATCACTGAACTAATATGGATGAGAATGGGCGAATTTAATTCAGATGACTGTTATATCTACTACTGTGGGCTAGAATCCCTTAGGAGAAAGGAAGTAGCCCTTAATAGTCAACAAGAGTTCTAAATGCAGTACTTGGGAGCAACCTCAGGAAAAAAAAAAAATAATCTAAGTTCATTTCCAAGGCAAACTGTTCAATATCATTGTTATCTTAAGTCTCTGCCCCAACCACTAATGCCAAAGAAGCTGAAGCTGAACAGTTCTATGAAGTAGAACCGCTGTAGTTCTCGAACTACACCTTCTAGAACAAACATCAAAAAAAAAAAAAAAAAAAAAAAAAAGATGTCCTTTTCATCACAGGGGATTGGAATACAAAATAGGAAGCCAAGAGACACCCAGAATAATAGGCAAGTTTTGCCTTGGAGGGCAAAAGCAGGGCAAAGGCTAACAGAGTTTTGTCAAAAGAACACGCTGGTCATAGCAAACACCCTTTTCCAACAACTAAGAGACAGCTATACACACGGACATCACCAGATGGTCAATACCAAAATCAGATTATGTTCTTTGCAGCTGAAGATGGAAAAGCTCTACACAGACAGCAAAAAGAAGACCTGGAGCTGTCTGTGGCTCAGGTCGTGAGCTCCTAATAGCAAAATTCAGGTTTAAAGTGAAGAACGTAGGGAAAACGACTAGGTCATTTAGATACGACCTAAATTAAATCCCTTATGATTATACAGTGGAGGTGACAAATGGATTCGAGATGAGATCTGGTAGACAAAGTGTCTACCAGATTCATAAAACTGAAAGAGGTTCATATATGAGTTTATTGAAAAAGATTCATATGTTTTATATGAGTTTATATACGAGGTTCATCACTGGAAAGAGGTTCGTAACATTGTATAGGAGGCAGTGACCAAACTAGTCCAAGAAAAAGAAATGCAAGAAGCTTAAGTGATTGTCTGAGGAGACATTAGAAAGAGCTGAGGAAAGGAGAGAAGTGAAAGGCAAGGGAGAAAGGGAAAGATATACTCAACTGAGTGCAGAGATCCAGAGAATACCAAGAAGAGATAAGAAACCCTTCTTAAGTGAACAATGCAAAGAAAACAACACAATGGGAAAGACTAGAGATCTCGTCAAGAAAACTGGAGGCATCAAGGGAACATTTCATGCAAGGATGGACACCATAAAGGACAGAAATGGTACGCACCTAATAGAAGGAGAAGATATCAAGAAGAGGTGGCACGAATACACAGAGAACAGTACACCAGTCACTGTGGTCACTCACCCAGAGCCAGACATCCTGGAGCGTGAAGTCAAGGGGGCCTTAGGGAACATTACTATCAATAAAGCTAGTGGAGGTGACGGAATCCCAGTTGAGCTATTTGAAATTCTAAAGGATGATGCTGCTAAAGTGTTGCACTCAATATGTCAACAAATTTGGAAAACTCAGTAGTGGCTACAAGACTGAAAAAGGTCACAGTTTTCATTCCAATCCCAAAGAAAGGTAATGTCAAAGAATGTTCAAACTACCATACAACGGCACTCATTTCACATGCTAACAAGGTTACGCTCAAAATCCTTCAAGCTAGGCTTCAAAAGAATGTGAACCTAGAACTTTCAGATGTACAGCTAGGTTTTGAAAATGCAGAGGAACCAGGGAGCAAACTGCCAACATTTGTTCGATTATAGAGAAAGCAACAGAATTCCAGAAAAACGTCTGCTTCTGCTTCATTGACTGCGCTAAAGCCTTTGAATGTGTGGATGGTAACAAACTGTGGAAAATTCTTAAAGAAACACCAGTACCAGACCACCTTACCTGCCTCCTGAGAAACCTGTATGCAGGTCAAGAAGCAAGTTAGAATCGGACATTGAACAACTGACTGGGAAAGAGTTATAATAAAGCTGTATCTTGTCACCCTGCTTATTTAACTTCTACGCAGAGTACATCATGAGAAACACTGGGTTGGATGAAGCACAAGCTGGAATCAAGACTGCTGGGAGAAATATCAATAACCTCAGATATGAAGATGATATCACTCTAAGGGCAGAAAGTGAAGAGAAACTAACGAGCCTTTTGATAAGGGTTAAAGAAGAGCATGACAAAGTTGGCTTGAAACTCAGCATTCAGAAAACTAAGATCATGGCATCTGGTCCCATCACTTCATGGGAAATAGATGGGGAAACAGTGGAAACAGTGTCAGACCTTTATTTTTGGGGGCTCCAAAATCACTGTGGATGGTGACTGCAGCCATGGAATTAAAAGATGCTTGCTCCTTGGAAGAAATGCCATGACAAACCTCAACAACATACTGAAAAGCAGAGACATCACTTTGCCGACAAAGGTCCGTCGAGTCGAGGCTATGGTTTTTTCAGTGGTCATGTATGGATGTGAGAGTTGGACCATAAAGACTGAGTGTCAAAGAATTGAGAATTGTGGTGCTGGGGAAGGCTCTTAAGCGTCCTGGGACTGCAAGAAGATCAACCAATCCTAAAGGAAATCAACCCTGAATATTCACTGGAAGCACTGATGCTGAAGCTGAAGCGCCAATACTTTGGCCACCTGATGCGGAAAGCCAACTCACTGGAAAAGACCCTGATGCTAGGAAAGACTGAAGCCAAAAGGAGAAGGAGGTGGTAGAGGATGAGATGGCTAGGTAGTGTCACCGACTCAATGAACATAAATTTGAGCAAACCCCAGGAGGTAATGGAGGACAGAGGAGCCTGCCATGCTGCAGTTCTTGGTGTTGCAAAGAGTTGGACACAACTGAGCGACTGAACAACAACTACACCAGGCTCCTAGGATTAAAGAATAAAAATACAGTGGCACAGCAGGCTCAAAATTCAGACTGGCTTCTGTGAGCTGCACGGCACACAGCACGGTGTTTGGCAGCCCTGGCAAAGGTATATTTAAGCATGCATGGAGGCTAGAGAGGGCAAAACTTAAAAAGGAGTGATCATGGATAATTACTGAGAAAGAAAGATAAAGAGGGATGATCATGGACACATCTGGAGAAGGTTGCTCTTGAAGAAAAGGAAGGACAATTCCTTCTTTTCAGAGAAGAGTAAATAGAGAAATGATATCAGGATAGAAAAGATTATACCTCAGATGCTTGAGATTTTTCTCAGGAAAGGAAAAGATCAAGTTATTTGCTATAAACACTTTCATGAAGTAAGACAAAAAAAAACCCCTCACAATCGACATTATAGATCTGGAGGATAACAGAACACTAACTGGTATGAAAACAATCCAAAATCCTCACACAACTGTCTCTTGTATCCTTCAGGGATCAAGATAGTGATTAGGCCTGTTCAGAACTGGGCACTAGAAAGATAAATTGACATAAAGTTAAGTATTCTAAGGTATCAATGATGGGCTGGTAAAAACTGATGACCATGGGATCCTGGTGACTAGGGGAGGCAAATGAAAAGAGCAGTAGGCTAAAGAATTGAATGAATAGACACAAAGACGGGAGGGTTCCTAAAGACAGGAAGAGGGGAAGAAAGAGAGAGAGAAATCGGGTTCCATAAGTGTGGAAGAGTGCTTGTTTGTGGTCAGACAGGTCTTGACACAATGCCTCAGGCAATGAGCTACTGCCTAGGGCTGAGCACTACCCCGTCAGCTAAAAGCACAGAATTGAGAGACAAGTGCCTGTAAAAACACGCAGTCCTCGGGTGCAGAAAACAAACAGGCTTACCTGGTGGCGCTAGTGGTAAAGAACCCACCTGCCAACGCAGGAGACAGAAGAGATGTGGCTCTGATCCCTAGGTCGGGAAGGTCCTGTGGAGGAGGAAATGGCAACCTGCTCCAATATTCGTGCCTGGAGAAGTCCCATGGACAGAGGAGTCTGGCTGTCCTGTGGAGACTGCAAGGAGATGGACGTGACTGAAGCGACTTAGCATAGCACAGCAACAAACAAGTGAATGAATCTGCCCGTACAGGAATCAAACACTTAAAATATCTCCTCTCCTTTTAAAATGAACAATTCTATCTCCAAATTTAAGAAATTCATCAAGAGGCTAAAAGTCTACAATAAAGGTTAAGGCAGATGTGTGTCAGGAGGTAGAACAAAAAGTTAAATCTGTCAGGCCAATTGTAACCCACCTGTTAAAAGACTTTTAGCATAAATTTCCAATAAGGCAACAACAGTTTGTGCTTTAGAAACTCTGGAGAGCACCTAGCATGGCTTCAAAAAATGGATATCACTCAATTTAATTTTAAAAGCTCCACCCATTGCAATCTCAGTGGACACACTACCATTTATACTCATAGCTTCATTTTTCACCATTCTGCTGCTCTTGACACATTATCCAATTACAGGAAAAAATTGGGAAAAATCAGACATGGCAACCTCCACTACCACATCCCTCCTTCAGTTTGCACTTTTTACACCATTAATTCTGACTACTCTTGCCCTAGTAATAAATGAAGAAGAAATGACACTGGCACAATCTAAATTTTGCAGAAAATATCAAGTACAAGAAAGATTGCCAAGTAGTACTAATAACAATTGAGAACCCAAGAAATTTGAGAAGTTTCAAGTTTAAAAAGCGTTTTCTCCATTTCAGTCCTTTCCAAATAAAACAAAGGGCTTGGACAACACAAGAGTGTGAAGCTTCAATGGACGATTTAGCCTAACAGTGAATAAAAGAATCACTAAAATCGCTTATCCTTTCTTGGGCTATTACATTTCTTACCCTCACAAAGCCTTCTTTTAAAACCAGGACCACTTCTCAATTCTTTCCCTGGATCTAGTATACATATGTCCCTCCGTCCGCCCCCCCACCTCCAAAAAAAGTTTAGAGACCGAAGACTCGCTGTAGTCAGAAAAGGATTAATTTAGATGAAGAATCACTTGCCGTCACTGGCACCATTCCTCAAAACCATCAAAGTCTCCTGGGGGCTGGATCCCCCCGACAAGATGAACAAAATCCACTGGCGTCTGGATAGCAAGCTTTTCTTTGTAAGTCTATAAGCCTGGGAAAGCTTTCCAGACAGTTAAAAAGACTTCTCAAGGAAGCAAAAGGTCGAGACCAGGAAGATGGGGAGGTGACTTGCCCCAAGAGGAGACACCGAAGCTTGCAGCTTCACCCACCTGCCAGACGCTCGCCCCGCGGACAGAAGCACGGACGCAGCCCGGGCGCTTCCTCTCCTGCCGGACACAGCCCCTGCCGCCGCCGGAGCTCCGGACCCGACAGCACAGGGCGGTAGCGAAGTAGGCAAAGCGGCGACCGCACTCGAGCAGACGGGGGTGTACGTAGGGGGCGCCGGGGGGCTCGGGAAGGCAGCTCTGTGCTTGACCTTCCTCACCGGTGGCCAACGGCGCTCCCTGGGAACAGCATCCCGCCTCGGCCCGCTGCAGCGGCCGGGCTTCCTGCGGCCACAACCCGCCCCCGCGCTACTCGGCCGCCGCCATCTTGTCGGAGGCGGGAAAGACCGCACTGCGCAGGCGCGCGCCGACGCTGCCGGCTCCCCGCCATAACGCGCAGGCGCGGGGGGCGCTTCCCACCCCACCCCCCACCCCCACCCGCCGAGGCCGTCTTCCGCAAAGCCGTCTGCTCCCTCGCACGGGTGCTGCCAGGCTTAGTGGCCAGCCACAAACTCACCGCAGCCGAGTTAATAGACCCTTCTGCACACCTCACAGTCAGTCATTGTGTAAAACCCTATCTGTGTGCCAGGTCCCGGGACAGGCGCTGGTGAACGATTAGTAAAACGCGGCTTCAGCGCTAACTGCTACTGCTGCTAAGTCGCTTCAGTTGTGTCTGACTCTGTGCCACCCCATAGATGGCAGGACACCAGGCTCCCCGGTCCCTGGGATTCTCCACGAAAGAACACTGGAGTGGGTTGCCATTTCCTTCTCCAATGCATGAAACTGAAAGTGAAGTCGCTCAGCCCTGTCCGACTCTTAGCAACCCAATGGAATGCAGCCCACCAGGTTCCTCCGTCCTCCACAATTCTTGTTTCTTACCTGCACACCACCTTCGCTCTCTTGCCCCTTTGATTTTAATAACTTAAAACATACCTCTTCCAGGAAGTCCTTACTCTCACACAATTTGGTTAGTTCTTTTCTAATACCTCGCCTTACCTCTTTAAGCTTTATTTCATTCATTGTAAATTCAACAAGGAATATTTGAGTTTCATTTATATTCTAGATATGGTTCTAGGTTATAGCAATAAGGAAATTAAACTCATGGGACTTCTATTTTAGGGGAGAGTATAAAACAAACAAACAAAAAAAACAAACTTCAAAAAATCAACAAAATAACGTTTGATAGTGCTGAGGGATGGGAAGAGGAAAAAACCACCAAAAGTTAATGTTGGATGAGGGGTGGTAATTAGAGATCTCTCTCCAGAGATGACACTTGATCTGAGGCCTGACTGACCACTGGGGCCAGAAGATATGAGAATCATCCAGGCAGAGCGTTCTAGACAGAAGAACAGCAAATGCAGCAAACCTCTCATTCTTGAGGTGGGAGTGATACCAGCACATAAAGGACAGGAAGACTAGGTGATGTGGACACCTGGGGAGGATATGTAGGGGGGCGGGGTGGAGGACCGGGGCAGTTTAGGTGGGACATTGAGGCCATGGTAAGAACTGGATTTTTACTTCATGGCAGCCCCTCCATCTTGCTGACACTGCCAGAACTCCTCCTCAAACACTTCTAGCTCCTGACTGCCTCGCTGGACATGCTGATTCCACTGTCTTGAAGACACTTGCTCTTGTTCTTTACACATCTAGCTTCTCATCTTTCAGGTTTCAGTTTAAATGTCACCTCAGAAAGGCCATCCTTCCTAAACTAAGTATCCCACCTGCCCTTTCATTAGTCTCCATCATTGCACCTGATCATTTCTTTATGGGCACCGAACATATTTTTCAATTATATATTCATTGCTTCTTCACCATTCAGTTCACTAAACTGAACTCCACCAGGGAGGGAAGATGTTTCACTTACTAGTGAATACTCCATGCCTAGCACCATGCCTGGTATGAATGATCACTCAATATGTGTTTGCTGTTTTTAGGAATGTCGAGTTTGTCAGCACTTAAGTAGCCAGTGGTATACTACATTGTTTTACACTGGTTTTTAAAAATAAATGCAAGTCATTTCCTGTTTATATACCCTCTGCTAGATTATAAATAAGAACCTTTGCAGAGTGAGAGAGAGAGGAAGAGAATGAGATGAAGAGTAGGTGAGGGGTAGTGGGCAAAGATTATATTTTGCATATATTTGCAGGGCTGGGAGGTGGAAGGCTTCGATTTAGTGAAGCACCTGTTACATGTGTCCTGCATTTGGCTTAATGGTCACTACAGCCTTGCTAGGTAGTTATCCTTAGTTTTATACATAGCAAACTTGAGAGAGATTAAGTAACTTGCCTAAGGTCCTACATTAAGAGACAGTGCCAACCATAAAGTTCATGCCCTTCCCTTCAAGAGAAACTGGATTTTGAGATGGGTTTGTTTGGTGATTTGATTCTGTGTCATTAGCAGGCTTTTATTAGCCATTTCAGCCACTGCCATTTAAGAACCCCAATCATACTGCTGTTCTTGTATAGGATCTCAACAAAGGGCCTGATGTGAAATTGCTGTGATTTTTTTTTTTCTTTTGGACTCTGGCAGGGTTCATTTGACCATTCCCTCTTCATGTCTTTTTAAAACTTGTATTTCTTTTTATTAATAATGTGTACACATTTGATCAAAGGAAAAGAGGAGATACAGAAAAATGGGTGCATTTCCTAAATGCTAGCTGCATCCCCTTGGTTAGGCTTGTTATTTTATGACTCTTTCATCTAGGTCCCAAGTAATACTTTAGACATCAAAGACAGTTCTCTGGCAAAGAGTGACAGCCTCATCACAACAATCACTTCTCCCATTTGCTCATCAAAATTATACACCATCATTTCCCTCCAAACAGGATAGCTGGGGGAAACTACGAGAAAGAATAGGGCCGCTATCCTGTATCCAGTGCCATTCAGGCTTTATATGAAGGCATTCAGTTTCTTTAATATCATTAACTCATGATAGCATACACCTGTCAATCAAACCCAGTTAGTCCATAAGCAAACCAAATAGTAGGTGGGAATACATACTTCAAAAGATTCTTCGATCTTCTACCCCCACTGTAGTAGCACTCCTTCTTGGAATAAATTCTGGAATCAAGGCAATGTCTTTGGTTTCTGTGGGATGCTCTCCTCATGGTTACCATCTGTTGTTGGTTGAATATTCTCCCACTCCTCAAAAGAAATGTTGAATTCCTAACCTCAAGTACTCAACAATATGAACTTATTTGGGAATAGGATCATTGCTGATGTAATTAAGTTCAAATGAGGCCATACTGGAGTAGGTGGACCCCTAATCCAATAACTAGTGTCCTTATAAGAAGTCAGCCAAACGGAGGAACAGACACACGGGGAGAAGGCTGTTTGATGGCAAAGGCAAAGATTGGTGTCGTGCACCTGCAAGCCAAGGAACACCAAAGACTGCTGGCCAGCCACCAAAACTGAGGAAGAGGCAAGTGAGGATTTCTCTACAGATTTGAGGAGAAACACAGTCGTGTCAACAACTTGATATCAGATGTAGAGGCTTCAAAACTGTGAGACAATAAATACCCATTGTTTTAAGCTACCCACTTCATGGCAATTTGTTACAGCGGCCTTAAAATCTAATACACCCCACTCTCTGCTCGTGTGTGTGTGTGTGTGTGTGTGTGTGTGTGAGGACGTGAAGTAAAGGAAAGAGACTGTCAGGGCTTGAATCAGAGGAAAGAGATGGGGATGGGCTTCCCACTCCAGTATTCTTTCTGGCAAAACCCCATGGGCAAAGGAGCGTGATGGGCAATAGCCCATGGGGTACCAAAGAGTCTGAGATGTCTGTTAAATGATGACTTAGCAGGCACACATGCATCCAAATTATCATTTAAGCCTGTGGCTCTGAAATGCAGCTAGTGATGCATTACTGGAGTGGGTTGCCATGCCCTCCTCCAAGGGATCTTCCAACCCAGGGATCAAACCCAGGTCTCTTGCATTACAGGTGGATTCTTTACCATTTGAGCCACCAAGGAAGCACTCAGTTCAGTTCAATTCAGTTGCTCAGTCATGTCCGAATCTTTGCTACCCCATGGACTGCAGCATGCTTGTCCATCAACAAGTCCTGGAGTTTTCTCAAACTCATGTCCACTGAGTCAGTGATGCCATCCAACCATCTCATCCTCTGTTATCCCCTCCTCTTCCTGCCTTCTACCTTTGCCAGCACCAGGGTCTTTTCATATTAGTCAGCTCTTCAGATCAGGTGGCCAAAGTATTGGAGTTTGAGCTTCAAAATCAGCTCTTCCAATGAATATTCAGGACTGATTTCCTTTAGGATGGACTGGTTGGATCTCCTTGCAGTCCAAGTGACTCTCAAGAGTCTTCTCCAACATCACAGTTCCAAGGCATCAATTCTTTGGTGCTAAACTTTCTTTATAGTCCAACTCTCACATCCATACATGACTACTGGGAAAACCATAGCCTTGACTAGACAGACCTTTGCTGGCAAAGTAATGTCTCTGTTTTTTAATATGCTGTCTAGCTTGGTCATAATTTTCATCCAAGGAGTAAGCATCTTTTAATTTCTTGGCTGTAGTCACCATCTGCAGTGATTTTGGAGCCCAGAAAGATAAAGTCTACCACTGATTCCACTGTTTCCCCATCTATTTGCCATGAAATCATGGGACCGGATGCCATGAACTTTGTTTTCTGAGTGTTGAGCATTAAGCCACCTTTTTCACTCTCCTCTTTCACTTTCATCAAGAGGCTCTTTAGTTCTTCTTCACTTTCTGCCACAAGGAGGGTGTCATCTGCATATCTGATGTTATTGATATTTCTCCCAGGAATCTGGATTCCAGCTTATGCTTCATCCAGCCCAGGGTTTCTCATGATGTACTCTGCATATAAGTTAAATAAGGAGGGTGACAAGATACAGCCTTGACGTACTCCTATTCCTATTTGGAACCAGTCTGTTGTTCCATGTCCAGTTCTAACTGTTGCTTCCTGACCTGCATACAGGTTTCTCAACAGGCAAGTCAAGTGGTCTGGCATTCCCGTCTCTTTCAGAATTTTCCAGTTTGCTGTGATCCACACTGTCAGAGGCTTTGGCATAGTCAGTAGAGCAGAAATAGATGTTTTTCTGGAACCCTCTTGCTTTTTTTTTTTTTTCCCCGCTGGGCTTTGCTTTATTGCACTTCACAGATACTGTGTTTTTTCACAAATAGAAGGTCTGTGGCAAACCTACATGGCCAGATGATGGTTAGCACTCTTTAGCAATAGAGCATTTTTCAATTAAGGTGCGTGCATTTTTTTTTTTTTTTTTTTTTTTTTTGCTTTTGTGATGATCCAGCAGATATTGGCAATTTGATCTCTGGTTCCTCTGCCGTTTCTAAAACCAGCTTGAACATCTGGAAGTTCATGGTTCACGTATTGTTGAAGCCTGGCTTGGAGAATTTTGAGCATTACTTTACTAGTGTGTGAGATGAGTGCAATTGTGCAGTACTTTGAGCATTCTTTGGCATTGCCTTTCTTAAGGATTGGAATGAAAACTGACCTTCTTCAGTCCTGTGGCCACTCAATTTGCTGGCCTACTGAGTGCAACACTTTGACAGCATCATCTTTTAGGATTTGAAGTAGCTCAGCTGGAATTCCATCACCTCCACTAGCTCTGTTCATAGTGATGCTTCCTAAGGCCCACTTGACTTCACATTCCAGGATGTCTGGCTCTAGGTGAGTGAGCACACCAAGGTGGTTATCTGTGTTGTGAAGATCTTTTTTTGTACAATTCTTCTGTGTATTCTCGCCACCTCTTCTTAACATCTTCTGCTTCTGTTAGGTCCATACCATTTCTGTCCTTTATTGAGCCCATCTTTGCAAGAAATATTCCCTTGGTATCTCTGATTTTCTTGAAGTCATCTCTAGTCTTTCCCATTCTATTGTTTCCCTCTGTTTCTGTGCACTGATCATTGAGGAAGACTGCCTTATCTCTCTTTGCTATTCTTTGGAACTCTGCATTCAAATTGGTGTATCTTTCCTTTTCTTGTTTCCTTGTGGCTTCTCTTCTTTTCTCAGCTATTTGTAAGGCCTCCTCAGACAGCTATTTTGCCTTTTTGCATTTCTTTTTCTTGGGGATGGTCTTGATCCCTGTCTTCTGTACAATGTCATGAACCTCCATCCATAGTTCATGAGGCACTCTGTCTGTCAGATCTAGTTCCTTAAATCTATTTCTCACTTCCACTGTATAGTCACAAGGGATTTGACTTAGATCAACAAAAATTTACAACAAAAGTCACTGTTGTAAAACTGATATCACCCAACACATTAATAGAGCTACATAGAAGAAAAATATTATCATGCCGAAGGTGATGAAAAGACGCCTTAAAAACTCAATGCCCATTCTTATTGAAAATACTGGATATAAAAGCACACTTTTTAAACACAATATATTTCAGACCCACAATAAGCCAGCACCACCCGATGAGGAAATACTAGATATACTATATTACTAGAGTCAGGGAAATCCCCATTTTTACCACTGTTACTCATTTTTATCAGTCAACACAGAGAATGAAATTAGAACGGAATACTACTGGTAGGGGTACAATTAAAGAACTAGAATATCCAAAAGAACCAACTAAATATTACTACAACAAGATAATCTAGTAGTTTAGTCAAGTGCAAAACATAAAGAAATCTTTCCTTTATATGTACAAAGAGAAACCAGATAAACGATAAAATGAAAGAAAAGATCTTATCTATAATTTACAAAAAAACAGGCATAAACTGAATAAAGAGTTCAAAACATGTATGAGAAAAACTATGGAACACTTCTGAGAGACACAAAGGTAGATTTCAACAAATGGAAAGACATATCTTGCTTCTGTACTAAAGATTCAGTAGCATAATGATGTCCTTTCTCCCTAAGTTAATTTTACATGGTCCCCAAATAAATACTATATAAATTTTTTTTTTATTTTGTTTGCTACAGCTAGACAACTGGAAAGAAAAAACAAGCAAAAACAAGGGAAAATATGAAGGGAAGAGCAAGAGTATTCCTATGACATATTAAATAATTGCTGCAAAGCCATTATAAGTAAAAGAGTACGAAGTCAAATGTACTGTATCAGTAAGCTAATTTCTTAGCTCTTGTCATTATACTGTGGATATATAAGATGTTAACATTAGGAGAAACTAACTGAAGGGTACATAGGAACTCTCTTATTTTTCTCTTTTATAAGTACAAAGTCATTTAAAAATAAAAAGACTTTAAAAAGCTATGATACTGGCAGATCAACCAAGGGAACACATTTTTTTAAATTCCAGAAGTATATGAAAAGTTAGTCATAGTAAAGGTAGCATCTCAAAGACATGTAAGAAGATGAACTTGAAATAAGCGGCAAGCATATGACCCAGCAATCCCACTTCTGGGCATACACACCGAGGAAACCAGATCTGAAAGAGACACGTGCACCCCAATATTCATCGCAGCACTGTTTATAATAGCCAGGACATGGAAGCAACCTAGATGCCCATCAGCAGACGAACGGATAAGGAAGCTGTGGTCCATATACACCATGGAATATTACTCAGCCATTAAAAAGAATTCATTTGAATCAGTTCTAATGAGATGGATGAAATTGGAGCCCATTATACAGAATGAAGTAAGACAGAGAGATAAAGAACATTACAGCATACTAACACATATATATGGAATTTAGAAAGATGGTAATGATAACCCTATACGCAAAACAGAAAAAGAGACACAGATGTACAGAACAGACTTTTGGACTCTGTGGGAGAAGGCGAGGGTGGGATGTTTCGAGAGAACAGCATCGACACATGTATATTATCTATGGTGAAAGAGATCACCAGCCCAGGTTGCATGCATGAGACAAGTGCTCGGGGCTGGTGCACTGGGAAGACCCAGAGGGATCGGGTGGAGAGGGAGGTGGGAGGGGGGATCGAGATGGGGAACACATGTGTATCCATGGCTGATTCATGTCAATGTATGACAAAACCCACTACAATACTGTAAAGTAATTAGCCTCCAACTAATAAAAATAAATGAAAAA
Source organism: Muntiacus reevesi (assembly GCF_963930625.1). Taxonomy (NCBI): domain Eukaryota; kingdom Metazoa; phylum Chordata; class Mammalia; order Artiodactyla; family Cervidae; genus Muntiacus; species Muntiacus reevesi. The sequence continues at coordinate 602,718 of NW_027077807.1, read as the reverse complement.
TAAATAAATAAATAAGTGGCAAGGGCAGCAGGGCAGCCATGAGGAAGCATAAGACGGCACCTATCTCTCAAACTGCACATTAGGGTAAGTTATAGAAGAAACAGGGGTTCAAGTGCTAACAACATCACATGGCATTTAAATTACAGAAGAGAGTTGTGTTTGTAATTAAAAATACTTAAATGGAACATACCCTCTTCCAAGGAGGCTATTATAGAGCAACGAACATTTTAATTTCAACTTATTTGTGAAAGGGTAAGGCACATGGAAGGCTTGTTGGACCTCTGAAATGATTATGTCTATTACTACAATAGGGTTAATAAATCAAGTTCTTAGGTTATATCAAACAAATGAGACAGGTTTTTACTGGGAAAAAAGCATAACTACTTTTAATTAAACAGGATACATCCATGAAGTGGAATATTACACTGGCATTAAAAATGAGGTTGATGTACAAACAAACAAAAAGAAGAGAGAAAACAAGAGAGTATAGATCACTACGTCTCATACTGTTCATCCTGTTTTAGTAAAAAATAAAAGGGTTGTAAAAAGATAAAAATGTCATTGAGAAAAAGTACACTGACTGCCTCTGGAAAGGTCTCAGCTCTGCTGAGAAGATGCCTTCCTTTTCATTGTATACGTTTTTGTAAAGTTTGAAGATCAGAGCAAAAGGTTAGTTTCTTTAAAAGATTGAATATTAGAGACAGACAAGATCCCAAATATATAAAGTGAACACAGTTTAAAGGTGGGGGGAATTGACTCAAGAAAGAAATAGATAATCTTAATAGTTCTACAACTACTGAAAGCTAGAGGAGTTTAAATGTTTCCCCTTTCCTCTGTCCAACACACACAAAAATACCAGATTCAAATGGCTTTATAAACACCTTCTACCAAACATTTGAGAAATGCATCATTCCAACCTTAACAAAATTAAATTATGTCATAGAAGATAATTAGATACAATTGTATTATGTAATTCATGTGGCATTAAGTGAAAATGCAGAATTATCAAATTATTAATACACAAATATTTATAACTAGATAACATATATTATAAATATTTTGTTAAATTATATAAGTTATGATAGTTGTATAATTTATATAATCTAATAATTATATAAATTTATTAAATGACAGTGATCATAATAATTATGAATTAAAGTTAAATACATACTGTATTTGTAATATGATACTATCTAGCCAACTAGCCTTGTCTTTTTTTAAATGAACTATGTATGTGCACAGAGAAGACTGAAAGATCACTAAAATGTCAAGGGTCTTCCCTGGGTGTAGAAATGATAAAAATCGTGATTTTTCTAAATTTTATAACACTTCTACCAACTAACACACATTATTTCTGTATTTTTTCCTCCAAAAGTTAAGTACCTCTAGTTTGGACACAATTTGAAATCATCACATTTGAAGGAGAAGAAAAGTAAGGGAGCCAAAGGCAGATTCAGGTACATATATAAATTGTGGGGGAGCCTTTCTTAATACAAATTAATTCAAAATTGCTAGTGCTACTGCAAAAGGGCACAGGAACTCCAATTAAAGATTACTATTCACATACATAGAAAACTGAGGCTCGAAGAAATTTCAAGGTTAATTCAGGTCCACCCACAGTGAAGTGGCAAGCCAGTGTTGGTCAAATCCTCATGAGCAGATCATGCTAGACCACCTACCTAGATATACGTACAGTAGGTGCTCTGTATCCTTGCGTTCTCCATTCAACCACTGTGGATTCAACCAGCCACGGGTCAAAAATATACAGAAAAGATCTGGGGAAAGTTCCAAAAGACAAAACTTGCATTTGCCAAGCAGCCTGGCAACTACTTACATAGCACTTACAAGGTTATTATAACAAACCTAGAGACGACTTAAAGTATAATGGGAGGGATATATGTAGACTATATGTAAATACTATACTGTTTTATATTAATAAAAGGGACTTGAGCATCTCTGGGTTTTGATATCCTCCAAGGTCTCAGAACCAACCACTCACAGTTACTAAACGATGACTGTGTTATCTCCCAGAGCAGCTTGTTTCTCCTTCAGAGTCTCATGATTCTTAAAAAGTTACGTGTTCAGTTTGCATTCCCACCAACAGTGTAAGAGGGTTCCCTTTCCTCCACACTCTCTCCAGCACTTATTGCCTGCAGACTCTTGGATAGTACCCATTCTGACTAGCGTGACATGGTACCTCATTGTGGTTTTGATTTGCATTTCTCTGATAATGAGTGATGTTGAGCATCTTTTCATGTGTCTGTTAGCCATCTGTATGTCTTCTTTGGAGAAATGTCTGTTTAGTTCTTTGGCCCATTTATTGATTGGGTCTTTTATTGTTCTGGAACTGAGCTGCAGGAGTTGCTTGTATGTTTTTGAGATTAATTCTTTGCGAGTTGCTTTGTTTGCTATTATTTTCTCTCATTCTGAAGGCTGTCTTTTCACTGTTGGTGGGAATGCAAACTAGTACAGCCACCGTGGAGAACAGTGTGGAGATTCCTTAAAAAACTGGAAATAGAACTGCCATACGACCGAGCAATCCCACTGCTAGGCATACACACCAAGGAAACCAGAATTGAAGGAGACATATGTACTCCAATGTTCATCGCAGCACTGTTTACAATAGCCAGGACATGGAAGCAACCTAGATGTCCATCGGCAGACGAACGGATAAGAAAGCTGTGGTACACATATACAGTGGAATGTTACTCAGCCATTAAAAAGAATGCATTTGAATCAGTTCTAATGAGGTGGATGAAACTGGAGCCTATTTATACAGAGTGAAGATAGAAAAACACCAATACAGTGTACTAACGCATATACATGGAATTTAGAAAGACGGTAACGATGACCCTATCTATATGCGAGACAGCCAAAGAGACACATGTGTGAAGAACAGACTTTTGGACTCTGGGGGAGAAGGCGAGGGTGGGATGATTTGAGAGAATAGCATTGAAACATGTATATTATCATATGTGAAACAGATCACCCGGACAGGCTTGATGCATGAGGCACGGTGCTCAGGGCTGGTGCACTGGGATGACCCAGAGGGATGGGATGGGGAGGGAGGTGGGAGGGGGGTTCAGGATGGGGGACACATGTACACCCATGACTGATTCATGTCAATGTGCTGCAAAACACACTACAACACTGTAAAGTAATTAGCTTCCAATTGAAATAAATTAATTAATTACCAAAAGAAGTTACGTGTTCAGTTATTATCATCCTAGCACCTAGCGCTGCTCAATAAGCATTTATTGAGTGAATCCATTTCTTAAATAATCAGAATAAGTGAAAACAAAAAATCTCAAACAGCTTAGACAGTATCAATAAATTCTCTTGACCCACAACTTTTTATCAATGAGTAACCACAGCTTTCTCTGGAAGATATCTAGAACAAAATCTCTTTAAATGCAAGAGGCATTTCCACATTTTTATGTTCAGTTAGTTAAATAACTAAAAATAAGATAAACAGTTTCGGGTTGTCTTATGGAGTATGGCTAATCTATCAGGCGTCACTATCAAGGTAATCCTTGAAGGTAGGCATATAAGTAAAGGTAAAAGAAATTTAAAAACTGGAATGACTCAAAAATTAACTCTGTCAGAGTTAATTCTGCTTCACTGCTCTTATATGATATTAAAGACGTCAAACATGTATGCCCTGGTGTTGCGGTAGTGAATACGCTATATTACATGGTAAGAAGGACTTGGCAGATGTAACTAAAGTTATTAATTAGCAGACTTTAAAAAAAAGGAGACAAGATTCACTGTCACTCGTTTGGCACTTTCTCTGCATGCCATATGGTAGCCTGCAACCCTAAAGAAGGAACACACTCTAAAGAATGAGCTTACATGGGGAAGATGAGCCCCAGAGCACTGTGACCCTTGCCCTAAAGCTCAGAACAATGGCAAAGTTTGTTTTGGCTCTGTTTGGCTGACATTTATCCAATGCTGGCATTGAAAATATCTGCTTTAGTTAAGACCAGTATGGATGCAATAAAGAACCATGTAGTGACATGAGAAAAAAGATCTTCATAACCCACATAATCACGATGGTGTGATCACTCACCTAGAGCCAGACATCCTGGAGTCCGAAGTCAAACGGGCCTGAGGAAGTCTCACTATGAACAAAGCTAGTGGAGGTGATGGAATTCCAGTTGAGCTGTTCCAAATCCTAAGAGATGATGCTTGCTGTCAAAGTGCAGCACTCAGTATGCCAGCAAATTTGGAAAACTCAGCAGTGGCCACAGGACTGGAAAAGGTCAGTTTTCATTCCAACCCCAAAGAAAGGCAATGCCAAAGAATGCTCAAACGACCACACAATTGCACTCATCTCACACGCTAGTAAAGTAATGCTCAAAATTCTCCAAGCCAGGCTTCAGCAATACGTGAACCGTGAACTTCCAGATGTTCAAGCTGGTTTTAGAAAAGGCAGAGGAACCAGAGATCAAATTGCCAACATCTGCTGGATCACCGAAAAAGCAAGAGAGTCCCAGAAAAACATCTATTTCTGCTTTGTTGACTTGCCAAAGCCTTTGACTGTGTGGATCACAACAAACAGGAAAATTCTGAAAGAGACGGGAATACCAGACCACCTGACCTGCCTGTTGAGAAACCTGTATGCAGGTCAGGAAGCAACAGTTAGAACTGGACATGGAAAAAAACAAAAAACAACAAACAAACAAAAAATGAACTGGACATGGAACAACAGACTGGTTCCAAATAGGAAAAGGAGTATGTCAAAGCTGTACATTGTCACCCTGCTTATTTAACTTATGTGCAGAGTACATCATGAGAAATGCTGGGCTGGAGGAAGCACAAGCTGGAATCAAGACTGCCGGGAGAAATATCAATAACCTCAGATATGCAGATGATACCACCCTTATGACAGAAAGTGAAGAAGAACTAAAGAGTCTCTTGATGAAAGTGAAATAGAGGAGAGTGAAAAAGCTGGCTTAAAGCTCAACATTCAGAAAATGAAGATCATGGCATCCGGTCCCATCACATCATGACAAACAGATGAGGAAACAGTGGCTGACTTTATTTTTCTGGGCTCCAAAGTCACTGCAGATGGTGATGGCAGCCATGAAATTGAAAGACGCTCACTCCTTGGGAGGAAAGTTATGACCAACCTATACAGCATATTAAAAAGCAGAGACATTACTTTGTCAACAAAGGTCCGTCTAGTCAAGGCTATGGTTTTTCCAGTGGTCATGTACGGATGTGAGAGTTGGACTATAAAGCAAGCTGGGCACCGAAGAATTGATGCTTTTGAACTGTGGTACTGGAGGAGACTCGAGGGTCCCTTGGACTGCAAGGAGATCCAACCAGTCCATCCAAAAGGAGATCAGTCCTGGGTGTTCATTGGAAGGACTGATGCTGAAGCTGAAACTCCAATACTTTGGCCACCTGATGTGAAGAGCTGACTCATTTGAAAAGACCCTGATGTTGGGAAAGACTGAGGGCAGGAGGAGAAGGGGACGATGGAGGATGAGATGGTTGGATGGCATCACCAACTCGATGGACATGGGTTTGGATGGACTCTGGGATTTGGGGATGGACAGGAAGGCCTGGTGTGCTGCAGTTCATGGGGTCGCACAGAGTCAGACACGACCGAGTGACTGAACTGAGCTGAACTGAGAGACCTGAGAAAGTTACCTTGTAACTTGTAAGGAATAACTCTTACAACCACAGTCAAACTCCTACGATTCAAGTAGGCCAATTCCAGAGCACTATGGTCCTGGACATTTTGACATGGACTTTCCTTGAGAATGGAGGTCACTTCCGTCTTGTTTTTATGTGGCTTTTGGATTAAAATCTTTGCTTGCTCAGCAATACACATCAGTGCCTAGTACTGTGCTGGTTGTATAGTACACTCTCAATAAAGGAGGGGGAGGGTGGCCCTGAGTGGGCCCAATGTAATTACATGAACCCGTAAATGCGGGGCTTCCCTGGTGGCTCAGTAGTCAAGAACTCGCCTGCCAATGTAGGAGATGCAGGTTTGATCCCTGTGTGGGGAAGATGCCCTGGAGAAGGAAATGGCAAGCCACTTCAGTAGCCTTGCCTGGGAAATCCCACAGACAGAGGAGCCTGATGGGCTACAGTCTATGGGGTTGCAAAGTCAAACACAACTTATCGACTAAACAACAATTCTCAGGCTTCGAAATTAAATTAGAATAAATTTCAAATCCCTTACCTTTGCTTACAAGACTGTATAACCTACCTCCTGCTTCCATTCCCACCCTCTTCCCCCACCTCCCCCGTTCTTTCCTCTCTCTAATGCCTTTGCACTGTCTGTCTTTCAGTTCGAGAACTCTGCTCCCAAATCTTCAAATGACTGCTCCACTGTTATCGTTCAGCTTTGGCATAAATGTCACATCTTCAAAGAGATCTTCCGTCGCCATCAAATCAACACTGGTACTGTCCTTAAACCTTCTATCATATACACTGTTTTCTCCTCAAAACATTTAACATCTAAAAGGCTCTAGGCATCTATCTGTTTATTTAATTTTGTCTCCCTCATTATCATTCCCAAACTAGAACATAAATTTCATGAGGATAGGGACCTGGATTCTCATGCACTGCTGTTGCCTTCACACCTACAACAGTGTTTGGGGCACAGCAGACATCCAATAACACTGCTGAATGTATGAATGTAGATGATACAAAGAGGAGTAAGATATCAACTTACAAATGTGCACAAGAAAAGTTTTAATACGAGGTAACATCTGTACCAAAGGATGAGAGATTTGATAATTTCTGGCTAGGCAATCAAGAATGAGTTCAGAGAGAAAGTAGCAAGAGAAGTAGCCTTTAAAGATATTTAGGAATTTTAGGGCAGTTTTACATTTTGTCTGGTAGGCTAAAAACTTTAGACATCTTCTTATAGGCAATGAAAAATACAGACATTTCAAATAAGGAAGGATACATGATTATGGCAAGATTTACAAAAGTTAATAGAACCAGTTGATATTTCTTACTTTAGAGAAGAAATAACCAAGCATTATATGCATATACTACTAATTTATAGTTAAACCTAATGACCAAAGACTTTTTCAACTGAAAAACATAACAACAGGAAAAAGAAACACAAAATTTTACATTCTATAATAAACTTAATTGTTTTAATTAGTCTTATTTTGACAATTTTGACAGCATACTTACTAATTTATGTTTTTAATAAGACAAAGAACTAAAAAATCACCTCTGACAATCATTTTACCAAATTAACAAATATTCAACTATCTCCTCGTTAGTAAAGGAAATGTTTTTTCTAAATTCTTAATGTGCTCTAATCTGATAAAATTCCACTTTCTGGTCATCCAATGTTTTAAGCAATCTTTCGTCTGGGGAAAAAAAAAATCAAATTCTGATTAATTTTTTTTAATAAATGCTTAAAGCAGAATTTTATGTCTCCCCATGTGTCTTTTTAAAATCATGTCTTGTTGTCTTGTTTAATGTTTTCAGCTTTGATCTTTACTAAAAACCTAAAACAGCTATAACACTGCTCCCAAAGGTACAATTTACAATACAAACTTAGAAACCCTCCTCCATAAAGATGAGATGTCAACACTAAAGAGTTCAGGGACTTAAATTACCAAAACAGCACCAAATGTTTATGGTATCACTGTGAATTCAAGAAAAAGGAGCACACAGAATGAGTTTTTAAAAAATAGCCTTTTTCCCAAAACACAATTAAAACTACCATCACCTTAACATTTAAAATACTTAGATCACTTGGCCAATCATTTTTTCAGTTTATAGCACACAAAAGAGCCCTGGAAATACATTTGATTTGATAAGAAAAAGTCCAATTTTTAAATTGACATTAAAGACAAAATCTACTGTATATGCAAGAATAAATTTATGGCGTAACAATGATGTTTATTTCTTAGAACCTCAAACCAAATACTTGGGTCAAGACTTTTATTCTTACACGGTATCCTCAAGTTCTTACCTTGGATGAGAAAACAATGACCTTTTCAATACCCGATATACTGAAGATAGCATTGCCTAATTCTATACTACCATTTCCTGCTTTTTTTAATGTCGTCCCTCCCTCCTGCTTTATGCTGAATTTTAGCAGGTAAGGCAATGTATAGCCTATAAAATTATTTCATTTCTGAGTATCTGAAGATAAATGTTTTCTATTACAGGGTAAACAATCCAAATTTATTCTTAAGTAAAATGACAAAACCAAATCTACCTGGCATTACTGGATTGTGTCAATCAAATCAGAAACCTCTGGGTCACTTGCACTACTCAGAGTAGATCTAATACACAGATTCATTTTAGGGATTGAGAGAATGAATCACAGTAAGAGTTCAACATGAACACTTAACACTATAAAAGTGAAAGAGAGAAAGGGAAATCAAGGCAAACTAACAAATTTAATTCCTTCTTTCAATATAGATAAATATTTTTAAAACTGAAACTTATATTTACTTCATAAATCTTTAAAAAAACTTTCTTTGCCAAGTCCCGTAAGATCGGTAGAATTGTAGTGCTTCTACACTGCTTCTCTTCTATTAAAATAGAAAAAGCAGCACTGCTTCTATCAAAGATCAATACCCTAACGTGGGCATGGAGTCCAACTACTCCTGTCTTTGCAAGAAAACCACTGACTAACCTCTCTCTCTCCCGTATAGTCAGTTTCTCCTCTTCTACTGAACCACTATCATGAACAAATGTGCTCTATTATTACACATCTTAAGAAATTCCTCAGGACTTCCCGATAGCTCAGATGGTAAAGAATCTGACTGCAATGCAGGAGACCTGGTTTCGATCTCTGGGCCAGGAAATTCCTCTCCTGACCTCAGCTCCCCTTCACCTCCCCCACCCCACCAATTAGATATGACCATTTCTTTGTTCTACTCACAGCAAAACTTCTTCATCTAGTGGCCTTCATTTCCTATCTCTATTTTCTCACCTTTAATTTACTCTTTAACCCACCCTAATCCTAAACAATCTCCTGAAACTCAATTGTCAAGGTCACTAATGAATACCCAGCGGCCTAATTCCGTTGCCTCATCTTAGTACAGTAACCTCTTCAGGAACATTAGACCAAGCAGACCACTCTCTTCTACTTGAAGTAGATGTCTTCTCTTGTCCTCTACTTGTTCTTCTGGCTTTCCTCCTCCCTCTGATTTCCTCTATTGGTTTGTTTTGTCTCTTCAGGCGTCTTCTAAAACATGAGTACCTGAGGACTTGTACCAGGACTGCTTTCTCTCCTGTTTTCTCACCTACTCCCAAGGCTTTAACGTCAATAACCTCAGACATGCAGATGACACCACCCTTATGGCAGAAAGTGAGGAAGAACTAAAGAGCCTCTTGATGAAAGTGAAAAAGTTGGCTTAAAGCTCAACATTCAGAAAACTAAGATCATGGCATCTGGTCCCATCACTTCATGGCAAATAGATGGGGGAGCAGTGGAAACAGTGGCTGACTTTATTTTGGGGGGCTCCAAAATCACTGCAGATGGTGATTGCAGCCATGAAATTAAAAGACGCTTGCCCCTTGGAAGGAAAGTTATGGCCAACCTAGACAGCCTATTAAAAAGAAGACATTATTTTGCCAACAAAGGTCCGCGTAGTCAAGGCTATGGTTTTTCCAGTGGTCATGTATGGATGTGAGAGTCGGACTATAAAGCAAGCTGAGCGCCGAAAAATTGATGCTTTTGAACTGTGGTGCTGGAGAAGACTCCTGAAGAGCCCCTTGGACTGCAAGGAGATCCAACCAGGTCATCCTAAAGGAGATCAGCCCTGGCTGTTCATTGGCAGGACTGATGCTGAAGCTGAAACTCCAGTACTTTGGCCACCTCATGCAAAGAGTTGACTCATTGGAAAAGACCCTGATGCTGGGAGGGATTGGGGGCAGGGGGAGAAGGGGAAGACAGAGGATGGGATGGTTGGATGGCATCACTGACTCGATGGACATGGGTTTGGGTGGACTCCAGGAGTTGGCGATGGACAGGGAGGCCTGGCGTGCTGCAGTTCATGGGGTCGCAAAGAGTCGGACACGACTGAATGACTGAACTGAACTGAATGATGTTAAATCTCGAATTTAAATCCTAACCCTCTTCTGTGAATATCCAACTATCTATCTGATATTTCACTTGGATACATTTAAAATAAACAGATACCGGATTCACAAATTTCCTGGCCCTCTCCCTATGAGACTTAAATCTTCAAATACCTACTCCTCTGAAGATTTCTGTCACAAAGAATACAGGGACAATTTTTTTTTCTTCCCTTACAGGGGCAGCCTTGCTCTTCCACACTATTACAGCAGCCTGAGTATGTATGTGCTAAGTCACTTCAGTCGCGTCTGACTCTTTCGACCCTATGGACAGTAACCCACCAGGCTCCTCTGTCCATTGGATTCTCCAGGCAAGAATGCTGGAGTGGGTTGCCATGTCCTCCTCCAGGGGATCTTCCCAACCCAGGGATTGAACCCACGTATCTTACATATCCTGCCCTGGCAGGTGGGTTCTTTACCACTCACACCACCTTATTTTGTGAAGAGTATAGTCAGAATTCATTATTTTCTGAATAAAAATGCCCTATATACAGTGAGGGTTCTGAATGACACCTGGATCCAATGGCTAGATTAAAGCAGTAACATCAATAGATAAGGCAGGCAAGGTCTCAGCACCACATTAAAGCTCGAGGATGTATTCTACAATTTCTAAGAGGAAGCCAGAATACTAATTCTTTAGATATTCCCAGATTACGTGAATGTTGTTCTTATCAGGCATCAAATACAACAAAAAATAAATCACTGTGAAAACGTTGGCAATCAAACAGGCATTTTCCTGAGCAATGCATAATAGAAAAGTATGCAGCACCCTAAAAGCATTACTTTTTTGAATAAATTCACCTTGAGATTACCAAAAGCACCAGCTCTAAGATCGCTGATCCAATGCTTATTTAAATGGGGAGTGGCACCAGAGCCACTTTCAAAGACTATCCTTAAAAATCTTTAAATTCTGATATGCAAGCTTTAGCACAGTGTTCGCCTATGCTGAACAGAGCTGACCTGAGTGACCAGTGGCTTCCCAGTGGCTCAGCGGTGAAGAATCCACCTGCCAATGCAGGAGACGCAGGAGACTCGAATTCGGTCCCTGGGTCAGAAGATCCCCTGGAAGAGGACATGGCAACCCACTCCAGTATTCTTGCCTGGAGAATCCCAAGAGCAAAGGAGCCTGCTGGGCTACTGTTCACAGGGTCACAAAGAATTGAACATGACTAAGCACACATGAGTGACCAATAAAACATTGCAGAAGCGTGTGACTTCTGAGGCTACGTCACTGTAAGACACTGTGGCTTCTACCCTGGTCCCTTGGATTGCTTACTGTGGAGCCAGCCTCTGGGTTATCAGGACACTCAGGCCACTCAGGTAACCTTATGGAAAGGTCAACATTTGGGTCCCAGGATGGCCTTTCCATAAGGTTACCTGAGTGTCCTTACAATGACTACCAACTTGCCAGCCAGATGAGTGAGTGAATGACCCCGGAAGCCGATCCTCTAGCCCTACTCAGCACTTGTTGCTCATGTAGGCAGAGAATAAGCAAAATACACAGATTCTTTCACCTTACTGTAATCCATAACAGAAATTCCTCCTAACCACCCCCTTGAATAACTAGCAAATGAGCCATCCTTGTCAGAATTTCCCCAATTATCTTAACCACGGGACCACTTCTGTTAAAGCCCAAACCAGTAGGATTTCGAAACTGAAGGACTGGCTAATCAGACTGAAGCAGAAAGCTGTTTATCCTCTTCCAGTATCTGCTTTGTAACTTTTGAAGTAAAAAAAAAAACTGTTCTGGAGCTTGAATGAGAGTTATCATTATGATTTAAAATGCATGTTCTAGAATGCTACCTTGTGATGAAGACACAAATTAGAGTTTACTACAGTAGTGTATATATTTGCCCACCTAACAAGCTGAATTTGCAAAATTTGGGTTTCTGTGGACTACAGTGTGAAAAGCTAATCAACAAACTGGTCACAGTGATTACACTGTTACCTGTGTTAATCACACAGTGATTGCTTCTGTGGAGGGGACATGTGTAACTAAGAGACAGGGATGAAACGTCAAAGTGTGAGTCGTTCAGTTGTGTCTGATTCTGTGACCCCCATGGACTATAGCCCACCAGACTCCTCTGTGCAGGAAATTCTCCAGACAAGAATACTGGAGTGGGTTGCCATTCCTTTTCCAGCGTGTCTTCCCAACCCAGGAACTGAAGCAGGGTCTCCTGCATTGCAGGCAGGTTCTTTTCCGTCTAAGCCACCAGGGAAGAGACAGGGACAGCATATTTATTTTCATTTCGTTTTCTCTTGCAGGTTTTGATATGTATACTGCACGCCGGTAATATCTGCTCAAGAATATAAATCTTTAAGTCTCTTCCTGACAAAACTACATTTTTTAACGTTTAAAATAAGAGAAACCTAAAACAACTTCAGTACTTATTCAAAATCATGCTCATTACTTTTTAAATTCAACCAAGTAAGACATTATCTCAGTATCTTATTAGTGCCTACATTTGAAGCAAGTTACATGTTACAATGCTAGAAACACCCAAGATGATATGACAAGAAACAATCAGGCTTTGATAACATAAAAGCAGAATATGATTTTTTAAAACCACGTGTGTAGATCAGCCTTAGAAAACAATAAAAAGAAAACTGGTGTTGTTATATCAATCCCAGACAAACTAGACCTTCATGCAAAATGCACTTTCAGAATAAAAGTGGAATACTTCGTAACAGTAAGTCACTAAGCAGATATAACTATTACACATTTCTATCCAAATACTAGGCTTCCCTGATGGCTCAGCAGGGGAAGAATCTGCATGAGACACAGGAGATGTGGGTTCAATCCCTGGGTCGAGAAGATCCCCTGGAGAAGGAAATGGCAACCCACTCCAGTATTCTTGCCTAAAAAATCCCAAGGACAGGGGAGTTCGGAGGGCTACAGTCTAAAGGGTTGCAAAGTGTCAGACATGACTGAGCAACCAAGCACAGTGTATATATATGTTCATCTACTAGCAATGTCTCAAATAAATAAAGCAAAAGCTGAGAGAATACAAGGGGAAATATCTACAGTGGTAAACGGGATATTTTAATACACTCTTGTCTGTGTAATTGATACAAGAAAACAAAAGGTCACTTATGACCCTGAAGATTTGAAATACGGGATTAACCAGCAAGATCCAATGTAAATATATTAGAACACCACATTCAATAGCTATAGGGAAAAAATAATATACTGGGGCCACAGTGCAGATCTCAAATGTTAAAGGTCTGAAATCACAGACCTTTGAAACACTGAGATTGTTCTCTGATGACATTGCTATGTTGTTAAGAGTTCTCTGATGACATATCTTATGTTGTTAGAAATAAAAGACATTTGAAAACAACTAGAAAATCTCCATGTGTTCAGAAATCGAGAAATATAATACATTCAACTTATCCAAGTGTTAAAGTAGATACCAGTGAAAATTAGAAACCATTTTAAAGTGAATTATAAAAGTACTATATATTAAAATTTGAGTAATGTTGCTAGCTGAAACAGTACTTAGAGGGAAATGCTCAGCCTTAAATGCATATATTTAAAAGGGAGAAATGCTGAAAAGTAGTGATCTACAAGAAGTTAGCAAAAGAACAAAAAAGTAAATCCCAAAAAGTAGAAGGAAGGAAATAAAGAGCGGAAATCAATGCAATAGAGAACAAATATGTAATAAAAAGAAAAGGAATCAGCAAGATTCAAAATTTGGTTCCTTTGAATGACTACTAAATTCCCAGGGAGACTGAATGAGGAAAAACAGAAGGTAGTTTTAGCCTATAACAGATAACAATAAGATAATTCTTTACTGCAACCATTAAACGGATACTAATATTTATTATAAATCATTTTATGCTAGTAAATTTTAAAAGTTTAGATGAAAAGGACAACTTCTTAGGGGGAAAACTACCAAAATAATCAACAGAAAATCTGAGAAGGTTAAAAATTAAAAATCAAAGGAGTAATTAAAAATCTTTCCACAAAGAAAATTACCAGCCCAGATGGCTTCTCGGCCAGATTCTCACAGAAATTTAATGGAACAATTCAGTCCTACTTAAACTTTTTCAGAATAGAAAATGAGGGTCAGCTCATTTTATAAGGCTAGTATGAGATAACCGCTGATTTCAAATCCTGACAAGGACAATATAGGCCACCTCACTGATACAAAACTATTAACAGAATATCAAACTGAATCCAGAAATACATAAAAAGAGTAATACTGTAAAACCAAATTAGGTTTACCTCAGAAATCAGGTTAGGTTTAAGATTTTAAATAATATGTAATTCAATATATTAACATAGTGAAGGAGAAAAGTCATACAGTAATGAAAAGCTGCAACAACAACAAAAAAAGCATTAAATTCAAACAAACAGAACAAAACACAAAATTCTTAGTAAACCGGTACAGAAGGGAACTTCTTTAAACATGATGAAGGGTTTCACAGAAACAAAACAAAACGAACTTGAGCAAACAGGCCTGGAGGGAAATGCTGAAAGCTTCCTCTTGGAGACCGGGAACCAGAAGGGCAGGAGCTCTGGGGTGGCGGCAGCGCTGTGCGTCTTGACCTGAGCAATAAGTTCATGTGTGTTTGTGTGTTTGCAGTAACATGTAAAGTTCTCCATGGTGCTTTTATATACACCTTGAAATATATATTAAAGATAAAAAAGAAAGAAATATTTGGAAATAAAAGGCTAACCTAGCCTATCACTCAAGCTTGGCAACTCCGTAGGTCCTCACCTCCCCACCACCACCCAGCTACCGTTACTTTCAAACCAGTTAACATTTATTGGGCTTACAAGACATGGTACAATGTGGCAACATGTATCATGAACCTTAACAATGTCTAAGATGAAACCTTATTCCATTACATTACTCCAGTGCCAATCATTCCATTCTAAGGAAAAAGACAAAGAGAAAAATATCCATGTGTTAAGACATTCACTGCCCACATGATGATAAAATAGAAAACCTAAACTAAATAACCAACTCCAGGAAACAATTAAGAAAAATAATTTTTACAATGGGATTATACAGTCAATAAAAATAAGATTTATCAAATATTCCAAGAAATGAATATAACCTAATTTTTAAAAAATTAGACATATACACATGTTTACACTGTAACAGGGGGGAAAAGTCATAGGCACAAAGAAGAAAGTGAAAGACAGAGGGAAGAAGAGAGGGACAGAGGGTACTGAAAGCGGGAGGGAAGGGTTGGGAGAGACGAAAACTCAACTGGTTTTCTTCATATGTTGAGCTTATGAATGTCATCTGTACTTCTGTATTTCCTGAATTTTCTTTAATGACTACAGAAAACTTTAGTAATGGGGTACATAAGAGCTGAAGAAAATAATCACAAACCTAAGTAAAGTATCCTAAATATTTTAAAAAGTTCCTTCAAAGGGTAAGTTTAAAATTTCAACTTTTATCTCAGTACCATTTTATTCAGATAAATTATTTAACATTTAAATTGTGTTAAGTCTATCATATGCTAGTTACTTAGCACAGAGAGAACTTTAATCATAATTAGTACTTAAAATAATATAACTTAAAAATAATAATTAGATTTCCAAAGATATATCATCTCCAATTTTCTGGCTAGAAAGTGAAAAGTGAAAGTGAAGCCACTCAGCTGTGTCCAGCTCTTTGCGACCCCATGGACTGTAGCCTACGAGGCTCCTCCATCCACGGAATTTTCCTGGCACGAGAACTGGAGAGAGTTGCTGTTTCTTTCTCCAGAGGATCTTCCCCACCCAGGGATCAAAGCCGGGTCTCCTGCATTGCAAGAAGATGCTTTTACCATCTGAGCCAAAAGGGAAGTTCCCTTGAGGCTTCCCTGTGGCTCAGCTGATAAAGAATCCGCCTGCAATGTGGGAGACCTGGTACAGTCCATGGGGTCACAAAGGTCAGACACGACTGAGTGACTTTCTAGCTAGCTGCTGCTGCTGCTAAGTCGCTTCAGTCGTGTCCAACTCTGTGCAACCCCATAGACGGCAGCCCACCAGGCTCCCCCATCCCTGGGATTCTCCAGGCAAGAACACTGGAGTGGGTTACCATTTCCTTCTCCAAAGCACAAAAGTGAAAAGTGAAAGAGCAGTCGCTCAGTCGTGTCTGAATCTTCACGACCCCATGGACTGCAGCCCGCCAGGCTCCTCCATCCAAGGGATTTTCCAGGCAAGAGTAATGGAGTGGGGTGCCATTGCCTTCTCCAGACTTTCTAGCTAATAAAATCAAGTCTTTAAATGACCTTCAGAACTCCCCTTGGTCTACCCTGCCCACACCTACCCTCTGACCTGCCCTGCCACACACCCCCCACCCCCGCTTCAGCCACGGCCTCCCACATGCTGCTCTTCCAACATGCCAAGGACATTTCCACGTTAGAAGCTGCTGCTTGCTCTACCCGAACATTTCCTTCCAGATAGTTCCATGGCTTAATCCACTTCACTCAGAAAAGGGCTTCTCAAAAAGCCTTTGCTCACCAAACTACCTGAAGTATTACAGTATCCTGTTACTTTTTAATCCCCTGAATCTATCTTATTCTGCTTCAAAACCTGTGAGCTCCCTGACGTGTGTGTGCAACTGAGTGTGCACACATGAATAATGTCTATGCCCCTCGCTGATATTTAAGCTCAGGAAGCACAGCTCTACTTTGTTTACCATTGTGTCACATGACCTGCCAATAGCAGGCTTTCAAAAATACTTGTTGAAAGAACAAAAGATGGTAACTGGTTTTAGTTTTGCTGAGAAAATAATGATGGAACACTACTAGAATTCAGTAAAGCTTTCAAATGAATTCATTCTCAATCACAAGAGCATTACACACATACTTTGGTGGTAGGAGTACAACGTTCACAATTCAGGGTTCAGTAACAGGAAGGAATGGGGACTTCTTATGTTTCTCTGCCCCTTTCCATATCCTTCCTTCTTCTCATTCATCCATAAATGGTTACTGTGTACCACTAAGCCAGAGAGTATTCTACACATTAAGAACACACAGACAATTAAGGCAAGTTAATGCATGAGACATATGAGCATAATAACCATAGAACATGGCATGCAACAGAGTTCTGTGAAGTTGTAACATAACAGAGGAAGTAATCCACTTTTAGGGGCAGGTGTTCAGGGAAGTTTCAACAGTGATGACATTCAACAAACACTTGCAAAACCAAATAACAAAAGATATGCTTCATTTTACTTTACATATGAAATGAGAGTATTAAGTCTGAAAGTGCTACAGTAATTTGCTACCATGAGATAAGCTCGCTTGAGAGCGAAACCAAAACAAGAGGAATGCCAGAGCAGGACCAGAGAAACTAAGCCAAGTCCTTGATGATTTCAGACTGGATGAAGCCCCAGATGAAGTTCAAGGACAAGACCTAATCATGCCCTTTACTGTGTAGCCAGTCTGAATTTGGTTTTCTGTCACTTGCAATATAAGTATACAGAGGAATCTCAGCGAATTCTTTGAAAAAAACCAAAGCATTTGTTTTTTCAGTGTACAGGGGCACTATTGGTATTCTGGAAGGGACAATTCTTGTTTTGCAGGCAAACATCACAGGACACTTGGCATATCTCGTCTCTACCAGACCCACAGATTTCCAAACACCACTCATCTTCAAGAAGAACCACAGGTCTATTCCCTGTTAGTTGCTACCTGTATCCATTCCTCACAGTGCACGTGTAAATATTCTTAACAACAACCTTAAAAGAACTGGGATATACCACTCAAATATACTAATTTTATATAGTAATCCATTTTAATTAGTCATTCATGACTATCTAAATGACTGATTCAGTCCTAAGCACAGCTTATACCTGCTCTTGAGATAAGCAGTGCTTTAAGAATGCCACTACTATCTGAAAATTCTCATTCATTTAAGCTTACTTCTCCATACAATATTATCAATATATGTCACTGACAATGTTGGTTATCTTCCCTGTAGCCATTGATCTAATTACTTCCTAGACTGAAATGCTAGATATTGGTTTTTCTAGTCCCCTTGCAACTAGGGCATAAGTAATAAGGCCAAAATGAAACCTGATACAGGCTTTCTGTAAAAGGTTTACTTGCCTCATCAAGAGATGAGAGGGCAAACTTCCTCCCGTCTTTGGTGGTTGTGTCAGAATGTGATGCCTGGAGCAGAAAGAGAAACATGCAACTATGAAAGGATAAACCTGAGCACAAAGGTCGCCACACTACAGATAAAGATGGAAAACACTTGGATTCAATCTAGAGGGGAAGCCAGTCTGAGCAGGAACCCAAATGGGAGGGCAGTTTAGAGGAAAGGGAAACACAGAACCTCTGTGCTGACTGAGGACTGAGGACTGAGCAAAGCCAAGCTTATGCACAAACTGCCCTTTAAACTAATCCTACCTATGCCTTTGCCAATTACCTGAGCTAATACACTTCTTCTGTTTTTAAATCCTATTTGCATCCTAACTGATACAGGAAACAGCTATGTTTAGGGGAAAGAGCAAAATCGAGACACTGCAGGGAATGTAAAGAAACTTTCAGACATAAGAGAATCAGGAACTATAAAGCCAAGAAACAAGAAATCAGATCATTTCATTCCTATGGAGTATATTTCAGAAGTGGTCTAAGAAAACCTGGATGATTGAGATAAGGCCGTTAGCTTTGGTAATTAGATCATCAAGATGACTTTTTAAAAACCAATTTCGGTGCTGCGATGGTAAGGGAAGTCAGAGTGCAAAGGAAAGAATAATTTACACTTTTAAGAACTCCATAATGCACCAAATCCTTGGAAAGACATGTAACGTGTGTTAAACTCCGTCGATTACAACTCTGTGAGGTAAGTATAACATTCTGTGGTATCCTTAGTCACAGTCTTGTCCGACTCTTTGTGACCTCATGGACTATAGCCCACCAAGCTCCTCTGTCCATGCTGACTCTCCAACAAGAATACTGCATTGGGTTGCCATGTCTTCCTCGTATAACATTCTACTTTACAGACAAAGAACACAGCCTGAGTAGTAAGTTGCCCACAGCCACACAGACAGTAACTGGTTTCAGTAGACTTCAAAATCAGATCTTTGAAGCTTAAAAGTAAATGTCCTTCCTACTATACCCCTTCATGGATCACAGACTCATCGTGGTGAAGGGGCTTGTGTAACTCAGTGAAGCCATGGGCCATGCCGTGCAGGGCCAGCCAAGACAGACGGGTCCTGGTGAAGAGTTCCGACAAAACGTGGCCCACTGGAGGAGGGAACGGCAAACCACTCCAGCAGTCCTGCTGCGAGAACCCCACGAACAGCATGAGGCAGAAAAATAAGACACCGAAGATGAGCACCACAATCAAAAGGTGTCCAATATGCTCCTGGGGAAGAGTGGAGGGCAGTCGTTAGTTCCAGAAAGAATGAAGTGGCTGGACCAAAGCGGATATGACGCTCAGTTGTGTGGATGTGTCTGATGGTTAAAGTCAAGTCCGACGCTGTAAAGAGCTATTGCTCTTTTTTTGCATGGGAACCTGGAACGGCAGGTCCGTGAATCAAGGCAAATCGGATGTGGTGAAGCAGATGGCAAGAATGAACATCTTAGGAATCACTGAACTAATATGGATGAGAATGGGCGAATTTAATTCAGATGACTGTTATATCTACTACTGTGGGCTAGAATCCCTTAGGAGAAAGGAAGTAGCCCTTAATAGTCAACAAGAGTTCTAAATGCAGTACTTGGGAGCAACCTCAGGAAAAAAAAAAAATAATCTAAGTTCATTTCCAAGGCAAACTGTTCAATATCATTGTTATCTTAAGTCTCTGCCCCAACCACTAATGCCAAAGAAGCTGAAGCTGAACAGTTCTATGAAGTAGAACCGCTGTAGTTCTCGAACTACACCTTCTAGAACAAACATCAAAAAAAAAAAAAAAAAAAAAAAAAAAGATGTCCTTTTCATCACAGGGGATTGGAATACAAAATAGGAAGCCAAGAGACACCCAGAATAATAGGCAAGTTTTGCCTTGGAGGGCAAAAGCAGGGCAAAGGCTAACAGAGTTTTGTCAAAAGAACACGCTGGTCATAGCAAACACCCTTTTCCAACAACTAAGAGACAGCTATACACACGGACATCACCAGATGGTCAATACCAAAATCAGATTATGTTCTTTGCAGCTGAAGATGGAAAAGCTCTACACAGACAGCAAAAAGAAGACCTGGAGCTGTCTGTGGCTCAGGTCGTGAGCTCCTAATAGCAAAATTCAGGTTTAAAGTGAAGAACGTAGGGAAAACGACTAGGTCATTTAGATACGACCTAAATTAAATCCCTTATGATTATACAGTGGAGGTGACAAATGGATTCGAGATGAGATCTGGTAGACAAAGTGTCTACCAGATTCATAAAACTGAAAGAGGTTCATATATGAGTTTATTGAAAAAGATTCATATGTTTTATATGAGTTTATATACGAGGTTCATCACTGGAAAGAGGTTCGTAACATTGTATAGGAGGCAGTGACCAAACTAGTCCAAGAAAAAGAAATGCAAGAAGCTTAAGTGATTGTCTGAGGAGACATTAGAAAGAGCTGAGGAAAGGAGAGAAGTGAAAGGCAAGGGAGAAAGGGAAAGATATACTCAACTGAGTGCAGAGATCCAGAGAATACCAAGAAGAGATAAGAAACCCTTCTTAAGTGAACAATGCAAAGAAAACAACACAATGGGAAAGACTAGAGATCTCGTCAAGAAAACTGGAGGCATCAAGGGAACATTTCATGCAAGGATGGACACCATAAAGGACAGAAATGGTACGCACCTAATAGAAGGAGAAGATATCAAGAAGAGGTGGCACGAATACACAGAGAACAGTACACCAGTCACTGTGGTCACTCACCCAGAGCCAGACATCCTGGAGCGTGAAGTCAAGGGGGCCTTAGGGAACATTACTATCAATAAAGCTAGTGGAGGTGACGGAATCCCAGTTGAGCTATTTGAAATTCTAAAGGATGATGCTGCTAAAGTGTTGCACTCAATATGTCAACAAATTTGGAAAACTCAGTAGTGGCTACAAGACTGAAAAAGGTCACAGTTTTCATTCCAATCCCAAAGAAAGGTAATGTCAAAGAATGTTCAAACTACCATACAACGGCACTCATTTCACATGCTAACAAGGTTACGCTCAAAATCCTTCAAGCTAGGCTTCAAAAGAATGTGAACCTAGAACTTTCAGATGTACAGCTAGGTTTTGAAAATGCAGAGGAACCAGGGAGCAAACTGCCAACATTTGTTCGATTATAGAGAAAGCAACAGAATTCCAGAAAAACGTCTGCTTCTGCTTCATTGACTGCGCTAAAGCCTTTGAATGTGTGGATGGTAACAAACTGTGGAAAATTCTTAAAGAAACACCAGTACCAGACCACCTTACCTGCCTCCTGAGAAACCTGTATGCAGGTCAAGAAGCAAGTTAGAATCGGACATTGAACAACTGACTGGGAAAGAGTTATAATAAAGCTGTATCTTGTCACCCTGCTTATTTAACTTCTACGCAGAGTACATCATGAGAAACACTGGGTTGGATGAAGCACAAGCTGGAATCAAGACTGCTGGGAGAAATATCAATAACCTCAGATATGAAGATGATATCACTCTAAGGGCAGAAAGTGAAGAGAAACTAACGAGCCTTTTGATAAGGGTTAAAGAAGAGCATGACAAAGTTGGCTTGAAACTCAGCATTCAGAAAACTAAGATCATGGCATCTGGTCCCATCACTTCATGGGAAATAGATGGGGAAACAGTGGAAACAGTGTCAGACCTTTATTTTTGGGGGCTCCAAAATCACTGTGGATGGTGACTGCAGCCATGGAATTAAAAGATGCTTGCTCCTTGGAAGAAATGCCATGACAAACCTCAACAACATACTGAAAAGCAGAGACATCACTTTGCCGACAAAGGTCCGTCGAGTCGAGGCTATGGTTTTTTCAGTGGTCATGTATGGATGTGAGAGTTGGACCATAAAGACTGAGTGTCAAAGAATTGAGAATTGTGGTGCTGGGGAAGGCTCTTAAGCGTCCTGGGACTGCAAGAAGATCAACCAATCCTAAAGGAAATCAACCCTGAATATTCACTGGAAGCACTGATGCTGAAGCTGAAGCGCCAATACTTTGGCCACCTGATGCGGAAAGCCAACTCACTGGAAAAGACCCTGATGCTAGGAAAGACTGAAGCCAAAAGGAGAAGGAGGTGGTAGAGGATGAGATGGCTAGGTAGTGTCACCGACTCAATGAACATAAATTTGAGCAAACCCCAGGAGGTAATGGAGGACAGAGGAGCCTGCCATGCTGCAGTTCTTGGTGTTGCAAAGAGTTGGACACAACTGAGCGACTGAACAACAACTACACCAGGCTCCTAGGATTAAAGAATAAAAATACAGTGGCACAGCAGGCTCAAAATTCAGACTGGCTTCTGTGAGCTGCACGGCACACAGCACGGTGTTTGGCAGCCCTGGCAAAGGTATATTTAAGCATGCATGGAGGCTAGAGAGGGCAAAACTTAAAAAGGAGTGATCATGGATAATTACTGAGAAAGAAAGATAAAGAGGGATGATCATGGACACATCTGGAGAAGGTTGCTCTTGAAGAAAAGGAAGGACAATTCCTTCTTTTCAGAGAAGAGTAAATAGAGAAATGATATCAGGATAGAAAAGATTATACCTCAGATGCTTGAGATTTTTCTCAGGAAAGGAAAAGATCAAGTTATTTGCTATAAACACTTTCATGAAGTAAGACAAAAAAAAACCCCTCACAATCGACATTATAGATCTGGAGGATAACAGAACACTAACTGGTATGAAAACAATCCAAAATCCTCACACAACTGTCTCTTGTATCCTTCAGGGATCAAGATAGTGATTAGGCCTGTTCAGAACTGGGCACTAGAAAGATAAATTGACATAAAGTTAAGTATTCTAAGGTATCAATGATGGGCTGGTAAAAACTGATGACCATGGAATCCTGGTGACTAGGGGAGGCAAATGAAAAGAGCAGTAGGCTAAAGAATTGAATGAATAGACACAAAGACGGGAGGGTTCCTAAAGACAGGAAGAGGGGAAGAAAGAGAGAGAGAAATCGGGTTCCATAAGTGTGGAAGAGTGCTTGTTTGTGGTCAGACAGGTCTTGACACAATGCCTCAGGCAATGAGCTACTGCCTAGGGCTGAGCACTACCCCGTCAGCTAAAAGCACAGAATTGAGAGACAAGTGCCTGTAAAAACACGCAGTCCTCGGGTGCAGAAAACAAACAGGCTTACCTGGTGGCGCTAGTGGTAAAGAACCCACCTGCCAACGCAGGAGACAGAAGAGATGTGGCTCTGATCCCTAGGTCGGGAAGGTCCTGTGGAGGAGGAAATGGCAACCTGCTCCAATATTCGTGCCTGGAGAAGTCCCATGGACAGAGGAGTCTGGCTGTCCTGTGGAGACTGCAAGGAGATGGACGTGACTGAAGCGACTTAGCATAGCACAGCAACAAACAAGTGAATGAATCTGCCCGTACAGGAATCAAACACTTAAAATATCTCCTCTCCTTTTAAAATGAACAATTCTATCTCCAAATTTAAGAAATTCATCAAGAGGCTAAAAGTCTACAATAAAGGTTAAGGCAGATGTGTGTCAGGAGGTAGAACAAAAAGTTAAATCTGTCAGGCCAATTGTAACCCACCTGTTAAAAGACTTTTAGCATAAATTTCCAATAAGGCAACAACAGTTTGTGCTTTAGAAACTCTGGAGAGCACCTAGCATGGCTTCAAAAAATGGATATCACTCAATTTAATTTTAAAAGCTCCACCCATTGCAATCTCAGTGGACACACTACCATTTATACTCATAGCTTCATTTTTCACCATTCTGCTGCTCTTGACACATTATCCAATTACAGGAAAAAATTGGGAAAAATCAGACATGGCAACCTCCACTACCACATCCCTCCTTCAGTTTGCACTTTTTACACCATTAATTCTGACTACTCTTGCCCTAGTAATAAATGAAGAAGAAATGACACTGGCACAATCTAAATTTTGCAGAAAATATCAAGTACAAGAAAGATTGCCAAGTAGTACTAATAACAATTGAGAACCCAAGAAATTTGAGAAGTTTCAAGTTTAAAAAGCGTTTTCTCCATTTCAGTCCTTTCCAAATAAAACAAAGGGCTTGGACAACACAAGAGTGTGAAGCTTCAATGGACGATTTAGCCTAACAGTGAATAAAAGAATCACTAAAATCGCTTATCCTTTCTTGGGCTATTACATTTCTTACCCTCACAAAGCCTTCTTTTAAAACCAGGACCACTTCTCAATTCTTTCCCTGGATCTAGTATACATATGTCCCTCCGTCCGCCCCCCCACCTCCAAAAAAAGTTTAGAGACCGAAGACTCGCTGTAGTCAGAAAAGGATTAATTTAGATGAAGAATCACTTGCCGTCACTGGCACCATTCCTCAAAACCATCAAAGTCTCCTGGGGGCTGGATCCCCCCGACAAGATGAACAAAATCCACTGGCGTCTGGATAGCAAGCTTTTCTTTGTAAGTCTATAAGCCTGGGAAAGCTTTCCAGACAGTTAAAAAGACTTCTCAAGGAAGCAAAAGGTCGAGACCAGGAAGATGGGGAGGTGACTTGCCCCAAGAGGAGACACCGAAGCTTGCAGCTTCACCCACCTGCCAGACGCTCGCCCCGCGGACAGAAGCACGGACGCAGCCCGGGCGCTTCCTCTCCTGCCGGACACAGCCCCTGCCGCCGCCGGAGCTCCGGACCCGACAGCACAGGGCGGTAGCGAAGTAGGCAAAGCGGCGACCGCACTCGAGCAGACGGGGGTGTACGTAGGGGGCGCCGGGGGGCTCGGGAAGGCAGCTCTGTGCTTGACCTTCCTCACCGGTGGCCAACGGCGCTCCCTGGGAACAGCATCCCGCCTCGGCCCGCTGCAGCGGCCGGGCTTCCTGCGGCCACAACCCGCCCCCGCGCTACTCGGCCGCCGCCATCTTGTCGGAGGCGGGAAAGACCGCACTGCGCAGGCGCGCGCCGACGCTGCCGGCTCCCCGCCATAACGCGCAGGCGCGGGGGGCGCTTCCCACCCCACCCCCCACCCCCACCCGCCGAGGCCGTCTTCCGCAAAGCCGTCTGCTCCCTCGCACGGGTGCTGCCAGGCTTAGTGGCCAGCCACAAACTCACCGCAGCCGAGTTAATAGACCCTTCTGCACACCTCACAGTCAGTCATTGTGTAAAACCCTATCTGTGTGCCAGGTCCCGGGACAGGCGCTGGTGAACGATTAGTAAAACGCGGCTTCAGCGCTAACTGCTACTGCTGCTAAGTCGCTTCAGTTGTGTCTGACTCTGTGCCACCCCATAGATGGCAGGACACCAGGCTCCCCGGTCCCTGGGATTCTCCACGAAAGAACACTGGAGTGGGTTGCCATTTCCTTCTCCAATGCATGAAACTGAAAGTGAAGTCGCTCAGCCCTGTCCGACTCTTAGCAACCCAATGGAATGCAGCCCACCAGGTTCCTCCGTCCTCCACAATTCTTGTTTCTTACCTGCACACCACCTTCGCTCTCTTGCCCCTTTGATTTTAATAACTTAAAACATACCTCTTCCAGGAAGTCCTTACTCTCACACAATTTGGTTAGTTCTTTTCTAATACCTCGCCTTACCTCTTTAAGCTTTATTTCATTCATTGTAAATTCAACAAGGAATATTTGAGTTTCATTTATATTCTAGATATGGTTCTAGGTTATAGCAATAAGGAAATTAAACTCATGGGACTTCTATTTTAGGGGAGAGTATAAAACAAACAAACAAAAAAAACAAACTTCAAAAAATCAACAAAATAACGTTTGATAGTGCTGAGGGATGGGAAGAGGAAAAAACCACCAAAAGTTAATGTTGGATGAGGGGTGGTAATTAGAGATCTCTCTCCAGAGATGACACTTGATCTGAGGCCTGACTGACCACTGGGGCCAGAAGATATGAGAATCATCCAGGCAGAGCGTTCTAGACAGAAGAACAGCAAATGCAGCAAACCTCTCATTCTTGAGGTGGGAGTGATACCAGCACATAAAGGATAGGAAGACTAGGTGATGTGGACACCTGGGGAGGATATGTAGGGGGGCGGGGTGGAGGACCGGGGCAGTTTAGGTGGGACATTGAGGCCATGGTAAGAACTGGATTTTTACTTCATGGCAGCCCCTCCATCTTGCTGACACTGCCAGAACTCCTCCTCAAACACTTCTAGCTCCTGACTGCCTCGCTGGACATGCTGATTCCACTGTCTTGAAGACACTTGCTCTTGTTCTTTACACATCTAGCTTCTCATCTTTCAGGTTTCAGTTTAAATGTCACCTCAGAAAGGCCATCCTTCCTAAACTAAGTATCCCACCTGCCCTTTCATTAGTCTCCATCATTGCACCTGATCATTTCTTTATGGGCACCGAACATATTTTTCAATTATATATTCATTGCTTCTTCACCATTCAGTTCACTAAACTGAACTCCACCAGGGAGGGAAGATGTTTCACTTACTAGTGAATACTCCATGCCTAGCACCATGCCTGGTATGAATGATCACTCAATATGTGTTTGCTGTTTTTAGGAATGTCGAGTTTGTCAGCACTTAAGTAGCCAGTGGTATACTACATTGTTTTACACTGGTTTTTAAAAATAAATGCAAGTCATTTCCTGTTTATATACCCTCTGCTAGATTATAAATAAGAACCTTTGCAGAGTGAGAGAGAGAGGAAGAGAATGAGATGAAGAGTAGGTGAGGGGTAGTGGGCAAAGATTATATTTTGCATATATTTGCAGGGCTGGGAGGTGGAAGGCTTCGATTTAGTGAAGCACCTGTTACATGTGTCCTGCATTTGGCTTAATGGTCACTACAGCCTTGCTAGGTAGTTATCCTTAGTTTTATACATAGCAAACTTGAGAGAGATTAAGTAACTTGCCTAAGGTCCTACATTAAGAGACAGTGCCAACCATAAAGTTCATGCCCTTCCCTTCAAGAGAAACTGGATTTTGAGATGGGTTTGTTTGGTGATTTGATTCTGTGTCATTAGCAGGCTTTTATTAGCCATTTCAGCCACTGCCATTTAAGAACCCCAATCATACTGCTGTTCTTGTATAGGATCTCAACAAAGGGCCTGATGTGAAATTGCTGTGATTTTTTTTTTTCTTTTGGACTCTGGCAGGGTTCATTTGACCATTCCCTCTTCATGTCTTTTTAAAACTTGTATTTCTTTTTATTAATAATGTGTACACATTTGATCAAAGGAAAAGAGGAGATACAGAAAAATGGGTGCATTTCCTAAATGCTAGCTGCATCCCCTTGGTTAGGCTTGTTATTTTATGACTCTTTCATCTAGGTCCCAAGTAATACTTTAGACATCAAAGACAGTTCTCTGGCAAAGAGTGACAGCCTCATCACAACAATCACTTCTCCCATTTGCTCATCAAAATTATACACCATCATTTCCCTCCAAACAGGATAGCTGGGGGAAACTACGAGAAAGAATAGGGCCGCTATCCTGTATCCAGTGCCATTCAGGCTTTATATGAAGGCATTCAGTTTCTTTAATATCATTAACTCATGATAGCATACACCTGTCAATCAAACCCAGTTAGTCCATAAGCAAACCAAATAGTAGGTGGGAATACATACTTCAAAAGATTCTTCGATCTTCTACCCCCACTGTAGTAGCACTCCTTCTTGGAATAAATTCTGGAATCAAGGCAATGTCTTTGGTTTCTGTGGGATGCTCTCCTCATGGTTACCATCTGTTGTTGGTTGAATATTCTCCCACTCCTCAAAAGAAATGTTGAATTCCTAACCTCAAGTACTCAACAATATGAACTTATTTGGGAATAGGATCATTGCTGATGTAATTAAGTTCAAATGAGGCCATACTGGAGTAGGTGGACCCCTAATCCAATAACTAGTGTCCTTATAAGAAGTCAGCCAAACGGAGGAACAGACACACGGGGAGAAGGCTGTTTGATGGCAAAGGCAAAGATTGGTGTCGTGCACCTGCAAGCCAAGGAACACCAAAGACTGCTGGCCAGCCACCAAAACTGAGGAAGAGGCAAGTGAGGATTTCTCTACAGATTTGAGGAGAAACACAGTCGTGTCAACAACTTGATATCAGATGTAGAGGCTTCAAAACTGTGAGACAATAAATACCCATTGTTTTAAGCTACCCACTTCATGGCAATTTGTTACAGCGGCCTTAAAATCTAATACACCCCACTCTCTGCTCGTGTGTGTGTGTGTGTGTGTGTGTGTGTGTGAGGACGTGAAGTAAAGGAAAGAGACTGTCAGGGCTTGAATCAGAGGAAAGAGATGGGGATGGGCTTCCCACTCCAGTATTCTTTCTGGCAAAACCCCATGGGCAAAGGAGCGTGATGGGCAATAGCCCATGGGGTACCAAAGAGTCTGAGATGTCTGTTAAATGATGACTTAGCAGGCACACATGCATCCAAATTATCATTTAAGCCTGTGGCTCTGAAATGCAGCTAGTGATGCATTACTGGAGTGGGTTGCCATGCCCTCCTCCAAGGGATCTTCCAACCCAGGGATCAAACCCAGGTCTCTTGCATTACAGGTGGATTCTTTACCATTTGAGCCACCAAGGAAGCACTCAGTTCAGTTCAATTCAGTTGCTCAGTCATGTCCGAATCTTTGCTACCCCATGGACTGCAGCATGCTTGTCCATCAACAAGTCCTGGAGTTTTCTCAAACTCATGTCCACTGAGTCAGTGATGCCATCCAACCATCTCATCCTCTGTTATCCCCTCCTCTTCCTGCCTTCTACCTTTGCCAGCACCAGGGTCTTTTCATATTAGTCAGCTCTTCAGATCAGGTGGCCAAAGTATTGGAGTTTGAGCTTCAAAATCAGCTCTTCCAATGAATATTCAGGACTGATTTCCTTTAGGATGGACTGGTTGGATCTCCTTGCAGTCCAAGTGACTCTCAAGAGTCTTCTCCAACATCACAGTTCCAAGGCATCAATTCTTTGGTGCTAAACTTTCTTTATAGTCCAACTCTCACATCCATACATGACTACTGGGAAAACCATAGCCTTGACTAGACAGACCTTTGCTGGCAAAGTAATGTCTCTGTTTTTTAATATGCTGTCTAGCTTGGTCATAATTTTCATCCAAGGAGTAAGCATCTTTTAATTTCTTGGCTGTAGTCACCATCTGCAGTGATTTTGGAGCCCAGAAAGATAAAGTCTACCACTGATTCCACTGTTTCCCCATCTATTTGCCATGAAATCATGGGACCGGATGCCATGAACTTTGTTTTCTGAGTGTTGAGCATTAAGCCACCTTTTTCACTCTCCTCTTTCACTTTCATCAAGAGGCTCTTTAGTTCTTCTTCACTTTCTGCCACAAGGAGGGTGTCATCTGCATATCTGATGTTATTGATATTTCTCCCAGGAATCTGGATTCCAGCTTATGCTTCATCCAGCCCAGGGTTTCTCATGATGTACTCTGCATATAAGTTAAATAAGGAGGGTGACAAGATACAGCCTTGACGTACTCCTATTCCTATTTGGAACCAGTCTGTTGTTCCATGTCCAGTTCTAACTGTTGCTTCCTGACCTGCATACAGGTTTCTCAACAGGCAAGTCAAGTGGTCTGGCATTCCCGTCTCTTTCAGAATTTTCCAGTTTGCTGTGATCCACACTGTCAGAGGCTTTGGCATAGTCAGTAGAGCAGAAATAGATGTTTTTCTGGAACCCTCTTGCTTTTTTTTTTTTTTCCCCGCTGGGCTTTGCTTTATTGCACTTCACAGATACTGTGTTTTTTCACAAATAGAAGGTCTGTGGCAAACCTACATGGCCAGATGATGGTTAGCACTCTTTAGCAATAGAGCATTTTTCAATTAAGGTGCGTGCATTTTTTTTTTTTTTTTTTTTTTTTTTTGCTTTTGTGATGATCCAGCAGATATTGGCAATTTGATCTCTGGTTCCTCTGCCGTTTCTAAAACCAGCTTGAACATCTGGAAGTTCATGGTTCACGTATTGTTGAAGCCTGGCTTGGAGAATTTTGAGCATTACTTTACTAGTGTGTGAGATGAGTGCAATTGTGCAGTACTTTGAGCATTCTTTGGCATTGCCTTTCTTAAGGATTGGAATGAAAACTGACCTTCTTCAGTCCTGTGGCCACTCAATTTGCTGGCCTACTGAGTGCAACACTTTGACAGCATCATCTTTTAGGATTTGAAGTAGCTCAGCTGGAATTCCATCACCTCCACTAGCTCTGTTCATAGTGATGCTTCCTAAGGCCCACTTGACTTCACATTCCAGGATGTCTGGCTCTAGGTGAGTGAGCACACCAAGGTGGTTATCTGTGTTGTGAAGATCTTTTTTTGTACAATTCTTCTGTGTATTCTCGCCACCTCTTCTTAACATCTTCTGCTTCTGTTAGGTCCATACCATTTCTGTCCTTTATTGAGCCCATCTTTGCAAGAAATATTCCCTTGGTATCTCTGATTTTCTTGAAGTCATCTCTAGTCTTTCCCATTCTATTGTTTCCCTCTGTTTCTGTGCACTGATCATTGAGGAAGACTGCCTTATCTCTCTTTGCTATTCTTTGGAACTCTGCATTCAAATTGGTGTATCTTTCCTTTTCTTGTTTCCTTGTGGCTTCTCTTCTTTTCTCAGCTATTTGTAAGGCCTCCTCAGACAGCTATTTTGCCTTTTTGCATTTCTTTTTCTTGGGGATGGTCTTGATCCCTGTCTTCTGTACAATGTCATGAACCTCCATCCATAGTTCATGAGGCACTCTGTCTGTCAGATCTAGTTCCTTAAATCTATTTCTCACTTCCACTGTATAGTCACAAGGGATTTGACTTAGATCAACAAAAATTTACAACAAAAGTCACTGTTGTAAAACTGATATCACCCAACACATTAATAGAGCTACATAGAAGAAAAATATTATCATGCCGAAGGTGATGAAAAGACGCCTTAAAAACTCAATGCCCATTCTTATTGAAAATACTGGATATAAAAGCACACTTTTTAAACACAATATATTTCAGACCCACAATAAGCCAGCACCACCCGATGAGGAAATACTAGATATACTATATTACTAGAGTCAGGGAAATCCCCATTTTTACCACTGTTACTCATTTTTATCAGTCAACACAGAGAATGAAATTAGAACGGAATACTACTGGTAGGGGTACAATTAAAGAACTAGAATATCCAAAAGAACCAACTAAATATTACTACAACAAGATAATCTAGTAGTTTAGTCAAGTGCAAAACATAAAGAAATCTTTCCTTTATATGTACAAAGAGAAACCAGATAAACGATAAAATGAAAGAAAAGATCTTATCTATAATTTACAAAAAAACAGGCATAAACTGAATAAAGAGTTCAAAACATGTATGAGAAAAACTATGGAACACTTCTGAGAGACACAAAGGTAGATTTCAACAAATGGAAAGACATATCTTGCTTCTGTACTAAAGATTCAGTAGCATAATGATGTCCTTTCTCCCTAAGTTAATTTTACATGGTCCCCAAATAAATACTATATAAATTTTTTTTTTATTTTGTTTGCTACAGCTAGACAACTGGAAAGAAAAAACAAGCAAAAACAAGGGAAAATATGAAGGGAAGAGCAAGAGTATTCCTATGACATATTAAATAATTGCTGCAAAGCCATTATAAGTAAAAGAGTACGAAGTCAAATGTACTGTATCAGTAAGCTAATTTCTTAGCTCTTGTCATTATACTGTGGATATATAAGATGTTAACATTAGGAGAAACTAACTGAAGGGTACATAGGAACTCTCTTATTTTTCTCTTTTATAAGTACAAAGTCATTTAAAAATAAAAAGACTTTAAAAAGCTATGATACTGGCAGATCAACCAAGGGAACACATTTTTTTAAATTCCAGAAGTATATGAAAAGTTAGTCATAGTAAAGGTAGCATCTCAAAGACATGTAAGAAGATGAACTTGAAATAAGCGGCAAGCATATGACCCAGCAATCCCACTTCTGGGCATACACACCGAGGAAACCAGATCTGAAAGAGACACGTGCACCCCAATATTCATCGCAGCACTGTTTATAATAGCCAGGACATGGAAGCAACCTAGATGCCCATCAGCAGACGAACGGATAAGGAAGCTGTGGTCCATATACACCATGGAATATTACTCAGCCATTAAAAAGAATTCATTTGAATCAGTTCTAATGAGATGGATGAAATTGGAGCCCATTATACAGAATGAAGTAAGACAGAGAGATAAAGAACATTACAGCATACTAACACATATATATGGAATTTAGAAAGATGGTAATGATAACCCTATACGCAAAACAGAAAAAGAGACACAGATGTACAGAACAGACTTTTGGACTCTGTGGGAGAAGGCGAGGGTGGGATGTTTCGAGAGAACAGCATCGACACATGTATATTATCTATGGTGAAAGAGATCACCAGCCCAGGTTGCATGCATGAGACAAGTGCTCGGGGCTGGTGCACTGGGAAGACCCAGAGGGATCGGGTGGAGAGGGAGGTGGGAGGGGGGATCGAGATGGGGAACACATGTGTATCCATGGCTGATTCATGTCAATGTATGACAAAACCCACTACAATACTGTAAAGTAATTAGCCTCCAACTAATAAAAATAAATGAAAAATAAATAAATAAATAAGTGGCAAGGGCAGCAGGGCAGCCATGAGGAAGCATAAGACGGCACCTATCTCTCAAACTGCACATTAGGGTAAGTTATAGAAGAAACAGGGGTTCAAGTGCTAACAACATCACATGGCATTTAAATTACAGAAGAGAGTTGTGTTTGTAATTAAAAATACTTAAATGGAACATACCCTCTTCCAAGGAGGCTATTATAGAGCAAGGAACATTTTAATTTCAACTTATTTGTGAAAGGGTAAGGCACATGGAAGGCTTGTTGGACCTCTGAAATGATTATGTCTATTACTACAATAGGGTTAATAAATCAAGTTCTTAGGTTATATCAAACAAATGAGACAGGTTTTTACTGGGAAAAAAGCATAACTACTTTTAATTAAACAGGATACATCCATGAAGTGGAATATTACACTGGCATTAAAAATGAGGTTGATGTACAAACAAACAAAAAGAAGAGAGAAAACAAGAGAGTATAGATCACTACGTCTCATACTGTTCATCCTGTTTTAGTAAAAAATAAAAGGGTTGTAAAAAGATAAAAATGTCATTGAGAAAAAGTACACTGACTGCCTCTGGAAAGGTCTCAGCTCTGCTGAGAAGATGCCTTCCTTTTCATTGTATACGTTTTTGTAAAGTTTGAAGATCAGAGCAAAAGGTTAGTTTCTTTAAAAGATTGAATATTAGAGACAGACAAGATCCCAAATATATAAAGTGAACACAGTTTAAAGGTGGGGGGAATTGACTCAAGAAAGAAATAGATAATCTTAATAGTTCTACAACTACTGAAAGCTAGAGGAGTTTAAATGTTTCCCCTTTCCTCTGTCCAACACACACAAAAATACCAGATTCAAATGGCTTTATAAACACCTTCTACCAAACATTTGAGAAATGCATCATTCCAACCTTAACAAAATTAAATTATGTCATAGAAGATAATTAGATACAATTGTATTATGTAATTCATGTGGCATTAAGTGAAAATGCAGAATTATCAAATTATTAATACACAAATATTTATAACTAGATAACATATATTATAAATATTTTGTTAAATTATATAAGTTATGATAGTTGTATAATTTATATAATCTAATAATTATATAAATTTATTAAATGACAGTGATCATAATAATTATGAATTAAAGTTAAATACATACTGTATTTGTAATATGATACTATCTAGCCAACTAGCCTTGTCTTTTTTTAAATGAACTATGTATGTGCACAGAGAAGACTGAAAGATCACTAAAATGTCAAGGGTCTTCCCTGGGTGTAGAAATGATAAAAATCGTGATTTTTCTAAATTTTATAACACTTCTACCAACTAACACACAT
The DNA here is from genome assembly GCF_963930625.1 of Muntiacus reevesi. Taxonomy (NCBI): domain Eukaryota; kingdom Metazoa; phylum Chordata; class Mammalia; order Artiodactyla; family Cervidae; genus Muntiacus; species Muntiacus reevesi. The sequence continues at coordinate 568,656 of NW_027077807.1, read as the reverse complement.
TATTTCTGTATTTTTTCCTCCAAAAGTTAAGTACCTCTAGTTTGGACACAATTTGAAATCATCACATTTGAAGGAGAAGAAAAGTAAGGGAGCCAAAGGCAGATTCAGGTACATATATAAATTGTGGGGGAGCCTTTCTTAATACAAATTAATTCAAAATTGCTAGTGCTACTGCAAAAGGGCACAGGAACTCCAATTAAAGATTACTATTCACATACATAGAAAACTGAGGCTCGAAGAAATTTCAAGGTTAATTCAGGTCCACCCACAGTGAAGTGGCAAGCCAGTGTTGGTCAAATCCTCATGAGCAGATCATGCTAGACCACCTACCTAGATATACGTACAGTAGGTGCTCTGTATCCTTGCGTTCTCCATTCAACCACTGTGGATTCAACCAGCCACGGGTCAAAAATATACAGAAAAGATCTGGGGAAAGTTCCAAAAGACAAAACTTGCATTTGCCAAGCAGCCTGGCAACTACTTACATAGCACTTACAAGGTTATTATAACAAACCTAGAGACGACTTAAAGTATAATGGGAGGGATATATGTAGACTATATGTAAATACTATACTGTTTTATATTAATAAAAGGGACTTGAGCATCTCTGGGTTTTGATATCCTCCAAGGTCTCAGAACCAACCACTCACAGTTACTAAACGATGACTGTGTTATCTCCCAGAGCAGCTTGTTTCTCCTTCAGAGTCTCATGATTCTTAAAAAGTTACGTGTTCAGTTTGCATTCCCACCAACAGTGTAAGAGGGTTCCCTTTCCTCCACACTCTCTCCAGCACTTATTGCCTGCAGACTCTTGGATAGTACCCATTCTGACTAGCGTGACATGGTACCTCATTGTGGTTTTGATTTGCATTTCTCTGATAATGAGTGATGTTGAGCATCTTTTCATGTGTCTGTTAGCCATCTGTATGTCTTCTTTGGAGAAATGTCTGTTTAGTTCTTTGGCCCATTTATTGATTGGGTCTTTTATTGTTCTGGAACTGAGCTGCAGGAGTTGCTTGTATGTTTTTGAGATTAATTCTTTGCGAGTTGCTTTGTTTGCTATTATTTTCTCTCATTCTGAAGGCTGTCTTTTCACTGTTGGTGGGAATGCAAACTAGTACAGCCACCGTGGAGAACAGTGTGGAGATTCCTTAAAAAACTGGAAATAGAACTGCCATACGACCGAGCAATCCCACTGCTAGGCATACACACCAAGGAAACCAGAATTGAAGGAGACATATGTACTCCAATGTTCATCGCAGCACTGTTTACAATAGCCAGGACATGGAAGCAACCTAGATGTCCATCGGCAGACGAACGGATAAGAAAGCTGTGGTACACATATACAGTGGAATGTTACTCAGCCATTAAAAAGAATGCATTTGAATCAGTTCTAATGAGGTGGATGAAACTGGAGCCTATTTATACAGAGTGAAGATAGAAAAACACCAATACAGTGTACTAACGCATATACATGGAATTTAGAAAGACGGTAACGATGACCCTATCTATATGCGAGACAGCCAAAGAGACACATGTGTGAAGAACAGACTTTTGGACTCTGGGGGAGAAGGCGAGGGTGGGATGATTTGAGAGAATAGCATTGAAACATGTATATTATCATATGTGAAACAGATCACCCGGACAGGCTTGATGCATGAGGCACGGTGCTCAGGGCTGGTGCACTGGGATGACCCAGAGGGATGGGATGGGGAGGGAGGTGGGAGGGGGGTTCAGGATGGGGGACACATGTACACCCATGACTGATTCATGTCAATGTGCTGCAAAACACACTACAACACTGTAAAGTAATTAGCTTCCAATTGAAATAAATTAATTAATTACCAAAAGAAGTTACGTGTTCAGTTATTATCATCCTAGCACCTAGCGCTGCTCAATAAGCATTTATTGAGTGAATCCATTTCTTAAATAATCAGAATAAGTGAAAACAAAAAATCTCAAACAGCTTAGACAGTATCAATAAATTCTCTTGACCCACAACTTTTTATCAATGAGTAACCACAGCTTTCTCTGGAAGATATCTAGAACAAAATCTCTTTAAATGCAAGAGGCATTTCCACATTTTTATGTTCAGTTAGTTAAATAACTAAAAATAAGATAAACAGTTTCGGGTTGTCTTATGGAGTATGGCTAATCTATCAGGCGTCACTATCAAGGTAATCCTTGAAGGTAGGCATATAAGTAAAGGTAAAAGAAATTTAAAAACTGGAATGACTCAAAAATTAACTCTGTCAGAGTTAATTCTGCTTCACTGCTCTTATATGATATTAAAGACGTCAAACATGTATGCCCTGGTGTTGCGGTAGTGAATACGCTATATTACATGGTAAGAAGGACTTGGCAGATGTAACTAAAGTTATTAATTAGCAGACTTTAAAAAAAAGGAGACAAGATTCACTGTCACTCGTTTGGCACTTTCTCTGCATGCCATATGGTAGCCTGCAACCCTAAAGAAGGAACACACTCTAAAGAATGAGCTTACATGGGGAAGATGAGCCCCAGAGCACTGTGACCCTTGCCCTAAAGCTCAGAACAATGGCAAAGTTTGTTTTGGCTCTGTTTGGCTGACATTTATCCAATGCTGGCATTGAAAATATCTGCTTTAGTTAAGACCAGTATGGATGCAATAAAGAACCATGTAGTGACATGAGAAAAAAGATCTTCATAACCCACATAATCACGATGGTGTGATCACTCACCTAGAGCCAGACATCCTGGAGTCCGAAGTCAAACGGGCCTGAGGAAGTCTCACTATGAACAAAGCTAGTGGAGGTGATGGAATTCCAGTTGAGCTGTTCCAAATCCTAAGAGATGATGCTTGCTGTCAAAGTGCAGCACTCAGTATGCCAGCAAATTTGGAAAACTCAGCAGTGGCCACAGGACTGGAAAAGGTCAGTTTTCATTCCAACCCCAAAGAAAGGCAATGCCAAAGAATGCTCAAACGACCACACAATTGCACTCATCTCACACGCTAGTAAAGTAATGCTCAAAATTCTCCAAGCCAGGCTTCAGCAATACGTGAACCGTGAACTTCCAGATGTTCAAGCTGGTTTTAGAAAAGGCAGAGGAACCAGAGATCAAATTGCCAACATCTGCTGGATCACCGAAAAAGCAAGAGAGTCCCAGAAAAACATCTATTTCTGCTTTGTTGACTTGCCAAAGCCTTTGACTGTGTGGATCACAACAAACAGGAAAATTCTGAAAGAGACGGGAATACCAGACCACCTGACCTGCCTGTTGAGAAACCTGTATGCAGGTCAGGAAGCAACAGTTAGAACTGGACATGGAAAAAAACAAAAAACAACAAACAAACAAAAAATGAACTGGACATGGAACAACAGACTGGTTCCAAATAGGAAAAGGAGTATGTCAAAGCTGTACATTGTCACCCTGCTTATTTAACTTATGTGCAGAGTACATCATGAGAAATGCTGGGCTGGAGGAAGCACAAGCTGGAATCAAGACTGCCGGGAGAAATATCAATAACCTCAGATATGCAGATGATACCACCCTTATGACAGAAAGTGAAGAAGAACTAAAGAGTCTCTTGATGAAAGTGAAATAGAGGAGAGTGAAAAAGCTGGCTTAAAGCTCAACATTCAGAAAATGAAGATCATGGCATCCGGTCCCATCACATCATGACAAACAGATGAGGAAACAGTGGCTGACTTTATTTTTCTGGGCTCCAAAGTCACTGCAGATGGTGATGGCAGCCATGAAATTGAAAGACGCTCACTCCTTGGGAGGAAAGTTATGACCAACCTATACAGCATATTAAAAAGCAGAGACATTACTTTGTCAACAAAGGTCCGTCTAGTCAAGGCTATGGTTTTTCCAGTGGTCATGTACGGATGTGAGAGTTGGACTATAAAGCAAGCTGGGCACCGAAGAATTGATGCTTTTGAACTGTGGTACTGGAGGAGACTCGAGGGTCCCTTGGACTGCAAGGAGATCCAACCAGTCCATCCAAAAGGAGATCAGTCCTGGGTGTTCATTGGAAGGACTGATGCTGAAGCTGAAACTCCAATACTTTGGCCACCTGATGTGAAGAGCTGACTCATTTGAAAAGACCCTGATGTTGGGAAAGACTGAGGGCAGGAGGAGAAGGGGACGATGGAGGATGAGATGGTTGGATGGCATCACCAACTCGATGGACATGGGTTTGGATGGACTCTGGGATTTGGGGATGGACAGGAAGGCCTGGTGTGCTGCAGTTCATGGGGTCGCACAGAGTCAGACACGACCGAGTGACTGAACTGAGCTGAACTGAGAGACCTGAGAAAGTTACCTTGTAACTTGTAAGGAATAACTCTTACAACCACAGTCAAACTCCTACGATTCAAGTAGGCCAATTCCAGAGCACTATGGTCCTGGACATTTTGACATGGACTTTCCTTGAGAATGGAGGTCACTTCCGTCTTGTTTTTATGTGGCTTTTGGATTAAAATCTTTGCTTGCTCAGCAATACACATCAGTGCCTAGTACTGTGCTGGTTGTATAGTACACTCTCAATAAAGGAGGGGGAGGGTGGCCCTGAGTGGGCCCAATGTAATTACATGAACCCGTAAATGCGGGGCTTCCCTGGTGGCTCAGTAGTCAAGAACTCGCCTGCCAATGTAGGAGATGCAGGTTTGATCCCTGTGTGGGGAAGATGCCCTGGAGAAGGAAATGGCAAGCCACTTCAGTAGCCTTGCCTGGGAAATCCCACAGACAGAGGAGCCTGATGGGCTACAGTCTATGGGGTTGCAAAGTCAAACACAACTTATCGACTAAACAACAATTCTCAGGCTTCGAAATTAAATTAGAATAAATTTCAAATCCCTTACCTTTGCTTACAAGACTGTATAACCTACCTCCTGCTTCCATTCCCACCCTCTTCCCCCACCTCCCCCGTTCTTTCCTCTCTCTAATGCCTTTGCACTGTCTGTCTTTCAGTTCGAGAACTCTGCTCCCAAATCTTCAAATGACTGCTCCACTGTTATCGTTCAGCTTTGGCATAAATGTCACATCTTCAAAGAGATCTTCCGTCGCCATCAAATCAACACTGGTACTGTCCTTAAACCTTCTATCATATACACTGTTTTCTCCTCAAAACATTTAACATCTAAAAGGCTCTAGGCATCTATCTGTTTATTTAATTTTGTCTCCCTCATTATCATTCCCAAACTAGAACATAAATTTCATGAGGATAGGGACCTGGATTCTCATGCACTGCTGTTGCCTTCACACCTACAACAGTGTTTGGGGCACAGCAGACATCCAATAACACTGCTGAATGTATGAATGTAGATGATACAAAGAGGAGTAAGATATCAACTTACAAATGTGCACAAGAAAAGTTTTAATACGAGGTAACATCTGTACCAAAGGATGAGAGATTTGATAATTTCTGGCTAGGCAATCAAGAATGAGTTCAGAGAGAAAGTAGCAAGAGAAGTAGCCTTTAAAGATATTTAGGAATTTTAGGGCAGTTTTACATTTTGTCTGGTAGGCTAAAAACTTTAGACATCTTCTTATAGGCAATGAAAAATACAGACATTTCAAATAAGGAAGGATACATGATTATGGCAAGATTTACAAAAGTTAATAGAACCAGTTGATATTTCTTACTTTAGAGAAGAAATAACCAAGCATTATATGCATATACTACTAATTTATAGTTAAACCTAATGACCAAAGACTTTTTCAACTGAAAAACATAACAACAGGAAAAAGAAACACAAAATTTTACATTCTATAATAAACTTAATTGTTTTAATTAGTCTTATTTTGACAATTTTGACAGCATACTTACTAATTTATGTTTTTAATAAGACAAAGAACTAAAAAATCACCTCTGACAATCATTTTACCAAATTAACAAATATTCAACTATCTCCTCGTTAGTAAAGGAAATGTTTTTTCTAAATTCTTAATGTGCTCTAATCTGATAAAATTCCACTTTCTGGTCATCCAATGTTTTAAGCAATCTTTCGTCTGGGGAAAAAAAAAATCAAATTCTGATTAATTTTTTTTAATAAATGCTTAAAGCAGAATTTTATGTCTCCCCATGTGTCTTTTTAAAATCATGTCTTGTTGTCTTGTTTAATGTTTTCAGCTTTGATCTTTACTAAAAACCTAAAACAGCTATAACACTGCTCCCAAAGGTACAATTTACAATACAAACTTAGAAACCCTCCTCCATAAAGATGAGATGTCAACACTAAAGAGTTCAGGGACTTAAATTACCAAAACAGCACCAAATGTTTATGGTATCACTGTGAATTCAAGAAAAAGGAGCACACAGAATGAGTTTTTAAAAAATAGCCTTTTTCCCAAAACACAATTAAAACTACCATCACCTTAACATTTAAAATACTTAGATCACTTGGCCAATCATTTTTTCAGTTTATAGCACACAAAAGAGCCCTGGAAATACATTTGATTTGATAAGAAAAAGTCCAATTTTTAAATTGACATTAAAGACAAAATCTACTGTATATGCAAGAATAAATTTATGGCGTAACAATGATGTTTATTTCTTAGAACCTCAAACCAAATACTTGGGTCAAGACTTTTATTCTTACACGGTATCCTCAAGTTCTTACCTTGGATGAGAAAACAATGACCTTTTCAATACCCGATATACTGAAGATAGCATTGCCTAATTCTATACTACCATTTCCTGCTTTTTTTAATGTCGTCCCTCCCTCCTGCTTTATGCTGAATTTTAGCAGGTAAGGCAATGTATAGCCTATAAAATTATTTCATTTCTGAGTATCTGAAGATAAATGTTTTCTATTACAGGGTAAACAATCCAAATTTATTCTTAAGTAAAATGACAAAACCAAATCTACCTGGCATTACTGGATTGTGTCAATCAAATCAGAAACCTCTGGGTCACTTGCACTACTCAGAGTAGATCTAATACACAGATTCATTTTAGGGATTGAGAGAATGAATCACAGTAAGAGTTCAACATGAACACTTAACACTATAAAAGTGAAAGAGAGAAAGGGAAATCAAGGCAAACTAACAAATTTAATTCCTTCTTTCAATATAGATAAATATTTTTAAAACTGAAACTTATATTTACTTCATAAATCTTTAAAAAAACTTTCTTTGCCAAGTCCCGTAAGATCGGTAGAATTGTAGTGCTTCTACACTGCTTCTCTTCTATTAAAATAGAAAAAGCAGCACTGCTTCTATCAAAGATCAATACCCTAACGTGGGCATGGAGTCCAACTACTCCTGTCTTTGCAAGAAAACCACTGACTAACCTCTCTCTCTCCCGTATAGTCAGTTTCTCCTCTTCTACTGAACCACTATCATGAACAAATGTGCTCTATTATTACACATCTTAAGAAATTCCTCAGGACTTCCCGATAGCTCAGATGGTAAAGAATCTGACTGCAATGCAGGAGACCTGGTTTCGATCTCTGGGCCAGGAAATTCCTCTCCTGACCTCAGCTCCCCTTCACCTCCCCCACCCCACCAATTAGATATGACCATTTCTTTGTTCTACTCACAGCAAAACTTCTTCATCTAGTGGCCTTCATTTCCTATCTCTATTTTCTCACCTTTAATTTACTCTTTAACCCACCCTAATCCTAAACAATCTCCTGAAACTCAATTGTCAAGGTCACTAATGAATACCCAGCGGCCTAATTCCGTTGCCTCATCTTAGTACAGTAACCTCTTCAGGAACATTAGACCAAGCAGACCACTCTCTTCTACTTGAAGTAGATGTCTTCTCTTGTCCTCTACTTGTTCTTCTGGCTTTCCTCCTCCCTCTGATTTCCTCTATTGGTTTGTTTTGTCTCTTCAGGCGTCTTCTAAAACATGAGTACCTGAGGACTTGTACCAGGACTGCTTTCTCTCCTGTTTTCTCACCTACTCCCAAGGCTTTAACGTCAATAACCTCAGACATGCAGATGACACCACCCTTATGGCAGAAAGTGAGGAAGAACTAAAGAGCCTCTTGATGAAAGTGAAAAAGTTGGCTTAAAGCTCAACATTCAGAAAACTAAGATCATGGCATCTGGTCCCATCACTTCATGGCAAATAGATGGGGGAGCAGTGGAAACAGTGGCTGACTTTATTTTGGGGGGCTCCAAAATCACTGCAGATGGTGATTGCAGCCATGAAATTAAAAGACGCTTGCCCCTTGGAAGGAAAGTTATGGCCAACCTAGACAGCCTATTAAAAAGAAGACATTATTTTGCCAACAAAGGTCCGCGTAGTCAAGGCTATGGTTTTTCCAGTGGTCATGTATGGATGTGAGAGTCGGACTATAAAGCAAGCTGAGCGCCGAAAAATTGATGCTTTTGAACTGTGGTGCTGGAGAAGACTCCTGAAGAGCCCCTTGGACTGCAAGGAGATCCAACCAGGTCATCCTAAAGGAGATCAGCCCTGGCTGTTCATTGGCAGGACTGATGCTGAAGCTGAAACTCCAGTACTTTGGCCACCTCATGCAAAGAGTTGACTCATTGGAAAAGACCCTGATGCTGGGAGGGATTGGGGGCAGGGGGAGAAGGGGAAGACAGAGGATGGGATGGTTGGATGGCATCACTGACTCGATGGACATGGGTTTGGGTGGACTCCAGGAGTTGGCGATGGACAGGGAGGCCTGGCGTGCTGCAGTTCATGGGGTCGCAAAGAGTCGGACACGACTGAATGACTGAACTGAACTGAATGATGTTAAATCTCGAATTTAAATCCTAACCCTCTTCTGTGAATATCCAACTATCTATCTGATATTTCACTTGGATACATTTAAAATAAACAGATACCGGATTCACAAATTTCCTGGCCCTCTCCCTATGAGACTTAAATCTTCAAATACCTACTCCTCTGAAGATTTCTGTCACAAAGAATACAGGGACAATTTTTTTTTCTTCCCTTACAGGGGCAGCCTTGCTCTTCCACACTATTACAGCAGCCTGAGTATGTATGTGCTAAGTCACTTCAGTCGCGTCTGACTCTTTCGACCCTATGGACAGTAACCCACCAGGCTCCTCTGTCCATTGGATTCTCCAGGCAAGAATGCTGGAGTGGGTTGCCATGTCCTCCTCCAGGGGATCTTCCCAACCCAGGGATTGAACCCACGTATCTTACATATCCTGCCCTGGCAGGTGGGTTCTTTACCACTCACACCACCTTATTTTGTGAAGAGTATAGTCAGAATTCATTATTTTCTGAATAAAAATGCCCTATATACAGTGAGGGTTCTGAATGACACCTGGATCCAATGGCTAGATTAAAGCAGTAACATCAATAGATAAGGCAGGCAAGGTCTCAGCACCACATTAAAGCTCGAGGATGTATTCTACAATTTCTAAGAGGAAGCCAGAATACTAATTCTTTAGATATTCCCAGATTACGTGAATGTTGTTCTTATCAGGCATCAAATACAACAAAAAATAAATCACTGTGAAAACGTTGGCAATCAAACAGGCATTTTCCTGAGCAATGCATAATAGAAAAGTATGCAGCACCCTAAAAGCATTACTTTTTTGAATAAATTCACCTTGAGATTACCAAAAGCACCAGCTCTAAGATCGCTGATCCAATGCTTATTTAAATGGGGAGTGGCACCAGAGCCACTTTCAAAGACTATCCTTAAAAATCTTTAAATTCTGATATGCAAGCTTTAGCACAGTGTTCGCCTATGCTGAACAGAGCTGACCTGAGTGACCAGTGGCTTCCCAGTGGCTCAGCGGTGAAGAATCCACCTGCCAATGCAGGAGACGCAGGAGACTCGAATTCGGTCCCTGGGTCAGAAGATCCCCTGGAAGAGGACATGGCAACCCACTCCAGTATTCTTGCCTGGAGAATCCCAAGAGCAAAGGAGCCTGCTGGGCTACTGTTCACAGGGTCACAAAGAATTGAACATGACTAAGCACACATGAGTGACCAATAAAACATTGCAGAAGCGTGTGACTTCTGAGGCTACGTCACTGTAAGACACTGTGGCTTCTACCCTGGTCCCTTGGATTGCTTACTGTGGAGCCAGCCTCTGGGTTATCAGGACACTCAGGCCACTCAGGTAACCTTATGGAAAGGTCAACATTTGGGTCCCAGGATGGCCTTTCCATAAGGTTACCTGAGTGTCCTTACAATGACTACCAACTTGCCAGCCAGATGAGTGAGTGAATGACCCCGGAAGCCGATCCTCTAGCCCTACTCAGCACTTGTTGCTCATGTAGGCAGAGAATAAGCAAAATACACAGATTCTTTCACCTTACTGTAATCCATAACAGAAATTCCTCCTAACCACCCCCTTGAATAACTAGCAAATGAGCCATCCTTGTCAGAATTTCCCCAATTATCTTAACCACGGGACCACTTCTGTTAAAGCCCAAACCAGTAGGATTTCGAAACTGAAGGACTGGCTAATCAGACTGAAGCAGAAAGCTGTTTATCCTCTTCCAGTATCTGCTTTGTAACTTTTGAAGTAAAAAAAAAAACTGTTCTGGAGCTTGAATGAGAGTTATCATTATGATTTAAAATGCATGTTCTAGAATGCTACCTTGTGATGAAGACACAAATTAGAGTTTACTACAGTAGTGTATATATTTGCCCACCTAACAAGCTGAATTTGCAAAATTTGGGTTTCTGTGGACTACAGTGTGAAAAGCTAATCAACAAACTGGTCACAGTGATTACACTGTTACCTGTGTTAATCACACAGTGATTGCTTCTGTGGAGGGGACATGTGTAACTAAGAGACAGGGATGAAACGTCAAAGTGTGAGTCGTTCAGTTGTGTCTGATTCTGTGACCCCCATGGACTATAGCCCACCAGACTCCTCTGTGCAGGAAATTCTCCAGACAAGAATACTGGAGTGGGTTGCCATTCCTTTTCCAGCGTGTCTTCCCAACCCAGGAACTGAAGCAGGGTCTCCTGCATTGCAGGCAGGTTCTTTTCCGTCTAAGCCACCAGGGAAGAGACAGGGACAGCATATTTATTTTCATTTCGTTTTCTCTTGCAGGTTTTGATATGTATACTGCACGCCGGTAATATCTGCTCAAGAATATAAATCTTTAAGTCTCTTCCTGACAAAACTACATTTTTTAACGTTTAAAATAAGAGAAACCTAAAACAACTTCAGTACTTATTCAAAATCATGCTCATTACTTTTTAAATTCAACCAAGTAAGACATTATCTCAGTATCTTATTAGTGCCTACATTTGAAGCAAGTTACATGTTACAATGCTAGAAACACCCAAGATGATATGACAAGAAACAATCAGGCTTTGATAACATAAAAGCAGAATATGATTTTTTAAAACCACGTGTGTAGATCAGCCTTAGAAAACAATAAAAAGAAAACTGGTGTTGTTATATCAATCCCAGACAAACTAGACCTTCATGCAAAATGCACTTTCAGAATAAAAGTGGAATACTTCGTAACAGTAAGTCACTAAGCAGATATAACTATTACACATTTCTATCCAAATACTAGGCTTCCCTGATGGCTCAGCAGGGGAAGAATCTGCATGAGACACAGGAGATGTGGGTTCAATCCCTGGGTCGAGAAGATCCCCTGGAGAAGGAAATGGCAACCCACTCCAGTATTCTTGCCTAAAAAATCCCAAGGACAGGGGAGTTCGGAGGGCTACAGTCTAAAGGGTTGCAAAGTGTCAGACATGACTGAGCAACCAAGCACAGTGTATATATATGTTCATCTACTAGCAATGTCTCAAATAAATAAAGCAAAAGCTGAGAGAATACAAGGGGAAATATCTACAGTGGTAAACGGGATATTTTAATACACTCTTGTCTGTGTAATTGATACAAGAAAACAAAAGGTCACTTATGACCCTGAAGATTTGAAATACGGGATTAACCAGCAAGATCCAATGTAAATATATTAGAACACCACATTCAATAGCTATAGGGAAAAAATAATATACTGGGGCCACAGTGCAGATCTCAAATGTTAAAGGTCTGAAATCACAGACCTTTGAAACACTGAGATTGTTCTCTGATGACATTGCTATGTTGTTAAGAGTTCTCTGATGACATATCTTATGTTGTTAGAAATAAAAGACATTTGAAAACAACTAGAAAATCTCCATGTGTTCAGAAATCGAGAAATATAATACATTCAACTTATCCAAGTGTTAAAGTAGATACCAGTGAAAATTAGAAACCATTTTAAAGTGAATTATAAAAGTACTATATATTAAAATTTGAGTAATGTTGCTAGCTGAAACAGTACTTAGAGGGAAATGCTCAGCCTTAAATGCATATATTTAAAAGGGAGAAATGCTGAAAAGTAGTGATCTACAAGAAGTTAGCAAAAGAACAAAAAAGTAAATCCCAAAAAGTAGAAGGAAGGAAATAAAGAGCGGAAATCAATGCAATAGAGAACAAATATGTAATAAAAAGAAAAGGAATCAGCAAGATTCAAAATTTGGTTCCTTTGAATGACTACTAAATTCCCAGGGAGACTGAATGAGGAAAAACAGAAGGTAGTTTTAGCCTATAACAGATAACAATAAGATAATTCTTTACTGCAACCATTAAACGGATACTAATATTTATTATAAATCATTTTATGCTAGTAAATTTTAAAAGTTTAGATGAAAAGGACAACTTCTTAGGGGGAAAACTACCAAAATAATCAACAGAAAATCTGAGAAGGTTAAAAATTAAAAATCAAAGGAGTAATTAAAAATCTTTCCACAAAGAAAATTACCAGCCCAGATGGCTTCTCGGCCAGATTCTCACAGAAATTTAATGGAACAATTCAGTCCTACTTAAACTTTTTCAGAATAGAAAATGAGGGTCAGCTCATTTTATAAGGCTAGTATGAGATAACCGCTGATTTCAAATCCTGACAAGGACAATATAGGCCACCTCACTGATACAAAACTATTAACAGAATATCAAACTGAATCCAGAAATACATAAAAAGAGTAATACTGTAAAACCAAATTAGGTTTACCTCAGAAATCAGGTTAGGTTTAAGATTTTAAATAATATGTAATTCAATATATTAACATAGTGAAGGAGAAAAGTCATACAGTAATGAAAAGCTGCAACAACAACAAAAAAAGCATTAAATTCAAACAAACAGAACAAAACACAAAATTCTTAGTAAACCGGTACAGAAGGGAACTTCTTTAAACATGATGAAGGGTTTCACAGAAACAAAACAAAACGAACTTGAGCAAACAGGCCTGGAGGGAAATGCTGAAAGCTTCCTCTTGGAGACCGGGAACCAGAAGGGCAGGAGCTCTGGGGTGGCGGCAGCGCTGTGCGTCTTGACCTGAGCAATAAGTTCATGTGTGTTTGTGTGTTTGCAGTAACATGTAAAGTTCTCCATGGTGCTTTTATATACACCTTGAAATATATATTAAAGATAAAAAAGAAAGAAATATTTGGAAATAAAAGGCTAACCTAGCCTATCACTCAAGCTTGGCAACTCCGTAGGTCCTCACCTCCCCACCACCACCCAGCTACCGTTACTTTCAAACCAGTTAACATTTATTGGGCTTACAAGACATGGTACAATGTGGCAACATGTATCATGAACCTTAACAATGTCTAAGATGAAACCTTATTCCATTACATTACTCCAGTGCCAATCATTCCATTCTAAGGAAAAAGACAAAGAGAAAAATATCCATGTGTTAAGACATTCACTGCCCACATGATGATAAAATAGAAAACCTAAACTAAATAACCAACTCCAGGAAACAATTAAGAAAAATAATTTTTACAATGGGATTATACAGTCAATAAAAATAAGATTTATCAAATATTCCAAGAAATGAATATAACCTAATTTTTAAAAAATTAGACATATACACATGTTTACACTGTAACAGGGGGGAAAAGTCATAGGCACAAAGAAGAAAGTGAAAGACAGAGGGAAGAAGAGAGGGACAGAGGGTACTGAAAGCGGGAGGGAAGGGTTGGGAGAGACGAAAACTCAACTGGTTTTCTTCATATGTTGAGCTTATGAATGTCATCTGTACTTCTGTATTTCCTGAATTTTCTTTAATGACTACAGAAAACTTTAGTAATGGGGTACATAAGAGCTGAAGAAAATAATCACAAACCTAAGTAAAGTATCCTAAATATTTTAAAAAGTTCCTTCAAAGGGTAACTTTAAAATTTCAACTTTTATCTCAGTACCATTTTATTCAGATAAATTATTTAACATTTAAATTGTGTTAAGTCTATCATATGCTAGTTACTTAGCACAGAGAGAACTTTAATCATAATTAGTACTTAAAATAATATAACTTAAAAATAATAATTAGATTTCCAAAGATATATCATCTCCAATTTTCTGGCTAGAAAGTGAAAAGTGAAAGTGAAGCCACTCAGCTGTGTCCAGCTCTTTGCGACCCCATGGACTGTAGCCTACGAGGCTCCTCCATCCACGGAATTTTCCTGGCACGAGAACTGGAGAGAGTTGCTGTTTCTTTCTCCAGAGGATCTTCCCCACCCAGGGATCAAAGCCGGGTCTCCTGCATTGCAAGAAGATGCTTTTACCATCTGAGCCAAAAGGGAAGTTCCCTTGAGGCTTCCCTGTGGCTCAGCTGATAAAGAATCCGCCTGCAATGTGGGAGACCTGGTACAGTCCATGGGGTCACAAAGGTCAGACACGACTGAGTGACTTTCTAGCTAGCTGCTGCTGCTGCTAAGTCGCTTCAGTCGTGTCCAACTCTGTGCAACCCCATAGACGGCAGCCCACCAGGCTCCCCCATCCCTGGGATTCTCCAGGCAAGAACACTGGAGTGGGTTACCATTTCCTTCTCCAAAGCACAAAAGTGAAAAGTGAAAGAGCAGTCGCTCAGTCGTGTCTGAATCTTCACGACCCCATGGACTGCAGCCCGCCAGGCTCCTCCATCCAAGGGATTTTCCAGGCAAGAGTAATGGAGTGGGGTGCCATTGCCTTCTCCAGACTTTCTAGCTAATAAAATCAAGTCTTTAAATGACCTTCAGAACTCCCCTTGGTCTACCCTGCCCACACCTACCCTCTGACCTGCCCTGCCACACACCCCCCACCCCCGCTTCAGCCACGGCCTCCCACATGCTGCTCTTCCAACATGCCAAGGACATTTCCACGTTAGAAGCTGCTGCTTGCTCTACCCGAACATTTCCTTCCAGATAGTTCCATGGCTTAATCCACTTCACTCAGAAAAGGGCTTCTCAAAAAGCCTTTGCTCACCAAACTACCTGAAGTATTACAGTATCCTGTTACTTTTTAATCCCCTGAATCTATCTTATTCTGCTTCAAAACCTGTGAGCTCCCTGACGTGTGTGTGCAACTGAGTGTGCACACATGAATAATGTCTATGCCCCTCGCTGATATTTAAGCTCAGGAAGCACAGCTCTACTTTGTTTACCATTGTGTCACATGACCTGCCAATAGCAGGCTTTCAAAAATACTTGTTGAAAGAACAAAAGATGGTAACTGGTTTTAGTTTTGCTGAGAAAATAATGATGGAACACTACTAGAATTCAGTAAAGCTTTCAAATGAATTCATTCTCAATCACAAGAGCATTACACACATACTTTGGTGGTAGGAGTACAACGTTCACAATTCAGGGTTCAGTAACAGGAAGGAATGGGGACTTCTTATGTTTCTCTGCCCCTTTCCATATCCTTCCTTCTTCTCATTCATCCATAAATGGTTACTGTGTACCACTAAGCCAGAGAGTATTCTACACATTAAGAACACACAGACAATTAAGGCAAGTTAATGCATGAGACATATGAGCATAATAACCATAGAACATGGCATGCAACAGAGTTCTGTGAAGTTGTAACATAACAGAGGAAGTAATCCACTTTTAGGGGCAGGTGTTCAGGGAAGTTTCAACAGTGATGACATTCAACAAACACTTGCAAAACCAAATAACAAAAGATATGCTTCATTTTACTTTACATATGAAATGAGAGTATTAAGTCTGAAAGTGCTACAGTAATTTGCTACCATGAGATAAGCTCGCTTGAGAGCGAAACCAAAACAAGAGGAATGCCAGAGCAGGACCAGAGAAACTAAGCCAAGTCCTTGATGATTTCAGACTGGATGAAGCCCCAGATGAAGTTCAAGGACAAGACCTAATCATGCCCTTTACTGTGTAGCCAGTCTGAATTTGGTTTTCTGTCACTTGCAATATAAGTATACAGAGGAATCTCAGCGAATTCTTTGAAAAAAACCAAAGCATTTGTTTTTTCAGTGTACAGGGGCACTATTGGTATTCTGGAAGGGACAATTCTTGTTTTGCAGGCAAACATCACAGGACACTTGGCATATCTCGTCTCTACCAGACCCACAGATTTCCAAACACCACTCATCTTCAAGAAGAACCACAGGTCTATTCCCTGTTAGTTGCTACCTGTATCCATTCCTCACAGTGCACGTGTAAATATTCTTAACAACAACCTTAAAAGAACTGGGATATACCACTCAAATATACTAATTTTATATAGTAATCCATTTTAATTAGTCATTCATGACTATCTAAATGACTGATTCAGTCCTAAGCACAGCTTATACCTGCTCTTGAGATAAGCAGTGCTTTAAGAATGCCACTACTATCTGAAAATTCTCATTCATTTAAGCTTACTTCTCCATACAATATTATCAATATATGTCACTGACAATGTTGGTTATCTTCCCTGTAGCCATTGATCTAATTACTTCCTAGACTGAAATGCTAGATATTGGTTTTTCTAGTCCCCTTGCAACTAGGGCATAAGTAATAAGGCCAAAATGAAACCTGATACAGGCTTTCTGTAAAAGGTTTACTTGCCTCATCAAGAGATGAGAGGGCAAACTTCCTCCCGTCTTTGGTGGTTGTGTCAGAATGTGATGCCTGGAGCAGAAAGAGAAACATGCAACTATGAAAGGATAAACCTGAGCACAAAGGTCGCCACACTACAGATAAAGATGGAAAACACTTGGATTCAATCTAGAGGGGAAGCCAGTCTGAGCAGGAACCCAAATGGGAGGGCAGTTTAGAGGAAAGGGAAACACAGAACCTCTGTGCTGACTGAGGACTGAGGACTGAGCAAAGCCAAGCTTATGCACAAACTGCCCTTTAAACTAATCCTACCTATGCCTTTGCCAATTACCTGAGCTAATACACTTCTTCTGTTTTTAAATCCTATTTGCATCCTAACTGATACAGGAAACAGCTATGTTTAGGGGAAAGAGCAAAATCGAGACACTGCAGGGAATGTAAAGAAACTTTCAGACATAAGAGAATCAGGAACTATAAAGCCAAGAAACAAGAAATCAGATCATTTCATTCCTATGGAGTATATTTCAGAAGTGGTCTAAGAAAACCTGGATGATTGAGATAAGGCCGTTAGCTTTGGTAATTAGATCATCAAGATGACTTTTTAAAAACCAATTTCGGTGCTGCGATGGTAAGGGAAGTCAGAGTGCAAAGGAAAGAATAATTTACACTTTTAAGAACTCCATAATGCACCAAATCCTTGGAAAGACATGTAACGTGTGTTAAACTCCGTCGATTACAACTCTGTGAGGTAAGTATAACATTCTGTGGTATCCTTAGTCACAGTCTTGTCCGACTCTTTGTGACCTCATGGACTATAGCCCACCAAGCTCCTCTGTCCATGCTGACTCTCCAACAAGAATACTGCATTGGGTTGCCATGTCTTCCTCGTATAACATTCTACTTTACAGACAAAGAACACAGCCTGAGTAGTAAGTTGCCCACAGCCACACAGACAGTAACTGGTTTCAGTAGACTTCAAAATCAGATCTTTGAAGCTTAAAAGTAAATGTCCTTCCTACTATACCCCTTCATGGATCACAGACTCGTCGTGGTGAAGGGGCTTGTGTAACTCAGTGAAGCCATGGGCCATGCCGTGCAGGGCCAGCCAAGACAGACGGGTCCTGGTGAAGAGTTCCGACAAAACGTGGCCCACTGGAGGAGGGAACGGCAAACCACTCCAGCAGTCCTGCTGCGAGAACCCCACGAACAGCATGAGGCAGAAAAATAAGACACCGAAGATGAGCACCACAATCAAAAGGTGTCCAATATGCTCCTGGGGAAGAGTGGAGGGCAGTCGTTAGTTCCAGAAAGAATGAAGTGGCTGGACCAAAGCGGATATGACGCTCAGTTGTGTGGATGTGTCTGATGGTTAAAGTCAAGTCCGACGCTGTAAAGAGCTATTGCTCTTTTTTTGCATGGGAACCTGGAACGGCAGGTCCGTGAATCAAGGCAAATCGGATGTGGTGAAGCAGATGGCAAGAATGAACATCTTAGGAATCACTGAACTAATATGGATGAGAATGGGCGAATTTAATTCAGATGACTGTTATATCTACTACTGTGGGCTAGAATCCCTTAGGAGAAAGGAAGTAGCCCTTAATAGTCAACAAGAGTTCTAAATGCAGTACTTGGGAGCAACCTCAGGAAAAAAAAAAAATAATCTAAGTTCATTTCCAAGGCAAACTGTTCAATATCATTGTTATCTTAAGCCTCTGCCCCAACCACTAATGCCAAAGAAGCTGAAGCTGAACAGTTCTATGAAGTAGAACCGCTGTAGTTCTCGAACTACACCTTCTAGAACAAACATAAAAAAAAAAAAAAAAAAAAAAAAGATGTCCTTTTCATCACAGGGGATTGGAATACAAAATAGGAAGCCAAGAGACACCCAGAATAATAGGCAAGTTTTGCCTTGGAGGGCAAAAGCAGGGCAAAGGCTAACAGAGTTTTGTCAAAAGAACACGCTGGTCATAGCAAACACCCTTTTCCAACAACTAAGAGACAGCTATACACACGGACATCACCAGATGGTCAATACCAAAATCAGATTATGTTCTTTGCAGCTGAAGATGGAAAAGCTCTACACAGACAGCAAAAAGAAGACCTGGAGCTGTCTGTGGCTCAGGTCGTGAGCTCCTAATAGCAAAATTCAGGTTTAAAGTGAAGAACGTAGGGAAAACGACTAGGTCATTTAGATACGACCTAAATTAAATCCCTTATGATTATACAGTGGAGGTGACAAATGGATTCGAGATGAGATCTGGTAGACAAAGTGTCTACCAGATTCATAAAACTGAAAGAGGTTCATATATGAGTTTATTGAAAAAGATTCATATGTTTTATATGAGTTTATATATGAGGTTCATCACTGGAAAGAGGTTCGTAACATTGTATAGGAGGCAGTGACCAAACTAGTCCAAGAAAAAGAAATGCAAGAAGCTTAAGTGATTGTCTGAGGAGACATTAGAAAGAGCTGAGGAAAGGAGAGAAGTGAAAGGCAAGGGAGAAAGGGAAAGATATACTCAACTGAGTGCAGAGATCCAGAGAATACCAAGAAGAGATAAGAAACCCTTCTTAAGTGAACAATGCAAAGAAAACAACACAATGGGAAAGACTAGAGATCTCGTCAAGAAAACTGGAGGCATCAAGGGAACATTTCATGCAAGGATGGACACCATAAAGGACAGAAATGGTACGCACCTAATAGAAGGAGAAGATATCAAGAAGAGGTGGCACGAATACACAGAGAACAGTACACCAGTCACTGTGGTCACTCACCCAGAGCCAGACATCCTGGAGCGTGAAGTCAAGGGGGCCTTAGGGAACATTACTATCAATAAAGCTAGTGGAGGTGACGGAATCCCAGTTGAGCTATTTGAAATTCTAAAGGATGATGCTGCTAAAGTGTTGCACTCAATATGTCAACAAATTTGGAAAACTCAGTAGTGGCTACAAGACTGAAAAAGGTCACAGTTTTCATTCCAATCCCAAAGAAAGGTAATGTCAAAGAATGTTCAAACTACCATACAATGGCACTCATTTCACATGCTAACAAGTTTACGCTCAAAATCCTTCAAGCTAGGCTTCAAAAGAATGTGAACCTAGAACTTTCAGATGTACAGCTAGGTTTTGAAAATGCAGAGGAACCAGGGAGCAAACTGCCAACATTTGTTCGATTATAGAGAAAGCAACAGAATTCCAGAAAAACGTCTGCTTCTGCTTCATTGACTGCGCTAAAGCCTTTGAATGTGTGGATGGTAACAAACTGTGGAAAATTCTTAAAGAAACACCAGTACCAGACCACCTTACCTGCCTCCTGAGAAACCTGTATGCAGGTCAAGAAGCAAGTTAGAATCGGACATTGAACAACTGACTGGGAAAGAGTTATAATAAAGCTGTATCTTGTCACCCTGCTTATTTAACTTCTACGCAGAGTACATCATGAGAAACACTGGGTTGGATGAAGCACAAGCTGGAATCAAGACTGCTGGGAGAAATATCAATAACCTCAGATATGAAGATGATATCACTCTAAGGGCAGAAAGTGAAGAGAAACTAACGAGCCTTTTGATAAGGGTTAAAGAAGAGCATGACAAAGTTGGCTTGAAACTCAGCATTCAGAAAACTAAGATCATGGCATCTGGTCCCATCACTTCATGGGAAATAGATGGGGAAACAGTGGAAACAGTGTCAGACCTTTATTTTTGGGGGCTCCAAAATCACTGTGGATGGTGACTGCAGCCATGGAATTAAAAGATGCTTGCTCCTTGGAAGAAATGCCATGACAAACCTCAACAACATACTGAAAAGCAGAGACATCACTTTGCCGACAAAGGTCCGTCGAGTCGAGGCTATGGTTTTTCCAGTGGTCATGTATGGATGTGAGAGTTGGACCATAAAGACTGAGTGTCAAAGAATTGAGAATTGTGGTGCTGGGGAAGGCTCTTAAGCGTCCTGGGACTGCAAGAAGATCAACCAATCCTAAAGGAAATCAACCCTGAATATTCACTGGAAGCACTGATGCTGAAGCTGAAGCGCCAATACTTTGGCCACCTGATGCGAAAAGCCAACTCACTGGAAAAGACCCTGATGCTAGGAAAGACTGAAGCCAAAAGGAGAAGGAGGTGGTAGAGGATGAGATGGCTAGGTAGTGTCACCGACTCAATGAACATAAATTTGAGCAAACCCCAGGAGGTAATGGAGGACAGAGGAGCCTGCCATGCTGCAGTTCTTGGTGTTGCAAAGAGTTGGACACAACTGAGCGACTGAACAACAACTACACCAGGCTCCTAGGATTAAAGAATAAAAATACAGTGGCACAGCAGGCTCAAAATTCAGACTGGCTTCTGTGAGCTGCACGGCACACAGCACGGTGTTTGGCAGCCCTGGCAAAGGTATATTTAAGCATGCATGGAGGCTAGAGAGGGCAAAACTTAAAAAGGAGTGATCATGGATAATTACTGAGAAAGAAAGATAAAGAGGGATGATCATGGACACATCTGGAGAAGGTTGCTCTTGAAGAAAAGGAAGGACAATTCCTTCTTTTCAGAGAAGAGTAAATAGAGAAATGATATCAGGATAGAAAAGATTATACCTCAGATGCTTGAGATTTTTCTCAGGAAAGGAAAAGATCAAGTTATTTGCTATAAACACTTTCATGAAGTAAGACAAAAAAAAAACCCCTCACAATCGACATTATAGATCTGGAGGATAACAGAACACTAACTGGTATGAAAACAATCCAAAATCCTCACACAACTGTCTCTTGTATCCTTCAGGGATCAAGATAGTGATTAGGCCTGTTCAGAACTGGGCACTAGAAAGATAAATTGACATAAAGTTAAGTATTCTAAGGTATCAATGATGGGCTGGTAAAAACTGATGACCATGGGATCCTGGTGACTAGGGGAGGCAAATGAAAAGAGCAGTAGGCTAAAGAATTGAATGAATAGACACAATGACGGGAGGGTTCCTAAAGACAGGAAGAGGGGAAGAAAGAGAGAGAGAAATCGGGTTCCATAAGTGTGGAAGAGTGCTTGTTTGTGGTCAGACAGGTCTTGACACAATGCCTCAGGCAATGAGCTACTGCCTAGGGCTGAGCACTACCCCGTCAGCTAAAAGCACAGAATTGAGAGACAAGTGCCTGTAAAAACACGCAGTCCTCGGGTGCAGGAAACAAACAGGCTTACCTGGTGGCGCTAGTGGTAAAGAACCCACCTGCCAACGCAGGAGACAGAAGAGATGTGGCTCTGATCCCTAGGTCGGGAAGGTCCTGTGGAGGAGGAAATGGCAACCTGCTCCAATATTCGTGCCTGGAGAAGTCCCATGGACAGAGGAGTCTGGCTGTCCTGTGGAGACTGCAAGGAGATGGACGTGACTGAAGCGACTTAGCATAGCACAGCAACAAACAAGTGAATGAATCTGCCCGTACAGGAATCAAACACTTAAAATATCTCCTCTCCTTTTAAAATGAACAATTCTATCTCCAAATTTAAGAAATTCATCAAGAGGCTAAAAGTCTACAATAAAGGTTAAGGCAGATGTGTGTCAGGAGGTAGAACAAAAAGTTAAATCTGTCAGGCCAATTGTAACCCACCTGTTAAAAGACTTTTAGCATAAATTTCCAATAAGGCAACAACAGTTTGTGCTTTAGAAACTCTGGAGAGCACCTAGCATGGCTTCAAAAAAAGGATATCACTCAATTTAATTTTAAAAGCTCCACCCATTGCAATCTCAGTGGACACACTACCATTTATACTCATAGCTTCATTTTTCACCATTCTGCTGCTCTTGACACATTATCCAATTACAGGAAAAAATTGGGAAAAATCAGACATGGCAACCTCCACTACCACATCCCTCCTTCAGTTTGCACTTTTTACACCATTAATTCTGACTACTCTTGCCCTAGTAATAAATGAAGAAGAAATGACACTGGCACAATCTAAATTTTGCAGAAAATATCAAGTACAAGAAAGATTGCCAAGTAGTACTAATAACAATTGAGAACCCAAGAAATTTGAGAAGTTTCAAGTTTAAAAAGCATTTTCTCCATTTCAGTCCTTTCCAAATAAAACAAAGGGCTTGGACAACACAAGATTGTGAAGCTTCAACGGACGATTTAGCCTAACAGTGAATAAAAGAATCACTAAAATCGCTTATCCTTTCTTGGGCTATTACATTTCTTACCCTCACAAAGCCTTCTTTTAAAACCAGGACCACTTCTCAATTCTTTCCCTGGATCTAGTATACATATGTCCCTCCGTCCGCCCCGCCCCCCCCCAAAAAAAAATTTAGAGACCAAAGACTCGCTGTAGTCAGAAAAGGATTAATTTAGATGAAGAATCACTTGCCGTCACTGGCACCATTCCTCAAAACCATCAAAGTCTCCTGGGGGCTGGATCCCCCCGACAAGATGAACAAAATCCACTGGCGTCTGGATAGCAAGCTTTTCTTTGTAAGTCTATAAGCCTGGGAAAGCTTTCCAAACAGTTAAAAAGACTTCTCAAGGAAGCAAAAGGTCGAGACCAGGAAGATGGGGAGGTGACTAAAACAGGCAGACGACCCACCCACCTAACGCGAAGGAGGGACCGCTTGCAAGGGCTGACGCTTCAGCAGGAGGCAGGAAAGGTTGCCCAGGGCTGCCGGCGCTGCGACCCCCGGCCCCTGCGTGGGAATGGAGGGCACGCAAAGTCAGGGGCCAGCCGGAGGCCTGGAGCGGGGCGCGGAGAGGGGGCGGGACGTGGAGACAAAGCAGCGGTGGACTCCGGCTGAACACCACCAGGGTCTGAGCCACGGCGGGGCAAAGCCGAGAAAGCTTTGCCCCAAGAGGAGACACCGAAGCTTGCAGCTTCACCCACCTGCCAGACGCTCGCCCCGCGGACAGAAGCACAGACGCAGCCCGGTAGCTTCTTCTCCTGCCGGACACAGCCCCTGCCGCCGCCGGAGCTCCGGACCCGACAGCACAGGGCGGTAGCGAAGTAGGCAAAGCGGCGACCGCACTCGAGCAGAAGGGGGTATACGTAGGGGCGCCGGGCGGCTCGGGAAGGCAGCTCTGTGCTTGACCTTCCTCACCGGTGGCCAACGGCGCTCCCTGGGAACAGCATCCCGCCTCGGCCCGCTGCAGCGGCCGGGCTTCCTGCGGCCACAACCCGCCCCCGCGCTACTCGGCCGCCGCCATCTTGTCGGAGGCGGGAAAGACCGCACTGCGCAGGCGCGCGCCGACGCTGCCGGCTCCCCGCCATAACGCGCAGGCGCGGGGGGCGCTTCCCACCCCCCCCCCCCACCCCCACACGCCGAGGCCGTCTTCCGCAAAGCCGTCTGCTCCCTCGCACGGGTGCTGCCAGGCTTAGTGGCCAGCCACAAACTGCACCGCAGCCGAGTTAATAGACCCTTCTGCGCACCTCACAGTCAGTCATTGTGTAAAAACCTATCTGTGTGCCAGGTCCCGGGACAGGCGCTGGTGAAAGATTAGTAAAACGCGGCTTCAGAGCTAACTGCCACTGCTGCTAAATCGCTTCAGTTGTGTCCGACTCTGTACCACCCCATAGATGGCAGCTCACAAGGCTCCCCGGTCCCTGGGATACTCCACGAAAGAACACTGGAGTGGGTTGCCATTTCCTTCTCCAATGCATGAAACTGAAAGTGAACTCGCTCAGCCCTCTCCGACTCTTAGCAACCCCATGCAATGCAGCCCACCAGGTTCCTCTGTCCATGGGATTTTCCAGATGAGAGTATTGAAGTGGGGTGCCATCACTTTCTCCGTCCAGTGCTAAAGGTGTTCCTAATCTAGTGAAAAAGGACGGGGATGAACGAGTGATTTCCACAATTCTTGTTTGTTACCTGCACGCCACCTTCGCTCTCTTGCCCCTTTGATTTTAATAACTGAAAACATACCTCTTCCAGGAAGTCCTTACTCTCACACAATTTGGTTAGTTCTTTTCTAATACCTCACCTTACCTCTTTAAGCTTTATTTCATTCATTGTAAATTCAACAAGGAATATTTGAGTTTCATTTATATTCTAGATATGGTTCTAGGTTATAGCAATAAGAAGTATAAACTCATGGGACTTCTATTTTAGGGGAGAGTATAAAACAAACAAACAAAAAAAACAAACTTCAAACAATCAACAAAATAACATTTGATAGTGGTGAGGGATGGGAAGAGGAAAATACCACCAAAGTTAATGTTGGGTGAGGGGTGGTAATTAGCAATCTCTCTCCAGAGATGACACTTGATCTGAGGCCTGACTGACCACGGGGGCGAGAAGCTATGAGAATCATCCAGGCAGAGCGTTCTAGACAGAAGAACAACAAATGCAGCACACCTCTCATTCTTGAGGTGGGAGTGAGACCAGCACATAAAGGACAGAAAGACTAGGTGATGTGGACACCTGGGGAGGATATGTGGGGGGGGCGGGGGGAGGACAGGGGCAGTTTAGGTGGGACATTGAGGCCATGGTAAGAAACTGGATTTTTACCCGATGGCAGCCCCTCCATCTTGCTGACACTGCCAGAACTCCTCCTCAAACACTTCTAGCTCCTGACTGCCTCGCTGGACATGCTGATTCCACTGTCTTGAAGACACTTGCTCTTGTTCTTTACACATCTAGCTTCTCATCTTTCAGGTTTCAGTTTAAATGTCACCTCAGAAAGGCCATCCTTCCTAAACTAAGAATCCCACCTGCCCTTTCATTAGTCTCCATCATTGCACCTGATCATTTCTTTATGGGCACTGAACATATTTTTCAATTATATATTCATTGCTTCTTCACCATTCAGTTCACTAAACTGAACTCCACCAGGGAGGGAAGATGTTTCACTTACTAGTGAATACTCCATGCCTAGCACCATGCCTGGCATGAATGATCACTCAATATGTGTTTGCTGTTTTTAGGAATGTCGAGTTTGTCAGCACTTAAGTAGTCAGTGGTATACTGCATTGTTTTACACTGGTTTTTAAAAATAAATGCAAGTCATTTCCTGTTTATATACCCTCTGCTAGACTATAAATAAGAACTTTGGCAGAGAGAGAGAGGAAGAGAATGAGATGAAGAGTAGGTGAGGGGTAGTGGGCAAAGATTGTATTTTGCATATATTTGCAGGGCTGGGAGGTGGAAGGCTTCGATTTAGTGAAGCACCTGTTACATGTGTCCTGCGTTTGGCTTAATGGTCACTACAGCCTTGCTAGGTAGTTATCCTTAGTTTTATACATAGCCAACTTGAGAGAGATTAAGTAACTTGCCTAAGGTCCTACATTAAGAGACAGTGCCAACCATAAAGTTCATGCCCTTCCCTTCAAGAGAAACTGGATTTTGAGATGGGTTTGTTTGGTGATTTGATTCTGTGTCATTAGCAGGCTTTTATTAGCCATTTCAGCCACTGTCATTTAAGAATCCCAATCATCCTGCTGTTCTTGTATAGGATCTCAACAAACGGCCTGATGTGAAATTGCTGTGATATTTTTTTCTCTTTTGCACTACGGCAGGGTTCATTTTACCATTCCCTCTTCATGTCTCTTTAAAATTTGTATTTCTTTTTATTAATAATGTGTACACATTTGATGAAAGGAAAAGAGGAGATGCAGAAAAATGGGTGCATTTCCTAAATGCTAGCTACATCCCCTTGGTTAGGCTTGTTATTTTATGACTCTTTCATCTAGGTCCCAAGTAATCCTTTAGACATCAAAGACAGTTCTCAGGCAAAGAGTGACAGCCTCATCACAACAATCACTTATCCCATCTGCTCATCAAAATTATACACCAACATTTCCCTCCAAACGGGATGGCTGGGGGAAATTACGAGAAAGGATAGGGTCGCTATCCTGTATCCAGGGCCATTCAGGCTTTATATGAAGGCATTCTGTTTTTTTAATATCATTAACTCATGATAGCATACACCTGTCAATCAAACCCAGTTAGTCCATAAGCAAAGCAAATAGTAGGTGGGAATACATACTTCAAAAGTTTCTTCGATCTTCTATCCCCACTGTAGTAGGACTCCTTCTTGGAATAAATTCTGGAATCAAGGCAATGTCTTTGGTTTCTGTGGGATGCTCTCCTCATGGTTACCATCTGTTGTTGGTTGAATATTCTCCCACTCCTCAAAAGATATGTTGAATTCCTAACCTCAAGTACTCAACAATATGAACTTATTTGGGAATAGGATCATTGCCGGTGTAATTAAGTTCAAATGAGGCCATACTGGAGTAGGTGGACCCCTAATCCAATAACTAGTGTCCTTCTAAGAAGTCAGCCAAATGGAGGAAGAGACACACGGGGAGAAGTCTGTTTGATGGCAAAGGCAAAGATTGGTGTCGTGCACCTGCAAGCCAAGGAATACCAAAGACTGCTGGCCAGCCACCAATACTGAGGAAGAGGCAAGTGAGGATTTCTCTACAAATTTCAGGGGAAACACAGTCGTGTAAACAACTTGATATCAGATTTAGAGGTTCCAAAACTGTGAGACAATAAATATCCATTGTTTTAAGCTACCCAGTTCATGGCAATTTGTTATAGTGGCCTTAAAGTCTAAAACACCCCACTCTCTCTTCGTGTGTGTGTGTGTGTGTGTGTGTGTGTGTGTGTGTGTATGTGTGTGTGTGTGTGTGTGTGTACGTGAAGTAAAGGAAAGTGACTGTCAGGGCTTGAAGCATAGGAAAGAGATGGGGATGGGCTGCCCACTCCAGTATTCTTTCTGGCAAAACCCCATGGGCAAAGGAGCGTGATGGGCAATAGCCCATGGGGTACCAAAGAGTCTGAGATGTCTGCTAAGTGATGACTTAGCAGGCACACATGCATCCAAATTATCATTTAAGCCTGTGGCTCTGAAATGCAGCTAGTGATGCATTACTGGAGTGGGTTGCCATGCCCTCCTCCAAGGGATCTTCCAACCCAGGGATCAAACCCAGGTCTCTTGCATTACAGGTGGATTCTTTACCATTTGAGCCACCAAGGAAGCACTCAGTTCAGTTCAATTCAGTTGCTCAGTCATGTCCGAATCTTTGCTACCCCATGGACTGCAGCATGCTTGTCCATCAACAAGTGCTGGAGTTTTCTCAAACTCATGACCACTGAGTCGGTGATGCCATCCAACCATCTCATCCTCTGTTATCCCCTTCTCTTCCTGCCTTCAACCTTTGACAGCACCAGGGTCTTTTCATATTAGTCAGCTCTTCAGATCAGGTGGCCAAAGTATTGGAGTTTGAGCTTCAAAATCAGCTCTTCCAATGAATATTCAGGACTGATTTCCTTTAGGATGGACTGGTTGGATCTCCTTGTAGTCCAAGTGACTCTCAAGAGTCTTCTCCAACATCACAGTTCCAAAGCATCAATTCTTTGGTGCTAAACTTTCTTTATAGTCCAACTCTCACATCCATACATGACTACTGGGAAAACCATAGCCTTGACTAGACAGACCTTTGCTGGCAAAGTAATGTCTCTGTTTTTTAATATGCTGTCTAGCTTGGTCAAAATTTTCATCCAAGGAGTAAGCATCTTTTAATTTCTTGGCTGTAGTCACCATCTGCAGTGATTTTGGAGCCCAGAAAGATAAAGTCTACCACTGATTCCACTGTTTCCCCATCTATTTGCCATGAAATCATGGGACGGGATGCCATGAACTTTGTTTTCTGAGTGTTGAGCATTAAGCCACCTTTTTCACTCTCCTCTTTCACTTTCATCAAGAGGCTCTTTAGTTCTTCTTCACTTTCTGCCACAAGGAGGGTGTCATCTGCATATCTGATGTTATTGATATTTCTCCCAGGAATCTGGATTCCAGCTTATGCTTCATCCAGCCCAGGGTTTCTCATGATGTACTCTGCATATAAGTTAAATAAGGAGGGTGACAAGATACAGCCTTGACGTACTCCTATTCCTATTTGGAACCAGTCTGTTGTTCCATGTCAGTTCTAACTGTTGCTTCCTGACCTGCATACAGCTTTCTCAACAGGCAAGTCAAGTGGTCTGGCATTCCCGTCTCTTTCAGAATTTTCCAGTTTGTTGTGGTCCACACTGTCAGAGGCTTTGGCATAGTCAGTAGAGCAGAAATAGATGTTTTTCTGGAACCCTCTTGCTTTTGTGATGATCCAGCAGATGTTGGCAATTTGATCTCTGGTTCCTCTGCCGTTTCTAAAACCAGCTTGAACATCTGGAAGTTCATGGTTCACATATTGTTGAAGCCTGGCTTGGAGAATTTTGAGCATTACTTTACTAGTGTGTGAGATGAGTGCAATTGTGCAGTACTTTGAGCATTCTTTGGCATTGCCTTTCTTAAGGATTGGAATGAAAACTGACCTTCTTCAGTCCTGTGGCCACTCAATTTGCTGGCCTACTGAGTGCAACACTTTGACAGCATCATCTTTTAGGATTTGAAGTAGCTCAGCTGGAATTCCATCACCTCCACTAGCTCTGTTCATAGTGATGCTTCCTAAGGCCCACTTGACTTCACATTCCAGGATGTCTGGCTCTAGGTGAGTGAGCACACCAAGGTGATTATCTGTGTTGTGAAGATCTTTTTTTGTACAATTCTTCTGTGTATTCTCGCCACCTCTTCTTAACATCTTCTGCTTCTGTTAGGTAAATACCATTTCTGTCCTTTATTGAGCCCATCTTTGCAAGAAATATTCCCTTGGTATCTCTGATTTTCTTGAAGTCATCTCTAGTCTTTCCCATTCTATTGTTTCCCTCTGTTTCTGTGCACTGATCATTGAGGAAGACTGCCTTATCTCTCTTTGCTATTCTTTGGAACTCTGCATTCAAATTGGTGTATCTTTCCTTTTCTTGTTTGCTTGTGGCTTCTCTTCTTTCCTCAGCTATTTGTAAGGCCTCCTCAGACAGCTATTTTGCCTTTTTGCATTTCTTTTTCTTGGGGATGGTCTTGATCCCTGTCTTCTGTACAATGTCATGAACCTCCGTCCATAGTTCATGAGGCACTCTGTCTGTCAGATCTAGTTCCTTAAATCTATTTCTCGCTTCCACTGTATAGTCACAAGGGATTTGACTTAGATCAACAAAAATTTACAACAAAAGTCACTGTTGTAAAACTGATATCACCCAACACATTAATAGAGCTACATAGAAGAAAAATATTATCATGCCGAAGGTGATGAAAAGACGCCTTAAAAACTCAATGCCCATTCTTATTGAAAATACTGGATATAAAAGCACACTTTTTAAACACAATATATTTCAGACCCACAATAAGCCAGCACCACCCGATGAGGAAATACTAGATATACTATATTACTAGAGTCAGGGAAATCCCCATTTTTACCACTGTTACTCATTTTTATCAGTCAACACAGAGAATGAAATTAGAAAGGAATACTACTGGTAGGGGTACAATTAAATAACTAGAATATCCAAAAGAACCAACTAAATATTACTACAACAAGATAATCTAGTAGTTTAGTCAAGTGCAAAACATAAAGAAATCTTTCCTTTATATGTACAAAGAGAAACCAGATAAACGATAAAATGAAAGAAAAGATCTTATCTATAATTTAAAAAAAAACAGGCATAAACTGAATAAAGAGTTCAAAACATGTATGAAAAAAACTATGGAACACTTCTGAGAGACACAAAGGTAGATTTCAACAAATGGAAAGACATATCTTGCTTCTGTACTAAAGATTCAGTAGCATAATGATGTCCTTTCTCCCTGAGTTAATTTTACATGGTCCCCAAATAAATACTATATAAAAAAATTTTTTTTATTTTGTTTGCTACAGCTAGACAACTGGAAAGAAAAAACAAGCAAAAACAAGGGAAAATATGAAGGGAAGAGCAAGAGTATTCCTATGACATATTAAATAATTGCTGCAAAGCCATTATAAGTAAAAGAGTATGAAGTCAAATGTACTGTATCAGTAAGGTAATTTCTTAGCTCTTATCATTATACTGTGGATATATAAGATGTTAACATTAGGAGAAACTAACTGAAGGGTACATAGGAACTCTCTTATTTTTCTCTTTTATAAGTACAAAGTCATTTAAAAATAAAAAGACTTTAAAAAGCTATGATACTGGCAGATCAACCAAGGGAACACATTTTTTTAAATTCCAGAAGTATATGAAAAGTTAGTCATAGTAAAGGTAGCATCTCAAAGACATGTAAGAAGATGAACTTGAAATAAGCGGCAAGCATATGACCCAGCAATCCCACTTCTGGGCATACACACCGAGGAAACCAGATCTGAAAGAGACACGTGCACCCCAATGTTCATCGCAGCACTGTTTATAATAGCCAGGACATGGAAGCAACCTAGATGCCCATCAGCAGACGAACGGATAAGGAAGCTGTGGTCCATATACACCATGGAATATTACTCAGCCATTAAAAAGAATTCATTTGAATCAGTTCTAATGAGATGGATGAAATTGGAGCCCATTATACAGAATGAAGTAAGACAGAGAGATAAAGAACATTACAGCATACTAACACATATATATGGAATTTAGAAAGATGGTAATGATAACCCTATACGCAAAACAGAAAAAGAGACACAGATGTACAGAACAGACTTTTGGACTCTGTGGGAGAAGGCGAGGGTGGGATGTTTCGAGAGAACAGCATCGACACATGTATATTATCTATGGTGAAAGAGATCACCAGCCCAGGTTGCATGCATGAGACAAGTGCTCGGGGCTGGTGCACTGGGAAGACCCAGAGGGATCGGGTGGAGAGGGAGGTGGGAGGGGGGATCAAGATGGGGAACACATGTGTATCCATGGCTGATTCATGTCAATGTATGACAAAACCCACTACAATAAAGTAATTAGCCTCCAACTAATAAAAATAAATGAAAAATAAATAAATAAATAAGTGGCAAGGGCAGCAGGGCAGCCATGAGGAAGCATAAGACGGCACCTATCTCTCAAACTGCACATTAGGGTAAGTTATAGAAGAAACAGGGGTTCAAGTGCTAACAACATCACATGGCATTTAAATTACAGAAGAGAGTTGTGTTTGTAATTAAAAATACTTAAATGGAACATACCCTCTTCCAAGGAGGCTATTATAGAGCAAGGAACATTTTAATTTCAACTTATTTGTGAAAGGGTAAGGCACATGGAAGGCTTGTTGGACCTCTGAAATGATTATGTCTATCACTACAATAGGGTTAATAAATCAAGTTCTTAGGTTATATCAAACAAATGGGACAGGTTTTTACTGGGAAAAAAGCATAACTACTTTTAATTAAACAGGATACATCCATGAAGTGGAATATTACACTGGCATTAAAAATGAGGTTGATGTACAAACAAACAAAAAGAAGAGAGAAAACAAGAGAGTACTGATCACTACGTCTCATACTGTTCATCCTGTTTTAGTAAAAAATAAAAGGGTTGTAAAAAGATAAAAATGTCATTGAGAAAAAGTACACTGACTGCCTCTGGAAAGGTCTCAGCTCTGCTGAGAAGATGCCTTCCTTTTCATTGTATACGTTTTTGTAAAGTTTGAAGATCAGAGCAAAAGGTTAGTTTCTTTAAAAGATTGAATATTAGAGACAGACAAGATCCCAAATATATAAAGTGAACACAGTTTAAAGGTGGGGGGAATTGACTCAAGAAAGAAATAGATAATCTTAATAGTTCTACAACTACTGAAAGCTAGAGGAGTTTAAATGTTTCCCCTTTCCTCTGTCCAACACACACAAAAATACCAGATTCAAATGGCTTTATAAACACCTTCTACCAAACATTTGAGAAATGCATCATTCCAACCTTAACAAAATTAAATTATGTCATAGAAGATAATTAGATACAATTGTATTATGTAATTCATGTGGCATTAAGTGAAAATGCAGAATTATCAAATTATTAATACACAAATATTTATAACTAGATAACATATATTATAAATATTTTGTTAAATTATATAAATTATGATAGTTGCATAATTTATATAATCTAATAATTATATAAATTTATTAAATGACAGTGATCATAATAATTATGAATTAAAGTTAAATACATACTGTATTTGTAATATGATACTATCTAGCCAACTAGCCTTGTCTTTTTTTAAATGAACTATGTATGTGCACAGAGAAGACTGAAAGATCACTAAAATGTCAAGGGTCTTCCCTGGGTGTAGAAATGATAAAAATCGTGATTTTTCTAAATTTTATAACACTTCTACCAACTAACACACATTATTTCTGTATTTTTTCCTCCAAAAGTTAAGTACCTCTAGTTTGGACACAATTTGAAATCATCACATTTGAAGGAGAAGAAAAGTAAGGGAGCCAAAGGCAGATTCAGGTACATATATAAATTGTGGGGGAGCCTTTCTTAATACAAATTAATTCAAAATTGCTAGTGCTACTGCAAAAGGGCACAGGAACTCCAATTAAAGATTACTATTCACATACATAGAAAACTGAGGCTCGAAGAAATTTCAAGGTTAATTCAGGTCCACCCACAGTGAAGTGGCAAGCCAGTGTTGGTCAAATCCTCATGAGCAGATCATGCTAGACCACCTACCTAGATATACGTACAGTAGGTGCTCTGTATCCTTGGGTTCTCCATTCAACCACTGTGGATTCAACCAGCCACGGGTCAAAAATATACAGAAAAGATCTGGGGAAAGTTCCAAAAGACAAAACTTGCATTTGCCAAGCAGCCTGGCAACTACTTACATAGCACTTACAAGGTTATTATAACAAACCTAGAGACGACTTAAAGTATAATGGGAGGGATATATGTAGACTATATGTAAATACTATACTGTTTTATATTAATAAAAGGGACTTGAGCATCTCTGGGTTTTGATATCCTCCAAGGTCTCAGAACCAACCACTCACAGTTACTAAACGATGACTGTGTTATCTCCCAGAGCAGCTTGTTTCTCCTTCAGAGTCTCATGATTCCTAAAAAGTTACGTGTTCAGTTTGCATTCCCACCAACAGTGTAAGAGGGTTCCCTTTCCTCCACACTCTCTCCAGCACTTATTGCCTGCAGACTCTTGGATAGCACCCATTCTGACTAGCGTGACATGGTACCTCATTGTGGTTTTGATTTGCATTTCTCTGATAATGAGTGATGTTGAGCATCTTTTCATGTGTCTGTTAGCCATCTGTATGTCTTCTTTGGAGAAATGTCTGTTTAGTTCTTTGGCCCATTTATTGATTGGGTCTTTTATTGTTCTGGAACTGAGCTGCAGGAGTTGCTTGTATGTTTTTGAGATTAATTCTTTGCGAGTTGCTTTGTTTGCTATTATTTTCTCTCATTCTGAAGGCTGTCTTTTCACTGTTGGTGGGAATGCAAACTAGTACAGCCACCGTGGAGAACAGTGTGGAGATTCCTTAAAAAACTGGAAATAGAACTGCCATACGACCGAGCAATCCCACTGCTAGGCATACACACCAAGGAAACCAGAATTGAAGGAGACATATGTACTCCAATGTTCATCGCAGCACTGTTTACAATAGCCAGGACATGGAAGCAACCTAGATGTCCATCGGCAGACGAACGGATAAGAAAGCTGTGGTACACATATACAGTGGAATGTTACTCAGCCATTAAAAAGAATGCATTTGAATCAGTTCTAATGAGGTGGATGAAACTGGAGCCTATTTATACAGAGTGAAGATAGAAAAACACCAATACAGTGTACTAACGCATATACATGGAATTTAGAAAGACGGTAACGATGACCCTATCTATATGCGAGACAGCCAAAGAGACACATGTGTGAAGAACAGACTTTTGGACTCTGGGGGAGAAGGCGAGGGTGGGATGATTTGAGAGAATAGCATTGAAACATGTATATTATCATATGTGAAACAGATCACCCGGACAGGCTTGATGCATGAGGCACGGTGCTCAGGGCTGGTGCACTGGGATGACCCAGAGGGATGGGATGGGGAGGGAGGTGGGAGGGGGTTCAGGATGGGGGACACATGTACACCCATGACTGATTCATGTCAATGTGCTGCAAAACACACTACAACACTGTAAAGTAATTAGCTTCCAATTGAAATAAATTAATTAATTACCAAAAGAAGTTACGTGTTCAGTTATTATCATCCTAGCACCTAGCGCTTCTCAATAAGCATTTATTGAGTGAATCCATTTCTTAAATAATCAGAATAAGTGAAAACAAAAAATCTCAAACAGCTTAGACAGTATCAATAAATTTTCTTGACCCACAACTTTTTATCAATGAGTAACCACAGCTTTCTCTGGAAGATATCTAGAACAAAATCTCTTTAAATGCAAGAGGCATTTCCACAATTTTATGTTCAGTAAGTTAAATAGCTAAAACTAAAGATAAACAGTTTCGGGTTGTCTTATGGAGTATGGCTAATCTATCAGGCGTCACTATCAAGGTAATCCTTGAAGGTAGGCATATAAGTAAAGGTAAAAGAAATTTAAAAACTGGAATGACTCAAAAATTAACTCTGTCAGAGTTAATTCTGCTTCACTGCTCTTATATGATATTAAAGACGTCAAACATGTATGCCCTGGTGTTACGGTAGTGAATACGCTATATTACATGGTAAGAAGGACTTGGCAGATGTTAACTAAAGTTATTAATTAGCAGACTTTAAAAAAAAGGAGACAAGATTCACTGTCACTCGTTTGGCACTTTCTCTGCATGCCATATGGTAGCCTGCAACCCTAAAGAAGGAACACACTCTAAAGAATGAGCTTACATGGGGAAGATGAGCCCCAGAGCACTGTGACCCTTGCCCTAAAGCTCAGAACAATGGCAAAGTTTGTTTTGGCTCTGTTTGGCTGACATTTATCCAATGCTGGCATTGAAAATATCTGCTTTAGTTAAGACCAGTATGGATGCAATAAAGAACCATGTAGTGACATGAGAAAAAAGATCTTCATAACCCACATAATCACGATGGTGTGATCACTCACCTAGAGCCAGACATCCTGGAGTCCGAAGTCAAATGGGCCTGAGGAAGTCTCACTATGAACAAAGCTAGTGGAGGTGATGGAATTCCAGTTGAGCTGTTCCAAATCCTAAGAGATGATGCTTGCTGTCAAAGTGCAGCACTCAGTATGCCAGCAAATTTGGAAAACTCAGCAGTGGCCACAGGACTGGAAAAGGTCAGTTTTCATTCCAACCCCAAAGAAAGGCAATGCCAAAGAATGCTCAAACGACCACACAATTGCACTCATCTCACACGCTAGTAAAGTAATGCTCAAAATTCTCCAAGCCAGGCTTCAGCAATACGTGAACCGTGAACTTCCAGATGTTCAAGTTGGTTTTAGAAAAGGCAGAGGAACCAGAGATCAAATTGCCAACATCTGCTGGATCACCGAAAAAGCAAGAGAGTCCCAGAAAAACATCTATTTCTGCTTTGTTGACTTGCCAAAGCCTTTGACTGTGTGGATCACAACAAACAGGAAAATTCTGAAAGAGACGGGAATACCAGACCACCTGACCTGCCTGTTGAGAAACCTGTATGCAGGTCAGGAAGCAACAGTTAGAACTGGACATGGAAAAAACCAAAAAACAACAAACAAACAAAAAATGAACTGGACATGGAACAACAGACTGGTTCCAAATAGGAAAAGGAGTATGTCAAAGCTGTACATTGTCACCCTGCTTATTTAACTTATGTGCAGAGTACATCATGAGAAATGCTGGGCTGGAGGAAGCACAAGCTGGAATCAAGACTGCCGGGAGAAATATCAATAACCTCAGATATGCAGATGATACCACCCTTATGACAGAAAGTGAAGAAGAACTAAAGAGTCTCTTGATGAAAGTGAAATAGAGGAGAGTGGAAAAGCTGGCTTAAAGCTCAACATTCAGAAAATGAAGATCATGGCATCCGGTCCCATCACATCATGACAAACAGATGAGGAAACAGTGGCTGACTTTATTTTTCTGGGCTCCAAAGTCACTGCAGATGGTGATGGCAGCCATGAAATTGAAAGACGCTCACTCCTTGGGAGGAAAGTTATGACCAACCTATACAGCATATTAAAAAGCAGAGACATTACTTTGTCAACAAAGGTCCGTCTAGTCAAGGCTATGGTTTTTCCAGTGGTCATGTACGGATGTGAGAGTTGGACTATAAAGCAAGCTGGGCACCGAAGAATTGATGCTTTTGAACTGTGGTACTGGAGGAGACTCGAGGGTCCCTTGGACTGCAAGGAGATCCAACCAGTCCATCCAAAAGGAGATCAGTCCTGGGTGTTCATTGGAAGGACTGATGCTGAAGCTGAAACTCCAATACTTTGGCCACCTGATGTGAAGAGCTGACTCATTTGAAAAGACCCTGATGTTGGGAAAGACTGAGGGCAGGAGGAGAAGGGGACGATGGAGGATGAGATGGTTGGATGGCATCACCAACTCGATGGACATGGGTTTGGATGGACTCTGGGATTTGGGGATGGACAGGAAGGCCTGGTGTGCTGCAGTTCATGGGGTCGCACAGAGTCAGACACGACCGAGTGACTGAACTGAGCTGAACTGAGAGACCTGAGAAAGTTACCTTGTAACTTGTAAGGAATAACTCTTACAACCACAGTCAAACTCCTACGATTCAAGTAGGCCAATTCCAGAGCACTATGGTCCTGGACATTTTGACATGGACTTTCCTTGAGAATGGAGGTCACTTCCGTCTTGTTTTTATGTGGCTTTTGGATTAAAATCTTTGCTTGCTCAGCAATACACATCAGTGCCTAGTACTGTGCTGGTTGTATAGTACACTCTCAATAAAGGAGGGGGAGGGTGGCCCTGAGTGGGCCCAATGTAATTACATGAACCCGTAAATGCGGGGCTTCCCTGGTGGCTCAGTAGTCAAGAACTCGCCTGCCAATGTAGGAGATGCAGGTTTGATCCCTGTGTGGGGAAGATGCCCTGGAGAAGGAAATGGCAAGCCACTTCAGTAGCCTTGCCTGGGAAATCCCACAGACAGAGGAGCCTGATGGGCTACAGTCTATGGGGTTGCAAAGTCAAACACAACTTATCGACTAAACAACAATTCTCAGGCTTCGAAATTAAATTAGAATAAATTTCAAATCCCTTACCTTTGCTTACAAGACTGTATAACCTACCTCCTGCTTCCATTCCCACCCTCTTCCCCCACCTCCCCCGTTCTTTCCTCTCTCTAATGCCTTTGCACTGTCTGTCTTTCAGTTCGAGAACTCTGCTCCCAAATCTTCAAATGACTGCTCCACTGTTATCGTTCAGCTTTGGCATAAATGTCACATCTTCAAAGAGATCTTCCGTCGCCATCAAATCAACACTGGTACTGTCCTTAAACCTTCTATCATATACACTGTTTTCTCCTCAAAACATTTAACATCTAAAAGGCTCTAGGCATCTATCTGTTTATTTAATTTTGTCTCCCTCATTATCATTCCCAAACTAGAACATAAATTTCATGAGGATAGGGACCTGGATTCTCATGCACTGCTGTTGCCTTCACACCTACAACAGTGTTTGGGGCACAGCAGACATCCAATAACACTGCTGAATGTATGAATGTAGATGATACAAAGAGGAGTAAGATATCAACTTACAAATGTGCACAAGAAAAGTTTTAATACGAGGTAACATCTGTACCAAAGGATGAGAGATTTGATAATTTCTGGCTAGGCAATCAAGAATGAGTTCAGAGAGAAAGTAGCAAGAGAAGTAGCCTTTAAAGATATTTAGGAATTTTAGGGCAGTTTTACATTTTGTCTGGTAGGCTAAAAACTTTAGACATCTTCTTATAGGCAATGAAAAATACAGACATTTCAAATAAGGAAGGATACATGATTATGGCAAGATTTACAAAAGTTAATAGAACCAGTTGATATTTCTTACTTTAGAGAAGAAATAACCAAGCATTATATGCATATACTACTAATTTATAGTTAAACCTAATGACCAAAGACTTTTTCAACTGAAAAACATAACAACAGGAAAAAGAAACACAAAATTTTACATTCTATAATAAACTTAATTGTTTTAATTAGTCTTATTTTGACAATTTTGACAGCATACTTACTAATTTATGTTTTTAATAAGACAAAGAACTAAAAAATCACCTCTGACAATCATTTTACCAAATTAACAAATATTCAACTATCTCCTCGTTAGTAAAGGAAATGTTTTTTCTAAATTCTTAATGTGCTCTAATCTGATAAAATTCCACTTTCTGGTCATCCAATGTTTTAAGCAATCTTTCGTCTGGGGAAAAAAAAAAATCAAATTCTGATTAATTTTTTTTAATAAATGCTTAAAGCAGAATTTTATGTCTCCCCATGTGTCTTTTTAAAATCATGTCTTGTTGTCTTGTTTAATGTTTTCAGCTTTGATCTTTACTAAAAACCTAAAACAGCTATAACACTGCTCCCAAAGGTACAATTTACAATACAAACTTAGAAACCCTCCTCCATAAAGATGAGATGTCAACACTAAAGAGTTCAGGGACTTAAATTACCAAAACAGCACCAAATGTTTATGGTATCACTGTGAATTCAAGAAAAAGGAGCACACAGAATGAGTTTTTAAAAAATAGCCTTTTTTCCAAAACACAATTAAAACTACCATCACCTTAACATTTAAAATACTTAGATCACTTGGCCAATCATTTTTTCAGTTTATAGCACACAAAAGAGCCCTGGAAATACATTTGATTTGATAAGAAAAAGTCCAATTTTTAAATTGACATTAAAGACAAAATCTACTGTATATGCAAGAATAAATTTATGGCGTAACAATGATGTTTATTTCTTAGAACCTCAAACCAAATACTTGGGTCAAGACTTTTATTCTTACACGGTATCCTCAAGTTCTTACCTTGGATGAGAAAACAATGACCTTTTCAATACCCGATATACTGAAGATAGCATTGCCTAATTCTATACTACCATTTCCTGCTTTTTTTAATGTCGTCCCTCCCTCCTGCTTTATGCTGAATTTTAGCAGGTAAGGCAATGTATAGCCTATAAAATTATTTCATTTCTGAGTATCTGAAGATAAATGTTTTCTATTACAGGGTAAACAATCCAAATTTATTCTTAAGTAAAATGACAAAACCAAATCTACCTGGCATTACTGGATTGTGTCAATCAAATCAGAAACCTCTGGGTCACTTGCACTACTCAGAGTAGATCTAATACACAGATTCATTTTAGGGATTGAGAGAATGAATCACAGTAAGAGTTCAACATGAACACTTAACACTATAAAAGTGAAAGAGAGAAAGGGAAATCAAGGCAAACTAACAAATTTAATTCCTTCTTTCAATATAGATAAATATTTTTAAAACTGAAACTTATATTTACTTCATAAATCTTTAAAAAAACTTTCTTTGCCAAGTCCCGTAAGATCGGTAGAATTGTAGTGCTTCTACACTGCTTCTCTTCTATTAAAATAGAAAAAGCAGCACTGCTTCTATCAAAGATCAATACCCTAACGTGGGCATGGAGTCCAACTACTCCTGTCTTTGCAAGAAAACCACTGACTAACCTCTCTCTCTCCCGTATAGTCAGTTTCTCCTCTTCTACTGAACCACTATCATGAACAAATGTGCTCTATTATTACACATCTTAAGAAATTCCTCAGGACTTCCCGATAGCTCAGATGGTAAAGAATCTGACTGCAATGCAGGAGACCTGGTTTCGATCTCTGGGCCAGGAAATTCCTCTCCTGACCTCAGCTCCCCTTCACCTCCCCCACCCCACCAATTAGATATGACCATTTCTTTGTTCTACTCACAGCAAAACTTCTTCATCTAGTGGCCTTCATTTCCTATCTCTATTTTCTCACCTTTAATTTACTCTTTAACCCACCCTAATCCTAAACAATCTCCTGAAACTCAATTGTCAAGGTCACTAATGAATACCCAGCGGCCTAATTCCGTTGCCTCATCTTAGTACAGTAACCTCTTCAGGAACATTAGACCAAGCAGACCACTCTCTTCTACTTGAAGTAGATGTCTTCTCTTGTCCTCTACTTGTTCTTCTGGCTTTCCTCCTCCCTCTGATTTCCTCTATTGGTTTGTTTTGTCTCTTCAGGCGTCTTCTAAAACATGAGTACCTGAGGACTTGTACCAGGACTGCTTTCTCTCCTGTTTTCTCACCTACTCCCAAGGCTTTAACGTCAATAACCTCAGACATGCAGATGACACCACCCTTATGGCAGAAAGTGAGGAAGAACTAAAGAGCCTCTTGATGAAAGTGAAAAAGTTGGCTTAAAGCTCAACATTCAGAAAACTAAGATCATGGCATCTGGTCCCATCACTTCATGGCAAATAGATGGGGGAGCAGTGGAAACAGTGGCTGACTTTATTTTGGGGGGCTCCAAAATCACTGCAGATGGTGATTGCAGCCATGAAATTAAAAGACGCTTGCCCCTTGGAAGGAAAGTTATGGCCAACCTAGACAGCCTATTAAAAAGAAGACATTATTTTGCCAACAAAGGTCCGCGTAGTCAAGGCTATGGTTTTTCCAGTGGTCATGTATGGATGTGAGAGTCGGACTATAAAGCAAGCTGAGCGCCGAAAAATTGATGCTTTTGAACTGTGGTGCTGGAGAAGACTCCTGAAGAGCCCCTTGGACTGCAAGGAGATCCAACCAGGTCATCCTAAAGGAGATCAGCCCTGGCTGTTCATTGGCAGGACTGATGCTGAAGCTGAAACTCCAGTACTTTGGCCACCTCATGCAAAGAGTTGACTCATTGGAAAAGACCCTGATGCTGGGAGGGATTGGGGGCAGGGGGAGAAGGGGAAGACAGAGGATGGGATGGTTGGATGGCATCACTGACTCGATGGACATGGGTTTGGGTGGACTCCAGGAGTTGGCGATGGACAGGGAGGCCTGGCGTGCTGCAGTTCATGGGGTCGCAAAGAGTCGGACACGACTGAATGACTGAACTGAACTGAATGATGTTAAATCTCGAATTTAAATCCTAACCCTCTTCTGTGAATATCCAACTATCTATCTGATATTTCACTTGGATACATTTAAAATAAACAGATACCGGATTCACAAATTTCCTGGCCCTCTCCCTATGAGACTTAAATCTTCAAATACCTACTCCTCTGAAGATTTCTGTCACAAAGAATACAGGGACAATTTTTTTTTCTTCCCTTACAGGGGCAGCCTTGCTCTTCCACACTATTACAGCAGCCTGAGTATGTATGTGCTAAGTCACTTCAGTCGCGTCTGACTCTTTCGACCCTATGGACAGTAACCCACCAGGCTCCTCTGTCCATTGGATTCTCCAGGCAAGAATGCTGGAGTGGGTTGCCATGTCCTCCTCCAGGGGATCTTCCCAACCCAGGGATTGAACCCACGTATCTTACATATCCTGCCCTGGCAGGTGGGTTCTTTACCACTCACACCACCTTATTTTGTGAAGAGTATAGTCAGAATTCATTATTTTCTGAATAAAAACGCCCTATATACAGTGAGGGTTCTGAATGACACCTGGATCCAATGGCTAGATTAAAGCAGTAACATCAATAGATAAGGCAGGCAAGGTCTCAGCACCACATTAAAGCTCGAGGATGTATTCTACAATTTCTAAGAGGAAGCCAGAATACTAATTCTTTAGATATTCCCAGATTACGTGAATGTTGTTCTTATCAGGCATCAAATACAACAAAAAATAAATCACTGTGAAAACGTTGGCAATCAAACAGGCATTTTCCTGAGCAATGCATAATAGAAAAGTATGCAGCACCCTAAAAGCATTACTTTTTTGAATAAATTCACCTTGAGATTACCAAAAGCACCAGCTCTAAGATCGCTGATCCAATGCTTATTTAAATGGGGAGTGGCACCAGAGCCACTTTCAAAGACTATCCTTAAAAATCTTTAAATTCTGATATGCAAGCTTTAGCACAGTGTTCGCCTATGCTGAACAGAGCTGACCTGAGTGACCAGTGGCTTCCCAGTGGCTCAGCGGTGAAGAATCCACCTGCCAATGCAGGAGACGCAGGAGACTCGAATTCGGTCCCTGGGTCAGAAGATCCCCTGGAAGAGGACATGGCAACCCACTCCAGTATTCTTGCCTGGAGAATCCCAAGAGCAAAGGAGCCTGCTGGGCTACTGTTCACAGGGTCACAAAGAATTGAACATGACTAAGCACACATGAGTGACCAATAA
Organism: Muntiacus reevesi; assembly: GCF_963930625.1. NCBI lineage: Eukaryota > Metazoa > Chordata > Mammalia > Artiodactyla > Cervidae > Muntiacus > Muntiacus reevesi. Next base: position 525,800 of record NW_027077807.1, on the reverse strand, counting down.
AACATTGCAGAAGCGTGTGACTTCTGAGGCTACGTCACTGTAAGACACTGTGGCTTCTACCCTGGTCCCTTGGATTGCTTACTGTGGAGCCAGCCTCTGGGTTATCAGGACACTCAGGCCACTCAGGTAACCTTATGGAAAGGTCAACATTTGGGTCCCAGGATGGCCTTTCCATAAGGTTACCTGAGTGTCCTTACAATGACTACCAACTTGCCAGCCAGATGAGTGAGTGAATGACCCCGGAAGCCGATCCTCTAGCCCTACTCAGCACTTGTTGCTCATGTAGGCAGAGAATAAGCAAAATACACAGATTCTTTCACCTTACTGTAATCCATAACAGAAATTCCTCCTAACCACCCCCTTGAATAACTAGCAAATGAGCCATCCTTGTCAGAATTTCCCCAATTATCTTAACCACGGGACCACTTCTGTTAAAGCCCAAACCAGTAGGATTTCGAAACTGAAGGACTGGCTAATCAGACTGAAGCAGAAAGCTGTTTATCCTCTTCCAGTATCTGCTTTGTAACTTTTGAAGTAAAAAAAAAAAAACTGTTCTGGAGCTTGAATGAGAGTTATCATTATGATTTAAAATGCATGTTCTAGAATGCTACCTTGTGATGAAGACACAAATTAGAGTTTACCACAGTAGTGTATATATTTGCCCACCTAACAAGCTGAATTTGCAAAATTTGGGTTTCTGTGGACTACAGTGTGAAAAGCTAATCAACAAACTGGTCACAGTGATTACACTGTTACCTGTGTTAATCACACAGTGATTGCTTCTGTGGAGGGGACATGTGTAACTAAGAGACAGGGATGAAACGTCAAAGTGTGAGTCGTTCAGTTGTGTCTGATTCTGTGACCCCCATGGACTATAGCCCACCAGACTCCTCTGTGCAGGAAATTCTCCAGACAAGAATACTGGAGTGGGTTGCCATTCCTTTTCCAGCGTGTCTTCCCAACCCAGGGACTGAAGCAGGGTCTCCTGCATTGCAGGCAGGTTCTTTTCCGTCTAAGCCACCAGGGAAGAGACAGGGACAGCATATTTATTTTCATTTCGTTTTCTCTTGCAGGTTTTGATATGTATACTGCACGCCGGTAATATCTGCTCAAGAATATAAATCTTTAAGTCTCTTCCTGACAAAACTACATTTTTTAACGTTTAAAATAAGAGAAACCTAAAACAACTTCAGTACTTATTCAAAATCATGCTCATTACTTTTTAAATTCAACCAAGTAAGACATTATCTCAGTATCTTATTAGTGCCTACATTTGAAGCAAGTTACATGTTACAATGCTAGAAACACCCAAGATGATATGACAAGAAACAATCAGGCTTTGATAACATAAAAGCAGAATATGATTTTTTAAAACCACGTGTGTAGATCAGCCTTAGAAAACAATAAAAAGAAAACTGGTGTTGTTATATCAATCCCAGACAAACTAGACCTTCATGCAAAATGCACTTTCAGAATAAAAGTGGAATACTTCGTAACAGTAAGTCACTAAGCAGATATAACTATTACACATTTCTATCCAAATACTAGGCTTCCCTGATGGCTCAGCAGGGGAAGAATCTGCATGAGACACAGGAGATGTGGGTTCAATCCCTGGGTCGAGAAGATCCCCTGGAGAAGGAAATGGCAACCCACTCCAGTATTCTTGCCTAAAAAATCCCAAGGACAGGGGAGTTCGGAGGGCTACAGTCTAAAGGGTTGCAAAGTGTCAGACATGACTGAGCAACCAAGCACAGTGTATATATATGTTCATCTACTAGCAATGTCTCAAATAAATAAAGCAAAAGCTGAGAGAATACAAGGGGAAATATCTACAGTGGTAAACGGGATATTTTAATACACTCTTGTCTGTGTAATTGATACAAGCAAACGAAAGGTCACTTATGACCCTGAAGATTTGAAATACGGGATTAACCAGCAAGATCCAATGTAAATATATTAGAACACCACATTCAATAGCTATAGGGAAAAAATAATATACTGGGGCCACAGTGCAGATCTCAAATGTTAAAGGTCTGAAATCACAGACCTTTGAAACACTGAGATTGTTCTCTGATGACATTGCTATGTTGTTAAGAGTTCTCTGATGACATATCTTATGTTGTTAGAAATAAAAGACATTTGAAAACAACTAGAAAATCTCCATGTGTTCAGAAATCGAGAAATATAATACATTCAACTTATCCAAGTGTTAAAGTAGATACCAGTGAAAATTAGAAACCATTTTAAAGTGAATTATAAAAGTACTATATATTAAAATTTGAGTAATGTTGCTAGCTGAAACAGTACTTAGAGGGAAATGCTCAGCCTTAAATGCATATATTTAAAAGGGAGAAATGCTGAAAAGTAGTGATCTACAAGAAGTTAGCAAAAGAACAAAAAAGTAAATCCCAAAAAGTAGAAGGAAGGAAATAAAGAGCGGAAATCAATGCAATAGAGAACAAATATGTAATAAAAAGAAAAGGAATCAGCAAGATTCAAAATTTGGTTCCTTTGAATGACTACTAAATTCCCAGGGAGACTGAATGAGGAAAAACAGAAGGTAGTTTTAGCCTATAACAGATAACAATAAGATAATTCTTTACTGCAACCATTAAACGGATACTAATATTTATTATAAATAATTTTATGCTAGTAAATTTTAAAAGTTTAGATGAAAAGGACAACTTCTTAGGGGGAAAACTACCAAAATAATCAACAGAAAATCTGAGAAGGTTAAAAATTAAAAATCAAAGGAGTAATTAAAAATCTTTCCACAAAGAAAATTACCAGCCCAGATGGCTTCTCAGCCAGATTCTCACAGAAATTTAATGGAACAATTCAGTCCTACTTAAACTTTTTCAGAATAGAAAATGAGGGTCAGCTCATTTTATAAGGCTAGTATGAGATAACCGCTGATTTCAAATCCTGACAAGGACAATATAGGCCACCTCACTGATACAAAACTATTAACAGAATATCAAACTGAATCCAGAAATACATAAAAAGAGTAATACTGTAAAACCAAATTAGGTTTACCTCAGAAATCAGGTTAGGTTTAAGATTTTAAATAATATGTAATTCAATATATTAACATAGTGAAGGAGAAAAGTCATACAGTAATGAAAAGCTGCAACAACAACAAAAAAAGCATTAAATTCAAACAAACAGAACAAAACACAAAATTCTTAGTAAACCGGTACAGAAGGGAACTTCTTTAAACATGATGAAGGGTTTCACAGAAACAAAACAAAACGAACTTGAGCAAATAGGCCTGGAGGGAAATGCTGAAAGCTTCCTCTTGGAGACCGGGAACCAGAAGGGCAGGAGCTCTGGGGTGGCGGCAGCGCTGTGCGTCTTGACCTGAGCAATAAGTTCATGTGTGTTTGTGTGTTTGCAGTAACATGTAAAGTTCTCCATGGTGCTTTTATATACACCTTGAAATATATATTAAAGATAAAAAAGAAAGAAATATTTGGAAATAAAAGGCTAACCTAGCCTATCACTCAAGCTTGGCAACTCCGTAGGTCCTCACCTCCCCACCACCACCCAGCTACCGTTACTTTCAAACCAGTTAACATTTATTGGGCTTACAAGACATGGTACAATGTGGCAACATGTATCATGAACCTTAACAATGTCTAAGATGAAACCTTATTCCATTACATTACTCCAGTGCCAATCATTCCATTCTAAGGAAAAAGACAAAGAGAAAAATATCCATGTGTTAAGACATTCACTGCCCACATGATGATAAAATAGAAAACCTAAACTAAATAACCAACTCCAGGAAACAATTAAGAAAAATAATTTTTACAATGGGATTATACAGTCAATAAAAATAAGATTTATCAAATATTCCAAGAAATGAATATAACCTAATTTTTAAAAAATTAGACATATACACATGTTTACACTGTAACAGGGGGGAAAAGTCATAGGCACAAAGAAGAAAGTGAAAGACAGAGGGAAGAAGAGAGGGACAGAGGGTACTGAAAGCGGGAGGGAAGGGTTGGGAGAGACGAAAACTCAACTGGTTTTCTTCATATGTTGAGCTTATGAATGTCATCTGTACTTCTGTATTTCCTGAATTTTCTTTAATGACTACAGAAAACTTTAGTAATGGGGTACATAAGAGCTGAAGAAAATAATCACAAACCTAAGTAAAGTATCCTAAATATTTTAAAAAGTTCCTTCAAAGGGTAACTTTAAAATTTCAACTTTTATCTCAGTACCATTTTATTCAGATAAATTATTTAACATTTAAATTGTGTTAAGTCTATCATATGCTAGTTACTTAGCACAGAGAGAACTTTAATCATAATTAGTACTTAAAATAATATAACTTAAAAATAATAATTAGATTTCCAAAGATATATCATCTCCAATTTTCTGGCTAGAAAGTGAAAAGTGAAAGTGAAGCCACTCAGCTGTGTCCAGCTCTTTGCGACCCCATGGACTGTAGCCTACGAGGCTCCTCCATCCATGGAATTTTCCTGGCACGAGAACTGGAGAGAGTTGCTGTTTCTTTCTCCAGAGGATCTTCCCCACCCAGGGATCAAAGCCGGGTCTCCTGCATTGCAAGAAGATGCTTTTACCATCTGAGCCAAAAGGGAAGTTCCCTTGAGGCTTCCCTGTGGCTCAGCTGATAAAGAATCCGCCTGCAATGTGGGAGACCTGGTACAGTCCATGGGGTCACAAAGGTCAGACACGACTGAGTGACTTTCTAGCTAGCTGCTGCTGCTGCTAAGTCGCTTCAGTCGTGTCCAACTCTGTGCAACCCCATAGACGGCAGCCCACCAGGCTCCCCCATCCCTGGGATTCTCCAGGCAAGAACACTGGAGTGGGTTACCATTTCCTTCTCCAAAGCACAAAAGTGAAAAGTGAAAGAGCAGTCGCTCAGTCGTGTCTGAATCTTCACGACCCCATGGACTGCAGCCCGCCAGGCTCCTCCATCCAAGGGATTTTCCAGGCAAGAGTAATGGAGTGGGGTGCCATTGCCTTCTCCAGACTTTCTAGCTAATAAAATCAAGTCTTTAAATGACCTTCAGAACTCCCCTTGGTCTACCCTGCCCACACCTACCCTCTGACCTGCCCTGCCACACACCCCCCACCCCCGCTTCAGCCACGGCCTCCCACATGCTGCTCTTCCAACATGCCAAGGACATTTCCACGTTAGAAGCTGCTGCTTGCTCTACCCGAACATTTCCTTCCAGATAGTTCCATGGCTTAATCCACTTCACTCAGAAAAGGGCTTCTCAAAAAGCCTTTGCTCACCAAACTACCTGAAGTATTACAGTATCCTGTTACTTTTTAATCCCCTGAATCTATCTTATTCTGCTTCAAAACCTGTGAGCTCCCTGACGTGTGTGTGCAACTGAGTGTGCACACATGAATAATGTCTATGCCCCTCGCTGATATTTAAGCTCAGGAAGCACAGCTCTACTTTGTTTACCATTGTGTCACATGACCTGCCAATAGCAGGCTTTCAAAAATACTTGTTGAAAGAACAAAAGATGGTAACTGGTTTTAGTTTTGCTGAGAAAATAATGATGGAACACTACTAGAATTCAGTAAAGCTTTCAAATGAATTCATTCTCAATCACAAGAGCATTACACACATACTTTGGTGGTAGGAGTACAACGTTCACAATTCAGGGTTCAGTAACAGGAAGGAATGGGGACTTCTTATGTTTCTCTGCCCCTTTCCATATCCTTCCTTCTTCTCATTCATCCATAAATGGTTACTGTGTACCACTAAGCCAGAGAGTATTCTACACATTAAGAACACACAGACAATTAAGGCAAGTTAATGCATGAGACATATGAGCATAATAACCATAGAACATGGCATGCAACAGAGTTCTGTGAAGTTGTAACATAACAGAGGAAGTAATCCACTTTTAGGGGCAGGTGTTCAGGGAAGTTTCAACAGTGATGACATTCAACAAACACTTGCAAAACCAAATAACAAAAGATATGCTTCATTTTACTTTACATATGAAATGAGAGTATTAAGTCTGAAAGTGCTACAGTAATTTGCTACCATGAGATAAGCTCGCTTGAGAGCAAAACCAAAACAAGAGGAATGCCAGAGCAGGACCAGAGAAACTAAGCCAAGTCCTTGATGATTTCAGACTGGATGAAGCCCCAGATGAAGTTCAAGGACAAGACCTAATCATGCCCTTTACTGTGTAGCCAGTCTGAATTTGGTTTTCTGTCACTTGCAATATAAGTATACAGAGGAATCTCAGCGAATTCTTTGAAAAAAACCAAAGCATTTGTTTTTTCAGTGTACAGGGGCACTATTGGTATTCTGGAAGGGACAATTCTTGTTTTGCAGGCAAACATCACAGGACACTTGGCATATCTCGTCTCTACCAGACCCACAGATTTCCAAACACCACTCATCTTCAAGAAGAACCACAGGTCTATTCCCTGTTAGTTGCTACCTGTATCCATTCCTCACAGTGCACGCGTAAATATTCTTAACAACAACCTTAAAAGAACTGGGATATACCACTCAAATATACTAATTTTATATAGTAATCCATTTTAATTAGTCATTCATGACTATCTAAATGACTGATTCAGTCCTAAGCACAGCTTATACCTGCTCTTGAGATAAGCAGTGCTTTAAGAATGCCACTACTATCTGAAAATTCTCATTCATTTAAGCTTACTTCTCCATACAATATTATCAATATATGTCACTGACAATGTTGGTTATCTTCCCTGTAGCCATTGATCTAATTACTTCCTAGACTGAAATGCTAGATATTGGTTTTTCTAGTCCCCTTGCAACTAGGGCATAAGTAATAAGGCCAAAATGAAACCTGATACAGGCTTTCTGTAAAAGGTTTACTTGCCTCATCAAGAGATGAGAGGGCAAACTTCCTCCCGTCTTTGGTGGTTGTGTCAGAATGTGATGCCTGGAGCAGAAAGAGAAACATGCAACTATGAAAGGATAAACCTGAGCACAAAGGTCGCCACACTACAGATAAAGATGGAAAACACTTGGATTCAATCTAGAGGGGAAGCCAGTCTGAGCAGGAACCCAAATGGGAGGGCAGTTTAGAGGAAAGGGAAACACAGAACCTCTGTGCTGACTGAGGACTGAGGACTGAGCAAAGCCAAGCTTATGCACAAACTGCCCTTTAAACTAATCCTACCTATGCCTTTGCCAATTACCTGAGCTAATACACTTCTTCTGTTTTTAAATCCTATTTGCATCCTAACTGATACAGGAAACAGCTATGTTTAGGGGAAAGAGCAAAATCGAGACACTGCAGGGAATGTAAAGAAACTTTCAGACATAAGAGAATCAGGAACTATAAAGCCAAGAAACAAGAAATCAGATCATTTCATTCCTATGGAGTATATTTCAGAAGTGGTCTAAGAAAACCTGGATGATTGAGATAAGGCCGTTAGCTTTGGTAATTAGATCATCAAGATGACTTTTTAAAAACCAATTTCGGTGCTGCGATGGTAAGGGAAGTCAGAGTGCAAAGGAAAGAATAATTTACACTTTTAAGAACTCCATAATGCACCAAATCCTTGGAAAGACATGTAACGTGTGTTAAACTCCGTCGATTACAACTCTGTGAGGTAAGTATAACATTCTGTGGTATCCTTAGTCACAGTCTTGTCCGACTCTTTGTGACCTCATGGACTATAGCCCACCAAGCTCCTCTGTCCATGCTGACTCTCCAACAAGAATACTGCATTGGGTTGCCATGTCTTCCTCGTATAACATTCTACTTTACAGACAAAGAACACAGCCTGAGTAGTAAGTTGCCCACAGCCTCACAGACAGTAACTGGTTTCAGTAGACTTCAAAATCAGATCTTTGAAGCTTAAAAGTAAATGTCCTTCCTACTATACCCCTTCATGGATCACAGACTCGTCGTGGTGAAGGGGCTTGTGTAACTCAGTGAAGCCATGGGCCATGCCGTGCAGGGCCAGCCAAGACAGACGGGTCCTGGTGAAGAGTTCCGACAAAACGTGGCCCACTGGAGGAGGGAACGGCAAACCACTCCAGCAGTCCTGCTGCGAGAACCCCACGAACAGCATGAGGCAGAAAAATAAGACACCGAAGATGAGCACCACAATCAAAAGGTGTCCAATATGCTCCTGGGGAAGAGTGGAGGGCAGTCGTTAGTTCCAGAAAGAATGAAGTGGCTGGACCAAAGCGGATATGACGCTCAGTTGTGTGGATGTGTCTGATGGTTAAAGTCAAGTCCGACGCTGTAAAGAGCTATTGCTCTTTTTTTGCATGGGAACCTGGAACGGCAGGTCCGTGAATCAAGGCAAATCGGATGTGGTGAAGCAGATGGCAAGAATGAACATCTTAGGAATCACTGAACTAATATGGATGAGAATGGGCGAATTTAATTCAGATGACTGTTATATCTACTACTGTGGGCTAGAATCCCTTAGGAGAAAGGAAGTAGCCCTTAATAGTCAACAAGAGTTCTAAATGCAGTACTTGGGAGCAACCTCAGGAAAAAAAAAAATAATCTAAGTTCATTTCCAAGGCAAACTGTTCAATATCATTGTTATCTTAAGTCTCTGCCCCAACCACTAATGCCAAAGAAGCTGAAGCTGAACAGTTCTATGAAGTAGAACCGCTGTAGTTCTCGAACTACACCTTCTAGAACAAACATCAAAAAAAAAAAAAAAAAAAAAAAAAGATGTCCTTTTCATCACAGGGGATTGGAATACAAAATAGGAAGCCAAGAGACACCCAGAATAATAGGCAAGTTTTGCCTTGGAGGGCAAAAGCAGGGCAAAGGCTAACAGAGTTTTGTCAAAAGAACACGCTGGTCATAGCAAACACCCTTTTCCAACAACTAAGAGACAGCTATACACACGGACATCACCAGATGGTCAATACCAAAATCAGATTATGTTCTTTGCAGCTGAAGATGGAAAAGCTCTACACAGACAGCAAAAAGAAGACCTGGAGCTGTCTGTGGCTCAGGTCGTGAGCTCCTAATAGCAAAATTCAGGTTTAAAGTGAAGAACGTAGGGAAAACGACTAGGTCATTTAGATACGACCTAAATTAAATCCCTTATGATTATACAGTGGAGGTGACAAATGGATTCGAGATGAGATCTGGTAGACAAAGTGTCTACCAGATTCATAAAACTGAAAGAGGTTCATATATGAGTTTATTGAAAAAGATTCATATGTTTTATATGAGTTTATATACGAGGTTCATCACTGGAAAGAGGTTCGTAACATTGTATAGGAGGCAGTGACCAAACTAGTCCAAGAAAAAGAAATGCAAGAAGCTTAAGTGATTGTCTGAGGAGACATTAGAAAGAGCTGAGGAAAGGAGAGAAGTGAAAGGCAAGGGAGAAAGGGAAAGATATACTCAACTGAGTGCAGAGATCCAGAGAATACCAAGAAGAGATAAGAAACCCTTCTTAAGTGAACAATGCAAAGAAAACAACACAATGGGAAAGACTAGTGATCTCGTCAAGAAAACTGGAGGCATCAAGGGAACATTTCATGCAAGGATGGACACCATAAAGGACAGAAATGGTACGCACCTAATAGAAGGAAAAGATATCAAGAAGAGGTGGCACGAATACACAGAGAACAGTACACCAGTCACTGTGGTCACTCACCCAGAGCCAGACATCCTGGAGCGTGAAGTCAAGGGGGCCTTAGGGAACATTACTATCAATAAAGCTAGTGGAGGTAACGGAATCCCAGTTGAGCTATTTGAAATTCTAAAGGATGATGCTGCTAAAGTGTTGCACTCAATATGTCAACAAATTTGGAAAACTCAGTAGTGGCTACAAGACTGAAAAAGGTCACAGTTTTCATTCCAATCCCAAAGAAAGGTAATGTCAAAGAATGTTCAAACTACCATACAACGGCACTCATTTCACATGCTAACAAGGTTACGCTCAAAATCCTTCAAGCTAGGCTTCAAAAGAATGTGAACCTAGAACTTTCAGATGTACAGCTAGGTTTTGAAAATGCAGAGGAACCAGGGAGCAAACTGCCAACATTTGTTCGATTATAGAGAAAGCAACAGAATTCCAGAAAAACGTCTGCTTCTGCTTCATTGACTGCACTAAAGCCTTTGAATGTGTGGATGGTAACAAACTGTGGAAAATTCTTAAAGAAACACCAGTACCAGACCACCTTACCTGCCTCCTGAGAAACCTGTATGCAGGTCAAGAAGCAAGTTAGAATCGGACATTGAACAACTGACTGGGAAAGAGTTATAATAAAGCTGTATCTTGTCACCCTGCTTATTTAACTTCTACGCAGAGTACATCATGAGAAACACTGGGTTGGATGAAGCACAAGCTGGAATCAAGACTGCTGGGAGAAATATCAATAACCTCAGATATGAAGATGATATCACTCTAAGGGCAGAAAGTGAAGAGAAACTAACGAGCCTTTTGATAAGGGTTAAAGAAGAGCATGACAAAGTTGGCTTGAAACTCAGCATTCAGAAAACTAAGATCATGGCATCTGGTCCCATCACTTCATGGGAAATAGATGGGGAAACAGTGGAAACAGTGTCAGACCTTTATTTTTGGGGGCTCCAAAATCACTGTGGATGGTGACTGCAGCCATGGAATTAAAAGATGCTTGCTCCTTGGAAGAAATGCTATGACAAACCTCAACAACATACTAAAAAGCAGAGACATCACTTTGCCGACAAAGGTCCGTCGAGTCGAGGCTATGGTTTTTTCAGTGGTCATGTATGGATGTGAGAGTTGGACCATAAAGACTGAGTGTCAAAGAATTGAGAATTGTGGTGCTGGGGAAGGCTCTTAAGCGTCCTGGGACTGCAAGAAGATCAACCAATCCTAAAGGAAATCAACCCTGAATATTCACTGGAAGCACTGATGCTGAAGCTGAAGCGCCAATACTTTGGCCACCTGATGCGAAAAGCCAACTCACTGGAAAAGACCCTGATGCTAGGAAAGCCTGAAGCCAAAGGAGAAGGAGGTGGTAGAGGATGAGATGGCTAGGTAGTGTCACCGACTCAATGAACATAAATTTGAGCAAACCCCAGGAGGTAATGGAGGACAGAGGAGCCTGCCATGCTGCAGTTCTTGGTGTTGCAAAGAGTTGGACACAACTGAGCGACTGAACAACAACTACACCAGGCTCCTAGGATTAAAGAATAAAAATACAGTGGCACAGCAGGCTCAAAATTCAGACTGGCTTCTGTGAGCTGCACGGCACACAGCACGGTGTTTGGCAGCCCTGGCAAAGGTATATTTAAGCATGCATGGAGGCTAGAGAGGGCAAAACTTAAAAAGGAGTGATCATGGATAATTACTGAGAAAGAAAGATAAAGAGGGATGATCATGGACACATCTGGAGAAGGTTGCTCTTGAAGAAAAGGAAGGACAATTCCTTCTTTTCAGAGAAGAGTAAATAGAGAAATGATATCAGGATAGAAAAGATTATACCTCAGATGCTTGAGATTTTTCTCAGGAAAGGAAAAGATCAAGTTATTTGCTATAAACACTTTCATGAAGTAAGACAAAAAAAAAACCCTCACAATCGACATTATAGATCTGGAGGATAACAGAACACTAACTGGTATGAAAACAATCCAAAATCCTCACACAACTGTCTCTTGTATCCTTCAGGGATCAAGATAGTGATTAGGCCTGTTCAGAACTGGGCACTAGAAAGATAAATTGACATAAAGTTAAGTATTCTAAGGTATCAATGATGGGCTGGTAAAAACTGATGACCATGGAATCCTGGTGACTAGGGGAGGCAAATGAAAAGAGCAGTAGGCTAAAGAATTGAATGAATAGACACAAAGACGGGAGGGTTCCTAAAGACAGGAAGAGGGGAAGAAAGAGAGAGAGAAATCGGGTTCCATAAGTGTGGAAGAGTGCTTGTTTGTGGTCAGACAGGTCTTGACACAATGCCTCAGGCAATGAGCTACTGCCTAGGGCTGAGCACTACCCCGTCAGCTAAAAGCACAGAATTGAGAGACAAGTGCCTGTAAAAACACACAGTCCTCGGGTGCAGAAAACAAACAGGCTTACCTGGTGGCGCTAGTGGTAAAGAACCCACCTGCCAACGCAGGAGACAGAAGAGATGTGGCTCTGATCCCTAGGTCGGGAAGGTCCTGTGGAGGAGGAAATGGCAACCTGCTCCAATATTCGTGCCTGGAGAAGTCCCATGGACAGAGGAGTCTGGCTGTCCTGTGGAGACTGCAAGGAGATGGACGTGACTGAAGCGACTTAGCATAGCACAGCAACAAACAAGTGAATGAATCTGCCCGTACAGGAATCAAACACTTAAAATATCTCCTCTCCTTTTAAAATGAACAATTCTATCTCCAAATTTAAGAAATTCATCAAGAGGCTAAAAGTCTACAATAAAGGTTAAGGCAGATGTGTGTCAGGAGGTAGAACAAAAAGTTAAATCTGTCAGGCCAATTGTAACCCACCTGTTAAAAGACTTTTAGCATAAATTTCCAATAAGGCAACAACAGTTTGTGCTTTAGAAACTCTGGAGAGCACCTAGCATGGCTTCAAAAAAAGGATATCACTCAATTTAATTTTAAAAGCTCCACCCATTGCAATCTCAGTGGACACACTACCATTTATACTCATAGCTTCATTTTTCACCATTCTGCTGCTCTTGACACATTATCCAATTACAGGAAAAAATTGGGAAAAATCAGACATGGCAACCTCCACTACCACATCCCTCCTTCAGTTTGCACTTTTTACACCATTAATTCTGACTACTCTTGCCCTAGTAATAAATGAAGAAGAAATGACACTGGCACAATCTAAATTTTGCAGAAAATATCAAGTACAAGAAAGATTGCCAAGTAGTACTAATAACAATTGAGAACCCAAGAAATTTGAGAAGTTTCAAGTTTAAAAAGCGTTTTCTCCATTTCAGTCCTTTCCAAATAAAACAAAGGGCTTGGACAACACAAGAGTGTGAAGCTTCAATGGACGATTTAGCCTAACAGTGAATAAAAGAATCACTAAAATCGCTTATCCTTTCTTGGGCTATTACATTTCTTACCCTCACAAAGCCTTCTTTTAAAACCAGGACCACTTCTCAATTCTTTCCCTGGATCTAGTATACATATGTCCCTCCGTCCGCCCCCCCACCTCCAAAAAAAGTTTAGAGACCGAAGACTCGCTGTAGTCAGAAAAGGATTAATTTAGATGAAGAATCACTTGCCGTCACTGGCACCATTCCTCAAAACCATCAAAGTCTCCTGGGGGCTGGATCCCCCCGACAAGATGAACAAAATCCACTGGCGTCTGGATAGCAAGCTTTTCTTTGTAAGTCTATAAGCCTGGGAAAGCTTTCCAGACAGTTCAAAAGACTTCTCAAGGAAGCAAAAGGTCGAGACCAGGAAGATGGGGAGGTGACTTGCCCCAAGAGGAGACACCGAAGCTTGCAGCTTCACCCACCTGCCAGACGCTCGCCCCGCGGACAGAAGCACGGACGCAGCCCGGGCGCTTCCTCTCCTGCCGGACACAGCCCCTGCCGCCGCCGGAGCTCCGGACCCGACAGCACAGGGCGGTAGCGAAGTAGGCAAAGCGGCGACGGGGGTGTACGTAGGGGGCGCCGGGGGGCTCGGGAAGGCAGCTCTGTGCTTGACCTTCCTCACCGGTGGCCAACGGCGCTCCCTGGGAACAGCATCCCGCCTCGGCCCGCTGCAGCGGCCGGGCTTCCTGCGGCCACAACCCGCCCCCGCGCTACTCGGCCGCCGCCATCTTGTCGGAGGCGGGAAAGACCGCACTGCGCAGGCGCGCGCCGACGCTGCCGGCTCCCCGCCATAACGCGCAGGCGCGGGGGGCGCTTCCCACCCCACCCCCCACCCCCACCCGCCGAGGCCGTCTTCCGCAAAGCCGTCTGCTCCCTCGCACGGGTGCTGCCAGGCTTAGTGGCCAGCCACAAACTGCACCGCAGCCGAGTTAATAGACCCTTCTGCACACCTCACAGTCAGTCATTGTGTAAAACCCTAATAGACCCTTCTGCACACCTCACAGTCAGTCATTGTGTAAAACCCTATCTGTGTGCCAGGTCCCGGGAAAGGCGCTGGTGAACGATTAGTAAAACGCGGCTTCAGCGCTAACTGCTACTGCTGCTAAGTCGCTTCAGTTGTGTCTGACTCTGTGCCACCCCATAGATGGCAGGACACCAGGCTCCCCGGTCCCTGGGATTCTCCACGAAAGAACACTGGAGTGGGTTGCCATTTCCTTCTCCAATGCATGAAACTGAAAGTGAAGTCGCTCAGCCCTGTCCGACTCTTAGCAACCCAATGGAATGCAGCCCACCAGGTTCCTCCGTCCTCCACAATTCTTGTTTCTTACCTGCACACCACCTTCGCTCTCTTGCCCCTTTGATTTTAATAACTTAAAACATACCTCTTCCAGGAAGTCCTTACTCTCACACAATTTGGTTAGTTCTTTTCTAATACCTCGCCTTACCTCTTTAAGCTTTATTTCATTCATTGTAAATTCAACAAGGAATATTTGGGTTTCATTTATATTCTAGATATGGTTCTAGGTTATAGCAATAAGGAAATTAAACTCATGGGACTTCTATTTTAGGGGAGAGTATAAAACAAACAAACAAAAAAAACAAACTTCAAAAAATCAACAAAATAACGTTTGATAGTGCTGAGGGATTGGAAGAGGAAAAAACCACCAAAAGTTAATGTTGGATGAGGGGTGGTAATTAGAGATCTCTCTCCAGAGATGACACTTGATCTGAGGCCTGACTGACCACTGGGGCCAGAAGATATGAGAATCATCCAGGCAGAGCGTTCTAGACAGAAGAACAGCAAATGCAGCAAACCTCTCATTCTTGAGGTGGGAGTGAGACCAGCACATAAAGGACAGAAAGACTAGGTGATGTGGACACCTGGGGAGGATATGTAGAGGGGTGGGGTGGAGGACCGGGGCAGTTTAGGTGGGACATTGAGGCCATGGTAAGAACTGGATTTTTACTTCATGGCAGCCCCTCCATCTTGCTGACACTGCCAGAACTCCTCCTCAAACACTTCTAGCTCCTGACTGCCTCGCTGGACATGCTGATTCCACTGTCTTGAAGACACTTGCTCTTGTTCTTTACACATCTAGCTTCTCATCTTTCAGGTTTCAGTTTAAATGTCACCTCAGAAAGGCCATCCTTCCTAAACTAAGTATCCCACCTGCCCTTTCATTAGTCTCCATCATTGCACCTGATCATTTCTTTATGGGCACTGAACATATTTTTCAATTATATATTCATTGCTTCTTCACCATTCAGTTCACTAAACTGAACTCCACCAGGGAGGGAAGATGTTTCACTTACTAGTGAATACTCCATGCCTAGCACCATGCCTGGCATGAATGATCACTCAATATGTGTTTGCTGTTTTTAGGAATGTCGAGTTTGTCAGCACTTAAGTAGCCAGTGGTATACTACATTGTTTTACACTGGTTTTTAAAAATAAATGCAAGTCACTTCCTGTTTATATACCCTCTGCTAGATTATAAATAAGAACCTTTGCAGAGTGAGAGAGAGAGGAAGAGAATGAGATGAAGAGTAGGTGAGGGGTAGTGGGCAAAGTTTATATTTTGCATATATTTGCAGGGCTGGGAGGTGGAAGGCTTCGATTTAGTGAAGCACCTGTTACATGTGTCCTGCGTTTGGCTTAATGGTCACTACAGCCTTGCTAGGTAGTTATCCTTAGTTTTATACATAGCAAACTTGAGAGAGATTAAGTAACTTGCCTAAGGTCCTACATTAAGAGACAGTGCCAACCATAAAGTTCATGCCCTTCCCTTCAAGAGAAACTGGATTTTGAGATGGGTTTGTTTGGTGATTTGATTCTGTGTCATTAGCAGGCTTTTATTAGCCATTTCAGCCACTGCCATTTAAGAACCCCAATCATACTGCTGTTCTTGTATAGGATCTCAACAAAGGGCCTGATGTGAAATTGCTGTGATTTTTTTTTTTCTTTTGGACTCTGGCAGGGTTCATTTGACCATTCCCTCTTCATGTCTTTTTAAAACTTGTATTTCTTTTTATTAATAATGTGTACACGTTTGATCAAAGGAAAAGAGGAGATACAGAAAAATGGGTGCATTTCCTAAATGCTAGCTGCATCCCCTTGGTTAGGCTTGTTATTTTATGACTCTTTCATCTAGGTCCCAAGTAATACTTTAGACATCAAAGACAGTTCTCTGGCAAAGAGTGACAGCCTCATCACAACAATCACTTCTCCCATTTGCTCATCAAAATTATACACCATCATTTCCCTCCAAACAGGATAGCTGGGGGAAACTACGAGAAAGAATAGGGCCGCTATCCTGTATCCAGTGCCATTCAGGCTTTATATGAAGGCATTCAGTTTCTTTAATATCATTAACTCATGATAGCATACACCTGTCAATCAAACCCAGTTAGTCCATAAGCAAACCAAATAGTAGGTGGGAATACATACTTCAAAAGATTCTTCGATCTTCTACCCCCACTGTAGTAGGACTCCTTCTTGGAATAAATTCTGGAATCAAGGCAATGTCTTTGGTTTCTGTGGGATGCTCTCCTCATGGTTACCATCTGTTGTTGGTTGAATATTCTCCCACTCCTCAAAAGAAATGTTGAATTCCTAACCTCAAGTACTCAACAATATGAACTTATTTGGGAATAGGATCATTGCTGATGTAATTAAGTTCAAATGAGGCCATACTGGAGTAGGTGGACCCCTAATCCAATAACTAGTGTCCTTATAAGAAGTCAGCCAAACGGAGGAACAGACACACGGGGAGAAGGCTGTTTGATGGCAAAGGCAAAGATTGGTGTCGTGCACCTGCAAGCCAAGAAACACCAAAGACTGCTGGCCAGCCACCAAAACTGAGGAAGAGGCAAGTGAGGATTTCTCTACAGATTTGAGGAGAAACACAGTCGTGTCAACAACTTGATATCAGATGTAGAGGCTCCAAAACTGTGAGACAATAAATACCCATTGTTTTAAGCTACCCACTTCATGGCAATTTGTTACAGCGGCCTTAAAATCTAATACACCCCACTCTCTCCTCGTGTGTGTGTGTGTGTGTGTTTGTGTGTGTGAGGACGTGAAGTAAAGGAAAGAGACTGTCAGGGCTTGAATCAGAGGAAAGAGATGGGGATGGGCTTCCCACTCCAGTATTCTTTCTGGCAAAACCCCATGGGCAAAGGAGCGTGATGGGCAATAGCCCATGGGGTACCAAAGAGTCTGAGATGTCTGTTAAATGATGACTTAGCAGGCACACATGCATCCAAATTATCATTTAAGCCTGTGGCTCTGAAATGCAGCTAGTGATGCATTACTGGAGTGGGTTGCCATGCCCTCCTCCAAGGGATCTTCCAACCCAGGGATCAAACCCAGGTCTCTTGCATTACAGGTGGATTCTTTACCATTTGAGCCACCAAGGAAGCACTCAGTTCAGTTCAATTCAGTTGCTCAGTCATGTCCGAATCTTTGCTACCCCATGGACTGCAGCATGCTTGTCCATCAACAAGTCCTGGAGTTTTCTCAAACTCATGTCCACTGAGTCAGTGATGCCATCCAACCATCTCATCCTCTGTTATCCCCTCCTCTTCCTGCCTTCTACCTTTGCCAGCACCAGGGTCTTTTCATATTAGTCAGCTCTTCAGATCAGGTGGCCAAAGTATTGGAGTTTGAGCTTCAAAATCAGCTCTTCCAATGAATATTCAGGACTGATTTCCTTTAGGATGGACTGGTTGGATCTCCTTGCAGTCCAAGTGACTCTCAAGAGTCTTCTCCAACATCACAGTTCCAAGGCATCAATTCTTTGGTGCTAAACTTTCTTTATAGTCCAACTCTCACATCCATACATGACTACTGGGAAAACCATAGCCTTGACTAGACAGACCTTTGCTGGCAAAGTAATGTCTCTGTTTTTTAATATGCTGTCTAGCTTGGTCATAATTTTCATCCAAGGAGTAAGCATCTTTTAATTTCTTGGCTGTAGTCACCATCTGCAGTGATTTTGGAGCCCAGAAAGATAAAGTCTACCACTGATTCCACTGTTTCCCCATCTATTTGCCATGAAATCATGGGACCGGATGCCATGAACTTTGTTTTCTGAGTGTTGAGCATTAAGCCACCTTTTTCACTCTCCTCTTTCACTTTCATCAAGAGGCTCTTTAGTTCTTCTTCACTTTCTGCCACAAGGAGGGTGTCATCTGCATATCTGATGTTATTGATATTTCTCCCAGGAATCTGGATTCCAGCTTATGCTTCATCCAGCCCAGGGTTTCTCATGATGTACTCTGCATATAAGTTAAATAAGGAGGGTGACAAGATACAGCCTTGACGTACTCCTATTCCTATTTGGAACCAGTCTGTTGTTCCATGTCCAGTTCTAACTGTTGCTTCCTGACCTGCATACAGGTTTCTCAACAGGCAAGTCAAGTGGTCTGGCATTCCCGTCTCTTTCAGAATTTTCCAGTTTGCTGTGATCCACACTGTCAGAGGCTTTGGCATAGTCAGTAGAGCAGAAATAGATGTTTTTCTGGAACCCTCTTGCTTTTTTTTTTTTTTCCCCGCTGGGCTTTGCTTTATTGCACTTCACAGATACTGTGTTTTTTCACAAATAGAAGGTCTGTGGCAAACCTACATGGCCAGATGATGGTTAGCACTCTTTAGCAATAGAGCATTTTTCAATTAAGGTGCGTGCATTTTTTTTTTTTTTTTTTGCTTTTGTGATGATCCAGCAGATATTGGCAATTTGATCTCTGGTTCCTCTGCCGTTTCTAAAACCAGCTTGAACATCTGGAAGTTCATGGTTCACGTATTGTTGAAGCCTGGCTTGGAGAATTTTGAGCATTACTTTACTAGTGTGTGAGATGAGTGCAATTGTGCAGTACTTTGAGCATTCTTTGGCATTGCCTTTCTTAAGGATTGGAATGAAAACTGACCTTCTTCAGTCCTGTGGCCACTCAATTTGCTGGCCTACTGAGTGCAACACTTTGACAGCATCATCTTTTAGGATTTGAAGTAGCTCAGCTGGAATTCCATCACCTCCACTAGCTCTGTTCATAGTGATGCTTCCTAAGGCCCACTTGACTTCACATTCCAGGATGTCTGGCTCTAGGTGAGTGAGCACACCAAGGTGGTTATCTGTGTTGTGAAGATCTTTTTTTGTACAATTCTTCTGTGTATTCTCGCCACCTCTTCTTAACATCTTCTGCTTCTGTTAGGTCCATACCATTTCTGTCCTTTATTGAGCCCATCTTTGCAAGAAATATTCCCTTGGTATCTCTGATTTTCTTGAAGTCATCTCTAGTCTTTCCCATTCTATTGTTTCCCTCTGTTTCTGTGCACTGATCATTGAGGAAGACTGCCTTATCTCTCTTTGCTATTCTTTGGAACTCTGCATTCAAATTGGTGTATCTTTCCTTTTCTTGTTTCCTTGTGGCTTCTCTTCTTTTCTCAGCTATTTGTAAGGCCTCCTCAGACAGCTATTTTGCCTTTTTGCATTTCTTTTTCTTGGGGATGGTCTTGATCCCTGTCTTCTGTACAATGTCATGAACCTCCATCCATAGTTCATGAGGCACTCTGTCTGTCAGATCTAGTTCCTTAAATCTATTTCTCACTTCCACTGTATAGTCACAAGGGATTTGACTTAGATCAACAAAAATTTACAACAAAAGTCACTGTTGTAAAACTGATATCACCCAACACATTAATAGAGCTACATAGAAGAAAAATATTATCATGCCGAAGGTGATGAAAAGACGCCTTAAAAACTCAATGCCCATTCTTATTGAAAATACTGGATATAAAAGCACACTTTTTAAACACAATATATTTCAGACCCACAATAAGCCAGCACCACCCGATGAGGAAATACTAGATATACTATATTACTAGAGTCAGGGAAATCCCCATTTTTACCACTGTTACTCATTTTTATCAGTCAACACAGAGAATGAAATTAGAAAGGAATACTACTGGTAGGGGTACAATTAAATAACTAGAATATCCAAAAGAACCAACTAAATATTACTACAACAAGATAATCTAGTTGTTTAGTCAAGTGCAAAACATAAAGAAATCTTTCCTTTATATGTACAAAGAGAAACCAGATAAACGATAAAATGAAAGAAAAGATCTTATCTATAATTTAAAAAAAAACAGGCATAAACTGAATAAAGAGTTCAAAACATGTATGAGAAAAACTATGGAACACTTCTGAGAGACACAAAGGTAGATTTCAACAAATGGAAAGACATATCTTGCTTCTGTACTAAAGATTCAGTAGCATAATGATGTCCTTTCTCCCTAAGTTAATTTTACATGGTCCCCAAATAAATACTATATAAATTTTTTTTTTATTTTGTTTGCTACAGCTAGACAACTGGAAAGAAAAAACAAGCAAAAACAAGGGAAAATATGAAGGGAAGAGCAAGAGTATTCCTATGACATATTAAATAATTGCTGCAAAGCCATTATAAGTAAAAGAGTACGAAGTCAAATGTACTGTATCAGTAAGCTAATTTCTTAGCTCTTATCATTATACTGTGGATATATAAGATGTTAACATTAGGAGAAACTAACTGAAGGGTACATAGGAACTCTCTTATTTTTCTCTTTTATAAGTACAAAGTCATTTAAAAATAAAAAGACTTTAAAAAGCTATGATACTGGCAGATCAACCAAGGGAACACATTTTTTTAAATTCCAGAAGTATATGAAAAGTTAGTCATAGTAAAGGCAGCATCTCAAAGACATGTAAGAAGATGAACTTGAAATAAGCGGCAAGCATATGACCCAGCAATCCCACTTCTGGGCATACACACCGAGGAAACCAGATCTGAAAGAGACACGTGCACCCCAATGTTCATCGCAGCACTGTTTATAATAGCCAGGACATGGAAGCAACCTAGATGCCCATCAGCAGACGAACGGATAAGGAAGCTGTGGTCCATATACACCATGGAATATTACTCAGCCATTAAAAAGAATTCATTTGAATCAGTTCTAATGAGATGGATGAAATTGGAGCCCATTATACAGAATGAAGTAAGACAGAGAGATAAAGAACATTACAGCATACTAACACATATATATGGAATTTAGAAAGATGGTAATGATAACCCTATACGCAAAACAGAAAAAGAGACACAGATGTACAGAACAGACTTTTGGACTCTGTGGGAGAAGGCGAGGGTGGGATGTTTCGAGAGAACAGCATCGACACATGTATATTATCTATGGTGAAAGAGATCACCAGCCCAGGTTGCATGCATGAGACAAGTGCTCGGGGCTGGTGCACTGGGAAGACCCAGAGGGATCGGGTGGAGAGGGAGGTGGGAGGGGGGATCGAGATGGGGAACACATGTGTATCCATGGCTGATTCATGTCAATGTATGACAAAACCCACTACAATACTGTAAAGTAATTAGCCTCCAACTAATAAAAATAAATGAAAAATAAATAAATAAATAAGTGGCAAGGGCAGCAGGGCAGCCATGAGGAAGCATAAGACGGCACCTATCTCTCAAACTGCACATTAGGGTAAGTTATAGAAGAAACAGGGGTTCAAGTGCTAACAACATCACATGGCATTTAAATTACAGAAGAGAGTTGTGTTTGTAATTAAAAATACTTAAATGGAACATACCCTCTTCCAAGGAGGCTATTATAGAGCAACGAACATTTTAATTTCAACTTATTTGTGAAAGGGTAAGGCACATGGAAGGCTTGTTGGACCTCTGAAATGATTATGTCTATTACTACAATAGGTTAATAAATCAAGTTCTTAGGTTATATCAAACAAATGGGACAAGTTTTTACTGGGAAAAAAGCATAACTACTTTTAATTAAACAGGATACATCCATGAAGTGGAATATTACACTGGCATTAAAAATGAGGTTGATGTACAAACAAACAAAAAGAAGAGAGAAAACAAGAGAGTACTGATCACTACGTCTCATACTGTTCATCCTGTTTTAGTAAAAAATAAAAGGGTTGTAAAAAGATAAAAATGTCATTGAGAAAAAGTACACTGACTGCCTCTGGAAAGGTCTCAGCTCTGCTGAGAAGATGCCTTCCTTTTCATTGTATACGTTTTTGTAAAGTTTGAAGATCAGAGCAAAAGGTTAGTTTCTTTAAAAGATTGAATATTAGAGACAGACAAGATCCCAAATATATAAAGTGAACACAGTTTAAAGGTGGGGGGAACTGACTCAAGAAAGAAATAGATAATCTTAATAGTTCTACAACTACTGAAAGCTAGAGGAGTTTAAATGTTTCCCCTTTCCTCTGTCCAACACACACAAAAATACCAGATTCAAATGGCTTTATAAACACCTTCTACCAAACATTTGAGAAATGCATCATTCCAACCTTAACAAAATTAAATTATGTCATAGAAGATAATTAGATACAATTGTATTATGTAATTCATGTGGCATTAAGTGAAAATGCAGAATTATCAAATTATTAATACACAAATATTTATAACTAGATAACATATATTATAAATATTTTGTTAAATTATATAAGTTATGATAGTTGTATAATTTATATAATCTAATAATTATATAAATTTATTAAATGACAGTGATCATAATAATTATGAATTAAAGTTAAATACATACTGTATTTGTAATATGATACTATCTAGCCAACTAGCCTTGTCTTTTTTTAAATGAACTATGTATGTGCACAGAGAAGACTGAAAGATCACTAAAATGTCAAGGGTCTTCCCTGGGTGTAGAAATGATAAAAATCGTGATTTTTCTAAATTTTATAACACTTCTACCAACTAACACACATTATTTCTGTATTTTTTCCTCCAAAAGTTAAGTACCTCTAGTTTGGACACAATTTGAAATCATCACATTTGAAGGAGAAGAAAAGTAAGGGAGCCAAAGGCAGATTCAGGTACATATATAAATTGTGGGGGAGCCTTTCTTAATACAAATTAATTCAAAATTGCTAGTGCTACTGCAAAAGGGCACAGGAACTCCAATTAAAGATTACTATTCACATACATAGAAAACTGAGGCTCGAAGAAATTTCAAGGTTAATTCAGGTCCACCCACAGTGAAGTGGCAAGCCAGTGTTGGTCAAATCCTCATGAGCAGATCATGCTAGACCACCTACCTAGATATACGTACAGTAGGTGCTCTGTATCCTTGCGTTCTCCATTCAACCACTGTGGATTCAACCAGCCACGGGTCAAAAATATACAGAAAAGATCTGGGGAAAGTTCCAAAAGACAAAACTTGCATTTGCCAAGCAGCCTGGCAACTACTTACATAGCACTTACAAGGTTATTATAACAAACCTAGAGACGACTTAAAGTATAATGGGAGGGATATATGTAGACTATATGTAAATACTATACTGTTTTATATTAATAAAAGGGACTTGAGCATCTCTGGGTTTTGATATCCTCCAAGGTCTCAGAACCAACCACTCACAGTTACTAAACGATGACTGTGTTATCTCCCAGAGCAGCTTGTTTCTCCTTCAGAGTCTCATGATTCCTAAAAAGTTACGTGTTCAGTTTGCATTCCCACCAACAGTGTAAGAGGGTTCCCTTTCCTCCACACTCTCTCCAGCACTTATTGCCTGCAGACTCTTGGATAGCACCCATTCTGACTAGCGTGACATGGTACCTCATTGTGGTTTTGATTTGCATTTCTCTGATAATGAGTGATGTTGAGCATCTTTTCATGTGTCTGTTAGCCATCTGTATGTCTTCTTTGGAGAAATGTCTGTTTAGTTCTTTGGCCCATTTATTGATTGGGTCTTTTATTGTTCTGGAACTGAGCTGCAGGAGTTGCTTGTATGTTTTTGAGATTAATTCTTTGCGAGTTGCTTTGTTTGCTATTATTTTCTCTCATTCTGAAGGCTGTCTTTTCACTGTTGGTGGGAATGCAAACTAGTACAGCCACCGTGGAGAACAGTGTGGAGATTCCTTAAAAAACTGGAAATAGAACTGCCATACGACCGAGCAATCCCACTGCTAGGCATACACACCAAGGAAACCAGAATTGAAGGAGACATATGTACTCCAATGTTCATCGCAGCACTGTTTACAATAGCCAGGACATGGAAGCAACCTAGATATCCATCGGCAGACGAACGGATAAGAAAGCTGTGGTACACATATACAGTGGAATGTTACTCAGCCATTAAAAAGAATGCATTTGAATCAGTTCTAATGAGGTGGATGAAACTGGAGCCTATTTATACAGAGTGAAGATAGAAAAACACCAATACAGTGTACTAACGCATATACATGGAATTTAGAAAGACGGTAACGATGACCCTATCTATATGCGAGACAGCCAAAGAGACACATGTGTGAAGAACAGACTTTTGGACTCTGGGGGAGAAGGCGAGGGTGGGATGATTTGAGAGAATAGCATTGAAACATGTATATTATCATATGTGAAACAGATCACCCGGACAGGCTTGATGCATGAGGCACGGTGCTCAGGGCTGGTGCACTGGGATGACCCAGAGGGATGGGATGGGGAGGGAGGTGGGAGGGGGGTTCAGGATGGGGGACACATGTACACCCATGACTGATTCATGTCAATGTGCTGCAAAACACACTACAACACTGTAAAGTAATTAGCTTCCAATTGAAATAAATTAATTAATTACCAAAAGAAGTTACGTGTTCAGTTATTATCATCCTAGCACCTAGCGCTGCTCAATAAGCATTTATTGAGTGAATCCATTTCTTAAATAATCAGAATAAGTGAAAACAAAAAATCTCAAACAGCTTAGACAGTATCAATAAATTCTCTTGACCCACAACTTTTTATCAATGAGTAACCACAGCTTTCTCTGGAAGATATCTAGAACAAAATCTCTTTAAATGCAAGAGGCATTTCCACATTTTTATGTTCAGTTAGTTAAATAACTAAAAATAAGATAAACAGTTTCGGGTTGTCTTATGGAGTATGGCTAATCTATCAGGCGTCACTATCAAGGTAATCCTTGAAGGTAGGCATATAAGTAAAGGTAAAAGAAATTTAAAAACTGGAATGACTCAAAAATTAACTCTGTCAGAGTTAATTCTGCTTCACTGCTCTTATATGATATTAAAGACGTCAAACATGTATGCCCTGGTGTTGCGGTAGTGAATACGCTATATTACATGGTAAGAAGGACTTGGCAGATGTAACTAAAGTTATTAATTAGCAGACTTTAAAAAAAAGGAGACAAGATTCACTGTCACTCGTTTGGCACTTTCTCTGCATGCCATATGGTAGCCTGCAACCCTAAAGAAGGAACACACTCTAAAGAATGAGCTTACATGGGGAAGATGAGCCCCAGAGCACTGTGACCCTTGCCCTAAAGCTCAGAACAATGGCAAAGTTTGTTTTGGCTCTGTTTGGCTGACATTTATCCAATGCTGGCATTGAAAATATCTGCTTTAGTTAAGACCAGTATGGATGCAATAAAGAACCATGTAGTGACATGAGAAAAAAGATCTTCATAACCCACATAATCACGATGGTGTGATCACTCACCTAGAGCCAGACATCCTGGAGTCCGAAGTCAAACGGGCCTGAGGAAGTCTCACTATGAACAAAGCTAGTGGAGGTGATGGAATTCCAGTTGAGCTGTTCCAAATCCTAAGAGATGATGCTTGCTGTCAAAGTGCAGCACTCAGTATGCCAGCAAATTTGGAAAACTCAGCAGTGGCCACAGGACTGGAAAAGGTCAGTTTTCATTCCAACCCCAAAGAAAGGCAATGCCAAAGAATGCTCAAACGACCACACAATTGCACTCATCTCACACGCTAGTAAAGTAATGCTCAAAATTCTCCAAGCCAGGCTTCAGCAATACGTGAACCGTGAACTTCCAGATGTTCAAGCTGGTTTTAGAAAAGGCAGAGGAACCAGAGATCAAATTGCCAACATCTGCTGGATCACCGAAAAAGCAAGAGAGTCCCAGAAAAACATCTATTTCTGCTTTGTTGACTTGCCAAAGCCTTTGACTGTGTGGATCACAACAAACAGGAAAATTCTGAAAGAGACGGGAATACCAGACCACCTGACCTGCCTGTTGAGAAACCTGTATGCAGGTCAGGAAGCAACAGTTAGAACTGGACATGGAAAAAAACAAAAAACAACAAACAAACAAAAAATGAACTGGACATGGAACAACAGACTGGTTCCAAATAGGAAAAGGAGTATGTCAAAGCTGTACATTGTCACCCTGCTTATTTAACTTATGTGCAGAGTACATCATGAGAAATGCTGGGCTGGAGGAAGCACAAGCTGGAATCAAGACTGCCGGGAGAAATATCAATAACCTCAGATATGCAGATGATACCACCCTTATGACAGAAAGTGAAGAAGAACTAAAGAGTCTCTTGATGAAAGTGAAATAGAGGAGAGTGAAAAAGCTGGCTTAAAGCTCAACATTCAGAAAACGAAGATCATGGCATCCGGTCCCATCACATCATGACAAACAGATGAGGAAACAGTGGCTGACTTTATTTTTCTGGGCTCCAAAGTCACTGCAGATGGTGATGGCAGCCATGAAATTGAAAGACGCTCACTCCTTGGGAGGAAAGTTATGACCAACCTATACAGCATATTAAAAAGCAGAGACATTACTTTGTCAACAAAGGTCCGTCTAGTCAAGGCTATGGTTTTTCCAGTGGTCATGTACGGATGTGAGAGTTGGACTATAAAGCAAGCTGGGCACTGAAGAATTGATGCTTTTGAACTGTGGTACTGGAGGAGACTCGAGGGTCCCTTGGACTGCAAGGAGATCCAACCAGTCCATCCAAAAGGAGATCAGTCCTGGGTGTTCATTGGAAGGACTGATGCTGAAGCTGAAACTCCAATACTTTGGCCACCTGATGTGAAGAGCTGACTCATTTGAAAAGACCCTGATGTTGGGAAAGACTGAGGGCAGGAGGAGAAGGGGACGATGGAGGATGAGATGGTTGGATGGCATCACCAACTCGATGGACATGGGTTTGGATGGACTCTGGGATTTGGGGATGGACAGGAAGGCCTGGTGTGCTGCAGTTCATGGGGTCGCACAGAGTCAGACACGACCGAGTGACTGAACTGAGCTGAACTGAGAGACCTGAGAAAGTTACCTTGTAACTTGTAAGGAATAACTCTTACAACCACAGTCAAACTCCTACGATTCAAGTAGGCCAATTCCAGAGCACTATGGTCCTGGACATTTTGACATGGACTTTCCTTGAGAATGGAGGTCACTTCCGTCTTGTTTTTATGTGGCTTTTGGATTAAAATCTTTGCTTGCTCAGCAATACACATCAGTGCCTAGTACTGTGCTGGTTGTATAGTACACTCTCAATAAAGGAGGGGGAGGGTGGCCCTGAGTGGGCCCAATGTAATCACATGAACCCGTAAATGCGGGGCTTCCCTGGTGGCTCAGTAGTCAAGAACTCGCCTGCCAATGTAGGAGATGCAGGTTTGATCCCTGTGTGGGGAAGATGCCCTGGAGAAGGAAATGGCAAGCCACTTCAGTAGCCTTGCCTGGGAAATCCCACAGACAGAGGAGCCTGATGGGCTACAGTCTATGGGGTTGCAAAGTCAAACACAACTTATCGACTAAACAACAATTCTCAGGCTTCGAAATTAAATTAGAATAAATTTCAAATCCCTTACCTTTGCTTACAAGACTGTATAACCTACCTCCTGCTTCCATTCCCACCCTCTTCCCCCACCTCCCCCGTTCTTTCCTCTCTCTAATGCCTTTGCACTGTCTGTCTTTCAGTTCGAGAACTCTGCTCCCAAATCTTCAAATGACTGCTCCACTGTTATCATTCAGCTTTGGCATAAATGTCACATCTTCAAAGAGATCTTCCGTCGCCATCAAATCAACACTGGTACTGTCCTTAAACCTTCTATCATATACACTGTTTTCTCCTCAAAACATTTAACATCTAAAAGGCTCTAGGCATCTATCTGTTTATTTAATTTTGTCTCCCTCATTATCATTCCCAAACTAGAACATAAATTTCATGAGGATAGGGACCTGGATTCTCATGCACTGCTGTTGCCTTCACACCTACAACAGTGTTTGGGGCACAGCAGACATCCAATAACACTGCTGAATGTATGAATGTAGATGATACAAAGAGGAGTAAGATATCAACTTACAAATGTGCACAAGAAAAGTTTTAATACGAGGTAACATCTGTACCAAAGGATGAGAGATTTGATAATTTCTGGCTAGGCAATCAAGAATGAGTTCAGAGAGAAAGTAGCAAGAGAAGTAGCCTTTAAAGATATTTAGGAATTTTAGGGCAGTTTTACATTTTGTCTGGTAGGCTAAAAACTTTAGACATCTTCTTATAGGCAATGAAAAATACAGACATTTCAAATAAGGAAGGATACATGATTATGGCAAGATTTACAAAAGTTAATAGAACCAGTTGATATTTCTTACTTTAGAGAAGAAATAACCAAGCATTATATGCATATACTACTAATTTATAGTTAAACCTAATGACCAAAGACTTTTTCAACTGAAAAACATAACAACAGGAAAAAGAAACACAAAATTTTACATTCTATAATAAACTTAATTGTTTTAATTAGTCTTATTTTGACAATTTTGACAGCATACTTACTAATTTATGTTTTTAATAAGACAAAGAACTAAAAAATCACCTCTGACAATCATTTTACCAAATTAACAAATATTCAACTATCTCCTCGTTAGTAAAGGAAATGTTTTTTCTAAATTCTTAATGTGCTCTA
The DNA here is from genome assembly GCF_963930625.1 of Muntiacus reevesi. Classification (NCBI taxonomy): domain Eukaryota; kingdom Metazoa; phylum Chordata; class Mammalia; order Artiodactyla; family Cervidae; genus Muntiacus; species Muntiacus reevesi. The sequence goes on along the minus strand of NW_027077807.1, from coordinate 497,043 downwards.
ATCTGATAAAATTCCACTTTCTGGTCATCCAATGTTTTAAGCAATCTTTCGTCTGGGGAAAAAAAAAATCAAATTCTGATTAATTTTTTTTAATAAATGCTTAAAGCAGAATTTTATGTCTCCCCATGTGTCTTTTTAAAATCATGTCTTGTTGTCTTGTTTAATGTTTTCAGCTTTGATCTTTACTAAAAACCTAAAACAGCTATAACACTGCTCCCAAAGGTACAATTTACAATACAAACTTAGAAACCCTCCTCCATAAAGATGAGATGTCAACACTAAAGAGTTCAGGGACTTAAATTACCAAAACAGCACCAAATGTTTATGGTATCACTGTGAATTCAAGAAAAAGGAGCACACAGAATGAGTTTTTAAAAAATAGCCTTTTTCCCAAAACACAATTAAAACTACCATCACCTTAACATTTAAAATACTTAGATCACTTGGCCAATCATTTTTTCAGTTTATAGCACACAAAAGAGCCCTGGAAATACATTTGATTTGATAAGAAAAAGTCCAATTTTTAAATTGACATTAAAGACAAAATCTACTGTATATGCAAGAATAAATTTATGGCGTAACAATGATGTTTATTTCTTAGAACCTCAAACCAAATACTTGGGTCAAGACTTTTATTCTTACACGGTATCCTCAAGTTCTTACCTTGGATGAGAAAACAATGACCTTTTCAATACCCGATATACTGAAGATAGCATTGCCTAATTCTATACTACCATTTCCTGCTTTTTTTAATGTCGTCCCTCCCTCCTGCTTTATGCTGAATTTTAGCAGGTAAGGCAATGTATAGCCTATAAAATTATTTCATTTCTGAGTATCTGAAGATAAATGTTTTCTATTACAGGGTAAACAATCCAAATTTATTCTTAAGTAAAATGACAAAACCAAATCTACCTGGCATTACTGGATTGTGTCAATCAAATCAGAAACCTCTGGGTCACTTGCACTACTCAGAGTAGATCTAATACACAGATTCATTTTAGGGATTGAGAGAATGAATCACAGTAAGAGTTCAACATGAACACTTAACACTATAAAAGTGAAAGAGAGAAAGGGAAATCAAGGCAAACTAACAAATTTAATTCCTTCTTTCAATATAGATAAATATTTTTAAAACTGAAACTTATATTTACTTCATAAATCTTTAAAAAAACTTTCTTTGCCAAGTCCCGTAAGATCGGTAGAATTGTAGTGCTTCTACACTGCTTCTCTTCTATTAAAATAGAAAAAGCAGCACTGCTTCTATCAAAGATCAATACCCTAACGTGGGCATGGAGTCCAACTACTCCTGTCTTTGCAAGAAAACCACTGACTAACCTCTCTCTCTCCCGTATAGTCAGTTTCTCTTCTACTGAACCACTATCATGAACAAATGTGCTCTATTATTACACATCTTAAGAAATTCCTCAGGACTTCCCGATAGCTCAGATGGTAAAGAATCTGACTGCAATGCAGGAGACCTGGTTTCGATCTCTGGGCCAGGAAATTCCTCTCCTGACCTCAGCTCCCCTTCACCTCCCCCACCCCACCAATTAGATATGACCATTTCTTTGTTCTACTCACAGCAAAACTTCTTCATCTAGTGGCCTTCATTTCCTATCTCTATTTTCTCACCTTTAATTTACTCTTTAACCCACCCTAATCCTAAACAATCTCCTGAAACTCAATTGTCAAGGTCACTAATGAATACCCAGCGGCCTAATTCCGTTGCCTCATCTTAGTACAGTAACCTCTTCAGGAACATTAGACCAAGCAGACCACTCTCTTCTACTTGAAGTAGATGTCTTCTCTTGTCCTCTACTTGTTCTTCTGGCTTTCCTCCTCCCTCTGATTTCCTCTATTGGTTTGTTTTTTCTCTTCAGGCATCTTCTAAAACATGAGTGCCTGAGGACTTGTACCAGGACTGCTTTCTCTCCTGTTTTCTCACCTACTCCCAAGGCTTTAACGTCAATAACCTCAGACATGCAGATGACACCACCCTTATGGCAGAAAGTGAGGAAGAACTAAAGAGCCTCTTGATGAAAGTGAAAAAGTTGGCTTAAAGCTCAACATTCAGAAAACTAAGATCATGGCATCTGGTCCCATCACTTCATGGCAAATAGATGGGGGAGCAGTGGAAACAGTGGCTGACTTTATTTTGGGGGGCTCCAAAATCACTGCAGATGGTGATTGCAGCCATGAAATTAAAAGACGCTTGCCCCTTGGAAGGAAAGTTATGGCCAACCTAGACAGCCTATTAAAAAGAAGACATTATTTTGCCAACAAAGGTCCGCATAGTCAAGGCTATGGTTTTTCCAGTGGTCATGTATGGATGTGAGAGTCGGACTATAAAGCAAGCTGAGCGCCGAAAAATTGATGCTTTTGAACTGTGGTGCTGGAGAAGACTCCTGAAGAGCCCCTTGGACTGCAAGGAGATCCAACCAGGTCATCCTAAAGGAGATCAGCCCTGGCTGTTCATTGGCAGGACTGATGCTGAAGCTGAAACTCCAGTACTTTGGCCACCTCATGCAAAGAGTTGACTCATTGGAAAAGACCCTGATGCTGGGAGGGATTGGGGGCAGGGGGAGAAGGGGAAGACAGAGGATGGGATGGTTGGATGGCATCACTGACTCGATGGACATGGGTTTGGGTGGACTCCAGGAGTTGGCGATGGACAGGGAGGCCTGGCGTGCTGCAGTTCATGGGGTCGCAAAGAGTCGGACACGACTGAATGACTGAACTGAACTGAATGATGTTAAATCTCGAATTTAAATCCTAACCCTCTTCTGTGAATATCCAACTATCTATCTGATATTTCACTTGGATACATTTAAAATAAACAGATACCGGATTCACAAATTTCCTGGCCCTCTCCCTATGAGACTTAAATCTTCAAATACCTACTCCTCTGAAGATTTCTGTCACAAAGAATACAGGGACAATTTTTTTTTCTTCCCTTACAGGGGCAGCCTTGCTCTTCCACACTATTACAGCAGCCTGAGTATGTATGTGCTAAGTCACTTCAGTCGCGTCTGACTCTTTCGACCCTATGGACAGTAACCCACCAGGCTCCTCTGTCCATTGGATTCTCCAGGCAAGAATGCTGGAGTGGGTTGCCATGTCCTCCTCCAGGGGATCTTCCCAACCCAGGGATTGAACCCACGTATCTTACATATCCTGCCCTGGCAGGTGGGTTCTTTACCACTCACACCACCTTATTTTGTGAAGAGTATAGTCAGAATTCATTATTTTCTGAATAAAAACGCCCTATATACAGTGAGGGTTCTGAATGACACCTGGATCCAATGGCTAGATTAAAGCAGTAACATCAATAGATAAGGCAGGCAAGGTCTCAGCACCACATTAAAGCTCGAGGATGTATTCTACAATTTCTAAGAGGAAGCCAGAATACTAATTCTTTAGATATTCCCAGATTACGTGAATGTTGTTCTTATCAGGCATCAAATACAACAAAAAATAAATCACTGTGAAAACGTTGGCAATCAAACAGGCATTTTCCTGAGCAATGCATAATAGAAAAGTATGCAGCACCCTAAAAGCATTACTTTTTTGAATAAATTCACCTTGAGATTACCAAAAGCACCAGCTCTAAGATCGCTGATCCAATGCTTATTTAAATGGGGAGTGGCACCAGAGCCACTTTCAAAGACTATCCTTAAAAATCTTTAAATTCTGATATGCAAGCTTTAGCACAGTGTTCGCCTATGCTGAACAGAGCTGACCTGAGTGACCAGTGGCTTCCCAGTGGCTCAGCGGTGAAGAATCCACCTGCCAATGCAGGAGACGCAGGAGACTCGAATTCGGTCCCTGGGTCAGAAGATCCCCTGGAAGAGGACATGGCAACCCACTCCAGTATTCTTGCCTGGAGAATCCCAAGAGCAAAGGAGCCTGCTGGGCTACTGTTCACAGGGTCACAAAGAATTGAACATGACTAAGCACACATGAGTGACCAATAAAACATTGCAGAAGCGTGTGACTTCTGAGGCTACGTCACTGTAAGACACTGTGGCTTCTACCCTGGTCCCTTGGATTGCTTACTGTGGAGCCAGCCTCTGGGTTATCAGGACACTCAGGCCACTCAGGTAACCTTATGGAAAGGTCAACATTTGGGTCCCAGGATGGCCTTTCCATAAGGTTACCTGAGTGTCCTTACAATGACTACCAACTTGCCAGCCAGATGAGTGAGTGAATGACCCCGGAAGCCGATCCTCTAGCCCTACTCAGCACTTGTTGCTCATGTAGGCAGAGAATAAGCAAAATACACAGATTCTTTCACCTTACTGTAATCCATAACAGAAATTCCTCCTAACCACCCCCTTGAATAACTAGCAAATGAGCCATCCTTGTCAGAATTTCCCCAATTATCTTAACCACGGGACCACTTCTGTTAAAGCCCAAACCAGTAGGATTTCGAAACTGAAGGACTGGCTAATCAGACTGAAGCAGAAAGCTGTTTATCCTCTTCCAGTATCTGCTTTGTAACTTTTGAAGTAAAAAAAAAAAAAACTGTTCTGGAGCTTGAATGAGAGTTATCATTATGATTTAAAATGCATGTTCTAGAATGCTACCTTGTGATGAAGACACAAATTAGAGTTTACCACAGTAGTGTATATATTTGCCCACCTAACAAGCTGAATTTGCAAAATTTGGGTTTCTGTGGACTACAGTGTGAAAAGCTAATCAACAAACTGGTCACAGTGATTACACTGTTACCTGTGTTAATCACACAGTGATTGCTTCTGTGGAGGGGACATGTGTAACTAAGAGACAGGGATGAAACGTCAAAGTGTGAGTCGTTCAGTTGTGTCTGATTCTGTGACCCCCATGGACTATAGCCCACCAGACTCCTCTGTGCAGGAAATTCTCCAGACAAGAATACTGGAGTGGGTTGCCATTCCTTTTCCAGCGTGTCTTCCCAACCCAGGGACTGAAGCAGGGTCTCCTGCATTGCAGGCAGGTTCTTTTCCGTCTAAGCCACCAGGGAAGAGACAGGGACAGCATATTTATTTTCATTTCGTTTTCTCTTGCAGGTTTTGATATGTATACTGCACGCCGGTAATATCTGCTCAAGAATATAAATCTTTAAGTCTCTTCCTGACAAAACTACATTTTTTAACGTTTAAAATAAGAGAAACCTAAAACAACTTCAGTACTTATTCAAAATCATGCTCATTACTTTTTAAATTCAACCAAGTAAGACATTATCTCAGTATCTTATTAGTGCCTACATTTGAAGCAAGTTACATGTTACAATGCTAGAAACACCCAAGATGATATGACAAGAAACAATCAGGCTTTGATAACATAAAAGCAGAATATGATTTTTTAAAACCACGTGTGTAGATCAGCCTTAGAAAACAATAAAAAGAAAACTGGTGTTGTTATATCAATCCCAGACAAACTAGACCTTCATGCAAAATGCACTTTCAGAATAAAAGTGGAATACTTCGTAACAGTAAGTCACTAAGCAGATATAACTATTACACATTTCTATCCAAATACTAGGCTTCCCTGATGGCTCAGCAGGGGAAGAATCTGCATGAGACACAGGAGATGTGGGTTCAATCCCTGGGTCGAGAAGATCCCCTGGAGAAGGAAATGGCAACCCACTCCAGTATTCTTGCCTAAAAAATCCCAAGGACAGGGGAGTTCGGAGGGCTACAGTCTAAAGGGTTGCAAAGTGTCAGACATGACTGAGCAACCAAGCACAGTGTATATATATGTTCATCTACTAGCAATGTCTCAAATAAATAAAGCAAAAGCTGAGAGAATACAAGGGGAAATATCTACAGTGGTAAACGGGATATTTTAATACACTCTTGTCTGTGTAATTGATACAAGCAAACGAAAGGTCACTTATGACCCTGAAGATTTGAAATACGGGATTAACCAGCAAGATCCAATGTAAATATATTAGAACACCACATTCAATAGCTATAGGGAAAAAATAATATACTGGGGCCACAGTGCAGATCTGAAATGTTAAAGGTCTGAAATCACAGACCTTTGAAACACTGAGATTGTTCTCTGATGACATTGCTATGTTGTTAAGAGTTCTCTGATGACATATCTTATGTTGTTAGAAATAAAAGACATTTGAAAACAACTAGAAAATCTCCATGTGTTCAGAAATCGAGAAATATAATACATTCAACTTATCCAAGTGTTAAAGTAGATACCAGTGAAAATTAGAAACCATTTTAAAGTGAATTATAAAAGTACTATATATTAAAATTTGAGTAATGTTGCTAGCTGAAACAGTACTTAGAGGGAAATGCTCAGCCTTAAATGCATATATTTAAAAGGGAGAAATGCTGAAAAGTAGTGATCTACAAGAAGTTAGCAAAAGAACAAAAAAGTAAATCCCAAAAAGTAGAAGGAAGGAAATAAAGAGCGGAAATCAATGCAATAGAGAACAAATATGTAATAAAAAGAAAAGGAATCAGCAAGATTCAAAATTTGGTTCCTTTGAATGACTACTAAATTCCCAGGGAGACTGAATGAGGAAAAACAGAAGGTAGTTTTAGCCTATAACAGATAACAATAAGATAATTCTTTACTGCAACCATTAAACGGATACTAATATTTATTATAAATCATTTTATGCTAGTAAATTTTAAAAGTTTAGATGAAAAGGACAACTTCTTAGGGGGAAAACTACCAAAATAATCAACAGAAAATCTGAGAAGGTTAAAAATTAAAAATCAAAGGAGTAATTAAAAATCTTTCCACAAAGAAAATTACCAGCCCAGATGGCTTCTCAGCCAGATTCTCACAGAAATTTAATGGAACAATTCAGTCCTACTTAAACTTTTTCAGAATAGAAAATGAGGGTCAGCTCATTTTATAAGGCTAGTATGAGATAACCGCTGATTTCAAATCCTGACAAGGACAATATAGGCCACCTCACTGATACAAAACTATTAACAGAATATCAAACTGAATCCAGAAATACATAAAAAGAGTAATACTGTAAAACCAAATTAGGTTTACCTCAGAAATCAGGTTAGGTTTAAGATTTTAAATAATATGTAATTCAATATATTAACATAGTGAAGGAGAAAAGTCATACAGTAATGAAAAGCTGCAACAACAACAAAAAAAGCATTAAATTCAAACAAACAGAACAAAACACAAAATTCTTAGTAAACCGGTACAGAAGGGAACTTCTTTAAACATGATGAAGGGTTTCACAGAAACAAAACAAAACGAACTTGAGCAAATAGGCCTGGAGGGAAATGCTGAAAGCTTCCTCTTGGAGACCGGGAACCAGAAGGGCAGGAGCTCTGGGGTGGCGGCAGCGCTGTGCGTCTTGACCTGAGCAATAAGTTCATGTGTGTTTGTGTGTTTGCAGTAACATGTAAAGTTCTCCATGGTGCTTTTATATACACCTTGAAATATATATTAAAGATAAAAAAGAAAGAAATATTTGGAAATAAAAGGCTAACCTAGCCTATCACTCAAGCTTGGCAACTCCGTAGGTCCTCACCTCCCCACCACCACCCAGCTACCGTTACTTTCAAACCAGTTAACATTTATTGGGCTTACAAGACATGGTACAATGTGGCAACATGTATCATGAACCTTAACAATGTCTAAGATGAAACCTTATTCCATTACATTACTCCAGTGCCAATCATTCCATTCTAAGGAAAAAGACAAAGAGAAAAATATCCATGTGTTAAGACATTCACTGCCCACATGATGATAAAATAGAAAACCTAAACTAAATAACCAACTCCAGGAAACAATTAAGAAAAATAATTTTTACAATGGGATTATACAGTCAATAAAAATAAGATTTATCAAATATTCCAAGAAATGAATATAACCTAATTTTTAAAAAATTAGACATATACACATGTTTACACTGTAACAGGGGGGAAAAGTCATAGGCACAAAGAAGAAAGTGAAAGACAGAGGGAAGAAGAGAGGGACAGAGGGTACTGAAAGCGGGAGGGAAGGGTTGGGAGAGACGAAAACTCAACTGGTTTTCTTCATATGTTGAGCTTATGAATGTCATCTGTACTTCTGTATTTCCTGAATTTTCTTTAATGACTACAGAAAACTTTAGTAATGGGGTACATAAGAGCTGAAGAAAATAATCACAAACCTAAGTAAAGTATCCTAAATATTTTAAAAAGTTCCTTCAAAGGGTAACTTTAAAATTTCAACTTTTATCTCAGTACCATTTTATTCAGATAAATTATTTAACATTTAAATTGTGTTAAGTCTATCATATGCTAGTTACTTAGCACAGAGAGAACTTTAATCATAATTAGTACTTAAAATAATATAACTTAAAAATAATAATTAGATTTCCAAAGATATATCATCTCCAATTTTCTGGCTAGAAAGTGAAAAGTGAAAGTGAAGCCACTCAGCTGTGTCCAGCTCTTTGCGACCCCATGGACTGTAGCCTACGAGGCTCCTCCATCCATGGAATTTTCCTGGCACGAGAACTGGAGAGAGTTGCTGTTTCTTTCTCCAGAGGATCTTCCCCACCCAGGGATCAAAGCCGGGTCTCCTGCATTGCAAGAAGATGCTTTTACCATCTGAGCCAAAAGGGAAGTTCCCTTGAGGCTTCCCTGTGGCTCAGCTGATAAAGAATCCGCCTGCAATGTGGGAGACCTGGTACAGTCCATGGGGTCACAAAGGTCAGACACGACTGAGTGACTTTCTAGCTAGCTGCTGCTGCTGCTAAGTCGCTTCAGTCGTGTCCAACTCTGTGCAACCCCATAGACGGCAGCCCACCAGGCTCCCCCATCCCTGGGATTCTCCAGGCAAGAACACTGGAGTGGGTTACCATTTCCTTCTCCAAAGCACAAAAGTGAAAAGTGAAAGAGCAGTCGCTCAGTCGTGTCTGAATCTTCACGACCCCATGGACTGCAGCCCGCCAGGCTCCTCCATCCAAGGGATTTTCCAGGCAAGAGTAATGGAGTGGGGTGCCATTGCCTTCTCCAGACTTTCTAGCTAATAAAATCAAGTCTTTAAATGACCTTCAGAACTCCCCTTGGTCTACCCTGCCCACACCTACCCTCTGACCTGCCCTGCCACACACCCCCCACCCCCGCTTCAGCCACGGCCTCCCACATGCTGCTCTTCCAACATGCCAAGGACATTTCCACGTTAGAAGCTGCTGCTTGCTCTACCCGAACATTTCCTTCCAGATAGTTCCATGGCTTAATCCACTTCACTCAGAAAAGGGCTTCTCAAAAAGCCTTTGCTCACCAAACTACCTGAAGTATTACAGTATCCTGTTACTTTTTAATCCCCTGAATCTATCTTATTCTGCTTCAAAACCTGTGAGCTCCCTGACGTGTGTGTGCAACTGAGTGTGCACACATGAATAATGTCTATGCCCCTCGCTGATATTTAAGCTCAGGAAGCACAGCTCTACTTTGTTTACCATTGTGTCACATGACCTGCCAATAGCAGGCTTTCAAAAATACTTGTTGAAAGAACAAAAGATGGTAACTGGTTTTAGTTTTGCTGAGAAAATAATGATGGAACACTACTAGAATTCAGTAAAGCTTTCAAATGAATTCATTCTCAATCACAAGAGCATTACACACATACTTTGGTGGTAGGAGTACAACGTTCACAATTCAGGGTTCAGTAACAGGAAGGAATGGGGACTTCTTATGTTTCTCTGCCCCTTTCCATATCCTTCCTTCTTCTCATTCATCCATAAATGGTTACTGTGTACCACTAAGCCAGAGAGTATTCTACACATTAAGAACACACAGACAATTAAGGCAAGTTAATGCATGAGACATATGAGCATAATAACCATAGAACATGGCATGCAACAGAGTTCTGTGAAGTTGTAACATAACAGAGGAAGTAATCCACTTTTAGGGGCAGGTGTTCAGGGAAGTTTCAACAGTGATGACATTCAACAAACACTTGCAAAACCAAATAACAAAAGATATGCTTCATTTTACTTTACATATGAAATGAGAGTATTAAGTCTGAAAGTGCTACAGTAATTTGCTACCATGAGATAAGCTCGCTTGAGAGCAAAACCAAAACAAGAGGAATGCCAGAGCAGGACCAGAGAAACTAAGCCAAGTCCTTGATGATTTCAGACTGGATGAAGCCCCAGATGAAGTTCAAGGACAAGACCTAATCATGCCCTTTACTGTGTAGCCAGTCTGAATTTGGTTTTCTGTCACTTGCAATATAAGTATACAGAGGAATCTCAGCGAATTCTTTGAAAAAAACCAAAGCATTTGTTTTTTCAGTGTACAGGGGCACTATTGGTATTCTGGAAGGGACAATTCTTGTTTTGCAGGCAAACATCACAGGACACTTGGCATATCTCGTCTCTACCAGACCCACAGATTTCCAAACACCACTCATCTTCAAGAAGAACCACAGGTCTATTCCCTGTTAGTTGCTACCTGTATCCATTCCTCACAGTGCACGCGTAAATATTCTTAACAACAACCTTAAAAGAACTGGGATATACCACTCAAATATACTAATTTTATATAGTAATCCATTTTAATTAGTCATTCATGACTATCTAAATGACTGATTCAGTCCTAAGCACAGCTTATACCTGCTCTTGAGATAAGCAGTGCTTTAAGAATGCCACTACTATCTGAAAATTCTCATTCATTTAAGCTTACTTCTCCATACAATATTATCAATATATGTCACTGACAATGTTGGTTATCTTCCCTGTAGCCATTGATCTAATTACTTCCTAGACTGAAATGCTAGATATTGGTTTTTCTAGTCCCCTTGCAACTAGGGCATAAGTAATAAGGCCAAAATGAAACCTGATACAGGCTTTCTGTAAAAGGTTTACTTGCCTCATCAAGAGATGAGAGGGCAAACTTCCTCCCGTCTTTGGTGGTTGTGTCAGAATGTGATGCCTGGAGCAGAAAGAGAAACATGCAACTATGAAAGGATAAACCTGAGCACAAAGGTCGCCACACTACAGATAAAGATGGAAAGCACTTGGATTCAATCTAGAGGGGAAGCCAGTCTGAGCAGGAACCCAAATGGGAGGGCAGTTTAGAGGAAAGGGAAACACAGAACCTCTGTGCTGACTGAGGACTGAGGACTGAGCAAAGCCAAGCTTATGCACAAACTGCCCTTTAAACTAATCCTACCTATGCCTTTGCCAATTACCTGAGCTAATACACTTCTTCTGTTTTTAAATCCTATTTGCATCCTAACTGATACAGGAAACAGCTATGTTTAGGGGAAAGAGCAAAATCGAGACACTGCAGGGAATGTAAAGAAACTTTCAGACATAAGAGAATCAGGAACTATAAAGCCAAGAAACAAGAAATCAGATCATTTCATTCCTATGGAGTATATTTCAGAAGTGGTCTAAGAAAACCTGGATGATTGAGATAAGGCCGTTAGCTTTGGTAATTAGATCATCAAGATGACTTTTTAAAAACCAATTTCGGTGCTGCGATGGTAAGGGAAGTCAGAGTGCAAAGGAAAGAATAATTTACACTTTTAAGAACTCCATAATGCACCAAATCCTTGGAAAGACATGTAACGTGTGTTAAACTCCGTCGATTACAACTCTGTGAGGTAAGTATAACATTCTGTGGTATCCTTAGTCACAGTCTTGTCCGACTCTTTGTGACCTCATGGACTATAGCCCACCAAGCTCCTCTGTCCATGCTGACTCTCCAACAAGAATACTGCATTGGGTTGCCATGTCTTCCTCGTATAACATTCTACTTTACAGACAAAGAACACAGCCTGAGTAGTAAGTTGCCCACAGCCTCACAGACAGTAACTGGTTTCAGTAGACTTCAAAATCAGATCTTTGAAGCTTAAAAGTAAATGTCCTTCCTACTATACCCCTTCATGGATCACAGACTCGTCGTGGTGAAGGGGCTTGTGTAACTCAGTGAAGCCATGGGCCATGCCGTGCAGGGCCAGCCAAGACAGACGGGTCCTGGTGAAGAGTTCCGACAAAACGTGGCCCACTGGAGGAGGGAACGGCAAACCACTCCAGCAGTCCTGCTGCGAGAACCCCACGAACAGCATGAGGCAGAAAAATAAGACACCGAAGATGAGCACCACAATCAAAAGGTGTCCAATATGCTCCTGGGGAAGAGTGGAGGGCAGTCGTTAGTTCCAGAAAGAATGAAGTGGCTGGACCAAAGCGGATATGACGCTCAGTTGTGTGGATGTGTCTGATGGTTAAAGTCAAGTCCGACGCTGTAAAGAGCTATTGCTCTTTTTTTGCATGGGAACCTGGAACGGCAGGTCCGTGAATCAAGGCAAATCGGATGTGGTGAAGCAGATGGCAAGAATGAACATCTTAGGAATCACTGAACTAATATGGATGAGAATGGGCGAATTTAATTCAGATGACTGTTATATCTACTACTGTGGGCTAGAATCCCTTAGGAGAAAGGAAGTAGCCCTTAATAGTCAACAAGAGTTCTAAATGCAGTACTTGGGAGCAACCTCAGGAAAAAAAAAAATAATCTAAGTTCATTTCCAAGGCAAACTGTTCAATATCATTGTTATCTTAAGTCTCTGCCCCAACCACTAATGCCAAAGAAGCTGAAGCTGAACAGTTCTATGAAGTAGAACCGCTGTAGTTCTCGAACTACACCTTCTAGAACAAACATCAAAAAAAAAAAAAAAAAAAAAAAAAAGATGTCCTTTTCATCACAGGGGATTGGAATACAAAATAGGAAGCCAAGAGACACCCAGAATAATAGGCAAGTTTTGCCTTGGAGGGCAAAAGCAGGGCAAAGGCTAACAGAGTTTTGTCAAAAGAACACGCTGGTCATAGCAAACACCCTTTTCCAACAACTAAGAGACAGCTATACACACGGACATCACCAGATGGTCAATACCAAAATCAGATTATGTTCTTTGCAGCTGAAGATGGAAAAGCTCTACACAGACAGCAAAAAGAAGACCTGGAGCTGTCTGTGGCTCAGGTCGTGAGCTCCTAATAGCAAAATTCAGGTTTAAAGTGAAGAACGTAGGGAAAACGACTAGGTCATTTAGATACGACCTAAATTAAATCCCTTATGATTATACAGTGGAGGTGACAAATGGATTCGAGATGAGATCTGGTAGACAAAGTGTCTACCAGATTCATAAAACTGAAAGAGGTTCATATATGAGTTTATTGAAAAAGATTCATATGTTTTATATGAGTTTATATACGAGGTTCATCACTGGAAAGAGGTTCGTAACATTGTATAGGAGGCAGTGACCAAACTAGTCCAAGAAAAAGAAATGCAAGAAGCTTAAGTGATTGTCTGAGGAGACATTAGAAAGAGCTGAGGAAAGGAGAGAAGTGAAAGGCAAGGGAGAAAGGGAAAGATATACTCAACTGAGTGCAGAGATCCAGAGAATACCAAGAAGAGATAAGAAACCCTTCTTAAGTGAACAATGCAAAGAAAACAACACAATGGGAAAGACTAGTGATCTCGTCAAGAAAACTGGAGGCATCAAGGGAACATTTCATGCAAGGATGGACACCATAAAGGACAGAAATGGTACGCACCTAATAGAAGGAAAAGATATCAAGAAGAGGTGGCACGAATACACAGAGAACAGTACACCAGTCACTGTGGTCACTCACCCAGAGCCAGACATCCTGGAGCGTGAAGTCAAGGGGGCCTTAGGGAACATTACTATCAATAAAGCTAGTGGAGGTAACGGAATCCCAGTTGAGCTATTTGAAATTCTAAAGGATGATGCTGCTAAAGTGTTGCACTCAATATGTCAACAAATTTGGAAAACTCAGTAGTGGCTACAAGACTGAAAAAGGTCACAGTTTTCATTCCAATCCCAAAGAAAGGTAATGTCAAAGAATGTTCAAACTACCATACAACGGCACTCATTTCACATGCTAACAAGGTTACGCTCAAAATCCTTCAAGCTAGGCTTCAAAAGAATGTGAACCTAGAACTTTCAGATGTACAGCTAGGTTTTGAAAATGCAGAGGAACCAGGGAGCAAACTGCCAACATTTGTTCGATTATAGAGAAAGCAACAGAATTCCAGAAAAACGTCTGCTTCTGCTTCATTGACTGCACTAAAGCCTTTGAATGTGTGGATGGTAACAAACTGTGGAAAATTCTTAAAGAAACACCAGTACCAGACCACCTTACCTGCCTCCTGAGAAACCTGTATGCAGGTCAAGAAGCAAGTTAGAATCGGACATTGAACAACTGACTGGGAAAGAGTTATAATAAAGCTGTATCTTGTCACCCTGCTTATTTAACTTCTACGCAGAGTACATCATGAGAAACACTGGGTTGGATGAAGCACAAGCTGGAATCAAGACTGCTGGGAGAAATATCAATAACCTCAGATATGAAGATGATATCACTCTAAGGGCAGAAAGTGAAGAGAAACTAACGAGCCTTTTGATAAGGGTTAAAGAAGAGCATGACAAAGTTGGCTTGAAACTCAGCATTCAGAAAACTAAGATCATGGCATCTGGTCCCATCACTTCATGGGAAATAGATGGGGAAACAGTGGAAACAGTGTCAGACCTTTATTTTTGGGGGCTCCAAAATCACTGTGGATGGTGACTGCAGCCATGGAATTAAAAGATGCTTGCTCCTTGGAAGAAATGCTATGACAAACCTCAACAACATACTAAAAAGCAGAGACATCACTTTGCCGACAAAGGTCCGTCGAGTCGAGGCTATGGTTTTTTCAGTGGTCATGTATGGATGTGAGAGTTGGACCATAAAGACTGAGTGTCAAAGAATTGAGAATTGTGGTGCTGGGGAAGGCTCTTAAGCGTCCTGGGACTGCAAGAAGATCAACCAATCCTAAAGGAAATCAACCCTGAATATTCACTGGAAGCACTGATGCTGAAGCTGAAGCGCCAATACTTTGGCCACCTGATGCGAAAAGCCAACTCACTGGAAAAGACCCTGATGCTAGGAAAGCCTGAAGCCAAAGGAGAAGGAGGTGGTAGAGGATGAGATGGCTAGGTAGTGTCACCGACTCAATGAACATAAATTTGAGCAAACCCCAGGAGGTAATGGAGGACAGAGGAGCCTGCCATGCTGCAGTTCTTGGTGTTGCAAAGAGTTGGACACAACTGAGCGACTGAACAACAACTACACCAGGCTCCTAGGATTAAAGAATAAAAATACAGTGGCACAGCAGGCTCAAAATTCAGACTGGCTTCTGTGAGCTGCACGGCACACAGCACGGTGTTTGGCAGCCCTGGCAAAGGTATATTTAAGCATGCATGGAGGCTAGAGAGGGCAAAACTTAAAAAGGAGTGATCATGGATAATTACTGAGAAAGAAAGATAAAGAGGGATGATCATGGACACATCTGGAGAAGGTTGCTCTTGAAGAAAAGGAAGGACAATTCCTTCTTTTCAGAGAAGAGTAAATAGAGAAATGATATCAGGATAGAAAAGATTATACCTCAGATGCTTGAGATTTTTCTCAGGAAAGGAAAAGATCAAGTTATTTGCTATAAACACTTTCATGAAGTAAGACAAAAAAAAAACCCTCACAATCGACATTATAGATCTGGAGGATAACAGAACACTAACTGGTATGAAAACAATCCAAAATCCTCACACAACTGTCTCTTGTATCCTTCAGGGATCAAGATAGTGATTAGGCCTGTTCAGAACTGGGCACTAGAAAGATAAATTGACATAAAGTTAAGTATTCTAAGGTATCAATGATGGGCTGGTAAAAACTGATGACCATGGAATCCTGGTGACTAGGGGAGGCAAATGAAAAGAGCAGTAGGCTAAAGAATTGAATGAATAGACACAAAGACGGGAGGGTTCCTAAAGACAGGAAGAGGGGAAGAAAGAGAGAGAGAAATCGGGTTCCATAAGTGTGGAAGAGTGCTTGTTTGTGGTCAGACAGGTCTTGACACAATGCCTCAGGCAATGAGCTACTGCCTAGGGCTGAGCACTACCCCGTCAGCTAAAAGCACAGAATTGAGAGACAAGTGCCTGTAAAAACACACAGTCCTCGGGTGCAGAAAACAAACAGGCTTACCTGGTGGCGCTAGTGGTAAAGAACCCACCTGCCAACGCAGGAGACAGAAGAGATGTGGCTCTGATCCCTAGGTCGGGAAGGTCCTGTGGAGGAGGAAATGGCAACCTGCTCCAATATTCGTGCCTGGAGAAGTCCCATGGACAGAGGAGTCTGGCTGTCCTGTGGAGACTGCAAGGAGATGGACGTGACTGAAGCGACTTAGCATAGCACAGCAACAAACAAGTGAATGAATCTGCCCGTACAGGAATCAAACACTTAAAATATCTCCTCTCCTTTTAAAATGAACAATTCTATCTCCAAATTTAAGAAATTCATCAAGAGGCTAAAAGTCTACAATAAAGGTTAAGGCAGATGTGTGTCAGGAGGTAGAACAAAAAGTTAAATCTGTCAGGCCAATTGTAACCCACCTGTTAAAAGACTTTTAGCATAAATTTCCAATAAGGCAACAACAGTTTGTGCTTTAGAAACTCTGGAGAGCACCTAGCATGGCTTCAAAAAAAGGATATCACTCAATTTAATTTTAAAAGCTCCACCCATTGCAATCTCAGTGGACACACTACCATTTATACTCATAGCTTCATTTTTCACCATTCTGCTGCTCTTGACACATTATCCAATTACAGGAAAAAATTGGGAAAAATCAGACATGGCAACCTCCACTACCACATCCCTCCTTCAGTTTGCACTTTTTACACCATTAATTCTGACTACTCTTGCCCTAGTAATAAATGAAGAAGAAATGACACTGGCACAATCTAAATTTTGCAGAAAATATCAAGTACAAGAAAGATTGCCAAGTAGTACTAATAACAATTGAGAACCCAAGAAATTTGAGAAGTTTCAAGTTTAAAAAGCGTTTTCTCCATTTCAGTCCTTTCCAAATAAAACAAAGGGCTTGGACAACACAAGAGTGTGAAGCTTCAATGGACGATTTAGCCTAACAGTGAATAAAAGAATCACTAAAATCGCTTATCCTTTCTTGGGCTATTACATTTCTTACCCTCACAAAGCCTTCTTTTAAAACCAGGACCACTTCTCAATTCTTTCCCTGGATCTAGTATACATATGTCCCTCCGTCCGCCCCCCCACCTCCAAAAAAAGTTTAGAGACCGAAGACTCGCTGTAGTCAGAAAAGGATTAATTTAGATGAAGAATCACTTGCCGTCACTGGCACCATTCCTCAAAACCATCAAAGTCTCCTGGGGGCTGGATCCCCCCGACAAGATGAACAAAATCCACTGGCGTCTGGATAGCAAGCTTTTCTTTGTAAGTCTATAAGCCTGGGAAAGCTTTCCAGACAGTTCAAAAGACTTCTCAAGGAAGCAAAAGGTCGAGACCAGGAAGATGGGGAGGTGACTTGCCCCAAGAGGAGACACCGAAGCTTGCAGCTTCACCCACCTGCCAGACGCTCGCCCCGCGGACAGAAGCACGGACGCAGCCCGGGCGCTTCCTCTCCTGCCGGACACAGCCCCTGCCGCCGCCGGAGCTCCGGACCCGACAGCACAGGGCGGTAGCGAAGTAGGCAAAGCGGCGACGGGGGTGTACGTAGGGGGCGCCGGGGGGCTCGGGAAGGCAGCTCTGTGCTTGACCTTCCTCACCGGTGGCCAACGGCGCTCCCTGGGAACAGCATCCCGCCTCGGCCCGCTGCAGCGGCCGGGCTTCCTGCGGCCACAACCCGCCCCCGCGCTACTCGGCCGCCGCCATCTTGTCGGAGGCGGGAAAGACCGCACTGCGCAGGCGCGCGCCGACGCTGCCGGCTCCCCGCCATAACGCGCAGGCGCGGGGGGCGCTTCCCACCCCACCCCCCACCCCCACCCGCCGAGGCCGTCTTCCGCAAAGCCGTCTGCTCCCTCGCACGGGTGCTGCCAGGCTTAGTGGCCAGCCACAAACTGCACCGCAGCCGAGTTAATAGACCCTTCTGCACACCTCACAGTCAGTCATTGTGTAAAACCCTAATAGACCCTTCTGCACACCTCACAGTCAGTCATTGTGTAAAACCCTATCTGTGTGCCAGGTCCCGGGAAAGGCGCTGGTGAACGATTAGTAAAACGCGGCTTCAGCGCTAACTGCTACTGCTGCTAAGTCGCTTCAGTTGTGTCTGACTCTGTGCCACCCCATAGATGGCAGGACACCAGGCTCCCCGGTCCCTGGGATTCTCCACGAAAGAACACTGGAGTGGGTTGCCATTTCCTTCTCCAATGCATGAAACTGAAAGTGAAGTCGCTCAGCCCTGTCCGACTCTTAGCAACCCAATGGAATGCAGCCCACCAGGTTCCTCCGTCCTCCACAATTCTTGTTTCTTACCTGCACACCACCTTCGCTCTCTTGCCCCTTTGATTTTAATAACTTAAAACATACCTCTTCCAGGAAGTCCTTACTCTCACACAATTTGGTTAGTTCTTTTCTAATACCTCGCCTTACCTCTTTAAGCTTTATTTCATTCATTGTAAATTCAACAAGGAATATTTGGGTTTCATTTATATTCTAGATATGGTTCTAGGTTATAGCAATAAGGAAATTAAACTCATGGGACTTCTATTTTAGGGGAGAGTATAAAACAAACAAACAAAAAAAACAAACTTCAAAAAATCAACAAAATAACGTTTGATAGTGCTGAGGGATTGGAAGAGGAAAAAACCACCAAAAGTTAATGTTGGATGAGGGGTGGTAATTAGAGATCTCTCTCCAGAGATGACACTTGATCTGAGGCCTGACTGACCACTGGGGCCAGAAGATATGAGAATCATCCAGGCAGAGCGTTCTAGACAGAAGAACAGCAAATGCAGCAAACCTCTCATTCTTGAGGTGGGAGTGAGACCAGCACATAAAGGACAGAAAGACTAGGTGATGTGGACACCTGGGGAGGATATGTAGAGGGGTGGGGTGGAGGACCGGGGCAGTTTAGGTGGGACATTGAGGCCATGGTAAGAACTGGATTTTTACTTCATGGCAGCCCCTCCATCTTGCTGACACTGCCAGAACTCCTCCTCAAACACTTCTAGCTCCTGACTGCCTCGCTGGACATGCTGATTCCACTGTCTTGAAGACACTTGCTCTTGTTCTTTACACATCTAGCTTCTCATCTTTCAGGTTTCAGTTTAAATGTCACCTCAGAAAGGCCATCCTTCCTAAACTAAGTATCCCACCTGCCCTTTCATTAGTCTCCATCATTGCACCTGATCATTTCTTTATGGGCACTGAACATATTTTTCAATTATATATTCATTGCTTCTTCACCATTCAGTTCACTAAACTGAACTCCACCAGGGAGGGAAGATGTTTCACTTACTAGTGAATACTCCATGCCTAGCACCATGCCTGGCATGAATGATCACTCAATATGTGTTTGCTGTTTTTAGGAATGTCGAGTTTGTCAGCACTTAAGTAGCCAGTGGTATACTACATTGTTTTACACTGGTTTTTAAAAATAAATGCAAGTCACTTCCTGTTTATATACCCTCTGCTAGATTATAAATAAGAACCTTTGCAGAGTGAGAGAGAGAGGAAGAGAATGAGATGAAGAGTAGGTGAGGGGTAGTGGGCAAAGTTTATATTTTGCATATATTTGCAGGGCTGGGAGGTGGAAGGCTTCGATTTAGTGAAGCACCTGTTACATGTGTCCTGCGTTTGGCTTAATGGTCACTACAGCCTTGCTAGGTAGTTATCCTTAGTTTTATACATAGCAAACTTGAGAGAGATTAAGTAACTTGCCTAAGGTCCTACATTAAGAGACAGTGCCAACCATAAAGTTCATGCCCTTCCCTTCAAGAGAAACTGGATTTTGAGATGGGTTTGTTTGGTGATTTGATTCTGTGTCATTAGCAGGCTTTTATTAGCCATTTCAGCCACTGCCATTTAAGAACCCCAATCATACTGCTGTTCTTGTATAGGATCTCAACAAAGGGCCTGATGTGAAATTGCTGTGATTTTTTTTTTTCTTTTGGACTCTGGCAGGGTTCATTTGACCATTCCCTCTTCATGTCTTTTTAAAACTTGTATTTCTTTTTATTAATAATGTGTACACGTTTGATCAAAGGAAAAGAGGAGATACAGAAAAATGGGTGCATTTCCTAAATGCTAGCTGCATCCCCTTGGTTAGGCTTGTTATTTTATGACTCTTTCATCTAGGTCCCAAGTAATACTTTAGACATCAAAGACAGTTCTCTGGCAAAGAGTGACAGCCTCATCACAACAATCACTTCTCCCATTTGCTCATCAAAATTATACACCATCATTTCCCTCCAAACAGGATAGCTGGGGGAAACTACGAGAAAGAATAGGGCCGCTATCCTGTATCCAGTGCCATTCAGGCTTTATATGAAGGCATTCAGTTTCTTTAATATCATTAACTCATGATAGCATACACCTGTCAATCAAACCCAGTTAGTCCATAAGCAAACCAAATAGTAGGTGGGAATACATACTTCAAAAGATTCTTCGATCTTCTACCCCCACTGTAGTAGGACTCCTTCTTGGAATAAATTCTGGAATCAAGGCAATGTCTTTGGTTTCTGTGGGATGCTCTCCTCATGGTTACCATCTGTTGTTGGTTGAATATTCTCCCACTCCTCAAAAGAAATGTTGAATTCCTAACCTCAAGTACTCAACAATATGAACTTATTTGGGAATAGGATCATTGCTGATGTAATTAAGTTCAAATGAGGCCATACTGGAGTAGGTGGACCCCTAATCCAATAACTAGTGTCCTTATAAGAAGTCAGCCAAACGGAGGAACAGACACACGGGGAGAAGGCTGTTTGATGGCAAAGGCAAAGATTGGTGTCGTGCACCTGCAAGCCAAGAAACACCAAAGACTGCTGGCCAGCCACCAAAACTGAGGAAGAGGCAAGTGAGGATTTCTCTACAGATTTGAGGAGAAACACAGTCGTGTCAACAACTTGATATCAGATGTAGAGGCTCCAAAACTGTGAGACAATAAATACCCATTGTTTTAAGCTACCCACTTCATGGCAATTTGTTACAGCGGCCTTAAAATCTAATACACCCCACTCTCTCCTCGTGTGTGTGTGTGTGTGTGTTTGTGTGTGTGAGGACGTGAAGTAAAGGAAAGAGACTGTCAGGGCTTGAATCAGAGGAAAGAGATGGGGATGGGCTTCCCACTCCAGTATTCTTTCTGGCAAAACCCCATGGGCAAAGGAGCGTGATGGGCAATAGCCCATGGGGTACCAAAGAGTCTGAGATGTCTGTTAAATGATGACTTAGCAGGCACACATGCATCCAAATTATCATTTAAGCCTGTGGCTCTGAAATGCAGCTAGTGATGCATTACTGGAGTGGGTTGCCATGCCCTCCTCCAAGGGATCTTCCAACCCAGGGATCAAACCCAGGTCTCTTGCATTACAGGTGGATTCTTTACCATTTGAGCCACCAAGGAAGCACTCAGTTCAGTTCAATTCAGTTGCTCAGTCATGTCCGAATCTTTGCTACCCCATGGACTGCAGCATGCTTGTCCATCAACAAGTCCTGGAGTTTTCTCAAACTCATGTCCACTGAGTCAGTGATGCCATCCAACCATCTCATCCTCTGTTATCCCCTCCTCTTCCTGCCTTCTACCTTTGCCAGCACCAGGGTCTTTTCATATTAGTCAGCTCTTCAGATCAGGTGGCCAAAGTATTGGAGTTTGAGCTTCAAAATCAGCTCTTCCAATGAATATTCAGGACTGATTTCCTTTAGGATGGACTGGTTGGATCTCCTTGCAGTCCAAGTGACTCTCAAGAGTCTTCTCCAACATCACAGTTCCAAGGCATCAATTCTTTGGTGCTAAACTTTCTTTATAGTCCAACTCTCACATCCATACATGACTACTGGGAAAACCATAGCCTTGACTAGACAGACCTTTGCTGGCAAAGTAATGTCTCTGTTTTTTAATATGCTGTCTAGCTTGGTCATAATTTTCATCCAAGGAGTAAGCATCTTTTAATTTCTTGGCTGTAGTCACCATCTGCAGTGATTTTGGAGCCCAGAAAGATAAAGTCTACCACTGATTCCACTGTTTCCCCATCTATTTGCCATGAAATCATGGGACCGGATGCCATGAACTTTGTTTTCTGAGTGTTGAGCATTAAGCCACCTTTTTCACTCTCCTCTTTCACTTTCATCAAGAGGCTCTTTAGTTCTTCTTCACTTTCTGCCACAAGGAGGGTGTCATCTGCATATCTGATGTTATTGATATTTCTCCCAGGAATCTGGATTCCAGCTTATGCTTCATCCAGCCCAGGGTTTCTCATGATGTACTCTGCATATAAGTTAAATAAGGAGGGTGACAAGATACAGCCTTGACGTACTCCTATTCCTATTTGGAACCAGTCTGTTGTTCCATGTCCAGTTCTAACTGTTGCTTCCTGACCTGCATACAGGTTTCTCAACAGGCAAGTCAAGTGGTCTGGCATTCCCGTCTCTTTCAGAATTTTCCAGTTTGCTGTGATCCACACTGTCAGAGGCTTTGGCATAGTCAGTAGAGCAGAAATAGATGTTTTTCTGGAACCCTCTTGCTTTTTTTTTTTTTTCCCCGCTGGGCTTTGCTTTATTGCACTTCACAGATACTGTGTTTTTTCACAAATAGAAGGTCTGTGGCAAACCTACATGGCCAGATGATGGTTAGCACTCTTTAGCAATAGAGCATTTTTCAATTAAGGTGCGTGCATTTTTTTTTTTTTTTTTTGCTTTTGTGATGATCCAGCAGATATTGGCAATTTGATCTCTGGTTCCTCTGCCGTTTCTAAAACCAGCTTGAACATCTGGAAGTTCATGGTTCACGTATTGTTGAAGCCTGGCTTGGAGAATTTTGAGCATTACTTTACTAGTGTGTGAGATGAGTGCAATTGTGCAGTACTTTGAGCATTCTTTGGCATTGCCTTTCTTAAGGATTGGAATGAAAACTGACCTTCTTCAGTCCTGTGGCCACTCAATTTGCTGGCCTACTGAGTGCAACACTTTGACAGCATCATCTTTTAGGATTTGAAGTAGCTCAGCTGGAATTCCATCACCTCCACTAGCTCTGTTCATAGTGATGCTTCCTAAGGCCCACTTGACTTCACATTCCAGGATGTCTGGCTCTAGGTGAGTGAGCACACCAAGGTGGTTATCTGTGTTGTGAAGATCTTTTTTTGTACAATTCTTCTGTGTATTCTCGCCACCTCTTCTTAACATCTTCTGCTTCTGTTAGGTCCATACCATTTCTGTCCTTTATTGAGCCCATCTTTGCAAGAAATATTCCCTTGGTATCTCTGATTTTCTTGAAGTCATCTCTAGTCTTTCCCATTCTATTGTTTCCCTCTGTTTCTGTGCACTGATCATTGAGGAAGACTGCCTTATCTCTCTTTGCTATTCTTTGGAACTCTGCATTCAAATTGGTGTATCTTTCCTTTTCTTGTTTCCTTGTGGCTTCTCTTCTTTTCTCAGCTATTTGTAAGGCCTCCTCAGACAGCTATTTTGCCTTTTTGCATTTCTTTTTCTTGGGGATGGTCTTGATCCCTGTCTTCTGTACAATGTCATGAACCTCCATCCATAGTTCATGAGGCACTCTGTCTGTCAGATCTAGTTCCTTAAATCTATTTCTCACTTCCACTGTATAGTCACAAGGGATTTGACTTAGATCAACAAAAATTTACAACAAAAGTCACTGTTGTAAAACTGATATCACCCAACACATTAATAGAGCTACATAGAAGAAAAATATTATCATGCCGAAGGTGATGAAAAGACGCCTTAAAAACTCAATGCCCATTCTTATTGAAAATACTGGATATAAAAGCACACTTTTTAAACACAATATATTTCAGACCCACAATAAGCCAGCACCACCCGATGAGGAAATACTAGATATACTATATTACTAGAGTCAGGGAAATCCCCATTTTTACCACTGTTACTCATTTTTATCAGTCAACACAGAGAATGAAATTAGAAAGGAATACTACTGGTAGGGGTACAATTAAATAACTAGAATATCCAAAAGAACCAACTAAATATTACTACAACAAGATAATCTAGTTGTTTAGTCAAGTGCAAAACATAAAGAAATCTTTCCTTTATATGTACAAAGAGAAACCAGATAAACGATAAAATGAAAGAAAAGATCTTATCTATAATTTAAAAAAAAACAGGCATAAACTGAATAAAGAGTTCAAAACATGTATGAGAAAAACTATGGAACACTTCTGAGAGACACAAAGGTAGATTTCAACAAATGGAAAGACATATCTTGCTTCTGTACTAAAGATTCAGTAGCATAATGATGTCCTTTCTCCCTAAGTTAATTTTACATGGTCCCCAAATAAATACTATATAAATTTTTTTTTTATTTTGTTTGCTACAGCTAGACAACTGGAAAGAAAAAACAAGCAAAAACAAGGGAAAATATGAAGGGAAGAGCAAGAGTATTCCTATGACATATTAAATAATTGCTGCAAAGCCATTATAAGTAAAAGAGTACGAAGTCAAATGTACTGTATCAGTAAGCTAATTTCTTAGCTCTTATCATTATACTGTGGATATATAAGATGTTAACATTAGGAGAAACTAACTGAAGGGTACATAGGAACTCTCTTATTTTTCTCTTTTATAAGTACAAAGTCATTTAAAAATAAAAAGACTTTAAAAAGCTATGATACTGGCAGATCAACCAAGGGAACACATTTTTTTAAATTCCAGAAGTATATGAAAAGTTAGTCATAGTAAAGGCAGCATCTCAAAGACATGTAAGAAGATGAACTTGAAATAAGCGGCAAGCATATGACCCAGCAATCCCACTTCTGGGCATACACACCGAGGAAACCAGATCTGAAAGAGACACGTGCACCCCAATGTTCATCGCAGCACTGTTTATAATAGCCAGGACATGGAAGCAACCTAGATGCCCATCAGCAGACGAACGGATAAGGAAGCTGTGGTCCATATACACCATGGAATATTACTCAGCCATTAAAAAGAATTCATTTGAATCAGTTCTAATGAGATGGATGAAATTGGAGCCCATTATACAGAATGAAGTAAGACAGAGAGATAAAGAACATTACAGCATACTAACACATATATATGGAATTTAGAAAGATGGTAATGATAACCCTATACGCAAAACAGAAAAAGAGACACAGATGTACAGAACAGACTTTTGGACTCTGTGGGAGAAGGCGAGGGTGGGATGTTTCGAGAGAACAGCATCGACACATGTATATTATCTATGGTGAAAGAGATCACCAGCCCAGGTTGCATGCATGAGACAAGTGCTCGGGGCTGGTGCACTGGGAAGACCCAGAGGGATCGGGTGGAGAGGGAGGTGGGAGGGGGGATCGAGATGGGGAACACATGTGTATCCATGGCTGATTCATGTCAATGTATGACAAAACCCACTACAATACTGTAAAGTAATTAGCCTCCAACTAATAAAAATAAATGAAAAATAAATAAATAAATAAGTGGCAAGGGCAGCAGGGCAGCCATGAGGAAGCATAAGACGGCACCTATCTCTCAAACTGCACATTAGGGTAAGTTATAGAAGAAACAGGGGTTCAAGTGCTAACAACATCACATGGCATTTAAATTACAGAAGAGAGTTGTGTTTGTAATTAAAAATACTTAAATGGAACATACCCTCTTCCAAGGAGGCTATTATAGAGCAACGAACATTTTAATTTCAACTTATTTGTGAAAGGGTAAGGCACATGGAAGGCTTGTTGGACCTCTGAAATGATTATGTCTATTACTACAATAGGTTAATAAATCAAGTTCTTAGGTTATATCAAACAAATGGGACAAGTTTTTACTGGGAAAAAAGCATAACTACTTTTAATTAAACAGGATACATCCATGAAGTGGAATATTACACTGGCATTAAAAATGAGGTTGATGTACAAACAAACAAAAAGAAGAGAGAAAACAAGAGAGTACTGATCACTACGTCTCATACTGTTCATCCTGTTTTAGTAAAAAATAAAAGGGTTGTAAAAAGATAAAAATGTCATTGAGAAAAAGTACAC
Organism: Muntiacus reevesi; assembly: GCF_963930625.1. Taxonomy (NCBI): domain Eukaryota; kingdom Metazoa; phylum Chordata; class Mammalia; order Artiodactyla; family Cervidae; genus Muntiacus; species Muntiacus reevesi. The sequence goes on along the minus strand of NW_027077807.1, from coordinate 471,027 downwards.
TGACTGCCTCTGGAAAGGTCTCAGCTCTGCTGAGAAGATGCCTTCCTTTTCATTGTATACGTTTTTGTAAAGTTTGAAGATCAGAGCAAAAGGTTAGTTTCTTTAAAAGATTGAATATTAGAGACAGACAAGATCCCAAATATATAAAGTGAACACAGTTTAAAGGTGGGGGGAACTGACTCAAGAAAGAAATAGATAATCTTAATAGTTCTACAACTACTGAAAGCTAGAGGAGTTTAAATGTTTCCCCTTTCCTCTGTCCAACACACACAAAAATACCAGATTCAAATGGCTTTATAAACACCTTCTACCAAACATTTGAGAAATGCATCATTCCAACCTTAACAAAATTAAATTATGTCATAGAAGATAATTAGATACAATTGTATTATGTAATTCATGTGGCATTAAGTGAAAATGCAGAATTATCAAATTATTAATACACAAATATTTATAACTAGATAACATATATTATAAATATTTTGTTAAATTATATAAGTTATGATAGTTGTATAATTTATATAATCTAATAATTATATAAATTTATTAAATGACAGTGATCATAATAATTATGAATTAAAGTTAAATACATACTGTATTTGTAATATGATACTATCTAGCCAACTAGCCTTGTCTTTTTTTAAATGAACTATGTATGTGCACAGAGAAGACTGAAAGATCACTAAAATGTCAAGGGTCTTCCCTGGGTGTAGAAATGATAAAAATCGTGATTTTTCTAAATTTTATAACACTTCTACCAACTAACACACATTATTTCTGTATTTTTTCCTCCAAAAGTTAAGTACCTCTAGTTTGGACACAATTTGAAATCATCACATTTGAAGGAGAAGAAAAGTAAGGGAGCCAAAGGCAGATTCAGGTACATATATAAATTGTGGGGGAGCCTTTCTTAATACAAATTAATTCAAAATTGCTAGTGCTACTGCAAAAGGGCACAGGAACTCCAATTAAAGATTACTATTCACATACATAGAAAACTGAGGCTCGAAGAAATTTCAAGGTTAATTCAGGTCCACCCACAGTGAAGTGGCAAGCCAGTGTTGGTCAAATCCTCATGAGCAGATCATGCTAGACCACCTACCTAGATATACGTACAGTAGGTGCTCTGTATCCTTGCGTTCTCCATTCAACCACTGTGGATTCAACCAGCCACGGGTCAAAAATATACAGAAAAGATCTGGGGAAAGTTCCAAAAGACAAAACTTGCATTTGCCAAGCAGCCTGGCAACTACTTACATAGCACTTACAAGGTTATTATAACAAACCTAGAGACGACTTAAAGTATAATGGGAGGGATATATGTAGACTATATGTAAATACTATACTGTTTTATATTAATAAAAGGGACTTGAGCATCTCTGGGTTTTGATATCCTCCAAGGTCTCAGAACCAACCACTCACAGTTACTAAACGATGACTGTGTTATCTCCCAGAGCAGCTTGTTTCTCCTTCAGAGTCTCATGATTCCTAAAAAGTTACGTGTTCAGTTTGCATTCCCACCAACAGTGTAAGAGGGTTCCCTTTCCTCCACACTCTCTCCAGCACTTATTGCCTGCAGACTCTTGGATAGCACCCATTCTGACTAGCGTGACATGGTACCTCATTGTGGTTTTGATTTGCATTTCTCTGATAATGAGTGATGTTGAGCATCTTTTCATGTGTCTGTTAGCCATCTGTATGTCTTCTTTGGAGAAATGTCTGTTTAGTTCTTTGGCCCATTTATTGATTGGGTCTTTTATTGTTCTGGAACTGAGCTGCAGGAGTTGCTTGTATGTTTTTGAGATTAATTCTTTGCGAGTTGCTTTGTTTGCTATTATTTTCTCTCATTCTGAAGGCTGTCTTTTCACTGTTGGTGGGAATGCAAACTAGTACAGCCACCGTGGAGAACAGTGTGGAGATTCCTTAAAAAACTGGAAATAGAACTGCCATACGACCGAGCAATCCCACTGCTAGGCATACACACCAAGGAAACCAGAATTGAAGGAGACATATGTACTCCAATGTTCATCGCAGCACTGTTTACAATAGCCAGGACATGGAAGCAACCTAGATGTCCATCGGCAGACGAACGGATAAGAAAGCTGTGGTACACATATACAGTGGAATGTTACTCAGCCATTAAAAAGAATGCATTTGAATCAGTTCTAATGAGGTGGATGAAACTGGAGCCTATTTATACAGAGTGAAGATAGAAAAACACCAATACAGTGTACTAACGCATATACATGGAATTTAGAAAGACGGTAACGATGACCCTATCTATATGCGAGACAGCCAAAGAGACACATGTGTGAAGAACAGACTTTTGGACTCTGGGGGAGAAGGCGAGGGTGGGATGATTTGAGAGAATAGCATTGAAACATGTATATTATCATATGTGAAACAGATCACCCGGACAGGCTTGATGCATGAGGCACGGTGCTCAGGGCTGGTGCACTGGGATGACCCAGAGGGATGGGATGGGGAGGGAGGTGGGAGGGGGGTTCAGGATGGGGGACACATGTACACCCATGACTGATTCATGTCAATGTGCTGCAAAACACACTACAACACTGTAAAGTAATTAGCTTCCAATTGAAATAAATTAATTAATTACCAAAAGAAGTTACGTGTTCAGTTATTATCATCCTAGCACCTAGCGCTGCTCAATAAGCATTTATTGAGTGAATCCATTTCTTAAATAATCAGAATAAGTGAAAACAAAAAATCTCAAACAGCTTAGACAGTATCAATAAATTCTCTTGACCCACAACTTTTTATCAATGAGTAACCACAGCTTTCTCTGGAAGATATCTAGAACAAAATCTCTTTAAATGCAAGAGGCATTTCCACATTTTTATGTTCAGTTAGTTAAATAACTAAAAATAAGATAAACAGTTTCGGGTTGTCTTATGGAGTATGGCTAATCTATCAGGCGTCACTATCAAGGTAATCCTTGAAGGTAGGCATATAAGTAAAGGTAAAAGAAATTTAAAAACTGGAATGACTCAAAAATTAACTCTGTCAGAGTTAATTCTGCTTCACTGCTCTTATATGATATTAAAGACGTCAAACATGTATGCCCTGGTGTTGCGGTAGTGAATACGCTATATTACATGGTAAGAAGGACTTGGCAGATGTAACTAAAGTTATTAATTAGCAGACTTTAAAAAAAAGGAGACAAGATTCACTGTCACTCGTTTGGCACTTTCTCTGCATGCCATATGGTAGCCTGCAACCCTAAAGAAGGAACACACTCTAAAGAATGAGCTTACATGGGGAAGATGAGCCCCAGAGCACTGTGACCCTTGCCCTAAAGCTCAGAACAATGGCAAAGTTTGTTTTGGCTCTGTTTGGCTGACATTTATCCAATGCTGGCATTGAAAATATCTGCTTTAGTTAAGACCAGTATGGATGCAATAAAGAACCATGTAGTGACATGAGAAAAAAGATCTTCATAACCCACATAATCACGATGGTGTGATCACTCACCTAGAGCCAGACATCCTGGAGTCCGAAGTCAAACGGGCCTGAGGAAGTCTCACTATGAACAAAGCTAGTGGAGGTGATGGAATTCCAGTTGAGCTGTTCCAAATCCTAAGAGATGATGCTTGCTGTCAAAGTGCAGCACTCAGTATGCCAGCAAATTTGGAAAACTCAGCAGTGGCCACAGGACTGGAAAAGGTCAGTTTTCATTCCAACCCCAAAGAAAGGCAATGCCAAAGAATGCTCAAACGACCACACAATTGCACTCATCTCACACGCTAGTAAAGTAATGCTCAAAATTCTCCAAGCCAGGCTTCAGCAATACGTGAACCGTGAACTTCCAGATGTTCAAGCTGGTTTTAGAAAAGGCAGAGGAACCAGAGATCAAATTGCCAACATCTGCTGGATCACCGAAAAAGCAAGAGAGTCCCAGAAAAACATCTATTTCTGCTTTGTTGACTTGCCAAAGCCTTTGACTGTGTGGATCACAACAAACAGGAAAATTCTGAAAGAGACGGGAATACCAGACCACCTGACCTGCCTGTTGAGAAACCTGTATGCAGGTCAGGAAGCAACAGTTAGAACTGGACATGGAAAAAAACAAAAAACAACAAACAAACAAAAAATGAACTGGACATGGAACAACAGACTGGTTCCAAATAGGAAAAGGAGTATGTCAAAGCTGTACATTGTCACCCTGCTTATTTAACTTATGTGCAGAGTACATCATGAGAAATGCTGGGCTGGAGGAAGCACAAGCTGGAATCAAGACTGCCGGGAGAAATATCAATAACCTCAGATATGCAGATGATACCACCCTTATGACAGAAAGTGAAGAAGAACTAAAGAGTCTCTTGATGAAAGTGAAATAGAGGAGAGTGAAAAAGCTGGCTTAAAGCTCAACATTCAGAAAACGAAGATCATGGCATCCGGTCCCATCACATCATGACAAACAGATGAGGAAACAGTGGCTGACTTTATTTTTCTGGGCTCCAAAGTCACTGCAGATGGTGATGGCAGCCATGAAATTGAAAGACGCTCACTCCTTGGGAGGAAAGTTATGACCAACCTATACAGCATATTAAAAAGCAGAGACATTACTTTGTCAACAAAGGTCCGTCTAGTCAAGGCTATGGTTTTTCCAGTGGTCATGTACGGATGTGAGAGTTGGACTATAAAGCAAGCTGGGCACTGAAGAATTGATGCTTTTGAACTGTGGTACTGGAGGAGACTCGAGGGTCCCTTGGACTGCAAGGAGATCCAACCAGTCCATCCAAAAGGAGATCAGTCCTGGGTGTTCATTGGAAGGACTGATGCTGAAGCTGAAACTCCAATACTTTGGCCACCTGATGTGAAGAGCTGACTCATTTGAAAAGACCCTGATGTTGGGAAAGACTGAGGGCAGGAGGAGAAGGGGACGATGGAGGATGAGATGGTTGGATGGCATCACCAACTCGATGGACATGGGTTTGGATGGACTCTGGGATTTGGGGATGGACAGGAAGGCCTGGTGTGCTGCAGTTCATGGGGTCGCACAGAGTCAGACACGACCGAGTGACTGAACTGAGCTGAACTGAGAGACCTGAGAAAGTTACCTTGTAACTTGTAAGGAATAACTCTTACAACCACAGTCAAACTCCTACGATTCAAGTAGGCCAATTCCAGAGCACTATGGTCCTGGACATTTTGACATGGACTTTCCTTGAGAATGGAGGTCACTTCCGTCTTGTTTTTATGTGGCTTTTGGATTAAAATCTTTGCTTGCTCAGCAATACACATCAGTGCCTAGTACTGTGCTGGTTGTATAGTACACTCTCAATAAAGGAGGGGGAGGGTGGCCCTGAGTGGGCCCAATGTAATCACATGAACCCGTAAATGCGGGGCTTCCCTGGTGGCTCAGTAGTCAAGAACTCGCCTGCCAATGTAGGAGATGCAGGTTTGATCCCTGTGTGGGGAAGATGCCCTGGAGAAGGAAATGGCAAGCCACTTCAGTAGCCTTGCCTGGGAAATCCCACAGACAGAGGAGCCTGATGGGCTACAGTCTATGGGGTTGCAAAGTCAAACACAACTTATCGACTAAACAACAATTCTCAGGCTTCGAAATTAAATTAGAATAAATTTCAAATCCCTTACCTTTGCTTACAAGACTGTATAACCTACCTCCTGCTTCCATTCCCACCCTCTTCCCCCACCTCCCCCGTTCTTTCCTCTCTCTAATGCCTTTGCACTGTCTGTCTTTCAGTTCGAGAACTCTGCTCCCAAATCTTCAAATGACTGCTCCACTGTTATCATTCAGCTTTGGCATAAATGTCACATCTTCAAAGAGATCTTCCGTCGCCATCAAATCAACACTGGTACTGTCCTTAAACCTTCTATCATATACACTGTTTTCTCCTCAAAACATTTAACATCTAAAAGGCTCTAGGCATCTATCTGTTTATTTAATTTTGTCTCCCTCATTATCATTCCCAAACTAGAACATAAATTTCATGAGGATAGGGACCTGGATTCTCATGCACTGCTGTTGCCTTCACACCTACAACAGTGTTTGGGGCACAGCAGACATCCAATAACACTGCTGAATGTATGAATGTAGATGATACAAAGAGGAGTAAGATATCAACTTACAAATGTGCACAAGAAAAGTTTTAATACGAGGTAACATCTGTACCAAAGGATGAGAGATTTGATAATTTCTGGCTAGGCAATCAAGAATGAGTTCAGAGAGAAAGTAGCAAGAGAAGTAGCCTTTAAAGATATTTAGGAATTTTAGGGCAGTTTTACATTTTGTCTGGTAGGCTAAAAACTTTAGACATCTTCTTATAGGCAATGAAAAATACAGACATTTCAAATAAGGAAGGATACATGATTATGGCAAGATTTACAAAAGTTAATAGAACCAGTTGATATTTCTTACTTTAGAGAAGAAATAACCAAGCATTATATGCATATACTACTAATTTATAGTTAAACCTAATGACCAAAGACTTTTTCAACTGAAAAACATAACAACAGGAAAAAGAAACACAAAATTTTACATTCTATAATAAACTTAATTGTTTTAATTAGTCTTATTTTGACAATTTTGACAGCATACTTACTAATTTATGTTTTTAATAAGACAAAGAACTAAAAAATCACCTCTGACAATCATTTTACCAAATTAACAAATATTCAACTATCTCCTCGTTAGTAAAGGAAATGTTTTTTCTAAATTCTTAATGTGCTCTAATCTGATAAAATTCCACTTTCTGGTCATCCAATGTTTTAAGCAATCTTTCGTCTGGGGAAAAAAAAAATCAAATTCTGATTAATTTTTTTTAATAAATGCTTAAAGCAGAATTTTATGTCTCCCCATGTGTCTTTTTAAAATCATGTCTTGTTGTCTTGTTTAATGTTTTCAGCTTTGATCTTTACTAAAAACCTAAAACAGCTATAACACTGCTCCCAAAGGTACAATTTACAATACAAACTTAGAAACCCTCCTCCATAAAGATGAGATGTCAACACTAAAGAGTTCAGGGACTTAAATTACCAAAACAGCACCAAATGTTTATGGTATCACTGTGAATTCAAGAAAAAGGAGCACACAGAATGAGTTTTTAAAAAATAGCCTTTTTCCCAAAACACAATTAAAACTACCATCACCTTAACATTTAAAATACTTAGATCACTTGGCCAATCATTTTTTCAGTTTATAGCACACAAAAGAGCCCTGGAAATACATTTGATTTGATAAGAAAAAGTCCAATTTTTAAATTGACATTAAAGACAAAATCTACTGTATATGCAAGAATAAATTTATGGCGTAACAATGATGTTTATTTCTTAGAACCTCAAACCAAATACTTGGGTCAAGACTTTTATTCTTACACGGTATCCTCAAGTTCTTACCTTGGATGAGAAAACAATGACCTTTTCAATACCCGATATACTGAAGATAGCATTGCCTAATTCTATACTACCATTTCCTGCTTTTTTTAATGTCGTCCCTCCCTCCTGCTTTATGCTGAATTTTAGCAGGTAAGGCAATGTATAGCCTATAAAATTATTTCATTTCTGAGTATCTGAAGATAAATGTTTTCTATTACAGGGTAAACAATCCAAATTTATTCTTAAGTAAAATGACAAAACCAAATCTACCTGGCATTACTGGATTGTGTCAATCAAATCAGAAACCTCTGGGTCACTTGCACTACTCAGAGTAGATCTAATACACAGATTCATTTTAGGGATTGAGAGAATGAATCACAGTAAGAGTTCAACATGAACACTTAACACTATAAAAGTGAAAGAGAGAAAGGGAAATCAAGGCAAACTAACAAATTTAATTCCTTCTTTCAATATAGATAAATATTTTTAAAACTGAAACTTATATTTACTTCATAAATCTTTAAAAAAACTTTCTTTGCCAAGTCCCGTAAGATCGGTAGAATTGTAGTGCTTCTACACTGCTTCTCTTCTATTAAAATAGAAAAAGCAGCACTGCTTCTATCAAAGATCAATACCCTAACGTGGGCATGGAGTCCAACTACTCCTGTCTTTGCAAGAAAACCACTGACTAACCTCTCTCTCTCCCGTATAGTCAGTTTCTCTTCTACTGAACCACTATCATGAACAAATGTGCTCTATTATTACACATCTTAAGAAATTCCTCAGGACTTCCCGATAGCTCAGATGGTAAAGAATCTGACTGCAATGCAGGAGACCTGGTTTCGATCTCTGGGCCAGGAAATTCCTCTCCTGACCTCAGCTCCCCTTCACCTCCCCCACCCCACCAATTAGATATGACCATTTCTTTGTTCTACTCACAGCAAAACTTCTTCATCTAGTGGCCTTCATTTCCTATCTCTATTTTCTCACCTTTAATTTACTCTTTAACCCACCCTAATCCTAAACAATCTCCTGAAACTCAATTGTCAAGGTCACTAATGAATACCCAGCGGCCTAATTCCGTTGCCTCATCTTAGTACAGTAACCTCTTCAGGAACATTAGACCAAGCAGACCACTCTCTTCTACTTGAAGTAGATGTCTTCTCTTGTCCTCTACTTGTTCTTCTGGCTTTCCTCCTCCCTCTGATTTCCTCTATTGGTTTGTTTTTTCTCTTCAGGCATCTTCTAAAACATGAGTGCCTGAGGACTTGTACCAGGACTGCTTTCTCTCCTGTTTTCTCACCTACTCCCAAGGCTTTAACGTCAATAACCTCAGACATGCAGATGACACCACCCTTATGGCAGAAAGTGAGGAAGAACTAAAGAGCCTCTTGATGAAAGTGAAAAAGTTGGCTTAAAGCTCAACATTCAGAAAACTAAGATCATGGCATCTGGTCCCATCACTTCATGGCAAATAGATGGGGGAGCAGTGGAAACAGTGGCTGACTTTATTTTGGGGGGCTCCAAAATCACTGCAGATGGTGATTGCAGCCATGAAATTAAAAGACGCTTGCCCCTTGGAAGGAAAGTTATGGCCAACCTAGACAGCCTATTAAAAAGAAGACATTATTTTGCCAACAAAGGTCCGCATAGTCAAGGCTATGGTTTTTCCAGTGGTCATGTATGGATGTGAGAGTCGGACTATAAAGCAAGCTGAGCGCCGAAAAATTGATGCTTTTGAACTGTGGTGCTGGAGAAGACTCCTGAAGAGCCCCTTGGACTGCAAGGAGATCCAACCAGGTCATCCTAAAGGAGATCAGCCCTGGCTGTTCATTGGCAGGACTGATGCTGAAGCTGAAACTCCAGTACTTTGGCCACCTCATGCAAAGAGTTGACTCATTGGAAAAGACCCTGATGCTGGGAGGGATTGGGGGCAGGGGGAGAAGGGGAAGACAGAGGATGGGATGGTTGGATGGCATCACTGACTCGATGGACATGGGTTTGGGTGGACTCCAGGAGTTGGCGATGGACAGGGAGGCCTGGCGTGCTGCAGTTCATGGGGTCGCAAAGAGTCGGACACGACTGAATGACTGAACTGAACTGAATGATGTTAAATCTCGAATTTAAATCCTAACCCTCTTCTGTGAATATCCAACTATCTATCTGATATTTCACTTGGATACATTTAAAATAAACAGATACCGGATTCACAAATTTCCTGGCCCTCTCCCTATGAGACTTAAATCTTCAAATACCTACTCCTCTGAAGATTTCTGTCACAAAGAATACAGGGACAATTTTTTTTTCTTCCCTTACAGGGGCAGCCTTGCTCTTCCACACTATTACAGCAGCCTGAGTATGTATGTGCTAAGTCACTTCAGTCGCGTCTGACTCTTTCGACCCTATGGACAGTAACCCACCAGGCTCCTCTGTCCATTGGATTCTCCAGGCAAGAATGCTGGAGTGGGTTGCCATGTCCTCCTCCAGGGGATCTTCCCAACCCAGGGATTGAACCCACGTATCTTACATATCCTGCCCTGGCAGGTGGGTTCTTTACCACTCACACCACCTTATTTTGTGAAGAGTATAGTCAGAATTCATTATTTTCTGAATAAAAACGCCCTATATACAGTGAGGGTTCTGAATGACACCTGGATCCAATGGCTAGATTAAAGCAGTAACATCAATAGATAAGGCAGGCAAGGTCTCAGCACCACATTAAAGCTCGAGGATGTATTCTACAATTTCTAAGAGGAAGCCAGAATACTAATTCTTTAGATATTCCCAGATTACGTGAATGTTGTTCTTATCAGGCATCAAATACAACAAAAAATAAATCACTGTGAAAACGTTGGCAATCAAACAGGCATTTTCCTGAGCAATGCATAATAGAAAAGTATGCAGCACCCTAAAAGCATTACTTTTTTGAATAAATTCACCTTGAGATTACCAAAAGCACCAGCTCTAAGATCGCTGATCCAATGCTTATTTAAATGGGGAGTGGCACCAGAGCCACTTTCAAAGACTATCCTTAAAAATCTTTAAATTCTGATATGCAAGCTTTAGCACAGTGTTCGCCTATGCTGAACAGAGCTGACCTGAGTGACCAGTGGCTTCCCAGTGGCTCAGCGGTGAAGAATCCACCTGCCAATGCAGGAGACGCAGGAGACTCGAATTCGGTCCCTGGGTCAGAAGATCCCCTGGAAGAGGACATGGCAACCCACTCCAGTATTCTTGCCTGGAGAATCCCAAGAGCAAAGGAGCCTGCTGGGCTACTGTTCACAGGGTCACAAAGAATTGAACATGACTAAGCACACATGAGTGACCAATAAAACATTGCAGAAGCGTGTGACTTCTGAGGCTACGTCACTGTAAGACACTGTGGCTTCTACCCTGGTCCCTTGGATTGCTTACTGTGGAGCCAGCCTCTGGGTTATCAGGACACTCAGGCCACTCAGGTAACCTTATGGAAAGGTCAACATTTGGGTCCCAGGATGGCCTTTCCATAAGGTTACCTGAGTGTCCTTACAATGACTACCAACTTGCCAGCCAGATGAGTGAGTGAATGACCCCGGAAGCCGATCCTCTAGCCCTACTCAGCACTTGTTGCTCATGTAGGCAGAGAATAAGCAAAATACACAGATTCTTTCACCTTACTGTAATCCATAACAGAAATTCCTCCTAACCACCCCCTTGAATAACTAGCAAATGAGCCATCCTTGTCAGAATTTCCCCAATTATCTTAACCACGGGACCACTTCTGTTAAAGCCCAAACCAGTAGGATTTCGAAACTGAAGGACTGGCTAATCAGACTGAAGCAGAAAGCTGTTTATCCTCTTCCAGTATCTGCTTTGTAACTTTTGAAGTAAAAAAAAAAAAAACTGTTCTGGAGCTTGAATGAGAGTTATCATTATGATTTAAAATGCATGTTCTAGAATGCTACCTTGTGATGAAGACACAAATTAGAGTTTACCACAGTAGTGTATATATTTGCCCACCTAACAAGCTGAATTTGCAAAATTTGGGTTTCTGTGGACTACAGTGTGAAAAGCTAATCAACAAACTGGTCACAGTGATTACACTGTTACCTGTGTTAATCACACAGTGATTGCTTCTGTGGAGGGGACATGTGTAACTAAGAGACAGGGATGAAACGTCAAAGTGTGAGTCGTTCAGTTGTGTCTGATTCTGTGACCCCCATGGACTATAGCCCACCAGACTCCTCTGTGCAGGAAATTCTCCAGACAAGAATACTGGAGTGGGTTGCCATTCCTTTTCCAGCGTGTCTTCCCAACCCAGGGACTGAAGCAGGGTCTCCTGCATTGCAGGCAGGTTCTTTTCCGTCTAAGCCACCAGGGAAGAGACAGGGACAGCATATTTATTTTCATTTCGTTTTCTCTTGCAGGTTTTGATATGTATACTGCACGCCGGTAATATCTGCTCAAGAATATAAATCTTTAAGTCTCTTCCTGACAAAACTACATTTTTTAACGTTTAAAATAAGAGAAACCTAAAACAACTTCAGTACTTATTCAAAATCATGCTCATTACTTTTTAAATTCAACCAAGTAAGACATTATCTCAGTATCTTATTAGTGCCTACATTTGAAGCAAGTTACATGTTACAATGCTAGAAACACCCAAGATGATATGACAAGAAACAATCAGGCTTTGATAACATAAAAGCAGAATATGATTTTTTAAAACCACGTGTGTAGATCAGCCTTAGAAAACAATAAAAAGAAAACTGGTGTTGTTATATCAATCCCAGACAAACTAGACCTTCATGCAAAATGCACTTTCAGAATAAAAGTGGAATACTTCGTAACAGTAAGTCACTAAGCAGATATAACTATTACACATTTCTATCCAAATACTAGGCTTCCCTGATGGCTCAGCAGGGGAAGAATCTGCATGAGACACAGGAGATGTGGGTTCAATCCCTGGGTCGAGAAGATCCCCTGGAGAAGGAAATGGCAACCCACTCCAGTATTCTTGCCTAAAAAATCCCAAGGACAGGGGAGTTCGGAGGGCTACAGTCTAAAGGGTTGCAAAGTGTCAGACATGACTGAGCAACCAAGCACAGTGTATATATATGTTCATCTACTAGCAATGTCTCAAATAAATAAAGCAAAAGCTGAGAGAATACAAGGGGAAATATCTACAGTGGTAAACGGGATATTTTAATACACTCTTGTCTGTGTAATTGATACAAGCAAACGAAAGGTCACTTATGACCCTGAAGATTTGAAATACGGGATTAACCAGCAAGATCCAATGTAAATATATTAGAACACCACATTCAATAGCTATAGGGAAAAAATAATATACTGGGGCCACAGTGCAGATCTGAAATGTTAAAGGTCTGAAATCACAGACCTTTGAAACACTGAGATTGTTCTCTGATGACATTGCTATGTTGTTAAGAGTTCTCTGATGACATATCTTATGTTGTTAGAAATAAAAGACATTTGAAAACAACTAGAAAATCTCCATGTGTTCAGAAATCGAGAAATATAATACATTCAACTTATCCAAGTGTTAAAGTAGATACCAGTGAAAATTAGAAACCATTTTAAAGTGAATTATAAAAGTACTATATATTAAAATTTGAGTAATGTTGCTAGCTGAAACAGTACTTAGAGGGAAATGCTCAGCCTTAAATGCATATATTTAAAAGGGAGAAATGCTGAAAAGTAGTGATCTACAAGAAGTTAGCAAAAGAACAAAAAAGTAAATCCCAAAAAGTAGAAGGAAGGAAATAAAGAGCGGAAATCAATGCAATAGAGAACAAATATGTAATAAAAAGAAAAGGAATCAGCAAGATTCAAAATTTGGTTCCTTTGAATGACTACTAAATTCCCAGGGAGACTGAATGAGGAAAAACAGAAGGTAGTTTTAGCCTATAACAGATAACAATAAGATAATTCTTTACTGCAACCATTAAACGGATACTAATATTTATTATAAATCATTTTATGCTAGTAAATTTTAAAAGTTTAGATGAAAAGGACAACTTCTTAGGGGGAAAACTACCAAAATAATCAACAGAAAATCTGAGAAGGTTAAAAATTAAAAATCAAAGGAGTAATTAAAAATCTTTCCACAAAGAAAATTACCAGCCCAGATGGCTTCTCAGCCAGATTCTCACAGAAATTTAATGGAACAATTCAGTCCTACTTAAACTTTTTCAGAATAGAAAATGAGGGTCAGCTCATTTTATAAGGCTAGTATGAGATAACCGCTGATTTCAAATCCTGACAAGGACAATATAGGCCACCTCACTGATACAAAACTATTAACAGAATATCAAACTGAATCCAGAAATACATAAAAAGAGTAATACTGTAAAACCAAATTAGGTTTACCTCAGAAATCAGGTTAGGTTTAAGATTTTAAATAATATGTAATTCAATATATTAACATAGTGAAGGAGAAAAGTCATACAGTAATGAAAAGCTGCAACAACAACAAAAAAAGCATTAAATTCAAACAAACAGAACAAAACACAAAATTCTTAGTAAACCGGTACAGAAGGGAACTTCTTTAAACATGATGAAGGGTTTCACAGAAACAAAACAAAACGAACTTGAGCAAATAGGCCTGGAGGGAAATGCTGAAAGCTTCCTCTTGGAGACCGGGAACCAGAAGGGCAGGAGCTCTGGGGTGGCGGCAGCGCTGTGCGTCTTGACCTGAGCAATAAGTTCATGTGTGTTTGTGTGTTTGCAGTAACATGTAAAGTTCTCCATGGTGCTTTTATATACACCTTGAAATATATATTAAAGATAAAAAAGAAAGAAATATTTGGAAATAAAAGGCTAACCTAGCCTATCACTCAAGCTTGGCAACTCCGTAGGTCCTCACCTCCCCACCACCACCCAGCTACCGTTACTTTCAAACCAGTTAACATTTATTGGGCTTACAAGACATGGTACAATGTGGCAACATGTATCATGAACCTTAACAATGTCTAAGATGAAACCTTATTCCATTACATTACTCCAGTGCCAATCATTCCATTCTAAGGAAAAAGACAAAGAGAAAAATATCCATGTGTTAAGACATTCACTGCCCACATGATGATAAAATAGAAAACCTAAACTAAATAACCAACTCCAGGAAACAATTAAGAAAAATAATTTTTACAATGGGATTATACAGTCAATAAAAATAAGATTTATCAAATATTCCAAGAAATGAATATAACCTAATTTTTAAAAAATTAGACATATACACATGTTTACACTGTAACAGGGGGGAAAAGTCATAGGCACAAAGAAGAAAGTGAAAGACAGAGGGAAGAAGAGAGGGACAGAGGGTACTGAAAGCGGGAGGGAAGGGTTGGGAGAGACGAAAACTCAACTGGTTTTCTTCATATGTTGAGCTTATGAATGTCATCTGTACTTCTGTATTTCCTGAATTTTCTTTAATGACTACAGAAAACTTTAGTAATGGGGTACATAAGAGCTGAAGAAAATAATCACAAACCTAAGTAAAGTATCCTAAATATTTTAAAAAGTTCCTTCAAAGGGTAACTTTAAAATTTCAACTTTTATCTCAGTACCATTTTATTCAGATAAATTATTTAACATTTAAATTGTGTTAAGTCTATCATATGCTAGTTACTTAGCACAGAGAGAACTTTAATCATAATTAGTACTTAAAATAATATAACTTAAAAATAATAATTAGATTTCCAAAGATATATCATCTCCAATTTTCTGGCTAGAAAGTGAAAAGTGAAAGTGAAGCCACTCAGCTGTGTCCAGCTCTTTGCGACCCCATGGACTGTAGCCTACGAGGCTCCTCCATCCATGGAATTTTCCTGGCACGAGAACTGGAGAGAGTTGCTGTTTCTTTCTCCAGAGGATCTTCCCCACCCAGGGATCAAAGCCGGGTCTCCTGCATTGCAAGAAGATGCTTTTACCATCTGAGCCAAAAGGGAAGTTCCCTTGAGGCTTCCCTGTGGCTCAGCTGATAAAGAATCCGCCTGCAATGTGGGAGACCTGGTACAGTCCATGGGGTCACAAAGGTCAGACACGACTGAGTGACTTTCTAGCTAGCTGCTGCTGCTGCTAAGTCGCTTCAGTCGTGTCCAACTCTGTGCAACCCCATAGACGGCAGCCCACCAGGCTCCCCCATCCCTGGGATTCTCCAGGCAAGAACACTGGAGTGGGTTACCATTTCCTTCTCCAAAGCACAAAAGTGAAAAGTGAAAGAGCAGTCGCTCAGTCGTGTCTGAATCTTCACGACCCCATGGACTGCAGCCCGCCAGGCTCCTCCATCCAAGGGATTTTCCAGGCAAGAGTAATGGAGTGGGGTGCCATTGCCTTCTCCAGACTTTCTAGCTAATAAAATCAAGTCTTTAAATGACCTTCAGAACTCCCCTTGGTCTACCCTGCCCACACCTACCCTCTGACCTGCCCTGCCACACACCCCCCACCCCCGCTTCAGCCACGGCCTCCCACATGCTGCTCTTCCAACATGCCAAGGACATTTCCACGTTAGAAGCTGCTGCTTGCTCTACCCGAACATTTCCTTCCAGATAGTTCCATGGCTTAATCCACTTCACTCAGAAAAGGGCTTCTCAAAAAGCCTTTGCTCACCAAACTACCTGAAGTATTACAGTATCCTGTTACTTTTTAATCCCCTGAATCTATCTTATTCTGCTTCAAAACCTGTGAGCTCCCTGACGTGTGTGTGCAACTGAGTGTGCACACATGAATAATGTCTATGCCCCTCGCTGATATTTAAGCTCAGGAAGCACAGCTCTACTTTGTTTACCATTGTGTCACATGACCTGCCAATAGCAGGCTTTCAAAAATACTTGTTGAAAGAACAAAAGATGGTAACTGGTTTTAGTTTTGCTGAGAAAATAATGATGGAACACTACTAGAATTCAGTAAAGCTTTCAAATGAATTCATTCTCAATCACAAGAGCATTACACACATACTTTGGTGGTAGGAGTACAACGTTCACAATTCAGGGTTCAGTAACAGGAAGGAATGGGGACTTCTTATGTTTCTCTGCCCCTTTCCATATCCTTCCTTCTTCTCATTCATCCATAAATGGTTACTGTGTACCACTAAGCCAGAGAGTATTCTACACATTAAGAACACACAGACAATTAAGGCAAGTTAATGCATGAGACATATGAGCATAATAACCATAGAACATGGCATGCAACAGAGTTCTGTGAAGTTGTAACATAACAGAGGAAGTAATCCACTTTTAGGGGCAGGTGTTCAGGGAAGTTTCAACAGTGATGACATTCAACAAACACTTGCAAAACCAAATAACAAAAGATATGCTTCATTTTACTTTACATATGAAATGAGAGTATTAAGTCTGAAAGTGCTACAGTAATTTGCTACCATGAGATAAGCTCGCTTGAGAGCAAAACCAAAACAAGAGGAATGCCAGAGCAGGACCAGAGAAACTAAGCCAAGTCCTTGATGATTTCAGACTGGATGAAGCCCCAGATGAAGTTCAAGGACAAGACCTAATCATGCCCTTTACTGTGTAGCCAGTCTGAATTTGGTTTTCTGTCACTTGCAATATAAGTATACAGAGGAATCTCAGCGAATTCTTTGAAAAAAACCAAAGCATTTGTTTTTTCAGTGTACAGGGGCACTATTGGTATTCTGGAAGGGACAATTCTTGTTTTGCAGGCAAACATCACAGGACACTTGGCATATCTCGTCTCTACCAGACCCACAGATTTCCAAACACCACTCATCTTCAAGAAGAACCACAGGTCTATTCCCTGTTAGTTGCTACCTGTATCCATTCCTCACAGTGCACGCGTAAATATTCTTAACAACAACCTTAAAAGAACTGGGATATACCACTCAAATATACTAATTTTATATAGTA
The DNA here is from genome assembly GCF_963930625.1 of Muntiacus reevesi. Lineage (NCBI taxonomy): Eukaryota > Metazoa > Chordata > Mammalia > Artiodactyla > Cervidae > Muntiacus > Muntiacus reevesi. Next base: position 453,790 of record NW_027077807.1, on the reverse strand, counting down.
ATCCATTTTAATTAGTCATTCATGACTATCTAAATGACTGATTCAGTCCTAAGCACAGCTTATACCTGCTCTTGAGATAAGCAGTGCTTTAAGAATGCCACTACTATCTGAAAATTCTCATTCATTTAAGCTTACTTCTCCATACAATATTATCAATATATGTCACTGACAATGTTGGTTATCTTCCCTGTAGCCATTGATCTAATTACTTCCTAGACTGAAATGCTAGATATTGGTTTTTCTAGTCCCCTTGCAACTAGGGCATAAGTAATAAGGCCAAAATGAAACCTGATACAGGCTTTCTGTAAAAGGTTTACTTGCCTCATCAAGAGATGAGAGGGCAAACTTCCTCCCGTCTTTGGTGGTTGTGTCAGAATGTGATGCCTGGAGCAGAAAGAGAAACATGCAACTATGAAAGGATAAACCTGAGCACAAAGGTCGCCACACTACAGATAAAGATGGAAAACACTTGGATTCAATCTAGAGGGGAAGCCAGTCTGAGCAGGAACCCAAATGGGAGGGCAGTTTAGAGGAAAGGGAAACACAGAACCTCTGTGCTGACTGAGGACTGAGGACTGAGCAAAGCCAAGCTTATGCACAAACTGCCCTTTAAACTAATCCTACCTATGCCTTTGCCAATTACCTGAGCTAATACACTTCTTCTGTTTTTAAATCCTATTTGCATCCTAACTGATACAGGAAACAGCTATGTTTAGGGGAAAGAGCAAAATCGAGACACTGCAGGGAATGTAAAGAAACTTTCAGACATAAGAGAATCAGGAACTATAAAGCCAAGAAACAAGAAATCAGATCATTTCATTCCTATGGAGTATATTTCAGAAGTGGTCTAAGAAAACCTGGATGATTGAGATAAGGCCGTTAGCTTTGGTAATTAGATCATCAAGATGACTTTTTAAAAACCAATTTCGGTGCTGCGATGGTAAGGGAAGTCAGAGTGCAAAGGAAAGAATAATTTACACTTTTAAGAACTCCATAATGCACCAAATCCTTGGAAAGACATGTAACGTGTGTTAAACTCCGTCGATTACAACTCTGTGAGGTAAGTATAACATTCTGTGGTATCCTTAGTCACAGTCTTGTCCGACTCTTTGTGACCTCATGGACTATAGCCCACCAAGCTCCTCTGTCCATGCTGACTCTCCAACAAGAATACTGCATTGGGTTGCCATGTCTTCCTCGTATAACATTCTACTTTACAGACAAAGAACACAGCCTGAGTAGTAAGTTGCCCACAGCCTCACAGACAGTAACTGGTTTCAGTAGACTTCAAAATCAGATCTTTGAAGCTTAAAAGTAAATGTCCTTCCTACTATACCCCTTCATGGATCACAGACTCGTCGTGGTGAAGGGGCTTGTGTAACTCAGTGAAGCCATGGGCCATGCCGTGCAGGGCCAGCCAAGACAGACGGGTCCTGGTGAAGAGTTCCGACAAAACGTGGCCCACTGGAGGAGGGAACGGCAAACCACTCCAGCAGTCCTGCTGCGAGAACCCCACGAACAGCATGAGGCAGAAAAATAAGACACCGAAGATGAGCACCACAATCAAAAGGTGTCCAATATGCTCCTGGGGAAGAGTGGAGGGCAGTCGTTAGTTCCAGAAAGAATGAAGTGGCTGGACCAAAGCGGATATGACGCTCAGTTGTGTGGATGTGTCTGATGGTTAAAGTCAAGTCCGACGCTGTAAAGAGCTATTGCTCTTTTTTTGCATGGGAACCTGGAACGGCAGGTCCGTGAATCAAGGCAAATCGGATGTGGTGAAGCAGATGGCAAGAATGAACATCTTAGGAATCACTGAACTAATATGGATGAGAATGGGCGAATTTAATTCAGATGACTGTTATATCTACTACTGTGGGCTAGAATCCCTTAGGAGAAAGGAAGTAGCCCTTAATAGTCAACAAGAGTTCTAAATGCAGTACTTGGGAGCAACCTCAGGAAAAAAAAAAATAATCTAAGTTCATTTCCAAGGCAAACTGTTCAATATCATTGTTATCTTAAGTCTCTGCCCCAACCACTAATGCCAAAGAAGCTGAAGCTGAACAGTTCTATGAAGTAGAACCGCTGTAGTTCTCGAACTACACCTTCTAGAACAAACATCAAAAAAAAAAAAAAAAAAAAAAAAAGATGTCCTTTTCATCACAGGGGATTGGAATACAAAATAGGAAGCCAAGAGACACCCAGAATAATAGGCAATTTTTGCCTTGGAGGGCAAAAGCAGGGCAAAGGCTAACAGAGTTTTGTCAAAAGAACACGCTGGTCATAGCAAACACCCTTTTCCAACAACTAAGAGACAGCTATACACACGGACATCACCAGATGGTCAATACCAAAATCAGATTATGTTCTTTGCAGCTGAAGATGGAAAAGCTCTACACAGACAGCAAAAAGAAGACCTGGAGCTGTCTGTGGCTCAGGTCGTGAGCTCCTAATAGCAAAATTCAGGTTTAAAGTGAAGAACGTAGGGAAAACGACTAGGTCATTTAGATACGACCTAAATTAAATCCCTTATGATTATACAGTGGAGGTGACAAATGGATTCGAGATGAGATCTGGTAGACAAAGTGTCTACCAGATTCATAAAACTGAAAGAGGTTCATATATGAGTTTATTGAAAAAGATTCATATGTTTTATATGAGTTTATATACGAGGTTCATCACTGGAAAGAGGTTCGTAACATTGTATAGGAGGCAGTGACCAAACTAGTCCAAGAAAAAGAAATGCAAGAAGCTTAAGTGATTGTCTGAGGAGACATTAGAAAGAGCTGAGGAAAGGAGAGAAGTGAAAGGCAAGGGAGAAAGGGAAAGATATACTCAACTGAGTGCAGAGATCCAGAGAATACCAAGAAGAGATAAGAAACCCTTCTTAAGTGAACAATGCAAAGAAAACAACACAATGGGAAAGACTAGTGATCTCGTCAAGAAAACTGGAGGCATCAAGGGAACATTTCATGCAAGGATGGACACCATAAAGGACAGAAATGGTACGCACCTAATAGAAGGAAAAGATATCAAGAAGAGGTGGCACGAATACACAGAGAACAGTACACCAGTCACTGTGGTCACTCACCCAGAGCCAGACATCCTGGAGCGTGAAGTCAAGGGGGCCTTAGGGAACATTACTATCAATAAAGCTAGTGGAGGTAACGGAATCCCAGTTGAGCTATTTGAAATTCTAAAGGATGATGCTGCTAAAGTGTTGCACTCAATATGTCAACAAATTTGGAAAACTCAGTAGTGGCTACAAGACTGAAAAAGGTCACAGTTTTCATTCCAATCCCAAAGAAAGGTAATGTCAAAGAATGTTCAAACTACCATACAACAGCACTCATTTCACATGCTAACAAGGTTACGCTCAAAATCCTTCAAGCTAGGCTTCAAAAGAATGTGAACCTAGAACTTTCAGATGTACAGCTAGGTTTTGAAAATGCAGAGGAACCAGGGAGCAAACTGCCAACATTTGTTCGATTATAGAGAAAGCAACAGAATTCCAGAAAAACGTCTGCTTCTGCTTCATTGACTGCACTAAAGCCTTTGAATGTGTGGATGGTAACAAACTGTGGAAAATTCTTAAAGAAACACCAGTACCAGACCACCTTACCTGCCTCCTGAGAAACCTGTATGCAGGTCAAGAAGCAAGTTAGAATCGGACATTGAACAACTGACTGGGAAAGAGTTATAATAAAGCTGTATCTTGTCACCCTGCTTATTTAACTTCTACGCAGAGTACATCATGAGAAACACTGGGTTGGATGAAGCACAAGCTGGAATCAAGACTGCTGGGAGAAATATCAATAACCTCAGATATGAAGATGATATCACTCTAAGGGCAGAAAGTGAAGAGAAACTAACGAGCCTTTTGATAAGGGTTAAAGAAGAGCATGACAAAGTTGGCTTGAAACTCAGCATTCAGAAAACTAAGATCATGGCATCTGGTCCCATCACTTCATGGGAAATAGATGGGGAAACAGTGGAAACAGTGTCAGACCTTTATTTTTGGGGGCTCCAAAATCACTGTGGATGGTGACTGCAGCCATGGAATTAAAAGATGCTTGCTCCTTGGAAGAAATGCTATGACAAACCTCAACAACATACTAAAAAGCAGAGACATCACTTTGCCGACAAAGGTCCGTCGAGTCGAGGCTATGGTTTTTTCAGTGGTCATGTATGGATGTGAGAGTTGGACCATAAAGACTGAGTGTCAAAGAATTGAGAATTGTGGTGCTGGGGAAGGCTCTTAAGCGTCCTGGGACTGCAAGAAGATCAACCAATCCTAAAGGAAATCAACCCTGAATATTCACTGGAAGCACTGATGCTGAAGCTGAAGCGCCAATACTTTGGCCACCTGATGCGAAAAGCCAACTCACTGGAAAAGACCCTGATGCTAGGAAAGCCTGAAGCCAAAGGAGAAGGAGGTGGTAGAGGATGAGATGGCTAGGTAGTGTCACCGACTCAATGAACATAAATTTGAGCAAACCCCAGGAGGTAATGGAGGACAGAGGAGCCTGCCATGCTGCAGTTCTTGGTGTTGCAAAGAGTTGGACACAACTGAGCGACTGAACAACAACTACACCAGGCTCCTAGGATTAAAGAATAAAAATACAGTGGCACAGCAGGCTCAAAATTCAGACTGGCTTCTGTGAGCTGCACGGCACACAGCACGGTGTTTGGCAGCCCTGGCAAAGGTATATTTAAGCATGCATGGAGGCTAGAGAGGGCAAAACTTAAAAAGGAGTGATCATGGATAATTACTGAGAAAGAAAGATAAAGAGGGATGATCATGGACACATCTGGAGAAGGTTGCTCTTGAAGAAAAGGAAGGACAATTCCTTCTTTTCAGAGAAGAGTAAATAGAGAAATGATATCAGGATAGAAAAGATTATACCTCAGATGCTTGAGATTTTTCTCAGGAAAGGAAAAGATCAAGTTATTTGCTATAAACACTTTCATGAAGTAAGACAAAAAAAAAACCCTCACAATCGACATTATAGATCTGGAGGATAACAGAACACTAACTGGTATGAAAACAATCCAAAATCCTCACACAACTGTCTCTTGTATCCTTCAGGGATCAAGATAGTGATTAGGCCTGTTCAGAACTGGGCACTAGAAAGATAAATTGACATAAAGTTAAGTATTCTAAGGTATCAATGATGGGCTGGTAAAAACTGATGACCATGGAATCCTGGTGACTAGGGGAGGCAAATGAAAAGAGCAGTAGGCTAAAGAATTGAATGAATAGACACAAAGACGGGAGGGTTCCTAAAGACAGGAAGAGGGGAAGAAAGAGAGAGAGAAATCGGGTTCCATAAGTGTGGAAGAGTGCTTGTTTGTGGTCAGACAGGTCTTGACACAATGCCTCAGGCAATGAGCTACTGCCTAGGGCTGAGCACTACCCCGTCAGCTAAAAGCACAGAATTGAGAGACAAGTGCCTGTAAAAACACACAGTCCTCGGGTGCAGAAAACAAACAGGCTTACCTGGTGGCGCTAGTGGTAAAGAACCCACCTGCCAACGCAGGAGACAGAAGAGATGTGGCTCTGATCCCTAGGTCGGGAAGGTCCTGTGGAGGAGGAAATGGCAACCTGCTCCAATATTCGTGCCTGGAGAAGTCCCATGGACAGAGGAGTCTGGCTGTCCTGTGGAGACTGCAAGGAGATGGACGTGACTGAAGCGACTTAGCATAGCACAGCAACAAACAAGTGAATGAATCTGCCCGTACAGGAATCAAACACTTAAAATATCTCCTCTCCTTTTAAAATGAACAATTCTATCTCCAAATTTAAGAAATTCATCAAGAGGCTAAAAGTCTACAATAAAGGTTAAGGCAGATGTGTGTCAGGAGGTAGAACAAAAAGTTAAATCTGTCAGGCCAATTGTAACCCACCTGTTAAAAGACTTTTAGCATAAATTTCCAATAAGGCAACAACAGTTTGTGCTTTAGAAACTCTGGAGAGCACCTAGCATGGCTTCAAAAAAAGGATATCACTCAATTTAATTTTAAAAGCTCCACCCATTGCAATCTCAGTGGACACACTACCATTTATACTCATAGCTTCATTTTTCACCATTCTGCTGCTCTTGACACATTATCCAATTACAGGAAAAAATTGGGAAAAATCAGACATGGCAACCTCCACTACCACATCCCTCCTTCAGTTTGCACTTTTTACACCATTAATTCTGACTACTCTTGCCCTAGTAATAAATGAAGAAGAAATGACACTGGCACAATCTAAATTTTGCAGAAAATATCAAGTACAAGAAAGATTGCCAAGTAGTACTAATAACAATTGAGAACCCAAGAAATTTGAGAAGTTTCAAGTTTAAAAAGCGTTTTCTCCATTTCAGTCCTTTCCAAATAAAACAAAGGGCTTGGACAACACAAGAGTGTGAAGCTTCAATGGACGATTTAGCCTAACAGTGAATAAAAGAATCACTAAAATCGCTTATCCTTTCTTGGGCTATTACATTTCTTACCCTCACAAAGCCTTCTTTTAAAACCAGGACCACTTCTCAATTCTTTCCCTGGATCTAGTATACATATGTCCCTCCGTCCGCCCCCCCACCTCCAAAAAAAGTTTAGAGACCGAAGACTCGCTGTAGTCAGAAAAGGATTAATTTAGATGAAGAATCACTTGCCGTCACTGGCACCATTCCTCAAAACCATCAAAGTCTCCTGGGGGCTGGATCCCCCCGACAAGATGAACAAAATCCACTGGCGTCTGGATAGCAAGCTTTTCTTTGTAAGTCTATAAGCCTGGGAAAGCTTTCCAGACAGTTCAAAAGACTTCTCAAGGAAGCAAAAGGTCGAGACCAGGAAGATGGGGAGGTGACTTGCCCCAAGAGGAGACACCGAAGCTTGCAGCTTCACCCACCTGCCAGACGCTCGCCCCGCGGACAGAAGCACGGACGCAGCCCGGGCGCTTCCTCTCCTGCCGGACACAGCCCCTGCCGCCGCCGGAGCTCCGGACCCGACAGCACAGGGCGGTAGCGAAGTAGGCAAAGCGGCGACGGGGGTGTACGTAGGGGGCGCCGGGGGGCTCGGGAAGGCAGCTCTGTGCTTGACCTTCCTCACCGGTGGCCAACGGCGCTCCCTGGGAACAGCATCCCGCCTCGGCCCGCTGCAGCGGCCGGGCTTCCTGCGGCCACAACCCGCCCCCGCGCTACTCGGCCGCCGCCATCTTGTCGGAGGCGGGAAAGACCGCACTGCGCAGGCGCGCGCCGACGCTGCCGGCTCCCCGCCATAACGCGCAGGCGCGGGGGGCGCTTCCCACCCCACCCCCCACCCCCACCCGCCGAGGCCGTCTTCCGCAAAGCCGTCTGCTCCCTCGCACGGGTGCTGCCAGGCTTAGTGGCCAGCCACAAACTGCACCGCAGCCGAGTTAATAGACCCTTCTGCACACCTCACAGTCAGTCATTGTGTAAAACCCTAATAGACCCTTCTGCACACCTCACAGTCAGTCATTGTGTAAAACCCTATCTGTGTGCCAGGTCCCGGGAAAGGCGCTGGTGAACGATTAGTAAAACGCGGCTTCAGCGCTAACTGCTACTGCTGCTAAGTCGCTTCAGTTGTGTCTGACTCTGTGCCACCCCATAGATGGCAGGACACCAGGCTCCCCGGTCCCTGGGATTCTCCACGAAAGAACACTGGAGTGGGTTGCCATTTCCTTCTCCAATGCATGAAACTGAAAGTGAAGTCGCTCAGCCCTGTCCGACTCTTAGCAACCCAATGGAATGCAGCCCACCAGGTTCCTCCGTCCTCCACAATTCTTGTTTCTTACCTGCACACCACCTTCGCTCTCTTGCCCCTTTGATTTTAATAACTTAAAACATACCTCTTCCAGGAAGTCCTTACTCTCACACAATTTGGTTAGTTCTTTTCTAATACCTCGCCTTACCTCTTTAAGCTTTATTTCATTCATTGTAAATTCAACAAGGAATATTTGGGTTTCATTTATATTCTAGATATGGTTCTAGGTTATAGCAATAAGGAAATTAAACTCATGGGACTTCTATTTTAGGGGAGAGTATAAAACAAACAAACAAAAAAAACAAACTTCAAAAAATCAACAAAATAACGTTTGATAGTGCTGAGGGATTGGAAGAGGAAAAAACCACCAAAAGTTAATGTTGGATGAGGGGTGGTAATTAGAGATCTCTCTCCAGAGATGACACTTGATCTGAGGCCTGACTGACCACTGGGGCCAGAAGATATGAGAATCATCCAGGCAGAGCGTTCTAGACAGAAGAACAGCAAATGCAGCAAACCTCTCATTCTTGAGGTGGGAGTGAGACCAGCACATAAAGGACAGAAAGACTAGGTGATGTGGACACCTGGGGAGGATATGTAGAGGGGTGGGGTGGAGGACCGGGGCAGTTTAGGTGGGACATTGAGGCCATGGTAAGAACTGGATTTTTACTTCATGGCAGCCCCTCCATCTTGCTGACACTGCCAGAACTCCTCCTCAAACACTTCTAGCTCCTGACTGCCTCGCTGGACATGCTGATTCCACTGTCTTGAAGACACTTGCTCTTGTTCTTTACACATCTAGCTTCTCATCTTTCAGGTTTCAGTTTAAATGTCACCTCAGAAAGGCCATCCTTCCTAAACTAAGTATCCCACCTGCCCTTTCATTAGTCTCCATCATTGCACCTGATCATTTCTTTATGGGCACTGAACATATTTTTCAATTATATATTCATTGCTTCTTCACCATTCAGTTCACTAAACTGAACTCCACCAGGGAGGGAAGATGTTTCACTTACTAGTGAATACTCCATGCCTAGCACCATGCCTGGCATGAATGATCACTCAATATGTGTTTGCTGTTTTTAGGAATGTCGAGTTTGTCAGCACTTAAGTAGCCAGTGGTATACTACATTGTTTTACACTGGTTTTTAAAAATAAATGCAAGTCACTTCCTGTTTATATACCCTCTGCTAGATTATAAATAAGAACCTTTGCAGAGTGAGAGAGAGAGGAAGAGAATGAGATGAAGAGTAGGTGAGGGGTAGTGGGCAAAGTTTATATTTTGCATATATTTGCAGGGCTGGGAGGTGGAAGGCTTCGATTTAGTGAAGCACCTGTTACATGTGTCCTGCGTTTGGCTTAATGGTCACTACAGCCTTGCTAGGTAGTTATCCTTAGTTTTATACATAGCAAACTTGAGAGAGATTAAGTAACTTGCCTAAGGTCCTACATTAAGAGACAGTGCCAACCATAAAGTTCATGCCCTTCCCTTCAAGAGAAACTGGATTTTGAGATGGGTTTGTTTGGTGATTTGATTCTGTGTCATTAGCAGGCTTTTATTAGCCATTTCAGCCACTGCCATTTAAGAACCCCAATCATACTGCTGTTCTTGTATAGGATCTCAACAAAGGGCCTGATGTGAAATTGCTGTGATTTTTTTTTTTCTTTTGGACTCTGGCAGGGTTCATTTGACCATTCCCTCTTCATGTCTTTTTAAAACTTGTATTTCTTTTTATTAATAATGTGTACACGTTTGATCAAAGGAAAAGAGGAGATACAGAAAAATGGGTGCATTTCCTAAATGCTAGCTGCATCCCCTTGGTTAGGCTTGTTATTTTATGACTCTTTCATCTAGGTCCCAAGTAATACTTTAGACATCAAAGACAGTTCTCTGGCAAAGAGTGACAGCCTCATCACAACAATCACTTCTCCCATTTGCTCATCAAAATTATACACCATCATTTCCCTCCAAACAGGATAGCTGGGGGAAACTACGAGAAAGAATAGGGCCGCTATCCTGTATCCAGTGCCATTCAGGCTTTATATGAAGGCATTCAGTTTCTTTAATATCATTAACTCATGATAGCATACACCTGTCAATCAAACCCAGTTAGTCCATAAGCAAACCAAATAGTAGGTGGGAATACATACTTCAAAAGATTCTTCGATCTTCTACCCCCACTGTAGTAGGACTCCTTCTTGGAATAAATTCTGGAATCAAGGCAATGTCTTTGGTTTCTGTGGGATGCTCTCCTCATGGTTACCATCTGTTGTTGGTTGAATATTCTCCCACTCCTCAAAAGAAATGTTGAATTCCTAACCTCAAGTACTCAACAATATGAACTTATTTGGGAATAGGATCATTGCTGATGTAATTAAGTTCAAATGAGGCCATACTGGAGTAGGTGGACCCCTAATCCAATAACTAGTGTCCTTATAAGAAGTCAGCCAAACGGAGGAACAGACACACGGGGAGAAGGCTGTTTGATGGCAAAGGCAAAGATTGGTGTCGTGCACCTGCAAGCCAAGGAACACCAAAGACTGCTGGCCAGCCACCAAAACTGAGGAAGAGGCAAGTGAGGATTTCTCTACAGATTTGAGGAGAAACACAGTCGTGTCAACAACTTGATATCAGATGTAGAGGCTCCAAAACTGTGAGACAATAAATACCCATTGTTTTAAGCTACCCACTTCATGGCAATTTGTTACAGCGGCCTTAAAATCTAATACACCCCACTCTCTCCTCGTGTGTGTGTGTGTGTGTGTTTGTGTGTGTGAGGACGTGAAGTAAAGGAAAGAGACTGTCAGGGCTTGAATCAGAGGAAAGAGATGGGGATGGGCTTCCCACTCCAGTATTCTTTCTGGCAAAACCCCATGGGCAAAGGAGCGTGATGGGCAATAGCCCATGGGGTACCAAAGAGTCTGAGATGTCTGTTAAATGATGACTTAGCAGGCACACATGCATCCAAATTATCATTTAAGCCTGTGGCTCTGAAATGCAGCTAGTGATGCATTACTGGAGTGGGTTGCCATGCCCTCCTCCAAGGGATCTTCCAACCCAGGGATCAAACCCAGGTCTCTTGCATTACAGGTGGATTCTTTACCATTTGAGCCACCAAGGAAGCACTCAGTTCAGTTCAATTCAGTTGCTCAGTCATGTCCGAATCTTTGCTACCCCATGGACTGCAGCATGCTTGTCCATCAACAAGTCCTGGAGTTTTCTCAAACTCATGTCCACTGAGTCAGTGATGCCATCCAACCATCTCATCCTCTGTTATCCCCTCCTCTTCCTGCCTTCTACCTTTGCCAGCACCAGGGTCTTTTCATATTAGTCAGCTCTTCAGATCAGGTGGCCAAAGTATTGGAGTTTGAGCTTCAAAATCAGCTCTTCCAATGAATATTCAGGACTGATTTCCTTTAGGATGGACTGGTTGGATCTCCTTGCAGTCCAAGTGACTCTCAAGAGTCTTCTCCAACATCACAGTTCCAAGGCATCAATTCTTTGGTGCTAAACTTTCTTTATAGTCCAACTCTCACATCCATACATGACTACTGGGAAAACCATAGCCTTGACTAGACAGACCTTTGCTGGCAAAGTAATGTCTCTGTTTTTTAATATGCTGTCTAGCTTGGTCATAATTTTCATCCAAGGAGTAAGCATCTTTTAATTTCTTGGCTGTAGTCACCATCTGCAGTGATTTTGGAGCCCAGAAAGATAAAGTCTACCACTGATTCCACTGTTTCCCCATCTATTTGCCATGAAATCATGGGACCGGATGCCATGAACTTTGTTTTCTGAGTGTTGAGCATTAAGCCACCTTTTTCACTCTCCTCTTTCACTTTCATCAAGAGGCTCTTTAGTTCTTCTTCACTTTCTGCCACAAGGAGGGTGTCATCTGCATATCTGATGTTATTGATATTTCTCCCAGGAATCTGGATTCCAGCTTATGCTTCATCCAGCCCAGGGTTTCTCATGATGTACTCTGCATATAAGTTAAATAAGGAGGGTGACAAGATACAGCCTTGACGTACTCCTATTCCTATTTGGAACCAGTCTGTTGTTCCATGTCCAGTTCTAACTGTTGCTTCCTGACCTGCATACAGGTTTCTCAACAGGCAAGTCAAGTGGTCTGGCATTCCCGTCTCTTTCAGAATTTTCCAGTTTGCTGTGATCCACACTGTCAGAGGCTTTGGCATAGTCAGTAGAGCAGAAATAGATGTTTTTCTGGAACCCTCTTGCTTTTTTTTTTTTTTCCCCGCTGGGCTTTGCTTTATTGCACTTCACAGATACTGTGTTTTTTCACAAATAGAAGGTCTGTGGCAAACCTACATGGCCAGATGATGGTTAGCACTCTTTAGCAATAGAGCATTTTTCAATTAAGGTGCGTGCATTTTTTTTTTTTTTTTTTGCTTTTGTGATGATCCAGCAGATATTGGCAATTTGATCTCTGGTTCCTCTGCCGTTTCTAAAACCAGCTTGAACATCTGGAAGTTCATGGTTCACGTATTGTTGAAGCCTGGCTTGGAGAATTTTGAGCATTACTTTACTAGTGTGTGAGATGAGTGCAATTGTGCAGTACTTTGAGCATTCTTTGGCATTGCCTTTCTTAAGGATTGGAATGAAAACTGACCTTCTTCAGTCCTGTGGCCACTCAATTTGCTGGCCTACTGAGTGCAACACTTTGACAGCATCATCTTTTAGGATTTGAAGTAGCTCAGCTGGAATTCCATCACCTCCACTAGCTCTGTTCATAGTGATGCTTCCTAAGGCCCACTTGACTTCACATTCCAGGATGTCTGGCTCTAGGTGAGTGAGCACACCAAGGTGGTTATCTGTGTTGTGAAGATCTTTTTTTGTACAATTCTTCTGTGTATTCTCGCCACCTCTTCTTAACATCTTCTGCTTCTGTTAGGTCCATACCATTTCTGTCCTTTATTGAGCCCATCTTTGCAAGAAATATTCCCTTGGTATCTCTGATTTTCTTGAAGTCATCTCTAGTCTTTCCCATTCTATTGTTTCCCTCTGTTTCTGTGCACTGATCATTGAGGAAGACTGCCTTATCTCTCTTTGCTATTCTTTGGAACTCTGCATTCAAATTGGTGTATCTTTCCTTTTCTTGTTTCCTTGTGGCTTCTCTTCTTTTCTCAGCTATTTGTAAGGCCTCCTCAGACAGCTATTTTGCCTTTTTGCATTTCTTTTTCTTGGGGATGGTCTTGATCCCTGTCTTCTGTACAATGTCATGAACCTCCATCCATAGTTCATGAGGCACTCTGTCTGTCAGATCTAGTTCCTTAAATCTATTTCTCACTTCCACTGTATAGTCACAAGGGATTTGACTTAGATCAACAAAAATTTACAACAAAAGTCACTGTTGTAAAACTGATATCACCCAACACATTAATAGAGCTACATAGAAGAAAAATATTATCATGCCGAAGGTGATGAAAAGACGCCTTAAAAACTCAATGCCCATTCTTATTGAAAATACTGGATATAAAAGCACACTTTTTAAACACAATATATTTCAGACCCACAATAAGCCAGCACCACCCGATGAGGAAATACTAGATATACTATATTACTAGAGTCAGGGAAATCCCCATTTTTACCACTGTTACTCATTTTTATCAGTCAACACAGAGAATGAAATTAGAAAGGAATACTACTGGTAGGGGTACAATTAAATAACTAGAATATCCAAAAGAACCAACTAAATATTACTACAACAAGATAATCTAGTTGTTTAGTCAAGTGCAAAACATAAAGAAATCTTTCCTTTATATGTACAAAGAGAAACCAGATAAACGATAAAATGAAAGAAAAGATCTTATCTATAATTTAAAAAAAAACAGGCATAAACTGAATAAAGAGTTCAAAACATGTATGAGAAAAACTATGGAACACTTCTGAGAGACACAAAGGTAGATTTCAACAAATGGAAAGACATATCTTGCTTCTGTACTAAAGATTCAGTAGCATAATGATGTCCTTTCTCCCTAAGTTAATTTTACATGGTCCCCAAATAAATACTATATAAATTTTTTTTTTATTTTGTTTGCTACAGCTAGACAACTGGAAAGAAAAAACAAGCAAAAACAAGGGAAAATATGAAGGGAAGAGCAAGAGTATTCCTATGACATATTAAATAATTGCTGCAAAGCCATTATAAGTAAAAGAGTACGAAGTCAAATGTACTGTATCAGTAAGCTAATTTCTTAGCTCTTATCATTATACTGTGGATATATAAGATGTTAACATTAGGAGAAACTAACTGAAGGGTACATAGGAACTCTCTTATTTTTCTCTTTTATAAGTACAAAGTCATTTAAAAATAAAAAGACTTTAAAAAGCTATGATACTGGCAGATCAACCAAGGGAACACATTTTTTTAAATTCCAGAAGTATATGAAAAGTTAGTCATAGTAAAGGCAGCATCTCAAAGACATGTAAGAAGATGAACTTGAAATAAGCGGCAAGCATATGACCCAGCAATCCCACTTCTGGGCATACACACCGAGGAAACCAGATCTGAAAGAGACACGTGCACCCCAATGTTCATCGCAGCACTGTTTATAATAGCCAGGACATGGAAGCAACCTAGATGCCCATCAGCAGACGAACGGATAAGGAAGCTGTGGTCCATATACACCATGGAATATTACTCAGCCATTAAAAAGAATTCATTTGAATCAGTTCTAATGAGATGGATGAAATTGGAGCCCATTATACAGAATGAAGTAAGACAGAGAGATAAAGAACATTACAGCATACTAACACATATATATGGAATTTAGAAAGATGGTAATGATAACCCTATACGCAAAACAGAAAAAGAGACACAGATGTACAGAACAGACTTTTGGACTCTGTGGGAGAAGGCGAGGGTGGGATGTTTCGAGAGAACAGCATCGACACATGTATATTATCTATGGTGAAAGAGATCACCAGCCCAGGTTGCATGCATGAGACAAGTGCTCGGGGCTGGTGCACTGGGAAGACCCAGAGGGATCGGGTGGAGAGGGAGGTGGGAGGGGGGATCGAGATGGGGAACACATGTGTATCCATGGCTGATTCATGTCAATGTATGACAAAACCCACTACAATACTGTAAAGTAATTAGCCTCCAACTAATAAAAATAAATGAAAAATAAATAAATAAATAAGTGGCAAGGGCAGCAGGGCAGCCATGAGGAAGCATAAGACGGCACCTATCTCTCAAACTGCACATTAGGGTAAGTTATAGAAGAAACAGGGGTTCAAGTGCTAACAACATCACATGGCATTTAAATTACAGAAGAGAGTTGTGTTTGTAATTAAAAATACTTAAATGGAACATACCCTCTTCCAAGGAGGCTATTATAGAGCAACGAACATTTTAATTTCAACTTATTTGTGAAAGGGTAAGGCACATGGAAGGCTTGTTGGACCTCTGAAATGATTATGTCTATTACTACAATAGGTTAATAAATCAAGTTCTTAGGTTATATCAAACAAATGGGACAAGTTTTTACTGGGAAAAAAGCATAACTACTTTTAATTAAACAGGATACATCCATGAAGTGGAATATTACACTGGCATTAAAAATGAGGTTGATGTACAAACAAACAAAAAGAAGAGAGAAAACAAGAGAGTACTGATCACTACGTCTCATACTGTTCATCCTGTTTTAGTAAAAAATAAAAGGGTTGTAAAAAGATAAAAATGTCATTGAGAAAAAGTACACTGACTGCCTCTGGAAAGGTCTCAGCTCTGCTGAGAAGATGCCTTCCTTTTCATTGTATACGTTTTTGTAAAGTTTGAAGATCAGAGCAAAAGGTTAGTTTCTTTAAAAGATTGAATATTAGAGACAGACAAGATCCCAAATATATAAAGTGAACACAGTTTAAAGGTGGGGGGAACTGACTCAAGAAAGAAATAGATAATCTTAATAGTTCTACAACTACTGAAAGCTAGAGGAGTTTAAATGTTTCCCCTTTCCTCTGTCCAACACACACAAAAATACCAGATTCAAATGGCTTTATAAACACCTTCTACCAAACATTTGAGAAATGCATCATTCCAACCTTAACAAAATTAAATTATGTCATAGAAGATAATTAGATACAATTGTATTATGTAATTCATGTGGCATTAAGTGAAAATGCAGAATTATCAAATTATTAATACACAAATATTTATAACTAGATAACATATATTATAAATATTTTGTTAAATTATATAAGTTATGATAGTTGTATAATTTATATAATCTAATAATTATATAAATTTATTAAATGACAGTGATCATAATAATTATGAATTAAAGTTAAATACATACTGTATTTGTAATATGATACTATCTAGCCAACTAGCCTTGTCTTTTTTTAAATGAACTATGTATGTGCACAGAGAAGACTGAAAGATCACTAAAATGTCAAGGGTCTTCCCTGGGTGTAGAAATGATAAAAATCGTCATTTTTCTAAATTTTATAACACTTCTACCAACTAACACACATTATTTCTGTATTTTTTCCTCCAAAAGTTAAGTACCTCTAGTTTGGACACAATTTGAAATCATCACATTTGAAGGAGAAGAAAAGTAAGGGAGCCAAAGGCAGATTCAGGTACATATATAAATTGTGGGGGAGCCTTTCTTAATACAAATTAATTCAAAATTGCTAGTGCTACTGCAAAAGGGCACAGGAACTCCAATTAAAGATTACTATTCACATACATAGAAAACTGAGGCTCGAAGAAATTTCAAGGTTAATTCAGGTCCACCCACAGTGAAGTGGCAAGCCAGTGTTGGTCAAATCCTCATGAGCAGATCATGCTAGACCACCTACCTAGATATACGTACAGTAGGTGCTCTGTATCCTTGCGTTCTCCATTCAACCACTGTGGATTCAACCAGCCACGGGTCAAAAATATACAGAAAAGATCTGGGGAAAGTTCCAAAAGACAAAACTTGCATTTGCCAAGCAGCCTGGCAACTACTTACATAGCACTTACAAGGTTATTATAACAAACCTAGAGACGACTTAAAGTATAATGGGAGGGATATATGTAGACTATATGTAAATACTATACTGTTTTATATTAATAAAAGGGACTTGAGCATCTCTGGGTTTTGATATCCTCCAAGGTCTCAGAACCAACCACTCACAGTTACTAAACGATGACTGTGTTATCTCCCAGAGCAGCTTGTTTCTCCTTCAGAGTCTCATGATTCCTAAAAAGTTACGTGTTCAGTTTGCATTCCCACCAACAGTGTAAGAGGGTTCCCTTTCCTCCACACTCTCTCCAGCACTTATTGCCTGCAGACTCTTGGATAGCACCCATTCTGACTAGCGTGACATGGTACCTCATTGTGGTTTTGATTTGCATTTCTCTGATAATGAGTGATGTTGAGCATCTTTTCATGTGTCTGTTAGCCATCTGTATGTCTTCTTTGGAGAAATGTCTGTTTAGTTCTTTGGCCCATTTATTGATTGGGTCTTTTATTGTTCTGGAACTGAGCTGCAGGAGTTGCTTGTATGTTTTTGAGATTAATTCTTTGCGAGTTGCTTTGTTTGCTATTATTTTCTCTCATTCTGAAGGCTGTCTTTTCACTGTTGGTGGGAATGCAAACTAGTACAGCCACCGTGGAGAACAGTGTGGAGATTCCTTAAAAAACTGGAAATAGAACTGCCATACGACCGAGCAATCCCACTGCTAGGCATACACACCAAGGAAACCAGAATTGAAGGAGACATATGTACTCCAATGTTCATCGCAGCACTGTTTACAATAGCCAGGACATGGAAGCAACCTAGATGTCCATCGGCAGACGAACGGATAAGAAAGCTGTGGTACACATATACAGTGGAATGTTACTCAGCCATTAAAAATAATGCATTTGAATCAGTTCTAATGAGGTGGATGAAACTGGAGCCTATTTATACAGAGTGAAGATAGAAAAACACCAATACAGTGTACTAACGCATATACATGGAATTTAGAAAGACGGTAACGATGACCCTATCTATATGCGAGACAGCCAAAGAGACACATGTGTGAAGAACAGACTTTTGGACTCTGGGGGAGAAGGCGAGGGTGGGATGATTTGAGAGAATAGCATTGAAACATGTATATTATCATATGTGAAACAGATCACCCGGACAGGCTTGATGCATGAGGCACGGTGCTCAGGGCTGGTGCACTGGGATGACCCAGAGGGATGGGATGGGGAGGGAGGTGGGAGGGGGGTTCAGGATGGGGGACACATGTACACCCATGACTGATTCATGTCAATGTGCTGCAAAACACACTACAACACTGTAAAGTAATTAGCTTCCAATTGAAATAAATTAATTAATTACCAAAAGAAGTTACGTGTTCAGTTATTATCATCCTAGCACCTAGCGCTGCTCAATAAGCATTTATTGAGTGAATCCATTTCTTAAATAATCAGAATAAGTGAAAACAAAAAATCTCAAACAGCTTAGACAGTATCAATAAATTCTCTTGACCCACAACTTTTTATCAATGAGTAACCACAGCTTTCTCTGGAAGATATCTAGAACAAAATCTCTTTAAATGCAAGAGGCATTTCCACATTTTTATGTTCAGTTAGTTAAATAACTAAAAATAAGATAAACAGTTTCGGGTTGTCTTATGGAGTATGGCTAATCTATCAGGCGTCACTATCAAGGTAATCCTTGAAGGTAGGCATATAAGTAAAGGTAAAAGAAATTTAAAAACTGGAATGACTCAAAAATTAACTCTGTCAGAGTTAATTCTGCTTCACTGCTCTTATATGATATTAAAGACGTCAAACATGTATGCCCTGGTGTTGCGGTAGTGAATACGCTATATTACATGGTAAGAAGGACTTGGCAGATGTAACTAAAGTTATTAATTAGCAGACTTTAAAAAAAAGGAGACAAGATTCACTGTCACTCGTTTGGCACTTTCTCTGCATGCCATATGGTAGCCTGCAACCCTAAAGAAGGAACACACTCTAAAGAATGAGCTTACATGGGGAAGATGAGCCCCAGAGCACTGTGACCCTTGCCCTAAAGCTCAGAACAATGGCAAAGTTTGTTTTGGCTCTGTTTGGCTGACATTTATCCAATGCTGGCATTGAAAATATCTGCTTTAGTTAAGACCAGTATGGATGCAATAAAGAACCATGTAGTGACATGAGAAAAAAGATCTTCATAACCCACATAATCACGATGGTGTGATCACTCACCTAGAGCCAGACATCCTGGAGTCCGAAGTCAAACGGGCCTGAGGAAGTCTCACTATGAACAAAGCTAGTGGAGGTGATGGAATTCCAGTTGAGCTGTTCCAAATCCTAAGAGATGATGCTTGCTGTCAAAGTGCAGCACTCAGTATGCCAGCAAATTTGGAAAACTCAGCAGTGGCCACAGGACTGGAAAAGGTCAGTTTTCATTCCAACCCCAAAGAAAGGCAATGCCAAAGAATGCTCAAACGACCACACAATTGCACTCATCTCACACGCTAGTAAAGTAATGCTCAAAATTCTCCAAGCCAGGCTTCAGCAATACGTGAACCGTGAACTTCCAGATGTTCAAGCTGGTTTTAGAAAAGGCAGAGGAACCAGAGATCAAATTGCCAACATCTGCTGGATCACCGAAAAAGCAAGAGAGTCCCAGAAAAACATCTATTTCTGCTTTGTTGACTTGCCAAAGCCTTTGACTGTGTGGATCACAACAAACAGGAAAATTCTGAAAGAGACGGGAATACCAGACCACCTGACCTGCCTGTTGAGAAACCTGTATGCAGGTCAGGAAGCAACAGTTAGAACTGGACATGGAAAAAAACAAAAAACAACAAACAAACAAAAAATGAACTGGACATGGAACAACAGACTGGTTCCAAATAGGAAAAGGAGTATGTCAAAGCTGTACATTGTCACCCTGCTTATTTAACTTATGTGCAGAGTACATCATGAGAAATGCTGGGCTGGAGGAAGCACAAGCTGGAATCAAGACTGCCGGGAGAAATATCAATAACCTCAGATATGCAGATGATACCACCCTTATGACAGAAAGTGAAGAAGAACTAAAGAGTCTCTTGATGAAAGTGAAATAGAGGAGAGTGAAAAAGCTGGCTTAAAGCTCAACATTCAGAAAACGAAGATCATGGCATCCGGTCCCATCACATCATGACAAACAGATGAGGAAACAGTGGCTGACTTTATTTTTCTGGGCTCCAAAGTCACTGCAGATGGTGATGGCAGCCATGAAATTGAAAGACGCTCACTCCTTGGGAGGAAAGTTATGACCAACCTATACAGCATATTAAAAAGCAGAGACATTACTTTGTCAACAAAGGTCCGTCTAGTCAAGGCTATGGTTTTTCCAGTGGTCATGTACGGATGTGAGAGTTGGACTATAAAGCAAGCTGGGCACTGAAGAATTGATGCTTTTGAACTGTGGTACTGGAGGAGACTCGAGGGTCCCTTGGACTGCAAGGAGATCCAACCAGTCCATCCAAAAGGAGATCAGTCCTGGGTGTTCATTGGAAGGACTGATGCTGAAGCTGAAACTCCAATACTTTGGCCACCTGATGTGAAGAGCTGACTCATTTGAAAAGACCCTGATGTTGGGAAAGACTGAGGGCAGGAGGAGAAGGGGACGATGGAGGATGAGATGGTTGGATGGCATCACCAACTCGATGGACATGGGTTTGGATGGACTCTGGGATTTGGGGATGGACAGGAAGGCCTGGTGTGCTGCAGTTCATGGGGTCGCACAGAGTCAGACACGACCGAGTGACTGAACTGAGCTGAACTGAGAGACCTGAGAAAGTTACCTTGTAACTTGTAAGGAATAACTCTTACAACCACAGTCAAACTCCTACGATTCAAGTAGGCCAATTCCAGAGCACTATGGTCCTGGACATTTTGACATGGACTTTCCTTGAGAATGGAGGTCACTTCCGTCTTGTTTTTATGTGGCTTTTGGATTAAAATCTTTGCTTGCTCAGCAATACACATCAGTGCCTAGTACTGTGCTGGTTGTATAGTACACTCTCAATAAAGGAGGGGGAGGGTGGCCCTGAGTGGGCCCAATGTAATCACATGAACCCGTAAATGCGGGGCTTCCCTGGTGGCTCAGTAGTCAAGAACTCGCCTGCCAATGTAGGAGATGCAGGTTTGATCCCTGTGTGGGGAAGATGCCCTGGAGAAGGAAATGGCAAGCCACTTCAGTAGCCTTGCCTGGGAAATCCCACAGACAGAGGAGCCTGATGGGCTACAGTCTATGGGGTTGCAAAGTCAAACACAACTTATCGACTAAACAACAATTCTCAGGCTTCGAAATTAAATTAGAATAAATTTCAAATCCCTTACCTTTGCTTACAAGACTGTATAACCTACCTCCTGCTTCCATTCCCACCCTCTTCCCCCACCTCCCCCGTTCTTTCCTCTCTCTAATGCCTTTGCACTGTCTGTCTTTCAGTTCGAGAACTCTGCTCCCAAATCTTCAAATGACTGCTCAACTGTTATCGTTCAGCTTTGGCATAAATGTCACATCTTCAAAGAGATCTTCCGTCGCCATCAAATCAACACTGGTACTGTCCTTAAACCTTCTATCATATACACTGTTTTCTCCTCAAAACATTTAACATCTAAAAGGCTCTAGGCATCTATCTGTTTATTTAATTTTGTCTCCCTCATTATCATTCCCAAACTAGAACATAAATTTCATGAGGATAGGGACCTGGATTCTCATGCACTGCTGTTGCCTTCACACCTACAACAGTGTTTGGGGCACAGCAGACATCCAATAACACTGCTGAATGTATGAATGTAGATGATACAAAGAGGAGTAAGATATCAACTTACAAATGTGCACAAGAAAAGTTTTAATACGAGGTAACATCTGTACCAAAGGATGAGAGATTTGATAATTTCTGGCTAGGCAATCAAGAATGAGTTCAGAGAGAAAGTAGCAAGAGAAGTAGCCTTTAAAGATATTTAGGAATTTTAGGGCAGTTTTACATTTTGTCTGGTAGGCTAAAAACTTTAGACATCTTCTTATAGGCAATGAAAAATACAGACATTTCAAATAAGGAAGGATACATGATTATGGCAAGATTTACAAAAGTTAATAGAACCAGTTGATATTTCTTACTTTAGAGAAGAAATAACCAAGCATTATATGCATATACTACTAATTTATAGTTAAACCTAATGACCAAAGACTTTTTCAACTGAAAAACATAACAACAGGAAAAAGAAACACAAAATTTTACATTCTATAATAAACTTAATTGTTTTAATTAGTCTTATTTTGACAATTTTGACAGCATACTTACTAATTTATGTTTTTAATAAGACAAAGAACTAAAAAATCACCTCTGACAATCATTTTACCAAATTAACAAATATTCAACTATCTCCTCGTTAGTAAAGGAAATGTTTTTTCTAAATTCTTAATGTGCTCTAATCTGATAAAATTCCACTTTCTGGTCATCCAATGTTTTAAGCAATCTTTCGTCTGGGGAAAAAAAAAATCAAATTCTGATTAATTTTTTTTAATAAATGCTTAAAGCAGAATTTTATGTCTCCCCATGTGTCTTTTTAAAATCATGTCTTGTTGTCTTGTTTAATGTTTTCAGCTTTGATCTTTACTAAAAACCTAAAACAGCTATAACACTGCTCCCAAAGGTACAATTTACAATACAAACTTAGAAACCCTCCTCCATAAAGATGAGATGTCAACACTAAAGAGTTCAGGGACTTAAATTACCAAAACAGCACCAAATGTTTATGGTATCACTGTGAATTCAAGAAAAAGGAGCACACAGAATGAGTTTTTAAAAAATAGCCTTTTTCCCAAAACACAATTAAAACTACCATCACCTTAACATTTAAAATACTTAGATCACTTGGCCAATCATTTTTTCAGTTTATAGCACACAAAAGAGCCCTGGAAATACATTTGATTTGATAAGAAAAAGTCCAATTTTTAAATTGACATTAAAGACAAAATCTACTGTATATGCAAGAATAAATTTATGGCGTAACAATGATGTTTATTTCTTAGAACCTCAAACCAAATACTTGGGTCAAGACTTTTATTCTTACACGGTATCCTCAAGTTCTTACCTTGGATGAGAAAACAATGACCTTTTCAATACCCGATATACTGAAGATAGCATTGCCTAATTCTATACTACCATTTCCTGCTTTTTTTAATGTCGTCCCTCCCTCCTGCTTTATGCTGAATTTTAGCAGGTAAGGCAATGTATAGCCTATAAAATTATTTCATTTCTGAGTATCTGAAGATAAATGTTTTCTATTACAGGGTAAACAATCCAAATTTATTCTTAAGTAAAATGACAAAACCAAATCTACCTGGCATTACTGGATTGTGTCAATCAAATCAGAAACCTCTGGGTCACTTGCACTACTCAGAGTAGATCTAATACACAGATTCATTTTAGGGATTGAGAGAATGAATCACAGTAAGAGTTCAACATGAACACTTAACACTATAAAAGTGAAAGAGAGAAAGGGAAATCAAGGCAAACTAACAAATTTAATTCCTTCTTTCAATATAGATAAATATTTTTAAAACTGAAACTTATATTTACTTCATAAATCTTTAAAAAAACTTTCTTTGCCAAGTCCCGTAAGATCGGTAGAATTGTAGTGCTTCTACACTGCTTCTCTTCTATTAAAATAGAAAAAGCAGCACTGCTTCTATCAAAGATCAATACCCTAACGTGGGCATGGAGTCCAACTACTCCTGTCTTTGCAAGAAAACCACTGACTAACCTCTCTCTCTCCCGTATAGTCAGTTTCTCTTCTACTGAACCACTATCATGAACAAATGTGCTCTATTATTACACATCTTAAGAAATTCCTCAGGACTTCCCGATAGCTCAGATGGTAAAGAATCTGACTGCAATGCAGGAGACCTGGTTTCGATCTCTGGGCCAGGAAATTCCTCTCCTGACCTCAGCTCCCCTTCACCTCCCCCACCCCACCAATTAGATATGACCATTTCTTTGTTCTACTCACAGCAAAACTTCTTCATCTAGTGGCCTTCATTTCCTATCTCTATTTTCTCACCTTTAATTTACTCTTTAACCCACCCTAATCCTAAACAATCTCCTGAAACTCAATTGTCAAGGTCACTAATGAATACCCAGCGGCCTAATTCCGTTGCCTCATCTTAGTACAGTAACCTCTTCAGGAACATTAGACCAAGCAGACCACTCTCTTCTACTTGAAGTAGATGTCTTCTCTTGTCCTCTACTTGTTCTTCTGGCTTTCCTCCTCCCTCTGATTTCCTCTATTGGTTTGTTTTTTCTCTTCAGGCATCTTCTAAAACATGAGTGCCTGAGGACTTGTACCAGGACTGCTTTCTCTCCTGTTTTCTCACCTACTCCCAAGGCTTTAACGTCAATAACCTCAGACATGCAGATGACACCACCCTTATGGCAGAAAGTGAGGAAGAACTAAAGAGCCTCTTGATGAAAGTGAAAAAGTTGGCTTAAAGCTCAACATTCAGAAAACTAAGATCATGGCATCTGGTCCCATCACTTCATGGCAAATAGATGGGGGAGCAGTGGAAACAGTGGCTGACTTTATTTTGGGGGGCTCCAAAATCACTGCAGATGGTGATTGCAGCCATGAAATTAAAAGACGCTTGCCCCTTGGAAGGAAAGTTATGGCCAACCTAGACAGCCTATTAAAAAGAAGACATTATTTTGCCAACAAAGGTCCGCATAGTCAAGGCTATGGTTTTTCCAGTGGTCATGTATGGATGTGAGAGTCGGACTATAAAGCAAGCTGAGCGCCGAAAAATTGATGCTTTTGAACTGTGGTGCTGGAGAAGACTCCTGAAGAGCCCCTTGGACTGCAAGGAGATCCAACCAGGTCATCCTAAAGGAGATCAGCCCTGGCTGTTCATTGGCAGGACTGATGCTGAAGCTGAAACTCCAGTACTTTGGCCACCTCATGCAAAGAGTTGACTCATTGGAAAAGACCCTGATGCTGGGAGGGATTGGGGGCAGGGGGAGAAGGGGAAGACAGAGGATGGGATGGTTGGATGGCATCACTGACTCGATGGACATGGGTTTGGGTGGACTCCAGGAGTTGGCGATGGACAGGGAGGCCTGGCGTGCTGCAGTTCATGGGGTCGCAAAGAGTCGGACACGACTGAATGACTGAACTGAACTGAATGATGTTAAATCTCGAATTTAAATCCTAACCCTCTTCTGTGAATATCCAACTATCTATCTGATATTTCACTTGGATACATTTAAAATAAACAGATACCGGATTCACAAATTTCCTGGCCCTCTCCCTATGAGACTTAAATCTTCAAATACCTACTCCTCTGAAGATTTCTGTCACAAAGAATACAGGGACAATTTTTTTTTCTTCCCTTACAGGGGCAGCCTTGCTCTTCCACACTATTACAGCAGCCTGAGTATGTATGTGCTAAGTCACTTCAGTCGCGTCTGACTCTTTCGACCCTATGGACAGTAACCCACCAGGCTCCTCTGTCCATTGGATTCTCCAGGCAAGAATGCTGGAGTGGGTTGCCATGTCCTCCTCCAGGGGATCTTCCCAACCCAGGGATTGAACCCACGTATCTTACATATCCTGCCCTGGCAGGTGGGTTCTTTACCACTCACACCACCTTATTTTGTGAAGAGTATAGTCAGAATTCATTATTTTCTGAATAAAAACGCCCTATATACAGTGAGGGTTCTGAATGACACCTGGATCCAATGGCTAGATTAAAGCAGTAACATCAATAGATAAGGCAGGCAAGGTCTCAGCACCACATTAAAGCTCGAGGATGTATTCTACAATTTCTAAGAGGAAGCCAGAATACTAATTCTTTAGATATTCCCAGATTACGTGAATGTTGTTCTTATCAGGCATCAAATACAACAAAAAATAAATCACTGTGAAAACGTTGGCAATCAAACAGGCATTTTCCTGAGCAATGCATAATAGAAAAGTATGCAGCACCCTAAAAGCATTACTTTTTTGAATAAATTCACCTTGAGATTACCAAAAGCACCAGCTCTAAGATCGCTGATCCAATGCTTATTTAAATGGGGAGTGGCACCAGAGCCACTTTCAAAGACTATCCTTAAAAATCTTTAAATTCTGATATGCAAGCTTTAGCACAGTGTTCGCCTATGCTGAACAGAGCTGACCTGAGTGACCAGTGGCTTCCCAGTGGCTCAGCGGTGAAGAATCCACCTGCCAATGCAGGAGACGCAGGAGACTCGAATTCGGTCCCTGGGTCAGAAGATCCCCTGGAAGAGGACATGGCAACCCACTCCAGTATTCTTGCCTGGAGAATCCCAAGAGCAAAGGAGCCTGCTGGGCTACTGTTCACAGGGTCACAAAGAATTGAACATGACTAAGCACACATGAGTGACCAATAAAACATTGCAGAAGCGTGTGACTTCTGAGGCTACGTCACTGTAAGACACTGTGGCTTCTACCCTGGTCCCTTGGATTGCTTACTGTGGAGCCAGCCTCTGGGTTATCAGGACACTCAGGCCACTCAGGTAACCTTATGGAAAGGTCAACATTTGGGTCCCAGGATGGCCTTTCCATAAGGTTACCTGAGTGTCCTTACAATGACTACCAACTTGCCAGCCAGATGAGTGAGTGAATGACCCCGGAAGCCGATCCTCTAGCCCTACTCAGCACTTGTTGCTCATGTAGGCAGAGAATAAGCAAAATACACAGATTCTTTCACCTTACTGTAATCCATAACAGAAATTCCTCCTAACCACCCCCTTGAATAACTAGCAAATGAGCCATCCTTGTCAGAATTTCCCCAATTATCTTAGCCACGGGACCACTTCTGTTAAAGCCCAAACCAGTAGGATTTCGAAACTGAAGGACTGGCTAATCAGACTGAAGCAGAAAGCTGTTTATCCTCTTCCAGTGTCTGCTTTGTAACTTTTGAAGTAAAAAAAAAACTGTTCTGGAGCTTGAATGAGAGTTATCATTATGATTTAAAATGCATGTTCTAGAATGCTACCTTGTGATGAAGACACAAATTAGAGTTTACCACAGTAGTGTATATATTTGCCCACCTAACAAGCTGAATTTGCAAAATTTGGGTTTCTGTGGACTACAGTGTGAAAAGCTAATCAACAAACTGGTCACAGTGATTACACTGTTACCTGTGTTAATCACACAGTGATTGCTTCTGTGGAGGGGACATGTGTAACTAAGAGACAGGGATGAAAAGTCAAAGTGTGAGTCGTTCAGTTGTGTCTGATTCTGTGACCCCCATGGACTATAGCCCACCAGACTCCTCTGTGCAGGAAATTCTCCAGACAAGAATACTGGAGTGGGTTGCCATTCCTTTTCCAGCGTGTCTTCCCAACCCAGGAACTGAAGCAGGGTCTCCTGCATTGCAGGCAGGTTCTTTTCCGTCTAAGCCACCAGGGAAGAGACAGGGACAGCATATTTATTTTCATTTCGTTTTCTCTTGCAGGTTTTGATATGTATACTGCACGCCGGTAATATCTGCTCAAGAATATAAATCTTTAAGTCTCTTCCTGACAAAACTACATTTTTTAACGTTTAAAATAAGAGAAACCTAAAACAACTTCAGTACTTATTCAAAATCATGCTCATTACTTTTTAAATTCAACCAAGTAAGACATTATCTCAGTATCTTATTAGTGCCTACATTTGAAGCAAGTTACATGTTACAATGCTAGAAACACCCAAGATGATATGACAAGAAACAATCAGGCTTTGATAACATAAAAGCAGAATATGATTTTTTAAAACCACGTGTGTAGATCAGCCTTAGAAAACAATAAAAAGAAAACTGGTGTTGTTATATCAATCCCAGACAAACTAGACCTTCATGCAAAATGCACTTTCAGAATAAAAGTGGAATACTTCGTAACAGTAAGTCACTAAGCAGATATAACTATTACACATTTCTATCCAAATACTAGGCTTCCCTGATGGCTCAGCAGGGGAAGAATCTGCATGAGACACAGGAGATGTGGGTTCAATCCCTGGGTCGAGAAGATCCCCTGGAGAAGGAAATGGCAACCCACTCCAGTATTCTTGCCTAAAAAATCCCAAGGACAGGGGAGTTCGGAGGGCTACAGTCTAAAGGGTTGCAAAGTGTCAGACATGACTGAGCAACCAAGCACAGTGTATATATATGTTCATCTACTAGCAATGTCTCAAATAAATAAAGCAAAAGCTGAGAGAATACAAGGGGAAATATCTACAGTGGTAAACGGGATATTTTAATACACTCTTGCCTGTGTAATTGATACAAGCAAACAAAAGGTCACTTATGACCCTGAAGATTTGAAATACGGGATTAACCAGCAAGATCCAATGTAAATATATTAGAACACCACATTCAATAGCTATAGGGAAAAAATAATATACTGGGGCCACAGTGCAGATCTCAAATGTTAAAGGTCTGAAATCACAGACCTTTGAAACACTGAGATTGTTCTCTGATGACATTGCTATGTTGTTAAGAGTTCTCTGATGACATATCTTATGTTGTTAGAAATAAAAGACATTTGAAAACAACTAGAAAATCTCCATGTGTTCAGAAATCGAGAAATATAATACATTCAACTTATCCAAGTGTTAAAGTAGATACCAGTGAAAATTAGAAACCATTTTAAAGTGAATTATAAAAGTACTATATATTAAAATTTGAGTAATGTTGCTAGCTGAAACAGTACTTAGAGGGAAATGCTCAGCCTTAAATGCATATATTTAAAAGGGAGAAATGCTGAAAAGTAGTGATCTACAAGAAGTTAGCAAAAGAACAAAAAAGTAAATCCCAAAAAGTAGAAGGAAGGAAATAAAGAGCAGAAATCAATGCAATAGAGAACAAATATGTAATAAAAAGAAAAGGAATCAGCAAGATTCAAAATTTGGTTCCTTTGAATGACTACTAAATTCCCAGGGAGACTGAATGAGGAAAAACAGAAGGTAGTTTTAGCCTATAACAGATAACAATAAGATAATTCTTTACTGCAACCATTAAACGGATACTAATATTTATTATAAATAATTTTATGCTAGTAAATTTAAAAAGTTTAGATGAAAAGGACAACTTCTTAGGGGGAAAACTACCAAAATAATCAACAGAAAATCTGAGAAGGTTAAAAATTAAAAATCAAAGGAGTAATTAAAAATCTTTCCACAAAGAAAATTACCAGCCCAGATGGCTTCTCGGCCAGATTCTCACAGAAATTTAATGGAACAATTCAGTCCTACTTAAACTTTTTCAGAATAGAAAATGAGGGTCAGCTCATTTTATAAGGCTAGTATGAGATAACCGCTGATTTCAAATCCTGACAAGGACAATATAGGCCACCTCACTGATACAAAACTATTAACAGAATATCAAACTGAATCCAGAAACACATAAAAAGAGTAATACTGTAAAACCAAATTAGGTTTACCTCAGAAATCAGGTTAGGTTTAAGATTTTAAATAATATGTAATTCAATATATTAACATAGTGAAGGAGAAAAGTCATACAGTAATGAAAAGCTGCAACAACAACAAAAAAAGCATTAAGTTCAAACAAACAGAACAAAACACAAAATTCTTAGTAAACCGGTACAGAAGGGAACGTCTTTAAACATGATGAAGGGTTTCACAGAAACAAAACAAAACGAACTTGAGCAAACAGGCCTGGAGGGAAATGCTGAAAGCTTCCTCTTGGAGACCGGGAACCAGAAGGGCAGGAGCTCTGGGGTGGCGGCAGCGCTGTGCGTCTTGACCTGAGCAATAAGTTCATGTGTGTTTGTGTGTTTGCAGTAACATGTAAAGTTCTCCATGGTGCTTTTATATACACCTTGAAATATATATTAAAGATAAAAAAGAAAGAAATATTTGGAAATAAAAGGCTAACCTAGCCTATCACTCAAGCTTGGCAACTCCGTAGGTCCTCACCTCCCCACCACCACCCAGCTACCGTTACTTTCAAACCAGTTAACATTTATTGGGCTTACAAGACATGGTACAATGTGGCAACATGTATCATGAACCTTAACAATGTCTAAGATGAAACCTTATTCCATTACATTACTCCAGTGCCAATCATTCCATTCTAAGGAAAAAGACAAAGAGAAAAATATCCATGTGTTAAGACATTCACTGCCCACATGATGATAAAATAGAAAACCTAAACTAAATAACCAACTCCAGGAAACAATTAAGAAAAATAATTTTTACAATGGGATTATACAGTCAATAAAAATAAGATTTATCAAATATTCCAAGAAATGAATATAACCTAATTTTTAAAAAATTAGACATATACACATGTTTACACTGTAACAGGGGGGAAAAGTCATAGGCACAAAGAAGAAAGTGAAAGACAGAGGGAAGAAGAGAGGGACAGAGGGTACTGAAAGCGGGAGGGAAGGGTTGGGAGAGACGAAAACTCAACTGGTTTTCTTCATATGTTGAGCTTATGAATGTCATCTGTACTTCTGTATTTCCTGAATTTTCTTTGACTACAGAAAACTTTAGTAATGGGGTACATAAGAGCTGAAGAAAATAATCACAAACCTAAGTAAAGTATCCTAAATATTTTAAAAAGTTCCTTCAAAGGGTAACTTTAAAATTTCAACTTTTATCTCAGTACCATTTTATTCAGATAAATTATTTAACATTTAAATTGTGTTAAGTCTATCATATGCTAGTTACTTAGCACAGAGAGAACTTTAATCATAATTAGTACTTAAAATAATATAACTTAAAAATAATAATTAGATTTCCAAAGATATATCATCTCCAATTTTCTGGCTAGAAAGTGAAAAGTGAAAGTGAAGCCACTCAGCTGTGTCCAGCTCTTTGCGACCCCATGGACTGTAGCCTACGAGGCTCCTCCATCCACGGAATTTTCCTGGCACGAGAACTGGAGAGAGTTGCTGTTTCTTTCTCCAGAGGATCTTCCCCACCCAGGGATCAAAGCCGGGTCTCCTGCATTGCAAGAAGATGCTTTTACCATCTGAGCCAAAAGGGAAGTTCCCTTGAGGCTTCCCTGTGGCTCAGCTGATAAAGAATCCGCCTGCAATGTGGGAGACCTGGTACAGTCCATGGGGTCACAAAGGTCAGACACGACTGAGTGACTTTCTAGCTAGCTGCTGCTGCTGCTAAGTCGCTTCAGTCGTGTCCAACTCTGTGCAACCCCATAGACGGCAGCCCACCAGGCTCCCCCATCCCTGGGATTCTCCAGGCAAGAACACTGGAGTGGGTTACCATTTCCTTCTCCAAAGCACAAAAGTGAAAAGTGAAAGAGCAGTCGCTCAGTCGTGTCTGAATCTTCACGACCCCATGGACTGCAGCCCGCCAGGCTCCTCCATCCAAGGGATTTTCCAGGCAAGAGTAATGGAGTGGGGTGCCATTGCCTTCTCCAGACTTTCTAGCTAATAAAATCAAGTCTTTAAATGACCTTCAGAACTCCCCTTGGTCTACCCTGCCCACACCTACCCTCTGACCTGCCCTGCCACACACCCCCCACCCCCGCTTCAGCCACGGCCTCCCACATGCTGCTCTTCCAACATGCCAAGGACATTTCCACGTTAGAAGCTGCTGCTTGCTCTACCCGAACATTTCCTTCCAGATAGTTCCATGGCTTAATCCACTTCACTCAGAAAAGGGCTTCTCAAAAAGCCTTTGCTCACCAAACTACCTGAAGTATTACAGTATCCTGTTACTTTTTAATCCCCTGAATCTATCTTATTCTGCTTCAAAACCTGTGAGCTCCCTGACGTGTGTGTGCAACTGAGTGTGCACACATGAATAATGTCTATGCCCCTCGCTGATATTTAAGCTCAGGAAGCACAGCTCTACTTTGTTTACCATTGTGTCACATGACCTGCCAATAGCAGGCTTTCAAAAATACTTGTTGAAAGAACAAAAGATGGTAACTGGTTTTAGTTTTGCTGAGAAAATAATGATGGAACACTACTAGAATTCAGTAAAGCTTTCAAATGAATTCATTCTCAATCACAAGAGCATTACACACATACTTTGGTGGTAGGAGTACAACGTTCACAATTCAGGGTTCAGTAACAGGAAGGAATGGGGACTTCTTATGTTTCTCTGCCCCTTTCCATATCCTTCCTTCCTCTCATTCATCCATAAATGGTTACTGTGTACCACTAAGTCAGAGAGTATTCTACACATTAAGAACACACAGACAATTAAGGCAAGTTAATGCATGAGACATATGAGCATAATAACCATAGAACATGGCATGCAACAGAGTTCTGTGAAGTTGTAACATAACAGAGGAAGTAATCCACTTTTAGGGGCAGGTGTTCAGGGAAGTTTCAACAGTGATGACATTCAACAAACACTTGCAAAACCAAATAACAAAAGATATGCTTCATTTTACTTTACATATGAAATGAGAGTATTAAGTCTGAAAGTGCTACAGTAATTTGCTACCATGAGATAAGCTCGCTTGAGAGCGAAACCAAAACAAGAGGAATGCCAGAGCAGGACCAGAGAAACTAAGCCAAGTCCTTGATGATTTCAGACTGGATGAAGCCCCAGATGAAGTTCAAGGACAAGACCTAATCATGCCCTTTACTGTGTAGCCAGTCTGAATTTGGTTTTCTGTCACTTGCAATATAAGTATACAGAGGAATCTCAGCGAATTCTTTGAAAAAAACCAAAGCATTTGTTTTTTCAGTGTACAGGGGCACTATTGGTATTCTGGAAGGGACAATTCTTGTTTTGCAGGCAAACATCACAGGACACTTGGTATATCTCGTCTCTACCAGACCCACAGATTTCCAAACACCACTCATCTTCAAGAAGAGCCAGAGGTCTATTCCCTGTTAGTTGCTACCTGTATCCATTCCTCACAGTGCACGCGTAAATGTTCTTAACAACAACCTTAAAAGAACTGGGATATACCACTCAAATATACTAATTTTATATAGTAATCCATTTTAATTAGTCATTCATGACTATTTAAATGACTGATTCAGTCCTAAGCACAGCTTATACCTGCTCTTGAGATAAGCAGTGCTTTAAGAATGCCACTACTATCTGAAAATTCTCATTCATTTAAGCTTACTTCTCCATACAATATTATCAATATATGTCACTGACAATGTTGGTTATCTTCCCTGTAGCCATTCATCTAATTACTTCCTAGACTGAAATGCTAGATATTGGTTTTTCTAGTCCCCTTGCAACTAGGGCATAAGTAATAAGGCCAAAATGAAACCTGATACAGGCTTTCTGTAAAAGGTTTACTTGCTTCATCAAGAGATGAGAGGGCAAACTTCCTCCCGTCTTTGGTGGTTGTGTCAGAATGTGATGCCTGGAGCAGAAAGAGAAACATGCAACTATGAAAGGATAAACCTGAGCACAAAGGTCGCCACACTACAGATAAAGATGGAAAGCACTTGGATTCAATCTAGAGGGGAAGCCAGTCTGAGCAGGAACCCAAATGGGAGGGCAGTTTAGAGGAAAGGGAAACACAGAACCTCTGTGCTGACTGAGGACTGAGGACTGAGCAAAGCCAAGCTTATGCACAAACTGCCCTTTAAACTAATCCTACCTATGCCTTTGCCAATTACCTGAGCTAATACACTTCTTCTGTTTTTAAATCCTATTTGCATCCTAACTGATACAGGAAACAGCTATGTTTAGGGGAAAGAGCAAAATCGAGACACTGCAGGGAATGTAAAGAAACTTTCAGACATAAGAGAATCAGGAACTATAAAGCCAAGAAACAAGAAATCAGATCATTTCATTCCTATGGAGTATATTTCAGAAGTGGTCTAAGAAAACCTGGATGATTGAGATAAGGCCGTTACCTTTGGTAATTTGATCATCAAAATGACTTTTTAAAAACCAATTTCAGTGCTGCGATGGTAAGGGAAGTCAGAGTGCAAAGGAAAGAATAATTTACACTTTTAAGAACTCCATAATGCACCAAACCCTTGGAAAGACATGTAACGTGTGTTAAACTCCGTCGATTACAACTCTGTGAGGTAAGGATAACATTCTGTGGTGTCCTTAGTCACTCAGTCTTGTCCGACTCTTTGTGACCCCATGGACTATAGCCCACCAAGCTCCTCTGTCCATGCTGACTCTCCAACAAGAATACTGCATTGGGTTGCCATGTCTTCCTCGTATAACATTCTACTTTACAGACAAAGAACACAGCCTGAGTAGTAAGTTGCCCACAGCCACACAGACAGTAACTGGTTTCAGTAGACTTCAAAATCAGATCTTTGAAGCTTAAAAGTAAATGTCCTTCCTACTATACCCCTTCATGGATCACAGACTCGTCGTGGTGAAGGGGCTTGTGTAACTCAGTGAAGCCATGGGCCATGCCGTGCAGGGCCAGCCAAGACAGACGGGTCCTGGTGAAGAGTTCCGACAAAACGTGGCCCACTGGAGGAGGGAACGGCAAACCACTCCAGCAGTCCTGCTGCGAGAACCCCACGAACAGCATGAGGCAGAAAAATAAGACACTGAAGATGAGCACCACAATCAAAAGGTGTCCAATATGCTCATGGGGAAGAGTGGAGGGCAGTCGTTAGTTCCAGAAAGAATGAAGTGGCTGGACCAAAGCGGGCGGATATGACGCTCAGTTGTGTGGATGTGTCTGATGGTTAAAGTCAAGTCCGACGCTGTAAAGAGCTATTGCTCTTTTTTTGCATGGGAACCTGGAACGGCAGGTCCGTGAATCAAGGCAAATCGGATGTGGTGAAGCAGATGGCAAGAATGAACATCTTAGGAATCACTGAACTAATATGGATGAGAATGGGCGAATTTAATTCAGATGACTGTTGTATCTACTACTGTGGGCTAGAATACCTTAGGAGAAAGGAAGTAGCCCTTAATAGTCAACAAGAGTTCTAAATGCAGTACTTCGGAGCAACCTCAGGAAAAAAAAAATAATCTAAGTTCATTTCCAAGGCAAACTGTTCAATATCATTGTTATCTTAAGTCTCTGCCCCAACCACTAATGCCAAAGAAGCTGAAGCTGAACAGTTCTATGAAGTAGAACTGCTGTAGTTCTCGAACTACACCTTCTAGAACAAACACCAAAAAAAAAAAAAAAAAAAAAAAAAAAAGATGTCCTTTTCATCACAGGGGATTGGAATACAAAATAGGAAGCCAAGAGACACCCAGAATAATAGGCAAGTTTTGCCTTGGAGGGCAAAAGCAGGGCAAAGGCTAACAGAGTTTTGTCAAAAGAACACGCTGGTCATAGCAAACACCCTTTTCCAACAACTAAGAGACAGCTATACACACGGACATCACCAGATGGTCAATACCAAAATCAGATTATGTTCTTTGCAGCTGAAGATGGAAAAGCTCTACACAGACAGCAAAAAGAAGACCTGGAGCTGTCTGTGGCTCAGGTCGTGAGCTCCTAATAGCAAAATTCAGGTTTAAAGTGAAGAACGTAGGGAAAACGACTAGGTCATTTAGATACGACCTAAATTAAATCCCTTATGATTATACAGTGGAGGTGACAAATGGATTCGAGATGAGATCTGGTAGACAAAGTGTCTACCAGATTCATAAAACTGAAAGAGGTTCATATATGAGTTTATTGAAAGAGATTCATATGTTTTATATGAGTTTATATACGAGGTTCATCACTGGAAAGAGGTTCGTAACATTGTATAGGAGGCAGTGACCAAACTAGTCCAAGAAAAAGAAATGCAAGAAGCTTAAGTGATTGTCTGAGGAGACATTAGAAAGAGCTGAGGAAAGGAGAGAAGTGAAAGGCAAGGGAGAAAGGGAAAGATATACTCAACTGAGTGCAGAGATCCAGAGAATACCAAGAAGAGATAAGAAACCCTTCTTAAGTGAACAATGCAAAGAAAACACCACAATGGGAAAGACTAGAGATCTCGTCAAGAAAACTGGAGGCATCAAGGGAACATTTCATGCAAGGATGGACACCATAAAGGACAGAAATGGTACGCACCTAATAGAAGGAAAAGATATCAAGAAGAGGTGGCACGAATACACAGAGAACAGTACACCAGTCACTGTGGTCACTCACCCAGAGCCAGACATCCTGGAGCGTGAAGTCAAGGGGGCCTTAGGGAACATTACTACCAACAAAGCTAGTGGAGGTGACGGAATCCCAGTTGAGCTATTTGAAATTCTAAAGGATGATGCTGCTAAAGTGTTGCACTCAATATGTCAACAAATTTGGAAAACTCAGTAGTGGCTACAAGACTGAAAAAGGTCACAGTTTTCATTCCAATCCCAAAGAAAGGTAATGTCAAAGAATGTTCAAACTACCATACAACGGCACTCATTTCACATGCTAACAAGGTTACGCTCAAAATCCTTCAAGCTAGGCTTCAAAAGAATGTGAACCTAGAACTTTCAGATGTACAGCTAGGTTTTGAAAATGCAGAGGAACCAGGGAGCAAACTGCCAACATTTGTTCGATTATAGAGAAAGCAACAGAATTCCAGAAAAACGTCTGCTTCTGCTTCATTGACTGTGCTAAAGCCTTTGAATGTGTGGATGGTAACAAACTGTGGAAAATTCTTAAAGAAACACCAGTACCAGACCACCTTACCTGCCTCCTGAGAAACCTGTATGCAGGTCAAGAAGCAAGTTAGAATCGGACATTGAACAACTGACTGGGAAAGAGTTATAATAAAGCTGTATCTTGTCACCCTGCTTATTTAACTTCTACGCAGAGTACATCATGAGAAACACTGGGTTGGATGAAGCACAAGCTGGAATCAAGACTGCTGGGAGAAATATCAATAACCTCAGATATGAAGATGATATCACTCTAAGGGCAGAAAGTGAAGAGAAACTAACGAGCCTTTTGATAAGGGTTAAAGAAGAGCATGACAAAGTTGGCTTGAAACTCAGCATTCAGAAAACTAAGATCATGGCATCTGGTCCCATCACTTCATGGGAAATAGATGGGGAAACAGTGGAAACAGTTTCAGACCTTTATTTTTGGGGGCTCCAAAATCACTGTGGATGGTGACTGCAGCCATGGAATTAAAAGATGCTTGCTCCTTGGAAGAAATGCTATGACAAACCTCAACAACATACTAAAAATAAGAGACATCACTTTGCCGACAAAGGTCCGTCGAGTCGAGGCTATGGTTTTTCCAGTGGTCATGTATGGATGTGAGAGTTGGACCATAAAGACTGAGTGTCAAAGAATTGAGAATTGTGGTGCTGGGGAAGGCTCTTAAGCGTCCTGGGACTGCAAGAAGATCAACCAATCCTAAAGGAAATCAACCCTGAATATTCACTGGAAGCACTGATGCTGAAGCTGAAGCGCCAATACTTTGGCCACCTGATGCGAAAAGCCAACTCACTGGAAAAGACCCTGATGCTAGGAAAGACTGAAGCCAAAAGGAGAAGGAGGTGGTAGAGGATGAGATGGCTAGGTAGTGTCACCGACTCAATGAACATAAATTTGAGCAAACCCCAGGAGGTAATGGAGGACAGAGGAGCCTGCCATGCTGCAGTTCTTGGTGTTGCAAAGAGTTGGACACAACTGAGCGACTGAACAACAACTACACCAGGCTCCTAGGATTAAAGAATAAAAATACAGTGGCACAGCAGGCTCAAAATTCAGACTGGCTTCTGTGAGCTGCACGGCACACAGCACGGTGTTTGGCAGCCCTGGCAAAGGTATATTTAAGCATGCATGGAGGCTAGAGAGGGCAAAACTTAAAAAGGAGTGATCATGGATAATTACTGAGAAAGAAAGATAAAGAGGGATGATCATGGACACATCTGGAGAAGGTTGCTCTTGAAGAAAAGGAAGGACAATTCCTTCTTTTCAGAGAAGAGTAAATAGAGAAATGATATCAGGATAGAAAAGATTATACCTCAGATGCTTGAGATTTTTCTCAGGAAAGGAAAAGATCAAGTTATTTGCTATAAACACTTTCATGAAGTAAGACAAAAAAAAACCCCTCACAATCGACATTATAGATCTGGAGGATAACAGAACACTAACTGGTATGAAAACAATCCAAAATCCTCACACAACTGTCTCTTGTATCCTTCAGGGATCAAGATAGTGATTAGGCCTGTTCAGAACTGGGCACTAGAAAGATAAATTGACATAAAGTTAAGTATTCTAAGGTATCAATGATGGGCTGGTAAAAACTGATGACCATGGGATCCTGGTGACTAGGGGAGGCAAATGAAAAGAGCAGTAGGCTAAAGAATTGAATGAATAGACATAAAGACGGGAGGGTTCCTAAAGACAGGAAGAGGGGAAGAAAGAGAGAGAGAAAACGGGTTCCATAAGTGTGGAAGAGTGCTTGTTTGTGGTCAGACAGGTCTTGACACAATGCCTCAGGCAATGAGCTACTGCCTAGGGCTGAGCACTACCCCGTCAGCTAAAAGCACAGAATTGAGAGACAAGTGCCTGTAAAAACACACAGTCCTCGGGTGCAGGAAACAAACAGGCTTACCTGGTGGCGCTAGTGGTAAAGAACCCACCTGCCAACGCAGGAGACAGAAGAGATGTGGCTCTGATCCCTAGGTCGGGAAGGTCCTGTGGAGGAGGAAATGGCAACCTGCTCCAATATTCGTGCCTGGAGAAGTCCCATGGACAGAGGAGTCTGGCGGTCCTGTGGAGACTGCAAGGAGATGGACGTGACTGAAGTGACTTAGCATAGCACAGCAACAAACAAGTGAATGAATCTGCCCGTACAGGAATCAAACACTTAAAATATCTCCTCTCCTTTTAAAATGAACAATTCTATCTCCAAATTTAAGAAATTCATCAAGAGACTAAAAGTCTACAATAAAGGTTAAGGCAGATGTGTGTCAGGAGGTAGAACAAAAAGTTAAATCTGTCAGGCCAATTGTAACCCACCTGTTAAAAGACTTTTAGCATAAATTTCCAATAAGGCAACAACAGTTTGTGCTTTAGAAACTCTGGAGAGCACCTAGCATGGCTTCAAAAAATGGATATCACTCAATTTAATTTTAAAAGCTCCACCCATTGCAATCTCAGTGGACACACTACCATTTATACTCATAGCTTCATTTTTCACCATTCTGCTGCTCTTGACACATTATCCAATTACAGGAAAAAATTGGGAAAAATCAGACATGGCAACCTCCACTACCACATCCCTCCTTCAGTTTGCACTTTTTACACCATTAATTCTGACTACTCTTGCCCTAGTAATAAATGAAGAAGAAATGACACTGGCACAATCTAAATTTTGCAGAAAATATCAAGTACAAGAAAGATTGCCAAGTAGTACTAATAACAATTGAGAACCCAAGAAATTTGAGAAGTTTCAAGTTTAAAAAGCGTTTTCTCCATTTCAGTCCTTTCCAAATAAAACAAAGGGCTTGGACAACACAAGATTGTGAAGCTTCAATGGACCATTTAGCCTAACAGTGAATAAAAGAATCACTAAAATCGCTTATCCTTTCTTGGGCTATTACATTTCTTACCCTCACAAAGCCTTCTTTTAAAACCAGGACCACTTCTCAATTCTTTCCCTGGATCTAGTATACATATGTCCCTCCGTCCGCCCCCCCACCTCCAAAAAAAGTTTAGAGACCGAAGACTCGCTGTAGTCAGAAAAGGATTAATTTAGATGAAGAATCACTTGCCGTCACTGGCACCATTCCTCAAAACCATCAAAGTCTCCTGGGGGCTGGATCCCCCCGACAAGATGAACAAAATCCACTGGCGTCTGGATAGCAAGCTTTTCTTTGTAAGTCTATAAGCCTGGGAAAGCTTTCCAGACAGTTAAAAAGACTTCTCAAGGAAGCAAAAGGTCGAGACCAGGAAGATGGGGAGGTGACTTGCCCCAAGAGGAGACACCGAAGCTTGCAGCTTCACCCACCTGCCAGACGCTCGCCCCGCGGACAGAAGCACGGACGCAGCCCGGGCGCTTCCTCTCCTGCCGAACACAGCCCCTGCCGCCGCCGGAGCTCCGGACCCAACAGCACAGGGCGGTAGCGAAGTAGGCAAAGCGGCGACCGCACTCGAGCAGACGGGGGTGTACGTAGGGGGCGCCGGGGGGCTCGGGAAGGCAGCTCTGTGCTTGACCTTCCTCACCGGTGGCCAACGGCGCTCCCTGGGAACAGCATCCCGCCTCGGCCCGCTGCAGCGGCCGGGCTTCCTGCGGCCACAACCCGCCCCCGCGCTACTCGGCCGCCGCCATCTTGTCGGAGGCGGGAAAGACCGCACTGCGCAGGCGCGCGCCGACGCTGCCGGCTCCCCGCCATAACGCGCAGGCGCGGGGGGCGCTTCCCACCCCACCCCCCACCCCCACCCGCCGAGGCCGTCTTCCGCAAAGCCGTCTGCTCCCTCGCATGGGTGCTGCCAGGCTTAGTGGCCAGCCACAAACTGCACCGCAGCCGAGTTAATAGACCCTTCTGCACACCTCACAGTCAGTCATTGTGTAAAACCCTATCTGTGTGCCAGGTCCCGGGACAGGCGCTGGTGAAAGATTAGTAAAACGCGGCTTCAGCGCTAACTGCTACTGCTGCTAAGTCGCTTCAGTTGTGTCTGACTCTGTGCCATCCCATAGATGGCAGGTCACCAGGCTCCCCGGTCCCTGGGATTCTCCACGAAAGAACACTGGAGTGGGTTGCTATTTCCTTCTCCAATGCATGAAACTGAAAGTGAAGTCGCTCAGCCCTGTCCGACTCTTAGCAACCCAATGGAATGCAGCCCACCAGGTTCCTCCGTCCTCCACAATTCTTGTTTCTTACCTGCACACCACCTTCGCTCTCTTGCCCCTTTGATTTTAATAACTTAAAACATACCTCTTCCAGGAAGTCCTTACTCTCACACAATTTGGTTAGTTCTTTTCTAATACCTCGCCTTACCTCTTTAAGCTTTATTTCATTCATTGTAAATTCAACAAGGAATATTTGAGTTTCATTTATATTCTAGATATTGTTCTAGGTTATAGCAATAAGGAAAATAAACTCATGGGACTTCTATTTTAGGGGAGAGTATAAAACAAACAAACAAAAAAAAACAAACTTCAAAAAATCAACAAAATAACGTTTGATAGTGCTGAGGGATGGGAAGAGGAAAAAACCACCAAAAGTTAATGTTGGATGAGGGGTGGTAATTAGAGATCTCTCTCCAGAGATGACACTTGATCTGAGGCCTGACTGACCACTGGGGCCAGAAGATATGAGAATCATCCAGGCAGAGCATTCTAGACAGAAGAACAGCAAATGCAGCAAACCTCTCATTCTTGAGGTGGGAGTGAGACCAGCACATAAAGGACAGAAAGACTAGGTGATGTGGACACCTGGGGAGGATATGTAGGGGGGTGGGGTGGAGGACCGGGGCAGTTTAGGTGGGACATTGAGGCCATGGTAAGAACTGGATTTTTACTTCATGGCAGCCCCTCCATCTTGCTGACACTGCCAGAACTCCTCCTCAAACACTTCTAGTTCCTGACTGCCTCGCTGGACATGCTGATTCCACTGTCTTGAAGACACTTGCTCTTGTTCTTTACACATCTAGCTTCTCATCTTTCAGGTTTCAGTTTAAATGTCACCTCAGAAAGGCCATCCTTCCTAAACTAAGTATCCCACCTGCCCTTTCATTAGTCTCCATCATTGCACCTGATCATTTCTTTATGGGCACCGAACATATTTTTCAATTATATATTCATTGCTTCTTCACCATTCAGTTCACTAAACTGAACTCCACCAGGGAGGGAAGATGTTTCACTTACTAGTGAATACTCCATGCCTAGCACCATGCCTGGCATGAATGATCACTCAATATGTGTTTGCTGTTTTTAGGAATGTCGAGTTTGTCAGCACTTAAGTAGCCAGTGGTATACTACATTGTTTTACACTGGTTTTTAAAAATAAATGCAAGTCATTTCCTGTTTATATACCCTCTGCTAGATTATAAATAAGAACCTTTGCAGAGTGAGAGAGAGAGGAAGAGAATGAGATGAAGAGTAGGTGAGGGGTAGTGGGCAAAGATTATATTTTGCATATATTTGCAGGGCTGGGAGGTGGAAGGCTTCGATTTAGTGAAGCACCTGTTACATGTGTCCTGCGTTTGGCTTAATGGTCACTACAGCCTTGCTAGGTAGTTATCCTTAGTTTTATACATAGCCAACTTGAGAGAGATTAAGTAACTTGCCTAAGGTCCTACATTAAGAGACAGTGCCAACCATAAAGTTCATGCCCTTCCCTTCAAGAGAAACTGGATTTTGAGATGGGTTTGTTTGGTGATTTGATTCTGTGTCATTAGCAGGCTTTTATTAGCCATTTCAGCCACTGCCATTTAAGAACCCCAATCATACTGCTGTTCTTGTATAGGATCTCAACAAAGGGCCTGATGTGAAATTGCTGTGATTTTTTTTTTTCTTTTGGACTCTGGCAGGGTTCATTTGACCATTCCCTCTTCATGTCTTTTTAAAACTTGTATTTCTTTTTATTAATAATGTGTACACGTTTGATCAAAGGAAAAGAGGAGATACAGAAAAATGGGTGCATTTCCTAAATGCTAGCTGCATCCCCTTGGTTAGGCTTGTTATTTTATGACTCTTTCATCTAGGTCCCAAGTAATACTTTAGACATCAAAGACAGTTCTCTGGCAAAGAGTGACAGCCTCATCACAACAATCACTTCTCCCATTTGCTCATCAAAATTATACACCATCATTTCCCTCCAAACAGGATAGCTGGGGGAAACTACGAGAAAGAATAGGGCCGCTATCCTGTATCCAGTGCCATTCAGGCTTTATATGAAGGCATTCAGTTTCTTTAATATCATTAACTCATGATAGCATACACCTGTCAATCAAACCCAGTTAGTCCATAAGCAAACCAAATAGTAGGTGGGAATACATACTTCAAAAGATTCTTCGATCTTCTACCCCCACTGTAGTAGGACTCCTTCTTGGAATAAATTCTGGAATCAAGGCAATGTCTTTGGTTTCTGTGGGATGCTCTCCTCATGGTTACCATCTGTTGTTGGTTGAATATTCTCCCACTCCTCAAAAGAAATGTTGAATTCCTAACCTCAAGTACTCAACAATATGAACTTATTTGGGAATAGGATCATTGCTGATGTAATTAAGTTCAAATGAGGCCATACTGGAGTAGGTGGACCCCTAATCCAATAACTAGTGTCCTTATAAGAAGTCAGCCAAACGGAGGAACAGACACACGGGGAGAAGGCTGTTTGATGGCAAAGGCAAAGATTGGTGTCGTGCACCTGCAAGCCAAGGAACACCAAAGACTGCTGGCCAGCCACCAAAACTGAGGAAGAGGCAAGTGAGGATTTCTCTACAGATTTGAGGAGAAACACAGTCGTGTCAA
The DNA here is from genome assembly GCF_963930625.1 of Muntiacus reevesi. NCBI lineage: Eukaryota > Metazoa > Chordata > Mammalia > Artiodactyla > Cervidae > Muntiacus > Muntiacus reevesi. The sequence continues at coordinate 410,696 of NW_027077807.1, read as the reverse complement.
CAACTTGATATCAGATGTAGAGGCTCCAAAACTGTGAGACAATAAATACCCATTGTTTTAAGCTACCCACTTCATGGCAATTTGTTACAGCAGCCTTAAAATCTAATACACCCCACTCTCTCCTCGTGTTTGTGTGTGTGTGTGTGTGTGTGTGTGAGGACGTGAAGTAAAGGAAAGAGACTGTCAGGGCTTGAATCAGAGGAAAGAGATGGGGATGGGCTTCCCACTCCAGTATTCTTTCTGGCAAAACCCCATGGGCAAAGGAGCGTGATGGGCAATAGCCCATGGGGTACCAAAGAGTCTGAGATGTCTGTTAAATGATGACTTAGCAGGCACACATGCATCCAAATTATCATTTAAGCCTGTGGCTCTGAAATGCAGCTAGTGATGCATTACTGGAGTGGGTTGCCATGCCCTCCTCCAAGGGATCTTCCAACCCAGGGATCAAACCCAGGTCTCTTGCATTACAGGTGGATTCTTTACCATTTGAGCCACCAAGGAAGCACTCAGTTCAGTTCAATTCAGTTGCTCAGTCATGTCCGAATCTTTGCTACCCCATGGACTGCAGCATGCTTGTCCATCAACAAGTCCTGGAGTTTTCTCAAACTCATGTCCACTGAGTCGGTGATGCCATCCAACCATCTCATCCTCTGTTATCCCCTCCTCTTCCTGCCTTCTACCTTTGCCAGCACCAGGGTCTTTTCATATTAGTCAGCTCTTCAGATCAGGTGGCCAAAGTATTGGAGTTTGAGCTTCAAAATCAGCTCTTCCAATGAATATTCAGGACTGATTTCCTTTAGGATGGACTGGTTGGATCTCCTTGCAGTCCAAGTGACTCTCAAGAGTCTTCTCCAACATCACAGTTCCAAGGCATCAATTCTTTGGTGCTAAACTTTCTTTATAGTCCAACTCTCACATCCATACATGACTACTGGGAAAACCATAGCCTTGACTAGACAGACCTTTGCTGGCAAAGTAATGTCTCTGTTTTTTAATATGCTGTCTAGCTTGGTCATAATTTTCATCCAAGGAGTAAGCATCTTTTAATTTCTTGGCTGTAGTCACCATCTGCAGTGATTTTGGAGCCCAGAAAGATAAAGTCTACCACTGATTCCACTGTTTCCCCATCTATTTGCCATGAAATCATGGGACCGGATGCCATGAACTTTGTTTTCTGAGTGTTGAGCATTAAGCCACCTTTTTCACTCTCCTCTTTCACTTTCATCAAGAGGCTCTTTAGTTCTTCTTCACTTTCTGCCACAAGGAGGGTGTCATCTGCATATCTGATGTTATTGATATTTCTCCCAGGAATCTGGATTCCAGCTTATGCTTCATCCAGCCCAGGGTTTCTCATGATGTACTCTGCATATAAGTTAAATAAGGAGGGTGACAAGATACAGCCTTGACGTACTCCTATTCCTATTTGGAACCAGTCTGTTGTTCCATGTCCAGTTCTAACTGTTGCTTCCTGACCTGCATACAGGTTTCTCAACAGGCAAGTCAAGTGGTCTGGCATTCCCGTCTCTTTCAGAATTTTCCAGTTTGCTGTGATCCACACTGTCAGAGGCTTTGGCATAGTCAGTAGAGCAGAAATAGATGTTTTTCTGGAACCCTCTTGCTTTTGTGATGATCCAGCAGATATTGGCAATTTGATCTCTGGTTCCTCTGCCGTTTCTAAAACCAGCTTGAACATCTGGAAGTTCATGGTTCACATATTGTTGAAGCCTGGCTTGGAGAATTTTGAGCATTACTTTACTAGTGTGTGAGATGAGTGCAATTGTGCAGTACTTTGAGCATTCTTTGGCATTGCCTTTCTTAAGGATTGGAATGAAAACTGACCTTCTTCAGTCCTGTGGCCACTCAATTTGCTGGCCTACTGAGTGCAACACTTTGACAGCATCATCTTTTAGGATTTGAAGTAGCTCAGCTGGAATTCCATCACCTCCACTAGCTCTGTTCATAGTGATGCTTCCTAAGGCCCACTTGACTTCACATTCCAGGATGTCTGGCTCTAGGTGAGTGAGCACACCAAGGTGGTTATCTGTGTTGTGAAGATCTTTTTTTGTACAATTCTTCTGTGTATTCTCGCCACCTCTTCTTAACATCTTCTGCTTCTGTTAGGTCCATACCATTTCTGTCCTTTATTGAGCCCATCTTTGCAAGAAATATTCCCTTGGTATCTCTGATTTTCTTGAAGTCATCTCTAGTCTTTCCCATTCTATTGTTTCCCTCTGTTTCTGTGCACTGATCATTGAGGAAGACTGCCTTATCTCTCTTTGCTATTCTTTGGAACTCTGCATTCAAATTGGTGTATCTTTCCTTTTCTTGTTTGCTTGTGGCTTCTCTTCTTTCCTCAGCTATTTGTAAGGCCTCCTCAGACAGCTATTTTGCCTTTTTGCATTTCTTTTTCTTGGGGATGGTCTTGATCCCTGTCTTCTGTACAATGTCATGAACCTCCGTCCATAGTTCATGAGGCACTCTGTCTGTCAGATCTAGTTCTTTAAATCTATTTCTCGCTTCCACTGTATAGTTACAAGGGATTTGACTTAGATCAACAAAAATTTACAACAAAAGTCACTGTTGTAAAACTGATATCACCCAACACATTAATAGAGCTACATAGAAGAAAAATATTATCATGCCGAAGGTGATGAAAAGACGCCTTAAAAACTCAATGCCCATTCTTATTGAAAATACTGGATATAAAAGCACACTTTTTAAACACAATATATTTCAGACCCACAATAAGCCAGCACCACCCGATGAGGAAATACTAGATATACTATATTACTAGAGTCAGGGAAATCCCCATTTTTACCACTGTTACTCATTTTTATCAGTCAACACAGAGAATGAAATTAGAAAGGAATACTACTGGTAGGGGTACAATTAAATAACTAGAATATCCAAAAGAACCAACTAAATATTACTACAACAAGATAATCTAGTAGTTTAGTCAAGTGCAAAACATAAAGAAATCTTTCCTTTGTATGTACAAAGAGAAACCAGATAAACGATAAAATGAAAGAAAAGATCTTATCTATAATTTAAAAAAAACAGGCATAAACTGAATAAAGAGTTCAAAACATGTATGAGAAAAACTATGGAACACTTCTGAGAGACACAAAGGTAGATTTCAACAAATGGAAAGACATATCTTGCTTCTGTACTAAAGATTCAGTAGCATAATGATGTCCTTTCTCCCTGAGTTAATTTTACATGGTCCCCAAATAAATACTATATAAAATTTTTTTTTTATTTTGTTTGCTACAGCTAGACAACTGGAAAGAAAAAACAAGCAAAAAAAAGGGAAGAGCAAGAGTATTCCTATGACATATTAAATAATTGCTGCAAAGCCATTATAAGTAAAAGAGTACGAAGTCAAATGTACTGTATCAGTAAGCTAATTTCTTAGCTCTTATCATTATACTGTGGATATATAAGATGTTAACATTAGGAGAAACTAACTGAAGGGTACATAGGAACTCTCTTATTTTTCTCTTTTATAAGTACAAAGTCATTTAAAAATAAAAAGACTTTAAAAAGCTATGATACTGGCAGATCAACCAAGGGAACACATTTTTTTAAATTCCAGAAGTATATGAAAAGTTAGTCATAGTAAAGGTAGCATCTCAAAGACATGTAAGAAGATGAACTTGAAATAAGCGGCAAGCATATGACCCAGCAATCCCACTTCTGGGCATACACACCGAGGAAACCAGATCTGAAAGAGACACGTGCACCCCAATGTTCATCGCAGCACTGTTTATAATAGCCAGGACATGGAAGCAACCTAGATGCCCATCAGCAGACGAACGGATAAGGAAGCTGTGGTCCATATACACCATGGAATATTACTCAGCCATTAAAAAGAAATCATTTGAATCAGTTCTAATGAGATGGATGAAATTGGAGCCCATTATACAGAATGAAGTAAGACAGAGAGATAAAGAACATTACAGCATACTAACACATATATATGGAATTTAGAAAGATGGTAATGATAACCCTATATGCAAAACAGAAAAAGAGACACAGATGTACAGAACAGACTTTTGGACTCTGTGGGAGAAGGCGAGGGTGGGATGTTTCGAGAGAACAGCATCGACACATGTATATTATCTATGGTGAAAGAGATCACCAGCCCAGGTTGCATGCATGAGACAAGTGCTCGGGGCTGGTGCACTGGGAAGACCCAGAGGGATCGGGTGGAGAGGGAGGTGGGAGGGGGGATCGAGATGGGGAACACATGTGTATCCATGGCTGATTCATGTCAATGTATGACAAAACCCACTACAATACTGTAAAGTAATTAGCCTCCAACTAATAAAAATAAATGAAAAATAAATAAATAAATAAATAAGTGGCAAGGGCAGCAGGGCAGCCATGAGGAAGCATAAGACGGCACCTATCTCTCAAACTGCACATTAGGGTAAGTTATAGAAGAAACAGGGGTTCAAGTGCTAACAACATCACATGGCATTTAAATTACAGAAGAGAGTTGTGTTTGTAATTAAAAATACTTAAATGGAACATACCCTCTTCCAAGGAGGCTATTATAGAGCAACGAACATTTTAATTTCAACTTATTTGTGAAAGGGTAAGGCACATGGAAGGCTTGTTGGACCTCTGAAATGATTATGTCTATTACTACAATAGGGTTAATAAATCAAGTTCTTAGGTTATATCAAACAAATGGGACAGGTTTTTACTGGGAAAAAAGCATAACTACTTTTAATTAAACAGGATACATCCATGAAGTGGAATATTACACTGGCATTAAAAATGAGGTTGATGTACAAACAAACAAAAAGAAGAGAGAAAACAAGAGAGTATAGATCACTACGTCTCATACTGTTCATCCTGTTTTAGTAAAAAATAAAAGGGTTGTAAAAAGATAAAAATGTCATTGAGAAAAAGTACACTGACTGCCTCTGGAAAGGTCTCAGCTCTGCTGAGAAGATGCCTTCCTTTTCATTGTATACGTTTTTGTAAAGTTTGAAGATCAGAGCAAAAGGTTAGTTTCTTTAAAAGATTGAATATTAGAGACAGACAAGATCCCAAATATATAAAGTGAACACAGTTTAAAGGTGGGGGGAATTGACTCAAGAAAGAAATAGATAATCTTAATAGTTCTACAACTACTGAAAGCTAGAGAAGTTTAAATGTTTCCCCTTTCCTCTGTCCAACACACACAAAAATACCAGATTCAAATGGCTTTATAAACACCTTCTACCAAACATTTGAGAAATGCATCATTCCAACCTTAACAAAATTAAATTATGTCATAGAAGATAATTAGATACAATTGTATTATGTAATTCATGTGGCATTAAGTGAAAATGCAGAATTATCAAATTATTAATACACAAATATTTATAACTAGATAACATATATTATAAATATTTTGTTAAATTATATAAATTATGATAGTTGCATAATTTATATAATCTAATAATTATATAAATTTATTAAATGACAGTGATCATAATAATTATGAATTAAAGTTAAATACATACTGTATTTGTAATATGATACTATCTAGCCAACTAGCCTTGTCTTTTTTTAAATGAACTATGTATGTGCACAGAGAAGACTGAAAGATCACTAAAATGTCAAGGGTCTTCCCTGGGTGTAGAAATGATAAAAATCGTGATTTTTCTAAATTTTATAACACTTCTACCAACTAACACACATTATTTCTGTATTTTTTCCTCCAAAAGTTAAGTACCTCTAGTTTGGACACAATTTGAAATCATCACATTTGAAGGAGAAGAAAAGTAAGGGAGCCAAAGGCAGATTCAGGTACATATATAAATTGTGGGGGAGCCTTTCTTAATACAAATTAATTCAAAATTGCTAGTGCTACTGCAAAAGGGCACAGGAACTCCAATTAAAGATTACTATTCACATACATAGAAAACTGAGGCTCGAAGAAATTTCAAGGTTAATTCAGGTCCACCCACAGTGAAGTGGCAAGCCAGTGTTGGTCAAATCCTCATGAGCAGATCATGCTAGACCACCTACCTAGATATACGTACAGTAGGTGCTCTGTATCCTTGCGTTCTCCATTCAACCACTGTGGATTCAACCAGCCACGGGTCAAAAATATACAGAAAAGATCTGGGGAAAGTTCCAAAAGACAAAACTTGCATTTGCCAAGCAGCCTGGCAACTACTTACATAGCACTTACAAGGTTATTATAATAAACCTAGAGACGACTTAAAGTATAATGGGAGGGATATATGTAGACTATATGTAAATACTATACTGTTTTATATTAATAAAAGGGACTTGAGCATCTCTGGGTTTTGATATCCTCCAAGGTCTCAGAACCAACCACTCACAGTTACTAAACGATGACTGTGTTATCTCCCAGAGCAGCTTGTTTCTCCTTCAGAGTCTCATGATTCCTAAAAAGTTACGTGTTCAGTTTGCATTCCCACCAACTGTGTAAGAGGGTTCCCTTTCCTCCACACTCTCTCCAGCACTTATTGCCTGCAGACTCTTGGATAGCACCCATTCTGACTAGCGTGACATGGTACCTCATTGTGGTTTTGATTTGCATTTCTCTGATAATGAGTGATGTTGAGCATCTTTTCATGTGTCTGTTAGCCATCTGTATGTCTTCTTTGGAGAAATGTCTGTTTAGTTCTTTGACCCATTTATTGATTGGGTCTTTTGTTGTTCTGGAACTGAGCTGCAGGAGTTGCTTGTATGTTTTTGAGATTAATTCTTTGCGAGCTGCTTTGTTTGCTATTATTTTCTCTCATTCTGAAGGCTGTCTTTTCACTGTTGGTGGGAATGCAAACTAGTACAGCCACCGTGGAGAACAGTGTGGAGATTCCTTAAAAAACTGGAAATAGAACTGCCATACGACCGAGCAATCCCACTGCTAGGCATACACACCAAGGAAACCAGAATTGAAGGAGACATATGTACTCCAATGTTCATCGCAGCACTGTTTACAATAGCCAGGACATGGAAGCAACCTAGATGTCCATCGGCAGATGAACGGATAAGAAAGCTGTGGTACACATATACAGTGGAATGTTACTCAGCCATTAAAAATAATGCATTTGAATCAGTTCTAATGAGGTGGATGAAACTGGAGCCTATTTATACAGAGTGAAGATAGAAAAACACCAATACAGTGTACTAACGCATATACATGGAATTTAGAAAGACGGTAACGATGACCCTATGTATATGCGAGACAGCCAAAGAGACACATGTGTGAAGAACAGACTTTTGGACTCTGGGGGAGAAGGCGAGGGTGGGATGATTTGAGAGAATAGCATTGAAACATGTATATTATCATATGTGAAACAGATCACCCGGACAGGCTTGATGCATGAGGCACGGTGCTCAGGGCTGGTGCACTGGGATGACCCAGAGGGATGGGATGGGGAGGGAGGTGGGAGGGGGGTTCAGGATGGGGGACACATGTACACCCATGACTGATTCATGTCAATGTGCTGCAAAACACACTACAACACTGTAAAGTAATTAGCTTCCAATTGAAATAAATTAATTAATTACCAAAAGAAGTTACGTGTTCAGTTATTATCATCCTAGCACCTAGCGCTGCTCAATAAGCATTTATTGAGTGAATCCATTTCTTAAATAATCAGAATAAGTGAATACAAAAAATCTCAAACAGCTTAGACAGTATCAATAAATTCTCTTGACCCACAACTTTTTATCAATGAGTAACCACAGCTTTCTCTGGAAGATATCTAGAACAAAATCTCTTTAAATGCAAGAGGCATTTCCACATTTTTATGTTCAGTTAGTTAAATAACTAAAACTAAAGATAAACAGTTTCGGGTAGTCTTATGGAGTATGGCTAATCTATCAGGCGTCACTATCAAGGTAATCCTTGAAGGTAGGCATATAAGTAAAGGTAAAAGAAATTTAAAAACTGGAATGACTCAAAAATTAACTCTGTCAGAGTTAATTCTGCTTCACTGCTCTTATATGATATTAAAGACGTCAAACATGTATGCCCTGGTGTTGCGGTAGTGAATACGCTATATTACATGGTAAGAAGGACTTGGCAGATGTAACTAAAGTTATTAATTAGCAGACTTTAAAAAAAAGGAGACAAGATTCACTGTCACTCGTTTGGCACTTTCTCTGCATGCCATATGGTAGCCTGCAACCCTAAAGAAGGAACACACTCTAAAGAATGAGCTTACATGGGGAAGATGAGCCCCAGAGCACTGTGACCCTTGCCCTAAAGCTCAGAACAATGGCAAAGTTTGTTTTGGCTCTGTTTGGCTGACATTTATCCAATGCTGGCATTGAAAATATCTGCTTTAGTTAAGACCAGTATGGATGCAATAAAGAACCATGTAGTGACATGAGAAAAAAGATCTTCATAACCCACATAATCACGATGGTGTGATCACTCACCTAGAGCCAGACATCCTGGAGTCCGAAGTCAAACGGGCCTGAGGAAGTCTCACTATGAACAAAGCTAGTGGAGGTGATGGAATTCCAGTTGAGCTGTTCCAAATCCTAAGAGATGATGCTTGCTGTCAAAGTGCAGCACTCAGTATGCCAGCAAATTTGGAAAACTCAGCAGTGGCCACAGGACTGGAAAAGGTCAGTTTTCATTCCAACCCCAAAGAAAGGCAATGCCAAAGAATGCTCAAACGACCACACAATTGCACTCATCTCACACGCTAGTAAAGTAATGCTCAAAATTCTCCAAGCCAGGCTTCAGCAATACGTGAACCGTGAACTTCCAGATGTTCAAGCTGGTTTTAGAAAAGGCAGAGGAACCAGAGATCAAATTGCCAACATCTGCTGGATCACCGAAAAAGCAAGAGAGTCCCAGAAAAACATCTATTTCTGCTTTGTTGACTTGCCAAAGCCTTTGACTGTGTGGATCACAACAAACAGGAAAATTCTGAAAGAGACGGGAATACCAGACCACCTGACCTGCCTGTTGAGAAACCTGTATGCAGGTCAGGAAGCAACAGTTAGAACTGGACATGGAAAAAAACAAAAAACAACAAACAAACAAAAAATGAACTGGACATGGAACAACAGACTGGTTCCAAATAGGAAAAGGAGTATGTCAAAGCTGTACATTGTCACCCTGCTTATTTAACTTATGTGCAGAGTACATCATGAGAAATGCTGGGCTGGAGGAAGCACAAGCTGGAATCAAGACTGCCGGGAGAAATATCAATAAACTCAGATATGCAGATGATACCACCCTTATGACAGAAAGTGAAGAAGAACTAAAGAGTCTCTTGATGAAAGTGAAATAGAGGAGAGTGAAAAAGCTGGCTTAAAGCTCAACATTCAGAAAACGAAGATCATGGCATCCGGTCCCATCACATCATGACAAACAGATGAGGAAACAGTGGCTGACTTTATTTTTCTGGGCTCCAAAGTCACTGCAGATGGTGATGGCAGCCATGAAATTGAAAGACGCTCACTCCTTGGGAGGAAAGTTATGACCAACCTATACAGCATATTAAAAAGCAGAGACATTACTTTGTCAACAAAGGTCCGTCTAGTCAAGGCTATGGTTTTTCCAGTGGTCATGTACGGATGTGAGAGTTGGACTATAAAGCAAGCTGGGCACCGAAGAATTGATGCTTTTGAACTGTGGTACTGGAGGAGACTCGAGGGTCCCTTGGACTGCAAGGAGATCCAACCAGTCCATCCAAAAGGAGATCAGTCCTGGGTGTTCATTGGAAGGACTGATGCTGAAGCTGAAACTCCAATACTTTGGCCACCTGATGTGAAGAGCTGACTCATTTGAAAAGACCCTGATGTTGGGAAAGACTGAGGGCAGGAGGAGAAGGGGACGATGGAGGATGAGATGGTTGGATGGCATCACCAACTCGATGGACATGGGTTTGGATGGACTCTGGGATTTGGGGATGGACAGGAAGGCCTGGTGTGCTGCAGTTCATGGGGTCGCACAGAGTCAGACACGACCGAGTGACTGAACTGAGCTGAACTGAGAGACCTGAGAAAGTTACCTTGTAACTTGTAAGGAATAACTCTTACAACCACAGTCAAACTCCTACGATTCAAGTAGGCCAATTCCAGAGCACTACGGTCCTGGACATTTTGACATGGACTTTCCTTGAGAATGGAGGTCACTTCCGTCTTGTTTTTATGTGGCTTTTGGATTAAAATCTTTGCTTGCTCAGCAATACACATCAGTGCCTAGTACTGTGCTGGTTGTATAGTACACTCTCAATAAAGGAGGGGGAGGGTGGCCCTGAGTGGGCCCAATGTAATCACATGAACCCGTAAATGCGGGGCTTCCCTGGTGGCTCAGTAGTCAAGAACTCGCCTGCCAATGTAGGAGATGCAGGTTTGATCCCTGTGTGGGGAAGATGCCCTGGAGAAGGAAATGGCAAGCCACTTCAGTAGCCTTGCCTGGGAAATCCCACAGACAGAGGAGCCTGATGGGCTACAGTCTATGGGGTTGCAAAGTCAAACACAACTTATCGACTAAACAACAATTCTCAGGCTTCGAAATTAAATTAGAATAAATTTCAAATCCCTTACCTCTGCTTACAAGACTGTATAACCTACCTCCTGCTTCCATTCCCACCCTCTTCCCCCACCTCCCCCGTTCTTTCCTCTCTCTAATGCCTTTGCACTGTCTGTCTTTCAGTTCGAGAACTCTGCTCCCAAATCTTCAAATGACTGCTCCACTGTTATCATTCAGCTTTGGCATAAATGTCACATCTTCAAAGAGATCTTCCGTCGCCATCAAATCAACACTGGTACTGTCCTTAAACCTTCTATCATATACACTGTTTTCTCCTCAAAACATTTAACATCTAAAAGGCTCTAGGCATCTATCTGTTTATTTAATTTTGTCTCCCTCATTATCATTCCCAAACTAGAACATAAATTTCATGAGGATAGGGACCTGGATTCTCATGCACTGCAGTTCATGGGGTCGCAAAGAGTTGGACACGACTGAGTGACTGAACTGAACTGAATGATGTTAAATCTCGAATTTAAATCCTAACCCTCTTCTGTGAATATCCAACTATCTATCTGATATTTCACTTGGATACATTTAAAATAAACAGATACCGGATTCACAAATTTCCTGGCCCTCTCCCTATGAGACTTAAATGTTCAAATACTTACTCCTCTGAAGATTTCTGTCACAAAGAATACAGGGACAATTTTTTTTCTTCCCTTACAGGGGCAGCCTTGCTCTTCCACACTATTACAGCAGCCTGAGTATGTATGTGCTAAGTCACTTCAGTCGCGTCTGACTCTTTCGACCCTATGGACAGTAACCCACCAGGCTCCTCTGTCCATTGGATTCTCCAGGCAAGAATGCTGGAGTGGGTTGCCATGTCCTCCTCCAGGGGATCTTCCCAACCCAGGGATTGAACCCACGTATCTTACATATCCTGCCCTGGCAGGTGGGTTCTTTACCACTCACACCACCTTATTTTGTGAAGAGTATAGTCAGAATTCATTATTTTCTGAATAAAAATGCCCTCTATACAGTGAGGGTTCTGAATGACACCTGGATCCAATGGCTAGATTAAAGCAGTAACATCAATAGATAAGGCAGGCAAGGTCTCAGCACCACATTAAAGCTCGAGGATGTATTCTACAATTTCTAAGAGGAAGCCAGAATACTAATTCTTTAGATATTCCCAGATTACGTGAATGTTGTTCTTATCAGGCATCAAATACAACAAAAAATAAATCACTGTGAAAACGTTGGCAATCAAACAGGCATTTTCCTGAGCAATGCATAATAGAAAAGTATGCAGCACCCTAAAAGCATTACTTTTTTGAATAAATTCACCTTGAGATTACCAAAAGCACCAGCTCTAAGATCGCTGATCCAATGCTTATTTAAATGGGGAGTGGCACCAGAGCCACTTTCAAAGACTATCCTTAAAAATCTTTAAATTCTGATATGCAAGCTTTAGCACAGTGTTCACCTATGCTGAACAGAGCTGACCTGAGTGACCAGTGGCTTCCCAGTGGCTCAGCGGTGAAGAATCCACCTGCCAATGCAGGAGACGCAGGAGACTCGAATTCGGTCCCTGGGTCAGAAGATCCCCTGGAAGAGGACATGGCAACCCACTCCAGTATTCTTGCCTGGAGAATCCCAAGAGCAAAGGAGCCTGCTGGGCTACTGTTCACAGGGTCACAAAGAATTGAACATGACTAAGCACACATGAGTGACCAATAAAACATTGCAGAAGCGTGTGACTTCTGAGGCTACGTCACTGTAAGACACTGTGGCTTCTACCCTGGTCCCTTGGATTGCTTACTGTGGAGCCAGCCTCTGGGTTATCAGGACACTCAGGCCACTCAGGTAACCTTATGGAAAGGTCAACATTTGGGTCCCAGGATGGCCTTTCCATAAGGTTACCTGAGTGTCCTTACAATGACTACCAACTTGCCAGCCAGATGAGTGAGTGAATGACCCCGGAAGCCGATCCTCTAGCCCTACTCAGCACTTGTTGCTCATGTAGGCAGAGAATAAGCAAAATACACAGATTCTTTCACCTTACTGTAATCCATAACAGAAATTCCTCCTAACCACCCCCTTGAATAACTAGCAAATGAGCCATCCTTGTCAGAATTTCCCCAATTATCTTAGCCACGGGACCACTTCTGTTAAAGCCCAAACCAGTAGGATTTCGAAACTGAAGGACTGGCTAATCAGACTGAAGCAGAAAGCTGTTTATCCTCTTCCAGTGTCTGCTTTGTAACTTTTGAAGTAAAAAAAAAACTGTTCTGGAGCTTGAATGAGAGTTATCATTATGATTTAAAATGCATGTTCTAGAATGCTACCTTGTGATGAAGACACAAATTAGAGTTTACCACAGTAGTGTATATATTTGCCCACCTAACAAGCTGAATTTGCAAAATTTGGGTTTCTGTGGACTACAGTGTGAAAAGCTAATCAACAAACTGGTCACAGTGATTACACTGTTACCTGTGTTAATCACACAGTGATTGCTTCTGTGGAGGGGACATGTGTAACTAAGAGACAGGGATGAAAAGTCAAAGTGTGAGTCGTTCAGTTGTGTCTGATTCTGTGACCCCCATGGACTATAGCCCACCAGACTCCTCTGTGCAGGAAATTCTCCAGACAAGAATACTGGAGTGGGTTGCCATTCCTTTTCCAGCGTGTCTTCCCAACCCAGGAACTGAAGCAGGGTCTCCTGCATTGCAGGCAGGTTCTTTTCCGTCTAAGCCACCAGGGAAGAGACAGGGACAGCATATTTATTTTCATTTCGTTTTCTCTTGCAGGTTTTGATATGTATACTGCACGCCGGTAATATCTGCTCAAGAATATAAATCTTTAAGTCTCTTCCTGACAAAACTACATTTTTTAACGTTTAAAATAAGAGAAACCTAAAACAACTTCAGTACTTATTCAAAATCATGCTCATTACTTTTTAAATTCAACCAAGTAAGACATTATCTCAGTATCTTATTAGTGCCTACATTTGAAGCAAGTTACATGTTACAATGCTAGAAACACCCAAGATGATATGACAAGAAACAATCAGGCTTTGATAACATAAAAGCAGAATATGATTTTTTAAAACCACGTGTGTAGATCAGCCTTAGAAAACAATAAAAAGAAAACTGGTGTTGTTATATCAATCCCAGACAAACTAGACCTTCATGCAAAATGCACTTTCAGAATAAAAGTGGAATACTTCGTAACAGTAAGTCACTAAGCAGATATAACTATTACACATTTCTATCCAAATACTAGGCTTCCCTGATGGCTCAGCAGGGGAAGAATCTGCATGAGACACAGGAGATGTGGGTTCAATCCCTGGGTCGAGAAGATCCCCTGGAGAAGGAAATGGCAACCCACTCCAGTATTCTTGCCTAAAAAATCCCAAGGACAGGGGAGTTCGGAGGGCTACAGTCTAAAGGGTTGCAAAGTGTCAGACATGACTGAGCAACCAAGCACAGTGTATATATATGTTCATCTACTAGCAATGTCTCAAATAAATAAAGCAAAAGCTGAGAGAATACAAGGGGAAATATCTACAGTGGTAAACGGGATATTTTAATACACTCTTGCCTGTGTAATTGATACAAGCAAACAAAAGGTCACTTATGACCCTGAAGATTTGAAATACGGGATTAACCAGCAAGATCCAATGTAAATATATTAGAACACCACATTCAATAGCTATAGGGAAAAAATAATATACTGGGGCCACAGTGCAGATCTCAAATGTTAAAGGTCTGAAATCACAGACCTTTGAAACACTGAGATTGTTCTCTGATGACATTGCTATGTTGTTAAGAGTTCTCTGATGACATATCTTATGTTGTTAGAAATAAAAGACATTTGAAAACAACTAGAAAATCTCCATGTGTTCAGAAATCGAGAAATATAATACATTCAACTTATCCAAGTGTTAAAGTAGATACCAGTGAAAATTAGAAACCATTTTAAAGTGAATTATAAAAGTACTATATATTAAAATTTGAGTAATGTTGCTAGCTGAAACAGTACTTAGAGGGAAATGCTCAGCCTTAAATGCATATATTTAAAAGGGAGAAATGCTGAAAAGTAGTGATCTACAAGAAGTTAGCAAAAGAACAAAAAAGTAAATCCCAAAAAGTAGAAGGAAGGAAATAAAGAGCAGAAATCAATGCAATAGAGAACAAATATGTAATAAAAAGAAAAGGAATCAGCAAGATTCAAAATTTGGTTCCTTTGAATGACTACTAAATTCCCAGGGAGACTGAATGAGGAAAAACAGAAGGTAGTTTTAGCCTATAACAGATAACAATAAGATAATTCTTTACTGCAACCATTAAACGGATACTAATATTTATTATAAATAATTTTATGCTAGTAAATTTAAAAAGTTTAGATGAAAAGGACAACTTCTTAGGGGGAAAACTACCAAAATAATCAACAGAAAATCTGAGAAGGTTAAAAATTAAAAATCAAAGGAGTAATTAAAAATCTTTCCACAAAGAAAATTACCAGCCCAGATGGCTTCTCGGCCAGATTCTCACAGAAATTTAATGGAACAATTCAGTCCTACTTAAACTTTTTCAGAATAGAAAATGAGGGTCAGCTCATTTTATAAGGCTAGTATGAGATA
Source organism: Muntiacus reevesi (assembly GCF_963930625.1). NCBI lineage: Eukaryota > Metazoa > Chordata > Mammalia > Artiodactyla > Cervidae > Muntiacus > Muntiacus reevesi. The sequence continues at coordinate 395,577 of NW_027077807.1, read as the reverse complement.
ACCGCTGATTTCAAATCCTGACAAGGACAATATAGGCCACCTCACTGATACAAAACTATTAACAGAATATCAAACTGAATCCAGAAACACATAAAAAGAGTAATACTGTAAAACCAAATTAGGTTTACCTCAGAAATCAGGTTAGGTTTAAGATTTTAAATAATATGTAATTCAATATATTAACATAGTGAAGGAGAAAAGTCATACAGTAATGAAAAGCTGCAACAACAACAAAAAAAGCATTAAGTTCAAACAAACAGAACAAAACACAAAATTCTTAGTAAACCGGTACAGAAGGGAACGTCTTTAAACATGATGAAGGGTTTCACAGAAACAAAACAAAACGAACTTGAGCAAACAGGCCTGGAGGGAAATGCTGAAAGCTTCCTCTTGGAGACCGGGAACCAGAAGGGCAGGAGCTCTGGGGTGGCGGCAGCGCTGTGCGTCTTGACCTGAGCAATAAGTTCATGTGTGTTTGTGTGTTTGCAGTAACATGTAAAGTTCTCCATGGTGCTTTTATATACACCTTGAAATATATATTAAAGATAAAAAAGAAAGAAATATTTGGAAATAAAAGGCTAACCTAGCCTATCACTCAAGCTTGGCAACTCCGTAGGTCCTCACCTCCCCACCACCACCCAGCTACCGTTACTTTCAAACCAGTTAACATTTATTGGGCTTACAAGACATGGTACAATGTGGCAACATGTATCATGAACCTTAACAATGTCTAAGATGAAACCTTATTCCATTACATTACTCCAGTGCCAATCATTCCATTCTAAGGAAAAAGACAAAGAGAAAAATATCCATGTGTTAAGACATTCACTGCCCACATGATGATAAAATAGAAAACCTAAACTAAATAACCAACTCCAGGAAACAATTAAGAAAAATAATTTTTACAATGGGATTATACAGTCAATAAAAATAAGATTTATCAAATATTCCAAGAAATGAATATAACCTAATTTTTAAAAAATTAGACATATACACATGTTTACACTGTAACAGGGGGGAAAAGTCATAGGCACAAAGAAGAAAGTGAAAGACAGAGGGAAGAAGAGAGGGACAGAGGGTACTGAAAGCTGGAGGGAAGGGTTGGGAGAGACGAAAACTCAACTGGTTTTCTTCATATGTTGAGCTTATGAATGTCATCTGTACTTCTGTATTTCCTGAATTTTCTTTAATGACTACAGAAAACTTTAGTAATGGGGTACATAAGAGCTGAAGAAAATAATCACAAACCTAAGTAAAGTATCCTAAATATTTTGAAAAGTTCCTTCAAAGGGTAACTTTAAAATTTCAACTTTTATCTCAGTACCATTTTATTCAGATAAATTATTTAACATTTAAATTGTGTTAAGTCTATCATATGCTAGTTACTTAGCACAGAGAGAACTTTAATCATAATTAGTACTTAAAATAATATAACTTAAAAATAATAATTAGATTTCCAAAGATATATCATCTCCAATTTTCTGGCTAGAAAGTGAAAAGTGAAAGTGAAGCCACTCAGCTGTGTCCAGCTCTTTGCGACCCCATGGACTGTAGCCTACGAGGCTCCTCCATCCACGGAATTTTCCTGGCACGAGAACTGGAGAGAGTTGCTGTTTCTTTCTCCAGAGGATCTTCCCCACCCAGGGATCAAAGCCGGGTCTCCTGCATTGCAAGAAGATGCTTTTACCATCTGAGCCAAAAGGGAAGTTCCCTTGAGGCTTCCCTGTGGCTCAGCTGATAAAGAATCCGCCTGCAATGTGGGAGACCTGGTACAGTCCATGGGGTCACAAAGGTCAGACACGACTGAGTGACTTTCTAGCTAGCTGCTGCTGCTGCTAAGTCGCTTCAGTCGTGTCCAACTCTGTGCAACCCCATAGACGGCAGCCCACCAGGCTCCCCCATCCCTGGGATTCTCCAGGCAAGAACACTGGAGTGGGTTACCATTTCCTTCTCCAAAGCACAAAAGTGAAAAGTGAAAGAGCAGTCGCTCAGTCGTGTCTGAATCTTCACGACCCCATGGACTGCAGCCCACCAGGCTCCTCCATCCATGGGATTTTCCAGGCAAGAGTAATGGAGTGGGGTGCCATTGCCTTCTCCAGACTTTCTAGCTAATAAAATCAAGTCTTTAAATGACCTTCAGAACTCCCCTTGGTCTACCCTGCCCACACCTACCCTCTGACCTGCCCTGCCACACACCCCCACCCCCACTTCAGCAACGGCCTCCCACATGCTGCTCTTCCAACATGCCAAGGACATTTCCACGTTAGAAGCTGCTGCTTGCTCTACCCGAACATTTCCTTCCAGATAGTTCCATGGCTTAATCCACTTCACTCAGAAAAGGGCTTCTCAAAAAGCCTTTGCTCACCAAACTACCTGAAGTATTACAGTATCCTGTTACTTTTTAATCCCCTGAATCTATCTTATTCTGCTTCAAAACCTGTGAGCTCCCTGACGTGTGTGTGCAACTGAGTGTGCACACATGAATAATGTCTATGCCCCTCGCTGATATTTAAGCTCAGGAAGCACAGCTCTACTTTGTTTACCATTGTGTCACATGACCTGCCAATAGCAGGCTTTCAAAAATACTTGTTGAAAGAACAAAAGATGGTAACTGGTTTTAGTTTTGCTGAGAAAATAATGATGGAACACTACTAGAATTCAGTAAAGCTTTCAAATGAATTCATTCTCAATCACAAGAGCATTACACACATACTTTGGTGGTAGGAGTACAACGTTCACAATTCAGGGTTCAGTAACAGGAAGGAATGGGGACTTCTTATGTTTCTCTGCCCCTTTCCATATCCTTCCTTCCTCTCATTCATCCATAAATGGTTACTGTGTACCACTAAGCCAGAGAGTATTCTACACATTAAGAACACACAGACAATTAAGGCAAGTTAATGCATGAGACATATGAGCATAATAACCATAGAACATGGCATGCAACAGAGTTCTGTGAAGTTGTAACATAACAGAGGAAGTAATCCACTTTTAGGGGCAGGTGTTCAGGGAAGTTTCAACAGTGATGACATTCAACAAACACTTGCAAAACCAAATAACAAAAGATATGCTTCATTTTACTTTACATATGAAATGAGAGTATTAAGTCTGAAAGTGCTACAGTAATTTGCTACCATGAGATAAGCTCGCTTGAGAGCGAAACCAAAACAAGAGGAATGCCAGAGCAGGACCAGAGAAACTAAGCCAAGTCCTTGATGATTTCAGACTGGATGAAGCCCCAGATGAAGTTCAAGGACAAGACCTAATCATGCCCTTTACTGTGTAGCCAGTCTGAATTTGGTTTTCTGTCACTTGCAATATAAGTATACAGAGGAATCTCAGCGAATTCTTTGAAAAAACCCAAAGCATTTGTTTTTTCAGTGTACAGGGGCACTATTGGTATTCTGGAAGGGACAATTCTTGTTTTGCAGGCAAACATCACAGGACACTTGGTATATCTCGTCTCTACCAGACCCACAGATTTCCAAACACCACTCATCTTCAAGAAGAGCCAGAGGTCTATTCCCTGTTAGTTGCTACCTGTATCCATTCCTCACAGTGCACGCGTAAATGTTCTTAACAACAACCTTAAAAGAACTGGGATATACCACTCAAATATACTAATTTTATATAGTAATCCATTTTAATTAGTCATTCATGACTATTTAAATGACTGATTCAGTCCTAAGCACAGCTTATACCTGCTCTTGAGATAAGCAGTGCTTTAAGAATGCCACTACTATCTGAAAATTCTCATTCATTTAAGCTTACTTCTCCATACAATATTATCAATATATGTCACTGACAATGTTGGTTATCTTCCCTGTAGCCATTGATCTAATTACTTCCTAGACTGAAATGCTAGATATTGGTTTTTCTAGTCCCCTTGCAACTAGGGCATAAGTAATAAGGCCAAAATGAAACCTGATACAGGCTTTCTGTAAAAGGTTTACTTGCTTCATCAAGAGATGAGAGGGCAAACTTCCTCCCGTCTTTGGTGGTTGTGTCAGAATGTGATGCCTGGAGCAGAAAGAGAAACATGCAACTATGAAAGGATAAACCTGAGCACAAAGGTCGCCACACTACAGATAAAGATGGAAAGCACTTGGATTCAATCTAGAGGGGAAGCCAGTCTGAGCAGGAACCCAAATGGGAGGGCAGTTTAGAGGAAAGGGAAACACAGAACCTCTGTGCTGACTGAGGACTGAGGACTGAGCAAAGCCAAGCTTATGCACAAACTGCCCTTTAAACTAATCCTACCTATGCCTTTGCCAATTACCTGAGCTAATACACTTCTTCTGTTTTTAAATCCTATTTGCATCCTAACTGATACAGGAAACAGCTATGTTTAGGGGAAAGAGCAAAATCGAGACACTGCAGGGAATGTAAAGAAACTTTCAGACATAAGAGAATCAGGAACTATAAAGCCAAGAAACAAGAAATCAGATCATTTCATTCCTATGGAGTATATTTCAGAAGTGGTCTAAGAAAACCTGGATGATTGAGATAAGGCCGTTACCTTTGGTAATTTGATCATCAAAATGACTTTTTAAAAACCAATTTCAGTGCTGCGATGGTAAGGGAAGTCAGAGTGCAAAGGAAAGAATAATTTACACTTTTAAGAACTCCATAATGCACCAAACCCTTGGAAAGACATGTAACGTGTGTTAAACTCCGTCGATTACAACTCTGTGAGGTAAGGATAACATTCTGTGGTGTCCTTAGTCACTCAGTCTTGTCCGACTCTTTGTGACCCCATGGACTATAGCCCACCAAGCTCCTCTGTCCATGCTGACTCTCCAACAAGAATACTGCATTGGGTTGCCATGTCTTCCTCGTATAACATTCTACTTTACAGACAAAGAACACAGCCTGAGTAGTAAGTTGCCCACAGCCACACAGACAGTAACTGGTTTCAGTAGACTTCAAAATCAGATCTTTGAAGCTTAAAAGTAAATGTCCTTCCTACTATACCCCTTCATGGATCACAGACTCGTCGTGGTGAAGGGGCTTGTGTAACTCAGTGAAGCCATGGGCCATGCCGTGCAGGGCCAGCCAAGACAGACGGGTCCTGGTGAAGAGTTCCGACAAAACGTGGCCCACTGGAGGAGGGAACGGCAAACCACTCCAGCAGTCCTGCTGCGAGAACCCCACGAACAGCATGAGGCAGAAAAATAAGACACCGAAGATGAGCACCACAATCAAAAGGTGTCCAATATGCTCCTGGGGAAGAGTGGAGGGCAGTCGTTAGTTCCAGAAAGAATGAAGTGGCTGGACCAAAGCGGATATGACGCTCAGTTGTGTGGATGTGTCTGATGGTTAAAGTCAAGTCCGACGCTGTAAAGAGCTATTGCTCTTTTTTTGCATGGGAACCTGGAACGGCAGGTCCGTGAATCAAGGCAAATCGGATGTGGTGAAGCAGATGGCAAGAATGAACATCTTAGGAATCACTGAACTAATATGGATGAGAATGGGCGAATTTAATTCAGATGACTGTTGTATCTACTACTGTGGGCTAGAATCCCTTAGGAGAAAGGAAGTAGCCCTTAATAGTCAACAAGAGTTCTAAATGCAGTACTTGGGAGCAACCTCAGGAAAAAAAAAAATAATCTAAGTTCATTTCCAAGGCAAACTGTTCAATATCATTGTTATCTTAAGTCTCTGCCCCAACCACTAATGCCAAAGAAGCTGAAGCTGAACAGTTCTATGAAATAGAACTGCTGTAGTTCTCGAACTACACCTTCTAGAACAAACACCAAAAAAAAAAAAAAAAAAAAAAAAAAGATGTCCTTTTCATCACAGGGGATTGGAATACAAAATAGGAAGCCAAGAGACACCCAGAATAATAGGCAAGTTTTGCCTTGGAGGGCAAAAGCAGGGCAAAGGCTAACAGAGTTTTGTCAAAAGAACACGCTGGTCATAGCAAACACCCTTTTCCAACAACTAAGAGACAGCTATACACACGGACATCACCAGATGGTCAATACCAAAATCAGATTATGTTCTTTGCAGCTGAAGATGGAAAAGCTCTACACAGACAGCAAAAAGAAGACCTGGAGCTGTCTGTGGCTCAGGTCGTGAGCTCCTAATAGCAAAATTCAGGTTTAAAGTGAAGAACGTAGGGAAAACGACTAGGTCATTTAGATACGACCTAAATTAAATCCCTTATGATTATACAGTGGAGGTGACAAATGGATTCGAGATGAGATCTGGTAGACAAAGTGTCTACCAGATTCATAAAACTGAAAGAGGTTCATATATGAGTTTATTGAAAGAGATTCATATGTTTTATATGAGTTTATATACGAGGTTCATCACTGGAAAGAGGTTCGTAACATTGTATAGGAGGCAGTGACCAAACTAGTCCAAGAAAAAGAAATGCAAGAAGCTTAAGTGATTGTCTGAGGAGACATTAGAAAGAGCTGAGGAAAGGAGAGAAGTGAAAGGCAAGGGAGAAAGGGAAAGATATACTCAACTGAGTGCAGAGATCTAGAGAATACCAAGAAGAGATAAGAAACCCTTCTTAAGTGAACAATGCAAAGAAAACAACACAATGGGAAAGACTAGAGATCTCGTCAAGAAAACTGGAGGCATCAAGGGAACATTTCATGCAAGGATGGACACCATAAAGGACAGAAATGGTACGCACCTAATAGAAGGAAAAGATATCAAGAAGAGGTGGCACGAATACACAGAGAACAGTACACCAGTCACTGTGGTCACTCACCCAGAGCCAGACATCCTGGAGCGTGAAGTCAAGGGGGCCTTAGGGAATATTACTACCAACAAAGCTAGTGGAGGTGACGGAATCCCAGTTGAGCTATTTGAAATTCTAAAGGATGATGCTGCTAAAGTGTTGCACTCAATATGTCAACAAATTTGGAAAACTCAGTAGTGGCTACAAGACTGAAAAAGGTCACAGTTTTCATTCCAATCCCAAAGAAAGGTAATGTCAAAGAATGTTCAAACTACCATGCAACGGCACTCATTTCACATGCTAACAAGGTTACGCTCAAAATCCTTCAAGCTAGGCTTCAAAAGAATGTGAACCTAGAACTTTCAGATGTACAGCTAGGTTTTGAAAATGCAGAGGAACCAGGGAGCAAACTGCCAACATTTGTTCGATTATAGAGAAAGCAACAGAATTCCAGAAAAACGTCTGCTTCTGCTTCATTGACTGCGCTAAAGCCTTTGAATGTGTGGATGGTAACAAACTGTGGAAAATTCTTAAAGAAACACCAGTACCAGACCACCTTACCTGCCTCCTGAGAAACCTGTATGCAGGTCAAGAAGCAAGTTAGAATCGGACATTGAACAACTGACTGGGAAAGAGTTATAATAAAGCTGTATCTTGTCACCCTGCTTATTTAACTTCTACGCAGAGTACATCATGAGAAACACTGGGTTGGATGAAGCACAAGCTGGAATCAAGACTGCTGGGAGAAATATCAATAACCTCAGATATGAAGATGATATCACTCTAAGGGCAGAAAGTGAAGAGAAACTAACGAGCCTTTTGATAAGGGTTAAAGAAGAGCATGACAAAGTTGGCTTGAAACTCAGCATTCAGAAAACTAAGATCATGGCATCTGGTCCCATCACTTCATGGGAAATAGATGGGGAAACAGTGGAAACAGTGTCAGACCTTTATTTTTGGGGGCTCCAAAATCACTGTGGATGGTGACTGCAGCCATGGAATTAAAAGATGCTTGCTCCTTGGAAGAAATGCTATGACAAACCTCAACAACATACTAAAAAGCAGAGACATCACTTTGCCGACAAAGGTCCGTCGAGTCGAGGCTATGGTTTTTCCAGTGGTCATGTATGGATGTGAGAGTTGGACCATAAAGACTGAGTGTCAAAGAATTGAGAATTGTGGTGCTGGGGAAGGCTCTTAAGCGTCCTGGGACTGCAAGAAGATCAACCAATCCTAAAGGAAATCAACCCTGAATATTCACTGGAAGCACTGATGCTGAAGCTGAAGCGCCAATACTTTGGCCACCTGATGCGAAAAGCCAACTCACTGGAAAAGACCCTGATGCTAGGAAAGACTGAAGCCAAAAGGAGAAGGAGGTGGTAGAGGATGAGATGGCTAGGTAGTGTCACCGACTCAATGAACATAAATTTGAGCAAACCCCAGGAGGTAATGGAGGACAGAGGAGCCTGCCATGCTGCAGTTCTTGGTGTTGCAAAGAGTTGGACACAACTGAGCGACTGAACAACAACTACACCAGGCTCCTAGGATTAAAGAATAAAAATACAGTGGCACAGCAGGCTCAAAATTCAGACTGGCTTCTGTGAGCTGCACGGCACACAGCACGGTGTTTGGCAGCCCTGGCAAAGGTATATTTAAGCATGCATGGAGGCTAGAGAGGGCAAAACTTAAAAAGGAGTGATCATGGATAATTACTGAGAAAGAAAGATAAAGAGGGATGATCATGGACACATCTGGAGAAGGTTGCTCTTGAAGAAAAGGAAGGACAATTCCTTCTTTTCAGAGAAGAGTAAATAGAGAAATGATATCAGGATAGAAAAGATTATACCTCAGATGCTTGAGATTTTTCTCAGGAAAGGAAAAGATCAAGTTATTTGCTATAAACACTTTCATGAAGTAAGACAAAAAAAACCCCCTCACAATCGACATTATAGATCTGGAGGATAACAGAACACTAACTGGTATGAAAACAATCCAAAATCCTCACACAACTGTCTCTTGTATCCTTCAGGGATCAAGATAGTGATTAGGCCTGTTCAGAACTGGGCACTAGAAAGATAAATTGACATAAAGTTAAGTATTCTAAGGTATCAATGATGGGCTGGTAAAAACTGATGACCATGGGATCCTGGTGACTAGGGGAGGCAAATGAAAAGAGCAGTAGGCTAAAGAATTGAATGAATAGACACAAAGACGGGAGGGTTCCTAAAGACAGGAAGAGGGGAAGAAAGAGAGAGAGAAATCGGGTTCCATAAGTGTGGAAGAGTGCTTGTTTGTGGTCAGACAGGTCTTGACACAATGCCTCAGGCAATGAGCTACTGCCTAGGGCTGAGCACTACCCCGTCAGCTAAAAGCACAGAATTGAGAGACAAGTGCCTTTAAAACACGCAGTCCTCGGGTGCAGAAAACAAACAGGCTTACCTGGTGGCGCTAGTGGTAAAGAACCCACCTGCCAACGCAGGAGACAGAAGAGATGTGGCTCTGATCCCTAGGTCGGGAAGGTCCTGTGGAGGAGGAAATGGCAACCTGCTCCAATATTCGTGCCTGGAGAAGTCCCATGGACAGAGGAGTCTGGCTGTCCTGTGGAGACTGCAAGGAGATGGACGTGACTGAAGCGACTTAGCATAGCACAGCAACAAACAAGTGAATGAATCTGCCCGTACAGGAATCAAACACTTAAAATATCTCCTCTCCTTTTAAAATGAACAATTCTATCTCCAAATTTAAGAAATTCATCAAGAGGCTAAAAGTCTACAATAAAGGTTAAGGCAGATGTGTGTCAGGAGGTAGAACAAAAAGTTAAATCTGTCAGGCCAATTGTAACCCACCTGTTAAAAGACTTTTAGCATAAATTTCCAATAAGGCAACAACAGTTTGTGCTTTAGAAACTCTGGAGAGCACCTAGCATGGCTTCAAAAAAAGGATATCACTCAATTTAATTTTAAAAGCTCCACCCATTGCAATCTCAGTGGACACACTACCATTTATACTCATAGCTTCATTTTTCACCATTCTGCTGCTCTTGACACATTATCCAATTACAGGAAAAAATTGGGAAAAATCAGACATGGCAACCTCCACTACCACATCCCTCCTTCAGTTTGCACTTTTTACACCATTAATTCTGACTACTCTTGCCCTAGTAATAAATGAAGAAGAAATGACACTGGCACAATCTAAATTTTGCAGAAAATATCAAGTACAAGAAAGATTGCCAAGTAGTACTAATAACAATTGAGAACCCAAGAAATTTGAGAAGTTTCAAGTTTAAAAAGCGTTTTCTCCATTTCAGTCCTTTCCAAATAAAACAAAGGGCTTGGACAACACAAGATTGTGAAGCTTCAATGGACCATTTAGCCTAACAGTGAATAAAAGAATCACTAAAATCGCTTATCCTTTCTTGGGCTATTACATTTCTTACCCTCACAAAGCCTTCTTTTAAAACCAGGACCACTTCTCAATTCTTTCCCTGGATCTAGTATACATATGTCCCTCCGTCCGCCCCCCCACCTCCAAAAAAAGTTTAGAGACCGAAGACTCGCTGTAGTCAGAAAAGGATTAATTTAGATGAAGAATCACTTGCCGTCACTGGCACCATTCCTCAAAACCATCAAAGTCTCCTGGGGGCTGGATCCCCCCGACAAGATGAACAAAATCCACTGGCGTCTGGATAGCAAGCTTTTCTTTGTAAGTCTATAAGCCTGGGAAAGCTTTCCAGACAGTTAAAAAGACTTCTCAAGGAAGCAAAAGGTCGAGACCAGGAAGATGGGGAGGTGACTTGCCCCAAGAGGAGACACCGAAGCTTGCAGCTTCACCCACCTGCCAGACGCTCGCCCCGCGGACAGAAGCACGGACGCAGCCCGGGCGCTTCCTCTCCTGCCGGACACAGCCCCTGCCGCCGCCGGAGCTCCGGACCCGACAGCACAGGGCGGTAGCGAAGTCGGCAAAGCGGCGACCGCACTCGAGCAGACGGGGGTGTACGTAGGGGGCGCCGGGGGGCTCTGGAAGGAAGCTCTGTGCTTGACCTTCCTCACCGGTGGCCAACGGCGCTCCCTGGGAACAGCATCCCGCCTCGGCCCGCTGCAGCGGCCGGGCTTCCTGAGGCCACAACGCGCCCCCGCGCTACTCGGCCGCCGCCATCTTGTCGGAGGCGGGAAAGACCGCACTGCGCAGGCGCGCGCCGACGCTGCCGGCTCCCCGCCATAACGCGCAGGCGCGGGGGGCGCTTCCCACCCCACCCCCCACCCCCACCCGCCGAGGCCGTCTTCCGCAAAGCCGTCTGCTCCCTCGCACGGGTGCTGCCAGGCTTAGTGGCCAGCCACAAACTGCACCGCAGCCGAGTTAATAGACCCTTCTGCACACCTCACAGTCAGTCATTGTGTAAAACCCTATCTGTGTGCCAGGTCCCGGGACAGGCGCTGGTGAAAGATTAGTAAAACGCGGCTTCAGCGCTAACTGCTACTGCTGCTAAGTCGCTCCAGTTGTGTCTGACTCTGTGCCACCCCATAGATGGCAGGTCACCAGGCTCCCCGGTCCCTGGGATTCTCCACGAAAGAACACTGGAGTGGGTTGCTATTTCCTTCTCCAATGCATGAAACTGAAAGTGAAGTCGCTCAGCCCTGTCCGACTCTTAGCAACCCAATGGAATGCAGCCCACCAGGTTCCTCCGTCCTCCACAATTCTTGTTTCTTACCTGCACACCACCTTCGCTCTCTTGCCCCTTTGATTTTAATAACTTAAAGCATACCTCTTCCAGGAAGTCCTTACTCTCACACAATTTGGTTAGTTCTTTTCTAATACCTCGCCTTACCTCTTTAAGCTTTATTTCATTCATTGTAAATTCAACAAGGAATATTTGAGTTTCATTTATATTCTAGATATTGTTCTAGGTTATAGCAATAAGGAAAATAAACTCATGGGACTTCTATTTTAGGGGAGAGTATAAAACAAACAAAAAAAACAAACTTCAAAAAATCAACAAAATAACGTTTGATAGTGCTGAGGGATGGGAAGAGGAAAAAACCACCAAAAGTTAATGTTGGATGAGGGGTGGTAATTAGAGATCTCTCTCCAGAGATGACACTTGATCTGAGGCCTGACTGACCACTGGGGCCAGAAGATATGAGAATCATCCAGGCAGAGCGTTCTAGACAGAAGAACAGCAAATGCAGCAAACCTCTCATTCTTGAGGTGGGAGTGAGACCAGCACATAAAGGACAGAAAGACTAGGTGATGTGGACACCTGGGGAGGATATGTAGGGGGTTGGGGTGGAGGACCGGGGCAGTTTAGGTGGGACATTGAGGCCATGGTAAGAACTGGATTTTTACTTCATGGCAGCCCCTCCATCTTGCTGACACTGCCAGAACTCCTCCTCAAACACTTCTAGTTCCTGACTGCCTCGCTGGACATGCTGATTCCACTGTCTTGAAGACACTTGCTCTTGTTCTTTACACATCTAGCTTCTCATCTTTCAGGTTTCAGTTTAAATGTCACCTCAGAAAGGCCATCCTTCCTAAACTAAGTATCCCACCTGCCCTTTCATTAGTCTCCATCATTGCACCTGATCATTTCTTTATGGGCACCGAACATATTTTTCAATTATATATTCATTGCTTCTTCACCATTCAGTTCACTAAACTGAACTCCACCAGGGAGGGAAGATGTTTCACTTACTAGTGAATACTCCATGCCTAGCACCATGCCTGGCATGAATGATCACTCAATATGTGTTTGCTGTTTTTAGGAATGTCGAGTTTGTCAGCACTTAAGTAGCCAGTGGTATACTACATTGTTTTACACTGGTTTTTAAAAATAAATGCAAGTCATTTCCTGTTTATATACCCTCTGCTAGATTATAAATAAGAACCTTTGCAGAGTGAGAGAGAGAGGAAGAGAATGAGATGAAGAGTAGGTGAGGGGTAGTGGGCAAAGATTATATTTTGCATATATTTGCAGGGCTGGGAGGTGGAAGGCTTCAATTTAGTGAAGCACCTGTTACATGTGTCCTGCGTTTGGCTTAATGGTCACTACAGCCTTGCTAGGTAGTTATCCTTAGTTTTATACATAGCCAACTTGAGAGAGATTAAGTAACTTGCCTAAGGTCCTACATTAAGAGACAGTGCCAACCATAAAGTTCATGCCCTTCCCTTCAAGAGAAACTGGATTTTGAGATGGGTTTGTTTGGTGATTTGATTCTGTGTCATTAGCAGGCTTTTATTAGCCATTTCAGCCACTGCCATTTAAGAACCCCAATCATACTGCTGTTCTTGTATAGGATCTCAACAAAGGGCCTGATGTGAAATTGCTGTGATTTTTTTTTTTCTTTTGGACTCTGGCAGGGTTCATTTGACCATTCCCTCTTCATGTCTTTTTAAAACTTGTATTTCTTTTTATTAATAATGTGTACACGTTTGATCAAAGGAAAAGAGGAGATACAGAAAAATGGGTGCATTTCCTAAATGCTAGCTGCATCCCCTTGGTTAGGCTTGTTATTTTATGACTCTTTCATCTAGGTCCCAAGTAATACTTTAGACATCAAAGACAGTTCTCTGGCAAAGAGTGACAGCCTCATCACAACAATCACTTCTCCCATTTGCTCATCAAAATTATACACCATCATTTCCCTCCAAACAGGATAGCTGGGGGAAACTACGAGAAAGAATAGGGCCGCTATCCTGTATCCAGTGCCATTCAGGCTTTATATGAAGGCATTCAGTTTCTTTAATATCATTAACTCATGATAGCATACACCTGTCAATCAAACCCAGTTAGTCCATAAGCAAACCAAATAGTAGGTGGGAATACATACTTCAAAAGATTCTTCGATCTTCTACCCCCACTGTAGTAGGACTCCTTCTTGGAATAAATTCTGGAATCAAGGCAATGTCTTTGGTTTCTGTGGGATGCTCTCCTCATGGTTACCATCTGTTGTTGGTTGAATATTCTCCCACTCCTCAAAAGAAATGTTGAATTCCTAACCTCAAGTACTCAACAATATGAACTTATTTGGGAATAGGATCATTGCTGATGTAATTAAGTTCAAATGAGGCCATACTGGAGTAGGTGGACCCCTAATCCAATAACTAGTGTCCTTATAAGAAGTCAGCCAAACGGAGGAACAGACACACGGGGAGAAGGCTGTTTGATGGCAAAGGCAAAGATTGGTGTCGTGCACCTGCAAGCCAAGGAACACCAAAGACTGCTGGCCAGCCACCAAAACTGAGGAAGAGGCAAGTGAGGATTTCTCTACAGATTTGAGGAGAAACACAGTCGTGTCAACAACTTGATATCAGATGTAGAGGCTCCAAAACTGTGAGACAATAAATACCCATTGTTTTAAGCTACCCACTTCATGGCAATTTGTTACAGTGGCCTTAAAATCTAATACGCCCCACTCTCTCCTCGTGTGTGTGTGTGTGTGTGTGTGTGTGTGTGTGAGGACGTGAAGTAAAGGAAAGAGACTGTCAGGGCTTGAATCAGAGGAAAGAGATGGGGATGGGCTTCCCACTCCAGTATTCTTTCTGGCAAAACCCCATGGGCAAAGGAGCGTGATGGGCAATAGCCCATGGGGTACCAAAGAGTCTGAGATGTCTGTTAAATGATGACTTAGCAGGCACACATGCATCCAAATTATCATTTAAGCCTGTGGCTCTGAAATGCAGCTAGTGATGCATTACTGGAGTGGGTTGCCATGCCCTCCTCCAAGGGATCTTCCAACCCAGGGATCAAACCCAGGTCTCTTGCATTACAGGTGGATTCTTTACCATTTGAGCCACCAAGGAAGCACTCAGTTCAGTTCAATTCAGTTGCTCAGTCATGTCCGAATCTTTGCTACCCCATGGACTGCTGCATGCTTGTCCATCAACAAGTCCTGGAGTTTTCTCAAACTCACGTCCACTGAGTCAGTGATGCCATCCAACCATCTCATCCTCTGTTATCCCCTCCTCTTCCTGCCTTCTACCTTTGCCAGCACCAGGGTCTTTTCATATTAGTCAGCTCTTCAGATCAGGTGGCCAAAGTATTGGAGTTTGAGCTTCAAAATCAGCTCTTCCAATGAATATTCAGGACTGATTTCCTTTAGGATGGACTGGTTGGATCTCCTTGCAGTCCAAGTGACTCTCAAGAGTCTTCTCCAACATCACAGTTCCAAGGCATCAATTCTTTGGTGCTAAACTTTCTTTATAGTCCAACTCTCACATCCATACATGACTACTGGGAAAACCATAGCCTTGACTAGACAGACCTTTGCTGGCAAAGTAATGTCTCTGTTTTTTAATATGCTGTCTAGCTTGGTCATAATTTTCATCCAAGGAGTAAGCATCTTTTAATTTCTTGGCTGTAGTCACCATCTGCAGTGATTTTGGAGCCCAGAAAGATAAAGTCTACCACTGATTCCACTGTTTCCCCATCTATTTGCCATGAAATCATGGGACCGGATGCCATGAACTTTGTTTTCTGAGTGTTGAGCATTAAGCCACCTTTTTCACTCTCCTCTTTCACTTTCATCAAGAGGCTCTTTAGTTCTTCTTCACTTTCTGCCACAAGGAGGGTGTCATCTGCATATCTGATGTTATTGATATTTCTCCCAGGAATCTGGATTCCAGCTTATGCTTCATCCAGCCCAGGGTTTCTCATGATGTACTCTGCATATAAGTTAAATAAGGAGGGTGACAAGATACAGCCTTGACGTACTCCTATTCCTATTTGGAACCAGTCTGTTGTTCCATGTCCAGTTCTACCTGTTGCTTCCTGACCTGCATACAGGTTTCTCAACAGGCAAGTCAAGTGGTCTGGCATTCCCGTCTCTTTCAGAATTTTCCAGTTTGCTGTGATCCACACTGTCAGAGGCTTTGGCATAGGCAGTAGAGCAGAAATAGATGTTTTTCTGGAACCCTCTTGCTTTTGTGATGATCCAGCAGATATTGGCAATTTGATCTCTGGTTCCTCTGCCGTTTCTAAAACCAGCTTGAACATCTGGAAGTTCATGGTTCACATATTGTTGAAGCCTGGCTTGGAGAATTTTGAGCATTACTTTACTAGTGTGTGAGATGAGTGCAATTGTGCAGTACTTTGAGCATTCTTTGGCATTGCCTTTCTTAAGGATTGGAATGAAAACTGACCTTCTTCAGTCCTGTGGCCACTCAATTTGCTGGCCTACTGAGTGCAACACTTTGACAGCATCATCTTTTAGGATTTGAAGTAGCTCAGCTGGAATTCCATCACCTCCACTAGCTCTGTTCATAGTGATGCTTCCTAAGGCCCACTTGACTTCACATTCCAGGATGTCTGGCTCTAGGTGAGTGAGCACACCAAGGTGGTTATCTGTGTTGTGAAGATCTTTTTTTGTACAATTCTTCTGTGTATTCTCGCCACCTCTTCTTAACATCTTCTGCTTCTGTTAGGTCCATACCATTTCTGTCCTTTATTGAGCCCATCTTTGCAAGAAATATTCCCTTGGTATCTCTGATTTTCTTGAAGTCATCTCTAGTCTTTCCCATTCTATTGTTTCCCTCTGTTTCTGTGCACTGATCATTGAGGAAGACTGCCTTATCTCTCTTTGCTATTCTTTGGAACTCTGCATTCAAATTGGTGTATCTTTCCTTTTCTTGTTTGCTTGTGGCTTCTCTTCTTTCCTCAGCTATTTGTAAGGCCTCCTCAGACAGCTATTTTGCCTTTTTGCATTTCTTTTTCTTGGGGATGGTCTTGATCCCTGTCTTCTGTACAATGTCATGAACCTCCGTCCATAGTTCATGAGGCACTCTGTCTGTCAGATCTAGTTCTTTAAATCTATTTCTCGCTTCCACTGTATAGTTACAAGGGATTTGACTTAGATCAACAAAAATTTACAACAAAAGTCACTGTTGTAAAACTGATATCACCCAACACATTAATAGAGCTACATAGAAGAAAAATATTATCATGCCGAAGGTGATGAAAAGACGCCTTAAAAACTCAATGCCCATTCTTATTGAAAATACTGGATATAAAAGCACACTTTTTAAACACAATATATTTCAGACCCACAATAAGCCAGCACCACCCGATGAGGAAATACTAGATATACTATATTACTAGAGTCAGGGAAATCCCCATTTTTACCACTGTTACTCATTTTTATCAGTCAACACAGAGAATGAAATTAGAAAGGAATACTACTGGTAGGGGTACAATTAAATAACTAGAATATCCAAAAGAACCAACTAAATATTACTACAACAAGATAATCTAGTAGTTTAGTCAAGTGCAAAACATAAAGAAATCTTTCCTTTGTATGTACAAAGAGAAACCAGATAAACGATAAAATGAAAGAAAAGATCTTATCTATAATTTAAAAAAAACAGGCATAAACTGAATAAAGAGTTCAAAACATGTATGAGAAAAACTATGGAACACTTCTGAGAGACACAAAGGTAGATTTCAACAAATGGAAAGACATATCTTGCTTCTGTACTAAAGATTCAGTAGCATAATGATGTCCTTTCTCCCTGAGTTAATTTTACATGGTCCCCAAATAAATACTATATAAAATTTTTTTTTATTTTGTTTGCTACAGCTAGACAACTGGAAAGAAAAAACAAGCAAAAAAAAGGGAAGAGCAAGAGTATTCCTATGACATATTAAATAATTGCTGCAAAGCCATTATAAGTAAAAGAGTACGAAGTCAAATGTACTGTATCAGTAAGCTAATTTCTTAGCTCTTATCATTATACTGTGGATATATAAGATGTTAACATTAGGAGAAACTAACTGAAGGGTACATAGGAACTCTCTTATTTTTCTCTTTTATAAGTACAAAGTCATTTAAAAATAAAAAGACTTTAAAAAGCTATGATACTGGCAGATCAACCAAGGGAACACATTTTTTTAAATTCCAGAAGTATATGAAAAGTTAGTCATAGTAAAGGTAGCATCTCAAAGACATGTAAGAAGATGAACTTGAAATAAGCGGCAAGCATATGACCCAGCAATCCCACTTCTGGGCATACACACCGAGGAAACCAGATCTGAAAGAGACACGTGCACCCCAATGTTCATCGCAGCACTGTTTATAATAGCCAGGACATGGAAGCAACCTAGATGCCCATCAGCAGACGAACGGATAAGGAAGCTGTGGTCCATATACACCATGGAATATTACTCAGCCATTAAAAAGAAATCATTTGAATCAGTTCTAATGAGATGGATGAAATTGGAGCCCATTATACAGAATGAAGTAAGACAGAGAGATAAAGAACATTACAGCATACTAACACATATATATGGAATTTAGAAAGATGGTAATGATAACCCTATATGCAAAACAGAAAAAGAGACACAGATGTACAGAACAGACTTTTGGACTCTGTGGGAGAAGGCGAGGGTGGGATGTTTCGAGAGAACAGCATCGACACATGTATATTATCTATGGTGAAAGAGATCACCAGCCCAGGTTGCATGCATGAGACAAGTGCTCGGGGCTGGTGCACTGGGAAGACCCAGAGGGATCGGGTGGAGAGGGAGGTGGGAGGGGGGATCGAGATGGGGAACACATGTGTATCCATGGCTGATTCATGTCAATGTATGACAAAACCCACTACAATACTGTAAAGTAATTAGCCTCCAACTAATAAAAATAAATGAAAAATAAATAAATAAATAAATAAGTGGCAAGGGCAGCAGGGCAGCCATGAGGAAGCATAAGACGGCACCTATCTCTCAAACTGCACATTAGGGTAAGTTATAGAAGAAACAGGGGTTCAAGTGCTAACAACATCACATGGCATTTAAATTACAGAAGAGAGTTGTGTTTGTAATTAAAAATACTTAAATGGAACATACCCTCTTCCAAGGAGGCTATTATAGAGCAACGAACATTTTAATTTCAACTTATTTGTGAAAGGGTAAGGCACATGGAAGGCTTGTTGGACCTCTGAAATGATTATGTCTATTACTACAATAGGGTTAATAAATCAAGTTCTTAGGTTATATCAAACAAATGGGACAGGTTTTTACTGGGAAAAAAGCATAACTACTTTTAATTAAACAGGATACATCCATGAAGTGGAATATTACACTGGCATTAAAAATGAGGTTGATGTACAAACAAACAAAAAGAAGAGAGAAAACAAGAGAGTATAGATCACTACGTCTCATACTGTTCATCCTGTTTTAGTAAAAAATAAAAGGGTTGTAAAAAGATAAAAATGTCATTGAGAAAAAGTACACTGACTGCCTCTGGAAAGGTCTCAGCTCTGCTGAGAAGATGCCTTCCTTTTCATTGTATACGTTTTTGTAAAGTTTGAAGATCAGAGCAAAAGGTTAGTTTCTTTAAAAGATTGAATATTAGAGACAGACAAGATCCCAAATATATAAAGTGAACACAGTTTAAAGGTGGGGGGAATTGACTCAAGAAAGAAATAGATAATCTTAATAGTTCTACAACTACTGAAAGCTAGAGAAGTTTAAATGTTTCCCCTTTCCTCTGTCCAACACACACAAAAATACCAGATTCAAATGGCTTTATAAACACCTTCTACCAAACATTTGAGAAATGCATCATTCCAACCTTAACAAAATTAAATTATGTCATAGAAGATAATTAGATACAATTGTATTATGTAATTCATGTGGCATTAAGTGAAAATGCAGAATTATCAAATTATTAATACACAAATATTTATAACTAGATAACATATATTATAAATATTTTGTTAAATTATATAAATTATGATAGTTGCATAATTTATATAATCTAATAATTATATAAATTTATTAAATGACAGTGATCATAATAATTATGAATTAAAGTTAAATACATACTGTATTTGTAATATGATACTATCTAGCCAACTAGCCTTGTCTTTTTTTAAATGAACTATGTATGTGCACAGAGAAGACTGAAAGATCACTAAAATGTCAAGGGTCTTCCCTGGGTGTAGAAATGATAAAAATCGTGATTTTTCTAAATTTTATAACACTTCTACCAACTAACACACATTATTTCTGTATTTTTTCCTCCAAAAGTTAAGTACCTCTAGTTTGGACACAATTTGAAATCATCACATTTGAAGGAGAAGAAAAGTAAGGGAGCCAAAGGCAGATTCAGGTACATATATAAATTGTGGGGGAGCCTTTCTTAATACAAATTAATTCAAAATTGCTAGTGCTACTGCAAAAGGGCACAGGAACTCCAATTAAAGATTACTATTCACATACATAGAAAACTGAGGCTCGAAGAAATTTCAAGGTTAATTCAGGTCCACCCACAGTGAAGTGGCAAGCCAGTGTTGGTCAAATCCTCATGAGCAGATCATGCTAGACCACCTACCTAGATATACGTACAGTAGGTGCTCTGTATCCTTGCGTTCTCCATTCAACCACTGTGGATTCAACCAGCCACGGGTCAAAAATATACAGAAAAGATCTGGGGAAAGTTCCAAAAGACAAAACTTGCATTTGCCAAGCAGCCTGGCAACTACTTACATAGCACTTACAAGGTTATTATAATAAACCTAGTGACGACTTAAAGTATAATGGGAGGGATATATGTAGACTATATGTAAATACTATACTGTTTTATATTAATAAAAGGGACTTGAGCATCTCTGGGTTTTGATATCCTCCAAGGTCTCAGAACCAACCACTCACAGTTACTAAACGATGACTGTGTTATCTCCCAGAGCAGCTTGTTTCTCCTTCAGAGTCTCATGATTCCTAAAAAGTTACGTGTTCAGTTTGCATTCCCACCAACTGTGTAAGAGGGTTCCCTTTCCTCCACACTCTCTCCAGCACTTATTGCCTGCAGACTCTTGGATAGCACCCATTCTGACTAGCGTGACATGGTACCTCATTGTGGTTTTGATTTGCATTTCTCTGATAATGAGTGATGTTGAGCATCTTTTCATGTGTCTGTTAGCCATCTGTATGTCTTCTTTGGAGAAATGTCTGTTTAGTTCTTTGACCCATTTATTGATTGGGTCTTTTGTTGTTCTGGAACTGAGCTGCAGGAGTTGCTTGTATGTTTTTGAGATTAATTCTTTGCGAGCTGCTTTGTTTGCTATTATTTTCTCTCATTCTGAAGGCTGTCTTTTCACTGTTGGTGGGAATGCAAACTAGTACAGCCACCGTGGAGAACAGTGTGGAGATTCCTTAAAAAACTGGAAATAGAACTGCCATACGACCGAGCAATCCCACTGCTAGGCATACACACCAAGGAAACCAGAATTGAAGGAGACATATGTACTCCAATGTTCATCGCAGCACTGTTTACAATAGCCAGGACATGGAAGCAACCTAGATGTCCATCGGCAGATGAACGGATAAGAAAGCTGTGGTACACATATACAGTGGAATGTTACTCAGCCATTAAAAATAATGCATTTGAATCAGTTCTAATGAGGTGGATGAAACTGGAGCCTATTTATACAGAGTGAAGATAGAAAAACACCAATACAGTGTACTAACGCATATACATGGAATTTAGAAAGACGGTAACGATGACCCTATGTATATGCGAGACAGCCAAAGAGACACATGTGTGAAGAACAGACTTTTGGACTCTGGGGGAGAAGGCGAGGGTGGGATGATTTGAGAGAATAGCATTGAAACATGTATATTATCATATGTGAAACAGATCACCCGGACAGGCTTGATGCATGAGGCACGGTGCTCAGGGCTGGTGCACTGGGATGACCCAGAGGGATGGGATGGGGAGGGAGGTGGGAGGGGGGTTCAGGATGGGGGACACATGTACACCCATGACTGATTCATGTCAATGTGCTGCAAAACACACTACAACACTGTAAAGTAATTAGCTTCCAATTGAAATAAATTAATTAATTACCAAAAGAAGTTACGTGTTCAGTTATTATCATCCTAGCACCTAGCGCTGCTCAATAAGCATTTATTGAGTGAATCCATTTCTTAAATAATCAGAATAAGTGAATACAAAAAATCTCAAACAGCTTAGACAGTATCAATAAATTCTCTTGACCCACAACTTTTTATCAATGAGTAACCACAGCTTTCTCTGGAAGATATCTAGAACAAAATCTCTTTAAATGCAAGAGGCATTTCCACATTTTTATGTTCAGTTAGTTAAATAACTAAAACTAAAGATAAACAGTTTCGGGTTGTCTTATGGAGTATGGCTAATCTATCAGGCGTCACTATCAAGGTAATCCTTGAAGGTAGGCATATAAGTAAAGGTAAAAGAAATTTAAAAACTGGAATGACTCAAAAATTAACTCTGTCAGAGTTAATTCTGCTTCACTGCTCTTATATGATATTAAAGACGTCAAACATGTATGCCCTGGTGTTGCGGTAGTGAATACGCTATATTACATGGTAAGAAGGACTTGGCAGATGTAACTAAAGTTATTAATTAGCAGACTTTAAAAAAAAGGAGACAAGATTCACTGTCACTCGTTTGGCACTTTCTCTGCATGCCATATGGTAGCCTGCAACCCTAAAGAAGGAACACACTCTAAAGAATGAGCTTACATGGGGAAGATGAGCCCCAGAGCACTGTGACCCTTGCCCTAAAGCTCAGAACAATGGCAAAGTTTGTTTTGGCTCTGTTTGGCTGACATTTATCCAATGCTGGCATTGAAAATATCTGCTTTAGTTAAGACCAGTATGGATGCAATAAAGAACCATGTAGTGACATGAGAAAAAAGATCTTCATAACCCACATAATCACGATGGTGTGATCACTCACCTAGAGCCAGACATCCTGGAGTCCGAAGTCAAACGGGCCTGAGGAAGTCTCACTATGAACAAAGCTAGTGGAGGTGATGGAATTCCAGTTGAGCTGTTCCAAATCCTAAGAGATGATGCTTGCTGTCAAAGTGCAGCACTCAGTATGCCAGCAAATTTGGAAAACTCAGCAGTGGCCACAGGACTGGAAAAGGTCAGTTTTCATTCCAACCCCAAAGAAAGGCAATGCCAAAGAATGCTCAAACGACCACACAATTGCACTCATCTCACACGCTAGTAAAGTAATGCTCAAAATTCTCCAAGCCAGGCTTCAGCAATACGTGAACCGTGAACTTCCAGATGTTCAAGCTGGTTTTAGAAAAGGCAGAGGAACCAGAGATCAAATTGCCAACATCTGCTGGATCACCGAAAAAGCAAGAGAGTCCCAGAAAAACATCTATTTCTGCTTTGTTGACTTGCCAAAGCCTTTGACTGTGTGGATCACAACAAACAGGAAAATTCTGAAAGAGACGGGAATACCAGACCACCTGACCTGCCTGTTGAGAAACCTGTATGCAGGTCAGGAAGCAACAGTTAGAACTGGACATGGAAAAAAACAAAAAACAACAAACAAACAAAAAATGAACTGGACATGGAACAACAGACTGGTTCCAAATAGGAAAAGGAGTATGTCAAAGCTGTACATTGTCACCCTGCTTATTTAACTTATGTGCAGAGTACATCATGAGAAATGCTGGGCTGGAGGAAGCACAAGCTGGAATCAAGACTGCCGGGAGAAATATCAATAAACTCAGATATGCAGATGATACCACCCTTATGACAGAAAGTGAAGAAGAACTAAAGAGTCTCTTGATGAAAGTGAAATAGAGGAGAGTGAAAAAGCTGGCTTAAAGCTCAACATTCAGAAAACGAAGATCATGGCATCCGGTCCCATCACATCATGACAAACAGATGAGGAAACAGTGGCTGACTTTATTTTTCTGGGCTCCAAAGTCACTGCAGATGGTGATGGCAGCCATGAAATTGAAAGACGCTCACTCCTTGGGAGGAAAGTTATGACCAACCTATACAGCATATTAAAAAGCAGAGACATTACTTTGTCAACAAAGGTCCGTCTAGTCAAGGCTATGGTTTTTCCAGTGGTCATGTACGGATGTGAGAGTTGGACTATAAAGCAAGCTGGGCACCGAAGAATTGATGCTTTTGAACTGTGGTACTGGAGGAGACTCGAGGGTCCCTTGGACTGCAAGGAGATCCAACCAGTCCATCCAAAAGGAGATCAGTCCTGGGTGTTCATTGGAAGGACTGATGCTGAAGCTGAAACTCCAATACTTTGGCCACCTGATGTGAAGAGCTGACTCATTTGAAAAGACCCTGATGTTGGGAAAGACTGAGGGCAGGAGGAGAAGGGGACGATGGAGGATGAGATGGTTGGATGGCATCACCAACTCGATGGACATGGGTTTGGATGGACTCTGGGATTTGGGGATGGACAGGAAGGCCTGGTGTGCTGCAGTTCATGGGGTCGCACAGAGTCAGACACGACCGAGTGACTGAACTGAGCTGAACTGAGAGACCTGAGAAAGTTACCTTGTAACTTGTAAGGAATAACTCTTACAACCACAGTCAAACTCCTACGATTCAAGTAGGCCAATTCCAGAGCACTACGGTCCTGGACATTTTGACATGGACTTTCCTTGAGAATGGAGGTCACTTCCGTCTTGTTTTTATGTGGCTTTTGGATTAAAATCTTTGCTTGCTCAGCAATACACATCAGTGCCTAGTACTGTGCTGGTTGTATAGTACACTCTCAATAAAGGAGGGGGAGGGTGGCCCTGAGTGGGCCCAATGTAATCACATGAACCCGTAAATGCGGGGCTTCCCTGGTGGCTCAGTAGTCAAGAACTCGCCTGCCAATGTAGGAGATGCAGGTTTGATCCCTGTGTGGGGAAGATGCCCTGGAGAAGGAAATGGCAAGCCACTTCAGTAGCCTTGCCTGGGAAATCCCACAGACAGAGGAGCCTGATGGGCTACAGTCTATGGGGTTGCAAAGTCAAACACAACTTATCGACTAAACAACAATTCTCAGGCTTCGAAATTAAATTAGAATAAATTTCAAATCCCTTACCTCTGCTTACAAGACTGTATAACCTACCTCCTGCTTCCATTCCCACCCTCTTCCCCCACCTCCCCCGTTCTTTCCTCTCTCTAATGCCTTTGCACTGTCTGTCTTTCAGTTCGAGAACTCTGCTCCCAAATCTTCAAATGACTGCTCCACTGTTATCATTCAGCTTTGGCATAAATGTCACATCTTCAAAGAGATCTTCCGTCGCCATCAAATCAACACTGGTACTGTCCTTAAACCTTCTATCATATACACTGTTTTCTCCTCAAAACATTTAACATCTAAAAGGCTCTAGGCATCTATCTGTTTATTTAATTTTGTCTCCCTCATTATCATTCCCAAACTAGAACATAAATTTCATGAGGATAGGGACCTGGATTCTCATGCACTGCAGTTCATGGGGTCGCAAAGAGTTGGACACGACTGAGTGACTGAACTGAACTGAATGATGTTAAATCTCGAATTTAAATCCTAACCCTCTTCTGTGAATATCCAACTATCTATCTGATATTTCACTTGGATACATTTAAAATAAACAGATACCGGATTCACAAATTTCCTGGCCCTCTCCCTATGAGACTTAAATCTTCAAATACCTACTCCTCTGAAGATTTCTGTCACAAAGAATACAGGGACAATTTTTTTTTCTTCCCTTACAGGGGCAGCCTTGCTCTTCCACACTATTACAGCAGCCTGAGTATGTATGTGCTAAGTCACTTCAGTCGCGTCTGACTCTTTCGACCCTATGGACAGTAACCCACCAGGCTCCTCTGTCCATTGGATTCTCCAGGCAAGAATGCTGGAGTGGGTTGCCATGTCCTCCTCCAGGGGATCTTCCCAACCCAGGGATTGAACCCACGTATCTTACATATCCTGCCCTGGCAGGTGGGTTCTTTACCACTCACACCACCTTATTTTGTGAAGAGTATAGTCAGAATTCATTATTTTCTGAATAAAAATGCCCTCTATACAGTGAGGGTTCTGAATGACACCTGGATCCAATGGCTAGATTAAAGCAGTAACATCAATAGATAAGGCAGGCAAGGTCTCAGCACCACATTAAAGCTCGAGGATGTATTCTACAATTTCTAAGAGGAAGCCAGAATACTAAATCTTTAGATATTCCCAGATTACGTGAATGTTGTTCTTATCAGGCATCAAATACAACAAAAAATAAATCACTGTGAAAACGTTGGCAATCAAACAGGCATTTTCCTGAGCAATGCATAATAGAAAAGTATGCAGCACCCTAAAAGCATTACTTTTTTGAATAAATTCACCTTGAAATTACCAAAAGCACCAGCTCTAAGATCGCTGATCCAATGCTTATTTAAATGGGGAGTGGCACCAGAGCCACTTTCAAAGACTATCCTTAAAAATCTTTAAATTCTGATATGCAAGCTTTAGCACAGTGTTCACCTATGCTGAACAGAGCTGACCTGAGTGACCAGTGGCTTCCCAGTGGCTCAGCGGTGAAGAATCCACCTGCCAATGCAGGAGACGCAGGAGACTCGAATTCGGTCCCTGGGTCAGAAGATCCCCTGGAAGAGGACATGGCAACCCACTCCAGTATTCTTGCCTGGAGAATCCCAAGAGCAAAGGAGCCTGCTGGGCTACTGTTCACAGGGTCACAAAGAATTGAACATGACTAAGCACACATGAGTGACCAATAAAACATTGCAGAAGCGTGTGACTTCTGAGGCTACGTCACTGTAAGACACTGTGGCTTCTACCCTGGTCCCTTGGATTGCTTACTGTGGAGCCAGCCTCTGGGTTATCAGGACACTCAGGCCACTCAGGTAACCTTATGGAAAGGTCAACATTTGGGTCCCAGGATGGCCTTTCCATAAGGTTACCTGAGTGTCCTTACAATGACTACCAACTTGCCAGCCAGATGAGTGAGTGAATGACCCCGGAAGCCGATCCTCTAGCCCTACTCAGCACTTGTTGCTCATGTAGGCAGAGAATAAGCAAAATACACAGATTCTTTCACCTTACTGTAATCCATAACAGAAATTCCTCCTAACCACCCCCTTGAATAACTAGCAAATGAGCCATCCTTGTCAGAATTTCCCCAATTATCTTAGCCACGGGACCACTTCTGTTAAAGCCCAAACCAGTAGGATTTCGAAACTGAAGGACTGGCTAATCAGACTGAAGCAGAAAGCTGTTTATCCTCTTCCAGTGTCTGCTTTGTAACTTTTGAAGTAAAAAAAAAAACTGTTCTGGAGCTTGAATGAGAGTTATCATTATGATTTAAAATGCATGTTCTAGAATGCTACCTTGTGATGAAGACACAAATTAGAGTTTACCACAGTAGTGTATATATTTGCCCACCTAACAAGCTGAATTTGCAAAATTTGGGTTTCTGTGGACTACAGTGTGAAAAGCTAATCAACAAACTGGTCACAGTGATTACACTGTTACCTGTGTTAATCACACAGTGATTGCTTCTGTGGAGGGGACATGTGTAACTAAGAGACAGGGATGAAACGTCAAAGTGTGAGTCGTTCAGTTGTGTCTGATTCTGTGACCCCCATGGACTATAGCCCACCAGACTCCTCTGTGCAGGAAATTCTCCAGACAAGAATACTGGAGTGGGTTGCCATTCCTTTTCCAGCGTGTCTTCCCAACCCAGGAACTGAAGCAGGGTCTCCTGCATTGCAGGCAGGTTCTTTTCCGTCTAAGCCACCAGGGAAGAGACAGGGACAGCATATTTATTTTCATTTCGTTTTCTCTTGCAGGTTTTGATATGTATACTGCACGCCGGTAATATCTGCTCAAGAATATAAATCTTTAAGTCTCTTCCTGACAAAACTACATTTTTTAACGTTTAAAATAAGAGAAACCTAAAACAACTTCAGTACTTATTCAAAATCATGCTCATTACTTTTTAAATTCAACCAAGTAAGACATTATCTCAGTATCTTATTAGTGCCTACATTTGAAGCAAGTTACATGTTACAATGCTAGAAACACCCAAGATGATATGACAAGAAACAATCAGGCTTTGATAACATAAAAGCAGAATATGATTTTTTAAAACCACATGTGTAGATCAGCCTTAGAAAACAATAAAAAGAAAACTGGTGTTGTTATATCAATCCCAGACAAACTAGACCTTCATGCAAAATGCACTTTCAGAATAAAAGTGGAATACTTCGTAACAGTAAGTCACTAAGCAGATATAACTATTACACATTTCTATCCAAATACTAGGCTTCCCTGATGGCTCAGCAGGGGAAGAATCTGCTGGCAACGCATGAGACACAGGAGATGTGGGTTCAATCCCTGGGTCGAGAAGATCCCCTGGAGAAGGAAATGGCAACCCACTCCAGTATTCTTGCCTAAAAAATCCCAAGGACAGGGGAGTTCGGAGGGCTACAGTCTAAAGGGTTGCAAAGTGTCAGACATGACTGAGCAACCAAGCACAGTGTATATATATGTTCATCTACTAGCAATGTCTCAAATAAATAAAGCAAAAGCTGAGAGAATACAAGGGGAAATATCTACAGTGGTAAACGGGATATTTTAATACACTCTTGCCTGTGTAATTGATACAAGCAAACAAAAGGTCACTTATGACCCTGAAGATTTGAAATACGGGATTAACCAGCAAGATCCAATGTAAATATATTAGAACACCACATTCAATAGCTATAGGGAAAAAATAATATACTGGGGCCACAGTGCAGATCTCAAATGTTAAAGGTCTGAAATCACAGACCTTTGAAACACTGAGATTGTTCTCTGATGACATTGCTATGTTGTTAAGAGTTCTCTGATGACATATCTTATGTTGTTAGAAATAAAAGACATTTGAAAACAACTAGAAAATCTCCATGTGTTCAGAAATCGAGAAATATAATACATTCAACTTATCCAAGTGTTAAAGTAGATACCAGTGAAAATTAGAAACCATTTTAAAGTGAATTATAAAAGTACTATATATTAAAATTTGAGTAATGTTGCTAGCTGAAACAGTACTTAGAGGGAAATGCTCAGCCTTAAATGCATATATTTAAAAGGGAGAAATGCTGAAAAGTAGTGATCTACAAGAAGTTAGCAAAAGAACAAAAAAGTAAATCCCAAAAAGTAGAAGGAAGGAAATAAAGAGCGGAAATCAATGCAATAGAGAACAAATATGTAATAAAAAGAAAAGGAATCAGCAAGATTCAAAATTTGGTTCCTTTGAATGACTACTAAATTCCCAGGGAGACTGAATGAGGAAAAACAGAAGGTAGTTTTAGCCTATAACAGATAACAATAAGATAATTCTTTACTGCAACCATTAAACGGATACTAATATTTATTATAAATCATTTTATGCTAGTAAATTTAAAAAGTTTAGATGAAAAGGACAACTTCTTAGGGGGAAAACTACCAAAATAATCAACAGAAAATCTGAGAAGGTTAAAAATTAAAAATCAAAGGAGTAATTAAAAATCTTTCCACAAAGAAAATTACCAGCCCAGATGGCTTCTCGGCCAGATTCTCACAGAAATTTAATGGAACAATTCAGTCCTACTTAAACTTTTTCAGAATAGAAAATGAGGGTCAGCTCATTTTATAAGGCTAGTATGAGATAACCGCTGATTTCAAATCCTGACAAGGACAATATAGGCCACCTCACTGATACAAAACTATTAACAGAATATCAAACTGAATCCAGAAATACATAAAAAGAGTAATACTGTAAAACCAAATTAGGTTTACCTCAGAAATCAGGTTAGGTTTAAGATTTTAAATAATATGTAATTCAATATATTAACATAGTGAAGGAGAAAAGTCATACAGTAATGAAAAGCTGCAACAACAACAAAAAAAGCATTAAATTCAAACAAACAGAACAAAACACAAAATTCTTAGTAAACCGGTACAGAAGGGAACGTCTTTAAACATGATGAAGGGTTTCACAGAAACAAAACAAAACGAACTTGAGCAAATAGGCCTGGAGGGAAATGCTGAAAGCTTCCTCTTGGAGACCGGGAACCAGAAGGGCAGGAGCTCTGGGGTGGCGGCAGCGCTGTGCGTCTTGACCTGAGCAATAAGTTCATGTGTGTTTGTGTGTTTGCAGTAACATGTAAAGTTCTCCATGGTGCTTTTATATACACCTTGAAATATATATTAAAGATAAAAAAGAAAGAAATATTTGGAAATAAAAGGCTAACCTAGCCTATCACTCAAGCTTGGCAACTCCGTAGGTCCTCACCTCCCCACCACCACCCAGCTACCGTTACTTTCAAACCAGTTAACATTTATTGGGCTTACAAGACATGGTACAATGTGGCAACATGTATCATGAACCTTAACAATGTCTAAGATGAAACCTTATTCCATTACATTACTCCAGTGCCAATCATTCCATTCTAAGGAAAAAGACAAAGAGAAAAAAATCCATGTGTTAAGACATTCACTGCCCACATGATGATAAAATAGAAAACCTAAACTAAATAACCAACTCCAGGAAACAATTAAGAAAAATAATTTTTACAATGGGATTATACAGTCAATAAAAATAAGATTTATCAAATATTCCAAGAAATGAATATAACCTAATTTTTAAAAAATTAGACATATACACATGTTTACACTGTAACAGGGGGGAAAAGTCATAGGCACAAAGAAGAAAGTGAAAGACAGAGGGAAGAAGAGAGGGACAGAGGGTACTGAAAGCGGGAGGGAAGGGTTGGGAGAGACGAAAACTCAACTGGTTTTCTTCATATGTTGAGCTTATGAATGTCATCTGTACTTCTGTATTTCCTGAATTTTCTTTAATGACTACAGAAAACTTTAGTAATGGGGTACATAAGAGCTGAAGAAAATAATCACAAACCTAAGTAAAGTATCCTAAATATTTTAAAAAGTTCCTTCAAAGGGTAACTTTAAAATTTCAACTTTTATCTCAGTACCATTTTATTCAGATAAATTATTTAACATTTAAATTGTGTTAAGTCTATCATATGCTAGTTACTTAGCACAGAGAGAACTTTAATCATAATTAGTACTTAAAATAATATAACTTAAAAATAATAATTAGATTTCCAAAGATATATCATCTCCAATTTTCTGGCTAGAAAGTGAAAAGTGAAAGTGAAGCCACTCAGCTGTGTCCAGCTCTTTGCGACCCCATGGACTGTAGCCTACGAGGCTCCTCCATCCACGGAATTTTCCTGGCACGAGAACTGGAGAGAGTTGCTGTTTCTTTCTCCAGAGGATCTTCCCCACCCAGGGATCAAAGCCGGGTCTCCTGCATTGCAAGAAGATGCTTTTACCATCTGAGCCAAAAGGGAAGTTCCCTTGAGGCTTCCCTGTGGCTCAGCTGATAAAGAATCCGCCTGCAATGTGGGAGACCTGGTACAGTCCATGGGGTCACAAAGGTCAGACACGACTGAGTGACTTTCTAGCTAGCTGCTGCTGCTGCTAAGTCGCTTCAGTCGTGTCCAACTCTGTGCAACCCCATAGACGGCAGCCCACCAGGCTCCCCCATCCCTGGGATTCTCCAGGCAAGAACACTGGAGTGGGTTACCATTTCCTTCTCCAAAGCACAAAAGTGAAAAGTGAAAGAGCAGTCGCTCAGTCGTGTCTGACTCTTCACGACCCCATGGACTGCAGCCCACCAGGCTCCTCCATCCATGGGATTTTCCAGGCAAGAGTAATGGAGTGGGGTGCCATTGCCTTCTCCAGACTTTCTAGCTAATAAAATCAAGTCCTTAAATGACCTTCAGAACTCCCCTTGGTCTACCCTGCCCACACCTACCCTCTGACCTGCCCTGCCACACACCCCCACCCCCACTTCAGCAACGGCCTCCCACATGCTGCTCTTCCAACATGCCAAGGACATTTCCACGTTAGAAGCTGCTGCTTGCTCTACCCGAACATTTCCTTCCAGATAGTTCCATGGCTTAATCCACTTCACTCAGAAAAGGGCTTCTCAAAAAGCCTTTGCTCACCAAACTACCTGAAGTATTACAGTATCCTGTTACTTTTTAATCCCCTGAATCTATCTTATTCTGCTTCAAAACCTGTGAGCTCCCTGACGTGTGTGTGCAACTGAGTGTGCACACATGAATAATGTCTATGCCCCTCGCTGATATTTAAGCTCAGGAAGCACAGCTCTACTTTGTTTACCATTGTGTCACATGACCTGCCAATAGCAGGCTTTCAAAAATACTTGTTGAAAGAACAAAAGATGGTAACTGGTTTTAGTTTTGCTGAGAAAATAATGATGGAACACTACTAGAATTCAGTAAAGCTTTCAAATGAATTCATTCTCAATCACAAGAGCATTACACACATACTTTGGTGGTAGGAGTACAACGTTCACAATTCAGGGTTCAGTAACAGGAAGGAATGGGGACTTCTTATGTTTCTCTGCCCCTTTCCATATCCTTCCTTCCTCTCATTCATCCATAAATGGTTACTGTGTACCACTAAGCCAGAGAGTATTCTACACATTAAGAACACACAGACAATTAAGGCAAGTTAATGCATGAGACATATGAGCATAATAACCATAGAACATGGCATGCAACAGAGTTCTGTGAAGTTGTAACATAACAGAGGAAGTAATCCACTTTTAGGGGCAGGTGTTCAGGGAAGTTTCAACAGTGATGACATTCAACAAACACTTGCAAAACCAAATAACAAAAGATATGCT
Source organism: Muntiacus reevesi (assembly GCF_963930625.1). NCBI lineage: Eukaryota > Metazoa > Chordata > Mammalia > Artiodactyla > Cervidae > Muntiacus > Muntiacus reevesi. The sequence continues at coordinate 363,380 of NW_027077807.1, read as the reverse complement.
TCATTTTACTTTACATATGAAATGAGAGTATTAAGTCTGAAAGTGCTACAGTAATTTGCTACCATGAGATAAGCTCGCTTGAGAGCGAAACCAAAACAAGAGGAATGCCAGAGCAGGACCAGAGAAACTAAGCCAAGTCCTTGATGATTTCAGACTGGATGAAGCCCCAGATGAAGTTCAAGGACAAGACCTAATCATGCCCTTTACTGTGTAGCCAGTCTGAATTTGGTTTTCTGTCACTTGCAATATAAGTATACAGAGGAATCTCAGCGAATTCTTTGAAAAAAGCCAAAGCATTTGTTTTTTCAGTGTACAGGGGCACTATTGGTATTCTGGAAGGGACAATTCTTGTTTTGCAGGCAAACATCACAGGACACTTGGTATATCTCGTCTCTACCAGACCCACAGATTTCCAAACACCACTCATCTTCAAGAAGAGCCAGAGGTCTATTCCCTGTTAGTTGCTACCTGTATCCATACCTCACAGTGCACGCGTAAATGTTCTTAACAACAACCTTAAAAGAACTGGGATATACCACTCAAATATACTAATTTTATATAGTAATCCATTTTAATTAGTCATTCATGACTATTTAAATGACTGATTCATTCCTAAGCACAGCTTATACCTCCTCTTGAGATAAGCAGTGCTTTAAGAATGCCACTACTATCTGAAAATTCTCATTCATTTAAGCTTACTTCTCCATACAATATTATCAATATATGTCACTGACAATGTTGGTTATCTTCCCTGTAGCCATTGATCTAATTACTTCCTAGACTGAAATGCTAGATATTGGTTTTTCTAGTCCCCTTGCAACTAGGGCATAAGTAATAAGGCCAAAATGAAACCTGATACAGGCTTTCTGTAAAAGGTTTACTTGCTTCATCAAGAGATGAGAGGGCAAACTTCCTCCCGTCTTTGGTGGTTGTGTCAGAATGTGATGCCTGGAGCAGAAAGAGAAACATGCAACTATGAAAGGATAAACCTGAGCCCAAAGGTCGCCACACTACAGATAAAGATGGAAAGCACTTGGATTCAATCTAGAGGGGAAGCCAGTCTGAGCAGGAACCCAAATGGGAGGGCAGTTTAGAGGAAAGGGAAACACAGAACCTCTGTGCTGACTGAGGACTGAGGACTGAGCAAAGCCAAGCTTATGCACAAACTGCCCTTTAAATTAATCCTACCTATGCCTTTGCCAATTACCTGAGCTAATACACTTCTTCTGTTTTTAAATCCTATTTGCATCCTAACTGATACAGGAAACAGCTATGTTTAGGGGAAAGAGCAAAATCGAGACACTGCAGGGAATGTAAAGAAACTTTCAGACATAAGAGAATCAGGAACTATAAAGCCAAGAAACAAGAAATCAGATCATTTCATTCCTATGGAGTATATTTCAGAAGTGGTCTAAGAAAACCTGGATGATTGAGATAAGGCCGTTACCTTTGGTAATTTGATCATCAAAATGACTTTTTAAAAACCAATTTCAGTGCTGCGATGGTAAGGGAAGTCAGAGTGCAAAGGAAAGAATAATTTACACTTTTAAGAACTCCATAATGCACCAAACCCTTGGAAAGACATGTAACGTGTGTTAAACTCCGTCGATTACAACTCTGTGAGGTAAGGATAACATTCTGTGGTGTCCTTAGTCACTCAGTCTTGTCCGACTCTTTGTGACCCCATGGACTATAGCCCACCAAGCTCCTCTGTCCATGCTGACTCTCCAACAAGAATACTGCATTGGGTTGCCATGTCTTCCTCGTATAACATTCTACTTTACAGACAAAGAACACAGCCTGAGTAGTAAGTTGCCCACAGCCACACAGACAGTAACTGGTTTCAGTAGACTTCAAAATCAGATCTTTGAAGCTTAAAAGTAAATGTCCTTCCTACTATACCCCTTCATGGATCACAGACTCGTCGTGGTGAAGGGGCTTGTGTAACTCAGTGAAGCCATGGGCCATGCCGTGCAGGGCCAGCCAAGACAAACGGGTCCTGGTGAAGAGTTCCAACAAAACGTGGCCCACTGGAGGAGGGAACGGCAAACCACTCCAGCAGTCCTGCTGCGAGAACCCCACGAACAGCATGAGGCAGAAAAATAAGACACCGAAGAAGAGCACCACAATCAAAAGGTGTCCAAAATGCTCATGGGGAAGAGTGGAGGGCAGTCGTTAGTTCCAGAAAGAATGAAGTGGCTGGACCAAAGCGGATATGATGCTCAGTTGTGTGGATGTGTCTGATGGTTAAAGTCAAGTCCGACGCTGTAAAGAGCTATTGCTCTTTTTTTGCATGGGAACCTGGAACGGCAGGTCCGTGAATCAAGGCAAAACGGATGTGGTGAAGCAGATGGCAAGAATGAACATCTTAGGAATCACTGAACTAATATGGATGAGAATGGGCGAATTTAATTCAGATGACTGTTGTATCTACTACTGTGGGCTAGAATCCCTTAGGAGAAAGGAAGTAGCCCTTAATAGTCAACAAGAGTTCTAAATGCAGTACTTCGGAGCAACCTCAGGAAAAAAAAAAATAATCTAAGTTCATTTCCAAGGCAAACTGTTCAATATCATTGTTATCTTAAGTCTCTGCCCCAACCACTAATGCCAAAGAAGCTGAAGCTGAACAGTTCTATGAAATAGAACTGCTGTAGTTCTCGAACTACACCTTCTAGAACAAACACCAAAAAAAAAAAAAAAAAAAAAAAAAAAAAAGATGTCCTTTTCATCACAGGGGATTGGAATACAAAATAGGAAGCCAAGAGACACCCAGAATAATAGGCAAGTTTTGCCTTGGAGGGCAAAAGCAGGGCAAAGGCTAACAGAGTTTTGTCAAAAGAACACGCTGGTCATAGCAAACACCCTTTTCCAACAACTAAGAGACAGCTATACACACGGACATCACCAGATGGTCAATACCAAAATCAGATTATGTTCTTTGCAGCTGAAGATGGAAAAGCTCTACACAGACAGCAAAAAGAAGACCTGGAGCTGTCTGTGGCTCAGGTCGTGAGCTCCTAATAGCAAAATTCAGGTTTAAAGTGAAGAACGTAGGGAAAACGACTAGGTCATTTAGATACGACCTAAATTAAATCCCTTATGATTATACAGTGGAGGTGACAAATGGATTCGAGATGAGATCTGGTAGACAAAGTGTCTACCAGATTCATAAAACTGAAAGAGGTTCATATATGAGTTTATTGAAAGAGATTCATATGTTTTATATGAGTTTATATACGAGGTTCATCACTGGAAAGAGGTTCGTAACATTGTATAGGAGGCAGTGACCAAACTAGTCCAAGAAAAAGAAATGCAAGAAGCTTAAGTGATTGTCTGAGGAGACATTAGAAAGAGCTGAGGAAAGGAGAGAAGTGAAAGGCAAGGGAGAAAGGGAAAGATATACTCAACTGAGTGCAGAGATCCAGAGAATACCAAGAAGAGATAAGAAACCCTTCTTAAGTGAACAATGCAAAGAAAACAACACAATGGGAAAGACTAGAGATCTCGTCAAGAAAACTGGAGGCATCAAGGGAACATTTCATGCAAGGATGGACACCATAAAGGACAGAAATGGTACGCACCTAATAGAAGGAAAAGATATCAAGAAGAGGTGGCACGAATACACAGAGAACAGTACACCAGTCACTGTGGTCACTCACCCAGAGCCAGACATCCTGGAGCGTGAAGTCAAGGGGGCCTTAGGGAATATTACTACCAACAAAGCTAGTGGAGGTGACGGAATCCCAGTTGAGCTATTTGAAATTCTAAAGGATGATGCTGCTAAAGTGTTGCACTCAATATGTCAACAAATTTGGAAAACTCAGTAGTGGCTACAAGACTGAAAAAGGTCACAGTTTTCATTCCAATCCCAAAGAAAGGTAATGTCAAAGAATGTTCAAACTACCATGCAACGGCACTCATTTCACATGCTAACAAGGTTACGCTCAAAATCCTTCAAGCTAGGCTTCAAAAGAATGTGAACCTAGAACTTTCAGATGTACAGCTAGGTTTTGAAAATGCAGAGGAACCAGGGAGCAAACTGCCAACATTTGTTCGATTATAGAGAAAGCAACAGAATTCCAGAAAAACGTCTGCTTCTGCTTCATTGACTGCGCTAAAGCCTTTGAATGTGTGGATGGTAACAAACTGTGGAAAATTCTTAAAGAAACACCAGTACCAGACCACCTTACCTGCCTCCTGAGAAACCTGTATGCAGGTCAAGAAGCAAGTTAGAATCGGACATTGAACAACTGACTGGGAAAGAGTTATAATAAAGCTGTATCTTGTCACCCTGCTTATTTAACTTCTACGCAGAGTACATCATGAGAAACACTGGGTTGGATGAAGCACAAGCTGGAATCAAGACTGCTGGGAGAAATATCAATAACCTCAGATATGAAGATGATATCACTCTAAGGGCAGAAAGTGAAGAGAAACTAACGAGCCTTTTGATAAGGGTTAAAGAAGAGCATGACAAAGTTGGCTTGAAACTCAGCATTCAGAAAACTAAGATCATGGCATCTGGTCCCATCACTTCATGGGAAATAGATGGGGAAACAGTGGAAACAGTGTCAGACCTTTATTTTTGGGGGCTCCAAAATCACTGTGGATGGTGACTGCAGCCATGGAATTAAAAGATGCTTGCTCCTTGGAAGAAATGCTATGACAAACCTCAACAACATACTAAAAAGCAGAGACATCACTTTGCCGACAAAGGTCCGTCGAGTCGAGGCTATGGTTTTTCCAGTGGTCATGTATGGATGTGAGAGTTGGACCATAAAGACTGAGTGTCAAAGAATTGAGAATTGTGGTGCTGGGGAAGGCTCTTAAGCGTCCTGGGACTGCAAGAAGATCAACCAATCCTAAAGGAAATCAACCCTGAATATTCACTGGAAGCACTGATGCTGAAGCTGAAGCGCCAATACTTTGGCCACCTGATGCGAAAAGCCAACTCACTGGAAAAGACCCTGATGCTAGGAAAGACTGAAGCCAAAAGGAGAAGGAGGTGGTAGAGGATGAGATGGCTAGGTAGTGTCACCGACTCAATGAACATAAATTTGAGCAAACCCCAGGAGGTAATGGAGGACAGAGGAGCCTGCCATGCTGCAGTTCTTGGTGTTGCAAAGAGTTGGACACAACTGAGCGACTGAACAACAACTACACCAGGCTCCTAGGATTAAAGAATAAAAATACAGTGGCACAGCAGGCTCAAAATTCAGACTGGCTTCTGTGAGCTGCACGGCACACAGCACGGTGTTTGGCAGCCCTGGCAAAGGTATATTTAAGCATGCATGGAGGCTAGAGAGGGCAAAACTTAAAAAGGAGTGATCATGGATAATTACTGAGAAAGAAAGATAAAGAGGGATGATCATGGACACATCTGGAGAAGGTTGCTCTTGAAGAAAAGGAAGGACAATTCCTTCTTTTCAGAGAAGAGTAAATAGAGAAATGATATCAGGATAGAAAAGATTATACCTCAGATGCTTGAGATTTTTCTCAGGAAAGGAAAAGATCAAGTTATTTGCTATAAACACTTTCATGAAGTAAGACAAAAAAAAACCCCTCACAATCGACATTATAGATCTGGAGGATAACAGAACACTAACTGGTATGAAAACAATCCAAAATCCTCACACAACTGTCTCTTGTATCCTTCAGGGATCAAGATAGTGATTAGGCCTGTTCAGAACTGGGCACTAGAAAGATAAATTGACATAAAGTTAAGTATTCTAAGGTATCAATGATGGGCTGGTAAAAACTGATGACCATGGGATCCTGGTGACTAGGGGAGGCAAATGAAAAGAGCAGTAGGCTAAAGAATTGAATGAATAGACACAAAGACGGGAGGGTTCCTAAAGACAGGAAGAGGGGAAGAAAGAGAGAGAGAAATCGGGTTCCATAAGTGTGGAAGAGTGCTTGTTTGTGGTCAGACAGGTCTTGACACAATGCCTCAGGCAATGAGCTACTGCCTAGGGCTGAGCACTACCCCGTCAGCTAAAAGCACAGAATTGAGAGACAAGTGCCTTTAAAACACGCAGTCCTCGGGTGCAGAAAACAAACAGGCTTACCTGGTGGCGCTAGTGGTAAAGAACCCACCTGCCAACGCAGGAGACAGAAGAGATGTGGCTCTGATCCCTAGGTCGGGAAGGTCCTGTGGAGGAGGAAATGGCAACCTGCTCCAATATTCGTGCCTGGAGAAGTCCCATGGACAGAGGAGTCTGGCTGTCCTGTGGAGACTGCAAGGAGATGGACGTGACTGAAGCGACTTAGCATAGCACAGCAACAAACAAGTGAATGAATCTGCCCGTACAGGAATCAAACACTTAAAATATCTCCTCTCCTTTTAAAATGAACAATTCTATCTCCAAATTTAAGAAATTCATCAAGAGGCTAAAAGTCTACAATAAAGGTTAAGGCAGATGTGTGTCAGGAGGTAGAACAAAAAGTTAAATCTGTCAGGCCAATTGTAACCCACCTGTTAAAAGACTTTTAGCATAAATTTCCAATAAGGCAACAACAGTTTGTGCTTTAGAAACTCTGGAGAGCACCTAGCATGGCTTCAAAAAAAGGATATCACTCAATTTAATTTTAAAAGCTCCACCCATTGCAATCTCAGTGGACACACTACCATTTATACTCATAGCTTCATTTTTCACCATTCTGCTGCTCTTGACACATTATCCAATTACAGGAAAAAATTGGGAAAAATCAGACATGGCAACCTCCACTACCACATCCCTCCTTCAGTTTGCACTTTTTACACCATTAATTCTGACTACTCTTGCCCTAGTAATAAATGAAGAAGAAATGACACTGGCACAATCTAAATTTTGCAGAAAATATCAAGTACAAGAAAGATTGCCAAGTAGTACTAATAACAATTGAGAACCCAAGAAATTTGAGAAGTTTCAAGTTTAAAAAGCGTTTTCTCCATTTCAGTCCTTTCCAAATAAAACAAAGGGCTTGGACAACACAAGATTGTGAAGCTTCAATGGACCATTTAGCCTAACAGTGAATAAAAGAATCACTAAAATCGCTTATCCTTTCTTGGGCTATTACATTTCTTACCCTCACAAAGCCTTCTTTTAAAACCAGGACCACTTCTCAATTCTTTCCCTGGATCTAGTATACATATGTCCCTCCGTCCGCCCCCCCACCTCCAAAAAAAGTTTAGAGACCGAAGACTCGCTGTAGTCAGAAAAGGATTAATTTAGATGAAGAATCACTTGCCGTCACTGGCACCATTCCTCAAAACCATCAAAGTCTCCTGGGGGCTGGATCCCCCCGACAAGATGAACAAAATCCACTGGCGTCTGGATAGCAAGCTTTTCTTTGTAAGTCTATAAGCCTGGGAAAGCTTTCCAGACAGTTAAAAAGACTTCTCAAGGAAGCAAAAGGTCGAGACCAGGAAGATGGGGAGGTGACTTGCCCCAAGAGGAAACACCGAAGCTTGCAGCTTCACCCACCTGCCAGACGCTCGCCCCGCGGACAGAAGCACGGACGCAGCCCGGGCGCTTCCTCTCCTGCCGGACACAGCCCCTGCCGCCGCCGGAGCTCCGGACCCGACAGCACAGGGCGGTAGCGAAGTCGGCAAAGCGGCGACCGCACTCGAGCAGACGGGGGTGTACGTAGGGGGCGCCGGGGGGCTCTGGAAGGAAGCTCTGTGCTTGACCTTCCTCACCGGTGGCCAACGGCGCTCCCTGGGAACAGCATCCCGCCTCGGCCCGCTGCAGCGGCCGGGCTTCCTGAGGCCACAACGCGCCCCCGCGCTACTCGGCCGCCGCCATCTTGTCGGAGGCGGGAAAGACCGCACTGCGCAGGCGCGCGCCGACGCTGCCGGCTCCCCGCCATAACGCGCAGGCGCGGGGGGCGCTTCCCACCCCACCCCCCACCCCCACCCGCCGAGGCCGTCTTCCGCAAAGCCGTCTGCTCCCTCGCACGGGTGCTGCCAGGCTTAGTGGCCAGCCACAAACTGCACCGCAGCCGAGTTAATAGACCCTTCTGCACACCTCACAGTCAGTCATTGTGTAAAACCCTATCTGTGTGCCAGGTCCCGGGACAGGCGCTGGTGAAAGATTAGTAAAACGCGGCTTCAGCGCTAACTGCTACTGCTGCTAAGTCGCTCCAGTTGTGTCTGACTCTGTGCCACCCCATAGATGGCAGGTCACCAGGCTCCCCGGTCCCTGGGATTCTCCACGAAAGAACACTGGAGTGGGTTGCTATTTCCTTCTCCAATGCATGAAACTGAAAGTGAAGTCGCTCAGCCCTGTCCGACTCTTAGCAACCCAATGGAATGCAGCCCACCAGGTTCCTCCGTCCTCCACAATTCTTGTTTCTTACCTGCACACCACCTTCGCTCTCTTGCCCCTTTGATTTTAATAACTTAAAGCATACCTCTTCCAGGAAGTCCTTACTCTCACACAATTTGGTTAGTTCTTTTCTAATACCTCGCCTTACCTCTTTAAGCTTTATTTCATTCATTGTAAATTCAACAAGGAATATTTGAGTTTCATTTATATTCTAGATATTGTTCTAGGTTATAGCAATAAGGAAAATAAACTCATGGGACTTCTATTTTAGGGGAGAGTATAAAACAAACAAAAAAAACAAACTTCAAAAAATCAACAAAATAACGTTTGATAGTGCTGAGGGATGGGAAGAGGAAAAAACCACCAAAAGTTAATGTTGGATGAGGGGTGGTAATTAGAGATCTCTCTCCAGAGATGACACTTGATCTGAGGCCTGACTGACCACTGGGGCCAGAAGATATGAGAATCATCCAGGCAGAGCGTTCTAGACAGAAGAACAGCAAATGCAGCAAACCTCTCATTCTTGAGGTGGGAGTGAGACCAGCACATAAAGGACAGAAAGACTAGGTGATGTGGACACCTGGGGAGGATATGTAGGGGGGTGGGGTGGAGGACCGGGGCAGTTTAGGTGGGACATTGAGGCCATGGTAAGAACTGGATTTTTACTTCATGGCAGCCCCTCCATCTTGCTGACACTGCCAGAACTCCTCCTCAAACACTTCTAGTTCCTGACTGCCTCGCTGGACATGCTGATTCCACTGTCTTGAAGACACTTGCTCTTGTTCTTTACACATCTAGCTTCTCATCTTTCAGGTTTCAGTTTAAATGTCACCTCAGAAAGGCCATCCTTCCTAAACTAAGTATCCCACCTGCCCTTTCATTAGTCTCCATCATTGCACCTGATCATTTCTTTATGGGCACCGAACATATTTTTCAATTATATATTCATTGCTTCTTCACCATTCAGTTCACTAAACTGAACTCCACCAGGGAGGGAAGATGTTTCACTTACTAGTGAATACTCCATGCCTAGCACCATGCCTGGCATGAATGATCACTCAATATGTGTTTGCTGTTTTTAGGAATGTCGAGTTTGTCAGCACTTAAGTAGCCAGTGGTATACTACATTGTTTTACACTGGTTTTTAAAAATAAATGCAAGTCATTTCCTGTTTATATACCCTCTGCTAGATTATAAATAAGAACCTTTGCAGAGTGAGAGAGAGAGGAAGAGAATGAGATGAAGAGTAGGTGAGGGGTAGTGGGCAAAGATTATATTTTGCATATATTTGCAGGGCTGGGAGGTGGAAGGCTTCGATTTAGTGAAGCACCTGTTACATGTGTCCTGCGTTTGGCTTAATGGTCACTACAGCCTTGCTAGGTAGTTATCCTTAGTTTTATACATAGCCAACTTGAGAGAGATTAAGTAACTTGCCTAAGGTCCTACATTAAGAGACAGTGCCAACCATAAAGTTCATGCCCTTCCCTTCAAGAGAAACTGGATTTTGAGATGGGTTTGTTTGGTGATTTGATTCTGTGTCATTAGCAGGCTTTTATTAGCCATTTCAGCCACTGCCATTTAAGAACCCCAATCATACTGCTGTTCTTGTATAGGATCTCAACAAAGGGCCTGATGTGAAATTGCTGTGATTTTTTTTTTTCTTTTGGACTCTGGCAGGGTTCATTTGACCATTCCCTCTTCATGTCTTTTTAAAACTTGTATTTCTTTTTATTAATAATGTGTACACGTTTGATCAAAGGAAAAGAGGAGATACAGAAAAATGGGTGCATTTCCTAAATGCTAGCTGCATCCCCTTGGTTAGGCTTGTTATTTTATGACTCTTTCATCTAGGTCCCAAGTAATACTTTAGACATCAAAGACAGTTCTCTGGCAAAGAGTGACAGCCTCATCACAACAATCACTTCTCCCATTTGCTCATCAAAATTATACACCATCATTTCCCTCCAAACAGGATAGCTGGGGGAAACTACGAGAAAGAATAGGGCCGCTATCCTGTATCCAGTGCCATTCAGGCTTTATATGAAGGCATTCAGTTTCTTTAATATCATTAACTCATGATAGCATACACCTGTCAATCAAACCCAGTTAGTCCATAAGCAAACCAAATAGTAGGTGGGAATACATACTTCAAAAGATTCTTCGATCTTCTACCCCCACTGTAGTAGGACTCCTTCTTGGAATAAATTCTGGAATCAAGGCAATGTCTTTGGTTTCTGTGGGATGCTCTCCTCATGGTTACCATCTGTTGTTGGTTGAATATTCTCCCACTCCTCAAAAGAAATGTTGAATTCCTAACCTCAAGTACTCAACAATATGAACTTATTTGGGAATAGGATCATTGCTGATGTAATTAAGTTCAAATGAGGCCATACTGGAGTAGGTGGACCCCTAATCCAATAACTAGTGTCCTTATAAGAAGTCAGCCAAACGGAGGAACAGACACACAGGGAGAAGGCTGTTTGATGGCAAAGGCAAAGATTGGTGTCGTGCACCTGCAAGCCAAGGAACACCAAAGACTGCTGGCCAGCCACCAAAACTGAGGAAGAGGCAAGTGAGGATTTCTCTACAGATTTGAGGAGAAACACAGTCGTGTCAACAACTTGATATCAGATGTAGAGGCTCCAAAACTGTGAGACAATAAATACCCATTGTTTTAAGCTACCCACTTCATGGCAATTTGTTACAGTGGCCTTAAAATCTAATACGCCCCACTCTCTCCTCGTGTGTGTGTGTGTGTGTGTGTGTGTGTGTGAGGACGTGAAGTAAAGGAAAGAGACTGTCAGGGCTTGAATCAGAGGAAAGAGATGGGGATGGGCTTCCCACTCCAGTATTCTTTCTGGCAAAACCCCATGGGCAAAGGAGCGTGATGGGCAATAGCCCATGGGGTACCAAAGAGTCTGAGATGTCTGTTAAATGATGACTTAGCAGGCACACATGCATCCAAATTATCATTTAAGCCTGTGGCTCTGAAATGCAGCTAGTGATGCATTACTGGAGTGGGTTGCCATGCCCTCCTCCAAGGGATCTTCCAACCCAGGGATCAAACCCAGGTCTCTTGCATTACAGGTGGATTCTTTACCATTTGAGCCACCAAGGAAGCACTCAGTTCAGTTCAATTCAGTTGCTCAGTCATGTCCGAATCTTTGCTACCCCATGGACTGCTGCATGCTTGTCCATCAACAAGTCCTGGAGTTTTCTCAAACTCATGTCCACTGAGTCAGTGATGCCATCCAACCATCTCATCCTCTGTTATCCCCTCCTCTTCCTGCCTTCTACCTTTGACAGCACCAGGGTCTTTTCATATTAGTCAGCTCTTCAGATCAGGTGGCCAAAGTATTGGAGTTTGAGCTTCAAAATCAGCTCTTCCAATGAATATTCAGGACTGATTTCCTTTAGGATGGACTGGTTGGATCTCCTTGCAGTCCAAGTGACTCTCAAGAGTCTTCTCCAACATCACAGTTCCAAGGCATCAATTCTTTGGTGCTAAACTTTCTTTATAGTCCAACTCTCACATCCATACATGACTACTGGGAAAACCATAGCCTTGACTAGACAGACCTTTGCTGGCAAAGTAATGTCTCTGTTTTTTAATATGCTGTCTAGCTTGGTCATAATTTTCATCCAAGGAGTAAGCATCTTTTAATTTCTTGGCTGTAGTCACCATCTGCAGTGATTTTGGAGCCCAGAAAGATAAAGTCTACCACTGATTCCACTGTTTCCCCATCTATTTGCCATGAAATCATGGGACCGGATGCCATGAACTTTGTTTTCTGAGTGTTGAGCATTAAGCCACCTTTTTCACTCTCCTCTTTCACTTTCATCAAGAGGCTCTTTAGTTCTTCTTCACTTTCTGCCACAAGGAGGGTGTCATCTGCATATCTGATGTTATTGATATTTCTCCCAGGAATCTGGATTCCAGCTTATGCTTCATCCAGCCCAGGGTTTCTCATGATGTACTCTGCATATAAGTTAAATAAGGAGGGTGACAAGATACAGCCTTGACGTACTCCTATTCCTATTTGGAACCAGTCTGTTGTTCCATGTCCAGTTCTACCTGTTGCTTCCTGACCTGCATACAGGTTTCTCAACAGGCAAGTCAAGTGGTCTGGCATTCCCGTCTCTTTCAGAATTTTCCAGTTTGCTGTGATCCACACTGTCAGAGGCTTTGGCATAGGCAGTAGAGCAGAAATAGATGTTTTTCTGGAACCCTCTTGCTTTTGTGATGATCCAGCAGATATTGGCAATTTGATCTCTGGTTCCTCTGCCGTTTCTAAAACCAGCTTGAACATCTGGAAGTTCATGGTTCACATATTGTTGAAGCCTGGCTTGGAGAATTTTGAGCATTACTTTACTAGTGTGTGAGATGAGTGCAATTGTGCAGTACTTTGAGCATTCTTTGGCATTGCCTTTCTTAAGGATTGGAATGAAAACTGACCTTCTTCAGTCCTGTGGCCACTCAATTTGCTGGCCTACTGAGTGCAACACTTTGACAGCATCATCTTTTAGGATTTGAAGTAGCTCAGCTGGAATTCCATCACCTCCACTAGCTCTGTTCATAGTGATGCTTCCTAAGGCCCACTTGACTTCACATTCCAGGATGTCTGGCTCTAGGTGAGTGAGCACACCAAGGTGGTTATCTGTGTTGTGAAGATCTTTTTTTGTACAATTCTTCTGTGTATTCTCGCCACCTCTTCTTAACATCTTCTGCTTCTGTTAGGTAAATACCATTTCTGTCCTTTATTGAGCCCATCTTTGCAAGAAATATTCCCTTGGTATCTCTGATTTTCTTGAAGTCATCTCTAGTCTTTCCCATTCTATTGTTTCCCTCTGTTTCTGTGCACTGATCATTGAGGAAGACTGCCTTATCTCTCTTTGCTATTCTTTGGAACTCTGCATTCAAATTGGTGTATCTTTCCTTTTCTTGTTTGCTTGTGGCTTCTCTTCTTCCCTCAGCTATTTGTAAGGCCTCCTCAGACAGCTATTTTGCCTTTTTGCATTTCTTTTTCTTGGGGATGGTCTTGATCCCTGTCTTCTGTACAATGTCATGAACCTCCGTCCATAGTTCATGAGGCACTCTGTCTGTCAGATCTAGTTCCTTAAATCTATTTCTCACTTCCACTGTATAGTCACAAGGGATTTGACTTAGATCAACAAAAATTTACAACAAAAGTCACTGTTGTAAAACTGATATCACCCAACACATTAATAGAGCTACATAGAAGAAAAATATTATCATGCCGAAGGTGATGAAAAGACGCCTTAAAAACTCAATGCCCATTCTTATTGAAAATACTGGATATAAAAGCACACTTTTTAAACACAATATATTTCAGACCCACAATAAGCCAGCACCACCCGATGAGGAAATACTAGATATACTATATTACTAGAGTCAGGGAAATCCCCATTTTTACCACTGTTACTCATTTTTATCAGTCAACACAGAGAATGAAATTAGAAAGGAATACTACTGGTAGGGGTACAATTAAATAACTAGAATATCCAAAAGAACCAACTAAATATTACTACAACAAGATAATCTAGTAGTTTAGTCAAGTGCAAAACATAAAGAAATCTTTCCATTATATGTACAAAGAGAAACCAGATAAACGATAAAATGAAAGAAAAGATCTTATCTATAATTTAAAAAAAACAGGCATAAACTGAAAAAAGAGTTCAAAACATGTATGAGAAAAACTATGGAACACTTCTGAGAGACACAAAGGTAGATTTCAACAAATGGAAAGACATATCTTGCTTCTGTACTAAAGATTCAGTAGCATAATGATGTCCTTTCTCCCTGAGTTAATTTTACATGGTCCCCAAATAAATACTATATAAAATTTTTTTTTAATTTTGTTTGCTCCAGCTAGACAACTGGAAAGAAAAAACAAGCAAAAAAAAGGGAAGAGCAAGAGTATTCCTATGACATATTAAATAATTGCTGCAAAGCCATTATAAGTAAAAGAATACGAAGTCAAATGTACTGTATCAGTAAGCTAATTTCTTAGCTCTTATTATTATACTATGGATATATAAGATGTTAACATTAGGAGAAACTAACTGAAGGGTACATAGGAACTCTCTTATTTTTCTCTTTTATAAGTACAAAGTCATTTAAAAATAAAAAGACTTTAAAAAGCTATGATACTGGCAGATCAACCAAGGGAACACATTTTTTTAAATTCCAGAAGTATATGAAAAGTTAGTCATAGTAAAGGTAGCATCTCAAAGACATGTAAGAAGATGAACTTGAAATAAGCGGCAAGCATATGACCCAGCAATCCCACTTCTGGGCATACACACCGAGGAAACCAGATCTGAAAGAGACACGTGCACCCCAATGTTCATCGCAGCACTGTTTATAATAGCCAGGACATGGAAGCAACCTAGATGCCCATCAGCAGACGAACGGATAAGGAAGCTGTGGTCCATATACACCATGGAATATTACTCAGCCATTAAAAAGAATTCATTTGAATCAGTTCTAATGAGATGGATGAAATTGGAGCCCATTATACAGAATGAAGTAAGACAGAGAGATAAAGAACATTACAGCATACTAACACATATATATGGAATTTAGAAAGATGGTAATGATAACCCTATACGCAAAACAGAAAAAGAGACACAGATGTACAGAACAGACTTTTGGACTCTGTGGGAGAAGGCGAGGGTGGGATGTTTCGAGAGAACAGCATCGACACATGTATATTATCTATGGTGAAAGAGATCACCAGCCCAGGTTGCATGCATGAGACAAGTGCTCGGGGCTGGTGCACTGGGAAGACCCAGAGGGATCGGGTGGAGAGGGAGGTGGGAGGGGGGATCGAGATGGGGAACACATGTGTATCCATGGCTGATTCATGTCAATGTATGACAAAACCCACTACAATACTGTAAAGTAATTAGCCTCCAACTAATAAAAATAAATGAAAAATAAATAAATAAATAAGTGGCAAGGGCAGCAGGGCAGCCATGAGGAAGCATAAGACGGCACCTATCTCTCAAACTGCACATTAGGGTAAGTTATAGAAGAAACAGGGGTTCAAGTGCTAACAACATCACATGGCATTTAAATTACAGAAGAGAGTTGTGTTTGTAATTAAAAATACTTAAATGGAACATACCCTCTTCTAAGGAGGCTATTATAGAGCAACGAACATTTTAATTTCAACTTATTTGTGAAAGGGTAAGGCACATGGAAGGCTTGTTGGACCTCTGAAATGATTATGTCTATTACTACAATAGGGTTAATAAATCAAGTTCTTAGGTTATATCAAACAAATGGGACAGGTTTTTACTGGGAAAAAAGCATAACTACTTTTAATTAAACAGGATACATCCATGAAGTGGAATATTACACTGGCATTAAAAATGAGGTTGATGTACAAACAAACAAAAAGAAGAGAGAAAACAAGAGAGTATAGATCACTACGTCTCATACTGTTCATCCTGTTTTAGTAAAAAATAAAAGGGTTGTAAAAAGATAAAAATGTCATTGAGAAAAAGTACACTGTCTGCCTCTGAAAAGGTCTCAGCTCTGCTGAGAAGATGCCTTCCTTTTCATTGTATACGTTTTTGTAAAGTTTGAAGATCAGAGCAAAAGGTTAGTTTCTTTAAAAGATTGAATATTAGAGACAGACAAGATCCCAAATATATAAAGTGAACACAGCTTAAAGGTGGGGGGAATTGACTCAAGAAAGAAATAGATAATCTTAATAGTTCTACAACTACTGAAAGCTAGAGGAGTTTAAATGTTTCCCCTTTCCTCTGTCCAACACACACAAAAATACCAGATTCAAATGGCTTTATAAACACCTTCTACCAAACATTTGAGAAATGCATCATTCCAACCTTAACAAAATTAAATTATGTCATAGAAGATAATTAGATACAATTGTATTATGTAATTCATGTGGCATTAAGTGAAAATGCAGAATTATCAAATTATTAATACACAAATATTTATAACTAGATAACATATATTATAAATATTTTGTTAAATTATATAAGTTATGATAGTTGTATAATTTATATAATCTAATAATTATATAAATTTATTAAATGACAGTGATCATAATAATTATGAATTAAAGTTAAATACATACTGTATTTGTAATATGATACTATCTAGCCAACTAGCCTTGTCTTTTTTTAAATGAACTATGTATGTGCACAGAGAAGACTGAAAGATCACTAAAATGTCAAGGGTCTTCCCTGGGTGTAGAAATGATAAAAATCGTGATTTTTCTAAATTTTATAACACTTCTACCAACTAACACACATTATTTCTGTATTTTTTCCTCCAAAAGTTAAGTACCTCTAGTTTGGACACAATTTGAAATCATCACATTTGAAGGAGAAGAAAAGTAAGGGAGCCAAAGGCAGATTCAGGTACATATATAAATTGTGGGGGAGCCTTTCTTAATACAAATTAATTCAAAATTGCTAGTGCTACTGCAAAAGGGCACAGGAACTCCAATTAAAGATTACTATTCACATACATAGAAAACTGAGGCTCGAAGAAATTTCAAGGTTAATTCAGGTCCACCCACAGTGAAGTGGCAAGCCAGTGTTGGTCAAATCCTCATGAGCAGATCATGCTAGACCACCTACCTAGATATACGTACAGTAGGTGCTCTGTATCCTTGGGTTCTCCATTCAACCACTGTGGATTCAACCAGCCACGGGTCAAAAATATACAGAAAAGATCTGGGGAAAGTTCCAAAAGACAAAACTTGCATTTGCCAAGCAGCCTGGCAACTACTTACATAGCACTTACAAGGTTATTATAACAAACCTAGAGACGACTTAAAGTATAATGGGAGGGATATATGTAGACTATATGTAAATACTATACTGTTTTATATTAATAAAAGGGACTTGAGCATCTCTGGGTTTTGATATCCTCCAAGGTCTCAGAACCAACCACTCACAGTTACTAAACGATGACTGTGTTATCTCCCAGAGCAGCTTGTTTCTCCTTCAGAGTCTCATGATTCCTAAAAAGTTACGTGTTCAGTTTGCATTCCCACCAACAGTGTAAGAGGGTTCCCTTTCCTCCACACTCTCTCCAGCACTTATTGCCTGCAGACTCTTGGATAGCACCCATTCTGACTAGGGTGACATGGTACCTCATTGTGGTTTTGATTTGCATTTCTCTGATAATGAGTGATGTTGAGCATCTTTTCATGTGTCTGTTAGCCATCTGTATGTCTTCTTTGGAGAAATGTCTGTTTAGTTCTTTGGCCCATTTATTGATTGGGTCTTTTATTGTTCTGGAACTGAGCTGCAGGAGTTGCTTGTATGTTTTTGAGATTAATTCTTTGCGAGTTGCTTTGTTTGCTATTATTTTCTCTCATTCTGAAGGCTGTCTTTTCACTGTTGGTGGGAATGCAAACTAGTACAGCCACCGTGGAGAACAGTGTGGAGATTCCTTAAAAAACTGGAAATAGAACTGCCATACGACCGAGCAATCCCACTGCTAGGCATACACACCAAGGAAACCAGAATTGAAGGAGACATATGTACTCCAATGTTCATCGCAGCACTGTTTACAATAGCCAGGACATGGAAGCAACCTAGATGTCCATCGGCAGACGAACGGATAAGAAAGCTGTGGTACACATATACAGTGGAATGTTACTCAGCCATTAAAAAGAATGCATTTGAATCAGTTCTATTGAGGTGGATGAAACTGGAGCCTATTTATACAGAGTGAAGATAGAAAAACACCAATACAGTGTACTAACGCATATACATGGAATTTAGAAAGACGGTAACAATGACCCTATCTATATGCGAGACAGCCAAAGAGACACATGTGTGAAGAACAGACTTTTGGACTCTGGGGGAGAAGGCGAGGGTGGGATGATTTGAGAGAATAGCATTGAAACATGTATATTATCATATGTGAAACAGATCACCCGGACAGGCTTGATGCATGAGGCACGGTGCTCAGGGCTGGTGCACTGGGATGACCCAGAGGGATGGGATGGGGAGGGAGGTGGGAGGGGGGTTCAGGATGGGGGACACATGTACACCCATGACTGATTCATGTCAATGTGCTGCAAAACACACTACAACACTGTAAAGTAATTAGCTTCCAATTGAAATAAATTAATTAATTACCAAAAGAAGTTACGTGTTCAGTTATTATCATCCTAGCACCTAGCGCTGCTCAATAAGCATTTATTGAGTGAATCCATTTCTTAAATAATCAGAATAAGTGAAAACAAAAAATCTCAAACAGCTTAGACAGTATCAATAAATTCTCTTGACCCACAACTTTTTATCAATGAGTAACCACAGCTTTCTCTGGAAGATATCTAGAACAAAATCTCTTTAAATGCAAGAGGCATTTCCACATTTTTATGTTCAGTTAGTTAAATAACTAAAAATAAGATAAACAGTTTCGGGTTGTCTTATGGAGTATGGCTAATCTATCAGGCGTCACTATCAAGGTAATCCTTGAAGGTAGGCATATAAGTAAAGGTAAAAGAAATTTAAAAACTGGAATGACTCAAAAATTAACTCTGTCAGAGTTAATTCTGCTTCACTGCTCTTATATGATATTAAAGACGTCAAACATGTATGCCCTGGTGTTGCGGTAGTGAATACGCTATATTACATGGTAAGAAGGACTTGGCAGATGTAACTAAAGTTATTAATTAGCAGACTTTAAAAAAAAGGAGACAAGATTCACTGTCACTCGTTTGGCACTTTCTCTGCATGCCATATGGTAGCCTGCAACCCTAAAGAAGGAACACACTCTAAAGAATGAGCTTACATGGGGAAGATGAGCCCCAGAGCACTGTGACCCTTGCCCTAAAGCTCAGAACAATGGCAAAGTTTGTTTTGGCTCTGTTTGGCTGACATTTATCCAATGCTGGCATTGAAAATATCTGCTTTAGTTAAGACCAGTATGGATGCAATAAAGAACCATGTAGTGACATGAGAAAAAAGATCTTCATAACCCACATAATCACGATGGTGTGATCACTCACCTAGAGCCAGACATCCTGGAGTCCGAAGTCAAACGGGCCTGAGGAAGTCTCACTATGAACAAAGCTAGTGGAGGTGATGGAATTCCAGTTGAGCTGTTCCAAATCCTAAGAGATGATGCTTGCTGTCAAAGTGCAGCACTCAGTATGCCAGCAAATTTGGAAAACTCAGCAGTGGCCACAGGACTGGAAAAGGTCAGTTTTCATTCCAACCCCAAAGAAAGGCAATGCCAAAGAATGCTCAAACGACCACACAATTGCACTCATCTCACACGCTAGTAAAGTAATGCTCAAAATTCTCCAAGCCAGGCTTCAGCAATACGTGAACCGTGAACTTCCAGATGTTCAAGCTGGTTTTAGAAAAGGCAGAGGAACCAGAGATCAAATTGCCAACATCTGCTGGATCACCGAAAAAGCAAGAGAGTCCCAGAAAAACATCTATTTCTGCTTTGTTGACTTGCCAAAGCCTTTGACTGTGTGGATCACAACAAACAGGAAAATTCTGAAAGAGACGGGAATACCAGACCACCTGACCTGCCTGTTGAGAAACCTGTATGCAGGTCAGGAAGCAACAGTTAGAACTGGACATGGAAAAAAACAAAAAACAACAAACAAACAAAAAATGAACTGGACATGGAACAACAGACTGGTTCCAAATAGGAAAAGGAGTATGTCAAAGCTGTACATTGTCACCCTGCTTATTTAACTTATGTGCAGAGTACATCATGAGAAATGCTGGGCTGGAGGAAGCACAAGCTGGAATCAAGACTGCCGGGAGAAATATCAATAAACTCAGATATGCAGATGATACCACCCTTATGACAGAAAATGAAGAAGAACTAAAGAGTCTCTTGATGAAAGTGAAATAGAGGAGAGTGAAAAAGCTGGCTTAAAGCTCAACATTCAGAAAACGAAGATCATGGCATCCGGTCCCATCACATCATGACAAACAGATGAGGAAACAGTGGCTGACTTTATTTTTCTGGGCTCCAAAGTCACTGCAGATGGTGATGGCAGCCATGAAATTGAAAGACGCTCACTCCTTGGGAGGAAAGTTATGACCAACCTATACAGCATATTAAAAAGCAGAGACATTACTTTGTCAACAAAGGTCCGTCTAGTCAAGGCTATGGTTTTTCCAGTGGTCATGTACGGATGTGAGAGTTGGACTATAAAGCAAGCTGGGCACCGAAGAATTGATGCTTTTGAACTGTGGTACTGGAGGAGACTCGAGGGTCCCTTGGACTGCAAGGAGATCCAACCAGTCCATCCAAAAGGAGATCAGTCCTGGGTGTTCATTGGAAGGACTGATGCTGAAGCTGAAACTCCAATACTTTGGCCACCTGATGTGAAGAGCTGACTCATTTGAAAAGACCCTGATGTTGGGAAAGACTGAGGGCAGGAGGAGAAGGGGACGATGGAGGATGAGATGGTTGGATGGCATCACCAACTCGATGGACATGGGTTTGGATGGACTCTGGGATTTGGGGATGGACAGGAAGGCCTGGTGTGCTGCAGTTTTACAACCACAGTCAAACTCCTACGATTCAAGTAGGCCAATTCCAGAGCACTACGGTCCTGGACATTTTGACATGGACTTTCCTTGAGAATGGAGGTCACTTCCGTCTTGTTTTTATGTGGCTTTTGGATTAAAATCTTTGCTTGCTCAGCAATACACATCAGTGCCTAGTACTGTGCTGGTTGTATAGTACACTCTCAATAAAGGAGGGGGAGGGTGGCCCTGAGTGGGCCCAATGTAATCACATGAACCCGTAAATGCGGGGCTTCCCTGGTGGCTCAGTAGTAAAGAACTCGCCTGCCAATGTAGGAGATGCAGGTTTGATCCCTGTGTGGGGAAGATGCCCTGGAGAAGGAAATGGCAAGCCACTTCAGTAGCCTTGCCTGGGAAATCCCACAGACAGAGGAGCCTGATGGGCTACAGTCTATGGGGTTGCAAAGTCAAACACAACTTATCGACTAAACAACAATTCTCAGGCTTCGAAATTAAATTAGAATAAATTTCAAATCCCTTACCTTTGCTTACAAGACTGTATAACCTACCTCCTGCTTCCATTCCCACCCTCTTCCCCCACCTCCCCCGTTCTTTCCTCTCTCTAATGCCTTTGCACTGTCTGTCTTTCAGTTCGAGAACTCTGCTCCCAAATCTTCAAATGACTGCTCCACTGTTATCATTCAGCTTTGGCATAAATGTCACATCTTCAAAGAGATCTTCCGTCGCCATCAAATCAACACTGGTACTGTCCTTAAACCTTCTATCATATACACTGTTTTCTCCTCAAAACATTTAACATCTAAAAGGCTCTAGGCATCTATCTGTTTATTTAATTTTGTCTCCCTCATTATCATTCCCAAACTAGAACATAAATTTCATGAGGATAGGGACCTGGATTCTCATGCACTGCTGTTGCCTTCACACCTACAACAGTGTTTGGGGCACAGCAGACATCCAATAACACTGCTGAATGTATGAATGTAGATGATACAAAGAGGAGTAAGATATCAACTTACAAATGTGCACAAGAAAAGTTTTAATACGAGGTAACATCTGTACCAAAGGATGAGAGATTTGATAATTTCTGGCTAGGCAATCAAGAATGAGTTCAGAGAGAAAGTAGCAAGAGAAGTAGCCTTTAAAGATATTTAGGAATTTTAGGGCAGTTTTACATTTTGTCTGGTAGGCTAAAAACTTTAGACATCTTCTTATAGGCAATGAAAAATACAGACATTTCAAATAAGGAAGGATACATGATTATGGCAAGATTTACAAAAGTTAATAGAACCAGTTGATATTTCTTACTTTAGAGAAGAAATAACCAAGCATTATATGCATATACTACTAATTTATAGTTAAACCTAATGACCAAAGACTTTTTCAACTGAAAAACATAACAACAGGAAAAAGAAACACAAAATTTTACATTCTATAATAAACTTAATTGTTTTAATTAGTCTTATTTTGACAATTTTGACAGCATACTTACTAATTTATGTTTTTAATAAGACAAAGAACTAAAAAATCACCTCTGACAATCATTTTACCAAATTAACAAATATTCAACTATCTCCTCGTTAGTAAAGGAAATGTTTTTTCTAAATTCTTAATGTGCTCTAATCTGATAAAATTCCACTTTCTGGTCATCCAATGTTTTAAGCAATCTTTCGTCTGGGGAAAAAAAAAATCAAATTCTGATTAATTTTTTTTAATAAATGCTTAAAGCAGAATTTTATGTCTCCCCATGTGTCTTTTTAAAATCATGTCTTGTTGTCTTGTTTAATGTTTTCAGCTTTGATCTTTACTAAAAACCTAAAACAGCTATAACACTGCTCCCAAAGGTACAATTTACAATACAAACTTAGAAACCCTCCTCCATAAAGATGAGATGTCAACACTAAAGAGTTCAGGGACTTAAATTACCAAAACAGCACCAAATGTTTATGGTATCACTGTGAATTCAAGAAAAAGGAGCACACAGAATGAGTTTTTAAAAAATAGCCTTTTTCCCAAAACACAATTAAAACTACCATCACCTTAACATTTAAAATACTTAGATCACTTGGCCAATCATTTTTTCAGTTTATAGCACACAAAAGAGCCCTGGAAATACATTTGATTTGATAAGAAAAAGTCCAATTTTTAAATTGACATTAAAGACAAAATCTACTGTATATGCAAGAATAAATTTATGGCGTAACAATGATGTTTATTTCTTAGAACCTCAAACCAAATACTTGGGTCAAGACTTTTATTCTTACACGGTATCCTCAAGTTCTTACCTTGGATGAGAAAACAATGACCTTTTCAATACCCGATATACTGAAGATAGCATTGCCTAATTCTATACTACCATTTCCTGCTTTTTTTAATGTCGTCCCTCCCTCCTGCTTTATGCTGAATTTTAGCAGGTAAGGCAATGTATAGCCTATAAAATTATTTCATTTCTGAGTATCTGAAGATAAATGTTTTCTATTACAGGGTAAACAATCCAAATTTATTCTTAAGTAAAATGACAAAACCAAATCTACCTGGCATTACTGGATTGTGTCAATCAAATCAGAAACCTCTGGGTCACTTGCACTACTCAGAGTAGATCTAATACACAGATTCATTTTAGGGATTGAGAGAATGAATCACAGTAAGAGTTCAACATGAACACTTAACACTATAAAAGTGAAAGAGAGAAAGGGAAATCAAGGCAAACTAACAAATTTAATTCCTTCTTTCAATATAGATAAATATTTTTAAAACTGAAACTTATATTTACTTCATAAATCTTTAAAAAAACTTTCTTTGCCAAGTCCCGTAAGATCGGTAGAATTGTAGTGCTTCTACACTGCTTCTCTTCTATTAAAATAGAAAAAGCAGCACTGCTTCTATCAAAGATCAATACCCTAACGTGGGCATGGAGTCCAACTACTCCTGTCTTTGCAAGAAAACCACTGACTAACCTCTCTCTCTCCCGTATAGTCAGTTTCTCCTCTTCTACTGAACCACTATCATGAACAAATGTGCTCTATTATTACACATCTTAAGAAATTCCTCAGGACTTCCCGATAGCTCAGATGGTAAAGAATCTGACTGCAATGCAGGAGACCTGGTTTCGATCTCTGGGCCAGGAAATTCCTCTCCTGACCTCAGCTCCCCTTCACCTCCCCCACCCCACCAATTAGATATGACCATTTCTTTGTTCTACTCACAGCAAAACTTCTTCATCTAGTGGCCTTCATTTCCTATCTCTATTTTCTCACCTTTAATTTACTCTTTAACCCACCCTAATCCTAAACAATCTCCTGAAACTCAATTGTCAAGGTCACTAATGAATACCCAGCGGCCTAATTCCGTTGCCTCATCTTAGTACAGTAACCTCTTCAGGAACATTAGACCAAGCAGACCACTCTCTTCTACTTGAAGTAGATGTCTTCTCTTGTCCTCTACTTGTTCTTCTGGCTTTCCTCCTCCCTCTGATTTCCTCTATTGGTTTGTTTTGTCTCTTCAGGCGTCTTCTAAAACATGAGTACCTGAGGACTTGTACCAGGACTGCTTTCTCTCCTGTTTTCTCACCTACTCCCAAGGCTTTAACGTCAATAACCTCAGACATGCAGATGACACCACCCTTATGGCAGAAAGTGAGGAAGAACTAAAGAGCCTCTTGATGAAAGTGAAAAAGTTGGCTTAAAGCTCAACATTCAGAAAACTAAGATCATGGCATCTGGTCCCATCACTTCATGGCAAATAGATGGGGGAGCAGTGGAAACAGTGGCTGACTTTATTTTGGGGGGCTCCAAAATCACTGCAGATGGTGATTGCAGCCATGAAATTAAAAGACGCTTGCCCCTTGGAAGGAAAGTTATGGCCAACCTAGACAGCCTATTAAAAAGAAGACATTATTTTGCCAACAAAGGTCCGCGTAGTCAAGGCTATGGTTTTTCCAGTGGTCATGTATGGATGTGAGAGTCGGACTATAAAGCAAGCTGAGCGCCGAAAAATTGATGCTTTTGAACTGTGGTGCTGGAGAAGACTCCTGAAGAGCCCCTTGGACTGCAAGGAGATCCAACCAGGTCATCCTAAAGGAGATCAGCCCTGGCTGTTCATTGGCAGGACTGATGCTGAAGCTGAAACTCCAGTACTTTGGCCACCTCATGCAAAGAGTTGACTCATTGGAAAAGACCCTGATGCTGGGAGGGATTGGGGGCAGGGGGAGAAGGGGAAGACAGAGGATGGGATGGTTGGATGGCATCACTGACTCGATGGACATGGGTTTGGGTGGACTCCAGGAGTTGGCGATGGACAGGGAGGCCTGGCGTGCTGCAGTTCATGGGGTCGCAAAGAGTCGGACACGACTGAATGACTGAACTGAACTGAATGATGTTAAATCTCGAATTTAAATCCTAACCCTCTTCTGTGAATATCCAACTATCTATCTGATATTTCACTTGGATACATTTAAAATAAACAGATACCGGATTCACAAATTTCCTGGCCCTCTCCCTATGAGACTTAAATCTTCAAATACCTACTCCTCTGAAGATTTCTGTCACAAAGAATACAGGGACAATTTTTTTTTCTTCCCTTACAGGGGCAGCCTTGCTCTTCCACACTATTACAGCAGCCTGAGTATGTATGTGCTAAGTCACTTCAGTCGCGTCTGACTCTTTCGACCCTATGGACAGTAACCCACCAGGCTCCTCTGTCCATTGGATTCTCCAGGCAAGAATGCTGGAGTGGGTTGCCATGTCCTCCTCCAGGGGATCTTCCCAACCCAGGGATTGAACCCACGTATCTTACATATCCTGCCCTGGCAGGTGGGTTCTTTACCACTCACACCACCTTATTTTGTGAAGAGTATAGTCAGAATTCATTATTTTCTGAATAAAAACGCCCTATATACAGTGAGGGTTCTGAATGACACCTGGATCCAATGGCTAGATTAAAGCAGTAACATCAATAGATAAGGCAGGCAAGGTCTCAGCACCACATTAAAGCTCGAGGATGTATTCTACAATTTCTAAGAGGAAGCCAGAATACTAATTCTTTAGATATTCCCAGATTACGTGAATGTTGTTCTTATCAGGCATCAAATACAACAAAAAATAAATCACTGTGAAAACGTTGGCAATCAAACAGGCATTTTCCTGAGCAATGCATAATAGAAAAGTATGCAGCACCCTAAAAGCATTACTTTTTTGAATAAATTCACCTTGAGATTACCAAAAGCACCAGCTCTAAGATCGCTGATCCAATGCTTATTTAAATGGGGAGTGGCACCAGAGCCACTTTCAAAGACTATCCTTAAAAATCTTTAAATTCTGATATGCAAGCTTTAGCACAGTGTTCGCCTATGCTGAACAGAGCTGACCTGAGTGACCAGTGGCTTCCCAGTGGCTCAGCGGTGAAGAATCCACCTGCCAATGCAGGAGACGCAGGAGACTCGAATTCGGTCCCTGGGTCAGAAGATCCCCTGGAAGAGGACATGGCAACCCACTCCAGTATTCTTGCCTGGAGAATCCCAAGAGCAAAGGAGCCTGCTGGGCTACTGTTCACAGGGTCACAAAGAATTGAACATGACTAAGCACACATGAGTGACCAATAAAACATTGCAGAAGCGTGTGACTTCTGAGGCTACGTCACTGTAAGACACTGTGGCTTCTACCCTGGTCCCTTGGATTGCTTACTGTGGAGCCAGCCTCTGGGTTATCAGGACACTCAGGCCACTCAGGTAACCTTATGGAAAGGTCAACATTTGGGTCCCAGGATGGCCTTTCCATAAGGTTACCTGAGTGTCCTTACAATGACTACCAACTTGCCAGCCAGATGAGTGAGTGAATGACCCCGGAAGCCGATCCTCTAGCCCTACTCAGCACTTGTTGCTCATGTAGGCAGAGAATAAGCAAAATACACAGATTCTTTCACCTTACTGTAATCCATAACAGAAATTCCTCCTAACCACCCCCTTGAATAACTAGCAAATGAGCCATCCTTGTCAGAATTTCCCCAATTATCTTAACCACGGGACCACTTCTGTTAAAGCCCAAACCAGTAGGATTTCGAAACTGAAGGACTGGCTAATCAGACTGAAGCAGAAAGCTGTTTATCCTCTTCCAGTATCTGCTTTGTAACTTTTGAAGTAAAAAAAAAAAACTGTTCTGGAGCTTGAATGAGAGTTATCATTATGATTTAAAATGCATGTTCTAGAATGCTACCTTGTGATGAAGACACAAATTAGAGTTTACCACAGTAGTGTATATATTTGCCCACCTAACAAGCTGAATTTGCAAAATTTGGGTTTCTGTGGACTACAGTGTGAAAAGCTAATCAACAAACTGGTCACAGTGATTACACTGTTACCTGTGTTAATCACACAGTGATTGCTTCTGTGGAGGGGACATGTGTAACTAAGAGACAGGGATGAAACGTCAAAGTGTGAGTCGTTCAGTTGTGTCTGATTCTGTGACCCCCATGGACTATAGCCCACCAGACTCCTCTGTGCAGGAAATTCTCCAGACAAGAATACTGGAGTGGGTTGCCATTCCTTTTCCAGCGTGTCTTCCCAACCCAGGGACTGAAGCAGGGTCTCCTGCATTGCAGGCAGGTTCTTTTCCGTCTAAGCCACCAGGGAAGAGACAGGGACAGCATATTTATTTTCATTTCGTTTTCTCTTGCAGGTTTTGATATGTATACTGCACGCCGGTAATATCTGCTCAAGAATATAAATCTTTAAGTCTCTTCCTGACAAAACTACATTTTTTAACGTTTAAAATAAGAGAAACCTAAAACAACTTCAGTACTTATTCAAAATCATGCTCATTACTTTTTAAATTCAACCAAGTAAGACATTATCTCAGTATCTTATTAGTGCCTACATTTGAAGCAAGTTACATGTTACAATGCTAGAAACACCCAAGATGATATGACAAGAAACAATCAGGCTTTGATAACATAAAAGCAGAATATGATTTTTTAAAACCACGTGTGTAGATCAGCCTTAGAAAACAATAAAAAGAAAACTGGTGTTGTTATATCAATCCCAGACAAACTAGACCTTCATGCAAAATGCACTTTCAGAATAAAAGTGGAATACTTCGTAACAGTAAGTCACTAAGCAGATATAACTATTACACATTTCTATCCAAATACTAGGCTTCCCTGATGGCTCAGCAGGGGAAGAATCTGCATGAGACACAGGAGATGTGGGTTCAATCCCTGGGTCGAGAAGATCCCCTGGAGAAGGAAATGGCAACCCACTCCAGTATTCTTGCCTAAAAAATCCCAAGGACAGGGGAGTTCGGAGGGCTACAGTCTAAAGGGTTGCAAAGTGTCAGACATGACTGAGCAACCAAGCACAGTGTATATATATGTTCATCTACTAGCAATGTCTCAAATAAATAAAGCAAAAGCTGAGAGAATACAAGGGGAAATATCTACAGTGGTAAACGGGATATTTTAATACACTCTTGTCTGTGTAATTGATACAAGCAAACGAAAGGTCACTTATGACCCTGAAGATTTGAAATACGGGATTAACCAGCAAGATCCAATGTAAATATATTAGAACACCACATTCAATAGCTATAGGGAAAAAATAATATACTGGGGCCACAGTGCAGATCTCAAATGTTAAAGGTCTGAAATCACAGACCTTTGAAACACTGAGATTGTTCTCTGATGACATTGCTATGTTGTTAAGAGTTCTCTGATGACATATCTTATGTTGTTAGAAATAAAAGACATTTGAAAACAACTAGAAAATCTCCATGTGTTCAGAAATCGAGAAATATAATACATTCAACTTATCCAAGTGTTAAAGTAGATACCAGTGAAAATTAGAAACCATTTTAAAGTGAATTATAAAAGTACTATATATTAAAATTTGAGTAATGTTGCTAGCTGAAACAGTACTTAGAGGGAAATGCTCAGCCTTAAATGCATATATTTAAAAGGGAGAAATGCTGAAAAGTAGTGATCTACAAGAAGTTAGCAAAAGAACAAAAAAGTAAATCCCAAAAAGTAGAAGGAAGGAAATAAAGAGCGGAAATCAATGCAATAGAGAACAAATATGTAATAAAAAGAAAAGGAATCAGCAAGATTCAAAATTTGGTTCCTTTGAATGACTACTAAATTCCCAGGGAGACTGAATGAGGAAAAACAGAAGGTAGTTTTAGCCTATAACAGATAACAATAAGATAATTCTTTACTGCAACCATTAAATGGATACTAATATTTATTATAAATCATTTTATGCTAGTAAATTTAAAAAGTTTAGATGAAAAGGACAACTTCTTAGGGGGAAAACTACCAAAATAATCAACAGAAAATCTGAGAAGGTTAAAAATTAAAAATCAAAGGAGTAATTAAAAATCTTTCCACAAAGAAAATTACCAGCCCAGATGGCTTCTCGGCCAGATTCTCACAGAAATTTAATGGAACAATTCAGTCCTACTTAAACTTTTTCAGAATAGAAAATGAGGGTCAGCTCATTTTATAAGGCTAGTATGAGATAACCGCTGATTTCAAATCCTGACAAGGACAATATAGGCCACCTCACTGATACAAAACTATTAACAGAATATCAAACTGAATCCAGAAATACATAAAAAGAGTAATACTGTAAAACCAAATTAGGTTTACCTCAGAAATCAGGTTAGGTTTAAGATTTTAAATAATATGTAATTCAATATATTAACATAGTGAAGGAGAAAAGTCATACAGTAATGAAAAGCTGCAACAACAACAAAAAAAGCATTAAATTCAAACAAACAGAACAAAACACAAAATTCTTAGTAAACCGGTACAGAAGGGAACGTCTTTAAACATGATGAAGGGTTTCACAGAAACAAAACAAAACGAACTTGAGCAAACAGGCCTGGAGGGAAATGCTGAAAGCTTCCTCTTGGAGACCGGGAACCAGAAGGGCAGGAGCTCTGGGGTGGCGGCAGCGCTGTGCGTCTTGACCTGAGCAATAAGTTCATGTGTGTTTGTGTGTTTGCAGTAACATGTAAAGTTCTCCATGGTGCTTTTATATACACCTTGAAATATATATTAAAGATAAAAAAGAAAGAAATATTTGGAAATAAAAGGCTAACCTAGCCTATCACTCAAGCTTGGCAACTCCGTAGGTCCTCACCTCCCCACCACCACCCAGCTACCGTTACTTTCAAACCAGTTAACATTTATTGGGCTTACAAGACATGGTACAATGTGGCAACATGTATCATGAACCTTAACAATGTCTAAGATGAAACCTTATTCCATTACATTACTCCAGTGCCAATCATTCCATTCTAAGGAAAAAGACAAAGAGAAAAAAATCCATGTGTTAAGACATTCACTGCCCACATGATGATAAAATAGAAAACCTAAACTAAATAACCACCTCCAGGAAACAATTAAGAAAAATAATTTTTACAATGGGATTATACAGTCAATAAAAATAAGATTTATCAAATATTCCAAGAAATGAATATAACCTAATTTTTAAAAAATTAGACATATACACATGTTTACACTGTAACAGGGGGGAAAAGTCATAGGCACAAAGAAGAAAGTGAAAGACAGAGGGAAGAAGAGAGGGACAGAGGGTACTGAAAGCGGGAGGGAAGGGTTGGGAGAGACGAAAACTCAACTGGTTTTCTTCATATGTTGAGCTTATGAATGTCATCTGTACTTCTGTATTTCCTGAATTTTCTTTAGTGACTACAGAAAACTTTAGTAATGGGGTACATAAGAGCTGAAGAAAATAATCACAAACCTAAGTAAAGTATCCTAAATATTTTAAAAGGTTCCTTCAAAGGGTAACTTTAAAATTTCAACTTTTATCTCAGTACCATTTTATTCAGATAAATTATTTAACATTTAAATTGTGTTAAGTCTATCATATGCTAGTTACTTAGCACAGAGAGAACTTTAATCATAATTAGTACTTAAAATAATATAACTTAAAAATAATAATTAGATTTCCAAAGATATATCATCTCCAATTTTCTGGCTAGAAAGTGAAAAGTGAAAGTGAAGCCACTCAGCTGTGTCCAGCTCTTTGCGACCCCATGGACTGTAGCCTATGAGGCTCCTCCATCCACGGAATTTTCCTGGCACGAGAACTGGAGAGAGTTGCTGTTTCTTTCTCCAGAGGATCTTCCCCACCCAGGGATCAAAGCCGGGTCTCCTGCATTGCAAGAAGATGCTTTTACCATCTGAGCCAAAAGGGAAGTTCCCTTGAGGCTTCCCTGTGGCTCAGCTGATAAAGAATCCGCCTGCAATGTGGGAGACCTGGTACAGTCCATGGGGTCACAAAGGTCAGACACGACTGAGTGACTTTCTAGCTAGCTGCTGCTGCTGCTAAGTCGCTTCAGTCGTGTCCAACTCTGTGCAACCCCATAGACGGCAGCCCACCAGGCTCCCCCATCCCTGGGATTCTCCAGGCAAGAACACTGGAGTGGGTTACCATTTCCTTCTCCAAAGCACAAAAGTGAAAAGTGAAAGAGCAGTCGCTCAGTCGTGTCTGACTCTTCACGACCCCATGGACTGCAGCCCACCAGGCTCCTCCATCCATGGGATTTTCCAGGCAAGAGTAATGGAGTGGGGTGCCATTGCCTTCTCCAGACTTTCTAGCTAATAAAATCAAGTCTTTAAATGACCTTCAGAACTCCCCTTGGTCTACCCTGCCCACACCTACCCTCTGACCTGCCCTGCCACACACCCCCACCCCCACTTCAGCCACGGCCTCCCACATGCTGCTCTTCCAACATGCCAAGGACATTTCCACGTTAGAAGCTGCTGCTTGCTCTACCCGAACATTTCCTTCCAGATAGTTCCATGGCTTAATCCACTTCACTCAGAAAAGGGCTTCTCAAAAAGCCTTTGCTCACCAAACTACCTGAAGTATTACAGTATCCTGTTACTTTTTAATCCCCTGAATCTATCTTATTCTGCTTCAAAACCTGTGAGCTCCCTGACGTGTGTGTGCAACTGAGTGTGCACACATGAATAATGTCTATGCCCCTCGCTGATATTTAAGCTCAGGAAGCACAGCTCTACTTTGTTTACCATTGTGTCACATGACCTGCCAATAGCAGGCTTTCAAAAATACTTGTTGAAAGAACAAAAGATGGTAACTGGTTTTAGTTTTGCTGAGAAAATAATGATGGAACACTACTAGAATTCAGTAAAGCTTTCAAATGAATTCATTCTCAATCACAAGAGCATTACACACATACTTTGGTGGTAGGAGTACAACGTTCACAATTCAGGGTTCAGTAACAGGAAGGAATGGGGACTTCTTATGTTTCTCTGCCCCTTTCCATATCCTTCCTTCCTCTCATTCATCCATAAATGGTTACTGTGTACCACTAAGCCAGAGAGTATTCTACACATTAAGAACACACAGACAATTAAGGCAAGTTAATGCATGAGACATATGAGCATAATAACCATAGAACATGGCATGCAACAGAGTTCTGTGAAGTTGTAACATAACAGAGGAAGTAATCCACTTTTAGGGGCAGGTGTTCAGGGAAGTTTCAACAGTGATGACATTCAACAAACACTTGCAAAACCAAATAACAAAAGATATGCTTCATTTTACTTTACATATGAAATGAGAGTATTAAGTCTGAAAGTGCTACAGTAATTTGCTACCATGAGATAAGCTCGCTTGAGAGCGAAACCAAAACAAGAGGAATGCCAGAGCAGGAACAGAGAAACTAAGCCAAGTCCTTGATGATTTCAGACTGGATGAAGCCCCAGATGAAGTTCAAGGACAAGACCTAATCATGCCCTTTACTGTGTAGCCAGTCTGAATTTGGTTTTCTGTCACTTGCAATATAAGTATACAGAGGAATCTCAGCGAATTCTTTGAAAAAAACCAAAGCATTTGTTTTTTCAGTGTACAGGGGCACTATTGGTATTCTGGAAGGGACAATTCTTGTTTTGTGGGCAAACATCACAGGACACTTGGTATATCTCGTCTCTACCAGACCCACAGATTTCCAAACACCACTCATCTTCAAGAAGAGCCAGAGGTCTATTCCCTGTTAGTTGCTACCTGTATCCATTCCTCACAGTGCACGTGTAAATATTCTTAACAACAACCTTAAAAGAACTGGGATATACCACTCAAATATACTAATTTTATATAGTAATCCATTTTAATTAGTCATTCATGACTATCTAAATGACTGATTCAGTCCTAAGCACAGCTTATACCTGCTCTTGAGATAAGCAGTGCTTTAAGAATGCCACTACTATCTGAAAATTCTCATTCATTTAAGCTTACTTCTCCATACAATATTATCAATATATGTCACTGACAATGTTGGTTATCTTCCCTGTAGCCATTCATCTAATTACTTCCTAGACTGAAATGCTAGATATTGGTTTTTCTAGTCCCCTTGCAACTAGGGCATAAGTAATAAGGCCAAAATGAAACCTGATACAGGCTTTCTGTAAAAGGTTTACTTGCCTCATCAAGAGATGAGAGGGAAAACTTCCTCCCGTCTTTGGTGGTTGTGTCAGAATGTGATGCCTGGAGCAGAAAGAGAAACATGCAACTATGAAAGGATAAACCTGAGCACAAAGGTCGCCACACTACAGATAAAGATGGAAAGCACTTGGATTCAATCTAGAGGGGAAGCCAGTCTGAGCAGGAACCCAAATGGGAGGGCAGTTTAGAGGAAACGGAAACACAGAACCTCTGTGCTGACTGAGGACTGAGGACTGAGCAAAGCCAAGCTTATGCACAAACTGCCCTTTAAACTAATCCTACCTATGCCTTTGCCAATTACCTGAGCTAATACACTTCTTCTGTTTTTAAATCCTATTTGCATCCTAACTGATACAGGAAACAGCTATGTTTAGGGGAAAGAGCAAAATCGAGACACTGCAGGGAATGTAAAGAAACTTTCAGACATAAGAGAATCAGGAACTATAAAGCCAAGAAACAAGAAATCAGATCATTTCATTCCTATGGAGTATATTTCAGAAGTGGTCTAAGAAAACCTGGATGATTGAGATAAGGCCGTTAGCTTTGGTAATTTGATCATCAAAATGACTTTTTAAAAACCAATTTCAGTGCTGCGATGGTAAGGGAAGTCAGAGTGCAAAGGAAAGAATAATTTACACTTTTAAGAACTCCATAATGCACCAAACCCTTGGAAAGACATGTAACGTGTGTTAAACTCCGTCGATTACAACTCTGTGAGGTAAGGATAACATTCTGTGGTATCCTTAGTCACAGTCATGTCCGACTCTTTGTGACCCCATGGACTATAGCCCACCAAGCTCCTCTGTCCATGCTGACTCTCCAACAAGAATACTGCATTGGGTTGCCATGTCTTCCTCGTATAACATTCTACTTTACAGACAAAGAACACAGCCTGAGTAGTAAGTTGCCCACAGCCACACAGACAGTAACTGGTTTCAGTAGACTTCAAAATCAGATCTTTGAAGCTTAAAAGTAAATGTCCTTCCTACTATACCCCTTCATGGATCACAGACTCGTCGTGGTGAAGGGGCTTGTGTAACTCAGTGAAGCCATGGGCCATGCCGTGCAGGGCCAGCCAAGACAGACGGGTCCTGGTGAAGAGTTCCAACAAAACGTGGCCCACTGGAGGAGGGAACGGCAAACCACTCCAGCAGTCCTGCTGCGAGAACCCCACGAACAGCATGAGGCAGAAAAATAAGACACCGAAGATGAGCACCACAATCAAAAGGTGTCCAATATGCTCCTGGGGAAGAGTGGAGGGCAGTCGTTAGTTCCAGAAAGAATGAAGTGGCTGGACCAAAGTGGATATGACGCTCAGTTGTGTGGATGTGTCTGATGGTTAAAGTCAAGTCCGACGCTGTAAAGAGCTATTGCTCTTTTTTTGCATGGGAACCTGGAACGGCAGGTCCGTGAATCAAGGCAAATCGGATGTGGTGAAGCAGATGGCAAGAATGAACATCTTAGGAATCACTGAACTAATATGGATGAGAATGGGCGAATTTAATTCAGATGACTGTTATATCTCCTACTGTGGGCTAGAATCCCTTAGGAGAAAGGAAGTAGCCCTTAATAGTCAACAAGAGTTCTAAATGCAGTACTTGGGAGCAACCTCAGGAAAAAAAAAAATAATCTAAGTTCATTTCCAAGGCAAACTGTTCAATATCAGTGTTATCTTACGTCTCTGCCCCAACCACTAATGCCAAAGAAGCTGAAGCTGAACAGTTCTATGAAGTAGAACCGCTGTAGTTCTCGAACTACACCTTCTAGAACAAACACCAAAAAAAAAAAAAAAAAAAAAAAAGATGTCCTTTTCATCACAGGGGATTGGAATACAAAATAGGAAGCCAAGAGACACCCAGAATAATAGGCAAGTTTTGCCTTGGAGGGCAAAAGCAGGGCAAAGGCTAACAGAGTTTTGTCAAAAGAACACGCTGGTTATAGCAAGCACCCTTTTCCAACAACTAAGAGACAGCTATACACACGGACATCACCAGATGGTCAATACCAAAATCAGATTATGTTCTTTGCAGCTGAAGATGGAAAAGCTCTACACAGACAGCAAAAAGAAGACCTGGAGCTGTCTGTGGCTCAGGTCGTGAGCTCCTAATAGCAAAATTCAGGTTTAAAGTGAAGAACGTAGGGAAAACGACTAGGTCATTTAGATACGACCTAAATTAAATCCCTTATGATTATACAGTGGAGGTGACAAATGGATTCGAGATGAAATCTGGTAGACAAAGTGTCTACCAGATTCATAAAACTGAAAGAGGTTCATATATGAGTTTATTGAAAGAGATTCATATGTTTTATATGAGTTTATATACGAGGTTCATCACTGGAAAGAGGTTCGTAACATTGCATAGGAGGCAGTGACCAAACTAGTCCAAGAAAAAGAAATGCAAGAAGCTTAAGTGATTGTCTGAGGAGACATTAGAAAGAGCTGAGGAAAGGAGAGAAGTGAAAGACAAGGGAGAAAGGGAAAGATATACTCAACTGAGTGCAGAGATCCAGAGAATACCAAGAAGAGATAAGAAACCCTTCTTAAGTGAACAATGCAAAGAAAACAACACAATGGGAAAGACTAGAGATCTCGTCAAGAAAACTGGAGGCATCAAGGGAACATTTCATGCAAGGATGGACACCATAAAGGACAGAAATGGTACGCACCTAATAGAAGGAGAAGATATCAAGAAGAGGTGGCACGAATACACAGAGAACAGTACACCAGTCACTGTGGTCACTCACCCAGAGCCAGACATCCTGGAGCGTGAAGTCAAGAGGGCCTTAGGGAACATTACTACCAACAAAGCTAGTGGAGGTGACGGAATCCCAGTTGAGCTATTTGAAATTCTAAAGGATGATGCTGTTAAAGTGTTGCACTCAATATGTCAACAAATTTGGAAAACTCAGTAGTGGCTACAAGACTGAAAAAGGTCACAGTTTTCATTCCAATCCCAAAGAAAGGTAATGTCAAAGAATGTTCAAACTACCATACAACGGCACTCATTTCACATGCTAACAAGGTTACGCTCAAAATCCTTCAAGCTAGGCTTCAAAAGAATGTGAACCTAGAACTTTCAGATGTACAAGCTAGGTTTTGAAAATGCAGAGGAACCAGGGAGCAAACTGCCAACATTTGTTCGATTATAGAGAAAGCAACAGAATTCCAGAAAAACGTCTGCTTCTGCTTCATTGACTGCGCTAAAGCCTTTGAATGTGTGGATGGTAACAAACTGTGGAAAATTCTTAAAGAAACACCAGTACCAGACCACCTTACCTGCCTCCTGAGAAATCTGTATGCAGGTCAAGAAGCAAGTTAGAATCGGACATTGAACAACTGACTGGGAAAGAGTTATAATAAAGCTGTATCTTGTCACCCTGCTTATTTAACTTCTACGCAGAGTACATCATGAGAAACACTGGGTTGGATGAAGCACAAGCTGGAATCAAGACTGCTGGGAGAAATATCAATAACCTCAGATATGAAGATGATATCACTCTAAGGGCAGAAAGTGAAGAGAAACTAACGAGCCTTTTGATAAGGGTTAAAGAAGAGCATGACAAAGTTGGCTTGAAACTCAGCATTCAGAAAACTAAGATCATGGCATCTGGTCCCATCACTTCATGGGAAATA
Organism: Muntiacus reevesi; assembly: GCF_963930625.1. NCBI lineage: Eukaryota > Metazoa > Chordata > Mammalia > Artiodactyla > Cervidae > Muntiacus > Muntiacus reevesi. The sequence continues at coordinate 326,416 of NW_027077807.1, read as the reverse complement.
GATGGGGAAACAGTGGAAACAGTGTCAGACCTTTATTTTTGGGGGCTCCAAAATCACTGTGGATGGTGACTGCAGCCATGGAATTAAAAGATGCTTGCTCCTTGGAAGAAATGCTATGACAAACCTCAACAACATACTAAAAAGCAGAGACATCACTTTGCCGACAAAGGTCCGTCGAGTCGAGGCTATGGTTTTTCCAGTGGTCATGTATGGATGTGAGAGTTGGACCATAAAGACTGAGTGTCAAAGAATTGAGAATTGTGGTGCTGGGGAAGGCTCTTAAGCGTCCTGGGACTGCAAGAAGATCAACCAATCCTAAAGGAAATCAACCCTGAATATTCACTGGAAGCACTGATGCTGAAGCTGAAGCGCCAATACTTTGGCCACCTGATGCGAAAAGCCAACTCACTGGAAAAGACCCTGATGCTAGGAAAGACTGAAGCCAAAAGGAGAAGGAGGTGGTAGAGGATGAGATGGCTAGGTAGTGTCACCGACTCAATGAACATAAATTTGAGCAAACCCCAGGAGGTAATGGAGGACAGAGGAGCCTGCCATGCTGCAGTTCTTGGTGTTGCAAAGAGTTGGACACAACTGAGCGACTGAACAACAACTACACCAGGCTCCTAGGATTAAAGAATAAAAATACAGTGGCACAGCAGGCTCAAAATTCAGACTGGCTTCTGTGAGCTGCACGGCACACAGCACGGTGTTTGGCAGCCCTGGCAAAGGTATATTTAAGCATGCATGGAGGCTAGAGAGGGCAAAACTTAAAAAGGAGTGATCATGGATAATTACTGAGAAAGAAAGATAAAGAGGGATGATCATGGACACATCTGGAGAAGGTTGCTCTTGAAGAAAAGGAAGGACAATTCCTTCTTTTCAGAGAAGAGTAAATAGAGAAATGATATCAGGATAGAAAAGATTATACCTCAGATGCTTGAGATTTTTCTCAGGAAAGGAAAAGATCAAGTTATTTGCTATAAACACTTTCATGAAGTAAGACAAAAAAAAAACCCCTCACAATCGACATTATAGATCTGGAGGATAACAGAACACTAACTGGTATGAAAACAATCCAAAATCCTCACACAACTGTCTCTTGTATCCTTCAGGGATCAAGATAGTGATTAGGCCTGTTCAGAACTGGGCACTAGAAAGATAAATTGACATAAAGTTAAGTATTCTAAGGTATCAATGATGGGCTGGTAAAAACTGATGACCATGGGATCCTGGTGACTAGGGGAGGCAAATGAAAAGAGCAGTAGGCTAAAGAATTGAATGAATAGACACAATGACGGGAGGGTTCCTAAAGACAGGAAGAGGGGAAGAAAGAGAGAGAGAAATCGGGTTCCATAAGTGTGGAAGAGTGCTTGTTTGTGGTCAGACAGGTCTTGACACAATGCCTCAGGCAATGAGCTACTGCCTAGGGCTGAGCACTACCCCGTCAGCTAAAAGCACAGAATTGAGAGACAAGTGCCTGTAAAAACACGCAGTCCTCGGGTGCAGGAAACAAACAGGCTTACCTGGTGGCGCTAGTGGTAAAGAACCCACCTGCCAACGCAGGAGACAGAAGAGATGTGGCTCTGATCCCTAGGTCGGGAAGGTCCTGTGGAGGAGGAAATGGCAACCTGCTCCAATATTCGTGCCTGGAGAAGTCCCATGGACAGAGGAGTCTGGCTGTCCTGTGGAGACTGCAAGGAGATGGACGTGACTGAAGCGACTTAGCATAGCACAGCAACAAACAAGTGAATGAATCTGCCCGTACAGGAATCAAACACTTAAAATATCTCCTCTCCTTTTAAAATGAACAATTCTATCTCCAAATTTAAGAAATTCATCAAGAGGCTAAAAGTCTACAATAAAGGTTAAGGCAGATGTGTGTCAGGAGGTAGAACAAAAAGTTAAATCTGTCAGGCCAATTGTAACCCACCTGTTAAAAGACTTTTAGCATAAATTTCCAATAAGGCAACAACAGTTTGTGCTTTAGAAACTCTGGAGAGCACCTAGCATGGCTTCAAAAAAAGGATATCACTCAATTTAATTTTAAAAGCTCCACCCATTGCAATCTCAGTGGACACACTACCATTTATACTCATAGCTTCATTTTTCACCATTCTGCTGCTCTTGACACATTATCCAATTACAGGAAAAAATTGGGAAAAATCAGACATGGCAACCTCCACTACCACATCCCTCCTTCAGTTTGCACTTTTTACACCATTAATTCTGACTACTCTTGCCCTAGTAATAAATGAAGAAGAAATGACACTGGCACAATCTAAATTTTGCAGAAAATATCAAGTACAAGAAAGATTGCCAAGTAGTACTAATAACAATTGAGAACCCAAGAAATTTGAGAAGTTTCAAGTTTAAAAAGCATTTTCTCCATTTCAGTCCTTTCCAAATAAAACAAAGGGCTTGGACAACACAAGATTGTGAAGCTTCAACGGACGATTTAGCCTAACAGTGAATAAAAGAATCACTAAAATCGCTTATCCTTTCTTGGGCTATTACATTTCTTACCCTCACAAAGCCTTCTTTTAAAACCAGGACCACTTCTCAATTCTTTCCCTGGATCTAGTATACATATGTCCCTCCGTCCGCCCCGCCCCCCCCCAAAAAAAAATTTAGAGACCAAAGACTCGCTGTAGTCAGAAAAGGATTAATTTAGATGAAGAATCACTTGCCGTCACTGGCACCATTCCTCAAAACCATCAAAGTCTCCTGGGGGCTGGATCCCCCCGACAAGATGAACAAAATCCACTGGCGTCTGGATAGCAAGCTTTTCTTTGTAAGTCTATAAGCCTGGGAAAGCTTTCCAAACAGTTAAAAAGACTTCTCAAGGAAGCAAAAGGTCGAGACCAGGAAGATGGGGAGGTGACTAAAACAGGCAGACGACCCACCCATCTAACGCGAAGGAGGGACCGCTTGCAAGGGCTGACGCTTCAGCAGGAGGCAGGAAAGGTTGCCCAGGGCGGCCGGCGCTGCGACCCCCGGCCCCTGCGTGGGAATGGAGGGCACGCAAAGTCAGGGGCCAGCCGGAGGCCTGGAGCGGGGCGCGGAGAGGGGGCGGGACGTGGAGACAAAGCAGCGGTGGACTCCGGCTGAACACCACCAGGGTCTGAGCCACGGCGGGGCAAAGCCGAGAAAGCTTTGCCCCAAGAGGAGACACCGAAGCTTGCAGCTTCACCCACCTGCCAGACGCTCGCCCCGCGGACAGAAGCACAGACGCAGCCCGGTAGCTTCTTCTCCTGCCGGACACAGCCCCTGCCGCCGCCGGAGCTCCGGACCCGACAGCACAGGGCGGTAGCGAAGTCGGCAAAGCGGCGACCGCACTCGAGCAGAAGGGGGTATACGTAGGGGCGCCGGGCGGCTCGGGAAGGCAGCTCTGTGCTTGACCTTCCTCACCGGTGGCCAACGGCGCTCCCTGGGAACAGCATCCCGCCTCGGCCCGCTGCAGCGGCCGGGCTTCCTGCGGCCACAACCCGCCCCCGCGCTACTCGGCCGCCGCCATCTTGTTGGAGGCGGGAAAGACCGCACTGCGCAGGCGCGCGCCGACGCTGCCGGCTCCCCGCCATAACGCGCAGGCGCGGGGGGCGCTTCCCACCCCACCCCCCCACCCCCACACGCCGAGGCCGTCTTCCGCAAAGCCGTCTGCTCCCTCGCACGGGTGCTGCCAGGCTTAGTGGCCAGCCACAAACTGCACCGCAGCCGAGTTAATAGACCCTTCTGCGCACCTCACAGTCAGTCATTGTGTAAAAACCTATCTGTGTGCCAGGTCCCGGGACAGGCGCTGGTGAAAGATTAGTAAAACGCGGCTTCAGCGCTAACTGCCACTGCTGCTAAATCGCTTCAGTTGTGTCCGACTCTGTGCCACCCCATAGATGGCAGGTCACCAGGCTCCCCGGTCCCTGGGATTCTCCACGAAAGAACACTGGAGTGGGTTGCCATTTCCTTCTCCAATGCATGAAACTGAAAGTGAACTCGCTCAGCCCTCTCCGACTCTTAGCAACCCCATGCAATGCAGCCCACCAGGTTCCTCTGTCCATGGGATTTTCCAGATGAGAGTATTGAAGTGGGGTGCCATCACTTTCTCCGTCCAGTGCTAAAGGTGTTCCTAATCTAGTGAAAAAGGACGGGGATGAACGAGTGATTTCCACAATTCTTGTTTGTTACCTGCACGCCACCTTCGCTCTCTTGCCCCTTTGATTTTAATAACTGAAAACATACCTCTTCCAGGAAGTCCTTACTCTCACACAATTTGGTTAGTTCTTTTCTAATACCTCACCTTACCTCTTTAAGCTTTATTTCATTCATTGTAAATTCAACAAGGAATATTTGAGTTTCATTTATATTCTAGATATGGTTCTAGGTTATACCAATAAGAAGTATAAACTCATGGGACTTCTATTTTAGGGGAGAGTATAAAACAAACAAACAAAAAAAACAAACTTCAAACAATCAACAAAATAACATTTGATAGTGGTGAGGGATGGGAAGAGGAAAATACCACCAAAGTTAATGTTGGGTGAGGGGTGGTAATTAGCAATCTCTCTCCAGAGATGACACTTGATCTGAGGCCTGACTGACCACGGGGGCGAGAAGCTATGAGAATCATCCAGGCAGAGCGTTCTAGACAGAAGAACAACAAATGCAGCACACCTCTCATTCTTGAGGTGGGAGTGAGACCAGCACATAAAGGACAGAAAGACTAGGTGATGTGGACACCTGGGGAGGATATGTGGGGGGGGCGGGGGGAGGACAGGGGCAGTTTAGGTGGGACATTGAGGCCATGGTAAGAAACTGGATTTTTACCCGATGGCAGCCCCTCCATCTTGCTGACACTGCCAGAACTCCTCCTCAAACACTTCTAGCTCCTGACTGCCTCGCTGGACATGCTGATTCCACTGTCTTGAAGACACTTGCTCTTGTTCTTTACACATCTAGCTTCTCATCTTTCAGGTTTCAGTTTAAATGTCACCTCAGAAAGGCCATCCTTCCTAAACTAAGTATCCCACCTGCCCTTTCATTAGTCTCCATCATTGCACCTGATCATTTCTTTATGGGCACTGAACATATTTTTCAATTATATATTCATTGCTTCTTCACCATTCAGTTCACTAAACTGAACTCCACCAGGGAGGGAAGATGTTTCACTTACTAGTGAATACTCCATGCCTAGCACCATGCCTGGCATGAATGATCACTCAATATGTGTTTGCTGTTTTTAGGAATGTCGAGTTTGTCAGCACTTAAGTAGTCAGTGGTATACTGCATTGTTTTACACTGGTTTTTAAAAATAAATGCAAATCATTTCCTGTTTATATACCCTCTGCTAGACTATAAATAAGAACTTTGGCAGAGAGAGAGAGGAAGAGAATGAGATGAAGAGTAGGTGAGGGGTAGTGGGCAAAGATTGTATTTTGCATATATTTGCAGGGCTGGGAGGTGGAAGGCTTCGATTTAGTGAAGCACCTGTTACATGTGTCCTGCGTTTGGCTTAATGGTCACTACAGCCTTGCTAGGTAGTTATCCTTAGTTTTATACATAGCCAACTTGAGAGAGATTAAGTAACTTGCCTAAGGTCCTACATTAAGAGACAGTGCCAACCATAAAGTTCATGCCCTTCCCTTCAAGAGAAACTGGATTTTGAGGTGGGTTTGTTTGGTGATTTGATTCTGTGTCATTAGCAGGCTTTTATTAGCCATTTCAGCCACTGTCATTTAAGAATCCCAATCATCCTGCTGTTCTTGTATAGGATCTCAACAAACGGCCTGATGTGAAATTGCTGTGATATTTTTTTCTCTTTTGCACTACGGCAGGGTTCATTTTACCATTCCCTCTTCATGTCTCTTTAAAATTTGTATTTCTTTTTATTAATAATGTGTACACATTTGATGAAAGGAAAAGAGGAGATGCAGAAAAATGGGTGCATTTCCTAAATGCTAGCTACATCCCCTTGGTTAGGCTTGTTATTTTATGACTCTTTCATCTAGGTCCCAAGTAATCCTTTAGACATCAAAGACAGTTCTCAGGCAAAGAGTGACAGCCTCATCACAACAATCACTTATCCCATCTGCTCATCAAAATTATACACCAACATTTCCCTCCAAACGGGATGGCTGGGGGAAATTACGAGAAAGGATAGGGTCGCTATCCTGTATCCAGGGCCATTCAGGCTTTATATGAAGGCATTCTGTTTTTTTAATATCATTACCTCATGATAGCATACACCTGTCAATCAAACCCAGTTAGTCCATAAGCAAAGCAAATAGTAGGTGGGAATACATACTTCAAAAGTTTCTTCGTTCTTCTATCCCCACTGTAGTAGGACTCCTTCTTGGAATAAATTCTGGAATCAAGGCAATGTCTTTGGTTTCTGTGGGATGCTCTCCTCATGGTTACCATCTGTTGTTGGTTGAATATTCTCCCACTCCTCAAAAGATATGTTGAATTCCTAACCTCAAGTACTCAACAATATGAACTTATTTCAGAATAGGATCATTGCCGATGTAATTAAATTCAAATGAGGCCATACTGGAGTAGGTGGACCCCTAATCCAATAACTAGTGTCCTTCTAAGAAGTCAGCCAAATGGAGGAAGAGACACACGGGGAGAAGGCTGTTTGATGGCAAAGGCAAAGATTGGTGTCGTGCACCTGCAGCCAAGGAACACCAAAGACTGCTGGCCAGCCACCAAAATTGAGGAAGAGGCAAGTGAGGATTTCTCCACAGATTTCAGGGGAAACACAGTCATGTCAACAACTTGATATCAGATGTAGAGGCTCCAAAACTGTGAGACAATAAATACCCATTGTTTTTAGCTACCCACTTCATGGCAATTTGTTACAGCGGCCTTAAAATCTAATAAACCCCACTCTCTCCTAGTGTGTGTGTGTGTGTGTGTGTGTGTGTGTGTGTGTGTGTGTGTGTGTGTGTGTGTGTGTGTGTGTGTGTGTGTGTGTGTGTGTGTGTGTGTGTGTGTGTGTGTGTGTGTGTGTGTGTGTGTGTGTGTATGAGGACGTGAAGTAAAGGAAAGAGACTGTCAGGGCTTGAAGAAGAGGAAAGAGATGGGGATGGGCTTCCCACTCCTGTATTCTTTCTGGCAAAACCCCATGGGCAAAGGAGCGTGATGGGCAATAGCCCATGGGGTACCAAAGAGTCTGAGATGTCTGCTAAGTGATGATTTAGCAGGCACACATGCATCCAAAATATCATTTAAGCCTGTGGCGCTGAAATGCAGCTAGTGATGCATTACTAGAGTGGGTTACCATGACCTCCTCCAAGGGATCTTACAACCCAGGGATCAAACCCAGGTCTCTTGCATTACAGGCGGATTCTTTACCATCTGAGCCACCCAGGAAGCACTCAGTTCAGTTCAATTCAGTTGCTCAGTCATGTCCGAATCTTTGCTACCCCAGGACTGCAGCCCACCAGGTTCCTCCGTCCATGGGATTTTCCAGATGAGAGTATTGAAGTGGGGTGCCATCACCTTCTCCGTCCAGTGCTAAAGGTGTTCCTAATCTAGTGAAAAAGGACGGGGATGAACGAGTGATTTCCACAATTCTTGTTTGTTACCTGCACGCCACCTTCGCTCTCTTGCCCCTTTGATTTTAATAACTGAAAACATACCTCTTCCAGGAAGTCCTTACTCTCACACAATTTGGTTAGTTCTTTTCTAATACCTCGCCTTACCTCTTTAAGCTTTATTTCATTCATTGTAAATTCAACAAGTAATATTTTAGTTTCATTTATATTCTAGATATGCTTCTAGGTTATAGCAATAAGAAATATAAACTCATGGGACTTCTATTTTAGGGGAGAGTATAAAACAAACAAACAAAAAAAAACAAACTTCAAACAATCAACAAAATAACATTTGATAGTGGTGAGGGATGGGAAGAGGAAAATACCACCAAAAGTTAATGTTGGGTGAGGGGTGGTAATTAGCAATCTCTCTCCAGAGATGACACTTGATCTGAGGCCTTACTGACTACTAGGGCCAGAAGCTATGAGAATCATCCAGGCAGAGCGTTCTAGACAGAAGAACAACAAATGCAGCACACCTCTCATTCTTGAGGTGGGAGTGAGACCAGCACATAAAGGACAGAAAGACTAGGGGATGTGGACACCTGGGGAGGATATGTGGGGGGGGGTGGCGGGGGGAGGACAGGGGCAGTTTAGGTGGGACATTGAGGCCATGGTAAGAAACTGGATTTTTACCCGATGGCAGCCCCTCCATCTTGCTGACACTGCCAGAACTCCTCCTCAAACACTTCTATCTCCTGACTGCCTCGCTGGACATGCTGATTCCACTGTCTTGAAGACACTTGCTCTTGTTCTTTACACATCTAGCTTCTCATCTTTCAGGTTTCAGTTTAAATGTCACCTCAGAAAGGCCATCCTTCCTAAACTAAGTATCCCACCTGCCCTTTCAGTAGTCTCCATCATTGCACCTGATCATTTCTTTATGGGCACTGAACATATTTTTCAATTATATATTCATTGCTTCTTCACCATTCAGTTCACTAAACTGAACTCCACCAGGGAGGGAAGATGTTTCACTTACTAGTGAATACTCCATGCCTAGCACCATGCCTGGCATGAATGATCACTCAATATGTGTTTGCTGTTTTTAGGAATGTCGAGTTTGTCAGCACTTAAGTAGCCAGGGGTATACTACATTGTTTTACACTGGTTTTTAAAAATAAATGCAAATCATTTCCTGTTTATATACCCTCTGCTAGACTATAAATAAGAACTTTGGCAGAGAGAGAGAGGAAGAGAATGAGATGAAGAGTAGGTGAGGGGTAGTGGGCAAAGATTGTATTTTGCATATATTTGCAGGGCTGGGAGGTGGAAGGCTTCGATTTAGTGAAGCACCTGTTACATGTGTCCTGCGTTTGGCTTAATTGTCACTACAGCCTTGCTAGGTAGTTTTACTTAGTTTTATACATAGCCAACTTGAGAGAGATTAAGTAACTTGCCTAAGGTCCTACATTAAGAGACAGTGCCAACCATAAAGTTCATGCCCTTCCCTTCAAGAGAAACTGGATTTTGAGATGGGTTTGTTTGGTGATTTGATTCTGTGTCATTAGCAGGCTTTTATTAGCCATTTCAGCCACTGCCATTTAAGAATCCCAATCATACTGCTGTTCTTGTATAGGATCTCAACAAACGGCCTGATGTGAAATTGCTGTCATTTTTTTTTTTCTTTGGGACTCTGGCAGGGTTCATTTGACCATTCCCTCTTCATGTCTTCTTAAAATTCGTATTTCTTTTTATTAATAATGTGTACACATTTGATCAAAGGAAAAGAGGAGATACAGAAAAATGGGTGCATTTCCTAAATGCTAGCTGCATCCCCTTGGTTAGGCTTGTTATTTTATGACTCTTTCATCTAGGTCCCAAGTAATACTTTAGACATCAAAGACAGTTCTCTGGCAAAGAGTGACAGCCTCATCACAACAATCACATCTCCCATTTGCTCATCAAAATTATACACCATCATTTCCCTCCAAGCAGTATAGCTGGGGGAAACTATAAGAAAGGATAGGGCCGCTATCCTGTATCCAGGGCCATTCAGGCTTTATATGAAGGCATTCAGTTTTTTTAATATCATTAACTCATGATAGCATACACCTGTCAATCAAACCCAGTTAGTCCATAAGCAAACCAAATAGTAGGTGGGAATACATACTTCAAAAGATTCTTCGATCTTCTACCCCCACTGTAGTAGGACTCCTTCTTGGAATAAATTCTGGAATCAAGGCAATGTCTTTGGTTTCTGTGGGATGCTCTCCTCATGGTTACCATCTGTTGTTGGTTGAATATTCTCCCACTCCTCAAAAGATATGTTGAATTCCTAACCTCAAGAACTCAACAATATGAGCTTATTTGGGAATAGGATCATTGCCGGTGTAATTAAGTTCAAATGAGGCCATACTGGAGTAGGTGGACCCCTAATCCAATAACTAGTGTCCTTCTAAGAAGTCAGCCAAATGGAGGAAGAGACACACGGGGAGAAGTCTGTTTGATGGCAAAGGCAAAGATTGGTGTCGTGCACCTGCAAGCCAAGGAATACCAAAGACTGCTGGCCAGCCACCAATACTGAGGAAGAGGCAAGTGAGGATTTCTCTACAAATTTCAGGGGAAACACAGTCGTGTAAACAACTTGATATCAGATTTAGAGGCTCCAAAACTGTGAGACAATAAATATCCATTGTTTTAAGCTACCCAGTTCATGGCAATTTGTTATAGTGGCCTTAAAGTCTAAAACACCCCACTCTCTCTTCGTGTGTGTGTGTGTGTGTGTGTGTGTGTGTGTGTGTGTGTGTGTGTATGTGTGTGTGTGTGTGTGTACGTGAAGTAAAGGAAAGTGACTGTCAGGGCTTGAAGCATAGGAAAGAGATGGGGATGGGCTGCCCACTCCAGTATTCTTTCTGGCAAAACCCCATGGGCAAAGGAGCGTGATGGGCAATAGCCCATGGGGTACCAAAGAGTCTGAGATGTCTGCTAAATGATGATACTGAGGAAGAGGCAAGTGAGGATTTCTCTACAGATTTGAGGAGAAACACAGTCGTGTCAACAACTTGATATCAGATGTAGAGGCTCCAAAACTGTGAGACAATAAATACCCATTGTTTTAAGCTACCCACTTCATGGCAATTTGTTACAGCGGCCTTAAAATCTAATACACCCCACTCTCTCCTCGTGTGTGTGTGTGTGTGTGTGTGTGTGTGTGTGTGTGTGTGTGTGAGGACGTGAAGTAAAGGAAAGAGACTGTCAGGGCTTGAATCAGAGGAAAGAGATGGGGATGGGCTTCCCACTCCAGTATTCTTTCTGGCAAAACCCCATGGGCAAAGGAGCGTGATGGGCAATAGCCCATGGGGTACCAAAGAGTCTGAGATGTCTGTTAAATGATGACTTAGCAGGCACACATGCATCCAAATTATCATTTAAGCCTGTGGCTCTGAAATGCAGCTAGTGATGCATTACTGGAGTGGGTTGCCATGCCCTCCTCCAAGGGATCTTCCAACCCAGGGATCAAACCCAGGTCTCTTGCATTACAGGTGGATTCTTTACCATTTGAGCCACCAAGGAAGCACTCAGTTCAGTTCAATTCAGTTGCTCAGTCATGTCCGAATCTTTGCTACCCCATGGACTGCAGCATGCTTGTCCATCAACAAGTGCTGGAGTTTTCTCAAACTCATGACCACTGAGTCGGTGATGCCATCCAACCATCTCATCCTCTGTTATCCCCTTCTCTTCCTGCCTTCAACCTTTGACAGCACCAGGGTCTTTTCATATTAGTCAGCTCTTCAGATCAGGTGGCCAAAGTATTGGAGTTTGAGCTTCAAAATCAGCTCTTCCAATGAATATTCAGGACTGATTTCCTTTAGGATGGACTGGTTGGATCTCCTTGCAGTCCAAGTGACTCTCAAGAGTCTTCTCCAACATCACAGTTCCAAGGCATCAATTCTTTGGTGCTAAACTTTCTTTATAGTCCAACTCTCACATCCATACATGACTACTGGGAAAACCATAGCCTTGACTAGACAGACCTTTGCTGGCAAAGTAATGTCTCTGTTTTTTAATATGCTGTCTAGCTTGGTCATAATTTTCATCCAAGGAGTAAGCATCTTTTAATTTCTTGGCTGTAGTCACCATCTGCAGTGATTTTGGAGCCCAGAAAGATAAAGTCTACCACTGATTCCACTGTTTCCCCATCTATTTGCCATGAAATCATGGGACCGGATGCCATGAACTTTGTTTTCTGAGTGTTGAGCATTAAGCCACCTTTTTCACTCTCCTCTTTCACTTTCATCAAGAGGCTCTTTAGTTCTTCTTCACTTTCTGCCACAAGGAGGGTGTCATCTGCATATCTGATGTTATTGATATTTCTCCCAGGAATCTGGATTCCAGCTTATGCTTCATCCAGCCCAGGGTTTCTCATGATGTACTCTGCATATAAGTTAAATAAGGAGGGTGACAAGATACAGCCTTGACGTACTCCTATTCCTATTTGGAACCAGTCTGTTGTTCCATGTCAGTTCTAACTGTTGCTTCCTGACCTGCATACAGCTTTCTCAACAGGCAAGTCAAGTGGTCTGGCATTCCCGTCTCTTTCAGAATTTTCCAGTTTGTTGTGGTCCACACTGTCAGAGGCTTTGGCATAGTCAGTAGAGCAGAAATAGATGTTTTTCTGGAACCCTCTTGCTTTTGTGATGATCCAGCAGATGTTGGCAATTTGATCTCTGGTTCCTCTGCCGTTTCTAAAACCAGCTTGAACATCTGGAAGTTCATGGTTCACATATTGTTGAAGCCTGGCTTGGAGAATTTTGAGCATTACTTTACTAGTGTGTGAGATGAGTGCAATTGTGCAGTACTTTGAGCATTCTTTGGCATTGCCTTTCTTAAGGATTGGAATGAAAACTGACCTTCTTCAGTCCTGTGGCCACTCAATTTGCTGGCCTACTGAGTGCAACACTTTGACAGCATCATCTTTTAGGATTTGAAGTAGCTCAGCTGGAATTCCATCACCTCCACTAGCTCTGTTCATAGTGATGCTTCCTAAGGCCCACTTGACTTCACATTCCAGGATGTCTGGCTCTAGGTGAGTGAGCACACCAAGGTGATTATCTGTGTTGTGAAGATCTTTTTTTGTACAATTCTTCTGTGTATTCTCGCCACCTCTTCTTAACATCTTCTGCTTCTGTTAGGTAAATACCATTTCTGTCCTTTATTGAGCCCATCTTTGCAAGAAATATTCCCTTGGTATCTCTGATTTTCTTGAAGTCATCTCTAGTCTTTCCCATTCTATTGTTTCCCTCTGTTTCTGTGCACTGATCATTGAGGAAGACTGCCTTATCTCTCTTTGCTATTCTTTGGAACTCTGCATTCAAATTGGTGTATCTTTCCTTTTCTTGTTTGCTTGTGGCTTCTCTTCTTTCCTCAGCTATTTGTAAGGCCTCCTCAGACAGCTATTTTGCCTTTTTGCATTTCTTTTTCTTGGGGATGGTCTTGATCCCTGTCTTCTGTACAATGTCATGAACCTCCGTCCATAGTTCATGAGGCACTCTGTCTGTCAGATCTAGTTCCTTAAATCTATTTCTCGCTTCCACTGTATAGTCACAAGGGATTTGACTTAGATCAACAAAAATTTACAACAAAAGTCACTGTTGTAAAACTGATATCACCCAACACATTAATAGAGCTACATAGAAGAAAAATATTATCATGCCGAAGGTGATGAAAAGACGCCTTAAAAACTCAATGCCCATTCTTATTGAAAATACTGGATATAAAAGCACACTTTTTAAACACAATATATTTCAGACCCACAATAAGCCAGCACCACCCGATGAGGAAATACTAGATATACTATATTACTAGAGTCAGGGAAATCCCCATTTTTACCACTGTTACTCATTTTTATCAGTCAACACAGAGAATGAAATTAGAAAGGAATACTACTGGTAGGGGTACAATTAAATAACTAGAATATCCAAAAGAACCAACTAAATATTACTACAACAAGATAATCTAGTAGTTTAGTCAAGTGCAAAACATAAAGAAATCTTTCCTTTATATGTACAAAGAGAAACCAGATAAACGATAAAATGAAAGAAAAGATCTTATCTATAATTTAAAAAAAAACAGGCATAAACTGAATAAAGAGTTCAAAACATGTATGAAAAAAACTATGGAACACTTCTGAGAGACACAAAGGTAGATTTCAACAAATGGAAAGACATATCTTGCTTCTGTACTAAAGATTCAGTAGCATAATGATGTCCTTTCTCCCTGAGTTAATTTTACATGGTCCCCAAATAAATACTATATAAAAAAATTTTTTTTATTTTGTTTGCTACAGCTAGACAACTGGAAAGAAAAAACAAGCAAAAACAAGGGAAAATATGAAGGGAAGAGCAAGAGTATTCCTATGACATATTAAATAATTGCTGCAAAGCCATTATAAGTAAAAGAGTATGAAGTCAAATGTACTGTATCAGTAAGCTAATTTCTTAGCTCTTATCATTATACTGTGGATATATAAGATGTTAACATTAGGAGAAACTAACTGAAGGGTACATGGGAACTCTCTTATTTTTCTCTTTTATAAGTACAAAGTCATTTAAAAATAAAAAGACTTTAAAAAGCTATGATACTGGCAGATCAACCAAGGGAACACATTTTTTTAAATTCCAGAAGTATATGAAAAGTTAGTCATAGTAAAGGTAGCATCTCAAAGACATGTAAGAAGATGAACTTGAAATAAGCGGCAAGCATATGACCCAGCAATCCCACTTCTGGGCATACACACCGAGGAAACCAGATCTGAAAGAGACACGTGCACCCCAATGTTCATCGCAGCACTGTTTATAATAGCCAGGACATGGAAGCAACCTAGATGCCCATCAGCAGACGAACGGATAAGGAAGCTGTGGTCCATATACACCATGGAATATTACTCAGCCATTAAAAAGAATTCATTTGAATCAGTTCTAATGAGATGGATGAAATTGGAGCCCATTATACAGAATGAAGTAAGACAGAGAGATAAAGAACATTACAGCATACTAACACATATATATGGAATTTAGAAAGATGGTAATGATAACCCTATACGCAAAACAGAAAAAGAGACACAGATGTACAGAACAGACTTTTGGACTCTGTGGGAGAAGGCGAGGGTGGGATGTTTCGAGAGAACAGCATCGACACATGTATATTATCTATGGTGAAAGAGATCACCAGCCCAGGTTGCATGCATGAGACAAGTGCTCGGGGCTGGTGCACTGGGAAGACCCAGAGGGATCGGGTGGAGAGGGAGGTGGGAGGGGGGATCAAGATGGGGAACACATGTGTATCCATGGCTGATTCATGTCAATGTATGACAAAACCCACTACAATACTGTAAAGTAATTAGCCTCCAACTAATAAAAATAAATGAAAAATAAATAAATAAATAAGTGGCAAGGGCAGCAGGGCAGCCATGAGGAAGCATAAGACGGCACCTATCTCTCAAACTGCACATTAGGGTAAGTTATAGAAGAAACAGGGGTTCAAGTGCTAACAACATCACATGGCATTTAAATTACAGAAGAGAGTTGTGTTTGTAATTAAAAATACTTAAATGGAACATACCCTCTTCCAAGGAGGCTATTATAGAGCAAGGAACATTTTAATTTCAACTTATTTGTGAAAGGGTAAGGCACATGGAAGGCTTGTTGGACCTCTGAAATGATTATGTCTATCACTACAATAGGGTTAATAAATCAAGTTCTTAGGTTATATCAAACAAATGGGACAGGTTTTTACTGGGAAAAAAGCATAACTACTTTTAATTAAACAGGATACATCCATGAAGTGGAATATTACACTGGCATTAAAAATGAGGTTGATGTACAAACAAACAAAAAGAAGAGAGAAAACAAGAGAGTACTGATCACTACGTCTCATACTGTTCATCCTGTTTTAGTAAAAAATAAAAGGGTTGTAAAAAGATTAAAATGTCATTGAGAAAAAGTACACTGACTGCCTCTGGAAAGGTCTCAGCTCTGCTGAGAAGATGCCTTCCTTTTCATTGTATACGTTTTTGTAAAGTTTGAAGATCAGAGCAAAAGGTTAGTTTCTTTAAAAGATTGAATATTAGAGACAGACAAGATCCCAAATATATAAAGTGAACACAGTTTAAAGGTGGGGGGAATTGACTCAAGAAAGAAATAGATAATCTTAATAGTTCTACAACTACTGAAAGCTAGAGGAGTTTAAATGTTTCCCCTTTCCTCTGTCCAACACACACAAAAATACCAGATTCAAATGGCTTTATAAACACCTTCTACCAAATATTTGAGAAATGCATCATTCCAACCTTAACAAAATTAAATTATGTCATAGAAGATAATTAGATACAATTGTATTATGTAATTCATGTGGCATTAAGTGAAAATGCAGAATTATCAAATTATTAATACACAAATATTTATAACTAGATAACATATATTATAAATATTTTGTTAAATTATATAAGTTATGATAGTTGCATAATTTATATAATCTAATAATTATATAAATTTATTAAATGACAGTGATCATAATAATTATGAATTAAAGTTAAATACATACTGTATTTGTAATATGATACTATCTAGCCAACTAGCCTTGTCTTTTTTTAAATGAACTATGTATGTGCACAGAGAAGACTGAAAGATCACTAAAATGTCAAGGGTCTTCCCTGGGTGTAGAAATGATAAAAATCGTGATTTTTCTAAATTTTATAACACTTCTACCAACTAACACACATTATTTCTGTATTTTTTCCTCCAAAAGTTAAGTACCTCTAGTTTGGACACAATTTGAAATCATCACATTTGAAGGAGAAGAAAAGTAAGGGAGCCAAAGGCAGATTCAGGTACATATATAAATTGTGGGGGAGCCTTTCTTAATACAAATTAATTCAAAATTGCTAGTGCTACTGCAAAAGGGCACAGGAACTCCAATTAAAGATTACTATTCACATACATAGAAAACTGAGGCTCGAAGAAATTTCAAGGTTAATTCAGGTCCACCCACAGTGAAGTGGCAAGCCAGTGTTGGTCAAATCCTCATGAGCAGATCATGCTAGACCACCTACCTAGATATACGTACAGTAGGTGCTCTGTATCCTTGCGTTCTCCATTCAACCACTGTGGATTCAACCAGCCACGGGTCAAAAATATACAGAAAAGATCTGGGGAAAGTTCCAAAAGACAAAACTTGCATTTGCCAAGCAGCCTGGCAACTACTTACATAGCACTTACAAGGTTATTATAACAAACCTAGAGACGACTTAAAGTATAATGGGAGGGATATATGTAGACTATATGTAAATACTATACTGTTTTATATTAATAAAAGGGACTTGAGCATCTCTGGGTTTTGATATCCTCCAAGGTCTCAGAACCAACCACTCACAGTTACTAAACGATGACTGTGTTATCTCCCAGAGCAGCTTGTTTCTCCTTCAGAGTCTCATGATTCCTAAAAAGTTACGTGTTCAGTTTGCATTTCCACCAACTGTGTAAGAGGGTTCCCTTTCCTCCACACTCTCTCCAGCACTTATTGCCTGCAGACTCTTGGATAGCACCCATTCTGACTAGCGTGACATGGTACCTCATTGTGGTTTTGATTTGCATTTCTCTGATAATGAGTGATGTTGAGCATCTTTTCATGTGTCTGTTAGCCATCTGTATGTCTTCTTTGGAGAAATGTCTGTTTAGTTCTTTGGCCCATTTATTGATTGGGTCTTTTGTTGTTCTGGAACTGAGCTGCAGGAGTTGCTTGTATGTTTTTGAGATTAATTCTTTGCGAGCTGCTTTGTTTGCTATTATTTTCTCTCATTCTGAAGGCTGTCTTTTCACTGTTGGTGGGAATGCAAACTAGTACAGCCACCGTGGAGAACAGTGTGGAGATTCCTTAAAAAACTGGAAATAGAACTGCCATACGACCGAGCAATCCCACTGCTAGGCATACACACCAAGGAAACCAGAATTGAAGGAGACATATGTACTCCAATGTTCATCGCAGCACTGTTTACAATAGCCAGGACATGGAAGCAACCTAGATGTCCATCGGCAGATGAACGGATAAGAAAGCTGTGGTACACATATACAGTGGAATGTTACTCAGCCATTAAAAAGAATGCATTTGAATCAGTTCTAATGAGGTGGATGAAACTGGAGCCTATTTATACAGAGTGAAGATAGAAAAACACCAATACAGTGTACTAACGCATATACATGGAATTTAGAAAGACGGTAACGATGACCCTATCTATATGCGAGACAGCCAAAGAGACACATGTGTGAAGAACAGACTTTTGGACTCTGGGGGAGAAGGCGAGGGTGGGATGATTTGAGAGAATAGCATTGAAACATGTATATTATCATATGTGAAACAGATCACCCGGACAGGCTTGATGCATGAGGCACGGTGCTCAGGGCTGGTGCACTGGGATGACCCAGAGGGATGGGATGGGGAGGGAGGTGGGAGGGGGTTCAGGATGGGGGACACATGTACACCCATGACTGATTCATGTCAATGTGCTGCAAAACACACTACAACACTGTAAAGTAATTAGCTTCCAATTGAAATAAATTAATTAATTACCAAAAGAAGTTACGTGTTCAGTTATTATCATCCTAGCACCTAGCACTGCTCAATAAACATTTATTGAGTGAATACATCTTTTAAATAATCAGAATAAGTGAAAACAAAAAATCTCAAACAGCTTAGACAGTATCAATAAATTTTCTTGACCCACAACTTTTTATCAATGAGTAACCACAGCTTTCTCTGGAAGATATCTAGAACAAAATCTCTTTAAATGCAAGAGGCATTTCCACATTTTTATGTTCAGTTAGTTAAATAGCTAAAACTAAAGATAAACAGTTTCGGGTTGTCTTATGGAGTATGGCTAATCTATCAGGCGTCACTATCAAGGTAATCCTTGAAGGTAGGCATATAAGTAAAGGTAAAAGAAATTTAAAAACTGGAATGACTCAAAAATTAACTCTGTCAGAGTTAATTCTGCTTCACTGCTCTTATATGATATTAAAGACGTCAAACATGTATGCCCTGGTGTTGCGGTAGTGAATACGCTATATTACATGGTAAGAAGGACTTGGCAGATGTTAACTAAAGTTATTAATTAGCAGACTTTAAAAAAAAAGGAGACAAGATTCACTGTCACTCGTTTGGCACTTTCTCTGCATGCCATATGGTAACCTGCAACCCTAAAGAAGGAACACACTCTCAAGAATGAGCTTACATGGGGAAGATGAGCCCCAGAGCACTGTGACCCTTGCCCTAAAGCTCAGAACAATGGCAAAGTTTGTTTTGGCTCTGTTTGGCTGACATTTATCCAATGCTGGCATTGAAAATATCTGCTTTAGTTAAGACCAGTGTGGATGCAATAAAGAACCATGTAGTGACATGAGAAAAAAGATCTTCATAACCCACATAATCACGATGGTGTGATCACTCACCTAGAGCCAGACATCCTGGAGTCCGAAGTCAAATGGGCCTGAGGAAGTCTCACTATGAACAAAGCTAGTGGAGGTGATGGAATTCCAGTTGAGCTGTTCCAAATCCTAAGAGATGATGCTTGCTGTCAATGTGCAGCACTCAGTATGCCAGCAAATTTGGAAAACTCAGCAGTGGCCACAGGACTGGAAAAGGTCAGTTTTCATTCCAACCCCAAAGAAAGGCAATGCCAAAGAATGCTCAAACGACCACACAATTGCACTCATCTCACACGCTAGTAAAGTAATGCTCAAAATTCTCCAAGCCAGGCTTCAGCAATACGTGAACCGTGAACTTCCAGATGTTCAAGCTGGTTTTAGAAAAGGCAGAGGAACCAGAGATCAAATTGCCAACATCTGCTGGATCACCGAAAAAGCAAGAGAGTCCCAGAAAAACATCTATTTCTGCTTTGTTGACTTGCCAAAGCCTTTGACTGTGTGGATCACAACAAACAGGAAAATTCTGAAAGAGACGGGAATACCAGACCACCTGACCTGCCTGTTGAGAAACCTGTATGCAGGTCAGGAAGCAACAGTTAGAACTGGACATGGAAACAAACAAAAAACAACAAACAAACAAAAAATGAACTGGACATGGAACAACAGACTGGTTCCAAATAGGAAAAGGAGTATGTCAAAGCTGTACATTGTCACCCTGCTTATTTAACTTATGTGCAGAGTACATCATGAGAAATGCTGGGCTGGAGGAAGCACAAGCTGGAATCAAGACTGCCGGGAGAAATATCAATAACCTCAGATATGCAGATGATACCACCCTTATGACAGAAAGTGAAGAAGAACTAAAGAGTCTCTTGATGAAAGTGAAATAGAGGAGAGTGAAAAAGCTGGCTTAAAGCTCAACATTCAGAAAACGAAGATCATGGCATCCGGTCCCATCACATCATGACAAACAGATGAGGAAACAGTGGCTGACTTTATTTTTCTGGGCTCCAAAGTCACTGCAGATGGTGATGGCAGCCATGAAATTGAAAGACGCTCACTCCTTGGGAGGAAAGTTATGACCAACCTATACAGCATATTAAAAAGCAGAGACATTACTTTGTCAACAAAGGTCCGTCTAGTCAAGGCTATGGTTTTTCCAGTGGTCATGTACGGATGTGAGAGTTGGACTATAAAGCAAGCTGGGCACCGAAGAATTGATGCTTTTGAACTGTGGTACTGGAGGAGACTCGAGAGTCCCTTGGACTGCAAGGAGATCCAACCAGTCCATCCTAAAGGAGATCAGTCCTGGGTGTTCATTGGAAGGACTGATGTTGAAGCTGAAACTCCAATACTTTGGCCACCTGATGTGAAGAGCTGACTCATTTGAAAAGACCCTGATGTTGGGAAAGACTGAGGGCAGGAGGAGAAGGGGACGATGGAGGATGAGATGGTTGGATGGCATCACCAACTCGATGGACATGGGTTTGGATGGACTCTGGGATTTGGGGATGGACAGGAAGGCCTGGTGTGCTGCAGTTCATGGGGTCGCACAGAGTCAGACACGACCGAGTGACTGAACTGAGCTGAACTGAGAGACATGAGAAAGTTACCTTGTAACTTGTAAGGAATAACTCTTACAACCACAGTCAAACTCCTATGATTCAAGTAGGCCAATTCCAGAGCACTATGGTCCTGGACATTTTGACATGGACTTTCCTTGAGAATGGAGGTCACTTCCGTCTTGTTTTTATGTGGCTTTTGGATTAAAATCTTTGCTTGCTCAGCAATACACATCAGTGCCTAGTACTGTGCTGGTTGTATAGTACACTCTCAATAAAGGAGGGGGAGGGTGGCCCTGAGTGGGCCCAATGTAATCACATGAACCCGTAAATGCGGGGCTTCCCTGGTGGCTCAGTAGTAAAGAACTCGCCTGCCAATGTAGGAGATGCAGGTTTGATCCCTGTGTGGGGAAGATGCCCTGGAGAAGGAAATGGCAAGCCACTTCAGTAGCCTTGCCTGGGAAATCCCACAGACAGAGGAGCCTGATGGGCTACAGTCTATGGGGTTGCAAAGTCAAACACAACTTATCGACTAAACAACAATTCTCAGGCTTCGAAATTAAATTAGAATAAATTTCAAATCCCTTACCTCTGCTTACAAGACTGTATAACCTACCTCCTGCTTCCATTCCCACCCTCTTCCCCCACCTCCCCCGTTCTTTCCTCTCTCTAATGCCTTTGCACTGTCTGTCTTTCAGTTCGAGAACTCTGCTCCCAAATCTTCAAATGACTGCTCCACTGTTATCGTTCAGCTTTGGCATAAATGTCACATCTTCAAAGAGATCTTCCGTCGCCATCAAATCAACACTGGTACTGTCCTTAAACCTTCTATCATATACACTGTTTTCTCCTCAAAACATTTAACATCTAAAAGGCTCTAGGCATCTATCTGTTTATTTAATTTTGTCTCCCTCATTATCATTCCCAAACTAGAACATAAATTTCATGAGGATAGGGACCTGGATTCTCATGCACTGCTGTTGCCTTCACACCTACAACAGTGTTTGGGGCACAGCAGACATCCAATAACACTGCTGAATGTATGAATGTAGATGATACAAAGAGGAGTAAGATATCAACTTACAAATGTGCACAAGAAAAGTTTTAATACGAGGTAACATCTGTACCAAAGGATGAGAGATTTGATAATTTCTGGCTAGGCAATCAAGAATGAGTTCAGAGAGAAAGTAGCAAGAGAAGTAGCCTTTAAAGATATTTAGGAATTTTAGGGCAGTTTTACATTTTGTCTGGTAGGCTAAAAACTTTAGACATCTTCTTATAGGCAATGAAAAATACAGACATTTCAAATAAGGAAGGATACATGATTATGGCAAGATTTACAAAAGTTAATAGAACCAGTTGATATTTCTTACTTTAGAGAAGAAATAACCAAGCATTATATGCATAAACTACTAATTTATAGTTAAAAGTAATGACCAAAGACTTTTTCAATTGAAAAACATAACAACAGGAAAAAAAAAACACAAAATTTTACACTCTATAATAAACTTAATTGTTTTAATTAGTCTTATTTTGACAATTTTGACAGCATACTTACTAATTTATGTTTTTAATAAGACAAAGAACTAAAAAATCACCTCTGACAATCATTTTACCAAATTAAAAAATATTCAAACATCTCCTCGTTAGTAAAGGAAACGTTTTTTCTAAATTCTTAATGTGCTCTAATCTGATAAAATTCCACTTTCTGGTCATCCAATGTTTTAAGCAATCTTTCGTCTGGGGAAAAAAAAAAATCAAATTCTGATTAATTTTTTTTTTAATAAATGTTTAAAGCAGAATTTTATGTCTCCCCATGTGTCTTTTTAAAATCATGTCTTGTTGTCTTGTTTAATGTTTTCAGCTTTGATCTTTACTAAAAACCTAAAACAGCTATAACACTGCTCCCAAAGGTACAATTTACAATACAAACTTAGAAACCCTCCTCCATAAAGATGAGATGTCAACACTAAAGAGTTCAGGGACTTAAATTACCAAAACAGCACCAAATGTTTATGGTATCACTGTGAATTCAAGAAAAAGGAGCACACAGAATGAGTTTTTAAAAAATAGCCTTTTTCCCAAAACACAATTAAAACTACCATCACCTTAACATTTAAAATACTTAGATCACTTGGCCAATCATTTTTTCAGTTTATAGCACACAAAAGAGCCCTGGAAATACATTTGATTTGATAAGAAAAAGTCCAATTTTTAAATTGACATTAAAGACAAAATCTACTGTATATGCAAGAATAAATTTATGGCGTAACAATGATGTTTATTTCTTAGAACCTCAAACCAAATACTTGGGTCAAGACTTTTATTCTTACACGGTATCCTCAAGTTCTTACCTTGGATGAGAAAACAATGACCTTTTCAATACCCGATATACTGAAGATAGCATTGCCTAATTCTATACTACCATTTCCTGCTTTTTTTAATGTCGTCCCTCCCTCCTGCTTTATGCTGAATTTTAGCAGGTAAGGCAATGTATAGCCTATAAAATTATTTCATTTCTGAGTATCTGAAGATAAATGTTTTCTATTACAGGGTAAACAATCCAAATTTATTCTTAAGTAAAATGACAAAACCAAATCTACCTGGCATTACTGGATTGTGTCAATCAAATCAGAAACCTCTGGGTCACTTGCACTACTCAGAGTAGATCTAATACACAGATTCATTTTAGGGATTGAGAGAATGAATCACAGTAAGAGTTCAACATGAACACTTAACACTATAAAAGTGAAAGAGAGAAAGGGAAATCAAGGCAAACTAACAAATTTAATTCCTTCTTTCAATATAGATAAATATTTTTAAAACTGAAACTTATATTTACTTCATAAATCTTTAAAAAAACTTTCTTTGCCAAGTCCCGTAAGATCGGTAGAATTGTAGTGCTTCTACACTGCTTCTCTTCTATTAAAATAGAAAAAGCAGCACTGCTTCTATCAAAGATCAATACCCTAACGTGGGCATGGAGTCCAACTACTCCTGTCTTTGCAAGAAAACCACTGACTAACCTCTCTCTCTCCCGTATAGTCAGTTTCTCCTCTTCTACTGAACCACTATCATGAACAAATGTGCTCTATTATTACACATCTTAAGAAATTCCTCAGGACTTCCCGATAGCTCAGATGGTAAAGAATCTGACTGCAATGCAGGAGACCTGGTTTCGATCTCTGGGCCAGGAAATTCCTCTCCTGACCTCAGCTCCCCTTCACCTCCCCCGCCCCACCAATTAGATATGACCATTTCTTTGTTCTACTCACAGCAAAACTTCTTCATCTAGTGGCCTTCATTTCCTATCTCTATTTTCTCACCTTTAATTTACTCTTTAACCCACCCTAATCCTAAACAATCTCCTGAAACTCAATTGTCAAGGTCACTAATGACTACCCAGCGGCCTAATTCCATTGCCTCATCTTAGTACAGTAACCTCTTCAGGAACATTAGACCAAGCAGACCACTCTCTTCTACTTGAAGTAGATGTCTTCTCTTGTCCTCTACTTGTTCTTCTGGCTTTCCTCCTCCCTCTGATTTCCTCTATTGGTTTGTTTTGTCTCTTCAGGCGTCTTCTAAAACATGAGTGCCTGAGGACTTGTACTAGGACTGCTTTCTCTCCTGTTTTCTCACCTACTCCCAAGGCTTTAATAACCTTTCAATAACCTCAGACATGCAGATGACACCACCCTTATGGCAGAAAGTGAGGAAGAACTAAAGAGCCTCTTGATGAAAGTGAAAAAGTTGGCTTAAAGCTCAACATTCAGAAAACTAAGATCATGGCATCTGGTCCCATCACTTCATGGCAAATAGATGGGGGAGCAGTGGAAACAGTGGCTGACTTTATTTTGGGGGCTCCAAAATCACTGCAGATGGTGATTGAAGCCATGAAATTAAAAGACGCTTGTGCCTTGGAAGGAAAGTTATGGCCAACCTAGACAGCCTATTAAAAAGAAGACATTATTTTGCCAACAAAGGTCCGCATAGTCAAGGCTATGGTTTTTCCAGTGGTCATGTATGGATGTGAGAGTCGGACTATAAAGCAAGCTGAGCGCCGAAAAATTGATGCTTTTGAACTGTGGTGCTGGAGAAGACTCCTGAAGAGCCCCTTGGACTGCAAGGAGATCCAACCAGGTCATCCTAAAGGAGATCAGCCCTGGCTGTTCATTGGCAGGACTGATGCTGAAGCTGAAACTCCAGTACTTTGGCCACCTCATGCAAAGAGTTGACTCATTGGAAAAGACCCTGATGCTGGGAGGGATTGGGGGCAGGGGGAGAAGGGGAAGACAGAGGATGGGATGGTTGGATGGCATCACTGACTCGATGGACATGGGTTTGGGTGGACTCCAGGAGTTGGCGATGGACAGGGAGGCCTGGCGTGCTGCAGTTCATGGGGTCGCAAAGAGTTGGACACGACTGAGTGACTGAACTGAACTGAATGATGTTAAATCTCGAATTTAAATCCTAACCCTCTTCTGTGAATATCCAACTATCTATCTGATATTTCACTTGGATACATTTAAAATAAACAGATACCGGATTCACAAATTTCCTGGCCCTCTCCCTATGAGACTTAAATCTTCAAATACTTACTCCTCTGAAGATTTCTGTCACAAAGAATACAGGGACAATTTTTTTTTCTTCCCTTACAGGGGCAGCCTTGCTCTTCCACACTATTACAGCAGCCTGAGTATGTATGTGCTAAGTCACTTCAGTCGCGTCTGACTCTTTCGACCCTATGGACAGTAACCCACCAGGCTCCTCTGTCCATTGGATTCTCCAGGCAAGAATGCTGGAGTGGGTTGCCATGTCCTCCTCCAGGGGATCTTCCCAACCCAGGGATTGAACCCACGTATCTTACATATCCTGCCCTGGCAGGTGGGTTCTTTACCACTCACACCACCTTATTTTGTGAAGAGTATAGTCAGAATTCATTATTTTCTGAATAAAAATGCCCTCTATACAGTGAGGGTTCTGAATGACACCTGGATCCAATGGCTAGATTAAAGCAGTAACATCAATAGATAAGGCAGGCAAGGTCTCAGCACCACATTAAAGCTCGAGGATGTATTCTACAATTTCTAAGAGGAAGCCAGAATACTAATTCTTTAGATATTCCCAGATTACGTGAATGTTGTTCTTATCAGGCATCAAATACAACAAAAAATAAATCACTGTGAAAACGTTGGCAATCAAACAGGCATTTTCCTGAGCAATGCATAATAGAAAAGTATGCAGCACCCTAAAAGCATTACTTTTTTGAATAAATTCACCTTGAGATTACCAAAAGCACCAGCTCTAAGATCGCTGATCCAATGCTTATTTAAATGGGGAGTGGCACCAGAGCCACTTTCAAAGACTATCCTTAAAAATCTTTAAATTCTGATATGCAAGCTTTAGCACAGTGTTCACCTATGCTGAACAGAGCTGACCTGAGTGACCAGTGGCTTCCCAGTGGCTCAGCGGTGAAGAATCCACCTGCCAATGCAGGAGACGCAGGAGACTCGAATTCGGTCCCTGGGTCAGAAGATCCCCTGGAAGAGGACATGGCAACCCACTCCAGTATTCTTGCCTGGAGAATCCCAAGAGCAAAGGAGCCTGCTGGGCTACTGTTCACAGGGTCACAAAGAATTGAACATGACTAAGCACACATGAGTGACCAATAAAACATTGCAGAAGCGTGTGACTTCTGAGGCTACGTCACTGTAAGACACTGTGGCTTCTACCCTGGTCCCTTGGATTGCTTACTGTGGAGCCAGCCTCTGGGTTATCAGGACACTCAGGCCACTCAGGTAACCTTATGGAAAGGTCAACATTTGGGTCCCAGGATGGCCTTTCCATAAGGTTACCTGAGTGTCCTTACAATGACTACCAACTTGCCAGCCAGATGAGTGAGTGAATGACCCCGGAAGCCGATCCTCTAGCCCTACTCAGCACTTGTTGCTCATGTAGGCAGAGAATAAGCAAAATACACAGATTCTTTCACCTTACTGTAATCCATAACAGAAATTCCTCCTAACCACCCCCTTGAATAACTAGCAAATGAGCCATCCTTGTCAGAATTTCCCCAATTATCTTAACCACGGGACCACTTCTGTTAAAGCCCAAACCAGTAGGATTTCGAAACTGAAGGACTGGCTAATCAGACTGAAGCAGAAAGCTGTTTATCCTCTTCCAGTATCTGCTTTGTAACTTTTGAAGTAAAAAAAAAAACTGTTCTGGAGCTTGAATGAGAGTTATCATTATGATTTAAAATGCATGTTCTAGAATGCTACCTTGTGATGAAGACACAAATTAGAGTTTACCACAGTAGTGTATATATTTGCCCACCTAACAAGCTGAATTTGCAAAATTTGGGTTTCTGTGGACTACAGTGTGAAAAGCTAATCAACAAACTGGTCACAGTGATTACACTGTTACCTGTGTTAATCACACAGTGATTGCTTCTGTGGAGGGGACATGTGTAACTAAGAGACAGGGATGAAAAGTCAAAGTGTGAGTCGTTCAGTTGTGTCTGATTCTGTGACCCCCATGGACTATAGCCCACCAGACTCCTCTGTGCAGGAAATTCTCCAGACAAGAATACTGGAGTGGGTTGCCATTCCTTTTCCAGCGTGTCTTCCCAACCCAGGAACTGAAGTAGGGTCTCCTGCATTGCAGGCAGGTTCTTTTCCGTCTAAGCCACCAGGGAAGAGACAGGGACAGCATATTTATTTTCATTTCGTTTTCTCTTGCAGGTTTTGATATGTATACTGCACGCCGGTAATATCTGCTCAAGAATATAAATCTTTAAGTCTCTTCCTGACAAAACTACATTTTTTAACGTTTAAAATAAGAGAAACCTAAAACAACTTCAGTACTTATTCAAAATCATGCTCATTACTTTTTAAATTCAACCAAGTAAGACATTATCTCAGTATCTTATTAGTGCCTACATTTGAAGCAAGTTACATGTTACAATGCTAGAAACACCCAAGATGATATGACAAGAAACAATCAGGCTTTGATAACATAAAAGCAGAATATGATTTTTTAAAACCACGTGTGTAGATCAGCCTTAGAAAACAATAAAAAGAAAACTGGTGTTGTTATATCAATCCCAGACAAACTAGACCTTCATGCAAAATGCACTTTCAGAATAAAAGTGGAATACTTCGTAACAGTAAGTCACTAAGCAGATATAACTATTACACATTTCTATCCAAATACTAGGCTTCCCTGATGGCTCAGCAGGGGAAGAATCTGCTGGCAACGCATGAGACACAGGAGATGTGGGTTCAATCCCTGGGTCGAGAAGATCCCCTGGAGAAGGAAATGGCAACCCACTCCAGTATTCTTGCCTAAAAAATCCCAAGGACAGGGGAGTTCGGAGGGCTACAGTCTAAAGGGTTGCAAAGCGTCAGACATGACTGAGCAACCAAGCACAGTGTATATATATGTTCATCTACTAGCAATGTCTCAAATAAATAAAGCAAAAGCTGAGAGAATACAAGGGGAAATATCTACAGTGGTAAACGGGATATTTTAATACACTCTTGTCTGTGTAATTGATACAAGCAAACAAAAGGTCACTTATGACCCTGAAGATTTGAAATACGGGATTAACCAGCAAGATCCAATGTAAATATATTAGAACACCACATTCAATAGCTATAGGGAAAAAATAATATACTGGGGCCACAGTGCAGATCTGAAATGTTAAAGGTCTGAAATCACAGACCTTTGAAACACTGAGATTGTTCTCTGATGACATTGCTATGTTGTTAAGAGTTCTCTGATGACATATCTTATGTTGTTAGAAATAAAAGACATTTGAAAACAACTAGAAAATCTCCATGTGTTCAGAAATCGAGAAATATAATACATTCAACTTATCCAAGTGTTAAAGTAGATACCAGTGAAAATTAGAAACCATTTTAAAGTGAATTATAAAAGTACTATATATTAAAATTTGAGTAATGTTGCTAGCTGAAACAGTACTTAGAGGGAAATGCTCAGCCTTAAATGCATATATTTAAAAGGGAGAAATGCTGAAAAGTAGTGATCTACAAGAAGTTAGCAAAAGAACAAAAAAGTAAATCCCAAAAAGTAGAAGGAAGGAAATAAAGAGTGGAAATCAATGCAATAGAGAACAAATATGTAATAAAAAGAAAAGGAATCAGCAAGATTCAAAATTTGGTTCCTTTGAATGACTACTAAATTCCCAGGGAGACTGAATGAGGAAAAACAGAAGGTAGTTTTAGCCTATAACAGATACAATAAGATAATTCTTTACTGCAACCATTAAACGGATACTAATATTTATTATAAATAATTTTATGCTAGTAAATTTAAAAAGTTTAGATGAAAAGGACAACTTCTTAGGGGGAAAACTACCAAAATAATCAACAGAAAATCTGAGAAGGTTAAAAATTAAAAATCAAAGGAGTAATTAAAAATCTTTCCACAAAGAAAATTACCAGCCCAGATGGCTTCTCGGCCAGATTCTCACAGAAATTTAATGGAACAATTCAGTCCTACTTAAACTTTTTCAGAATAGAAAATGAGGGTCAGCTCATTTTATAAGGCTAGTATGAGATAACCGCTGATTTCAAATCCTGACAAGGACAATATAGGCCACCTCACTGATACAAAACTATTAACAGAATATCAAACTGAATCCAGAAATACATAAAAAGAGTAATACTGTAAAACCAAATTAGGTTTACCTCAGAAATCAGGTTAGGTTTAAGATTTTAAATAATATGTAATTCAATATATTAACATAGTGAAGGAGAAAAGTCATACAGTAATGAAAAGCTGCAACAACAACAAAAAAAGCATTAAATTCAAACAAACAGAACAAAACACAAAATTCTTAGTAAACCGGTACAGAAGGGAACGTCTTTAAACATGATGAAGGGTTTCACAGAAACAAAACAAAACGAACTTGAGCAAACAGGCCTGGAGGGAAATGCTGAAAGCTTCCTCTTGGAGACCGGGAACCAGAAGGGCAGGAGCTCTGGGGTGGCGGCAGCGCTGTGCGTCTTGACCTGAGCAATAAGTTCATGTGTGTTTGTGTGTTTGCAGTAACATGTAAAGTTCTCCATGGTGCTTTTATATACACCTTGAAATATATATTAAAGATAAAAAAGAAAGAAATATTTGGAAATAAAAGGCTAACCTAGCCTATCACTCAAGCTTGGCAACTCCGTAGGTCCTCACCTCCCCACCACCACCCAGCTACCGTTACTTTCAAACCAGTTAACATTTATTGGGCTTACAAGACATGGTACAATGTGGCAACATGTATCATGAACCTTAACAATGTCTAAGATGAAACCTTATTCCATTACATTACTCCAGTGCCAATCATTCCATTCTAAGGAAAAAGACAAAGAGAAAAAAATCCATGTGTTAAGACATTCACTGCCCAAATGATGATAAAATAGAAAACCTAAACTAAATAACCAACTCCAGGAAACAATTAAGAAAAATAATTTTTACAATGGGATTATACAGTCAATAAAAATAAGATTTATCAAATATTCCAAGAAATGAATATAACCTAATTTTTAAAAAATTAGACATATACACATGTTTACACTGTAACAGGGGGGAAAAGTCATAGGCACAAAGAAGAAAGTGAAAGACAGAGGGAAGAAGAGAGGGACAGAGGGTACTGAAAGCGGGAGGGAAGGGTTGGGAGAGACGAAAACTCAACTGGTTTTCTTCATATGTTGAGCTTATGAATGTCATCTGTACTTCTGTATTTCCTGAATTTTCTTTAGTGACTACAGAAAACTTTAGTAATGGGGTACATAAGAGCTGAAGAAAATAATCACAAACCTAAGTAAAGTATCCTAAATATTTTAAAAAGTTCCTTCAAAGGGTAACTTTAAAATTTCAACTTTTATCTCAGTACCATTTTATTCAGATAAATTATTTAACATTTAAATTGTGTTAAGTCTATCATATGCTAGTTACTTAGCACAGAGAGAACTTTAATCATAATTAGTACTTAAAATAATATAACTTAAAAATAATAATTAGATTTCCAAAGATATATCATCTCCAATTTTCTGGCTAGAAAGTGAAAAGTGAAAGTGAAGCCACTCAGCTGTGTCCAGCTCTTTGCGACCCCATGGACTGTAGCCTACGAGGCTCCTCCATCCACGGAATTTTCCTGGCACGAGAACTGGAGAGAGTTGCTGTTTCTTTCTCCAGAGGATCTTCCCCACCCAGGGATCAAAGCCGGGTCTCCTGCATTGCAAGAAGATGCTTTTACCATCTGAGCCAAAAGGGAAGTTCCCTTGAGGCTTCCCTGTGGCTCAGCTGATAAAGAATCCGCCTGCAATGTGGGAGACCTGGTACAGTCCATGGGGTCACAAAGGTCAGACACGACTGAGTGACTTTCTAGCTAGCTGCTGCTGCTGCTAAGTCGCTTCAGTCGTGTCCAACTCTGTGCAACCCCATAGACGGCAGCCCACCAGGCTCCCCCATCCCTGGGATTCTCCAGGCAAGAACACTGGAGTGGGTTACCATTTCCTTCTCCAAAGCACAAAAGTGAAAAGTGAAAGAGCAGTCGCTCAGTCGTGTCTGACTCTTCACGACCCCATGGACTGCAGCCCACCAGGCTCCTCCATCCATGGGATTTTCCAGGCAAGAGTAATGGAGTGGGGTGCCATTGCCTTCTCCAGACTTTCTAGCTAATAAAATCAAGTCTTTAAATGACCTTCAGAACTCCCCTTGGTCTACCCTGCCCACACCTACCCTCTGACCTGCCCTGCCACACACCCCCACCCCCACTTCAGCCACGGCCTCCCACATGCTGCTCTTCCAACATGCCAAGGACATTTCCACGTTAGAAGCTGCTGCTTGCTCTACCCGAACATTTCCTTCCAGATAGTTCCATGGCTTAATCCACTTCACTCAGAAAAGGGCTTCTCAAAAAGCCTTTGCTCACCAAACTACCTGAAGTATTACAGTATCCTGTTACTTTTTAATCCCCTGAATCTATCTTATTCTGCTTCAAAACCTGTGAGCTCCCTGACGTGTGTGTGCAACTGAGTGTGCACACATGAATAATGTCTATGCCCCTCGCTGATATTTAAGCTCAGGAAGCACAGCTCTACTTTGTTTACCATTGTGTCACATGACCTGCCAATAGCAGGCTTTCAAAAATACTTGTTGAAAGAACAAAAGATGGTAACTGGTTTTAGTTTTGCTGAGAAAATAATGATGGAACACTACTAGAATTCAGTAAAGCTTTCAAATGAATTCATTCTCAATCACAAGAGCATTACACACATACTTTGGTGGTAGGAATACAACGTTCACAATTCAGGGTTCAGTAACAGGAAGGAATGGGGACTTCTTATGTTTCTCTGCCCCTTTCCATATCCTTCCTTCCTCTCATTCATCCATAAATGGTTACTGTGTACCACTAAGCCAGAGAGTATTCTACACATTAAGAACACACAGACAATTAAGGCAAGTTAATGCATGAGACATATGAGCATAATAACCATAGAACATGGCATGCAACAGAGTTCTGTGAAGTTGTAACATAACAGAGGAAGTAATCCACTTTTAGGGGCAGGTGTTCAGGGAAGTTTCAACAGTGATGACATTCAACAAACACTTGCAAAACCAAATAACAAAAGATATGCTTCATTTTACTTTACATATGAAATGAGAGTATTAAGTCTGAAAGTGCTACAGTAATTTGCTACCATGAGATAAGCTCGCTTGAGAGCGAAACCAAAACAAGAGGAATGCCAGAGCAGGAACAGAGAAACTAAGCCAAGTCCTTGATGATTTCAGACTGGATGAAGCCCCAGATGAAGTTCAAGGACAAGACCTAATCATGCCCTTTACTGTGTAGCCAGTCTGAATTTGGTTTTCTGTCACTTGCAATATAAGTATACAGAGGAATCTCAGCGAATTCTTTGAAAAAAACCAAAGCATTTGTTTTTTCAGTGTACAGGGGCACTATTGGTATTCTGGAAGGGACAATTCTTGTTTTGCAGGCAAACATCACAGGACACTTGGTATATCTCGTCTCTACCAGACCCACAGATTTCCAAACACCACTCATCTTCAAGAAGAACCACAGGTCTATTCCCTGTTAGTTGCTACCTGTATCCATTCCTCACAGTGCACGTGTAAATATTCTTAACAACAACCTTAAAAGAACTGGGATATACCACTCAAATATACTAATTTTATATAGTAATCCATTTTCATTAGTCATTCATGACTATCTAAATGACTGATTCAGTCCTAAGCACAGCTTATACCTGCTCTTGAGATAAGCAGTGCTTTAAGAATGCCACTACTATCTGAAAATTCTCATTCATTTAAGCTTACTTCTCCATACAATATTATCAATATATGTCACTGACAATGTTGGTTATCTTCCCTGTAGCCATTCATCTAATTACTTCCTAGACTGAAATGCTAGATATTGGTTTTTCTAGTCCCCTTGCAACTAGGGCATAAGTAATAAGGCCAAAATGAAACCTGATACAGGCTTTCTGTTAAAGGTTTACTTGCCTCATCAAGAGATGAGAGGGCAAACTTCCTCCAGTCTTTGGTGGTTGTGTCAGAATGTGATGCCTGGAGCAGAAAGAGAAACATGCAACTATGAAAGGATAAACCTGAGCACAAAGGTCGCCACACTACAGATAAAGATGGAAAGCACTTGGATTCAATCTAGAGGGGAAGCCAGTCTGAGCAGGAACCCAAATGGGAGGGCAGTTTAGAGGAAACGGAAACACAGAACCTCTGTGCTGACTGAGGACTGAGGACTGAGCAAAGCCAAGCTTATGCACAAACTGCCCTTTAAACTAATCCTACCTATGCCTTTGCCAATTACCTGAGCTAATACACTTCTTCTGTTTTTAAATCCTATTTGCATCCTAACTGATACAGGAAACAGCTATGTTTAGGGGAAAGAGCAAAATCGAGACACTGCAGGGAATGTAAAGAAACTTTCAGACATAAGAGAATCAGGAACTATAAAGCCAAGAAACAAGAAATCAGATCATTTCATTCCTATGGAGTATATTTCAGAAGTGGTCTAAGAAAACCTGGATGATTGAGATAAGGCCGTTAGCTTTGGTAATTAGATCATCAAGATGACTTTTTAAAAACCAATTTCGGTGCTGCGATGGTAAGGGAAGTCAGAGTGCAAAGGAAAGAATAATTTACACTTTTAAGAACTCCATAATGCACCAAACCCTTGGAAAGACATGTAACGTGTGTTAAACTCCGTCGATTACAACTCTGTGAGGTAAGTATAACATTCTGTGGTATCCTTAGTCACAGTCATGTCCGACTCTTTGTGACCCCATGGACTATAGCCCACCAAGCTCCTCTGTCCATGCTGACTCTCCAACAAGAATACTGCATTGGGTTGCCATGTCTTCCTCGTATAACATTCTACTTTACAGACAAAGAACACAGCCTGAGTAGTAAGTTGCCCACAGCCACACAGACAGTAACTGGTTTCAGTAGACTTCAAAATCAGATCTTTGAAGCTTAAAAGTAAATGTCCTTCCTACTATACCCCTTCATGGATCACAGACTCGTCGTGGTGAAGGGGCTTGTGTAACTCAGTGAAGCCATGGGCCATGCCGTGCAGGGCCAGCCAAGACAGACGGGTCCTGGTGAAGAGTTCCAACAAAACGTGGCCCACTGGAGGAGGGAACGGCAAACCACTCCAGCAGTCCTGCTGCGAGAACCCCACGAACAGCATGAGGCAGAAAAATAAGACACCGAAGATGAGCACCACAATCAAAAGGTGTCCAATATGCTCCTGGGGAAGAGTGGAGGGCAGTCGTTAGTTCCAGAAAGAATGAAGTGGCTGGACCAAAGTGGATATGACGCTCAGTTGTGTGGATGTGTCTGATGGTTAAAGTCAAGTCCGACGCTGTAAAGAGCTATTGCTCTTTTTTTGCATGGGAACCTGGAACGGCAGGTCCGTGAATCAAGGCAAATCGGATGTGGTGAAGCAGATGGCAAGAATGAACATCTTAGGAATCACTGAACTAATATGGATGAGAATGGGCGAATTTAATTCAGATGACTGTTATATCTCCTACTGTGGGCTAGAATCCCTTAGGAGAAAGGAAGTAGCCCTTAATAGTCAACAAGAGTTCTAAATGCAGTACTTGGGAGCAACCTCAGGAAAAAAAAAAATAATCTAAGTTCATTTCCAAGGCAAACTGTTCAATATCATTGTTATCTTAAGTCTCTGCCCCAACACTAATGCCAAAGAAGCTGAAGCTGAACAGTTCTATGAAGTAGAACCGCTGTAGTTCTCGAACTACACCTTCTAGAACAAACACCAAAAAAAAAAAAAAAAAAAAAGATGTCATTTTCATCACAGGGGATTGGAATACAAAATAGGAAGCCAAGAGACACCCAGAATAATAGGCAAGTTTTGCCTTGGAGGGCAAAAGCAGGGCAAAGGCTAACAGAGTTTTGTCAAAAGAACACGCTGGTCATAGCAAACACCCTTTTCCAACAACTAAGAGACAGCTATACACACGGACATCACCAGATGGTCAATACCAAAATCAGATTATGTTGCAGCTGAAGATGGAAAAGCTCTACACAGACAGCAAAAAGAAGACCTGGAGCTGTCTGTGGCTCAGGTCGTGAGCTCCTAATAGCAAAATTCAGGTTTAAAGTGAAGAACGTAGGGAAAACGACTAGGTCATTTAGATACGACCTAAATTAAATCCCTTATGATTATACAGTGGAGGTGACAAATGGATTCGAGATGAGATCTGGTAGAGAAAGTGTCTACCAGATTCATAAAACTGAAAGAGGTTCATATATGAGTTTATTGAAAAAGATTCATATGTTTTATATGAGTTTATATACGAGGTTCATCACTGGAAAGAGGTTCGTAACATTGTATAGGAGGCAGTGACCAAACTAGTCCAAGAAAAAGAAATGCAAGAAGCTTAAGTGATTGTCTGAGGAGACATTAGAAAGAGCTGAGGAAAGGAGAGAAGTGAAAGGCAAGGGAGAAAGGGAAAGATATACTCAACTGAGTGCAGAGATCCAGAGAATACCAAGAAGAGATAAGAAACCCTTCTTAAGTGAACAATGCAAAGAAAACAACACAATGGGAAAGACTAGAGATCTCGTCAAGAAAACTGGAGGCATCAAGGGAACATTTCATGCAAGGATGGACACCATAAAGGACAGAAATGGTACGCACCTAATAGAAGGAAAAGATATCAAGAAGAGGTGGCACGAATACACAGAGAACAGTACACCAGTCACTGTGGTCACTCACCCAGAGCCAGACATCCTGGAGCGTGAAGTCAAGGGGGCCTTAGGGAACATTACTACCAACAAAGCTAGTGGAGGTGACGGAATCCCAGTTGAGCTATTTGAAGTTCTAAAGGATGATGCTGTTAAAGTGTTGCACTCAATATGTCAACAAATTTGGAAAACTCAGTAGTGGCTACAAGACTGAAAAAGGTCACAGTTTTCATTCCAATCCCAAAGAAAGGTAATGTCAAAGAATGTTCAAACTACCATACAACGGCACTCATTTCACATGCTAACAAGGTTACGCTCAAAATCCTTCAAGCTAGGCTTCAAAAGAATGTGTACCTAGAACTTTCAGATGTACAAGCTAGGTTTTGAAAATGCAGAGGAACCAGGGAGCAAACTGCCAACATTTGTTCGATTATAGAGAAAGCAACAGAATTCCAGAAAAACGTCTGCTTCTGCTTCATTGACTGCGCTAAAGCCTTTGAATGTGTGGATGGTAACAAACTGTGGAAAATTCTTAAAGAAACACCAGTACCAGACCACCTTACCTGCCTCCTGAGAAACCTGTATGCAGGTCAAGAAGCAACTTAGAATCGGACATTGAACAACTGACTGGGAAAGAGTTATAATAAAGCTGTATCTTTTCACCCTGCTTATTTAACTTCTACGCAGAATACATCATGAGAAACACTGGGTTGGATGAAGCACAAGCTGGAATCAAGACTGCTGGGAGAAATATCAATAACCTCAGATATGAAGATGATATCACTCTAAGGGCAGAAAGTGAAGAGAAACTAACGAGCCTTTTGATAAGGGTTAAAGAAGAGCATGACAAAGTTGGCTTGAAACTCAGCATTCAGAAAACTAAGATCATGGCATCTGGTCCCATCACTTCATGGGAAATAGATGGGGAAACAGTGGAAACAGTGTCAGACCTTTATTTTTGGGGGCTCCAAAATCACTGTGGATAGTGACTGCAGCCATGGAATTAAAAGATGCTTGCTCCTTGGAAGAAATGCTATGACAAACCTCAACAACATACTAAAAAGCAGAGACATCACTTTGCCGACAAAGGTCCGTCGAGTCGAGGCTATGGTTTTTCCAGTGGTCATGTATGGATGTGAGAGTTGGACCATAAAGACTGAGTGTCAAAGAATTGAGAATTGTGGTGCTGGGGAAGGCTCTTAAGCGTCCTGGGACTGCAAGAAGATCAACCAATCCTAAAGGAAATCAACCCTGAATATTCACTGGAAGCACTGATGCTGAAGCTGAAGCGCCAATACTTTGGCCACCTGATGCGAAAAGCCAACTCACTGGAAAAGACCCTGATGCTAGGAAAGACTGAAGCCAAAAGGAGAAGGAGGTGGTAGAGGATGAGATGGCTAGGTAGTGTCACCGACTCAATGAACATAAATTTGAGCAAACCCCAGGAGGTAATGGAGGACAGAGGAGCCTGCCATGCTGCAGTTCTTGGTGTTGCAAAGAGTTGGACACAACTGAGCGACTGAACAACAACTACACCAGGCTCCTAGGATTAAAGAATAAAAATACAGTGGCACAGCAGGCTCAAAATTCAGACTGGCTTCTGTGAGCTGCACGGCACACAGCACGGTGTTTGGCAGCCCTGGCAAAGGTATATTTAAGCATGCATGGAGGCTAGAGAGGGCAAAACTTAAAAAGGAGTGATCATGGATAATTACTGAGAAAGAAAGATAAAGAGGGATGATCATGGACACATCTGGAGAAGGTTGCTCTTGAAGAAAAGGAAGGACAATTCCTTCTTTTCAGAGAAGAGTAAATAGAGAAATGATATCAGGATAGAAAAGATTATACCTCAGATGCTTGAGATTTTTCTCAGGAAAGGAAAAGATCAAGTTATTTGCTATAAACACTTTCATGAAGTAAGACAAAAAAAAAACCCCTCACAATCGACATTATAGATCTGGAGGATAACAGAACACTAACTGGTATGAAAACAATCCAAAATCCTCACACAACTGTCTCTTGTATCCTTCAGGGATCAAGATAGTGATTAGGCCTGTTCAGAACTGGGCACTAGAAAGATAAATTGACATAAAGTTAAGTATTCTAAGGTATCAATGATGGGCTGGTAAAAACTGATGACCATGGGATCCTGGTGACTAGGGGAGGCAAATGAAAAGAGCAGTAGGCTAAAGAATTGAATGAATAGACACAATGACGGGAGGGTTCCTAAAGACAGGAAGAGGGGAAGAAAGAGAGAGAGAAAACGGGTTCCATAAGTGTGGAAGAGTGCTTGTTTGTGGTCAGACAGGTCTTGACACAATGCCTCAGGCAATGAGCTACTGCCTAGGGCTGAGCACTACCCCGTCAGCTAAAAGCACAGAATTGAGAGACAAGTGCCTGTAAAAACACGCAGTCCTCGGGTGCAGGAAACAAACAGGCTTACCTGGTGGCGCTAGTGGTAAAGAACCCACCTGCCAACGCAGGAGACAGAAGAGATGTGGCTCTGATCCCTAGGTCGGGAAGGTCCTGTGGAGGAGGAAATGGCAACCTGCTCCAATATTCGTGCCTGGAGAAGTCCCATGGACAGAGGAGTCTGGCTGTCCTGTGGAGACTGCAAGGAGATGGACGTGACTGAAGCGACTTAGCATAGCACAGCAACAAACAAGTGAATGAATCTGCCCGTACAGGAATCAAACACTTAAAATATCTCCTCTCCTTTTAAAATGAACAATTCTATCTCCAAATTTAAGAAATTCATCAAGAGGCTAAAAGTCTACAATAAAGGTTAAGGCAGATGTGTGTCAGGAGGTAGAACAAAAAGTTAAATCTGTCAGGCCAATTGTAACCCACCTGTTAAAAGACTTTTAGCATAAATTTCCAATAAGGCAACAACAGTTTGTGCTTTAGAAACTCTGGAGAGCACCTAGCATGGCTTCAAAAAAAGGATATCACTCAATTTAATTTTAAAAGCTCCACCCATTGCAATCTCAGTGGACACACTACCATTTATACTCATAGCTTCATTTTTCACCATTCTGCTGCTCTTGACACATTATCCAATTACAGGAAAAAATTGGGAAAAATCAGACATGGCAACCTCCACTACCACATCCCTCCTTCAGTTTGCACTTTTTACACCATTAATTCTGACTACTCTTGCCCTAGTAATAAATGAAGAAGAAATGACACTGGCACAATCTAAATTTTGCAGAAAATATCAAGTACAAGAAAGATTGCCAAGTAGTACTAATAACAATTGAGAACCCAAGAAATTTGAGAAGTTTCAAGTTTAAAAAGCATTTTCTCCATTTCAGTCCTTTCCAAATAAAACAAAGGGCTTGGACAACACAAGATTGTGAAGCTTCAACGGACGATTTAGCCTAACAGTGAATAAAAGAATCACTAAAATCGCTTATCCTTTCTTGGGCTATTACATTTCTTACCCTCACAAAGCCTTCTTTTAAAACCAGGACCACTTCTCAATTCTTTCCCTGGATCTAGTATACATATGTCCCTCCGTCCGCCCCGCCCCCCCCAAAAAAAAATTTAGAGACCAAAGACTCGCTGTAGTCAGAAAAGGATTAATTTAGATGAAGAATCACTTGCCGTCACTGGCACCATTCCTCAAAACCATCAAAGTCTCCTGGGGGCTGGATCCCCCCGACAAGATGAACAAAATCCACTGGCGTCTGGATAGCAAGCTTTTCTTTGTAAGTCTATAAGCCTGGGAAAGCTTTCCAAACAGTTAAAAAGACTTCTCAAGGAAGCAAAAGGTCGAGACCAGGAAGATGGGGAGGTGACTAAAACAGGCAGACGACCCACCCACCTAACGCGAAGGAGGGACCGCTTGCAAGGGCTGACGCTTCAGCAGGAGGCAGGAAAGGTTGCCCAGGGCGGCCGGCGCTGCGACCCCCGGCCCCTGCGTGGGAATGGAGGGCACGCAAAGTCAGGGGCCAGCCGGAGGCCTGGAGCGGGGCGCGGAGAGGGGGCGGGACGTGGAGACAAAGCAGCGGTGGACTCCGGCTGAACACCACCAGGGTCTGAACCACGGCGGGGCAAAGCCGAGAAAGCTTTGCCCCAAGAGGAGACACCGAAGCTTGCAGCTTCACCCACCTGCCAGACGCTCGCCCCGCGGACAGAAGCACAGACGCAGCCCGGTCGCTTCTTCTCCTGCCGGACACAGCCCCTGCCGCCGCCGGAGCTCCGGACCCGACAGCACAGGGCGGTAGCGAAGTAGGCAAAGCGGCGACCACACTCGAGCAGAAGGGGGTATACGTAGGGGCGCCGGGGGGCTCGGGAAGGCAGCTCTGTGCTTGACCTTCCTCACCGGTGGCCAACGGCGCTCCCTGGGAACAGCATCCCGCCTCGGCCCGCTGCAGCGGCCGGGCTTCCTGCGGCCACAACCCGCCCCCGCGCTACTCGGCCGCCGCCATTTTGTCGGAGGCCGGAAAGACCACACTGCGCAGGCGCGCGCCGACGCTGCCGGCTCCCCGCCATAACGCGCAGGCGCGGGGGGCGCTTCCCACCCCACCCCACCCCCACCCCCACCCGCCGAGGCCGTCTTCCGCAAAGCCGTCTGCTCCCTCGCACGGATGCTGCCAGGCTTAGGGGCCAGCCACAAACTGCACCGCAGCCGAGTTAATAGACCCTTCTGCGCACCTCACAGTCAGTCATTGTGTAAAACCCTATCTGTGTGCCAGGTCCCGGGACAGGCGCTGGTGAAAGATTAGTAAAACGCGGCTTCAGCACTAACTGCCACTGCTGCTAAGTCGCTTCAGTTGTGTCCCACTCTGTGCCACCCCATAGATGGCAGCTCACCAGGCTCCCCGGTCCCTGGGATTCTCCAGGCAAGAACACTGGAGTGGGTTGCCATTTCCTTCTCCAATGCATGAAACTGAAAGTGAACTCGCTCAGCCCTCTCCGACTCTTAGCAACCCCATGCAATGCAGCCCACCAGGTTCCTCCGTCCATGGGATTTTCCAGATGAGAGTATTGGAGTGGGGTGCCATCACCTTCTCCATCCAGTGCTAAAGATGTTCCTAATCTAGTGAAAAAGGACGGGGATGAACGAGTGATTTCCACAATTCTTGTTTGTTACCTGCACACCACCTTCGCTCTCTTGCCCCTTTGATTTTAATAACTGAAAACATACCTCTTCCAGGAAGTCCTTACTCTCACACAATTTGGTTAGTTCTTTTCTAATACCTCGCCTTACCTCTTTAAGCTTTATTTCATTCATTGTAAATTCAACAAGTAATATTTGAGTTTCATTTATATTCTAGATATGGTTCTAGGTTATAGCAATAAGAAATATAAACTCATGGGACTTCTATTTTAGGGGAGAGTATAAAACAAACAAACAAAAAAAACAAACTTCAAAAAATCAACGAAATAACGTTTGATAGTGGTGAGGGATGGGAAGAGGAAAATACCACCAAAGTGAATGTTGGGTGAGGGGTGGTAATTAGCAATCTCTCTCCAGAGATGACACTTGATCTGAGGCCTGACTGACCACGGGGGCCAGAAGCTATGAGAATCATCCAGGCAGAGCGTTCTAGACAGAAGAACAGCAAATGCAGCAAACCTCTCGTTCTTGAGGTGGGAGTGAGACCAGGACATAAAGGACAGAAAGACTAGGTGATGTGGACACCTGGGGAGGATATGTGGGGGGGTGGGGTGGGGTCCGGGGCAGTTTAGGTGGGACATTGAGGCCATGGTAAGAACTGAATTTTTACATCATGGCAGCCCCTCCATCTTGCTGACACTGCCAGAACTCCTCCTCAAACAGTTTTAGCTCCTGACTGCCTCGCTGGACATGCTGATTCCACTGTCTTGAAGACACTTGCTCTTTTTCTTTACACATCTAGCTTCTCATATTTCAGGTTTCAGTTTAAATGTCACCTCAGAAAGGCCATCCTTCCTAAACTAAGTATCCCACCTGCCCTTTCATTAGTCTCCATCATTGCACCTGATCATTTCTTTAAGGGCACTAAACATATTTTTCAATTATATATTCATTGCTTCTTCACCATTCAGTTCAC
Organism: Muntiacus reevesi; assembly: GCF_963930625.1. NCBI lineage: Eukaryota > Metazoa > Chordata > Mammalia > Artiodactyla > Cervidae > Muntiacus > Muntiacus reevesi. The sequence continues at coordinate 284,537 of NW_027077807.1, read as the reverse complement.
TAAACTGAACTCCACCAGGGAGGAAAGATGTTTCACTTACTAGTGAATACTCCTTGCCTAGCACCATGCCTGGCATGAATGATCACTCAATATGTGTTTGCTGTTTTTAGGAATGTCGAGTTTGTCAGCACTTAAGTAGTCAGTGGTATACTACATTGTTTTACACTGGTTTTTAAAAATAAATGCAAGTCATCTCCTGTTTATATACCCTCTGCTAGACTATAAATAAGAACTTTGGCAGAGAGAGAGAGGAAGAGAATGAGATGAAGAGTAGGTGAGGGGTAGTGGGCAAAGATTGTATTTTGCATATATTTGCAGGGCTGGGAGGTGGAAGGCTTCGATTTAGTGAAGCACCTGTTACATGTGTCCTGCGTTTGGCTTAATGGTCACTACAGCCTTGCTAGGTAGTTATCCTTAGTTTTATACATAGCCAACTTGAGAGAGATTAAGTAACTTGCCTAAGGTCCTACATTAAGAGACAGTGCCAACCATAAAGTTCATGCCCTTCCCTTCAAGAGAAACTGGAATTTGAGATGGGTTTGTTTGGTGATTTGATTCTGTGTCATTAGCAGGCTTTTATTAGCCATTTCAGCCACTGTCATTTAAGAATCCCAATCATACTGCTGTTCTTGTATAGGATCTCAACAGAGGGCCTGATGTGAAATTGCTGTGATTTTTCTTTCTCTTTTGCACTATGGCAGGGTTCATTTTACCATTCCCTCTTCATGTCTTTTTAAATTTGTATTTCTTTTTATTAATAATGTGTACACGTTTGATCAAAGGAAAAGAGGAGATACAGAAAAATGGGTGCATTTCCTAAATGCTAGCTGCATCCCCTTGGTTAGGCTTGTTATTTTATGACTCTTTCATCTAGGTCCCAAGTAATACTTTAGACATCAAAGACAGTTCTCTGGCAAAGAGTGACAGCCTCATCACAACAATCACTTATCCCATTTGCTCATCAAAATTATACACCATCATTTCCCTCCAAACAGGATAGCTGGGGGAAACTACGAGAAAGGATAGGGCCGCTATCCTGTATCCAGGGCCATTTAGCCTTTATATGAAGGCATTCAGTTTTTTTAATATCATTAACTCATGATAGCATACATCTGTCAATCAAACCCAGTTAGTCCATAAGCAAACCAAATAGTAGGTGGGAATACATACTTCAAAAGATTCTTCGATCTTCTACCCCCACTGTAGTAGGACTCCTTCTTGGAATAAATTCTGGAATCAAGGCAATGTCTTTGATTTCTGTGGGATGCTCTCCTCATGGTTACCATCTGTTGTTGGTTGAATATTCTCCCACTCCTCAAAAGATATGTTGAATTCCTAACCTCAAGTACTCAACAATATGAGCTTATTTGGGAATAGGATCATTGCCGATGTAATTAAGTTCAAATGAGGCCATACTGGAGTAGGTGGACCCCTAATCCAATAACTAGGGTCCCTATAAGAAGACAGCCAAACGGAGGAAGAGAACCACGGGGAGAAGGCTGTTTGTTGGCAAAGGCAAAGATTGGTGTCGTGCACCTGCAAGCCAAGGAACACCAAAGACTGCTGGCCAGCCACCAAAACTGAGGAAGAGGCAATTGAGGATTTCTCTACAGATTTGAGGGGAAACACAGTCGTGTCAACAACTTGATATCAGATGTAGAGGCTCCAAAACTGTGAGACAATAAATATCCATTGTTTTAAGCTACCCAGTTCATGGCAATTTGTTATAGCGGCCTTAAAGTCTAATACACCCCACTCTCTCTTCGTGTCTGTGTGTGTGTGTGTGTGTGTGTGTGTGTGTGTGTGTGTGTGTGTGTGTGAGTCCGTGAAGTAAAGGAAAGAAACTGTCAGTGCTTGAAACAGAGGAAAGAGATGAGGATGGGCTGCCCACTCCAATATTTTTTCTGGCAAAACCCCATGGGTAAAGGAGCGTGATGGGCAATAGCCCATGACGTACAAAAGAGCCTGAGATGTCTGCTAAGTGATGACTTAGCGGGTACACTTGCATCCAAAATATCATTTAAGACTGTGGCGCTGAAATGCAGCTAGTGATGCATTACTGGAGTGGGTTGCCATGCCCTCCTCCAAGGGATCTTCCCAACCCAGGGATCAAACCCAGGTCTCTTGCATTACAGGCGGATTCTTTACCATCTGAGCCACCAAGGAAGCACTCAGTTCAGTTCAATTCAGTTGCTCAGTCATGTCTGAATCTTTGCTACCCCATGGACTGCAGCATGCTTGTCCATCAACAAGTCCTGGAGTTTTCTCAAACTCACGTCCACTGAGTCGGTGATGCCATCCAACCATCTCATACTCTGTTATCCCCTTCTCTTCCTGCCTTCAACCTTTGCCAGCACCAGGGTCTTTTCAAATAAGTCAGCTCTTCACATCAGGTGGCCAAAGTATTGGAGTTTGAGATTCAACATCAGCCCTTCCAATGAATATTCAGGACTGATTTCCTTTAGGATGGACTAGTTGGATCTCCTTGCAGTCCAAGTGACTCTCAAGAGTCTTCTCCAACATCACAGTTCCAAAGCATCAATTCTTTGGTGCTAAACTTTCTTTATAGTCCAACTCTCACATCCATACATGACTACTGGGAAAACCATAGCCTTGACTAGACAGACCTTTGCTGGCAAAGTAATGTCTCTGTTTTTTAATATGCTGTCTAGCTTGGTCATAATTTTCATCCAAGGAGTAAGCATCTTTTAATTTCTTGGCTGTAGTCACCATCTGCAGTGATTTTGGAGCCCAGAAAAATAAAGTCTACCACTGATTCCACTGTTTCCCCATCTGTTTGCCATGAAATGATGGGACCAGATGCCATGAACTTTGTTTTCTGAGTGTTGAGCATTAAGCCACCTTTTTCACTCTCCTCTTTCACTTTCATCAAGAGGCTCTTTAGTTCTTCTTCACTTTCTGCCACAAGGAGGGTGTCATCTGCATATCTGATGTTATTGATATTTCTCCCAGGAATCTGTATTCCAGCTTATGCTTCATCCAGCCCAGGGTTTCTCATGATGTACTCTGCATATAAGTTACATAAGGAGGGTGACAAGATACAGCCTTGACGTACTCCTATTCCTATTTGGAACCAGTCTGTTGTTCCATGTCAGTTCTAACTGTTGCTTCCTGACCTGCATACAGGTTTCTCAACAGGCAAGTCAAGTGGTCTGGCATTCCCGTCTCTTTCAGAATTTTCCAGTTTGTTGTGGTCCACACTGTCAGAGGCTTTGGCATAGTCAGTAGAGCAGAAATAGATGTTTTTCTGGAACCCTCTTGCTTTTGTGACGATCCAGCAGATGTTGGCAATTTGATCTCTGGTTCCTCTGCCGTTTCTAAAACCAGCTTGAACATCTGGAAGTTCATGGTTCACGTATTGTTGAAGCCTGGCTTGGAGAATTTTGAGCATTACTTTACTAGTGTGTGAGATGAGTGCAATTGTGCAGTACTTTGAGCATTCTTTGGCATTGCCTTTCTTAAGGATTGGAATGAAAACTGACCTTCTTCAGTCCTGTGGCCACTCAATTTGCTGGCCTACTGAGTGCAACACTTTGACAGCATCATCTTTTAGGATTTGAAGTAGCTCAGCTGGAATTCCATCACCTCCACTAGCTCTGTTCATAGTGATGCTTCCTAAGGCCCACTTGACTTCACATTCCAGGATGTCTGGCTCTAGGTGAGTGAGCACACCAAGGTGGTTATCTGTGTTGTGAAGATCTTTTTTTGTACAATTCTTCTGTGTATTCTCGCCACCTCTTCTTAACATCTTCTGCTTCTGTTAAGTCTATACCATTTCTGTCCTTTATTGAGCCCATCTTTGCAAGAAATATTCCCTTGGTATCTCTGATTTTCTTGAAGTCATCTCTAGTCTTTCCCATTCTATTGTTTCCCTCTGTTTCTGTGCACTGATCATTGAGGAAGACTGCCTTATCTCTCTTTGCTATTCTTTGGAACTCTGCATTCAAATTGGTGTATCTTTCCTTTTCTTGTTTCCTTGTGGCTTCTCTTCTTTTCTCAGCTATTTGTAAGGCCTCCTCAGACAGCTATTTTGCCGTTTTGCATTTCTTTTTCTTGGGGATGGTCTTGATCCCTGTCTTCTGTACAATGTCATTAACTTCCGTCCATAGTTCATGAGGCACTCTGTCTGTCAGATCTAGTTCCTTAAATCTATTTCTCACTTCCACTCTATAGTCATAAGCGATTTGATTTAGGTCACACCTGAATGGTCTAATGATTTTCCCTACTTCCTTCAACTTAATTCTGAATTTGGCAATAAGCAGATCATGATCTGAGCCACAGTCAGCTCCCAGTCTTGTTTTTGCTAACTGTATAGAGCTTCTCCATGTTTGGTTGCCAATAATATAATCAATCTGATTTCGGTGTTGACTATCTGGTGATGTCCATGTGTAGAGTCTCCTCTTGTGTTGTTGGAAGAGGGTGTTTGCTATGACCAGTGCTTTCTCTTGGCAGATCTCTATTCACCTTTGCCCTGCTTCATTCTGTACTCCAAGGCCAAATTTGCCTGTTACTCCAGGTGTAACTTGGAGTAACTTGCTCCTTTTGCATTCCAGTCCCCTATAATGAAATGGACATCTTTTTTGGGTGTTAGTTCTAGAAGGTCTTGTAGGTCTTCATAGAGCCGTTCACCTTCAGCTTCTTCAGCATTCCTGGTTGGGGTATAGACTTGGATTACTGTGATGTTGAATGGTTTGCCTTGGAAATGAACAGAGATCATTCTGTCATTTTTGAGACTGTGCCCAAACATTTCGGGTGCTTTTGTTGACTATGACATTTCTTCTAAGGGATTCCTGCCCACAGTAGTAGATATCATGGGCATCTGAGTTAAATTCACCCATTCCAGTCCATTTTAGTTTGCTGATTCTTAAAATGTCGATGTTCAGTTTTGCCATCTCCTGTTTGACTACTTCCAATTTGCCTTGATTCATGGACCTAAGATTCCAGGTTCCTATGCAATATTGCTCTTTACAGCATCGGACCTTGCTTCCATCACCAGTCACATCCATAACAGGGTGTTGCTCTTGTTTTAGCTCCGTCTCTTCATTCTTTCTGAAGTTATTTCTCCACTGATCTCCAGGAGCATATTGGGCACCTACCAACTCAGTGACTTCATCTTTCAGTGTCCTATCTTTTTGCCTTTTCACACTGTTCATGGGGTTCTCGAGGCAGGAATACTGAAATGGTTTGTCATTCCTTTCTCCAGTGGACCACGTTTTGTCAGAACTCTCCATCATGAATGGTCCTGCATGGCTCATAGTTTCATTGAGTTAGACAAGGCTGTGGTCCATGTGATTAAATTAGTTAGTTTTCTGTGATTGTGGTTTTCAGTCTCTGCCCTCTGATGGAGAAGGATAAGAGGCTTATGAACACTTCCTGATGGGATAGACTGACTGAGAGGGTGCTAGGTCTTGTTCTGATGGCCAGGGCCATGCTCAATAGATCTTTAATCCAATTTTCTGTTGATGGGTGGAGCTGTGTTCCCTCCCTGCTATTTACCTGGGGCCAAACTATGGTGGAGGTAATGAAGATAATGGTGACCTCCCTCAAGAAATCTCATGCATGCACTGCTGCAGTCCATGCCCCTAGCCCTGCAGCAGGCCACCGCCAACCCATGCCTCTGTCAGAGACTCCGGGACACCCAGAGGAGAGTCTCCTGTGGGGTTACTGTTCCCTCCTCCTGGTTTCTAGTGCACAAGGCTCTATTTTGCCCGCCAAGAGTCTGTTTCCCAGTCCTGTGTGAGTTCTGACAGCTCTGTGGTGGGGTCAATGCTGACCTCCTCCAAGAGGGCTTACACCACACCCACACCCAGAGCCCCTGTCCCTGCGGCAGACCACTGCCGACCCGTACCTCCACAGGAGACGCCCAAACACAGTTCTGGCTCAGTCTCTGTGGGATCCCTGTATCCTGGTGTGCACAAGGTTTGTTTGAGCCCTCTGAGCATCTCTGGCAGGAACGGGGTTTGATTCTAAACGTGAATTTGCCCCTCCTACTGTCTTGCTAGGGCTTCTCCTTTGCCCTTCGACGTGAGGTATCTCCTCATAGCCGCTCCAGCGCCTACTGTCTTATGGGGGTTTCTCTGACCCTGGACGTGGTGTATCTCCTTGCAGCCGCTCCTGTGACCTAAATCAAATCTCTTACGATTATACAGTGGAAGTGAGAAATAGATTCTAGGCATTAGATCTAATAGAGTGCCTGAAGAACTATGGACACAGGTTCATGACATTGTACAGGAGGCAGGGAGCAAGACCATTCCCAAGAAAAAGAAATGCAAAAAGGCAAAATGGTTGTCCAAGGAGGCCTTACAAATACCTGTGACTAGAAGAGAAGCTAAAGGCAAAGAAGAAGAAGAAAGAGATACCCATTTGAATGCAGAGTTCCAAAGAATAGCAAGGAGAGATAAGAAAGCCTTCTTCAGTGACCAGTGCAAAGAAATAGAGGAAAACAAAAGAATGGGAAAGACGAGAAATGTGTTCAAGAAAATCAGAGATACCAAGGGAACATTTCTTGCAAAGATGGGCACAATAAAGGAAAAATTGTATGGACCTAACAGAAGCAGAAGATATTAAGAAGAGGTGGCAAGAATACACAGAAGGAAAAAAAAAAGAATACACAGAAGAACTGTACAAAAAAGATTTTCACAACCCAGATAATCAGGATGGTATGCTTACTCACCTAGAGCCAGACATCCTGGAATGTGAAGTCAAGAGGGCCTTAGGAAGCATCACTACAAACAAAGCTAGTGGAGGTGATGGAATTCCAGTTGAGCTATTTCAAATCCTAAGAGATGATGTTGTCAAAGTGCTGCCCTCAATATGCCAGCAAATTTGGAAAACTCAGCATTGGCCACAGGACTGGAAAAGGTCAGTTTTCATTCCAATCCCTAAGAAAGGCAATGCCAAAGAATGCTCAAAGTACTGCACAATTGCACTCATCTCACACGTTAGTAAAGTAATGCTCAAAATTCTCCAAGCCAGGCTTCAACAATATGTGAACTGTGAACTTCCAGATGTTCAAGCTGGTTTTAGAAATGGCAGAGGAACCAGAGATCAAATTGCCAACATCCACTGGATCATCGAAAAAGCAAGAGAATACCAGAAAATTGTCTACTTCTGCTTTATTAACTATGACAAAGTGTTTCACTCTGTGGATCACAACAAACTGTGGAAAATTCTGAAAGAGACTGGAATACCAGACCACCTGACCTGCCTGTTGAGAAATCTGTATGCAGGTCAGGAAGCAACAGTTAGAACTGGACATGGAACAACAGACTGATTCTAAATAGTGAAACGAATACATCAAGGCTATACATTGTCACTGCACTTATTTAACTTATATGCACAGTACATCATGAGAAACACTGGGCTGGATGAAGCACAAGCTGGAATCAAGATTGCTGGGAGAAATATCAATAACATCAGACATGCAGTTGACACTACCCTTATGGCAGAAAGCAAAGAAGAACTTAAGAGCCTCTTGATGAAAGTGAAAGGGCAGTTCTACATCTGAATAAATTTGAGTATTAAAGATTTAGGTAAATAGCAAAGAGATTGAACTTTTTCTCCAAAGCTGAGAGGAAGATTCTAGAGTGAAAACCAGAATATGTATTTCAGATATTTCAATTCTGTTTCAGCTTGGTACTTGTTTGCTAAGTAGCTTATTTCCTCCTCAAATCCATTACTGGTCATTCCTGGTTGAGGGTGTTCTCTCCTTCCCAGATCCGAGGTCTCCCGTGGGCAGTGACAGGGTTTGCTGGACTCATGCCACATCTTCCTCATCAGATACATACATGAGGGCAGAGCCTGTGACTCATTCTTCTTTGTATCTATCCCCTAAAAATTTCTGGAACTGGACACACCCAAGTAAACAAGATCAGCAAAATCTGATCATTTTAGAACTTGATGTAAACCATGAATATCTGTTATACCATTCTCACTGCTTTGGTGTATAATTGGAAATTTTCATAATAAAAAGTGTTATAAAGGACATCCAAGAAACTTCTGCTTCAAGATAGCCAACTAAGTACAAGTGTTTACATCCTTCTCTATGCATCCCAGTAAAATGTCAGCAGCAGGGCTTAATTTTCAATGAAACTAATGAGGGTTAAGCTTCAAAGCCCCCCATTTACACACGCCCTTTCCAAGGCCCTGGAAGGTGCCTTAGTAATATGTTCATGTGTTTGTATTGTTCTCCTTTATCACAGTTCTCCTTGTGTCTGAGAGTATTAGAGTGGTTGGAGTAATTTTGAGGTTCCAGTTAAAGGGAAGTTTAGTTTGAAATACAAGTTGTTAGAATTGAGTAGGAGGATATTTATATGATTCACAGTCACTTATGTAAGTAGCATTTTAATGTTAACCATTGCTGTAGAAGAATAGCTTCCAGCTATCTGCCTCCAGCCCACTGTCTGCTCTCCCAGGATTGTAACACCAAGGGGCAGGGCCAGAGGTTCTGTGGCAATACGAACACAGCCTATGTTATCTGTACCAGAAGTATGTATAGAGCCAGAAGCTATTTGTGGGAAATTATTCCAAATTTTATAATTCCTATAAATGAAACCTAATAGAAGCATCCCCAAATGTGACTACAATCTTAAAAAAAAATTACAAGTTGTCAAGCTGGGGGGAAAAATGAAAACTATCAGCAATAAAAATTTTTTTGATCAACCATAGTTGAAGAAAAACTGAATGATCTGTTCAGTTGATACAAATACGATAAAATAACTGTCACATGCAAAGAAAAGAAAAGAGCATCTAGACAAAAAGTGTAAGAAAAAAGTATTATAGAAATTGTATCAGGTAGTAAAATAATAAACCTATTATGTTCTTTCTTGGGTTTTGTGATGTTTGTTGATTTTCTGTTAGCATTCCAAGATGTGTAATTTGTTGTGGTTCTTTCCTCATTCTAAATAAATACTTAACTTTCATACTTAAATTTGTATTCACATTTTATATTTTTTCTCTTAATAGGGACAGAAAAATTCATCTCCCATAAGGCATGGACCCCTGAAATTATAACTGGGGACTTCAAAATCCCTCTCTCAGCAACTGATAGAACTAAAAATCATAAAATGAGCAAAGATATAGAAGACCTAAGCAGTACAATCAAACAGTAGGATCTAAAGGACATTTATAGAACACTCTACCCACAACAGCAGAATGCACATGTTTTTTCTTCAAGCACCAATAATAGACCAAATGCTAGGTCAGAAAACAAATGTTAACACATTTAAGAATTGACATAAGTATGTTCTCTGACCCTTATGGAATTGAATTAAAAATCAATGAAAGGCAACTGGAAATTTTCCAAATACTTGGAAATTAAACACCACACTTTAAAATCATACCTTGTTTGAATTTCCTGGCAGTCTCTTGGTTAGGACTCCACTTTCACTGCCAAGGGCCTAGGTGCAATCCTTGGTTGGGGAATTAAGATCCCACAAACCACACCGAAACACACACACACACACACACACACACACACACACACACACACACATATACCTTGTCAAAGAAGACCGAAAGAAAATTTTTAAAAATAAACAAAAAATAAAAACCCACAGAACTGAATGAAAACAAAAATACAACATATCAAAATTTCTGGGTTATTGCTAAAGTAGTACTAAGAAGGTAATTTACACATTAAATATTGCTCAGAAAAATGTGACATATTACATTAGGAAAGTCTCATATCAATAACCTCAAGAAGTTAGGGAAAAAGAGCAGAAATCAATGACATTAGAAAACAAAATAAAACAAACAAATGCAATAAAACGCTAGTTAATAGACTTCTAGCAAGACTGCAAAATAGAAAATAAAAAGACATAAATCATCAATATCAGTAATGAAATGGCTTATCATTATAATTTCTGCAATCTTTAATAAGGGAATACCATAAACTTATAATTCAACAACTTAGAATAGACCAATTCTACAAACTACCAAAGCTCAAACAAGATGAAATAGAGTAGCCCTATAACCATTGAAGAAATTGAACTTGTCACTGTAATTCCCTGGGAAAAGAAAGGGAGAAGACTTCTTTGGTGGTCCAGTAGTTAAGAATCTGCCTGCCAATGCAGAGGACACAGGTTCGATCCCTGGTCCAGGAAGATCCCACATGTATGGAGCAACTAAGCCTGCGTGCCAGAACTACTGAAGCCTGTGACCCCTAGAGCCTGTGCTCTGCAAAGAGAGAAACCATCGTGAAGAGGAGCCCCTGCTCACTGCAACTAGATAAAGCCTGGGGCCAATAAGTGTTCATAAAAGGGAGTACATCCATGAATGTTAAGAATGGGAGAGTGTTCCATCAGTTTGTGAGAGATGTTGACAGATACCTGTAAGACAAGAAGTGAGAGAAGAACAAGGTGGAGCAAACACTCCAGCCCAGAACAGAAAGACAGGAAGACTGCGGTGAAGGATCACAGCAGAGGTAGTTGCTAGTGCTTCCTGGAGAAGTCTAGCAAAGATACAGGTTTGCTAGTCATAGTTACAAGAAATGGGAGATGCAGCACTGTCAACACTAGTGTTTCCCAACCATTTTTTTTTCCCCAACCATTTTTATGTCATGGCACATGTGGGAAATAATAGTATATGTAAGGCATGGTTTTAAGAAACTGATTCTCAGATCACCAAATTTCATGACTTTCTCTCTAAAACTGATTTACCTGAGAAGGCATCCTGACTTATACATACTGGTTCTTGGTCAACTTTATTTTCACAATAGCTCTCTCACCACTTTACCAAAGAGGAACAAGCATTTCTCAGAGATTCATTGCCCTGAATGCCAAGCAAAAGAATAATTTAACATTTATTAATGCTCTATTAATGTCCCCAGTCTGTCTCATTTCAACATTGATTTCTAACAAATGTGACTTTTTGTGCTAGTAATTTTTCTTTAATCAATAAGAATAATTTTAAAACATTACCTTATGCTTATGAAAATAAAAGTATGAGACATTAACTTTGTTTCTAGCGGAGAACTATGATAGAATTATCCGTGATTTTCAGACGCTTCCACTTCTGGATAAGATGAAGTAGCAAGTAGCAGGCACACCCTCCAGCTTTAAACAGCCCCGAGCTGGGGAAGTGTGTGAAGTGATGGTTTTGGCCTTTCGCTTGTTTTGAGGTGCTGGACACCTGGCGGTGGAGGACAATGAGCCTGAAAGGTAGGAAGCAAGTGCCTTAGACGTTTCTCTGGCTTGTTTGCTCCAAGGAGGCCAGCTGCCACGCTGCGAGAGGCTCTATGCAGGGGTCTGTATAGCGAAGAACAGAGGAGGCTCCTGGCCAAAGCCAGCAAAGAACTGAGGCTCTTAGTGCAACAGGTCACAGGGAATGTAATCCCTCCAGCAATCATGTGAGTGAGCCTGGAAATGGATCTTCTCCCATCAAGCCTTCAGATGCTACCACAGCCCTGGTCTTCACAGAAAGACCCTGAATAATAGTGAAAGTAAAGTCGTTCAGTCGTGTCTGACTATTTGGGACCCTATAGACTATACAGTCCATGGAATTTTCCAGGCCAGAATACTGGAGTGGGTAGCCTTTTCCTTCTCCAGGGGATTTTCCCAACCCAGGGATCGAACCTGGTCTCCTGCATTGCAGGCAGATTCTTCACCAGCTGAGCCACAAGGGAAGCCCCCTGAGTCATAGGCAGCCAACTAATTCATAAACCATGCTCAACTTCCCAACCTATCAGTTCCATTCAGTTCAGTTTGGTCACTCAGTCATGTCCAACTCTTTGCAACCACATGAATCGCAGCATGCCAGGCCTCCCTGTCCATCACCAACACCCGGAGTCTACCCAAACCTATGTCCATCGAGTTGGTGATGCCATCCAGCCATCTCATCCTCTGTCATCCCCTTCTCCTCCTGCCCCCAATCCCTCCCAGCATCAGGGTCCTTTCCAATGAACCAACTCTTTGCATGAGGTGGCTAAAGTACTGGAGTTTCAGCTTCAGCATCAGTCCTTCCAATGAACATCCAGGACTGATCTCCTTTAGGATGGACTGGTTGGATCTCCTTGCAGTCCAAGGGACTCTCAAGAGTCTTCTCCAACACCACAGTTCAAAAGCATCAGTTCTTCAGCGCTCAGCTTTCTTCACTGTCCAACTCTCACATCTGTACATGACCACTGGAATAACCATAGCATTGACTAGGCGGACCTTTGTTGGCAAAGTAATGTCTCTGCTTTTAAATATGCTATCTAGGTTGGTCATAATTTTCCTGACCTACAGAAGTTGTGAAATAATCGCTATTGTTTTTAGCTGATAAGTCTTAGAGTAATTTGTTACACAGCAATAGATTAATTCAGGAAGACCAACCCCAAAAGAGATGGGATCAATTTCATTTCTAACACTGCTGGAATTGGCCAAAGAACAAGCTTAAAATTCTTTATCACATAGCTAATTACACATTTTAATTCTTTTTCTTCTATTTCTTGTACCCATTTCAACTTTTCATTCATGATAGAATAAACTGCCCTTTTTCTAAGCTGCATCTATTCTTTAAAGTTTTCCAACTAAAGTGATTAAATGTAATAAAGTAAGCAGCTAGAGATACTTGCTTTTCCATCTGATGATAGAAAAAAAGAAAAGAAAACACTCCATCTGGGTAGAATTTGATAATTAGCCATATCCAATTCCTGGACATCTGGCTTTCAAATGAAACTGAACATAGTAATGTCTGTTTCCCAGGGCATTCTTTTTACTGAAAATGCGATTTATTGTTTTGGTCTTTAAAAGGATAACATCAATGCACTTTAGCATATCAAGTTAACAAAGATTTGTCTCAGTTCTTTTTACATATTACCATCGTGTTACATATTTATTATAGAAAATTTGTAAACTACAGAAAATTACAAGAAGGAAAAATAAAATCTCACCATCCAAGATAACTGTTCACATTTTGATGAAAATCTTTTCAAATTTGGCTTTAAAAATAAGAGGAATTTCAGAATAACAATATTTTCAACAACAAGTTCTCATTAAGGACACAATATTTTAATGGATGAAATTTAATGAAGAATGTCAAACCATTATTCCACTGAAATTCATATCCATTTTTCATATAAAGTGTAGCTTATGACAATGGATATTTTAGCCCTGACAATCAGTCTGAGTAGCTCAGGAAAATATCACATAAGGCTGGAGCAGCCCTGGCAGCACTTTGAGGGTAGCAGGGCTCAGAGAAGCAACATATGTCTGCACGCGCTCTCCCTTCACGCTGCCTCTGCTGCTGTGGAATCTGTGTGTGTGTGGTAGGGGGGTGGCGGGGGGCTCGTGGCCTTGCACTTGAATCCTTAATGAACTGGAGCCAACTCAAAGAAGTGCCAGAGAACTGATTGTTAAATTTCGGGAGTTTTGTGAGCTAGCTCTAAAACAAAGTCATTATTAAAAATTAAAGGATGTACGCTTTCAGTTAAATAAATTCTATTCAAAGCTAAGGCCATAAATACATACAAGTCATCATTTTTAATCATTTACATTTTGCTGGCGTCTGTGTTCCTGATGCTGTTTCTGTCTACTGCATCTACATTGCAGAAATGGGGTATAATGGTGTGCTGGAGGACGTCTCTTCATCCAGTGTTTTCACCTTGGTAGTCTGGAATCCTTCAGGGTGAGAGTATTTAAATCATGGAAACAGAAGAAAGCTCCAAATTTGGGCTCACATATTTTTGTTGATTGTATAGTGACAGAGAAAATGTTAACAATGTAGAATAAAATTCTTAAAATGTTGTGTCTATAACTGTTGCACTGTGACCAGCACAAAGTTCAAGGAACTATTCCTCCAGTACTCAAAAACTATCATCAAATGAATCCAAGTCACTCAGGTCACTGATTAATGACCTGATTAAGTCAGGATCCAACACATATCTCTTGTTGTTTCACTTTCATCTCAATCATTAATGTTAATGAAAATATCAGCCAAGATTCTTGCAAAACCACATTTGTTTATTATTTACAATGGCATGTTGGCTACAGACAAGAAAGGGAAAGTTGCTCAGTCGTGTCCAGCTCTTTGCGGCCCCGTGGATTTCCCCCATGGGATTCTCCAGGCCAGAATACTGGACTGGGTACCTATCCCTTCTCCAGCAGATCTTCCCGACCCAGCAATCAAACCAGGGTCTCTTGCATTGCAGGCAGATTCTTTACCAAGTGAGCTACTAGGGAAACCTACAGATACCAAAGTTCAGCAAAACTCAGTGAAACATTTGATGGAAATCAACTGGTTATATGGAATTGACACTAAAGAATGATGTAAATTTTATTAGGATTTGCAAACTATGTGTTCTATACCCTTTATATCAGTAGAGTTTAAAATAAATCTGCATGTGTGTTAATATGTGTGCTTCACAAAGCTGGTTGTTAATCATTTACTAATACACTTTTGACCAGAGCAAATGCTTCCATTTGTCCCACTCACCATAGGCTCTAGCAGATCCCTTTCAACTACACACAGACTGATAAATAGGGAAAAGAAGTGAAGGAAAAGAGCTAGTGGAAAGCAGAAAATGGAGGAAGAACAAGAAGAGAAAGAAAGAAAAAAAGAAAGTTCTCCCTGTCTTGTCTTTCATCATCAGTCAGCAGCTCTCTACAAGATAAGAGACAAACCATTGCACAACTATTGTGACCTGGAGTCACAAATATTCATGGGATTAGCTGGTGACCCTATTTTTAGAGAGCTAAGGAGCCAGAAGTCTTCAGCAACAGTGACCATGCTAACACTCGGTCAGAGGTCATTTTAGGGTTTTTAGCTTGTTTTTCACATTAAAAAAAAAAATAAAGGTATAATTTATATACAGTAAAAGTCACCATAGAGTACAGTTCTATGAGTTTTGATAAATGCATACAGTCACACAACTACCACTGCAATCAAGACATAGAACATTTCCATCATCTCCCCAAATTCACTTGAGCCTGTTTGTGACCAACCCCTCTCCCCATCTCTAGCCACTTTCCTACCCTCTTGTTTTGTTTTCCAGAATGACACTAAGACGGACTCATACAGTATGTAGCCTTTTGAGGCTAGCTACTTTCACTTAACACGGTGTATTAGAGAGCAGAGTTAAGCTCACAACAAAATTAAGAGGACAGTACAGAGATTTCCCATATAACCTCAAGTACTCCCTACATGAATCATCTTGCCCATTATTACCATCACTCATGAAAATGTTACATAAGTTTGTTACCAAGTATGAATCTCCAGTGACACAGCACAACCACCCAAAGTTGGCATTTACCTTAGGGGTCATTCTTGGTACTGTACATTCTGTGGGTTTGGATCAATGTATAGTGACATACAGCCATAACTAGAAGATCATACGGAGGATTTTCATGGACATTAAAACTCAGTGCTTTGGTTGTACCTCCACCAGGGGCTGTCCTGGTGGCTCAGCTGGTAAAGAATCTGCCTGTAATGTGGGAGACCTGGGTTTGACTCCTGAGTTAGGAAGATCCCCAGGAGGAGGAATTGGCTACCCACTCCAGTATTCACACCTCGGAAATTCCATGGGCAGAAGAACCAAACAGACTATACAGTCCATGGAGTCGAAAAGACTCGGACATGACTGAGTGACTCACACACACACACACCCTCACCGTCCCTCAAGAAACAATGATGTTTCTCAACAGAGTTGCCTTTTCTAGAATGTCATATAGCTGGAATTATATAGTATGAAGCTCTTCCAGATTGTCTTCTTTTACTTCAGTTCAGTTCAGTCTCTCAGTTGTGTCCTAGTTTTTGCAACCCCAGGAACCGCAGCATGCCAGGCCTCCCTGTACATCACCAACTGCCAGAGTCCATCCAAACCCATGTCCATTGAGTTGGTGATGCCATCCAACCATCTCATCTCTTACTTAGTTATAAGCATAATGTTTCTTTCGTGTCTGTTAATGATTTGGTAGTTTGTTTCTTTTAGTGCTGAATAGTATTCCTTTATATGAATTATTACAATTAATTTATTCATTCATTTACTGAAGTACTTCTTGGTTTCTTCCAAGTTTTGGCAACTATGAATAAAACTGCTATAAACATCTGTGTGCAGGTTTTTCTGTGGATTTAAGTTTTTAACTCTGCTGAGTAAATACCAATATGACTGATGGATTGTATAGTAAGAGTATGTTAAGCTTTGTAGGAACCTGCCAAGCTGTCTTCCAAAGTGGCTGCACCATTTTGTATTCCCATCAAGAATAAATGACAGTTCCTATTGTTCTACATCCTTGCCAAAATTTGGGGTTTTCAGTGCTCCAGATTTGGTCCTTTTAATAACTATATGGTGGCACTTGTATCTTTTGTTTTTAAGTTTAGAGAATTCTTTACATATCCTGGATACAAATCTTTTAATTGATGTGCATTTAACAAATACTTTCTCCCAGTCCGTATCTTGTATTTTCATTTTAACAGTCTCTTTTGAAGAGAAGTTTAACATTTTGAAGTCTAAATGATCAGATGTTGGTTTTTTTTTAATAAAATATGTTTTTGGTGCTCTATCTAAAAAAAACTTGCCGGTGAAATGACAGCCTTCAGAATGGGAGAATATAATAGCAAATGAAGCAACTCAGAAAGAATTAATCTCAAAAATATACAAGCAGCTCCTGCAGCTCAATTCCAGAAAAATAAACGACCCAATCAAAAAATGGGCCAAAGAACTAAACAGGCATTTCTCTAAAGAAGACATACAGATGGCTAACAAACACATGAAAAGATGCTCAACATCACTCATTATCAGAGAAATGCAAATCAAAACCACAATAGGGTATCATTACACACCAATCAGGATGGCTGCTATCCAAAGGTCTACAAGCAATAAATGCTGGAGAGGGTGTGGAGAAAAGGAACCCTCTTACACTGTTGGTGGGAATGCAAACTAGTACAGCCACTATGGATAACAGTGTGGAGATTCCTTAAAAAACTGGAAATAGGACTGCCATATGACCCAGCAATCCCATTCCTGGGCATACACACCAAGGAAACCAGAATTGAAAGAGACACATGTACCCCAATATTCATCACAGCACTGTTTATAATAGCTAGGACATGAAGCAACCTAGATGTCCATCAGCAGATGATAGGATAAGAAAGCTATGGTACATATACACAATGGAATATTACTCAGCCATTAAAAAGAATGCATTTGAATCAGCTCTAATGAGGTGGATGATACTGGAGCCTGTTATACAGAGTGAAGTTAGAAAGAAAAACACCAAATACAGGATATTAATGCATATATATGGAATTTAGAAAGATGGTAATGATAAACTTGTATATGAGACAGCAAAAGAGACAGAGATGTATAGAACAGTCTTTTGGACTCTGTGGGAGAGGGCGAGGGTGGGATGATTTGAGAGAATAGCATTGAAACATGTATATTATCAAGCGTGAAACAGATCGCCAGTCCAGGTTCAATGAATGCATGAGACAAGGTGCTCAGTGCTGGTGCCCTGGGATGACCCTGAGGGATGGGGAGGGAGGTGTGAGGGGAGTTCAGGATGGGGGACACATGTACACCCAAGGCTGATTCATGTCAATGTATGGCAAAACCACCACAATAATGTAAAGTAATTAGCCTCCAATTAAAATAAATAAATTAATTTAAAAAATAAAAAAGCTTGCCTCACTCAAGGTCACAAAATGGTTTTCCTATGAATTCTTCTAGAAGTTTTATAGTTTATAAGTTGTATAATACATTTATGTCTACCATCTATTTTTGCTTATAGGACAAGAGAAGAGTAGACTTTCCTTTTTTGTTATTGTTATTCGACATGAATGTTGTAAACTACTCACTGCTTTCCAGGGTTTAGTAAATTCGTGAGGCAAGAAGCTTGGAGGAAGGCTCAGGTCCAGTCTTGTTCGACTTGAACTAGAGGGAATGGGAAGGCAGGCTAAGGGAATGATGCCAAGGAAGAGAGGCGTTGCTTCCTTTCACTCTAGTTGCAGGAATAAAAGGCTTTAAGAAAACTATTAAAGCAAGAAAAGTCTTCTATAACAGGACTCTGTCTTTCCTCCTATACTAGTTCACCCTCCCCTCTTTTAATGATTTGGTAGTTTATTTCCTTTAGTGCTGAATACTAAACTAACACACACACACACACAAACAAGTGTTAATAATCTAGTATTCTGAGGCAGAAGAGAGATTAATTATCTTTGTCAAAACATTTTATCCTGGGACATAGATTGGAGGCCACTTTAAAATACAATAGCTTCATCTTTTCTTTTGTTGGCAATTTCATTTCCCAAGTAATAGGTTGATTCCTTTTTAACAGAATTTTCTTTCACCTAATCCTTTAAATTGTACCTGCAACCAAACAGTATGTGAGTACAAAGGTGAGCACATATTAATTCTAAAATTGATTCCATTCATTGAATGTTTCACTTTTCTCAAATGCTTACTATAGTTTATGTTTCAAACCCTTTTACTGATCCATGCTGTCTCAGTAAAACATTGAGAGCATAGCATTACATTAATTTCAACAGCAACTAATATCATAAATCCCAGATTATGGCTTTGTTAATAAATGTAGCAGATGGGAGATGGAGCTGAGAAAAACAAAGCTCCCTTCAAACAATGGTGTTTGAAAAACAGCTACTAAAATTGATAGATGAGGAAGTACAGTCGTAGCTTCAAACAAACTTTCATAATCTTTACCTAAATTTCTTATTTACTTCTAAGAAATGTGCTTAGGACCAAAATCTCATTTCATAAATTAACTCACAGGAGTTACATATGAATGAACAGGGGCTGTCTTCACATTGCAAGGGCCTGGAGCCCGAACAGCCTGGTCAGAGGGAAGGGGCCAGCAAGGGGGTCAATGCCCAAGGCCTCTTTGGTCCAGCAGCCTCAGGGCAGCAGTGAGAGCAAGAGGCCCACTGTTCCCCTAGGTTGGCCCTGCCCCTTCCCACACAGCCGGTGCAGCTGGGCTTGCCCAGGAGCTGCCTGACAGACTCTGGCTCACCCGAGCTCTCTGACGGTGTAGGGGGAAGGAACAGACGTGTGCATGTGGTTCTGTTCTTAGCCTGGGAGTGTGGAGCCCCTAGCTGACCCCCAGGCTCAGGGGCAAGGGCCCTGAGAGAGGACCACTGCAAAGCACTTTTCTCCATGCTTGGAGGCAGAGTGCGAGGCTTGCAGATAACGCGGGCCTCCCTCGGGGAGGGAGCGGTGGCCTGCCGGCGAGAGTGCTTGCAAACCAGCCTTTGGAGGCAGCCGGGGAGGTCTTCCAGCGGCAGAGGGCCGGTTCTGCTCAGAGGACCCACAGGCCAGGGGCAGGTCACAGCATGGACCCTGCCCCAGGCCAGCCTTGACCAGACTTTCCTGGCCTCCGGGGGTACAGTCCCACGAAGGGGCAGGCTGTGGGGAGTGTGTCCAGACATGCCCAGGCGCCTCCCCAGGCTCATTCCATTAGCGCCTTTCCCCTGGAGCATAGGCCTCATTTGAGGCCTACTTGGAGGGGAGGTTTCTGGCAGGGGCTCTCTCCACACTGCAAGGGCCTGGAGCCCGGACGGCCTGGTCAGAGGGAAGAGGCCAGCAAGGGGGTCGATGCCCAAAGCCTCTTTGGCCCAGCAGCCTCAGCTCAGCAGGGAGAGAAAGAGGCCCACTGTGTCCCTAGGTAGGAACTGCCTCTTCAAACACAGGGGGTGATGGTGGGCTTGCCCAGGAGCTGCCTGAAAGACTCTGGCTCATCCGAGCTCTCTGATGGTGCAGGGGGCAGGAACAGACGGGTGCATGTGGTTCTGCCTTGTCCTGGGAGTGTGGAGCCCCTAGTTAGCCACTAGGCTCAGGGGTAAGGGCCCTGAGAGAGGATAACCACGAAGTGTTTTTCTCCTGGGCTTGGGAGCAGAGTGCCTGGCTTGAGGGAAACGCGGACCTCCCTTGGGGAGGGAGCAGTAGCCAGCCGGCGAGAGTGCTTGCAACCAGGCCTTTGGAAGCAGGCGGGGAGGTCTTCCAGCGACAGAATGCCGGTTCTGCTCAGAGGCCCCACAAGCAAGGATCAGGTCCCAGCATGGTCCCTGCACCAGGCCAGCCTTTTGGAGACTTTCCTGGCCTCCGGGCAAACTGCCCCACGAAGGGGCAAGCTGCGGGGATTGTGGCCAGACATACCCAGGCGATTCCCAGGCTCATCTGCGCTTGTGACCTAGTGGCTCAGTGGGCCTATTGCTCTCATTGCTGCCCTGAAGCTGCTGGAGAAAAAGGCTTTGGGCATCCAACCCGTTGCTCCCCACTTCCCTCTCACCAGGCCGTCTGAGCTCCAAGCACTTGCAGTGTGGAGACAGCCTCTGCCAGCACCTCCCCTCCGAGTTGGTTTCAAAAGAGGCCTAGGCCAGGGGAAATATGCTAGGGGATGAGAGACTGGGGAGGCGACCAGGTATGTCTAGACACACACCCCGCAGCCTGCCCCTTCAAGGGGCAGCAGCCCCAGAGGCCAGGGAGGTCTGGGCAAGGCTGGCTAAGGACACGGGTCTTTCTGGGTCCTTCCCATGGCCTGTGGGGACTCTGAGCAGAACCTGCCCTTTCCCGCAGGAAGACCTCCCCAACTGCCTCCAAAGGCTGGTTTGCAAGCATTCTCGCCAGACTGCTGCTGCTCCCTGCCGAGGGAGGCCTGCTTTTCCCGCAAGTCGCGCACTCTGCTCTTAAGCCCGGGAGAAAAGTGCTTCGGGGTGGTCCTTTCGCTGGGCCCTTGCCCCTGAGCCTGGAGTCAAGCTTGGACATCCACATAGCCAGGAAGAGGCAGAATCACATGCATATGTTTGTTCCTGTCCCTTGCAACTTCCAAGGACTTGGTTGAGCCAGAGTCTGTCAGGCATGTCCTCCGCAGCCCCAGCAGGACTGCCTGTGTGTCAAGGGGCAGAGCTGATCTAGGGGCAGAGTGGGCCTCTTGCTCTCCCAGCTGCCCGGAGGCTGCTGGGCCAATGAGGCCTTGGGCATCCACACACTTGCTCCGCACTTCCCTGTGACCAGGCCATCTGAGCTCCAGGCTCTTGCTGTGTGAAAACAGCCCATGCCAGCACCTCCCCTCCGAGTAGGCCTTAAATTAGGCCAATCACAGGGGAAATGCTCTAGGGGGTAAGAGACTGGGAAGGCGACCAGGCATGTCTGGACACACTCCCCGCAGCCTGCCCTTCATGGGGCAGCAGCCCTGGAGGCCAGGAAGGTCTGGGCAACCCTGGCAAAGGGCAGAGACCATGCTGGGTACTGCCCCTGGCCTGTGGGTCCTCTCAGCAGAACCACCCCTTTCCCGCATGAAGACCTCCTCGGCTGCCTCCAAGGGCTGGTTGCAAGCATTCTCGCCGGATGCCGCACCTCCCACCCCAAGGGAAGCTTGTTTTGCCCGCAAGTCACGCAATCCGCTCCCAAGCCGGGAGAAAAGCACATCGGGGTGGTCCTTTCTCTGGGCCCTTGCCCCTGAGCCTGGAGTCAAGCGTGGAAGTCCACACTCCCAGGCTGAGACAGAACCACATGCACATGTCTGTTACTGCGCCCTGAACCTTCCGAGAGCTCGAGTGAGCCAGAGTCTGTCAGGCACCTCCTCGGCCACCCCAGCAGCACAGCCTGTGTGTCAAGAGGCAGAGCCGACCAAGGGGCAGAATGGGCCTCTTGCTCTCCCAGCTGCCCTGAGGCTGCTGGTCTAAAGAGGCCTTGGGCATCCACCCCCTTGCTCCCCACTTCCCTCTCAGCAGGCAGTCTGAGCTCCAAGCCCTTGCAGTGTGGAGACAGCCTCTGCCAGCACCTCCCCTCCGAGTAGGACTCAAAAGAGGCCTAGATCCAGGGGAAATGTGCTTTGGGTAAGAGACTGGGGAGGTGACCGGGCATGTCTAGACACACATCCTGCAGCCTGCCCCTTCATGGGGCAGCAGCCCCAGAGGCCAGGAAGGCCTGGGCAAGGCTGTCCAAGGGCAGGAAACTTGCTGGGTGCTGCCCCTGGCCTGTGGGAACTCTGAGGAGAACCAGCCCTCTCCCGCAGGAAGACCTCCCCGACGGCCTCCAAAGGCCGGTTTGCAAACATTCTCGCCAGACTGCTGCCGCTCCCTGCACGAGGGGGGCCTGCTTTTCCCGCAAGTCGCAACTCTGCCCCGAAGCCCGGGAGAAAACCGCTTCGGGGTGGTCCTCTCTCTGGGCCCTTGCCCCTGAGCCTGGAGTCAAGCTTGGACATCCACATTGCCAGGAAGAGGCAGAATCACATGCATATGTTTGTTCCTGCCCCCTGCACCTTCCGCGGGATTGTTTGAGCCAGAGTCTGTCAGATACGTACTCCGCAGCCCGAGCAGGACTGCCTGTGTGTCAAGGGGCAGAGCCGACCTAGGGGCAGAGTCGACCTTTGTGACGGAGTTGTGGCCAACAGATGAGAGGTCTTGCAAACAGGTCTTTGGAGGCTGCTGGTGAGGTCTTCCAACGGCAGAGTCCTGGTTCTGCTCAAAGGCCCCAAGGCCATGGTCAGGTTACAGCATGGACCCTGAACCAGGACAGCCATCACCAGACCTTCCTGGCCTCCGGGGGTACTGCCTCACGAAGGGGCAGGCGGTGGGGAGTGTGTCCAGACATGCCCAGGCACCTCCCCAGGCTCATTCCCTGAGCGCCTTTCCCATGGTTCCTAGGCCTCATTTGAGGCCTACTTGGAAGGGAGGTTCCTGGCAGGGCCTCTTTCCAAACTGCAAGGGACTGGAGCCCTGACGGCCTGGTCAGAGGGAAGAGGACAGCAAGAGGGTCGATGCCTAAGGCCTCTTTGTCACAGCAGCCTCAGGGCAGCAGGAATAGCAAGTGGCCCACTGTGCCCCTAGGTCGGCCCTGCCCCTTCACACACAGGCGCTCCTGCTGGGCTTGCCCAGGAGCTGCCTGACAGACTCTTGCTCACCCAAGCTCTCTGACGGTGCAGGGGGCAGGAAAAGGCATGTGCATGTGGTTCTGCCTTGGCCTGGGTGAGTGGAACCTCTAGCTGTCCCTAAGGCTCAGGGGCAAAGGCCTGAGAGAGGAATACCCCGAAGCGCTTTTCGCCCAGGCTTGGGAGCAGAATGCGCTGCTTGCCGTAAACGTGGGCCTCCCTCGGTGAGTGAGAGGCGGCCAACTGGCGAGAGTGCTTGCAAACCGGCCTTTGGAGGCTGCCGGTGAGGTCTTCCAGCGGCACACTGCTGGTCCAGCTCAGAGGACCCACAGGCCAGGGGGAGATCCCAGTAAGGACCCTGCCCCAGGCCAGCCTTGACCAGACCTTCCTGGCCGCTGGGGGTACTGCCCCAAAAGGGGCAGGTGGCGGGGAGTGTGTCCACACATGCCCAGGCGCCTCTCCAGTCTAATTCCCTTCGCGCCTTTCCCATGGTTCATAGTCCACATTTGAGGCCTACTTGGAGGGGAGGTTTCTGGCAGGGACTCTCTCCACACTGCCAGGGACTTGAGCCCAGAAGGCCTGGTAGGAGGGAAGAGGCCAGCAAGGGGGTCGATGCCCAAGGCCTCTTTGTCCCAGCAGCCTCAGGGCAGCAGGGTGAGCCAGTTGTCCACTGTGCCCCTAGGTCGGCCCTGCCCCTTAACACACAGGCGCTGCTGCTGGGCTTGCCCAGGAGCTGCCTGACAGACTCTGGCTCACCCGAGCTCTCTGACATTGCAGGGGACAGGGAGACTCGTGTGCATGTGGTTCTGCCTTGGCCTGGGAGTTTGGAGCCCCTAGCTCTCCCCCAGGCTCAGGGGCAAGGCCCTGAGATGGGACCACACAAGCGCTTTTCTCCTGGGCTTGGGAGCAGGTGCGTGGCTTGCTGGAATCGCGGGCCTCCCTCAGTGAGGGAGAGGTGCCCAACTGGCGAGAGTCTGTGCAAACCGGCCTTTGGAGGCTGCCAGTGAGGTGTTCCAGTGGCATAATACTGGTTCCGCTCAGATGCCTACAGGACAGGGGCAGGCCCCAGCAAGGACCCTGCCCCAGGCCAGCCTTGCGCAGACCTTCCTGGCCTCCGGGTGTACTGTCCCAGGAAGATGCAGGTGGCAGGGAGTGTGTCCAGACATGCTCAGGCGCCTCCCCTGTCTCATTCCCTTAACATCTTTCTCAAGATACCTAGCCTCATTTGAGGTCTATTTGGAGGGGAGCTTTCTGGCAGGGACTCTCTCCACACTACAAGGGTCGGAGCCTGGACGCCCTGGTCAGAGGGAAGAGGCCAGCAATGGGGTAGATGTCCAAGGCTTCTTTGGCCCAGCAGACACTGGGCACCAGAGTGAGCAACTGGCCCTCACTGCCTCTAGATCGGCCCTGCCCCATCACACACAGGCGCTGCTGCTGGTCTTGCCCAGGTGCTGACAGACAGATTCTGGCTCTCCCAAGCTCTCTGACGGTGCAGGGGGCAGGAAGAGACGTGTGCATGTGGTTCTGCCTTGGCCTGGGTGTGTGGAGCCTGTAGCTGTCCCCCAGGCACTGGGGCAAGGGCCTGAGAGCGGACGAACCCGATGCGCTATTTTCCTGGTCTTGGGAACAGAGTGCGTGGCTTGCGGGAAATGCGGGCCTCCCTCGGTGAGGGACAGGACGCCAGCCTGTGAGAGTGCTTGCAAACCAGCCTTTGGAGGCTGCCGGTGAGGTATTCCAGCAGCAGAGTGCTGGTTGTGCTCAGAGGCCCCACATTCCAGGGACAGGTCCCAGCATGTACACTGCCCCAGACCAGTCTTCACCAGACCTTCCTGTCCTTTGAGGGTAGTGCCCCACGAAGGGGCAGGCTGTGGGAAGTGTGTCCAGACATGCTCAGGCACCTCCCCAGGCTCATTCCCTGAGCACTTTTCCCCTGGTTCCTAGGCCGCATTTGAGGCCTACTTAGAGGGGAGGTTTCTGGCAGGGGCTCTCTCCACAGTGCTAGGGCCATGAGTGAAGACGGCATGGTCAGAGGGAAGAGGCCAGCAAGGGGGTCGATGCCCAAGGCCTCTTTGGCCCAGCAGCCTCAGGACAGCAGGAAGAGCAAGTGGCCCACTGTTCCCCTAGGTTGGCCCTGCCCCTTCACACACAGGCCCTGCTGCTGGGTTTGCCCAGGAGCTGCCTGACATACTCTGGCTCACCCGAGGTCTCTGACGGTGCAGGGGGCAGGAAGACTCGTGTGCATGTGGTTCTGCCTTGGCGTGGGAGTTTGGAGCCCTTGATGTCTCCCAGGCTCAGGGGCAAGGCCCTGAGAGGGGACCACCCAAGCGCTATTGCCCTGGGCTTGGAAGCAGAGTGGGTGGCTTGTGGGAATCGCGAGCATCCCTCGGTGAGGGAGAGGTTGCCAGCTGGAGAGAGTACTTGCAAACCGGCCTTTGGAGGCTGCCGGTGATGACTTCCAGCGGCACAGTGCTGGTTCTGCACAGAGGATCCACAGGCCCGCGGCAGGTCCCAGCACGGACCCTGCCCCAGGCCAGCCTTGTCCAGACCTACCTGGCCTCCGAGGATACTGCCTCACGAAGGGGCAGGTGGTGGGGAGTGTGTCCAGACATGCCCAGGCACCTCCCCAGGCTCATTCCCTGAGCGCCTTTCCCATGGTTCCTAGGCCTCATTTGAGGCCTGCTTGGAGGGGAGGTTTCTGGCAGGGCCTCACTCCAAACTGCAAGGGAGTGGAGCACGGACGGCCTGGTCAGAGGAAAGAGGCCAGCAAGGGGGTCTCTGTCCCCTCAAGGCCTCTTTGTCCCAGAAGCGTCAGTGCAGCATTGTGAGCAAGTGGCCCTCAGTGCCCCTAGGTCGGCCCTGCCCCATCACACACAGGCATTGCTGCTGGGCCTACCCAGGAGCTGCCTGACAGACTCTTGCTCACCCAAGCTCTCTGATGGTGCAGGGGTAGGAAAATACTTGTGCATGTGGTTCTTCCTTGACTGGGTGTGTGGAGCCCCTAGCTGGCGCCCAGGCTTGGGGCAAGGTCCCTGAGAGAGCACAACCCCGAAGCGCTTTTCTCCCGGGCTTGGGGGCAGAGTGCGCAGCTTACGGGAATTGCGGGCCACCCTCGGGGAGGGTGCTTGCAAACTGGCCTTTGGAGGCAGCCGGGGAGGTCTTCCAGCGGCAGAGTGTTGGTTCTGCTCAGAGGCCCCAAAGGCGACAGGGAGGATCCAGCATGGACACTGCCCCAGGAGAGCCTTGTCCAGACCTTTCTGGCCTACGGGGGAACTGCCCCACGAAGGAGCAGGCTGCCGGAACTGAGTCCAGACATGCTCAGTCACCTCCCCAAGCTCATTCCGTGAGCGCTTTTCCCTGGTGCCTAGGCCGCATTTGAGGCCTAATTGGAGGGGAGGTTTCTGGCAGGGCCTCTCTCCACACTACAAGGGCCTGGAGCTCTGATGGCCAGGTTAGAGGGAAGAGGCCAGCAAGGGAGTCGATGCCCAAGGCCTGTTTGGCCCAGCAGCCTCAGGGCAGCAGGGGAAGCAAGTGGCCAACTGTGCCCCTAGGTCGGTCCTGTCCCGTCACACACAGGCGCGGCTGCTGGGCTTGCCCAGTAGCTGCCTGACACACTCTGGCTCACCCGAGCTCTCTGACGGTGCAAGGGGCAGGAAGATACGTGTGCATGTGGTTCTGCATTGGCCTGGGTGTATGGAGCCCCTAGTTGTCCCCAAGCACCAGGCCAAGCGCCTGACAGCGGACAAACCCAATGCACTACTGTCCTGGGCTTGGGACCAGAGTGGGTGACTTGTGGGAAACGCGGGTCTCCCTCGGGGAGAGTGCTTGCAAACCGGCCTTTGGAGGCAGCCGGGAGGTCTTCCAGTGGCAGAGTGCTGGATTTGCTCTGTGGCCCCACAGGCCAGGGGCAGGTACCAGCATGGACCCTGCTCCAGCCCAGCCATGCCCAGACCTTCCTGGCCTCTGGGGGTACTGCCCCATGAAGGAGCAGGCTGTGGAATGTGTGTCCAAACATGCCCAGGCGCCTCGCTAGGCTCATTCCATTAGCGCCTTTTCTCTGTTGCCTAGGACTTTTGAGGCCTACTTGCAGGGGAAGTTTCTGGCAGGGGCTCTCTCCACACTGCAAGGGTCTGGAGGACAGATGGCCTGGTCAGAGGAAAGAGGCCAGCAAGGGGGTCGTTTCCCAAGGCCTCTTTGTCCCAGCAGCCTCAGGGCAGCAGGAAGAGCAAGTGGCGCACTGTGCCCTTAGGTAGGCCCTGCCCCTTCACACAGAGGCGCTGTTGCTGGACTTGCCCAGGGGCAGCCTGATAGGATCTGGCTCACCCGAGCTCTCTGATGGTACAGAGGGCCAGAAGAGACGTGTGCATGTGGTTCTGCCTTGGCCTGGGTGAGTGGAACACCTAGCTGTCCCCAGGCTCCGGGGCAAATGCCTGAGAGAGGAACACACTGAAGCGCTTTTCTCCCAGGCTTGGGAACAGAGTGTGCGGCTTGTGGGAAAGACGGGCCTCACTCAGTGAGGAGAGGCGGCCAGCTGGTGAGACTGCATGCAAACCGGCCTTTGGAGGCGGCCGGTGAGGTCTTCCAGCGGCACAATGTTGATTCTGCTCAGAGTACCCACCGGCCAGGGGCAGGTCCCAGCATGGACCCTGCCAAGGCCAGCCTTGACCAGACCTTCCTGGCTTCCGCGGGAACAGACCCACGAAGGGGCAGGTGGCAGGGAGTGTGTCAAGACATGCACAAAAGCCTCCCCAGTCTCATTCCCTTAGCGCCTTTCCCATGGTTCAAAGGCCTCATTTGAGGGCTACTTGGAGGGGAGGTTTGCGGCAGGGGCTCTCTCCACACTGCAAGGGCCTAGACCCCGGACGGCCTGGTCAGAGGGAAGAGGCCAGCAAGGGGGTCGATGCCCAAGGCCTCTTTGTCCCAGCAGCCTCAGGGCAGCAGGGTGAGCAAGTGGCCCACTGTGCCCCTTGGTCGGTCCTGACCCTTCACACACTGGCGCTGCTGCTTGGCTTGCCCAGGATCTCCCTGACAGACTCTGGCTCACCCGACCTCTCTGATGGTGCAGGTGACAGAAAGACTCCTGTGCACATGGTTCTGCCTTGGCCTGGGAGTTTGGAACCCCTAGCTGACCCCAGTTTCAGGGGCAAGGCCCTGAGAGGGGACCACACAAGAGCTTTTTTCCTGGGCTTGGGAACAGAGTGCATGGCTTGCGGAAATCGCAGTCATCCCTCGGTGAGGGAGAGGTGGACTGCCGGCGAGAGAGCTTGCAAACCGGCCTTTGGAGGTTGCCGGGGAGGTCTTCCATCGCCACAGTGCTGGTTCTACTCAGAGGACCCACAGGCCAGGGGCAGGTCCCAGCACGGACCCTGCCCAGGCCAGCCTTGACCAGACATTCCTGGCCTCCGGGGGTACTGCCTCACGAAGGGGCAGGTGGCGGGGACAGTGTCGAGACATGCCCAGGCACCTCCCCAGGCTCATTCCATTATGCCTTTTTCCTGGTGCCTAGGCCTCATTTGAGGCCTACTTGCAGGGGAGGTTTCTGGCAGGGGCTCTCTCCACATTTCAAGGGCCTGGAGCACAGAAGGCCTGGTCAGAGGGAAGAGGCCAGCAAGGGGGTCGATGCCCAAGGCCTCTTGGTCCCAACAGCCTCAGGGCAGCAGGGTAAGCAAGTGGCCCACTTTGCCCCTAGGTCGGCCCTGCCCCTTCACACACAGGCTCTGCTGTTGGGCTTGCCCAGGAGCTGCCTGACAGACTCTGGCTCACCTGAGCTCTCTGATGGTGCAGGGGGCAGGAAGACTCGTGTGCATGTTGTTCTGCCTTGGCCTGGGAGTGTTGAGCCCCTAGCTGGCCCCCAGGGTCAATGGAAAGGGCCCTTAGAAAGGACCACCCCGAAGCGCTTATCTCCCGGGCTTGGGAACAGAGTGCACAGCTTGCGGGAAGCGCGGGCCTCCTTTGGGAAGGGTGCTTGCAAACCGGCCTTTGGAGGCAGCCGGGGAGGTCTTCCAGCGGCAGAGTCCTGATTCTGCTCAGAGGCCCCACAGGCCACGGGCAGGTTCCAGCATGTGCCCTGCCCCAGGCCAGCCTTGACCAGACCTTCCTGGCCTCTGGGGGGTACTGCCCCAGGAAGGTGCAGGCAGCAGGGCATGAGTCCAGACATGCTCAGGCACCTCCCCAGGCTCATTCCATTAGCGCCTTTTCCCTGGTGTCTATGCCTCATTTGAGTCCTACTAGGAGTGGAGGTTTCTGGCAAGGCTCTCTCCACACTGCAAGGGCCTGGAGCCCGGACGACTTGGTAAGAGGGAAGAGGCCCGCAACGGGGTCAATGCCCAAGGCCTCTTTGACCCAGGAGCCTCAGGGCAGCAGGGAGAGCAAGTGGCCCACTGTGCCCCTAGGTCGGCCCTGCCCCTTCACACACAGGCGCTGCTGCTGGGCTTGCCTAGGAGCTGCCTAAAAGACTGTGGCTCACCCGAGCTCTCTGTCGGTGCAGAGGGCAGGAAGAGCCGTATGCATGTGGTTCTGCCTTGGCCTGGGTGTGTGGAGCCCCTGGCTGTCTCCCAGGTTCAGGGGCAATGGCCTGAGAGTGGATCACCCTGAAGCAGTTTTCTCCCAGGCTTCGGAGCAGAGTGCGCGGCTTGTGGGAAACGCAGGCGTCCCTTGGTGAGGGAGAGGCAACCATGCGGCGAGAGTGTTTGCAAACCGGCCTTTGGAGGTTGCCGGTGAGGTCTTCCAGCGGCACAGTGCTGATTCTGCTCAGAGGACCCACAGGCCATGGGCAGGTCCCAGCAAGGACCCTGCACCAGGTCAGACTTGACCAGACATTCCTGGCCTCTGGGGGTACTGCCCCACAAATGGGCAGGTGGCGGAGAGTGTGTCCAGACATGCCCAGGCACCTCCCCAGTCTAATTCCTTTCATGCCTTTCCCATGCTTCATAGGCCACATTTGAGGCCTACTTGGAGGGGAGGTTTCTGGCATGGCCTCTCTCCAACTGCAACGGACTGGAGTCTGGGTGGCCTGGTCAGAGTGAAGAGGCCAGCAAGTGGGTTGATGTCCAAGGCTTCTTTGTCCCAGCAGCCTCAGGGCAGCAGGGTGAGCAAGTGACAAACTGTGCCCCTAGGTCAGCCCTGCCCCTTCACACACAGGCACTCCTGCTGGGCTTGCCCAGGAGCTGCCTGACAGACTCTTGCTCATTCCGAGCTCTCTGACGGAACAGAGGGCCGGAAGAGACGTGTGCATGTGGTTCTGCCTTGGCCTGTGTGTGTGGAGCCCCTAGCTGTCTCCCAGGCTCATGGGCAAAGGCCTGAGATGGGACCACACAAGCGCTTTTCTCCCAGGCATGGGAGCAGAGTGCGCGGCTTGCGGGAAACGTGGGCCTCCGTCGGTGAGGGAGAGGCAGCCAGCCTGCGAGAGTGATTGCAAACCAGCCTTTGGAGTCTGCTGGTGACGTCTTCCAACGGCACAGTGTTGTTTCTGCTCAGAGGCCCCACAGGACAGGGGCAGGCCCCAGCAAGGACCCTGCCCCAGAACGGCCTTGACGAGACCTGCCTGGCCTCTGGGTGTACTGCCCCACGAAGAGGCAGGCTGCAGGGAGTGTCTCCAGACATGCCCAGGCGCCTCCCCAGTCTCATTCCCTGAGCACCTTTCCCATGATACCTAGTCCTCATTTGAGGCCTACTTGGAGGGGAGGTTTCTGGCAGGGCCTCTCTCCACACTGCAAGGGACTGGAGCCCAGGCGGCCTCATCAGAGGGAAGAGGCCAGTAATGGGTTCGATGTCCAAGGCCTCTTTGGCCAAGCAGCCTCAGGGCAGCAGGGTGAGCAAGTGG
This sequence comes from Muntiacus reevesi, assembly GCF_963930625.1. Classification (NCBI taxonomy): domain Eukaryota; kingdom Metazoa; phylum Chordata; class Mammalia; order Artiodactyla; family Cervidae; genus Muntiacus; species Muntiacus reevesi. The sequence goes on along the minus strand of NW_027077807.1, from coordinate 253,898 downwards.
CCTTCAGTGCCCCTAGGTCAGCCCTGCCCCATCACACACAGGCGCTGCTGCTGGGATTGCACAGGCGCTGAGTGACACACTCTGGCTCACCCGAGCTCTCTGACCGTGCAAGGGGCAGGAAGAGACGTGTTCATGTGGTTCTGCCTCTTCCTGGGTGCGTGGATCCCCTAGTTGTCCCCAAGGCAAATGGCCAAGGGCCTGAGAGCGGACGAACCCGATGCGCAATTGTTGTGGGCTTGGGAGCAGAGGGCGTGGCTTGCGGGAAATGCAGGTCTCCCTCGGGTAGAGTGCTTGCAAACCAGCTTTTGGAGGCTGCCGGGGAGGTCTTCCATCGCCACAGTGCTGGTTCTGCTCAGAGGCCCCACAGGCCAGGGGCAGGTCCCAGCACGGACCCTGCCTCAGGCCAGCCTTGACCAGACATTCCTGGCCTCTGGGGGTACTGCCTCACGATGGGGCAGGCAGCGGGGACAGTGTCAAGACATGCCCAGGCACCTCCCCAGGCTCATTCCATTATGCCTTTTCCCTGGTGCTTAGGCCTCATTTGAGGCCTACTTGGAGGGGAGGTTTCTGGCAGGGGGCTCTCTCCACATTGCAAGGGCCTGGAGCCCAGAAGGCCTGGTCAGAGGGAAGAGGCCAGCAAGGGGGTCGATGCCCAAGGCCTCCTTGGCCCAGCAGCCTTAGGGCAGCAGGGAGAGCAAGTGATCCATTGTGCCCCTAGGTCAGCCCTGCCCCTTCACACACAGGCGCTGCTGCTGGCTTGCCCAGGAGCTGCCAAACAGACTGGCTCACCCGAGCTCTCTCACAGGGCAGAGGGCCAGAAGAGACGTGTGCATATGGTTCTGCCTTGACCTGGGTGTGGGGATCCCCTAGCTGTAACCAAGGCCCTGGGTCAAGAGCATGAGAGCGGACGAACCTAATGTGCTATTGTCCTGGGCTTGGGAGCAGAGTGCGTGGCTTGCGAGAAACGCGGGTCTCCCTTGGGGACAGTGCTTGCAAACCGGCCTTTGGAGGCTGCCAGTGAGGTCTTCCAGCGGCACAGTGCTATATCTGATCAGAGGCCCCACAGGCCAGGGGCAGGTCCCAGCACGGACCCTCCCCCAGGCCAGCCTTGACCAGATCTTTCTGGCCTCCGGGGGTACAGCCTCACGAATTGGTAGGCGGCGGGGAGTGTCTACAGACATGACCAGGCGCCTCCCCAGTCTCATTTCCTTAGCTCCTTTCCCATGATTCCTAGGCCTCATTTGAGGCCTACTTGGAAGGGAGGTTCCTGGCAGGGCCTCTCTCCAAACTGCAAGAGACTGGAGCCTGGACGGCCTGGTCAGAGGAAAGAGGCCAGCAAGGGGGTCGATGCCCAATGCCTCTTGGTCCCAGCAGCCTCAGGGCAGCAGGGTAAGCAAGTGGCCCACTGTGCCCCTAGGTCGGCCCTGCCCCTTCACACACAGGCTCTGCTGTTGGGCTTGCCCAGGAGCTGCCTGACAGACTCTGGCTCACCTGAGCTCTCTGATGGTGCAGGGAGCAGGAAGATCGTGTGCATGTGGTGCTGCCTTGGCCTGGGTGTTTGGAGCCCCTAGCTGTCCCCCACGCCTAGGGGCAAATCCATTAGAGGGGACCACTCAAGCACTTTCCTCCTGGGCTTAGGAGCAGAGTGCATGGCTTGCGGGAATCGCGGGCCTCGCTCGATGAGGGAGAGGTTGCCAGACAGCGAGAGTGCTTGCAAACCGGCCTTTGGAGGCTGCCAATGAGGTCTTCCATGGCCACAGTGCTGTTTCTGCTCAGAGGCTCCACAGGCCAGTGGCAGGTCCCAGCACGGACCCTGCCCCAGGCCAGCCTTGACTGGACCTTCCTGGCCTCCGGAGATACTTCCTCACAAAGGGGCAGGCGGCGGGGTATGTGTCATAACATGGCCAGGGACCTCCACAGGCTCATTCCCTGAGCGCCTTTCCCTTGGTTCATAGGCCTCATTTGAGGCCTACTTGGAGGGGCGGTTTCTGGCAGGGCCTCTCTCCACACTGCAAGGGACTGGAGCCCGGACGGCCTGGTCAGAGTGAAGAGGCCAGGAACGGGTTCGATGCCCAAGGCCTCTTTATCCCAGCAGCCTCAGGGCAGCAGGGTGAGCAAGTGGCCTTCAGTGCCCCTAGGTCAGCCCTGCCCCATCACACACAGGCGCTGCTTCTGGGATTGCCCAGGAGCTGCCTGACAGACTCTGGCTCACCCGAGCTCTCTGATGGTGCAGAGGGTAGGAAAAGACGTGTGCATGTGCTTCTGCCTTGGCCTGGGAGTGTGGAGTCCCTAGCTGGCCCCCAGGCTCTATGGAAAGGGCCCTGAGCGAGGACCACCCCGAAGCGCTTTTCTCCCGGGCTTGGGAGCAGAGTGCGCAGCTTGCGGGAAGCGCGGGCCTCCTTCGGGGATGGTGCTTGCAAACCGGCCTTTGGAGGCAGCCGGGGAGGTCTACCAGCGGCAGAGTCCTGGTTCTGCTCAGAGGCCCCACAGGCCACGGGCAGGTTCCAGCATGGACCCTGCCCCAGGCCAGCCTTGCCCAGCCCTTTCTGGGCTCTGGGGGGTACTGCCCCATGAAGGTGCAGGCCGCAGGGCGTGTGTCCCAAGATGCTCAGGCACCTCCCCAGGCTCATTCCATTAGCGCCTTTTCCCTGTTGCATATGCCTCATTTGAGGCCTACTAGGAGTGGAGGTTTCTGGCAGGGGCTTCTCCACACTGCAAGGGCATGGAGCCTGGATGCCCTGGTCAGAGGGAAGAGGCCCACAAAGGGGTCAATGCCCAAGGCCTCTTTGGCCCAGTAGCCTCAGGGCAGCAGGGAGAGCAAGTAGCCCACTGTGCCCCTAGGTCGGCCCTACCCCTTCAAACACAGGTGCTGCTGCTGGGCTTGCCCAGGAGCTGCCTAACAGACTGTGGCTCACCCGAGCTCTCTGACGGTGCAGAGGGCCGGAAGAGCCATGTGCATGTGGTTCTGCCTTGGCCTGGGTGTGTGGAGCCCTTAGCTTTCTCCCAGGTTCAGGGGCAATGGCCTGAGAGAGGATCACCCCGAAGCCCTTTTCTCCCAGGCTTCAGAGCAGAGTGCGCGGCTTGCGGGAAACGCAGGCGTCCCTCGGTGAGGGAGAGGCAGCCAGCCGGTGAGAGTGCTTGCAAACCGGACTTTGGAGGTTGCTGGTGAGGTCTTCCAGCGGCACAGTGCTGGTTCTGCTCAGAGGACCCACAGGCAGCTCCCAGCAAGGACCCTGCACCAGATCAGCCTTGACCTCTGGGGTACTGCCCCACAAAGGGGCAGGTGGCGGGCAGTGTGTCCAGACATGCCGAGGCGCCTCCCCAGTCTAATTCCATTTGCGCCTTTCCCATGCTTCATAGGCCACATTTGAGGCCTACTTGGAGGGGAGGTTTCTGGCATGGCCTCTCTCCAACTGCAACGGACTGGAGCCCGGACGGCCTGGTCAGAGGGAAGAGGTCAGCAATTGGGTTGATGCCCAAGGCCTCTTTGTCCCAGAAGCCTCAGGGCAGCAGGGGGAGCAAGTGGCACTCAGTGCCCCTAGGTCGGCCCTGCACCATCACACACAGGTGTTGCTGCTGGGCCTGCCCAGGAGCTGCCTGACAGACTCTTGCACACCCATGCTCTCTGACGGTCCAGGGGGCAGGAAAAAACTTGTGCATTTGCTTCTTCCTTGGCTGGGTTTGTGGAGCCCCTAGCTGGCACCGAGGCTTGGGGCAAGGGCCCTGAGATAGCACCACCCCGAAGTGCTTTTCTCCCGGGCTTGGGAGCAGAGTGCGCAGCTTACGGGAATCGCGGGCCACCCTCGGGGAGGGTGCTTGCACACTGGCCTTTGGAGGCAGCCAGGGAGGTCTTCCAGCGGCAGAGTGCTGGTTCTGCTAAGAGGCCCCACAGGCCACAGGGAGGATCCAGCATGGACACTGCCCCAGGAGAGCCTTGTCCATACCTTCCTGGCCTCTGGTGGAACTGCCTCACGAATGGGCAGGCGTCGGGGCATGTGTCCAGACATGCCCAGGCACCTCCCCAAGCTCATTACCTGAGCGCCTTTCCCATGGTTCCTAGGCTTCATTTGAGGCCTACTTGGAGGGGAGGTTTCTGGCAGGGCCTCTCTCCACACTACAAGGGCCTGGAGCCCGTACAGCCTGGTCAGAGGGAAGAGGCCAGCAAGGGGGTCGATGCCCAAGGCCTGTTTGGCCTAGCAGCCTCAGGGCAGCAGGGGAAGCAAGTGGCCAACTGTGCCCCTAGGTCGGTCCTGTCCCGTCACACACAGCCGCGGCTGCTGGGCTTGCCCAGTAGCTGCCTGACACACTCTGGCTCACCTGAGCTCTCTGACGGTGCAAGGGGCAGGAAGATACGTGTGCATGTGGTTCTCCCTTGGCCTGGATGTGTGGAGCCCCTAGTTGTCCCCAAGCACCAGGCCAAGCGCCTTAGAGCGGACAAACCCAATGCACTACTGTCCTGGGCTTGGGAGCAGAGTGCGTGACTTGCGGGAAACTCGGGTCTCCCTCGGGGTGAGTGCTTGAAAACCGGCCTTTGGATGCAGCCGGGAGGTCTTCCAGCGGCAGAGTGCTGGATTTGCTCTGTGGCCCCAAGGCCAGGGGCAGGTCCCAGTATGGACCCTCCTCCAGCCCAGCCATGCCCAAACCTTCCCGACCTCTGGGGGTACTGCCCCATGAAGGAGCAGGCTGTGGAATGTGTGTCCATACATGCCCAGGTGCCTCCCTAGGCTCATTCCATTAGCGCCTTTTCCCTGTTGCCTAGGCCTTTTGAGGCCTACTCGGAGGGGAGGTTTCTGGCAGGGGCTCTCTCCAGACTGCAAGCGTATGGAGGACGGTTGGCCTGGTCAGAGGAAAGAGGCCAGAAAGTGGGTCGTTTCCCAAAGCCTCTTTGGCCCAGCAGCCTAAGGGCAGCAGGGAGAGCAAGTGGCGCACTGTGCCCCTAGGTCTCCCCTGCCCCTTCAAACACAGGCGCTGTTGCTGGGCTTGCCCAGGAGCTGCCTGACAGACTCTTGCTCACCCGAGCTCTCTGACGGTACAGAGGTCGGGAAGAGACACGTGCATGTGGTTCTGCCTTGGCCTGTGTGTGTGGAGCCCCTAGCTGTTTCCCAGGCTCATGGGCAAAGGCCTGAGATGGGACCACATAAGCGCTTTTCTCCCAGGCATGGGAGCAGAGTGCGCGGCTTGCGGGAAACGTGGGCCGCCGTCGGTGAGGGAGAGGCGGCCAGCCTGCGAGAGTGCTTGCAAATCAGCCTTTGGAGGCTGCTGGTGACTTCTTCCAATGGCACAGTGCTGTTTCTGCTCAGAGGCCCCACAGGACAGGGGCAGGCCCCAGCAAGGACCCTGCCCCAGACCAGACTTGACCAGACCATCCTGGCCTCTGGGTGGACTGCCCCACGAAGAGGCAGCCTGCAGGGAGTGTTTCCAGACATGGCCAGGCGCCTCCCCAGTCTCATTCCCTGAACACCTTTCCCATGATACCTAGGCCTCATTTGGGGCCTACTTGGAGGGGAGGAGTCTGGCAGTGCCTCTCTCCACACTGCAAGGGACTGGAGCCCGGACGGCCTCATCAGAGGGAAGAGGCCAGCAATAGGGACGATGTCCAAGGCCTCTTTGTCCCAGCAGCCTCAGGGCAGCAGGGTGAGAAAGTGGCCCTCCTTGCCGCTAGGTCGGCCCTACCCCATTACTCACAGGCGCTGCTACTGGGCTTGCCCAGCAGCTGCCTGACAAACTCTGGCTCACCCAAGATGTCTGACGGTGCAGGGGGCAGGAAGAGACGTGTGGATATGGTTCTGCCTTGGCCTGGGTGTGTGGAGCCCCTAGCTGTCCCCCAGGCACTGGACCAAGGGCCTCAGAGCGGATGAACACGATGTGCTATTGTCCTGGGCTTGGGAGCAGAGTGTGTGGCTTGCGGAAATGCGGGTCTCCCTCGGGGAGAGTGCTTGCAAACCAGCATTTGGAGCCAGCCACGGAGGTCTTCCAACGGCAGAGTGCTGGATTTGCTCTGTGGCCCCACAGGCCAGGGGCAGGTCCCAGCATGGAACCTGCCCCAGGCCAGCCTTGCCCAGACCTTCCCGGCTCTAGGATACTGCCCCATGAAGGAGCAGGCTGCAGGAAGTGTGTCCAGATATGCTGAGGCACCTCCTCAGGCTCCTTCCCTGAGTGCTTTTCCCCTGGTTCCTGGGCCTCATTTGAGGCCTAGTTGGAGGGGAGATTTCTGGCAGGGGCTCTCTCCACACTCAAAGGGCCTGGAGCCCGGATGGCCTGGTCAGAGGAAAGAGGCCAGCAAGGGGGTCGATGTCCAAGGCCTCTTTGGCCCAGCAGCCTCAGGGCAGTAGGGAGAGTAAGTGGCCCACTGTGCCCCTAGGTCGGCCCTGCACCATCACACACAGGCGCTGCTGCTGGGTTTGGGCAGGAGATGGCGTGACAGACTCTGGCTCACCCAAGATCTCTGACAGTGTAGGGGGCAGGAAGAGACATGGTCATGTGATTCTGCCTTGGCCTGGGTGTGTGGACACTTGCTCTGCATTTCCCTGTGACCAGGCTGTCTGAGCTCCAGGCTCTGAGTGTGTGAAAACAGCCCATGCCAGCACCTCCCATTTGAGTAGGCCTTAAATTAGGTCAAGCTCAGGGGAAAAGCACTAGGGGTAAGAGCCTGGGGAGGCGACCGGGCATGTCAAGAAACACACACCCCGCAGCCTGCCCCTTCATGGGGCAGCAGCACCAGAGGCCAGGAACGTCTGGGAAAGGCTGGCCAAGGACAGGGGTATTGCTGGGTCCTTCCCACGGCCTGTGGGGACTCTGAGCAGAACCAGCACTGTGCCGCTGGAAGACCTCACCGGCAACCTCCAACAGCTGGTTTGAAAGCACTCTCGCCGCATGGTTGCCTCTCCCTCACCAAGGGACGCCTGCGTTTCCCGCAAGAAGCGCACTCTGCTCCGAAGCCTGGGAGAAAAGCGCTTCAGGGTGATCCTCCCTCAGGTCATTGCCCCTGAACCTGGGAGAAAGCTAGCCCCTAGAAATCTAGGGGCTCCACACACCCAGGCCAAGCTAGGGTAGGTAAGAGACTGGGGAGGCGACCAGGCATGTCTGGACACACTCCCCGCAGCCTGCCCTTCATGGGGCAGCAGCCCCGGAGGCCAGGAAGGTCTGGGCAACCCTGGCCAAGGGCAGAGACCATGCTGGGTGCTGCCCCTGGCCTGTGGGTCCTCTCAGGAGAACCACCGCTTTCCCACATTAAGACCTCGCCGGCTGCCTCCAAGAGCCGGTTGCAAGCCTTCTCGCCGGCTGCCGCACCTCCCAACGCAAGGGAGGCTTGTTTTTCCCGCAAGGCGCGCAATCTGCTCTTAAGCCGGGGAGAAAAGCGCTTCGGGGTGGTCCATTCTCTGGGCCCTTGCCCCTGAGCCTGGAGGCAACCCTGAAGGTCCACACTCCCAGACCAAGAAAGAACCACATGCACACGTCGTTTCCTGAGCCCTGCACCTTCCGAGAGGTTGAGTGAGCCAGAGTCTCTCAGGCAGCTCCTCGGCAACCCCAGCAGCACAGCCTGTGTGTCAAGGGGCAGAGTGGGCCTCTTACTCTCCCAGCTGCCCTGAGGCTGTTGGGAGAAAAAGGCTTTGGGCATCCAACCCGTTGCTCCCCACTTCCCTCTCACCAGGCCGTCTGAGCTCCAAGTCCTTGCAGTGTGGAGACAGCCTCTGCCAGCACGTCCCCTCCGAGTTGGATTCAAAAGAGGCCTAGGCCAGGGGAAATATGCTAGGGCGTAAGAGACCGGGAGGCGACCAGGCATGTCTGGACACACTCCCCGCAGCTTGCCCTTCATGGGACAGCAGCCCCGGAGGCCAGGAAGGTCTGGGCAGCCCTGGCCAAGGGCAGAGACCATGCTGGGTGCTGCCCCTGGCCTGTGGGTCCTCTCAGCAGAACCACCCCTTTCCCGCATGCAGACCTCCCAGGCTGCTTCCAAGGGCCGGTTACAAGCATTGTCGCCGGCTGCCGCACCTCCCAGCGCAAGGGAGGCTTGTTTTTCCCGCAAGTCGCGCAATCCGCTCCCAAGCCGGGAGAAAAGCACATCGGGGTGGTCCTTTCTCTGGGCCCTTGCCCCTCAGCTTGGAGTCAAGCTTGGAAGTCCACACTCCCAGGTTGAGGCAGAACCACATGCACATGTCTATGGGTCCTCTCAGCAGAACCACCCCTTTCCCGCATGAAGACCTCCCCGGCTGCCTCCAAGGGCCGGTGGCAAGCAATCTCGCCGGCTGCCGCACGTCCCTCCCCAAGGGAGGCCTGTTTATCCCGAAAGTCGCGCAATCCGCTCCCAAGTCGGGAGAAAAGCACATCGGGGTGGGTCCTTTCTCTGGGCCCTTGCCCCTGAGCCTGGAGTCAACCTTGGAGGTCCACACTCCCAGACCAAGAAAGAACCACATGCACACGTCGTTTCCTGAGCCCTGCACCTTCCGAGAGCTCGAGTGAGCCAGAATCTGTCAGGCAGCTCCTCGGCAACCCCAGCAGCACAGCCTGTGTGTCAAGGGGCAGAGCCGACCTAGGGGCAGAGTGGGCCTCTTGCTCTCCCAGCTGCCCTGAGGCTGCTGGGAGAAAAAGGCTTTGGGCATCCAACCCGTTGCTCCCCACTTCCCTCTCACCAGGCCGTCTGAGCTCCAAGTCCTTGCAGTGTGGAGACAGCCTCTGCCAGCACGTCCCCGCCGAGTTGGACTCAAAAGAGGCGTAGGCCGGGGGAAATATGCTAGGGGGTAAGTGACTGGGGAGGCGACCAGGCATGTCTGGACACACTCCCCGCAGCCTGCCCTTCCTGGGGCAGCAGCCCCGGAGGCCAGGAAGGTCTGGGCAACCCTGGCCAAGGGCAGAGACCATGCTGGGTGCTGCCCCTGGCCTGTGGGTCCTCTCAGGAGAACCACCGCTTTCCCGCATGAAGACCTCCCCGGCTGCTTCCAAGGGCCGGTTACAAGCATTGTCGCCGGCTGCCGCACCTCCCAGCGCAAGGGAGGCTTGTTTTTCCCGCAAGTCGCGCAATCCGCTCCCAAGCCGGGAGAAAAGCACATCGGGGTGGTCCTTTCTCTGGGCCCTTGCCCCTCAGCTTGGAGTCAAGCTTGGAAGTCCACACTCCCAGGTCGAGGCAGAACCACATGCACATGTCTATTACTGTGCCCTGCACCTTCCGAGAGATCGAGTGAGCCAGAGTCTGTCAGGCACCTCCTCGGCCACCCCAGCAGCACAGCCTGTGTGTCAAGGGGCAGAGCCGCCCAAGGGGCAGAGTGGGCCTCTTGCTCTCCCAGCTGCCCTGAGGCTGCTAGGCTAAAGAGGCCTTGGGCATCCACCCCCTTGCTCCCCACTTCCCTCTCAGCAGGCCGTCTGAGCTCCAAGCCCTTGCAGTGTGGAGACAGCCTCTGCCAGCAACTCCCCTCCGAGTAGGACTCAGAAGAGGCCTAGATCCAGGGGAAATGCGCTAGGGGATAAGAGACTGGGGAGGAGACCGGGCATGTCTAAACACACATGCCGCAGCCTGCCCCTTCATGGGACAGCAGCCCTGGAAGCCAGGAAGGCCTGGGCAAGGCTGACCAAGGGCAGGAAACTTGCTGGGTGTTTTCCCTGGCCTGTGGGGACTCTGAGGAGAACCAGGCCTCTCCCGTAGGAAGACCTCCCCGACTGCCTCCAAAGGCCGGTTTGCAAGCATTCTCGCCAGACTGCTGCCGCTCCCTGCCGAGGGAGGCTTGCTTTTCCTGCAAGTCGCGCAATCTGCTCTTAAGCCTGGGAGAAAAGCGCTTCGGGGTGGTCCTTTCTCTGGGCCCTTGCCTCTGAGCCTGGAGTCAAGCTTGGACATCCACATTGCCAGGAAGAGGCAGAATCACATGCATATGTTTGTTCCTGCCCCCTGCACCTTCCGAGGACTTGGTTGAGCCAGAGTCTGTCAGACATGTCCTCCGCAGCCCCAGCAGGCGTGCCTGAGTGTCAACGGGCAGAGCTGATCTAGGGGCAGAGTGGGCCTCTTGCTCTCCCAGCTGCCCGGAACCTGCTGGGCCAAAGAGGCCTTGGGCATCCACACACTTCTTCCGCACTTCCCTGTGACGAGGCCGTCGGAGCTCCAGGCTCTTGCTGTGTGAAAACAGCCCATGACAGCACCTGCCTTCCGAGTAGGCCTTAAAATAGGCCAAGCACAGGGGAAATGCGCTAGGGGGTAAGAGACTGGGGAGGTGACCAGGCATGTCTGGACACACTCCCCGCAGCCTGCCCTTCATGAGGCAGCAGCCCCGGAGGCCCGGAAGGTCTGGGCAACCCTGGCCAAGGACAGAGACCACGCTGGGTGCTGCCCCTGGCCTGTGGGTCCTCTCAGCAGAACCACCCCTTTCCCGCATGAACACCTCCCCGGCTGCCTCCAAGGGCCGGTGGCAAGCAATCTCGCCGGCTGCCGCACGTCCCTCCCCAAGCGAGGCCTGTTTATCCCGAAAGTCGCGCAATCCGCTCCCAAGTCGGGAGAAAAGCACATCGGGGTGGGTCCTTTCTCTGGGCCCTTGCCCCTGAGCCTGGAGTCAACCTTGGAGGTCCACACTCCGAGACCAAGAAAAAACCACATGCACACGTCGTTTCCTGAGCCCTGCACCTTCCGAGAGGTTGAGTGAGCCAGAGTCTCTCAGGCAGCTCCTCGGCAACCCCAGCAGCACAGCCTGTGTGTCAAGGGGCAGAGCCGACCTAGGGGCAGAGTGGGCCTCTTGCTCTCCCAACTGCCCTGAGGCTGTTGGGAGCAAAAGGCTTTGGGCATCCAACCCGTTGCTCCCCACTTCCCTCTCACCAGGCCGTCTGAGCTCCAAGTCCTTGCAGTGTGGAGACAGCCTCTGCCAGCACGTCCCCTCCGAGTTGGATTCAAAAGAGGCCTAGGCCAGGGGAAATATGCTAGGGCGTAAGAGACCGGGAGGCGACCAGGCATGTTTGGACACACTCCCCGCAGCTTGCCCTTCATGGGACAGCAGCCCCGGAGGCCAGGAAGGTCTGGGCAGCCCTGGCCAAGGGCAGAGACCATGCTGGGTGCTGCCCCTGGCCTGTGGGTCCTCTCAGCAGAACCACCGCTTTCCCGGATGAAGACCTCCCAGGCTGCTTCCAAGGGCCGGTTACAAGCATTGTCGCCGGCTGCCGCACCTCCCAACGCAAGGCAGGCTTGTTTTTCCCGCAAGTCGCGCAATCCGCTCCCAAGTCGGGAGAAAAGCACATCGGGGTGGTCCTTTCTCTGGGCCCTTGACCCTCAGCTTGGAGTCAAGCTTGGAAGTCCACACTCCCAGGTCGAGGCAGAACCACATGCACATGTCTATTACTGTGCCCTGCACCTTCCGGGAGATCGAGTGAGCCAGAGTCTGTCAGGCACCTCCTCGGCCACCCCAGCAGCACAGCCTGTGTGTCAAGGGGCAGAGCCGCCCAAGGGGCAGAGTGGGCCTCTTGCTCTCCCAGCTGCCCTGAGGCTGCTAGGCTAAAGAGGCCTTGGGCATCCACCCCCTTGCTCCCCACTTCCCTCTCAGCAGGCCGTCTGAGCTCCAAGCCCTTGCAGTGTGGAGACAGCCTCTGCCAGCAACTCCCCTCCGAGTAGGACTCAGAAGAGGCCTAGATCCAGGGGAAATGCGCTAGGGGGTAAGAGACTGGGGAGGAGACCGGGCATGTCTAGACACACACGCCGCAGCCTGCCCCTTAATGGGACAGCAGCCGCGGAAGCCATGAAGGCCTGGGCAAGGCTGACCAAGGGCAGGAAACTTGCTGGGTGTTTTCCCTGGCCTGTGGGGACTCTGAGGAGAACCAGGCCTCTCCCGTAGGAAGACCTCCCCGACTGCCTCCAAAGGCCGGTTTGCAAGCATTCTCGCCAGACTGCTGCCGCTCCCTGCCGAGGGAGGCCTGCTTTTCCTGCAAGTCGCGCACTCTGCTCTTAAGCCCGGGAGAAAAGCGCTTCGGGGTGGTCCTTTCTCTGGGCCCTTGCCCCTGAGCCTGGAGTCAAGCTTGGACATCCACATTGCCAGGAAGAGGCAGAATCACATGCATATGTTTGTTCCTGCCCCCTGCACCTTCCGAGGACTTGGTTGAGCCAGAGTCTGTCAGACATGTCCTCCGCAGCCCCAGCAGGCGTGCCTGAGTGTCAACGGGCAGAGCTGATCTAGGGGCAGAGTGGGCCTCTTGCTCTCCCAGCTGCCCGGAACCTGCTGGGCCAAAGAGGCCTTGGGCATCCACACACTTCTTCCGCACTTCCCTGTGACGAGGCCGTCGGAGCTCCAGGCTCTTGCTGTGTGAAAACAGCCCATGCCAGCACCTGCCCTCCGAGTAGGCCTTAAATTAAGCCAAGCACAGGGGAAATGCGCTAGGGGGTAAGAGACTGGGGAGGTGACCAGGTATGTCTGGACACACTCCCCGCAGCCTGCCCTTCATGAGGCAGCAGCCCCGGAGGCCCGGAATGTCTGGGCAACCCTGGCCAAGGACAGAGACCATGCTGGGTGCTGCCTGTGGGTCCTCTCAGCAGAACCACCGATTTCCCGCATGAAGACCTCCCAGGCTGCTTCCAAGGGCCGGTTACAAGCATTGTCGCCGGCTGCCGCACCTCCCAGCGCTAGGGAGGCTTGTTTTTCCCGCAAGTCGCGCAATCCGCTCCCAAGCCGGGAGAAAAGCACATCGGCGTGGTCCTTTCTCTGGGCCCTTGCCCCTCAGCTTGGAGTCAAGCTTGGAAGTCCACACTCCCAGGTTGAGTCAGAACCACATGCACATGTCTATGGGTCCTCTCAGCAGAACCACCCCTTTCCCGCATGAAGACCTCCCCGGCTGCCTCCAAGGGCCGGTGGCAAGCAATCTCGCCGGCTGCCGCACGTCCCTCCCCAAGGGAGGCCTGTTTATCCCGAAAGTCGCGCAATCCGCTCCCAAGCCGGGAGAAAAGCACATCGGGGTGGGTCCTTTCTCTGGGCCCTTGCCCCTGAGCCTGGAGTCAACCTTGGAGGTCCACACTCCCAGACCAAGAAAGAACCACATGCACACGTCGTTTCCTGAGCCCTGCACCTTCCGAGAGCTCGAGTGAGCCAGAATCTGTCAGGCAGCTCCTCGGCAACCCCAGCAGCACAGCCTGTGTGTCAAGGGGCAGAGCCGACCTAGGGGCAGAGTGGGCCTCTTGCTCTCCCAACTGCCCTGAGGCTGCTGGGAGAAAAAGGCTTTGGGCATCCAACCCGTTGCTCCCCACTTCCCTCTCACCAGGCCGTCTGAGCTCCAAGTCCTTGCAGTGTGGAGACAGCCTCTGCCAGCACATCCCCGCCGAGTTGGACTCAAAAGAGGCGTAGGCCGGGGGAAATATGCTAGGGGGTAAGTGACTGGGGAGGCGACCAGGCATGTCTGGACACACTCCCCGCAGCCTGCCCTTCATGGGGCAGCAGCCCCGGAGGCCAGGAAGGTCTGGGCAACCCTGGCCAAGGGCAGAGACCATGCTGGGTGCTGCCCCTGGCCTGTGGGTCCTCTCAGGAGAACCACCGCTTTCCCGCATGAAGACCTCCCCGGCTTCTTCCAAGGGCCGGTTACAAGCATTGTCGCCGGCTGCCGCACCTCCCAGCGCAAGGGAGGCTTGTTTATCCCGCAAGTCGCGCAATCCGCTCCCAAGTCGGGAGAAAAGCACATCGGGGTGGTCCTTTCTCTGGGCCCTTGCCCCTCAGCTTGGAGTCAAGCTTGGAAGTCCACACTCCCAGGTCGAGGCAGAACCACATGCACATGTCTATTACTGTGCCCTGCACCTTCCGAGAGATCGAGTGAGCCAGAGTCTGTCAGGCACCTCCTCGGCCACCCCAGCAGCACAGCCTGTGTGTCAAGGGGCAGAGCCGCCCAAGGGGCAGAGTGGGCCTCTTGCTCTCCCAGCTGCCCTGAGGCTGCTAGGCTAAAGAGGCCTTGGGCATCCACCCCCTTGCTCCCCACTTCCCTCTCAGCAGGCCGTCTGAGCTCCAAGCCCTTGCAGTGTGGAGACAGCCTCTGCCAGCAACTCCCCTCCGAGTAGGACTCAGAAGAGGCCTAGATCCAGGGGAAATGCGCTAGGGGGTAAGAGACTGGGGAGGAGACCGGGCATGTCTAGACACACATGCCGCAGCCTGTCCCTTCATGGGACAGCAGCCCCGGAAGCCAGGAAGGCCTGGGCAAGGCTGACCAAGGGCAGGAAACTTGCTGGGTGTTTTCCCTGGCCTGTGGGGACTCTGAGGAGAACCAGGCCTCTCCCGTAGGAAGACCTCCCCGACTGCCTCCAAAGGCCGGTTTGCAAGCATTCTCGCCAGACTGCTGCCGCTCCCTGCCGAGAGAGGCTTGCTTTTCCTGCAAGTCGCGCACTCTGCTCTTAAGCCCGGGAGAAAAGCGCTTCGGGGTGGTCCTTTCTCTGGGCCCTTGCCCCTGAGCCTGGAGTCAAGCTTGGACATCCACATTGCCAGGAAGAGGCAGAATCACATGCATATGTTTGTTCCTGCCCCCTGCACCTTCCGAGGACTTGGTTGAGCCAGAGTCTGTCAGACATGTCCTCCGCAGCCCCAGCAGGCGTGCCTGAGTGTCAACGGGTAGAGCTGATCTAGGTGCAGAGTGGGCCTCTTGCTCTCCCAGCTGCCCGGAACCTGCTGGGCCAAAGAGGCCTTGGGCATCCACACACTTCTTCCGCACTTCCCTGTGACGAGGCCGTCGGAGCTCCAGGCTCTTGCTGTGTGAAAACAGCCCATGCCAGCACCTGCCCTCCGAGTAGGCCTTAAATTTGGCCAAGCACAGGGGAAATGCGCTAGGGGGTAAGAGACTGGGGAGGTGACCAGGCATGTCTGGACACACTCCCCGCAGCCTGCCCTTCATGAGGCAGCAGCCCCGGAGGCCCGGAAGGTCTGGGCAACCCTGGCCAAGGACAGAGACCATGCTGGGTGCTGCCTGTGGGTCCTCTCAGCAGAACCACCGCTTTCCCGCATGAAGACCTCCCAGGCTGCTTCCAAGGGCCGGTTACAAGCATTGTCGCCGGCTGCCGCACCTCCCAGCGCAAGGGAGGCTTGTTTTTCGCGCAAGTCGCGCAATCCGCTCCCAAGCCGGGAGAAAAGCACATCGGGGTGGTCCTTTCTCTGGGCCCTTGCCCCTCAGCTTGGAGTCAAGCTTGGAAGTCCACACTCCCAGGTTGAGGCAGAACCACATGCACATGTCTATGGGTCCTCTCAGCAGAACCACCCCTTTCCCGCATGAAGACCTCCCCGGCTGCCTCCAAGGGCCGGTGGCAAGCAATCTCGCCGGCTGCCGCACGTCCCTCCCCAAGCGAGGCCTGTTTATCCCGAAAGTCGCGCAATCCGCTCCCAAGTCGGGAGAAAAGCACATCGGGGTGGGTCCTTTCTCTGGGCCCTTGCCCCTGAGCCTGGAGTCAACCTTGGAGGTCCACACTCCCAGACCAAGAAAGAACCACATGCACACGTCGTTTCCTGAGCCCTGCACCTTCCGAGAGCTCGAGTGAGCCAGAATCTGTCAGGCAGCTCCTCGGCAACCCCAGCAGCACAGCCTGTGTGTCTAGGGGCAGAGCCGACCTAGGGGCAGAGTGGGCCTCTTGCTCTCCCAACTGCCCTGAGGCTGCTGGGAGAAAAAGGCTTTGGGCATCCAACCCGTTGCTCCCCACTTCCCTCTCACCAGGCCGTCTGAGCTCCAAGTCCTTGCAGTGTGGAGACAGCCTCTGCCAGCACGTCCCCGCCGAGTTGGACTCAAAAGAGGCGTAGGCCGGGGGAAATATGCTAGGGGGTAAGTGACTGGCGAGGCGACCAGGCATGTCTGGACACACTCCCCGCAGCCTGCCCTTCCTGGGGCAGCAGCCCCGGAGGCCAGGAAGGTCTGGGCAACCCTGGCCAAGGGCAGAGACCATGCTGGGTGCTGCCCCTGGCCTGTGGGTCCTCTCAGGAGAACCACCGCTTTCCCGCATGAAGACCTCCCCGGCTGCTTCCAAGGGCCGGTTACAAGCATTGTCGCCGGCTGCCGCACCTCCCAGCGCAAGGGAGGCTTGTTTTTCCCGCAAGTCGCGCAATCCGCTCCCAAGCCGGGAGAAAAGCACATCGGGGTGGTCCTTTCTCTGGGCCCTTGCCCCTCAGCTTGGAGTCAAGCTTGGAAGTCCACACTCCCAGGTCGAGGCAGAACCACATGCACATGTCTATTACTGTGCCCTGCACCTTCCGAGAGATCGAGTGAGCCAGAGTCTGTCAGGCACCTCCTCGGCCACCCCAGCAGCACAGCCTGTGTGTCAAGGGGCAGAGCCGCCCAAGGGGCAGAGTGGGCCTCTTGCTCTCCCAGCTGCCCTGAGGCTGCTAGGCTAAAGAGGCCTTGGGCATCCACCCCCTTGCTCCCCACTTCCCTCTCAGCAGGCTGTCTGAGCTCCAAGCCCTTGCAGTGTGGAGACAGCCTCTGCCAGCAACTCCCCTCCGAGTAGGACTCAGAAGAGGCCTAGATCCAGGGGAAATGCGCTAGGGGGTAAGAGACTGGGGAGGAGACCGGGCATGTCTAGACACACACGCCGCAGCCTGCCCCTTCATGGGACAGCAGCCGCGGAAGCCAGGAAGGCCTGGGCAAGGCTGACCAAGGGCAGGAAACTTGCTGGGTGTTTTCCCTGGCCTGTGGGGACTCTGAGGAGAACCAGGCCTCTCCCGTAGGAAGACCTCCCCGACTGCCTCCAAAGGCCGGTTTGCAAGCATTCTCGCCAGACTGCTGCCGCTCCCTGCCTAGGGAGGCTTGCTTTTCCTGCAAGTCGCGCACACTGCTCTTAAGCCCGGGAGAAAAGCTATTCGGGGTGGTCCTTTCTCTGGGCCCTTGCCCCTGAGCCTGGAGTCAAGCTTGGACATCCACATTGCCAGGAAGAGGCAGAATCACATGCATATGTTTGTTCCTGCCCCCTGCACCTTCCGAGGACTTGGTTGAGCCAGAGTCTGTCAGACATGTCCTCCGCAGCCCCAGCAGGCGTGCCTGAGTGTCAACGGGCAGAGCTGATCTAGGGGCAGAGTGGGCCTCTTGCTCTCCCAGCTGCCCGGAACCTGCTGGGCCAAAGAGGCCTTGGGCATCCACACACTTCTTCCGCACTTCCCTGTGACGAGGCCGTCGGAGCTCCAGGCTCTTGCTGTGTGAAAACAGCCCATGCCAGCACCTGCCCTCCGAGTAGGCCTTAAATTAGGCCAAGCACAGGGGAAATGCGCTAGGGGGTAAGAGACTGGGGAGGTGACCAGGCATGTCTGGACACACTCCCCGCAGCCTGCCCTTCATGAGGCAGCAGCCCCGGAGGCCCGGAAGGTCTGGGCAACCCTGGCCAAGGACAGAGACCATGCTGGGTGCTGCCTGTGGGTCCTCTCAGCAGAACCACCGCTTTCCCGCATGAAGACCTCCCAGGCTGCTTCCAAGGGCCGGTTACAAGCATTGTCGCCGGCTGCCGCACCTCCCAGCGCAAGGGAGGCTTGTTTTTCGCGCAAGTCGCGCAATCCGCTCCCAAGCCGGGAGAAAAGCACATCGGGGTGGTCCTTTCTCTGGGCCCTTGCCCCTGAGCCTGGAGTCAACCTTGGAGGTCCACACTCCCAGACCAAGAAAGAACCACATGCACACGTCGTTTCCTGAGCCCTGCACCTTCCGAGAGCTCGAGTGAGCCAGAATCTGTCAGGCAGCTCCTCGGCAACCCCAGCAGCACAGCCTGTGTGTCAAGGGGCAGAGCCGACCTAGGGGCAGAGTGGGCCTCTTGCTCTCCCAACTGCCCTGAGGCTGCTGGGAGAAAAATGCTTTGGGCATCCAACCCGTTGCTCCCCACTTCCCTCTCACCAGGCCGTCTGAGCTCCAAGTCCTTGCAGTGTGGAGACAGCCTCTGCCAGCACGTCCCCGCCGAGTTGGACTCAAAAGAGGCGTAGGCCGGGGGAAATATGCTAGGGGGTAAGTGACTGGCGAGGCGACCAGGCATGTCTGGACACACTCCCCGCAGCCTGCCCTTCATGGGGCAGCAGCCCCGGAGGCCAGGAAGGTCTGGGCAACCCTGGCCAAGGGCAGAGACCATGCTGGGTGCTGCCCCTGGCCTGTGGGTCCTCTCAGGAGAACCACCGCTTTCCCGCATGAAGACCTCCCCGGCTGCTTCCAAGGGCCGGTTACAAGCATTGTCGCCGGCTGCCGCACCTCCCAGCGCAAGGGAGGCTTGTTTTTCCCGCAAGTCGCGCAATCCGCTCCCAAGCCGGGAGAAAAGCACATCGGGGTGGTCCTTTCTCTGGGCCCTTGCCCCTCAGCTTGGAGTCAAGCTTGGAAGTCCACACTCCCAGGTCGAGGCAGAACCACATGCACATGTCTATTACTGTGCCCTGCACCTTCCGAGAGATCGAGTGAGCCAGAGTCTGTCAGGCACCTCCTCGGCCACCCCAGCAGCACAGCCTGTGTGTCAAGGGGCAGAGCCGCCCAAGGGGCAGAGTGGGCCTCTTGCTCTCCCAGCTGCCCTGAGGCTGCTAGGCTAAAGAGGCCTTGGGCATCCACCCCCTTGCTCCCCACTTCCCTCTCAGCAGGCCGTCTGAGCTCCAAGCCCTTGCAGTGTGGAGTCAGCCTCTGCCAGCAACTCCCTTCCGAGTAGGACTCAGAAGAGGCCTAGATCCAGGGGAAATGCGCTAGGGGGTAAGAGACTGGGGAGGAGACCGGGCATATCTAGACACACACGCCGCAGCCTGCCCCTTCATGGGACAGCAGCCCCGGAAGCCAGGAAGGCCTGGGCAAGGCTGACCAAGGGCAGGAAACTTGCTGGGTGTTTTCCCTGGCCTGTGGGGACTCTGAGGAGAACCAGGCCTCTCCCGTAGGAAGACCTCCCCGACTGCCTCCAAAGGCCGGTTTGCAAGCATTCTCGCCAGACTGCTGCCGCTCCCTGCCGAGGGAGGCTTGCTTTTCCTGCAAGTCGCGCACTCTGCTCTTAAGCCCGGGAGAAAAGCGCTTCGGGGTGGTCCTTTCTCTGGGCCCTTGCCCCTGAGCCTGGAGTCAAGCTTGGACATCCACATTGCCAGGAAGAGGCAGAATCACATGCATATGTTTGTTCCTGCCCCCTGCACCTTCCGAGGACTTGGTTGAGCCAGAGTCTGTCAGACATGTCCTCCGCAGCCCCAGCAGGCGTGCCTGAGTGTCAACGGGTAGAGCTGATCTAGTTGCAGAGTGGGCCTCTTGCTCTCCCAGCTGCCCGGAACCTGCTGGGCCAAAGAGGCCTTGGGCATCCACACACTTCTTCCGCACTTCCTTGTGACGAGGCCGTCGGAGCTCCAGGCTCTTGCTGTGTGAAAACAGCCCATGCCAGCACCTGCCCTCCGAG
Source organism: Muntiacus reevesi (assembly GCF_963930625.1). Lineage (NCBI taxonomy): Eukaryota > Metazoa > Chordata > Mammalia > Artiodactyla > Cervidae > Muntiacus > Muntiacus reevesi. Next base: position 234,610 of record NW_027077807.1, on the reverse strand, counting down.
TAGGCCTTAAATTAGGCCAAGCACAGGGGAAATGCGCTAGGGGGTAAGAGACTGGGGAGGTGACCAGGCATGTCTGGACACACTCCCCGCAGCCTGCCCTTCATGAGGCAGCAGCCCCGGAGGCCCGGAAGGTCTGGGCAACCCTGGCCAAGGACAGAGACCATGCTGGGTGCTGCCTGTGGGTCCTCTCAGCAGAACCACCGCTTTCCCGCATGAAGACCTCCCAGGCTGCTTCCAAGGGCCGGTTACAAGCATTGTCGCCGGCTGCCGCACCTCCCAGCGCAAGGGAGGCTTGTTTTTCGCGCAAGTCGCGCAATCCGCTCCCAAGCCGGGAGAAAAGCACATCGGGGTGGTCCTTTCTCTGGGCCCTTGCCCCTGAGCCTGGAGTCATGCTTGGAAGTCCACACTCCCAGGTTGAGGCAGAACCACATGCACATGTCTATGGGTCCTCTCAGCAGAACCACCCCTTTCCCGCATGAAAACTTCCCCGACTGCCTCCAAGGCCCGGTGGCAAGCAATCTCGCCGGCTGCCGCACGTCCCTCCCCAAGCGAGGCCTGTTTATCCCGAAAGTCGCGCAATCCGCTCCCAAGCCGGGAGAAAAGCACATCGGGGTGGGTCCTTTCTCTGGGCCCTTGCCCCTGAGCCTGGAGTCAACCTTGGAGGTCCACACTCCCAGACCAAGAAAGAACCACATGCACACGTCGTTTCCTGAGCCCTGCACCTTCCGAGAGCTCGAGTGAGCCAGAATCTGTCAGGCAGCTCCTCGGCAACCCCAGCAGCACAGCCTGTGTGTCTAGGGGCAGAGCCGACCTAGGGGCAGAGTGGGCCTCTTGCTCTCCCAACTGCCCTGAGGCTGCTGGGAGAAAAAGGCTTTGGGCATCCAACCCGTTGCTCCCCACTTCCCTCTCACCAGGCCGTCTGAGCTCCAAGTCCTTGCAGTGTGGAGACAGCCTCTGCCAGCACGTCCCCGCCGAGTTGGACTCAAAAGAGGCGTAGGCCGGGGGAAATATGCTAGGGGGTAAGTGACTGGGGAGGCGACCAGGCATGTCTGGACACACTCCCCGCAGCCTGCCCTTCCTGGGGCAGCAGCCCCGGAGGCCAGGAAGGTCTGGGCCGCCCTGGCCAAGGGCAGAGACCATGCTGGGTGCTGCCCCTGGCCTGTGGGTCCTCTCAGGAGAACCACCGCTTTCCCGCATGAAGACCTCCCCGGCTGCTTCCAAGGGCCGGTTACAAGCATTGTCGCCGGCTGCCGCACCTCCCAGCGCAAGGGAGGTTTGTTTTTCCCGCAAGTCGCGCAATCCGCTCCCAAGCCGGGAGAAAAGCACATCGGGGTGGTCCTTTCTCTGGGCCCTTGCCCCTCAGCTTGGAGTCAAGCTTGGAAGTCCACACTCCCAGGTCGAGGCAGAACCACATGCACATGTCTATTACTGTGCCCTGCACCTTCCGAGAGATCGAGTGAGCCAGAGTCTGTCAGGCACCTCCTCGGCCACCCCAGCAGCACAGCCTGTGTGTCAAGGGGCAGAGCCGCCCAAGGGGCAGAGTGGGCCTCTTGCTCTCCCAGCTGCCCTGAGGCTGCTAGGCTAAAGAGGCCTTGGGCATCCACCCCCTTGCTCCCCACTTCCCTCTCAGCAGGCTGTCTGAGCTCCAAGCCCTTGCAGTGTGGAGACAGCCTCTGCCAGCAACTCCCCTCCGAGTAGGACTCAGAAGAGGCCTAGATCCAGGGGAAATGCGCTAGGGGGTAAGAGACTGGGGAGGAGACCGGGCATGTCTAGACACACACGCCGCAGCCTGCCCCTTCATGGGACAGCAGCCGCGGAAGCCAGGAAGGCCTGGGCAAGGCTGACCAAGGGCAGGAAACTTGCTGGGTGTTTTCCCTGGCCTGTGGGGACTCTGAGGAGAACCAGGCCTCTCCCGTAGGAAGACCTCCCCGACTGCCTCCAAAGGCCGGTTTGCAAGCATTCTCGCCAGACTGCTGCCGCTCCCTGCCGAGGGAGGCTTGCTTTTCCTGCAAGTCGCGCACTCTGCTCTTAAGCCCGGGAGAAAAGCGCTTCGGGGTGGTCCTTTCTCTGGGCCCTTGCCCCTGAGCCTGGAGTCAAGCTTGGACATCCACATTGCCAGGAAGAGGCAGAATCACATGCATATGTTTGTTCCTGCCCCCTGCACCTTCCGAGGACTTGGTTGAGCCAGAGTCTGTCAGACATGTCCTCCGCAGCCCCAGCAGGCGTGCCTGAGTGTCAACGGGCAGAGCTGATCTAGGGGCAGAGTGGGCCTCTTGCTCTCCCAGCTGCCCGGAACCTGCTGGGCCAAAGAGGCCTTGGGCATCCACACACTTCTTCCGCACTTCCCTGTGACGAGGCCGTCGGAGCTCCAGGCTCTTGCTGTGTGAAAACAGCCCATGCCAGCACCTGCCCTCCAAGTAGGCCTTAAATTAGGCCAAGCACAGGGGAAATGCGCTAGGGGGTAAGAGACTGGGGAGGTGACCAGGCATGTCTGGACACACTCCCCGCAGCCTGCCCTTCATGAGGCAGCAGCCCCGGAGGCCCGGAAGGTCTGGGCAACCCTGGCCAAGGACAGAGACCATGCTGGGTGCTGCCTGTGGGTCCTCTCAGCAGAACCACCGCTTTCCCGCATGAAGACCTCCCAGGCTGCTTCCAAGGGCCGGTTACAAGCATTGTCGCCGGCTGCCGCACCTCCCAGCGCAAGGGAGGCTTGTTTTTCGCGCAAGTCGCGCAATCCGCTCCCAAGCCGGGAGAAAAGCACATCGGGGTGGTCCTTTCTCTGGGCCCTTGCCCCTCAGCTTGGAGTCAAGCTTGGAAGTCCACACTCCCAGGTTGAGGCAGAACCACATGCACATGTCTATGGGTCCTCTCAGCAGAACCACCCCTTTCCCGCATGAAGACCTCCCCGGCTGCCTCCAAGGGCCGGTGGCAAGCAATCTCGCCGGCTGCCGCACGTCCCTCCCCAAGCGAGGCCTGTTTATCCCGAAAGTCGCGCAATCCGCTCCCAAGCCGGGAGAAAAGCACATCGGGGTGGTCCTTTCTCTGGGCCCTTGCCCCTGAGCCTGGAGTCAACCTTGGAGGTCCACACTCCCAGACCAAGAAAGAACCACATGCACACGTCGTTTCCTGAGCCCTGCACCTTCCGAGAGCTCGAGTGAGCCAGAATCTGTCAGGCAGCTCCTCGGCAACCCCAGCAGCACAGCCTGTGTGTCAAGGGGCAGAGCCGACCTAGGGGCAGAGTGGGCCTCTTGCTCTCCCAACTGCCCTGAGGCTGCTGGGAGAAAAAGGCTTTGGGCATCCAACCCGTTGCTCCCCACTTCCCTCTCACCAGGCCGTCTGAGCTCCAAGTCCTTGCAGTGTGGAGACAGCCTCTGCCAGCACGTCCCCGCCGAGTTGGACTCAAAAGAGGCGTAGGCCGGGGGAAATATGCTAGGGGGTAAGTGACTGGGGAGGCGACCAGGCATGTCTGGACACACTCCCCGCAGCCTGCCCTTCCTGGGGCAGCAGCCCCGGAGGCCAGGAAGGTCTGGGCAACCCTGGCCAAGGGCAGAGACCATGCTGGGTGCTGCCCCTGGCCTGTGGGTCCTCTCAGGAGAACCACCGCTTTCCCGCATGAAGACCTCCCCGGCTGCTTCCAAGGGCCGGTTACAAGCATTGTCGCCGGCTGCCGCACCTCCCAGCGCAAGGGAGGCTTGTTTTTCCCGCAAGTCGCGCAATCCGCTCCCAAGCCGGGAGAAAAGCACATCGGGGTGGTCCTTTCTCTGGGCCCTTGCCCCTCAGCTTGGAGTCAAGCTTGGAAGTCCACACTCCCAGGTCGAGGCAGAACCACATGCACTGTGCCCTGCACCTTCCGAGAGATCGAGTGAGCCAGAGTCTGTCAGGCACCTCCTCGGCCACCCCAGCAGCACAGCCTGTGTGTCAAGGGGCAGAGCCGCCCAAGGGGCAGAGTGGGCCTCTTGCTCTCCCAGCTGCCCTGAGGGTGCTAGGCTAAAGAGGCCTTGGGCATCCACCCCCTTGCTCCCCACTTCCCTCTCAGCAGGCCGTCTGAGCTCCAAGCCCTTGCAGTGTGGAGACAGCCTCTGCCAGCAACTCCCCTCCGAGTAGGACTCAGAAGAGGCCTAGATCCAGGGGAAATGCGCTAGGGGGTAAGAGACTGGGGAGGAGACCGCGCATATCTAGACACACACGCCGCAGCCTGCCCCTTCATGGGACAGCAGCCCCGGAAGCCAGGAAGGCCTGGGCAAGGCTGACCAAGGGCAGGAAACTTGCTGGGTGTTTTCCCTGGCCTGTGGGGACTCTGAGGAGAACCAGGCCTCTCCCGTAGGAAGACCTCCCCGACTGCCTCCAAAGGCCGGTTTGCAAGCATTCTCGCCAGACTGCTGCCGCTCCCTGCCGAGGGAGGCTTGCTTTTCCTGCAAGTCGCGCACTCTGCTCTTAAGCCCGGGAGAAAAGCGCTTCGGGGTGGTCTTTTCTGTGGGCCCTTTCCCCTGAGCCTGGAGTCAAGCTTGGAAGTCCACACTCGCAGGGTGAGGCAGAACCACATTCACACGTTTGTTCCTACCCCCTGCACCTTCCCAGAGCTCGGTTGCGCCAGATTCTCTCAGACTTGTCTTCGGTAGCCCAGCAGCACCGCCTTTGTGTCAAGGTGCAGAGCCGACCTATGGGCAGAGGGGGCCTCTTGCTCTCCCAGGTGCTCTGAGGCGGCTGGGCCAAAGAGGCCTTGGGCATCCACACCTTTGTTCAGCACTTCCCTGTGACCAGGCCGTCTGAGCTCCAGACCCTTTCAGTGTGAAAACAGCCCAGGCCAGCACCTTCCCTCTAAGTAGGCCTTAAATTAGACCAAGCCCAAGAGAAACGCGCTAGGGTTTAAGAGCCTGGGGAGTCGACCAGGCGTGACTGGACACACTCTAGGCAGCCTTCCCTTCATGGGACAGCAGCCCCGGAGGCCAGGAAGGTCTGGGCAAGGCTGTCCAAGGTCAGGAATCTTGCCCGGTGTTTCCCCTAGCCTGTGCGGACTCTGAGCATAACCAGCCCTCTCCTGCAGGAAGACCTCCCCGAATGCCTCCAAGGGCAGGTTTGCAAGCATTCTCGCCAGACTGCTGCCGCTCCCTGCCCGTGGGAGTCCTGCTTTTCGCGCAAGTCGCGCACTCTTCGCCCAAGCCTGGGAGAAGAGCGCCTCGGGGTGGTCCTTTCTCCAGGCCCTTACCCCTCATCCTGGGGTCAAACTTTGATGTCCACATTGCCAGGCCGTGGCAGAACCACATGCACATGTCTGTGCCTGCCCCCTGCACCTTCCGAGCGATCTGGTGAGCCAAATTCTTTATCCAAACTGCAAGGGCCTAGAGCTCAGAGTACCTCGTCAGAGAGACGCGTGGATCAAGAGGGAGAATGCCCCATACTTCTTTGGCCCAGTAGCCTCAGGGCAGCAGGGAGAACAAGAGGCCCACTGTGCCCCGACATCGGTTCTGCTCAGAGGCCTCACAGGCCAGAGGCAGAACCCAGCATGGCCCTTGCCTTTAGCCAGCCTTGCCCAGACCTTCCTGGCCTCCATGGGTACTTCCCCATGAAGCGGCAGGCTGTGGGGAGTGAGTCCTGTTTCGCCCAGGCCCCTCCCCAGGCTTATCCCCGCTAGCACCTTTCCCCAGATGCTGGGGTCCAGCCTCTGCAGGATCCAGGGGTACCGTCAGGATGAATGGCATCAGTGAGAAAAGGAGAGAGAGAGAGACCAGACTGGAGGGGTGTAGTAGAGACTGGAAAATCTTTAATTTTTTACTGTAGCTATTATATTCTAAATTAGTACATTTTTAAGGTTAAGATAGCTTAATAATTTCATCAGCTTAACCTTCATGAAACCAGGATGTTTTCTATAACTTCTTTGTGAGAGTCTTATATATTATCTTCTGGCCTTGGGGCCTATAGACATTTTGTGACCTAGGTGAATGCAAAGAATCTATTCTTTAATGAACACAGATCAGTCCTTTTGCAGAAGTTATCAGTTAAATTCATCTAAAAGGTTTACCACACAAAGACTCTGCAGCTCCGGTGAGGCAGTCCCTGTTTAGCATTCCTGGTTAAATTTAACAGGTTTAAACTACTATTTTTCTAAATCTTTAACTATAACCCCTTTTAGAATAATATTCTTATGTTTTCTAATAGGGCTTCCTCACCCCTGAAGGGCTCTGTGTCTATTAGGGCCCTTTGTGTGATCAGGTTCTTTATGCTGTTCATGATTAAGTTGTTGTGAGCAGTCAAGTAGATTAGTACCAAGGGCATAATCGCATTTGCTGAACAGACAAAAATACAGCAAAGGAGTTTAAATTAAAACACTCCTTTCACCCTGGATAATCTCATAAAATACCATCACCTGGGAAACATTGATTAAAGCTCTAAATTTACTGTTATTTGGAAAGAGATCAGGGAAGGCCTGTTACCTGTGTCACAGAATTAGGAAGTAGCTTCTATTGAAGCAAGCATCAGAAAGACAGATATCATCTTTAAGGTGATATCTTTAAGCACCAGGGCCAGCTTTTTGGAATCCCTGAAAATATGATCTGACTTGCTGGTCGGCCTTCTCCTCATGACCTTGTCATGGGTGGGAGCTGGGGTGCTGGCTCCCGGCACCATGGGGCTAGGCATCATTTGAGGTCTACTTGGAGGGGAGGTGTTGACAGGGGCTGTCTCCACACTGTAAAAGCCTAGAGGGCAGAGGCCCTGGTCAGAGGGAAGGGGAAGCAAGGGGGTGGAGGCCCAAGACCTCTTTCTTTGGCCCAGGGTTGCAGGGAGACCAAGAAGCCCACTGTGCCCCTTGGTCAGCTCTGCGCCTTCACACAAAGGCGGTGCTGCTGGGGTTGCCTAGGAGCTGCCTGACAGACTCTGGCTCACCTGAGCTATCTGAAGGTGAAGGGGGGCAGGAATAGATTTGTGCATGTGGTTCTGCCTTGGCCTGGGAGTGTGGACTCCCTAGCTGGCCCCAAGGCTCAAGGGCAAGTGCCCTGAGAGAGGACCACCCCAAAGCACTCTTCTCCCGGGCTAGGGAGCAGAGTGAGCGGCTTGGGGGAAAAGCAGGCCTCCATCAGGGAGGGAGTGGCAGCCAGTTGGCGAGAGTGCTTGCAAACCAGCCTTTGGAGGCAGCCGGGGAGGTCTTCCAGTGACAGAGGGCCGATTCTGCTCAGAGGCCCCACAGGCCAAGGGCACAACCCAGCATGGTGCCTGCCCTTGGTCATGCTTTCCCAGAACTTCCTGGCCTCCGGGGGTTCTGCCCCTTGAAGGTGCAGGATGTGGGAAGTGTGCCAGACATGCCCAGGCGCCTCCCCAGTCTCATACTCCCTAATGCCTCTCACCCAGGCCAAGCCTCATTTGAGGTCTACATGATGGGGAGGTGCTGGCAGGGGCTGTCTCCACACTCCAAGGGCCTGGAGCGCAGAGTGAGTGGCTTGGGGGAAAAGCAGGCCTCCATCGGGGAGGGAGCGGCAGCCAGTTGGCGAGAGTGTTTGCAAACCGGCCTTTGGAGGCAGCCGGGGAGGTCTTCCAGCGGGAGAGGGCCGGTTCTGCTCAGAGGCCCCACAGATCAGGGGCAGGTCCCAGCATGGCCTCGGCCCTTGGCCAGCCTTGCCCAGAACTTCCTGGCCTCTGGGGATACTCTCCCGTGAAGGGGCAGGCTGCAGGGTGTGCCAGACATGCCCGGGTGCCTCCCCAGGCTCATCCCTGCTAGCGCCTTTCCCTTGGGCCTAGGTCTCATTTGAGGTTTGCCCACACGAGGCTCAGGGGCAAGGGCCCTGGGAGAGGACCACCCTGAAGTGCATCTCTCCCAGGCTAGGGAGCAGAGTGTGCGGGTGCCCAGACCTTCCTGGCCTCCACAGATACTGCCCCATGTAGGGGCAGGCTGTGGGTTGTGAGTCCATTCATGCCCGGGCCGCTCCCCAGACTCATCCCCGCTAGCACCTTTCCCTTGGTGCTGGGGTCCAGCCTCAGCAGGATCCAGAGGTACCCTCAGGATGAACCGCATCGGTGAATAAAGGAGAGAGAGAGAGAGACCAGACTGGATGAGTGTAATAGAGTCTGGCAAATCTTTAATTTTTTACCATAGCTTGTATATTCTATGTTAGTACATTTTTAAGGGGAAGATAGTTTAATATTTCATCAGCTTATCCTTCATGAAACCAGGGTGCTTTCTGTAACTTCTTTGTGAGAGCCTTATACATTATCTTCTGACCTTGGAGTCTATTGACATTTTGTGTCCTAGAATGCAAAGAATCTATTCTTTAATGAACACAAAGGTCAGTCCTTTTGCAGAAGTTATCAGTTAAATTCATCTAAAAGGTTTACCACACAAAGACTCTGCAGCTCCGGTGAGGCAGCCCCTGTTTAGCATTCCTGGTTAAAATTAACAGGTTTAAACTATTATTTTTCTAAATCTTTAACTATAACCACTTTTAGAAAAATAGTTTTATGTTCTTTAATAGGGCTTCCTCACACCCAAAGGGCTCTGTGTCTATTAGGGCCTTTTGTGTGATCAGGTTCTTTATGCTGTTCATGATTAAGGTGTTGTGAGCAGTCATGTACATTAGTACCAAGGGCATAAACGCATTTGCCAAACAGACTAAAATACAGTGAAGGAGTTTAAATGAAAACACTCCTTTCACCCTGGATAAGCTCATAAAATACCACCACTTGGGAAACATTGATTAAAGTTCTAAATTGACTGCTATTTGGAAAGAGATCAGGGAAGGCCTGCTGCCTGTGTCACAGAGTTAGGAAGTAGTCTATTGAAGCAAGCATCAGAAAGACAGATATCATCTTTAAGGTGAGAACCAGGGGGCAGCTTTTTGGAATCCCTGAAAACATGATCCTCCTTGCCTGTCAGGCCTTCGCCTCATGACCTTGTCATGGATGGGATCTTGTGTGCTGGCTCCCGGCACCATGGGGCTAGGCCTCATTTGAGGCCTACTCAGAGGGGAGGTGCTGGCAGGGGCTGTCTCCACACTGCAAAGGCCTAGAGGGCAGAGGCCCTGGTCAGAGGGAAGGGGGAGCAAGGGGGTGGATGCCCAAGACCTCTTTGACCCAGCAGCCTCAGGGCAGCAGGGAGAGCAAGAAGCCCACTGTGCCCCTAGGTCAGCTCTGTGCCTTCACACAAAGGCAGTGGTGCTGGGTTTGGTGCAGCACCAGGTGCACCAAAGGTGCAGGGGGCAGGAACAGACGTTTGCATGTGGTTCTGCCTTGGTCTGGGAGTGTGGACCCCCTAGCTGGCCCCCAGGCTCAGGGGCAAGGGCCGAGAGAGGACCACCCCAAAGCGCTTTTCTCCCGGGCTAGGGAGCAAGGTGCGCGGGTTGCGGGAAAAGCGGGCCTCCGTCGGAGAGGGAGCGGCGGCCAGCCGGCGAGAGTGCTTGCAAACCGGCCTTTGGACGCAGCCAGGGAGGTCTTCCAGCGGGAGAGGGCTGGTTCTGCTCAGAGGCCCCACAGGCAAGGGCAGGACCCAGCATGGCCCCTGACCTTGGCCAGCCTTGTCCAGACCTTCCTGGCCTCTGACGGTACTGCCCAATGAAGGGGCAGTCTGCCGGGAGTGTGCCAGACATGCCCAAGCACCTCTCCAGGCTCATCCCCGGTAACGCCTTTCCCCTGGGCCTAGGCCTCAGTTGAGGCCTTCTCGGAGGAAAGGCAGGGGCTCTCTCCACACTGCAAGGGCCTGAAGTGCAGAGGGGAGTCAGAGAAAAGGGGAGAGCAAGGGGCTATATGCCCTATACCTCTTTGGCCCAGCAGCCTCAGGGCAACAGGGAAAGCAAGAGGCCCACTGTGCCCCTAGGTCGGCTCTGCCCCTGGACAACACAGGTGGTGCTGCTGGGGTTGCCGAGGTGCTGCATGACAGACTGTGGCTCACCCGAGCTCTCTGAAGTTGCAGGGGGCAAGAACAGACGTGTGCATGTGGTTCTGCCTTGGTCTGGGAGTGTGGACGCCCTAGGTGGCCCCAGGGCTCAGGGACAAGGGCCCTGAGAGAGGACCACCCTGAAGAGCTTTTCTCCCAGGCTGGGAGCAGAGTGCACGGGTTGCGGGAAAAGCGGGCCTCCGTCGGGGAGGTAGTGGCAGCCAGCTGGCGAGAGTGCATGAAAAACCTTCTTTGGAGACAGCCGGGGAGGTCTTCCAGCGGGAGAGGGTCGGTTCTGCTCAGAGGTCCCACAGGCCAGGGGCAGGAGCCAGCATGGCCTCTGCCCCAGGTCTGCCTTGCCCAGACCTTCCTGGCCTCTGGTGGTACTGTCCCATGAAGGGGCAGGCTGCGGGGAGTGTGCCAGACATGCTGGGGTGCCTCCCAAGGCTCATCCCCGCTAATGCCTTTTCCCTGGGCCTAGGCCTCAATTGAGGCCTACTCGGAGGGGAGGTGCTGGCAGGGGCTGTCTCCACACTGCAAGGACCTGGAGCGCAGATGGCCTCGTCAGAGGGAAGGGGGGAGCAAGGGGGTGGATGCCCAAGACTTCTTTGGCCCAGCAGCCTCAGGGCAGCAGGGACAGCATGAGGCCCACTCTGCCCCTACGTCGGCTCTGCTCAGAGGCCCCACAGGCCATAGGCAGAACCCAGCATGGCCCCTGCCCTTGGCCAGCCTTGCCCAGACTGTTCTGGCCTCCACGGGTACTGCCCCATGAAGCGGCAGGCTGTGGGGAGTGAGTCCAGTCATGCCCGGGTGCCTCCCCAGGGTCATCCCCTGGGCGCCTTTCCCCTGGTGCTGGGGTCCAGCCTCAGCAGGATCCAGGGGTACCCTCAGGTGAACGGCATCGGCGAGAAAAGGAGAGAGAGATCAGGCTGGAGGGGTGTAGTAGAGTCTGGCAAATCTTTATTTTTTTACCGTAGCTTTTATATTCTATGTTAGTACATTTTTAAAGGGAAGATAGTTTAATATTTCATCAGCTTATCCTTCATGAAACCAGGGTGCTTTCTGTAACTTCTTTGTGAGAGCCTTATCTTCTGGCCTTGGGGCCTATTGACATTTTGTGACCTAGGTGAATGCAAAGAATCTATTCTTTAATGAACACAAAGGTCAGTCCTTTTGCAGAAGTTATCATTTAAATTTATCTAAAAGGTTTATCACACAAAGACTCTGCAGCTCCGGTGAGGCAGCCCCTGTTTAGCATTCCTGGTTAAAATTAACAGGTTTAAACTATTATTTTTCTAAATCTTTAACTATAACCACTTTTAGAATAATAGTTTTATGTTCTCTAATAGGGCTTCCTCACACCCAAAGGGCTCTGTGTCTATTAGGGCCTTTTGTGTGATCAGGTTCTTTATGCTGTTCATGATTAAGGTGTTGTGAGCAGTCATGTACATTAGTACCAAGGGCATAAACGCATTTGCCAAACAGACTAAAATACAGTGAAGGAGTTTAAATGAAAACACTCCTTTCACCCTGGATAATCTCATAAAATACCACCACTTGGGAAACCTATTGATTAAAGTTCTAAATTGACTGTTATTTGGAAAGAGATCAGGGAAGGCCTGCTGCCTGTGTCACAGAAATTAGGGAGCAGTCTATTGAAGCAAGCATCAGAAAGACAGATATCATCTTTAAGGTGAGAACCGGGGGGCAGCTTTTTGGAATTCCTGAAAACCTGATCTGCCTTGCCTGTTAGGCCTTCGCCTCATGACCTTGTCATGGATGGGATCTTGTGTGCTGGCTCCCGGCACCATGGGGCTAGGCCTCATTTGAGGCCTACTCAGAGGGGAGGTGCTGGCAGGGGCTGTCTCCACACTGCAAAGGCCTAGAGGGCAGAGGCCCTGGTCAGAGGGAAGGGTAAGCAAGTGGGTGGATGCCCAAGACCTCTTTGGCCCAGCAGCCTCAGGGCAGCAGAGAGAGGAAGAGGCCCACTGTGCCCCTAGGTCAACTCTGCTCAGAGGCCCCACAGGCCATAGGCAGAACCCAGCATGGCCCCTGCCCTTGGCCAGCCTTGCCCAGGCCTTCCTGGCCTCCAGGGGTACTGCCCCATGAAGGGGCAGGCTGCGGGGAGTGTGTCCAGACATGACTGGGCGCCTCCCCAGGCTTATACCCACTGTCGCATTTCCCCTGGGCCTAGGCCTCATTTGAGGTCTACGTGGAGGGGAGGTGTAGGAGGGGCTGTCCACACTTCAAAAGCCTTGAGGGTGGACTGCCTTGTCACAGGGAAGGTGGGAGCAAGGGGGCAGATGCCCAAGTCCTTGTTCGCCCAGTAGCCTCAGGGCAGCATGGAGAGCAAGAGACCCACTGTGCCCCTAGGTCGGCTCTGCCCCTTCACACACAGGCGGGGCTGCTGGGGGAGCCAAGGTGCTCCCTGATAGACTCTGGCTCACCGGAGCTCTCTGAAGTTGCACGGGGCAGCAACAGACGTGTGCATGTGGTTCTGCCTTGGCCTGGGAGTGTGGGCCCCCTGACTGGCCCCCAGGCTCAGGGAGAAGGGCCCTGAGAGAGGACCACCCCGAAGTGCTTTTCTCCCAGGCCTGAGAGCAGAGTGTGCGGGAGGCGGGGAAAGCTGGCCTCCCTCGGGGAGGTAGAGGCAACCAGCTCTCGAGAGTACTTGCAAAGTTTGTGCTTTTATCATTTTAACAGGTAAAGCTATTACATTTCATACATTTCATAGTGAAGTTATCAATTCTTTGTCATCTGTACTGGAAATATTTCCCCCATTTAATTCTTGTTTTTGGTGCTTTGTGAAGTCAAGAAGTATTACATTTTTATGTAGTCAGTTCCTTTTAAGCTTTCTTTACTAATGAGATATGCTTTTCCCACCCTGACCTGAAAACTGATAAATACTTATATCTATTTTTCTAGTTTTTTTTTTTATAGGGAGAAATATCAATAACCTCAGATATGCAGATGACACCACCCTTATGGAAGAAAGTGAAGAACAACTGAAGAGCCTCTTGATGAAACTGAAAGAAGAGAGTGAAAAATTTGGCTTAAAACTGATTCAGAAAACTAAGATCATGACATCCAGTCCCATCACTTCATGGCAAATAGATGGGGAAACAATGGAAACAGCGACAGACTTTAATTTGGGGGCTCCAAAATCACTGCAGATGGTGACTGTGGCCATGACATTAAAAGATGTTTGTTCCTTGGAAGAAAAGCTATGACCAACCTAGACAGCATATTAAAAAGCAGAGACATCACTTTTCCAACAAAGGTCCATCTAGTTAAAGTCATGTTTTTTCCAGTCGCCATGTACAGATGTGTGAGTTGGACCATAAAGAAGGCTGAGTGCTGAAGAATTGATGCTTTTGAGCTGTGGTGAGGGAGAAGACTCTTGAGAGTCCCTTGGACTGCAAGGAAATCCAACCAGTCCATCCTAAAGGAAATCAGTCCTAAATATTCATTGGAAGGGCGGATGCTGAAGCTGAAACTCCAATACTTTGGCCACCTGATGCAAAGAACTGACTCACTGGAAAAGACCTTGATGCTGGGAAAGATTGAAGGTGGAAGGAGAAGGGGGCAACAGAGGATGAGATGGTTGGATGACATCACTGACTCGATGGACATGAGTTTGAGTAAGCTCTGGGAGTTGCTGATGGACAGGAAAGCCTGGTGTGTTGCAGTCCATAGGGTGGCAAAGAGTTGGACATGACTGAAAGACTGAACTGAACTGACAAAAAGAATAAGTGAAAACTAATAATGTGCCAAGAATTATAAAGGAGGAAAATCTATCATTGAAAAATCCCATCATCAAGACTTTTACCTTTAATATTTTACCATTTCCTCTTCCAGTGTTTCTACCATGATTTATTTACAGATTTATTTATAGCCCACTCAAATTTGTATTCAGTTTAATCTAAAATTATAACCACATTCCCATTTTATTAATAATTTCTTGGAAAAAATTGCTTAATGACTTCACAATAATCCATTATAAATATATAATATCTGTCTTACAGCTTTGAATTTTCTTAAACTGTGATAAAATACATATCACATAAAATTTACCATCCTAACCAATTTTAAGTATACTATGCAAGACTGTAAGTATTTTCACATTGTTGTACAGACACTAGGCTTCCCTGGTGGCTCAGATGGTAAAGAATCTGCCTGCAATGCAGGACACCCAGGTTTGATTCCTGGGTGGGGAGGATCCCCTGGAGTAGGAAATGGCAATGCACTCTGGTATTCTTGCCTGGAGAAGCCCATGGACAGAGGAGCCTGGCAGGCTACAGTCCATGGGATTGCAAAGAGTCAGCACGACTGAGCAACTAATACACACACACATACACAGACATTACCTTTTTTTTTTTTTAATATTATTTTATTAGTTGGAGGCCAATCACTTTACAACATTTCAGTGGGTTTTGTCATACATTGACATGAATCAGCCATATAGTTACACGTATTCCCCATCCCGATCTCCCCTCCCACCTCCCTCCCCACCCGACTCCTCAGGGTCCTCCTAGTGCACCAGGCCCGAGCACCTGACTCATGCATCCCACCTGGGCTGGTGGTCCGTTTCACCATAGATATATACATGCTGTTCTTTCAAAACTTCCCACCCTCACATTCTCCCCCAGAGTTCAAAAGTCTATTCTGTACTTCTGTGTCTCTTTTTCTGTTTTGCATATAGGGTTATCGCCACCATCTGTCTAAATTCCGTATATATGTGTTAGTATACTGTAATGTTCTTTATCTTTCTGGCTTACTTCACTCTGTATAATGGGCTCCAGTTTCATCCATCTCATTAGAACTGATTCAAATGAATTCTTTTTAACGGCTGAGTAATATTCCATGGTGTACCACAGCTTCCTTATCCATTCATCTGCTGATGGGCATCTAGGTTGCTTCCATGTCCTGGCTATTATAAACAGTGCTGCGATGAACATTGGGGTGCACGTGTCTCTTTCAGATCTGGATTCCTCAGTGTGTATGCCCTTTTGTGGGCACCTGTGCTATCTCTTCATTTTCTCTACCTTTAAAATTTACATACAGTAAAATTTGGTGGGGAGGGGATGCTCAATTTCATGATATTTAACAAACCCATACACTACCACAATTAACATGTGAAACAGATCCATCATCCCATAAATGCCCTCAGGTTGCCCCTTGTAGCCAACTTCTCTCCACCCTCAGACCTTGACAACTACTGGCTTGTTTTCTGCGCCCATTAATATTGCCTTGTCCTGTAAATGGAATCATACAGTTCATAGTCTTTTGAGATTGACCCCTGTCACTTAAAATAATACATGTGAAATCCATCCATGTTGATGTGTGTACCCGTAGTTCATTCCTTAATTGCTGAACAGTATTCCACTGTGTGTATCACACAGTTTATTTACCTATTCACCAGCTAGATGTTTGGGTTGTTTCCAGCTTTTAGCAATTATAGACACAAATGCCATGAACATTCACATATGGGTTTTGTGTGAACACAACTTTTCATTTCTCTTGGGTAAATACTCAGGAGAGGGATTGCTGAGTCTCCTTATTTTACATAAGTTTTTGCTAAACATCTTCATGCTTTCATTTTTGTTCAAATTTAGGATACATATCTAGAAATGGATAACAAATACCAGTCCACAAGACTCCTCAGTCCATTGAATTCTTCAGGCAAGAATACTGGAGTGGGCTGTCATTTCCTTTTCCAGGAGATCTTCCCGACCCAGGGATTGAACCCGGGTCTCCTGTATTGCAGGCAGACTCTTTACCAACTGAGCCACCAGGGAACAGAAAGAGAAATAGCACAATAGCACAATAACTGGACTGCACTTGAAACACCCCCTAACCTTCCCCCACCCCTGTTTGTCAAAAACTTGTCTTCCAAAAAATTCCCAAGGTCAAGGAAGAAACTGCAAGTGTACTCAATTGTCCCAGGTTGCTGGCTAAGGGAGATGCTGAAGCAGGGGTGTCCCAAGAGGTAGACCCTCCCTTGTGTGGAGTCCTCAACAGACCTCCAAAAGCCTTGGTGATGATCATAGAGATTTGTTTAATTTTTTTTAATATCCTTGTGAGATAAACTTAAAACTTAGCAATTCTGTTACAGTCTTCCTAAGAAAAAGTTTTCTTTCTTTACTGATCCGTGAAGTACCAACTCTGATGACCACTGTTCTAATATACCTCATAGTGTTGCTGACACTATGGATAAAATTGTGTGACATTGAATTTATTCAATAAAAATGATGAAGCATCTGCCCTGTGCTCACCACTTTCCAAGGGTTGGGGAGTACAATGAAAATACTCCATAAGATGCACAGCTCGTAGGCACATTCTTTTAAAAACCTTTTACACTTCCACCAATAGTTTATTTTCAATGTCAACACTTGCCAATTTATGACAATGCTGGGTAGAAAGCTCATTAAAAACCCAGGCGCCAGGGTTCCTGGAAGGATATCCCATTCTCCCTTGGACAGTCCTCCACCCTCTCTGGCTCTGTTTCCTCATTAGCAAAATCATGGACAACTAACTATAATTCATCCCTGGAACCCAAGTCTATTGAGAGATGGGAAATATTACTCCAAGGCCTGGATGATAGACCAGATTTAAAGAAAAATATGCCATTGCTGCTTTTCAGTCAAACAGACAAATACAATGAAGGAAGGAGCCCCTGGCCCTGTGGGATTTGCCTAGGGGTCTAGTCTGGGAAATTCTTACACATCAGGAGATGGCTCTGAGCTGGATTTCCACAAACAAGAACATCCATGCAAAGGACAAGCCTGCAGAGCTCTGTGCCCATCAGTCACAAGAGACTGCCTCCCGATGGCCAGCAGCATTTACAAGTGACCTCCTAAGGCCTTCACCAAACTATAGGGGCACCTCTGGATTTTCTGTTTCCCTCACTTTTCTGACTCTTTTCTTAAAAAAAAAAAAAAGCAAATTTCTTCATAGAATGCCACAGTGGAAGGAAAATAGGCCTCCAATTTTTACACCTCAGGTTGCAAAAAAACTTGGAGCTTTTTTTTTTAACTAAAGCACCACATAATTAAAAAATTTTACACGTTCTAATTATTCAGTTCCAAAACATCACACTTATTGCACAGGGTCCCTATGGAAAGGCCCCCTTTCAGCAGGACAGCCACAGATTCCACCACGAAAGGGCAGCAAGGTGTTCTCCTCCTTTCTTTTCTGCCTGGGTGGCCACCAGGTTTTTAAATCCATGCACCCTACTAAGTTTCTAGGGTGCAATTCGTGGACCCTTCCCTTTCCCATCCCAGCAGGTGATTAAGGGCCCACTGGACTGCAAACTGTCGGTAGCAGAGCTGGGCCAGCCGGCCAGTCAGAGTAAGGGTTGTGGAGTGCCCAGCAGGTGAAAGAAATCACCAGGAAGGATAAATCCCTTGGACTTCCTGGGGACCTCACTGCAGGCACGAGGCTGCTTGGGAAAATCACAAGAGTCCGAGTTTTATATGAAGGGGTAAAGTGGTAAAGGCCTTGACCCCAATGGCGAGGTCTTTCTGTGACCTCCAGGTTGGGGGCATCGAAACTATGCCAACAGAGAGGGCGGAACACGTGGTTCCCTGCTCCACCCTACGCCACCGAGTCCCAGTTTCCTTACCTGTGGTCCGTACCCTGCCGCTCTCCTCACTGGATGCTGATCGATGGGGATCCAGGAGCCCACGAAATGTGCATTCCCAGTTGCAATGGAGACCCCTGAGACCTGGGACCCACTGCCTAGGAGCTCAGAGGAGGCACGCTCCACCCCCGACATGGGCCAGGTGTGCTTCGGCCATACGCCCACTTCCAGGAGAGGTCTGCGGGGCTCCCTACTGCCGCCAGGTGAAATCCATCCAGGAGCAAATCCACCCTAAGAGACAACCCAAGCTTTTTATCAGCTGTGAAGTGAAGTCGCTCAGTCGTGTCCGACTGAGTGACCCATGAACCTACCAGGTTCCTCCGTCCATGCAATTTTCTAGGCAAGGGTACTGGACTGAGTTGCCATTTCCTTCTCCAGGGGATCTTCCCAACCCAGGGATCGAACCTGGGTCTCCCGCACTGCAGGCAGACGCTTTACCATCTGAGCCACCAGGGAAGGTCTCCCGCACTGCAGGCAGACGCTTTACCATCTGAGCCACCAGGGAAGCCCCACACTAGGTACCCGGAAAGGGGGAGGCGGGCGAGGTGCAAGGCTTGCCCTGTGGGACACTGCCCCGATTTCGACCACCACCGCCAAATCCCCACCCGCGGGCCTCGACCCTGCCAGGCCCGTGACACATGGGGGCCCCCAGTGCGCCAGTCGACCGCCGCCCGGAGGTCCCCGTCGACGCCAAACGACCAACCCCACATCCCCCCCGAAATGGGCAGAGCCCTCCCCCACCACCTCGTACACAGGTACGGCCGCCCCCCGGGAATCTGTCCTCTCCCCTCAACCACCGGGGCCCCCTACCCGCACCCGTGTCCCAGGCACCCTCCTCCCTCCACCACCAAGGGCAGAGAAGACGGGAAGCATGGCGCCAAGCAGGCAGGGACACGACAGAGGTGAGAGGGTGAGAGACAAGACAGCTGCGCAAGGCGTGGGGAGGGGTGGCTGCGAGCAAGCCCGGAGGCTCGAAGGGCGTGAGGAGGCGTCTGGAGACAGCGCGGCAGGCCCAGAAAAGCGGACGACGACTGGCTGAGGCAAACAGGTCCAGGGCCAGCGGCGGGACGCGTCAGGCAGGCAAGCGGCCCAGCAATGGGTAGCCGCCATCTGTCACGCCGCACAGCCCACAAGACGCGACCGGAGGATCTGCGCCGTGTGGTCTGCGGCTGGGGGAATGGCAGCCATGGCCGTCGCCGCGGGTGAAGGCGCCTTCGGTGGGGTGGGGGCGCACTGAGCACCTCCACCCCTACCCCAACCCTCGGATCCAGCCTCAAGGGAAATTGGCGGGGAGGTTGGGCGGAAGAGGGACACCAGAGACGCCGCCACCGGGCGCAGGGCAAGGGTGGCGGGGCGCCCGGCCGAGGATGGAGGGGCGAGCGGGAAGGCGGAGGAGAGCTGCCTCTCCCACCCGACCCGCACTCTGCACGCCGCCCCCCACCCTCTCCCGCGGGCCCCTCTTCCCCTACCACCGGAAATGCCACCAGACCCGACCGCCCGCCCTGGGCGCGCCGCCTTCCATACCTCTTTAACTCCCTTACCTTTCCATCCGGCGCTGCCGGGGTGGAGGAGAGGCTCAGGAGCCGGGCACGGCTAGGCGAGACCTCCGCGCCGCTCTTGGAACCGACCATAGTAATGATCCTTCCGCAGGTTCAACAATGGAAAACTTGTCAGCTGATCTGTCTATAATTCAGGGATAAAACTATGACTACAGAAAGGAAAGATGACCTGACCTAGGATGGCCATGATATTCTATAGAATCAGAGGAAATTGGTTAAAATAAAAAAAATTTTCTTGGAAACTGTAAAGCTGGTTCTTTTGCACATGCAATTAAAAACATAGCTTGTTAAAAAGGCCTGCCCAGGGCAAAGCTTGAAGTTAACCATTTCCCTAGAAAACAATGCCCACTTTGCCTGAGACCTCAGCCTTGGGCAAATGAGAACTTCAACACCCCCCCCCCAAAAAAAAGGGAAGTCAAAGAGATATTTTAAATCTTAGGGGTAAAAGTAGAAGATCTCTGTGTGGATTTCTGTATGTCTCAGTGTGAGTCTTCTGTTTTTTGATTATATTGCTGAAGTTGTAAGTGAGTTCTTATTTAAATGATCTAAAGAAAAGGAAGCCCTCACAACTCAAATAGCTCTCAATACAAGAAAAAAAATTGACCTAAATTAATTTTGGATTCATGTGAATTGGGAAAGAGTCAATATTAAATATCTTGTATTTTATTTTTTTCACTGCTCTAATATAGACATGTCTAAGAGTCATTAACATTAAACATAAACTTTTCATAGTGCCTAGATTTATTATAATTTGAATATTGCTATATTGTTATATCTCTTACAAACTTGTCAACAAAGAAAGTACCTCTAAAAACAAACCAAAAAAACTCCTTAAAAATGTAAATGTGATATGAGCTTTTAGATAAACTATTAAAAATAATTATACTTTAAAATATCTGTCTATAGTAGTCTCGATTGAAGGCTGAGGAGAAGGGGACAACAGAGGATAAGATGGTTGGATGGCATCACTGACTCGATGGACATGAGGCTGAGCAAGCCCCGGGATTTGGTGATGGACAGGGAAGCCTGGCAGCCATGGGGTCGCAAAGAGTCAGACACAACTGAACTGAACTGAACTTACAATAGTTTCTCCAGATTTTGGTTACCTGAATTTCTATGGTTGTGCTAAACGAAGTGATGACAGTGTATTGAATAGCTAGATCATTTCATAAATTAAGGTTCTGAAACATTCACTACTTGACAGGACCTTCCTCTTACATAGAAACTAAAGAGATTTTGACTATCCATGAATAGTGTCTGGTGCCATGCTGAGATGTTCAGTGTAAGAAAGCAATTTTTTTTTTTTTTTAGATAGTATCACTTATACGTATGTTCACCAATCTGTAAAATGCCAATATAAAAGTCAGTTCTCGGTTGCTTAAGGAAAAATGTATGACTTGTTATTAAGGAAGGTATGAGGAATAAAATTGCATTTTATGAAGGAAAAAGTAGTAGTTTAGACTTGCAGGTGGCAGTTTCAGGATGGGGGAAGCAAAGGAATGGGTACAGAAGGCGATAAGGAGGTTTTATGGAAAGTGGACCCCCAGAAAAGAGTTTTGTTCCTAGTACAAGGTTTCTTGAGACGCTGAACTGCCTTTGCTAGTGGATTTTAAGTTTCTTTACCTCTTAAATGATCCGTCCTAGGTTTACCTTTGAAATCTTTTGGTAACTTTGGCTAAGTGGAAAAGTATTATTTCACAGCCTACCTGACTGTTATAAACCCTTTTGATATTTATGAACAAACCTTCCTAAATAATTGACTTCTAGCTAACTTTGGGATGCTTCAGAGGGCCCGTGAGACTTCCCAAAGCAAGATATTAAACAACCTGAGTTCATTTGGCATGTTAAACTACATGGGAAGTGTTGTCAGAAGGAGTGATTGAATCTTCTCAAGTTATATTGTATGGTTGATGATACTAATAGAGATATCCTAGAAATTATGTGACATTCATGAAAATCTGATATGTTCTGATAAAATGCCGTCAGTTATAATTCGAGTTATCATATTAAAGTGTTTCAAATCACAGCAATGACCAGATTTACTTTGTCAATTTCAATTTAATCAGATTTTAAACGTGCCTTCTGTGGTTTCACACTGATGCCTTTGCAAAAATACTGCTACTTCAAGATATACCGAAGCTTTTCTAATCTTACCCATAAACAATTTTTTGTTTGTTTGTTATCTGGTAAGCTGGTACCAGATTGGAAATTAGTATACTCTCTAGGTAAAGAGAGCACAGTTTTCTTAGAATGCAGCTTTCAATCACAGATTATTGATTTCTTAACCTTTCAGTGATTTATTTTTGTGTTCATAATCCTTTTTTTTTTTATACTTCGGTAAAGTAAATAACCATTGTTTAAGATTATGGTACATGTAGGATGGACCAAGCTTTCCCCACTCCTACAAATTCTCTTAAACCCTTGTATTCTTCTGATGGGACCAAGGTCTCACTTTCCTCCAGAGGGACAATCCAAGCTTTTCATCAGCTGATCTGCCCCTGATATCAGAGTCAATTTGAGCACTATTTGGTCTATAATTTAGGCATGAAACTATGACTACATAAAGGAAAGATGACTTTTTGATGCAGGATGGCCATGCTATTCCTTGGACTTCAGAGAAAATTGGTTAAAATTAAACTCCCCCCCCTCCCCCTTGGAAACTGCAAAGCTGGTTCTTTTAGCATATGCAATTGAAAACATCTAGGTTGTTAGGTCAGTTTTCATTCCAGTCCCAAAGGAAAGCAATGACAAAGAATGTTCAAAATGCTGCACAGTTGCACTCATCTCACACACTAGTAAAGTAATGCTCAAAATTCTCCAAGCCAGGCTTCAACAAAACATGGGCTGTGAGCTTCCAGATGTTCAAGGTGGATTTCGAAAAGGCAGAGGAACCAGAGATCAAACTGCCAACATCCACTGCATCAAGGAAAAAGCAAGAGAGTACCAGAGAAACATCTATTTCTGCTTTATTGACTGTGCCAAAGCCTTTGACTGCAGGTGTCACAATGAACTGGGGAAAATTCTGAAAGAGATGGGAATTCCAGACCACCTGACCTGCCTCTTGAGAAACCTGTATGCAGGTCAGGAAGAAACAGAACTGGACCTGGAACAACAGACTGGCTCCAAACAGGGAAAGGAATATGTCAAGGCTGCATAGTGTCACCTTGCTTATTTAACTTATATGCAGAGTACATCATGAGAAATGCTGGGCTGGATGAAGCGCAAGCTGGAATCAAAACTGCCAGGAGAAATATCAATAACGTCAGATATGCAGATGACACCACCCTTATGGCAGAAAGGGAAGAAGAACTATAGAGCCTCTTGATGAAAGTGAAAGTGGAGAGTGTAAAAGCTACCTTAAAGCTCAACATTCAGAAAACTAAACAGTGGCAGACTTTATTTTGGGGGGCTCGGAAATCACTGCAGGTGGTGACTGCAGGCATGAAATTAAAAGATGCTTGCTACTGCTGCTGCTAAGTCACTTCAGTCCTGTCTGACTCCGTGCGACCCCATAGATGGCAGCCCACCTGGCTCCCCCATCCCTGGGATTCTCCAGGCAAGAACACTGGAGTGGGTTACCATTTCCTTCTCCAGTGCATGAAAAGTGAAAAGTGAAAGTGAAGTTGTTCAGTCGTGTCCGACTCTTAGCGACCCCATGGACTGCAACCTACCAAACTAGTCTGTCCATGGGATTTTCCAGGCAAGAGTACTGGAGTGGGCTGGCATTGCCCTCTCCAAAAAGATGCTTTACAACTTGTGCCTTAGCCAGACTACTTTGGGTTAGAGGGCGTTTTTGAGGAGATCGAGTGGGGAGCAAATCAGAAGGCTGTTGTCGGTGTCCTGGTATACGATCTCAGGATCGTATACCTGAACAAGGATGACAGTGGGGATGGAGCTGCAACGGAGAAAAATTTTAGTGGATATGACTTCACAACTCAGCAGTTAATTACAGACAGGGGAAATATGAGCAAGAGGTAAAGAATGACGGCAGGCTTCTAGTCCAAGGAACTGACAGCAACGCCTGGAACCATACTTGCGTGGTTGAGATTCAAAATCAATGTGCTCAATTTGCTCAAGCAACTTTCTCCAAGGGGAGTAATTCCATCATTAAACTGTAGAAATACTGTTCCTGGGCCCTCATACGTGCAAGTCCCTGAGCACTTTGCATTTCACGAGAATGACAATCGCTCTTTATCTGGTCATCCAGGAAGGGTGTGGGTTTAGGAGCGAGGGATGGGTTTGTTTTAAAGGGTGTTTAGAGCCTTGCAGGATCTTGGGCAATCAAATACCTTCCTGAGCACCGACATTTATTTCTTAATTTTTAAATTTACAATTCATCCAAATCTTGCAGTCCAAAGGAAAAAAATGTGAAAACATCACAGAAAAATAATATCTGAAACTATCTGATTGCCTTGTGATTCATAGGGGATAAGCCTAAACTGCCCTTGACATTGAGGGACTGCTGAATATTGGCCCTCAGATCTCATCACAATCAACGATGAGCAACTTTTTAAGAATTGCCAGAAGTATTTTCAAGTTCAGTGACTTCTCCTGAAGTCAAGATTGCTAGCTGTAATGATTTAAGAATCACTAATTGATAAACATCAATAAAATTAATTAACATCCACATAGCCAATGTTTATAGAGCCAGGCATAACAGAGTGTAAATTCATAAGATGGGATTCCTATTTTGCAGTGCAGTTGATGAGACAAGTTACACAAGATAGGAGATAATAGAAATAAAAATTGAAGCTATATGAGCAGTGCTTTGGGGAATAAATACTGATATATAAATCGTCACTTCTGTGAAGGATTATTTCATAGTTCCAGCCTACGATTTCTTAATCTGTTCATAGACGTCAGTGTTTAAGTAAGGGTCTTACTCCAGATGAAGCAAAGTGTGAATTTTCCAGATCAGTCAAATTTAATCCTTCAAGAGACAAATAATTTTTGGAGTCAACTTCTGTTAGAGATCTCTGAAAATTGAATTCTACAATTCAAAACATTCCAACATTTCTGCCTGAAAAATCAGAGTATGTGGAGCTGTGGTAGCCATTAGGAATATTCATAAGTATTCAGCCCATGGAGGACTGCACTTCCCCACTCCCTTGGAAATTAAGTGTGATCACTGATTATATTTGGCTGATGAAATATGCATCTAAGTGTCTCTGTGACATCTGTTAGACGCTTCGAGGGTCAGCGTGTATGTCACACATTCCCCTCCTCGCTACTGTACTTATTATGGAAAATGTGTGTGCACATAAAGCCTCCCTCAGACTGGGTCTCTGAGACAGGAAAGACCCCTGCTGACCCACACTGATCAAGTAGCATGAGCTAAAAGTTATCTTTAATTGTTTTAAGCTCAGAGTTTTGGGGGTGGGGGTTTGATTATTACTGAAGGAATACCTAGCCTGTATTATATTGGAATTCTATTTAACCATTAACGGACAGAGCAAGGTCATTAACAACCTGGTGTTGTTTGAAAGTGGACACTTCACATTAAAATCTAGATTTCTGGCGCCTGTTGACAAAAACCCTGACATGTTTATACATGGGTGATCCCTTGAGCACATCAACAAGCAGGTATATATTCTCCAGCTCGTGACAGCCCCCGTGACTCACTATGACCATACCTGAGCAGTCTTCCTCCCTGGGGGGGGGGGTAGATATTTGACTTTCATCCTCTCTCCTAAACTGTCTAAGCATCATACACGTACTGTGCTGACTGTTGTCTACTAGAATTGCATCTCATTTTCAGTTACAAACTTCAGTGATGCTTGTAGCAACACAAAAAAGTACAAAAATCATCAATACAGCACAACAGTTAAGAAAAGAGATTTTGGAATTCACCTTCCTAGGTTCACATACCGGCTCTACCATTTTCTGTCTGTATCATCAGGGCAAATCACTTAGCCTCTTCAAATTCCAGTTTCCTTATGAGCAGAGCGAGGATAATGACGATCCCAGCTTCAGAGTGTCTGATGAGCTAACACAGTCAAGGGCTTAGACAGTGCCTGACCCTGAAGAAGCATCCAGTATGTGTTTACTAGAAACAGAGTGATTTCTTCATTTATCCAGTCATCAAAGAATTCAATAAACCTCAAAGATACAGTGGAATTGTTCTGCAGATCTGATTCCAACCAGGACCTGTTTCTGATAAAAATCAGGGCCCCAAAGCAGAAGCACATTTCACTGAGTTTTGTTGTCTCATGCTAGGTGCTGCGCTCAGACTCCTGGTAGGTTGTTCCTAGGAGCATGGGTACACAGGCATGGGAGAGAGCAAACTGGAAACACACTTGCAAAAATTGTTTGTAGCCTCTGCCAAGTGAACATCAGGACTCAGTTCACTGATCCCAAGGCAATCAGAGAGGACCACACAGCTTACTTTCTCCCATTCGGACAACTGTGGATGGCCACAGCCACACTGTCCAGGAAAGGGAACTTAGGTGAACATTACCCTGCTGAAGGAAAGGTACTGAATTCAACTGAGAAGCTTGTGAGTCACTTCTGAAGAAGCACACCCAATTCTTTTGACCTGAATGGCCTTGCCAGAAGAGCTCTCAGCTTTCAGCAAGGTACCACCAGCCCCAAAAATCCACTTGTCCAGCAGACTAACAAAAACATGTTAGGAAGCACACATTCTACCTTTTTTTTTTTTTTTTTTTTTGTACTTCGGTAAAGTAAATAACCATTGTTTAAGATTATGGTACATGTAGGATGGACCAAGCTTTCCCCACTCCTGCAAATTCTCTTAAACCCTCATATTCTTCTGATGGGACCAAGGTCTCACTTCCCTCCAGAGAGACAATCCAAGCTTTTTATCAGCTGATCTGCCCCTGATATCAGAGTCAATTTGAGCACTATTTGGTCTATAATTTAGGCATTAAACTATGACTACAGAAAGGAAAAATGAATTTTTGATGCAGGATGGCCATGATATTCCTTAGACGTCAGGGAAAATTGGTGAAAATGAAACTTTTCTTTCCACCCCCCTGCCCCCTTGGAAACTGCAAAGCTGGTTCTTTTAGCATATGCAATTGAACACATCTAGGTTGTTAGCTCAGCTTTCATTCCAGTCTCAAAGAAAGGCAAATGACAAAGAATGTTCAAAATGCTGCACAGTTGCACTCATCTCACACACTAGTAAAGTAATGCTCAAAATTCTCCAAGCCAGGCTTCAACAAAACATGGGCTGTGAGGTTCCAGATGTTCAAGGTGGATTTCGAAAAGGCAGAGGAACCAGAGATCAAACTGCCAACATCCACTGGATCAGGGAAAAAGCAAGAGAGTATCAGAGAAACATCTATTTCTGCTTTATTGACTGTGCCAAAGCCTTTGACTGCAGGTGTCACAATGAACTGGGGAAAATTCTGAAAGAGATGGGAATTCCAGACCACCTGACCTGCCTCTTGAGAAACCTGTATGCAGGTCAGGAAGAAACAGAACTGGACCTGGAACAACAGACTGGCTCCAAACAGGGAAAGGAATATGTCAAGGCTGCATAGTGTCACCTTGCTTATTTAACTTATATGCAGAGTACATCGTGAGAAATGCTGGGCTGGATGAAGCGCAAGCTGGAATCAAAACTGCCAGGAGAAATATCAATAACGTCAGATATGCAGATGACACCACCCTTATGGCAGAAAGGGAAGAAGAACTATAGAGCCTCTTGATGAAAGTGAAAAACAAACAAAAAAAAGTGAAAACATCATAGAAAAATAATATCTGAGAATATCTGATTGCCTTGTGATTCATAGGGGATAAGCCTAAACTGCCCTTGAAATTCACGGACTGCTGAATATTGGCCCTCAGATTTCATCATAATGAACGATGAGCAACTTTTTAAGAATTGCCAGAAGTGTTTTTAAGTGCGGTGACATCTCCTGAAGTCAAGATTGCTAGCTGTAATGATTTAAAAATCCCTAATTGATAAACAACAGTAAGATTAATTAACATCCACATAGCCAACATCTATAGTGCCAGGCATAACAGAGTCTAAATTCAACAGATGGGATTCCAATCTTGCAGTGCACTTGATGAGTCAAGCTACACAAGAGAGGAGATAATAGAAATAACAATTGAAGCTATATGAGCAATGCTTTGGGGTGGTATGCCCTTAGACGGAGGCAGCTGCCAGGTGCCGCAAGAGCCCCGCGTTGCGCCTCCCTTGCGTTCTGACCTGCCGGTCGGGCCTGGGGCCGCAGCTCTCGAGCGGGCGCGCGCTGCACTTGAGCCACACGACCCGTGACTGGACTCCGGCCGACCAGGGCCTGCAGCTCGGGGGCCAGCGGAGGGTGCCCCGGCCCGGCACACCGCCAGCCCCGGCCAGCACCCATCTGGCCCGGCCGGGGCCTGGCGTGCCTGCAGGACCTGCAATGGGGGGAGGGGGGGTGGGTAGAGCAACAAGGACGTCTCAGTGCCCCCTCACCCCCTGTCCCCCACCATCCCGTTCGCTGCTCAGGGTCACTTGGCTCCGGACGAGCGGGGATTCGGCCCGGGGCCGCGGTCCCCGGAGCCTCCTGCAGGCTTAGGGGCAGCCCAGCCGAGGCCCCAGGTGCCCATCCAGACCGCTGAACAAACCCCCTGGAGCGCCTCAGCCCCGCCAATTCGCTCTACGGGGACCCGCCCTGCCACCACGCCTCAGGCCCAGCACAGGACCTTCCTGAGAGAGCAGACGAGTGACAGCCAGGCATACGGACAGGCACTCGCACGCACCCAGGCCAGGTGACACAGAGGTAGAAAGAGACGAGCGTTCAGAGAGACACTCGAAGACAGCGTGTGGGCATGGGGGGCCTCGGGCAGGATGCCGGGCAGCTGCAGGAGCCACCCGGCCCTGAGCAGGCAAAGCGATGGGGGCGGGAGGAGGCCGCCGAGCAGGGGCGGGCCTGGAGAGGCCCAGGGTGGGAGGCCACCTGAGATTTCCACGCTCCTCGCACCGCCCCCCGGCCCCCAACCTCCTGCACGCATGCCAAGACAGGGCTCTCAGACAAAAGCTTCTCCGGAGTTTGGTCACCTGAATTTCTATCCTTGTGCTCAACTGAGTGATGACAGTGTATTGAACAGCTAGGTCATTTCCAAATAAATTAAGCTTAGTGTTTCACAGGACACCCGGACATGAATGCAGAGACCAGCACGGTTGCATGTACACCAACCCTGGTAACTGGACAACCAATGGGAAATTACTGTCTGACTCAGGAGAGAGAAAGAAACCCGAACAGATGGAATGAAATGAACAGAAACACAAACTTTGCAACTCACACCCTAATTCAATTACCAGAAAATAAACAACACTATAACCATTTTAGAAAAGCAATAGGCCTCTCCATGACCTTTGGTCGGGTGAGGACTTCTAACACACGACAAAAAAAGCCACCTTTTCCAAATCGTGAATGTGTTAGTTCACACATTGACTTTTACAATGAAATGTGTAACAAATAAACTTAAAATCATTGACTCACTACATAAGCATGGAAGTATTTTAAACATAAAATACGTTCTATAGTATTTAGGAAGCATTTGGCACATGTCTAAGTGTATGTGATCCCAAACTGGAACTTAGTGGAAGAGTCAGGATAGTCTAAAAATGAATCCCTAACTAAAAGAAACACACAGGATTACTGTAGATAAAAAACGTGAAAGAAGAGAAACTAGAAATCAGTCAATAAATGTCTTAGGGGTTAGCTTAGAGTGACTAGCCTCTGCGTGACTTTTTAAATTTTTCATGTTTGCAGCTTCCAGATATTCCATGGTGAGAATAATACTTTCGCCTCCAAACCAGAGTGACTTGGGGGTAGAAGTCAATAATTTTCTTTGCCTAGTGTCTGAATATTTACAGTCAGACGTAGAAAAGGAGGAGTCTGTCCCTTGTCTAGATGAGGTCAATCCCCAGGTGTGGGATGTCTCCAGCCCTGGTTTAGCCATAAATGTTCCACCAAAGATTTCTCTGAGACCAAATGCTCCCTAGCCCTGGAAAAGACAATATCCCTTAAAACCAGAAGCTCTTGAGGGTCTTAGACCATTAGTTAACAAATACCGAGATACTGGAACTTTAATCCGCTGTGAGTCCCCCTACAACACCCCAATCTTGCCCATTCAAAAACCAGATGGATCTTACCGATTCGTCCAGGATCTAAGAGCTGTTAATGAAGCTGTGGTTCCCAACCACCCCATAGTCCCAAACCCATATACCCTCCTATCCCAAGTCCCAGGAAATGCCAAGTACTTCTCAGTCTTGGACCTTCAAGGTGCTTTCTTTTGCATTCCTCTCCATCCTGAATCCCAAAAACTCTTTGCTTTTGAGTGGCGGGACTTGGAAACAAGAGAGACCATACAACTCTCGACTGGACTCGACTACCCCAAGGGTTTAGGGACAGCCCTCATATCTTCGGGACTTTCTCGGGGAGAGAACTACAAACAGTAGTCTAATACGGTATGTGGATGACTTGCTCATAGCTAGGCCAGATTTTACCAGCTCTCAAATGGACACTATTTAAAACGCTAAATTTCCTGTATGAAAAGGGTTATCGAGTATCCCCCAAGTAGGCTCAGATTAGCTTAACCCAAGTAAAATACCTTGGATTTATAATTATGGAGAGAAAAAGAATGCCTGACCCCGAAGGGAGATCCCTCATCTTAAATACCCCGTACCCACAAACAAAAAAACAGCTTAGGGGATTTTTAGGAAGGACCGGGTTTTGCAGGATCTGGATTCCTAATTATGGCAATCTGGCCAGACCCCTAAATGAAAAATTAAGGGGGAAAGAGGAAGAGCCACTCCACTGGCATGAGACCTGCAAGGTGGCCTTTAATGCCCTAAAAGAGTCCATCACTACAGCCCCAGCTTTAGGCCTCCCAAACCTGGAGAAGCCTTGTAGACTCCATGTTTCTGAAAGGATAGGAACTGCTCTTGGGGTGTTAGGGCAGATGATGGGGCCCGTATTACAACCTGTGGCTTATCTCTCAAAATAACTAGATGAGGTGGCCAGAGGGTGGCCCACTTGCCTCCGGGCAGTAGGAGCCACCGCTCTTATGGTTAAGGATGCATCTAAGCTGACCCTGGGTCAGCCCACCACAGTGTATACGCCTCACCGGGTGCAAGCAGTCTTGGAAACGAAAGGGGACAGGTGGATGACAGGGGGAAGGATCACCCAATACCAAGCCCTCCTCCTTGACACTCCAGAAATAAAGTTGAGGGTCTGCCAGACTTTCAATCCAGCAACCTGACTGCCAGATCCCCCTACCTCCCCTCTGGATCACCAATGCATACAAATCACAGACGAGTTATAGTCTTCTCGCCGGGACCTATCAGAGACACCTTTATCTGACCCAGAGGAAAACTGGTACACAGATGGCAGCAGTATTGTAGAAAAGGGAGAGAGGGAAGCAGGATATGCTGTAGCGAGCCTGGAAGAAACTAAGGAAAGTGGGTCTCTTCCCCCAGACACCTCAGCCCAGAAAGCTGAACTTTTTGCCCTGACAAGAGCTTTGGAGTTAGGAGAAGGAAAGAGGATTAATGTGTGTATGGACTCTAAGTATGCTTTCCTCATTCTGCATGCCCGTGCAGCAATTTGGAAAGAAAGAGGGATGCTCGGTGCCCGAAGCTCTGCTATTAAACACAAAGAGCTCATTCTCAGGCTCCTGGAGGCAGTCAAACTTCCTGCAAAATTAGCTGTCATCCACTGCAAGAGTCACCAAAAGGGGCAAGAAAAAGAGGCTCAGGGAAATAGGAAAGCTGATCAAGAGGCAGGACGAGCTGCCGGGGAAGCTACCTCTGCCACTGCTATCTGCCCCCTTTTCCCCAAGGAAACCCTGACTCCAGATTTTACCCCAGGGGGACATTCCCGATATGCTGAGCGGGGCTGGGAGATTGGGTCACATGGGTGGTTTCAGCCTGATCAGGCCCAAATAATACTCCCTGATTCTCAGGTTTAAAACATTACTAACTCCTTACATAAGAGCACCCATTTTGGAAAAGATAATCTAGAAATCTTGCTTAAGCCTATTCTCTCCCATCCCCAGTTAGCTAAGGTTGTTAAACAGGTCACACAAAATTGTGACACCTGTCTAAAAAATAACCCAAAAACCAGACCTCCTCTAATTACACCTGTCGAACATCGGGGATCATACCCAGGAGCAGACTGGCAAGTAGAATTTACAGTCATGCCCAAGACCCAATGGTTTTCTTATTTGCTAGTCTTTATTGACACATTCACAGGATGGATCGAAGCGTTCCCTACTGAGATAGAAAGAGCTACAGAAGTCTGTAAAGCTCTGCTGAAGGAGATAGTGCCTAGGTTTGGGCTGCCTCGTTAACTTCAGAGTGACAACAGGCCCTCACTTACAGCCACGATACCCCAGAACCTAGACGCATGCTTAGGCATAAAATACTGGCTCCGCTCATCCTGGAGGCCTCAAGCTTCAGGAAAGATAGGGAGAGCCAACCAGACTCTTAAAAGGTCTCTGCTCTGGCTAAGCTATGTCAAGAAAGACATAATAAGTGGACACATATGCTGCCCATAGCCCTCATGAGGCTACGGACATCCCCCAAACGGCCACTATTGTTAAGTCCTTATGAAATGATGTATGGACGTCCATTCTTAACTTCCTATTTGTTTTTTGACGAGGATGCCAATACACTCTTAAAACATATAATTGACCTGGGAAGGTTTCAGCAAGAACTCCAACGGTATGGAGAACAAACCACAGGAAGACTTGAAAAATCCCCAGGTAAAGCCAGGGGATCAAGTATCAGTAAAGACCTGGCAAGAAAAAGGGAGTCCAAACCAGCTGTCCGAGAAATGGACAGGGCCGTATCAGGTTGTTCTAGTGACTTCAACTGCTGTAAAAGTGAAGGGTCTATCTGCCTGGGTCCACAATTCTAGAATAAAAACCTATGGCCTACAGGAGGGGGAGACAGAAACTGAGACTCCGAAGCCAGAGGACAGCTATTCCTGTGAACCTGTTGAAGATCTCAGGCTCTTTTTCAAGCAGAACCCCATCAATCCTGCCTCAGATAAGTAAAATGCATCATATGATGTTCTTCCTCTTTCTAATCATATCTCCCTGGATGGCTATTGATCTCTCCCTAAACGAGGCATGTTCACTTGCAAACCACAGTGCTTCTCAACTCAACCTAACCAGCCCGGGCTGCATCTGCATTAATGCCAAAGGTTGGGGGTATGTCCAACCGTCCCAGGGTATCAATATCAAAGGCCCACCCTTCCAGCCGAGCTATGGGCTGTTACTCAGCGCCCCCATGTGGTCGTAATATGGCCTTTTGGGAAAAGGGGGAAAAAAAACTTCATGTCTTGGTACCAGCAACAACTGTCTCTATTTACCCCCTGGATGACATCTGCAATCCCACCTGGGCCCTTATTTTCTCTCATGACTAACATCCCCCAAGTGACCTTCCCTATCTCTCTAAAAAGCCACTCCCTAACAGGGGTGTCAGTGAGAAATCTAGACGACTCACAATGTGGGGTGACCGTCACTGTTGAAACTGATGGGAAAAACTGGGACAGGCCCTACAGCTGGGAGACCAGCCGACGCCAATCCCCGGCCAACACGCGCCTGGCCCGGCCCGGGGCACTTCCCGGTCCCCAGCGGCCTGGCGAGGCTGCGGGAGCTCTGGCGGTGGTTGGGGTGGGGGGTGGCTTGAGCGGGGAGGACGTCTCGGTGCCCCCCCACCCCCCGCCCCCCACCATCCCGTTCGCTGCTCAGGGTCACGTGGCTCCGGAGGAGCGGGGCGTCGGCCCGGGGCCGCGGTCCCCGGAGCCTCCTGTCGGCTTAGGGGTAGCCCAACCGGGGCCCCAGGCGCCCATCCTGCCGGCTGTGCAAACCCCCTGGAGCGCCTCAGCCCCGCCCTGTCCTCCAACCGAGGCCCGCCCTGCCCCCACGCCGCGGGCCCAGCACAGGACCTTCCTGAGAGAGCGGACGAGCGACAGCCAGGTACACGGAGAGGCACTCGCACGCACCCACGCCAGGTGAGATAGAGGCAGAAAGAGACGAGGGTTCAGAGAGACACCGGAAGACAGCGTGTGGGCAGGGGGGGACTCGGGCAGGATGTCGGGCAGCTGCAGAGACCACCCGGCCCTGAGCAGCAAACGCGATGGGGGCGGGGGGAGGCTGCCGAGCAGAGGCAGGCCTGCAGAGGCCCAGGTTGGGAGGGCACCTGAGATATCCGCGGTCCGCGCCCCACCCACCCCAACCCCCTGCACACACGCCCCTCTCCGACAAAAGCTTCTCCGGAGTTTGGTCACCTGAATTTCCATCCTTGTGCTCAACTGAGTGATGACAGTATATTGCACAGCTAGGTCATTTCCAAATAAATTAAGCTTAGTGTTTCACAGAACACCCGGACATGAATGCAGAGACCAGCACGGATGCATGGACACCAACCTTGGTTACTGGACAACCAATGGGAAATTACTGTCTGACTCAGGAGAGAGAAAGAAACCCGAACAGATGGAATGAAATGAACAGAAACACGAACTTTGCAACTCACACCCTAATTCAATTACAAAAAAAAAAAAAAAAAACACAACAACAACACTATAACCATTTAAGAAAAACAATAGACCTCTCCATGACCTTTGGTCGGGTGAGGAGTTCTAGCACACGACAAAAAAAGCCACCTTTTCCAAATCGTGAATATGTTAGTTCACACATTGACTTTTACATTGAAATGTGTAACAAATAAACTTAAAATCATTGACTCACTACATAAGCATGGAAGTATTTTAAACATAAAATATGTTCTATAGTATTCAGGAAGCATTTGGCATATGTCTCACAGTATGACACCCAAAACTGGAAGTTAGTTGAAGAGTCAGGATAGTCTAAAAATGAATCCCTAACTAAAAGGAATACACAGGATTATTGTAGATAAAAAAGGTTAAAGAAGAGAAAATAGAAATCAGTCAATAAATATTTTAGCGGTTAGCTTAGAGTGACTAGCCTCTGCGTGACTTTTTAAATTTTTCATGTTTGCATCTTCCAAATTTTCCATGGTGAGAATAATACTTTCATATCAGTTTCGAAATCAGTCTCACACTAAAGACAGTAAGAGTGGAATAAGAAATAAGAAATGCTTGGGGGAAAAAAAAATGCTTGAACTAAAGGTGGTACTGATGAAATTATTTGCAGGGCAGCCAAGGAGTCACAGATGTAGAGAACAGACTTATGGACATGGGCAGGGGGAAGTAAGGAGAGTGTGAGATGAATGCAGAGGAACACGGAAACATAGTACCATACGTTAAAAGAGATGCCAATTCAATTTGCTGTATGACTCGGGGGACTCAAACAGGGGCTCTGCAACAAGCTAGAGGGGTAGAATGGGGAGGAGGCGATGGGAGAGAGGTTCAGGAGGGAGGAGACATATGTACACCTGTGGCTCATTCACGTTCATGTCTGGCAACAAAATTCTGTAAAGCAACTATCCTTCAATTAAAAGAAAAAGTCATGTTTGGACTTACCAAACAAGGTCTTGTGTACTTCTAGCATGGCCTTCTGTTTCGTGCTGCCATCCTTAATTCATTCTTCCATATCATTAAACAGACTAGTCAAGTTTTTCCCAAAAACATCTTGAGCTCCTGCATTATGCTGATCGACTGCCTTCTCTCGATCCAGTATAGAATGGAGACCAAAGAAACCTTTTGTCGTTTCTTCAAGTGATTGAAGCCACTCTATGTGATTTTAAAAAATAAATGTGGATAAGACGGATATCACCAAAGCAATCTAATGACAATATCTGTGCTTCATTAAAGACTTCTGCAGAGAACTAGTAAATTTTATATATAGTATCAGAAGAATTTTTTAAATCCACACCAACATTTCCTTCGCCTCCGCTAGCCATCTCGACAAGGAAAACTGATTTTACCAATCAATGTCCCTAGTTCTTCTCCCTCACCGATTTTTATCCAATATGTGTTACTCAGGCAGGAGACCCTGGTTCAATTCCTGGGTCAGGAAGATCCGCTGGAGAAGGGATAGGCTACCCACTCCAGTATTAGTGTGCTTCCCTTGTGGCTCAGTTGGTAAAGAATCATTCCTCTGTACCAAGAGTAGCTCAACTCCTCTCAAAGCAAATAGAGGACGGTAGTAACTATGCAGGACAAAGCTGATTCTGTATATTTATCCTACTCACTCATGAGCTTGACAGAGGTCCTAGATCTGTTACCACGTTTTTTTTTTTAAGTGATATTCGCATGTCCAGTTGAAAGTCGCTCAGTTCGTCCCTGACTCTTTGCGGCCCCAAGGACTATACAGTCCATGGAAATCTCTAGGCCAGAATACTGGAGTGGGTAGCCTATCCCTTCTCCAGGGGATCTTCCCGACCCAGGACTCAAAGCGGGGTCTCCTGCGTTACTGGCAGATTCTTTAGCAACTGAGCTAGTAGGGCTTCCCTGGTGGCTCAGTTGCTAAAGAATATCTGCATAACTGTCTATCGATTTGGAATTAGCAATCTGTCTGTGAGCAGGGCCGGTCATAAGCAGCTTCTGTGAGAAAACAGAAGCATGTCTGTCTGACTTTCTTCTCTGGGGAGCTTTCACTGTTCTTGCGCTAGTGCACATGGCAAGTTTCTAAGTGAGAAAGTAATGGCTACTATCACAGCTGGCCACTGAGGTACTTAATGGCAGAGGCAATCCCAGCTCTGCCAAGCAGTAGCCATCACGAAATCAGCTATTGTCATTGAAGCCAAGTTCCGTGAATTTGTGGTGTTATTTGCTGTGTTCTTCAAGAAGATGCCTTCGCCCTGCCAGTAAGACGTATTTCCATAACACATAGCCATGCACTCAATCGATGTGCATATTCCAGTAAAGCCCAGCCCCGATGTCTTAGAGGAGCCTCTCTGCCCATTGTGCTAAGCCAGTCTAATTTTGTGTGAGACCGTGAAAACTCAGTGTCTTTATTACGCTTGTGCTTCTGACGAGAGGTCTGAGAAGGCACTTCTGAAGGTTTATTCCTACCAGTCATTGTCATATTTATCGAGTCTTTATTTTATATTTTTTCTTATTTTTCACTTCTACCAGTTTCTTGCTACCAACCCGTCTCCCTCCACCCTCGTGCACACAAGGTCAGTCATGGAATCCCGTGGACTTCCGCCCGCCAGACTCCTCTGCCCATGGATTTTTCCAGGCAAGAATACTGGAGTGGGTTGCCATTTCCTTCTCCATGTATGGAGTCTTTAAAGATTCCATCACTGAGGTGTTGTTTCTCCACTTGTACATGCCCTTTCTCCCTAAGTGCAGTAGAAGTCATCCTCACTGCCCAACATGTCTCTCTTCCGTCCTCTGGAGTATGTATTGCTTGAGCTCACCACAGCGTCAGGATATTCTAGAAACCCTTCTGATTGCATTCTCTTCGGGAGTTTGCAAGTGCTTCAAACCTCAGAAAGTGCTTTGTAGCACTTTTTACGACCACAGCTGAAAGGGAAGTCAACACTCAGTGACAGTCACAGGCTTCCATGGCCTGGACTTGATTATGGGCTGTGCTTTCATAAACATCGTGTTTCCGATACCAACTAAGATGTCACTGAGAAATTTTTTTCTTTCTCATCATTGTATCTTTCATGTTTATTTAGATATATTATGGGTTTTCCTATATATCTTCCCTTAGGGATGAGGGTCTTAAGTCAGTAGAACTTACTACAACTGATTTCCATTTAGCTGTGTTAGGACAGGAAAAAGAATGACCAGCTGCTCGATTCTTAAGATTATGTATGAAAATATGATTCGTTTTACTGTGTGAAGTCATCCGATTCTAACTTTCTGAAGTAGGCATTCAGAAAAATAAAAAAAAATCGCCTAACTACTAGGCGGTCTCCCATCCAAGTACTGACCAGGCCCGTCCCGGCTCACTTTCCCAGATCAGAGGAGAGAGGGCACGTTCAGGTTGGTATGGCCTTAGACTGAGGCGGCTGCCAGGCGCCCCAGGAGCCCCGAGTTGCGCCTCCCTTGCGGTCTGACCTGCCGGTCGGGCCTGGGGCTGCAGGTCTCGAGCGGGCGCGCTGCACTTGAGCCGCACGACCCGCGACTGGACTCCAGCCGGCCGGAGCCTGCAGCTCCGCGAACCGCGGAGGGCGCCCACGCTCCACACAACGCGAGCCCAGGCCAGCAACCGTTTGGCCCGGCTGGCCGGGGCCTGGCGTGCCTGCGCAACCTGGGGAGGGGGTAGGGGGGGTGGGTAGAGCAGCGAGGACATCTCGGTGCCCCCTCACCCCCTGTCACCCACCATCCCGTTCGCTGCTCAGGGTCAGGTGGCTCCGGACGTGGGTGGCTTCGGCCCGGGTCCGCGGTCCCCGGAGCCTCCTGGGGCTTAGGGGCAGCCCAGCCGGGGCCCCAGGCGCCCGTCCTGCCGGCTGCGCACCCCCCTGGAGCGACTCAGCCCCGTCCTTTCACCCTACCGAGGCCCGCCCTGCCCCCACGCCGCGGGCCCAGCACAGGACCTTCCTGGGAGAGCAGACGAGCGACAGCTAGGGACACGGACAGGCACTCGCACGCACCCACGCCAGGTGAGACAGAGGCAGAAAGAGTCGAGGGTTCAGAGAGAGACTGGAAGACAGTGTGTGGGCAGGGGGAGCCTCGGGCAGGATGCCGGGCAGCTGCAGAGACCACCCGGCCCTGAGCAGCCAAAGCGATGGGGGCGGGGGGAGGCCACTGAGCAGCGGAGGGCCTGGAGAGGCTCAGGGTGGGAGGACACCTGAGATCTCCGTGCTCCGCGCACCGCCCCCTCCCCCCAAACCCTGCACGCATGCCATGCCGGGGCGCTCTGACACTAGCTTCTCTGGAGTTTTGTCACTTGAATTTCTCTCCCTCTGCTCAACTGAGTGATGAGAGTGTATTGAACAGCTAGGTCATTTCCAAATAAATTAAGCTTAGTGTTTCACAGGACACCAGGACATGTATGGAGAGACCAGCACGGATGCATGGACACCAACCTTGGTAACTGGACAACCAATGGGAAATTACTGTCTGACTCAGGAGAGAGAAAGAAACCCGAACATATGGAATGAAATGAACAGAAACACAAGCTTTGCAACTCACACCCTAATTCAATTACCAGAAAATAAACAACACTATAACCATTTTAGAAAAACAATAGACCTCTCCATGACCTTTGGTCGGCTGAGGAGTTCAAACACACAACCAAAAAAAGCCAACTTTTCCAAGTGGTGAATATGTTAGTTCACACATTGACTTTTACATTGAAATGTGTAACAAATAAACTTATAATCATTCACTCACTACATAAACATGGAAGTATTTTAAACATAAAATATGTTCTATAGTATTCAGGAAGCACTTGGCACATCTGTAAATGTATCAGACCCAAAACTGGAACGTAGTGGAAGAATCAGGATAGTCTAAAAATGAATCCCTAACTAAAAGGAACACACAGGATTACTTTAGATAAAAAAGGTTAAAGAAGAGAAGCTAGAAATCAGTCAATAAATGTCTTAGGGGTTAGCTTAGAGTGACTAGCCTCTGCGTGACTCTTTAAATTTTTCATGTTTGCAGCTTCCAGATTTTCCATGGTGAGAATAATACTTTCGCCTCCAAACCAGAGTGACTTGGGGACACAAAGGTAGAAGTCGATAATTTTCGTTGCCTATGTCTGAATATTTACAGTCAGAGGTAGAAAAGGAGGAGTCTGTCCCTTGTCTAGATGAGGTCAATCCCCAGGTGTGGGATGTCTCCAGCCCTGGTTTAGCCATAAATGTTCCACCAGTAAAGATTTCTCTGAGACCAAATGCTCCCTAGCCCTGGAAAAGACAACATCCCTTAAAACCAGAAGCTCTTGAGGGTCTTAGACCATTAGTTAACAAATACCGAGATACTGGAAATCTAATCAGCTGTGAGTCCCACTGCAACACCCCAATCTTGCCCTTTCAAAAACCAGATGGATCTTACCGATTCGTCCAAGATCTAAGAGCTGTTAATGAAGCTGTGGTTCCCATCCACCCCATAGTCCCAAACCCATATACCCTCCTATCCCAAGTCCCAGGAAATGCCAAGTACTTCTCAGTCTTGGACCTTCAAGGTGCTTTCTTTTGCATTCCTCTCCATCCTGAATCCCAAAAACTCTTTGCTTTTGAGTGGCAGGACTTGGAAACAAGAGAGACCATACAACTCTCGACTGGACTCGACTACTCCAAGGGTTTAGCGACAGCCCTCATATCTTCGGGACTTCCTCGGGGAGAGAACTAAGGGAATTAACTTTAACAAACAGTAGTCTAATACAGTATGTGGATGACTTGCTCATAGCTAGGCCAGATTTTACCAGCTCTCAAATGGACACTATTTAAAACGTTAACTTTCCTATATGAAAAGGGTTATCGAGTATCCCCCAAGTAGGCTCAGATTAGCTTAACCCAAGTAAAATACCTTGGATTTATAATTACGGAGAGGAAAAGAATGCCTGACCCGAGGGGAGATCCCTCATCTTAAATACCCCGTACCCCCAAACAAAACAACAGCTTAGGGGATTTTTAGGAAGGACCGGGTTTTGCAGGATCTGGATTCCTAATTATGGCAATCTGGCCAGACCCCTATATGAAAATTTAAGGCGGAAAGTGGAAGAGCCACTTGACTGGCATGAGACCTGCAAGGTGGCCTTTAATGCCCTAAAAGAGTCCATCACTACAGCCCCAGCTTTAGGCCTCCCAAACCTGGAGAAGCCTTTTAGACTCTATGTTTCCGAAAGGACAGGAACTGCTCTTGGGGTGTTAGGGCAGATGATGGGGCCCGTATTACAACCTGTGGCTTATCTCTCAAAATAAATAGATGAGGTGGCCAGAGGGTGGCCCACTTGCCTCCGGGCAGTAGCAGCCACCGCTCTTATGGTTAAGGAGGCATCTAAGCTGACCCTGGGTCATCCCACCACAGTGTATACGCCTCACCGTGTGCAAGCAGTCTTGGAAACAAAAGGGGACAGGTGGATGACAGGGGGAAGGATCACCCAATACCAAGCCCTCCTCCTTGACACTCCAGAAATAAAGTTGAGGGTCTGCCAGACTTTCAATCCAGCAACCTTACTGCCAGATCCCCCTACCTCCCCTCTGGATCACCAATGCATACAAATCACAGATGAGTTATAGTCTTCTCGCCGGGACCTATCAGAGACACCTTTATCTGACCCAGAGGAAAACTGGCACACAGATGGCAGCAGTTTTGTAGAAAAGGGAGAGAGGAAAGCAGGATATGCTGTAGCGAGCCTGGAAGAAACTAAGGAAAGTGGGTCTCTTCCCCCAGACACCTCAGCCCAGAAAGCTGAACTTTTTGCCCTGACAAGAGCTTTGGAGTTAGGAGAAGGAAAGAGGATTAATGTGTGTATGGACTCTAAGTATGCTTTCCTCATTCTGCATGCCCGTGCAGCAATTTGGAAAGAAAGAGGGATGCTCAGTGCCCTAAGCTCTGCTATTAAACACAAAGAGCTCATTCTCAGGCTCCTGGAGGCAGTCAAACTTCCTGCAAAATTAGCTGTCATCCACTGCAAGAGTCACCAAAAGGGGCAAGAAAAAGAGGCTCAGGGAAATAGGAAAGCTGATCAAGAGGCAGGTCGAGCTGCCGGGGAAGCTACCTCTGCCACTGCTATCTGCCCCCTTTTCCCCAAGGAAACTCTGACTCCACATTTTACCCCAGGGGGACATTCCCGATATGCTAAGCGGGGCTGGGAGATTGGGTCACATGGGTGGTTTCAGCCTGATCAGGCCCAAATAATACTCCCTGATTCTCAGGTTTAAAACATTACTAACTCCTTACATAAGAGCGCTCATTTTGGAAAAGATAATCTAGAAATCTTGCTTAAGCCTATTCTCTCCCATCCCCAGTTAGCTAAGGTTGTTAAACAGGTCACACAAAATTGTGACACCTGTCTAAAAAATAACCCAAAAACCAGACCTCCTCTAATTACACCTGTCCAACATTGGGGATCATACCCAGGAGAGTACTGGCAAGTAGAATTTACAGCCATGCCCAAGATCCAACGGTTTTCTTATTTGCTAGTCTTTATTGACACATTCACAGGATGGATCGAAGCGTTCCCTACTGAGACAGAGAGAGCTACAGAAGTCTGTAAAGCTCTGCTGAAGGAGATAGTGCCTAGGTTTGGGCTGCTTCGGTCACTTCAGAGTGACAACGGGCCCTCACTTACAGCCACGATACCCCAGAACCTAGCTGCATGCTTAGGCATAAAATACCGTCTCCGCTCCTCCTGTAGGCCTCAAGCTTCAGGAAAGGTAGAGAGAGCCAACCAGACTCTTAAAAGGGCTCTGGCTAAGCTATGTCAAGAAAGACATAATAAGTGGACACATATGCTGCCCATCGCCCTCATGAGGCTACGGACATCCCCCAAACGGCCACTATTGTTAAGTCCTTATGAAATGATGTATGGACGTCCATTGTTAAATTCTGATTTGTTTTTTGACGAGAATGCCAATACACTCTTAAAACATATAATTGACCTGGGAAGGTTTCAGCAAGATCTCCAACGGTATGGAGAACAAACCACAGGAAGACTTGAAAAATCCCCAGGTAAAGCCAGGGGATCAAGTATCAGTAAAGACCTGGCAAGAAAAAGGGAGTCCAAACCAGCTGTCCGAGAAATGGACAGGGCCATATCAGGTTGTTCTAGTGACTTCAACTGCTGTAAAAGTGAAGGGTCTATCTGCCTGGGTCCACAATTCTAGAATAAAACCCTATGGCCTACAGGAGGGGGAGACAGAAACTGAGACTCCAAAGCCAGAGGACAGCTATTCCTGTGAACCTGTTGAAGATCTCAGGCTCTTGTTCAAGCAGAACCCCATCAATCCTGCCTCAGATAAGTAAAATGCATCATATGATGTTCTTCTTCTTTCTAATCATATCTCCCTGTATGGCTATTGATCTCTCCCTAAACGAGGCATGTTCACTTGCAAACCACACTGCTTCTCAACTCAAGCTAACCAGCCCGTGCTGGATTTGCATTAATAGCAAAGGTTGGGGGTATGGCTTCTTCCCTCAAGCCTCATGAATCAGTCTCTGCTACCTTCAAACTCTTCTGCAGCTTCCTCACCTCTCTCAGCCTTCAGAGAACTGAAGAGACTTACGAGAGTTTTAAGGCTTCCCTTGT
Organism: Muntiacus reevesi; assembly: GCF_963930625.1. Lineage (NCBI taxonomy): Eukaryota > Metazoa > Chordata > Mammalia > Artiodactyla > Cervidae > Muntiacus > Muntiacus reevesi. The sequence continues at coordinate 192,441 of NW_027077807.1, read as the reverse complement.
AGCTCAGTCGGTAAATCTGCCCACAATGCGGGAGACCCGGGTTCAATCCCTGGTTCAGGAAGATCCCCTGGAGAAGGAAATGCCAACCACTCCCAGTACTCTTGTCCGGAGAATCCCACAGACATAGGAGCCTGGCAGGCCACAGTCCATGGGGTTGCAGGGAGTCAGATGCGACTTAATGACTAAATCATCATCAGGGTTTGCTCAAGATTTGGCTTTGGCTTAAGGGTCATTCAAACTTTTTCCGCATCATCAATAAGGTTGTTTCACTTTCTTATTATTCCTGTGTTCACGAACTAGCCCTTTTACTTTCAAGAACTTTTCTTTTGCACTCACAACTTGACTAACCAGCACAGAGTTCTAGTTGTCAGCCTATCTTGGCTGTCAACACACTTTCCTCACTCAGCTCATAATCATTTCTAGCTTTTGGTTTCAAGTAAGAGATACACAACTCTTCCTTTCACTTGAACACCTGGTGCCTCAGATGGTAAAGAATCTGACTGCAAAGCAGTAGGCTGGGGTTTGATCCCTGGGTCAGGAGGATCCCCCAGAGAGGGAAATGGCAACCCACTCCAGTATTCTTACCTGCAGAACTCCATGGACAGAGAAGCCTGGCGAGCTACAGTCCAGGGGTCACAAAGAGTTGGATACAACTGAGTGACAAACACACATACACTCAGAGGCCACTGCAGGGTTATTAACTGCCCTAATTTCAATACTGCTGAGTCTCAGGGAATAGGGAGACCTGAGGAGAAGGAGAGAGATAGGGAATGGCTGGCTGGTGGGGCAGTCAGAACACACATATTTTACTAAGATCACAGCACTATCTCCTGTGGGCACGGTTCATGGTTACAATTAATTACAAACTCCGAAACAATGACAACAGTATTATCAAAAGTCACCGATCACAGCTCACTCTAAGAAATAACAATGAAAAAGTGTGAAATACTGCGAGAATCACCAAACTGACACAGAGACCCAGAGTGTGCAAATGCTACTGCAAAGATGACGGACACCCTCAGTGCAGGGCTGCCGCAGAACTTCAGTTTCCAAAAACTGAATTTGCAGGTACAATAAAACACGGTCTACTTGTATGCTAAAGTATCGACAATGGGCATTTTGTCAAACAGTTTAAGAAAAGAGAAGTTCTTTGTACTGCAATTGTAATTTTTCTCCAAGTCTGAGATTGTTTCAAAACAAAAGTAAAGAAAAATACAAACAGAGACACACAAACATACATATATACAGGGAGTCTTCACTTTTGCAACTAGTGTTAACTGAAATTTGCGTACATCAGAATCCTGACTTCATAAGTGCACAACTCCAGAACAGGCATGGCAGTTTGCTACAGTGTGGAAATTGAGAGTTTTTTAAAAATATAAAAAATTTTAACAAGATTTTGTACACTTAATTTCTACACTGAAGTATTTTCTACCTAATTTTATACAGAAATGTCACACACATAAAACTGTTAATAAAATCAGAGGTTTCAAAAACAAAGAAAAATGTTCTATTTCTTAAACTAGAGTAATATTTTATTATTGTTCTTCAGAATTTAGTTAAAAAGTAGTCTTTTCAAACCATTCAAAATTTTATAAATGACAATTAAAATTAACCTTAAAACCTTGCACTGGCTCTGGAAAAGACACTTCCATTTGGGAATGATATCTCTGTCCAAAGATTCCTTTTCCCTTTTAACTACTATTTCCATCATTAATGGCAAGATCATACAATTCTTCCTTCAGTGTTTGGAAGAAATGATCATGAAGATACTAAATGAAAACTGCAAGGTCCAAATCAGAGTATGTTGTGTCTATAAAAGGAGAAGCCAAAAGAATATATATATAATCATTTGTGAAGACACAGAAGTTATCCAAAAGAATACATTTAGAAACTAAGGAAGGGACATGGATGGCTGGCAGACAGAGACTGGACGGACACTTTTACTGTTATCGTTCTGTTCTTCTACACTGTCCTGTGGGACTTTCCTAGTGGTCCAGTGGTCCAGAATATGCCACTCAGTAGGGGATACAGGTTCAATCCCTGGTCTGGGGAGGTTCCACAGGGCAGCTAAGCCTGTGTGCCAGAACTAACGAAGCCCTCGAGCCCATGCTCTGCAACAAGAGGAGCCGCCGCAGAGAGGGGCCCGCGTCCCACAGCTGAAGAGCAGCCCCAGATAGTAATCCCCACTTGCTGCAACTGGAGAAAGCCTGTACATGGTGAAGACCTCATACTGCCGTATATACATAAGTAAATTCTTAAATGTGTTAAGTAGGTAAGTAAATAAATTATACTTTGTGAAGAAAATCTACTCAGAAAAAAAAAGGTCCGATTTAAAAAAAAAAAAACAAAACACTTCAGACTAAGCAGATAGAACAAACTAAGCAAACTCACGCCATTGACTAGTAACTTTTTCAAATGAAATAATAATAAAAAATCAACTTTTACACTAAGGCTGTCAAAAACTACATATATTTCAAATAATTTCATGTGATAAGGCCAACTTAAAGGCAAATTTTATCGAAAATAGAACTGGAATCTTCATTTAACTTCAAAAGCTAAGAAAGAAACTTTCAGATTTTTCCTAATTTATGTCTTAACATTTCAAAGACAGCATCCTTGAAGTTTAATACATGTTCTTGCCAATGTACACTCAGAAATATAACCAATCACATTTTCACGACATCTGTGTCTTTACACAGATGACATGATTCAGAAAAATTAAAATTGTCAGAGAGAGATTATTGGAGTTGTTCAAGTTATCAAACTAGACACTTAACAAGTCTCTGTCTGGAATCTGGGGCCCACTGATCAATCCCCATACCACGCTTTCCCCAATCCATGCATGAGGTAGTTTAAAAACATCAGAAACAAGCTTACAGAACACTTACTGACACTAAACCCAACCCTTCAAATCCAGCAGTGTGCAAGGCTTCACTCTCTGCATGTACTATGGATTAAGATAAAATGCCAGATATTAAATATGCAGGTTGGTTACCCAACTCCTTAGTTTTCATTGTTTCTAATCCACTATTTTTTGAAAGCCAATATATGAACATAGTTAGGCACTAGGTGATACAGAGAAGAAAGTGTCCCTGGCATGACCCAAGTATTGTGATCACAGTCAAACAAAACCATGAGAGAAATGTGTTAAATGTCTACAAAAGGTGTAGCCCTAAGATACAGGAAGAATGTAAAGAGTATTCTGGAAAAGAATGAAAGAAGTCGTCAATAGATCAGCTGAATAAAATCAATTGGTACAGCAATAAAACAGATTCAGGTTCTAGAGACGACCCTGTTGAGAACACTTACAAAGGTTATCTTTTGTTTGGAAAGGCTATGGCCGAGCAATTACGAGTTACAAGGAAAGAAGTTCCCAAGGACTTCAGTGCCCCAACCAAAACCTTATGAATCATTAAAAAAAAAAAAAAATGCTAGCACAGAACACAACCTCGGAATGTGCAAGAAAGGTTCCAACCAACATTATTTGGAATGACACAACTACAATTCTACTGGGCAAGTACCTTTCAATGCAAGGAAAGAAACTGAAGAAATAAATAAAAGAAATTAACTAATATATAAATATCTTACAGACTCAAATCCTTAGTACCAGTATTTATGATGCTTTACATATTTATATATTTGTAACGTAAAACAATTCTGACTATTAGTGTAAAATATCAGCCCTATAATTTCAATTTAAAACAGAATTAACAGCTAACCTAGACTTGTAATTTTAATTTGAATTTCACTATAAATAGTACTGAAACTTAAGATATTAATATGTACCATGCTTGTAAGTTTATTAAATGTTTTAAGATTTACCATAACATTTGTGAAGGTTTGTCTGAAAACTGAACTACTTACCAAATAGTGAATATATTAAGTTATTTAAACAGTTTTTTAAAGTTTTAAATATGTATGTAAAAGGGATGCAATATAGTTTAAGTCTCCTTTTAAAATGATTCCCTAAACTTACTATATGTATCTAAAAAGATTTGTTAAGTTGAACTTTAAAATTTAAGGGAAATTTGGGGTTTAAAATGTAACTTTGATAAACTACATACTAATTCTTTAAAACCAAAGGAGCTTCCAAATAATTATTTCTGTTTAGAAAAACCCACCTTCAAGGATACAAAATCCTACTTAACTCTTATTAATCCTTCAGTATCTACGTAAAATTCTTCCTTTTCCATGAAGTCTTTCCTCTTTTTCCCTTTACCCTATACTAGGCAAAAAGAAAATAAATGTGTCTCTATCATTCAAACTGCTAATTTATTCTATTCTAGTGGCATAACTTTATGAAAACTCTTCTTTCAGGAATCCACATCGCCTATCCAAGGGTCACACGCACTTTCAGAACAGGGACTGTGCTTTATACTGCTCTCAACCTCTAGAAACATCTTACACAAGGCAACGCTAGCACACAGTAACTATTGGCGGTGGATGAACTGAATTCTAACAATCTTCCATGCCTTTCCAAATGGACCATTACCTCTGTTATGTCCCAATGGTGTGAAAACTGATCCAAGTCAGTGAGGTAAAGTAGCACGGGAGAAAGCTGCGTCTGGATGACATGGGGCACTCCTCAAAGGCTCTGAAGCCAAGTCAGTTCCTCTTTTGAAAACCCTAATTTGAGTATAAAGAAATCCAATTTAAAATAAATCACAAAGCAAGTAAAATTCTTAAGTAATTTTTAAAAAATAGACATGTATCTTCAAGTTAAATTCTTCAAGCTAACAAGCTATTTTCTCTGAATTTCTGTACTTTATGTATTATTTTAAAAAATGAAATGCCAGCGATGTAGTAAAATTCATATAATTATGTACACAAAGATTTGACCTGAATCAAATGTGTAATACATCAAGAAACAATATTATATCCCTTAAACTGAGGGCTTTGCCACCTTTATACTTAAATAAGTGTGAAAGACATAATCATTCTAATTAATGTCAGGTTTAAAAAAGCAAATGAACAAGAAAAACAATATGCTCCTTCATACATATACCAAACTCTGTATTCTTACATAATAGCCTTTCAAGTGTCTTAAAACTATTCCATCCCCCCTAAGTCTATTTCTTCAACAATTACTGTGTACTTCCTTCTACCTATTCCATATAATAAGATTTCTGATTCTCTTACCACCTCTATTACACCTAGTCTGACCTATACAAACAACTTGCCCAAGTCCCTCCTGAAAGACAGCTCTTAGAATGATCAGAATACGAGCACAATGTGGTCTGACCCTAGCTACCTGCTTTGATGTTTTCAGATCACTGTACTTCCATGAACATGCCCTAAAGAGCCATCATCTAGTTGGGAAGCCATATCACACTCCTGGCTGATTCCTAATGAGTTTCCTAAAACCACTAAACCCTTTGACAGGTACTACTAATTAAAACATAAAGCCCTCACATCCATCTCAAACGCATACATCCAAAACTATCAAACAAACATGTACAAGTCTACTTGTTTTTTTTTTTTTTTTTAAATATTATTTTATTAGTTGGAGGCCAATCACTTTACAACATTTCAGTGGGTTTTGTCATACATTGGCATGAATCAGCCATATAGTTACACGTATTCCCCATCCCGATCCCCCCTCCCACCTCCCTCCCCACCCGACTCCTCAGGGTCCTCCCAGTGCACCAGGCCCGAGCACCTGACTCATGTATCCCACCTGGGCTGGTGGTCCGTTTCACCATAGATAGTATACATGCTGTTCTTTCAAAACATCCCACCCTCACGTTCTCCCCCAGAGTTCAAAAGTCTGTTCTGTACTTCTGTGTCTCTTTTTCTGTTTTGCATATAGGGTTATCGCCACCATCTATCTAAATTCCGTATATATGTGTTAGTATACTGTAATGTTCTTTATCTTTCTGGCTTACTTCACTCTGTATAATGGGCTCCAGTTTCATCCATCTCATTAGAACTGATTCAAATGAATTCTTTTTAACGGCTGAGTAATATTCCATGGTGTATATGTACCACAGCTTCCTTATCCATTCATCTGCTGATGGGCATCTAGGTTGCTTCCATGTCCTGGCTATTATAAACAGTGCTGCGATGAACATTGGGGTGCACGTGTCTCTTTCAGATCTGGATTCCTCAGTGTGTATGCCTAGAAGTGGTATTGCTGGGTCATATGGCAGTTCTATTTCCAGTTTTTTAAGAAATCTCCACACTGTTTTCCATAGTGGCTGTAAGGTCTACTTGTTACTTGTTTCTTTTATATAATATTTATCTTGCTACATTCAGCTCCTTATCAGAACTTTTCAAGCTATTTTTGGATTCTGACAACATATTTCAATAAGTCTCTTAATTTTAAGTCTTCAGAAAATTTCAAACACTGTCATCTTTATCATCCAGTTACAAAACAAAACTACCAAAGACAGTATGATCATTTAAAACAACAGTAATAATACTTACTAATCTAACACATCAAGACTCATTTTACTAATTTTTCTCTGACATCAATGGAAAGCAAAATATGGCTAATTAAAATGTGATGTTTTTCCTAACACACCGAACATGTTAAACATGCTTAAAATGGATATTCTGTTCCCCATCTTATTAAGCTATGCAGTGAGGTCCAAAACTTAGACCCAAACAGGTAAGACAGTAAATCTCAGGAGAATTTTCATACTAGGTTCTTTTCCTTTCCTTAACTTGGTGGATCAGGGCAGTTACCTGTAAGTGTTGAAAATAAGAAGCTGAAATAGTCCTCATTACTGATGTTTAACTGATCACTTCCATTCCATTCTTTCACTGAAGACTTCCATCCAGAAAATGATGATCTGCAATAAACAATGGAGACCTAGTACTAGAAGTGACCAAATTGAAGACTCAGGAATAAAGCACAGAATATATGACTATTCTTTATGGAATACAAGTATAATTTAAGAGCTCAGTCAAAAATCCGTAGCATGTATCATCTTTACATGTAAGGGGGTTCAAGTATCGTAATATGGAAAATATAATTTCTAACATATGTTTATGTAAAGTTTCCTTGAAAAGCATAACCAGCCCACTTATATGGTACAACTGGAAAATTTTTCCACACCACTCAAAACTCAGTTTCAAGGAGCCAAGGTGAAGTTCTGCTTTTCAGTAGTAGGTTCAGCTGCTATGTATTTACTACCTCATCTTCATTAAAAAAAAAAAAAAAAGTCTTACCTTGTTTATATGAATGAGCTAAGTTTAAACAAGCTCCTGCTTCCTACCTAAACCAAAGCATCTTAACTAGGTAAAGAATACTTCAATTTAAAGCCACTCTGCAATAACTATGCACTCCTATACTTTGCGAGGCTTTATAACTAGTCTACGTCACAATACTGCAGCTAAAGTATTGGTAGTGGACTTAAGGGAATAGCTAAACATAAAGCAGCTTCTCATTAAATGAAGATTATCTGGTTCCTGCTATGAGATCAGTTTCCAGTGATACCTTTAAAAACTCTCCTCAAGGTAAGACTAAGAAGGAATACAGCAGATGTCAGCCATGAATACAGCAAAAAAACAAAAAGCTGAGAATAATCAGATCCAAAAAGCTATCTTTTTGGATAGCTTTTTGTGACAAATTTTTTTTTTTTGGGACAAACTTTTATAATAGAAATCTGAATAAATGTCAAGACAAAATAAGGAGTTTCTAATTCAATGAGAAGCACTTTTTTTTTTTAACCACTGAAACAACTGTATTTATTAACATTCTTAAAAGTTGGGGAGTTAAAAATAATGGCAACATTTTTCTGAATCACTTCTACTTAAAGGACTTCTCTTTGCTTAAAGGGCTATGGGAGAGAATATCACAAGCTAAGAGGTTATAAAAAGTCAGAGATGCTCAATGGAAATGAGTACAAAATGGGTGATTAGAAAAGAAGCTAATATCCTCTTATACCCAGTGAACACTGTGCTGTCCAGTGGCTAAAAAGAGTAGCAAATCCATTTAAAAATCTAGTTTGGACAAAAGACAAGCAATGTATCACTCTGTCCTTAAAACTACAATGACCACACATACTGGCCACACCAGAACAGTTCTGAGACTAGAAGGGATGCTATATCAATTATGCTTGGACAACAGAAGCAAACCAGACCTGCTCCTGGCAGGCCAGCTCACATATTCACCCTGCTTCAAAACCAGGCTGAATTTCTCAGTAATTTCTCCCTTCTCTGATATTTTTATCTAACAGCATAGACTACGTTTCCACATGCATGTCTCATGTTCCCCAAACCAGCTGTAAATGAACTAGGGGCAGAGAGGGCAAGAAGAGTAACGGTCAGCAGAACACCACAGGTAGATGGAGAGGAAAAACTCAAAAAACCTCTAAGTGAATAGTGAAAAAGGCAGGAACAGCAATTCTAAGTACAGTTTTTAAGACAAACTAAACACCAACAACTCTAAGTTGATGGGTTTTTCACACACTGAACAAACGGAGATGGTCTGGTGGTGACCTGCTCTCCGATGAACTTCCCCTGCTGGAGACAACAGTGTCAGAACGCTAACACCCAGAGTGAACTAGACCGCAGAGCCCAATTAATATAGCAGATGAGAATCAGAAATTATTGAAGGAATATTTCAGGAAAAGGAGCCTGCCAACAGTCCTTGGCACAGACGGAGCTGAGGAGTGGGATGCCTCAGGTGAACGGTGCAGGTGGGAGACAGTGAGAAAGCTAGCTGGTTTACCGTCACCATCAAGGACGGAGGGGAAAACCAAAGACGTGAAATAACCCAGGTGATGTCTAAGGAACGGTATTCCTTAGAAGAACATCATTCCTTAAGAATAACCGAACATTATTCTTCAATTCTAAATCTAGGAAAAGTGATGCAATGATAATACCACTGGCCTGGGAAAGTTGAAAAGGCCCCATCTTGTTATAATTTTTAAAGAGATTAGTTTGAATAGGGACAATACATCTACAGAAAGAGAAGTCTACTAAGACTCTGTGCAAATGCTAAAAGGCAAAGTTTAACTTGGTACACTTTTAACTACATGACAACTTGCTTTTGATGATTATAAACTTCTATTACCATTACTTGTAAATTAATATTTTCTCAGTACTCACCACAAACCCACAAAAAAATGTAAAAAAAGACTTGTGAAAAAATCCTTGACCAAAGTTATTGAGCACAAGTCAATCGTAATTAATGCCAAAAAAGATACTAAATACAAGTTCTAAAGAGAATTAATTTTAAGAGGTGTTCAAAAGTCACTTTTAAATGAATGCCAAAACAGATCCTCCACAAGTTCTATCATGGGAAATGAGTGCCCTCTACTGGAAGTTAACAGTCATAAAACCACTTAAGTTAAATTGTATTTCTTAAAGACCTGGCATTTAGTACTGAACTAGACAAAGAGGGGTTTCATATATAGACAACATATTGCAAACAGCTCTCTTTTGCTAAAAGGAAAAAGTAATTATCAGTTATGAAGCACAATTTGGGCGACAACATTCAAACATACGTCTTATCCTGGTAGGAAGAGACTGGCAAACAAAGCTAAAGAAAGTCTACTAATAAAGCGAGCCACTCCTGTTTAATTGGGGCAGAGGGTCTGCACAAGAAGCCACAAAGAAGCTAGTTTTTAAATTTTTCAGCTACAGCCCAGATTCAACTCCTGCCTAAAACTGTATCAGACCCTGGCCTTGAGCCACAATCAGTAACAAATGGCTGAATATGAAAGTACTATGCCTGATACAAACATTACATTTTAAAGGATACTTTGAACACTAGCAACATGAAACATTATTAGTTTTAAGACCTTTGAGAGTAAAACACCACAGTCACATTCTGGAAAGTAGCTCCTTGAAAAATTAAACAGAAAATTAACATATGATTCAGCAATTCTACTTCTGGGTATACAGCCAAAAGAATTAAAAGGATTCAAACAGGTGTCTGCACACCAATGTTTATAGCTGCATTATTTGTAACAGCCAAAAGGCAGAACAACCGAGTATCCATTAACAGATGAATATATCAAAATCATGAAGACAAAATAGTGGTAAACAAGGGCTGGGAGAAGGGGAAATAATCAGTACAGAGTTTCAGTCTGCAACGATGACAGTGCTGGAGATGAATAGTGGTAGCAGTCGCACAACAGTGTGAATGTACTTAATGCCCCAAACAATTCTCACTGTATACCTAAAACTGGTTAAAATGGGAAGTTTTAGGTTATGTATATTTTGCCACACACACACACACCCACCCACCCACCCACAGATATTTTAATGATTCCCTGTCTGAGTCCGCAAGCTTTTATTTCACCACCTACATTGAACTGAGCTCCCTTCCAAAAAGAAAGACCTGTATTACAATTTCATAACACCAGAAGTTTTAAAACACAGCACTCTCATCCGTCACTGAATCCTTACTATGGCTACACACTTCTGATAATCTTAACCCTTGTTTCAATGCACCTACACAAATCACTGTATGTTTCTACCTGATGGTTCAGCGGTAAAGAATCCACCTGTGGTGTAGCAGAACAAGATTCAATCCCTGGGTCAGGAGGATCCCCTGGAAAAAGAAACAGCAACCCACTCCAGTATCCTTGCCTGGAAAATCCCATGGGCAGAGGCGCCTGGTGGACTACAGCCCATGGACTTAGTGACTGCAACCATGACAATGCAAACCGCTAAGCAAACCACCTGGAACAGTCTTGCCCCAGTGACCTTCCTCTTACCCAGTATCATCAACAGTTTTAACTGCTGTTTTAAGAGCAAATGAAGGGAGGGGCGGCATTTTAAAAAGTCAGTTCACAAACTGCCAGTGACAGGGGAAGGGTGAGGGAGAAGATTATACACTTGAAATACAGCTCACTTTAGCATGCTACCTCATGTGCAGTATCCCGATAAGCATGGCAGCCAAATTTGCACTGAGTCTTCCCATAATACAGCAGCAGCTTAACCGAGAAAGCAAGTCAGCAGGCAGACTGGGTAGAAAATACACAAGCTGGACCAAAAGCTGCTGAGACTCTGCTGACAGAACCACCACTGTGCCTTCTTGTGGATCTAGTGAGGCAGGAAGACAAGTTAAATTTTAAAAGATATACAAACAAGAATTAATAAAGCAGACTGACCATTTTCACTGTGCTATGTTGAATTCTAACATATCAACTACATGAAAAAAAATATATATGTATGGCTTAAGGTACTGCCTAGAGTAAGACTAAATACAATCATTATTTAAAGATAACATTTAACACTCGATTTCATAATATTCAAATGTGTTATTTGAAATAATAACTGATGGAGTTAAAGGTATTAGAAACAAAGCAAAACAGTAAAAAAAAAAAAAAAAAAAAAAAAAAAAAAAAACAAGCACTTTTGCCAAACAGGGACAATTATAATATCAACCTAATCCGGCCCCATCACTTCATGGCTAATAGATGGGGAAACAGTGGAAACAGTGGCTGACTTTATTTTTCTGGGCTCCAAAGTCACTGCAGATGGTGACTGCAGCCATGAAATTAAAAGATGCTTACTCCTTGGAAGGAAAGTTAGGACCAACTCAGATAGCATATTAAAAAGCAGAGACATTACTTTGTCAACAAAGGTCTGTCTAGTCAAGGCTATGGTTTTTCCAGTGGTCATGTATGGATGTGAGAGTTAGACTGTGAAGAAAGCTGAACGCAGAACAATTGATGCTTTTGAACTGTGGTGTTGGAGAAGACTCTTAAGAGTCCCTTGGACTGCAAGGAGATCCAACCTGTCCACCCTAAAGGAGATCAGTCCTGGGTGTTCATTGGAAGGACTGATGCTGAAGCTGAAACTCCAATACTTTGGCCACCTGATGCAAAGAGTTGACTCGTTGGAAAAGATCCCGATGCTGGGAAAGATTGAAGGCAGGAGCAGAAGGGGACAACAGAGGATGAGATGCTTGGATGGCATCACCGACTTCATGGACATGGGTTTAGTTGGGCTCCAGGAGTTGGTGATGGACAGGGAGGTCTGGCATGCTGCAGTTCATGGGGTTGCAAAGAGTTGGACACGACTGAGCAACTAAACTGAACTGAATTTAAAACCAAAGACTTATCTGAGTATACACACACAGTCCTATATATAAGCAATACTGAAAAATACAGATTTTTAAATACCACACACAAAAGGTAGACACAAACCAACGTTTGTCATTTAATAAATGGGTAAATATAAAGTGGTGTATATTCAACAGTGGAATGTTACTCAGCATTGAAAAGAAATACAGTACTCGTATATGCTCGTAAATCCTAAGAACAGTATGCCAAGTGACGGAAGCCATACTGAGAAGATCCACATCACACAATGTCATCTGTGAGAAATGATCAAAACAGGCAAATACAGAGAGACAGAAATGGTGAGCAGTGGTTGTCAGGAGCTGAGGTAGGAAGAAATGAGGAAATAGGGATGGACTACTAATGGTAGAGTTTCTTTTTGAGGTGATAAAAATATTCTGGAATAAGATAATAGTGACTATCGCACAATCTTGGGAATATGATAAAAATTAATGAATTGCACAGTGTAAAATGGCCAATTTTATGGTATATAAACTGTGTCCTAATAATAAATACTAATTATACATATGCATATATGTATATTTTTATTGATATTTTTGCTAAAAGAATGAAAAGGTTTCAGGGGTGAGTGAAACGTTAATATATGAAAGCCGTACAAGATCTCAATAACGATTAAATAAGTAAAATTTGCCATCAAAGTTTCAAAAGAATTCTATAAAAATACCTGATCAGTTTTGAATTTGTGAATTTCGTGGCTTAAAAGATAATTTAAGATCTGAAGAAACATCTACAACCTTTAGTTTTCTTAAACTATTGTATTAAGTAATACTATTGAAAATGAATTTACTGTTTGATATTTTATTCATTTTACCATGGTACAATTAATGTATAATTTGAAGGAAAAGTAAAACCTAAAGATCTCCCCTTTGAAACATTGTTCTTAAGTCGGGGTAGACCGATTATTACATACACAGGTAAACAACACTCTTACCATAGATTCGGAGAGCAGTAACTTGTAAACTTTTGAGTAGCTCTTTATTTGCTCGGGCTGCAGCAGTATGGATAATGTCAACAAACTGTGTTGAAAGCTCAGGATTTCGGGAGCCGAGATGTGCAAGCTGCAGTGGTAAACCAGCCAACCAACGTGATAACACTTTACTACGGTATCTAAGGCCATCAAAGAAAAGGGAAATACACCACATTTATTTAAACATTTGAGAGCCTATAAGATGACTGGCATACTATATTCATCTATAGTATTCTCTAAGGTTTTACCCACTGTATTTTAAAAGTTTATGTAGTTTGGGGCACTATGTACAATGTAATTTTATCTTAAAAGACACAGGCTCTACTTAGCTTGTGAACTATTTACACTAATTTGTAATGACCGTTTTACTATATTAAGTCATTTATGCATTCAGTATAGGGTGCCCCCACATTAAGTGGCTTCAAACTTGGGTTATTTCCATTCTTGCACATACTTGCTCACTCTCTAATGTCTCATCTTGGACACGGCAATCACTTTTGCTGTCCCCCAAGAGTTCAGTGATTTACACACAACCTTTGGAGTCTACCAGACTTGAACTTAAGTCTCAGTCTGGCTGCCCTTTAACAGCATGACACTCACCAACTTATTTAACCTAAGCTTCCTTCTATAAGGCAGAAACCAACAGTACCTACATAAAAGTATGAGAATTACTGAAAAATTAAGAAAAGCACCTGACTCACAGTAAAGACTTGAATATGTTCTAACAACTACCTATGTATGCTGAGGTACCACAAATCCCGTTATCTTTCACCCAAACATCTCTTCCAGACTATCCCAAGTAAACCTCAAACTCACCACATCTAAGACTGATTCCTGAGTTCTACTCTTCGTGTTGTCTGCATCACCAGACAGCACCAAACCAAGCTGGACACTTTTGCTCTTTAAGATACCGCCATTTAAAAATTTATTGAAACATTTTTGACACCCAGTATTATGTTAGTTTCAGGTATGTATCACATAATAGTCTGACATCTGTACACATTGCAAATGGTCACCATACGTCTAATAACCACCTGTCCTAATAAAAGTTACTGGTCATATTCTTTATGCTGTATATTATATCCCCATGACTTATTTACTTTATAACTCAGTTTGCACCTTTTAATCTCTTTCACCTATTGTACACCTCTCCTCTTCTACTGCCCTCATTCTTATACCATGTGTCCCAATATGTCACTAAGGGCCGGAGGTTAAACCTCCATAATTTTTATGGGAAGCAAAACAAAATTCTGAGGCTGCTACAGGTGGTTCCAATAATTGTCCTTTAGCTGTTAAGCAGACAAGTGGAAATATATGCTCAAAGAGACTTTTACCTTCTCAGTTATGTGTATAAAGGTTACTGAAACTATTATGTATGCCTTTTTATTTAAAAAAAAAATAATAAAACCAAAAAGGATAAAAAGAAGATTTTCTCCAAAGATTTAATCACCCTATCATCTTATTCATACAGATTACAAAGTAACCTGGTAAGAAAAAGAAAAGCAAAATAACAAAGGAACTGTACCGGATTCTGTAAGATCTCAGTTCTTCTTTTTGATAGCTTTTACTGAAAAACTTCAGTAACAAAGTCGGAACTGGAAGGAGAAGGCCTCTCTGCTGATACAATGTATAAACTGCCTTTATGAGAGACTCTGTAGCCTCTAAGAAACAAGAGAAAACAGCTGCATGTGAGTCAAAATGTTTCTTCACCATCACCATAATTCTTCTAAAAAGCACAGAAGCACCTTGTTCCTATGAGGAAGCAGATTTTAGCCACAAACTGATGACTACCATCAAAATCCTACATCAATGGCCTAATAAAAAAGTCAAACCAATCGGAGATTACAGTACAAATTTTCCTAAGAGACAACAAACCTAGGAAAGGACAATAAATACCACAATACTAGAAAGGTGGATAAGCCAGGAACCAAACAGCAAAGTTCTGCTTGAATGAAAAGAATTAGTAAGTCACACTAAAAACTGACTTAATGCAACATAACTTCAAGTTACAAGAAAGGTAAAGAGATAAGGATCCACCAATTTCTAGTCAAACTAGATCAGAAAAGTATTTCTTTATCCTTAGGCTCAATGTCATTTCCTATTAATAAAACTTACCTTCTTTCACTCCAACTATGTAATCTAGTAGAAAACCTACCCATCAGCTTCAGAGTGGACCTACCCACCGAAAAGGGGGTGTCCTCAGCCATCAGGGTTCAAGCAGACATTCCTTCATGATTATGCTGGCTACCTTTTATGGCTCGAACGTAAATGACTATGAAATGTTTGACAGGTATGAACTCAAAATTAGATGCTCAACATTAACAGTATGCGTAAGAGCCCCTCTCTTAAGTAAGGACAGAGCATTGACACCCACCTCTGTCTGACTGCATCTGCATTAACCTCCAGGAGACACCAAGCAATCTGTTCAGCTGCTTACTGTTTAGCCTAGACCCATCTTCAAGGGCTTCTGTTACAAATTTCCTTATCCTTTCTATCCAACTGGAATCCTTCTGCAAAGTTGAGGCATTTGCCAGGGAGACCATGATATCAGACAGTGTTAAATTCAGTAAAAGGTGATCTACATTATTCGAGAGAATCGTGCAATGCTTGATGCTAAAAACAAAGACACATATAACTGTTAAGTGTTGTATCTACCATGCCTGTTTCACTTAAACACTTAACTATTCCTCCCAGAATGAACTGTCAAGAAGGTAAGTATATTAAAGCGACTGTAAGCAAACCATTCATTACAGAATCAGAGTTGTTAAGGCATAAATTAAGAATGCATACTGCTCAGTTCATTACCCAAGTTGCTATTCACACAAGAACTACAGGCCCTTGAAACATGGTGTGGTAATCCTAGATGTACTACAGGGATAAGAACACTTGAAAACTTCAACACACTTGAAGATTTTCGTTAAGCAGATATTTATATTAGGATGAAACTCACGACAGACCTTGATTCTGCTTCTAACTAATTTTGACTTGACAAAATCACTAATTTCTCCTGGCCACAATTTCCTTATATGTGAAACAGGAGACTGGTCTAGATAAGCCCAATTCTGAAACAATTTAATTTTATGACTCACATATTACAATCACTTTTTCTAACAGATTATCTTAAGAAAAACAAAATTTGCAACTTAGGATAAAAACCGCTAGATATATAAACACTATATAAACACAGTGTAGATTTCAGGCTACACTGCATTCAACAGCAGAGCCTATTTATTCTCATGTTCAGAAACATGTAAAGTTGATTAAACTAAAAAAATACCTGAAACTAATTTATTTTAAAAGAAAGTTAACCCTGGATTAGGCATGAGAAAGGACACAGTCGTAAGGAACCACAAATACAAGGGGAGGGAAATTTTTAATATTTGGTGTTATTAGGGTATCAAATGTAGGGTTAGGAATGACAAATGGGACCAGATCACAAAGAGTTGAAAACTAAGGACACTAAAATCAATTCTGCAAGCACAGGAGTAACATAGTTGAAAAGTTCTTTCATTTCTGCTGATGAAAAAGAAAATATCAGTTACAAGACTCTAAACAAAGAAGTAGTTGTATGTCTACTTGAGCAATACAGGCAAGACGTGACAAGCTCAAGAAACAATGCTGGTACAGACTAGGAGAAAGGGGGATGTATAGCAAGAATAAAAATTAGCTGGATTTGAAGTCTGCTTAAATGCATACATGTATGTGAGCTTTTAGCTGAGCTGGTAAAGAATCCGCCTGCAATGCTGGAGACCCCAGTTCGATTCCTGGGTTGGAAAGATCCTCTGGAGAAGGGGTAGGCCACCCACTTCAGTATTCTTGGGTTTCCCTGGTGCCTCAGTTGGTAAAGAATATGGCCGCATTGTGAGAGCCCTGGGTTCCATCCCTGGGTTGGGAAGATCCCCTGGAGAAGGGCATGGCAACTCACTCCAGTATTCTTGCCTGGAGAATCCCCATAGACAGAGGAGCCTGGTGGCCTACAGTCATGGTGTCGCAGAGAGTCGGGACCTGGCTGAGTGAGTGAGTAAGCACAGCACAGCCCAGCAAAAAACTGGGAATTCTATCACGGAGAGAGAATGAATGAAAACTGGGACAGATGAGTAGCAATCTATACTACAAACCCAAAACTACTGGTAGGTTCTTTGCCCAACTGTTCAGTGCCCAAAACCAAGGCACATTTTATACTAACCAGACCACACAAAAACTCAACTGCATCATTTATTCACCACAGGTAGAGCTTTTGAAGATCTACTTACCTATTACTGTCTGGAAGGTGTCAACAGACATTCAAAAGTTGGGAGAATTCATCCCGCTCCTCCAAGAATTTACACAAAATTTTAAAGTCTAAATACACTGACCACCAATTCTATGAGGGAGACAGGAAACTGGGGAAACTCATTTTCAGCAATGATAGAGGAGGAAATTAGAACTGATTCCCGTCCTGAAAATAACTTTAAAAGCTGGATGAAATAGTTTTTAACAACTCAAAAGCATTCAAGAGGTAACAAGGTGATGAACAATTGCTGGGTCCCCAAAATAAAGCAAGATCACAGTACTCAGGTTCCAAGGGCTGTGGAACCAAATACCCAATTCCAACGAAAAGCCTGGAAAACGGAACTAACCTTTCAGAGGCCTCACAGGGAAAAGTCAAACTCCAGAGCCAGACAAACATGGGGACTCTGGTATATTATCCCTACTTCAAGCTGAACCTGTAAGGGCTCCCTGCCAGAGTAACGGTGAACTGGAAGTAAAAAGAGCTCTTACATAAAACAATCCCAGTTATACATCATCTCAGTAGTTAACGCAACAATTTTTCCCAACTAGATCTATAGATTCAGCACAATTCCAATCAAAACCCCAGCCAGTTACTTTATAGTTATCAACAAAATGATTTCTGAAGTTTACACACAAAGGCAAACACTAGACTACCCAACACAAGACCAAAGCGGAACAATGTTGGAGGACTCACACCACTCGATTTCAAGGCTTACTGTACTACAGTAATCAAGACAGCACAGAACTGGTGAACGAACAGACAAACATAGGTCAGTGGAAGAGCCCCAAGACAGGCCTACAAGTACAGTCAACTGATGATTTCAGACAAAGGAGCCGAAGCAATCCAAAAGAGAAACAAGAGTCTTTTTCTGCAAACAGTGTTGGAATAACTGGACAGAAACTCTAGAACTGAAAAATAAAAATAAAACAAATTCAACAAATGTATGTTTGAATGAGACAAAGAGAAACAAAAAATTCAGTAAGTGGGTCTTATATACAATCAATTAGTCTTTAAAGGGAAGGAGAAAAATGGCATTAATATTTTAAAGATGAGAATTTTTCAGATGTGTTTAGACACTTCACTCAAGATCTCAGATTTAAGAAGCTCACTGAATTCCAAGGAAAATCAATAAAAAAGAAAACCACACCTGGATACATCATTGTCAAACAGCAGAAAATAAAAGACAAGGAGCAAAGTCTTATGGGGGAGGTGGGGGGGGTGGGGAGGGAAGTAACTTTTATAAAGTAGCAACAGTTCAGACTCATAGCGGACTTCCTAACAGCAGTGGGAACCAACAGAGCGAAGCGTTGCAGTCAGTACGGTCAGTACGCTCAAACAAGAAAACTGCCAAGCTCAAGCACTGTGCTCTGTTAAAACAGTCCTTGGAAATAAAGGAGAATACATATATTCTCCTTCATTTTATATTATATATATATATATATATATATATATATATATATATGTGTATATATATATATATGTATGTATATGTATGTATTTGTGTGTGTGTGTGTAAATCCTCTAGCAGCTTCTAAATAAGCCTAATGAAGAGAGATGAAAAAAATGAAGAGCAAAAAAATAGAATATACAGATAAAACTCAGATGGTGGATACAAGTTCTCCAAAAATATTAATTTTTGCTTGAAAGTTCAAATTTTATCTCTAGCACAGACACTATTTTCCTGAAACTGATAGGCTTATTTTTTTCATTTCTGAGAAAATATCTACAAATACCCAAGTCTGAATAAGCATAGTTAGTCATTTAAATTAAAATCATGTCCATTGCAGAAAATACAAACAGAATGACAAGTGCATTTCCTCGAGACAACCATCATTCTTTGGCATGCAGCCAAAATACTTCAGGCACACTTTCCATTTCACCACACAGAATATTAAAATTACGTGTTTTCAAGGATTGTGACTTAATAAGATTAGTAATTTTTTACTTAATTAAGAACAATTTTAAGTGAAACTGGCATGTTCTTTTAAACTGTGAATGCATAGTGATGAAGAATACTGTTAACCCTCCATACCGTTCTGCCTCCACATATTCAACCAACTGCAGATGGTGTATCATGTGTATGGATTGTGGCTTTCTGAATCCATAGATGCAGAATGTGTATTTGGAGGGCAACTTGCTTCTGGATCAGTGAAAATACCACGTATGACACTATGTCTTTACACAAAACTCAGACTGTACAACAAGAAGAGTGACCCCTCACATAAACCAAGGACTCCAGTGTAAATGATGTATCACTGAGGTTTGTATTTTACAACAGATACACAACTCTGGTGTGGGACGCTGACGTGAGGGAGGCTGTGCATCCATGGGGGTAGGAGTAGTGTATGAGGACTCCGTACTTTCTGTTCAATTTTAATACGAATCTAAAATTGCTCTAAAAAATGAACTCCATTTAAAAAAAAAAAAAGGAATGAAATGCTAGTAGTGCCACAACATGAATAAACCTTAAAGATATCATGCTAAGTGAAGTTAAGCCAGACATAAAACAGTGTTTTCAGTTTCTACTGATACATGGTACCAGAACAGTCAAATTAATAAAGGGGAAAAATGCAATAGCGGTTCCCAGTACCTGGAGGGAGAAGAGCATAGGAAGCTGTTATTTAATGTGTACCGAGTTTCAGACTGGTAACATGAAAAATGTGAAATGTACTTAATGCCACCAATCAGTACACTTTAAAAATGGTTAAAATGCTAATTTTTATGCTATGGACATCTTACCACAATGAAAATAATATCTTTTGTAACTCCACAGTTCAACCCAAGATTAAAAAAAATCTAGACATCAGGTCAAAATTGAAGACCACCAGCTTAGGCCACATTGGCTCCTCTAACTTGAATCTGTGAATTTAATAGATAGCCTCCAAAGGCTATCTGAGAAATATTCAACACGCTTCCTTATGGAAGTTCAAGAGCAGCCTGCGGACCCTCAAAACAAATCACTAGGGAAATTTATGGTAATACTGTCAATCCACTTTTGTTAAAAATGCCACAATTTCACCACCTCAGTGTCTTCATCGTTAACTCCTTTTTCACCTTCTATATCTTAGCACAAATCACTACCTAGGCAGGCAGCCCTCCCTAGGACCTATGCCCCCCATGAAAGAGCAGGACCAGCTCCCTACTATACTGATATACTTTTATTACCCTACATTCTTTTTCCTAAGTGCCTTCAACATATTAAGTGCCCAATAAAGTGAATAATGACAGTACACCCATATGCTCTTGAGTAGTTTACTTACATTTAATGGTCTACCAAATTCCAAACATCCTTTTATTTAATCTCATTTTGATGAAAATTACACCTGAAACCTCTTCCTTGACAACATAAAAATCACATGTAATTATATTCATGCATTGAAGGATATTCTCAACCTTATCCATGGACCTGATTAAAAACTTCTGTGTTAATAAGAAAACTGTATCTGGAGCAAGTAACAACTTACTTGCTCAAGAAAGTATCTCCATATTTGATTCTCTGTCACCTCCAACTCCAGAAACTCTAAATTAATGGTCCTAAAACATGGTTTTGATCCAACCAATAATAGTCTTCAATGCCTAAAGGATCAAGGATGAAAGAGAAATGAGAGTCAGAGACAAAAAATGACTTTCAGCATTAAAGTTAGTCATCAGTAGAAACCAATTTGATCCAGGTCTGTCCCATGTCCTCCATTATGCAATTTTATAGCTTTCTCATACCCTATAATATCTCCTTCCATTACTGCAATCATCCCTCACTTCACTTCTGCCTGCTAAAATCACATTCACATTAAAACACTACTCTCCAACACTGCCTTGTCTGTTTATCCTAACAAGGATCTGTCTTCTCCTAATAATTCCTATAGCATTTCTTGACTATAAAGTTCTAATGACACTTAAATATGCCTTGTGTGAAAGATGTAGATTCATTTTTCTTCCTGCAAGTTATTGAGCTTTTGTTTCTCAGCCTTAAAACTACCCTTCCACGCTCTTACTTTGTGATCCTGGGGTTGAGTCACATTTTCTACTTTACAGTTTGCTTCTTGTTAGGCTCTGCCAATAAAGTGCTTGTTATTGTTTAGTCACTAAGCTGTGTCAGACTCTTCAGCAACCCCGTGGACTACAGCCCGCCAGGCTCCTCTTTCCATGGGATATTCTAGGCAAGAATACTGGAATGGGTAGTCATTTCCTTCTCCAGCAGATCTTACCAACCCAGGGATTGAAATCTGTCCCTGCACTGGCAGGAGGGCTCTCCACCACTGAGCCACCTGGAAGTCAAGGGGTACTTGAGACCAGAAAGCTGGAGGAGGAAAATGCGGCACTTTCTGTTTGCTTCCTAGTCCTATTTTTTGCTTCCTTTTGCCAGCAGTGCAACCCAACCACTCTTCAGGCCAGCAGCAGTTCATTCTAGCAGCCAGAGTTGGTTCCAGTCTGTATCTTCCTGACACAGAACCAGTATCACCGTGCCCCTAGAACACCAGCGCCAGCCAGCAGAACCCTCTTCGCTGAGCCCTGTACCCTTACCCCACTGGGCCCCTCTCCTGATCCCAAAGACATTAGTCCCAGCTGAGTGCAAACCCCTTCCTCGAGGCCTGAGTTTGGGCTGCAGCCTTTCTTTCCAGCCACTTGCCCTCTTCTCTTTGCTCTCCGGTCAGGAGGCAGTGGTGGCTTCTGACAAGACCTTGCTGTTCCCTTTTGTCTTTCCACTATTAAGTGGAAATGCCTAGTTAACAACCGGTTGTATTAAATTCTCTGTGAAAATCACTGGTATGATTTCCATCTCATGACTAGAGTCTGACACACATTTTTATCAATTTTAAGATTTTGTATTGATTTTTGCAATTTATGAATCACTTAAGAGATCAAAGAATATACCTTAGGGCATCTAATTATCTGTCATAATACTTTACTTACAGTGAGAGACCAAAAAACTTCAGTGAATGAAGTTTATCTGCCTACAACATACTTATCACTTCTGAGCATATCCTCTGAACTCTGCCCAAAGAGCCTCACTGATTCTCCAAGTAGTTTCTTCCTTTTGATAAGTTTAAGAACCTTCTGACAAAGACTTTAAAATCTGTTCAAGCGTTTGCTCATTTGGGGAATTGCACCTTGAGTATCTGTATCTGCTTGTCAAGTTTTATTTGGTAATTTGTTTTTACGTTTATCTGCTCTTACTTCAGGTAAACATTTCAAATAACTTCCAGGCTTACACTTTTCCAGTGAAACTTCATCCATAATTTGTTCTTTTCACTTATTTTAAAAAAGAGAACTGCTTTTCTTCAATTATCCCTCTTCCATCAGGATACTGATAACAGTTACATTACGCTTCCTTGTGTATATAAATGAGAGCAGAAACTAGTGATGTTATGCTCTCAAAGATTCAGTAATTACACAGTGCCTCTCACAAACAAACTATCCACTCTAAGCAAATTTTTATTAAATTCTTTTCTATACAATTTGATAACTGACACTCATTTAGCACAAAACATTCACTTCACAGATTAAAAATAAAAATAAAAACTAAGTAAAATTGGAAGTCCAGGGCTTAAAGTGACTTGTTTAAGATCAGATACTACAGCTTTTATCTTTACTTCACAGTCTAGATAACAACTACTTGCAGTGTACAAAGTTCAGTGTGAGACTGTTTTCTGAAAATGTCAGGTTAAAGAGTGGATGAGAATGGCAATATCTTTTATTTGTCCCTTTCCTTTTTTTGCTTGGTTATTTCTTTTAAGGCATATGGAAAATTACTCCTAAAATGGTGTTTGAAATCAGTAAGGTAATTCTTTCAAAGCCATGACTCCTAGTAAAATAAGCACAGATTAGAAAATCTGTAAGAAACAATAACTTAAAATAGCAAATAAGACTTTAAGCAGAAACTTAACAACTTGTCAATATTCACTTACAAATTTACCCTTATAACACACCTTTTGCTAATGATATAATATGTAAATAAATCTTAAAATCTGAATAAACTGTTAGGCCATCCAACTTTCACCCACAGTTCTTTTTGGTGCTTTCATTTTTACATGCATTTCATCTACTTAAAATGAGAAAAAAAGGGAGAAAGTAAAATTTAATAAAATTCTGATTTTGAACTACTAATGCAATATTTATAAAGTATGCAAGAAAATCTTCTACTTAGTGTTCCATTTAAGAGTAACTATATTCTCTAGAAATTCTATTGCTCATTAAAGGCATTTAATACCTTCACAAATCAATGTGTTTGTCTAAATTCTTCAGCAGTATTCTTCAATGTATCATGTTCTCCTACCTGAAACACTGATTCCCTACTATGCCAGTGGCTGAGGGGTTGCTTGGGATATGGGACATGAGACACTACAATAGCTAGCTCCAGCTCTAGCAAACCTGGAGGCCAAACTCAGACCATAAATCAACAGCTAGCTATTGCAGCATATCTCCTTAGTTACCTTCACTGGGTTTTCCTCTTTTTCTTAACCTAAAAATGTGTCCTTGACAACCTCTGGACTTCTACTAGGTATCTTAAACTTAACATGAATAAACTGAACTCTCCTATGGGCAGTCACATCATCATCTGGACCACAGTACAGGCATCACCCCTGCTCCTCTTTCCTTAACTACATACACCAGCATTCCTGCTGGTTTCACCAGAATCTGGCTGCTTCTCATCACTTCAACCACCACCTGCCGTTCGACTCCAAGCCACCATCACCTCTCACTTAAGACTGCTGTCTCAGGCTCCCAAAGGCCCTCATGCTTTTCCTCTTGCCCCCCTAAACTTAACTCTCTACACGGCAGCCAGGGTGATCTTTTAAAACACAAATCCTACTTCACAATATTACAGGGAAGGATAAAGGAGATAATATATATAAAGGAAGGACAGGTCATCCATGGGATCAATGATCTCAGTTGGGCCCATTTTGCTAGAGTTGGAGAATGAGGGCATGGGGGTTTTTAACTGTTTTATTTGTAAATCTGGCATATTAAAGTTAAATAAACATAATTTAGATCATGCCACTCCTCTGCTCAAAACCCTCCAATGTCTTTTCACCACACTCAGGTTAAAATTCTAAGTCTTTACCACAGACCACAAGGTACCACATGATGTGGCTACTGTCCGTCATGTCGCCCCTCATCACGCACCATTCTCCCCGGACCTCACTTGCACATGCCTTGCTGCCATTCCTCAAGTATGTCCAATCTGTTCTCACTTCAGGGTTTTGCACTTGCTGTTCCCTGTGCCTAGAAGGGTCTTCCTACAGGTCTTCACAAGACTTGCTCCTTCTCTTCATTCACTGACATGCAAATATTAAGAAGGCATTTCCTGACCACCTAGTTAACAGGTACCTCCCCGCACACTGTTTCATTACATCTTCTCTCTTACCCACTTTCATCTTTCTTCCTAATGATGACATGATGGACATCAGCTATTTGTTTGCCATCTCTCAACCCCACCAGGAGCTAAGTGTTTGCCTTGTCAGTCATGTTTATCTCTGTATTCCCAGAGTCTAGACAGAACCTAACTCACTGCAAAGCAGCACTATTCAAAATACCTTTCTGCAGTGACAGAGCCATTTTGTTCTTGTATTTGTGCTGTCCAATACAGTAGCCACTGCCACCTGAAGCTACTAAGCATCTAAAATGTGACTACTGTTTACTGAGGAACTGAATTTTAATTAAACAGCCAAATGTATAGGTGCTCAATTAACCTTTGCATCTAACTCTTTCTCACAAATTCTGATCTTCATGGTAAAAACAAAACAATAAGGAAACATTTACACTGAACGCAGCAAGCATTAAAATACAAAGCTAGGACACAACAAAATCTCTATAGTGTATAAAATTATACTACTGACCTAAAGTTAATAATACAGGACTCCAAAAACTGAAGTTAATTAAAAAGTTAACATTACATTGTATTTTAAAACACTGTGTGTTTTAAAAATATTAAATACAGTATACTTTAAATTAAGGATCCTAAGGATACAAAGAGTGTATTACAAATAAACCACCTCAGTCAGGATCTGAGTACTCAACCACTGAAAATAAGATTTAATATTAACTTGAGATTTCTTTCCAAAGATGAAAGATTTCAAATTCCTAAAAAGCTTTAAAATAAAAAATACTTGGGCAAAAATGAAACTTCTCAATTATGCAGCAAATACAAACACACTATATGCGTTTAACAAAACTTAAAAAGTAAGCAGTCAGTTACCCTAAGGTTGCACCCTAATACAGATGCCAATTTATCAACAGAAAACCTACACATTTTGAGAGAAAAGAGCTACAATTCAGCCTGTGGTGCATAATTAGAATTTAAGACCAAGAAATGCCATTTCATTCCTCCTAAAGTTTGAACTTTGACCACTCAATACTTTAAGTACTAAGCTATAACTAAGGTGAATGAGAAAGTGGAACTGACAGCAGGAATGGTCATGAAAAATAAACTAACAGACATTTTAATGTAATCTGGTGTAACATACATATTTATACTTTGTCTGCAAAGTAATAGATTTACCTTATTCAGTTATTATAGTTCAAATCTGCCATGGTCAATTAGAGAACTCTGCCAATGGATGCTTTTAAATACTATTTCGGTTTGAATTTGCACCATACCTGCAACTGCAGCTTACCTACAGTAAAGGTTAACTTTAAGAAATATTTTCCGATTTATATCCTTTATCAAGAAAATAGAGAGAGACTGAGTAACTCTCTTAGTAAATGTCACATTGCACTTGAAAAGATGTGGGTTATTTTCAAATATCTTTTTATGTTGGTTTCTAACGTAATTCCACTGTGATAAGAGAACAGACCCTGTGTGATTTCAATACCTTTAAGACCATGAAATTTTTGCACGTTGTTTTATGTCCTTGGATAAGTTCCAGAGTCTCCCAATTTACAGTCTATGGGAACTTGAATAGAATTTGTGTCCTACTGTTGTGTAAAAATTGTATAAATCTTAATTATATTGAATTGGTTCATAGTGTTTTTCAGGTCTAGTATATCATTCTATTTCTCTACATATTCATTCTATTAATTTTTGAGAGTTTGATACTAAAACTCCAACTAAAAATCTTAATTTATCTCCTTAAAAAATAATTGCAATATACAGTGTATTTTCCAAGTCTCCTGTAAATGTGTTATCATACTTTCAGAATTTAAAAAATTGAAATTAAAAAACTACTATGTATGAAGTAAATAAACCCCAAGGATGTATTGTACAGCACAGAAAAAATAGTCATTATTTCATAATAAAATGGAGTATAATCTGTAAAAATACTGATTCACTGTATTGTATAACTGAAACAAATGTAACATTATAAATCGGCTATGTGCTCATGCATACTCAGTCTCTTCCATCGCGTCTGACTCTTTGCCACCCTATGGACTACAGAACACCAGCTCTTCTTTCCATGGGACTCTCCAGGCAAGAATACTGGAGTGGGTTGCCCTGCCCTCCTCCAGGGGATCTTCCCGACCCAGGGATTGAACCCAAGCCTCCCGTGTCTCCTGCATTGTAGGCGGATTCTTTACTGCTGAACCACCAGGGGAGTAAATCAACTATATTTCAATATAAATACCCTCCTCAAAAGAGAGACTGAGTAGGAAGATAAAGATCAGAGAATCTTAAGTGATACATCAGCCAAGAACCCTGATTTAAACAAAGAAGCTCAATTATATATTATGGCAATCAAGGAAATATGAACACTAGATCTTTGATAATATTAAGGAATCGTGGATAATGATAAAGGAATTTAAATTATTTTTTTAAAAGACTCACTGCCTTTTAAGAAAACATGCTGAAACATTTATGGATGAAATGATGGTATAAGATGATTTGCTTTGCTTTGGTTTAGGATTTGCTTCAACCATCTGTATGAAGGGTTGGGGGGTGAGGTGGGTCGAGCAGAAATAGAAAAAGCTTGTCCTTGAGCTGAAAACTTGGAGCTGGAGGATAAGAGAATATGGAGATTTGTGTTCTATTTTTTGTGTGTGAAATTTTCTACACTATAATCTTTAAAAAAAGAAAAAAAGAAAAAACTAGTAGAGCCATTTTTTTTTTTAATGCAAGTAGGTCATAAGAGAGTAAGAAGATTTCCAATAATGAATTAACAACCTGCAAATAGCTATATATTATGGTTATCCTACTGGAAATTTTAATATAAATAAATTCACTTATTTGGGAAAGTTTCTTTCAGGTTATATGTTGTATTTGGAAAATATAACAGCCATACCCAGGGGCAAGTGACAAGACTCATCTGCACACCTGGGTCTTCACTGCCAGTGCCTGTGACACTTGACTATTTTACCATTTCCACGTTACCATTCTCAGAATATAAGGCAAATCTTGCCTGAATCACTGTCACTGACCCGAGAGGGTCCTAGCCCAGAGTCTTAAAGAAGGTCTTCCTCCAGAAATTAGACACGGTCCTTGTGTAGTTCTGTCCTCTAGAATCTTTCTCCCAAGTAACATAAGAACAAGAGGAGAAAGGCAGAGATGATCTGGATTTCTTGAGCCATCTGGGTGGATCAAGTTTTTTATTTCTTTCCTCTGCACAAAGTCCCTCACCTGTGACAAGCTTCAGCATTAGGTCCTGGTGACACAGTCCCCTGCGGGGGGAGATAGAGAAGTAAGGAGACAGGTAGTAGTAAGTAGCTTCTTAATCTGACTAAGATCAATTTAATTTGAAAGAGGAAGTAGCTTTACAGCAATCCTTTTTCTCATCATTGCCAGATTACCTCATTGCTTTAAAAGAAAATGAATTCCTCCATCTCAAGTGTTTGGCAAACAATAGTCAGCAGATTTGTGTAAAAAAAAAAGTATACATAGTCAATTAGGGGTCGATTACAAATTTCTATTTGGGGAGTCTCCAAATTGGGAACCTGAGAGTAGAGTAGAAAAAAGATTTTTCCCTTTGAATACTTCATGCTTTTAAAATTTTGAGCCATGTGAATGTATTGCTTTATGTAATTAATTAGTTAACTTATTAAAAATAAAGATTAAATAAATAAATAAAAATAAAGATAAAAATGGAGATCATAATGCCTAAAAAGAGATTAAGATCACAGGGCCATTTGCTTCTAATGTAAAAACTAATACAAATCACTCTGTTAAGAATCAAAAGGCTATTATAATTAAATGACACATAATATCAGATTTTCTTTTGCAAAATAGGCCCTTATGGGCAAAGTTGGTGAATTCTGAATAAAATCTCTAAGTTAGATAACAGTATTGTATCAATATTAATTTCCTGACTTTAATAATAGTACTGTGGTCATATAAAAGTTTTTTTAAGAAACACACTTCAAAACATTAGGGGTAAAGTGGTGTCATATCTGCAACTTTCTCTGAAAGAGTGGGGATGAGATATATAGAGAAAGACAGAGAGAAAATAATAATAATAAAGTAGACTCGATAAAATGTTGATATTTACTGGCAAAGAGGGGGAGCGCCTGGAACTCTCATACACTAATGGCAGAAGTAAAAAAATTATGACTATTTTTGAAACCAGGCAATGCTTTAATAATGTTAAACATAGACTTATCATATGGCCTAGCAATTACAGTCCTAGGTATTTACCCTAGAGAAATTAAAACATAGAGATCCAAAACATGTGTCTAAGAATGTTCATATCAACTTTATTCATAATAGCCCAAAGTGCAAACAATCTCCATGTTCATCAATAGGAGAGTGAATCACATTCATCAATAGGAGATGAATAAACAAATATTTATCAACAGGAGAGTGAATAAACAAATGTATTCTCACACAAATGTTTGACAAACATTATTTTCACAAACAAATGTATCCACCTGCAAAGTGGGAGACCTGGGTTCCATCTGATCCCTGGGTTGGGAAGATTCCCTCGAGAAGGGGAAGGCTACTCACTCCAGCATTCTGGCCTGAAGAATTCCACAGGCTGTATACACATGAGGTGACAAAGGGTCAGATATGACTGAGTAAGTTTCACTTCACTTCATTCACACACCAGACACTGGGACATGATTCCCATGGGTCCCTTGTGTTTCCACATGTCTTATGAATAGAGGTGCTGACAGTTTTGCTCCAGACAATCTTCTTTAAAAAAAAAAAAACACTTGCACAGTAGATACCCTTGGAAAATATAATTTCTCCATCTGGAGCAGAAGGCAAATTTTTTGGAGTCCAGTATGATGAAGATAATGTCTCCTTCCAGGAACAAAGGTTGGGCAGATTTTCTTGAAGTCTCTTATTAAAGATTGAGGTTTTCTAAGCTTAGGGTTCCTCAGCTATGACTCAAGATTTACTATGTGTGGACATTTAGGTTGTTTTTACCTGTATAAGTTTATTGAGGCATAACTTACATGCAAAAAAATCATATTTGATCTGGTACAAGCATGAATCCGAGGCAGCCTAACTTTTTAGCTTGCAAACAGGATAAAATCTCAGATTCTTCACAGTCCTTGCCAGTGGAATGCTGCCCAGCAACAAAAAGGAAAGAATCACTGAGACACACAGCAGTACAGATGAGTCTTGCAAACATTATGCTGCGTGAAAAAGCTGAGCCCGAATCAAGTATGATACTGTCTAATTTTATTTACTGAGAATTCTCCATCGAGCAGAATAAATCTGTATTAATAGAAATCACAATGGCAGTTGCCTGAGACAGGGAGTTTGGGGCATGTTGAGAGAGGTAAAGGATGAAGGATTTTCCCAAGAGTCCAGTGGTTAAGAATTATCCTTGCAGTGCATGGGACACGGGTTCCGGGAACCAAGGTTCTGCGTGCTGCAGCACAGCTAAGGCCACGCGCTGCGGATACTAGGTGAGGAGGAGCCCCACAATGCGACTAAGGCCCGGTGCAGGCAAATAACCAAGTCTTTAAAAGGAGGTGAGGGGGAAGCTTTCTAGCGTGGTGGGAGTGGTGGAACTATTTTGTATCTTTGTTGTGTTTGCATGGATATATACATCTTTCAAAGTGCATCAAACAGTGTGCCCTAAAATGTATAATTTTGTTATATGTGAATTACGCCTCAGTAAAATTACATAGAAATAGTCTAAATATTTATCAACATGTGAACAGATATGCAAAATATGGTATATACATAAAATGGAATATTATTCAGCCTTGAAAAGGAATGAAATTCTGAAACATGCTAGAACATGGGTGTTCCTTGAAATCATTACACTACGTGAGAGAAGTCAGACATGAGAAGACAGTTACTGTGTGATTCCACTTCTTTGAGCTGTCTGGAATAGACAAATTCATAGACAGAAAGTAGAGCAGTGGTTATCCAGGGCTGTGGAGTTGTGGTCTAGTGGGTACAAGGTTTCAGTTTGGAAGGATGAAATAATTCTGGAGATGGAGGTGATGGTGTTGTACAACAGTGTGAACACACTTAATGCCACTTAACTGGACACTCAAAATGTTTAAAATGATAAATGTTATATCTAGTACATTTATATGTATTACAGTAGTGGTGTGAAAAAAAATAATCTCTCTCTCCAGTGGTGTGCTGCAAAATGTATAACAACCAGCTATGAGAGGGAAGCATATTGGTAGTATTCACTTTGATAGAAACACTCCCACAGTGATCCAGTTCAAGCAACAGTGTGATATCACTGAATGTAGAGTTTGGAAAAGATACAAACAACTGACTTTACAAAGTCAATAGGAGTTGGCTCAAAGACACTACTGTCTCTATCCAACCAACCGATTGTTAGTACACAGCAAATCCAGTAAAGAAAACACAACATAAAAGTTATAAAGAAAAAGGGAAAAAAATCACCCCACCACTACTTATAGGCAGTTGTCTGTATGCCAGCCAGGGAGGTCGATGGTTATTCGTGGGCTGATAACATACAGGAACAACAAAGTGCCAGTTCACTGATCCTGCAGGCTGGAAGGCATCAATTCTGGTTGGTTGGTACCCATTGCCACATCAGTTATTAAATCTTGTGGCTCTTATTCCTGGTGGTGACATCCAGAAAAGGAAAACTGTGGGACCTTCTTGAATCATGTAAGTTTAGCTACCAGTAGGTAACCCTTTAAAATTTTTATCGATCTTTACTGTCATCATATTCCCTTTGTTTTGGCACAAAATGGCTGCAAAAGTACAGGAGATACAAAATTTTGAAGCCATTTCCAGAAGATTTAGGCTGATTCTCGGTGCCAGTGACTCTCAGATAGGGTGTGCATGTAATTACTTGGAGTAATCTTCATTTTGAAAGAACTACAGGTGATTCTAATGCAGTTGGTTCACAGAACACATTTGGCAACATGGTTCGATGAGGTAGCTCTTTCCCTTCTCCCCTTTCATAATTTCACACCACAACCACATTGCTCTAAGATGCAAATTAGGGTAACTGATGTTATAAAACATGTCCCAATGTGTGTATAACAATGTCTGAAATGATTTTAAGAATATTCAGTATAGAAAAGGTGACATAAAATTGTGCTAATTCATTTTACTGTCATTGGTGAAACAAGTGTTATTCAAGCCTTTTGATGTGGCAGAAATATTTTAAGACAACCCCTTCTATTCTTTGAGCAGGAAATAAAATCTAGCAAACTGTGTAGCCAGTAACCTTAGGGATGGTACTTGAGGCTTGATCTCTAAAAGATGTTGAGTCCAAAAGTTGAACCTAAATCTGCCTGTATTGTTCTGCCTTGAGTGAATCTTTCATGCAGGCTGTGATCAGTGCATTTAAAAGAGCAGAGATCTGAATTTTATTGAGATTTACCTTATGTTTTATTATTGTGGGCTTGCCAGGTGGCACTAGTGGTAAAGAACCCACCTGCCAATGCAGGTGATGTAAGAGGTGCTGATTGGATTTCTGGGTCAGGAAGATCGAGGAGGGTGTGGCAACCCACTCCAGTATTCTTGCCTGGAGAATCCTATAAACAGATGAACCTGGTGGGCTACAGTCCGTAGAGTCGCAAAGAGTCGGACACAACTGAAGCAACTTAGCATGCATGCATGTTTTATTAATAATGAATTTCTGTTTAGTAAATGTTTCATAGTTATGTGCCAGACTTGCTTTCCTTATAACATGGTGGCAAGGTTAAGAAGGCATCGTTAGTCTTCATCCACTCTAATTAATAAATGCTACATGAATCTACCAAAAAGAACCTTATAACTGTGCTTGAAAAGTTGGCTTAGGGTAGCTCTTTATAGGGTGTTTGGGGGAACACTAAACCCCAAGATGCTCATTTGAAGATAGAAGACCTGCAAAAAAAAAAAAAAAAAAAAAAGAGAGAGAGAGAAAGAGAAGAGAAAGAAGACTTGCATGATTAAATAAACATAGGAAATGCTGCATAGGCGAATATTTTATTTTTTTTAATTTAGTCCACCATTTACCAAAGTTATTGATTAAAGATTTTAAAATTTCATAAGAATAACATTTTGTGGAATATATATTTAGCAAAGAATTCTCCAGTGCTCTGGTGAAAATTTTAGCTGTGAAGGGGAACACAGGGATAGAGAGGCAAATTAATTTGGCATTCTTGACTTCAAACTTACATTAACCACATTTGTTTCCACTATTAAATGTAAAGAATTTGATGGATTTAACAACAGTCATCAAGGATAGTCAAAAGGTAACTTCCTCAGTGGTCTGGTGCAGCCAAAAATCAACTGGAGAATATACCTCAGGTGCCCGCTGCAACTCGAGAAAAACCATGAGGCTTCCCCCTCGCTACGAGATGAACCCCAATTCCCCAGCATTGCGTGAAGACCAATTCCGTGTTCCCCATCAAACAAGAAAGGAGCCTTGACTTCCTTGATGGAACTCCAGAGAGGCCCCAAGAACACTGTCACAAGTCTAGAGGGACCTGAGGTCACCACAATCACACAAAAGAGCACCATGTACCACAAATCAACTCAAGA
The DNA here is from genome assembly GCF_963930625.1 of Muntiacus reevesi. NCBI lineage: Eukaryota > Metazoa > Chordata > Mammalia > Artiodactyla > Cervidae > Muntiacus > Muntiacus reevesi. The sequence continues at coordinate 159,304 of NW_027077807.1, read as the reverse complement.
TGAGGCCTGATTCCCCTGCAATGGCTCCAGAGCTAGCAGGCGTTCCCCTGCAAACACAGCAAGTGGCTTGCCTTCCTTTAGGCAACTCCATAGATTCCACGAGAACACCATCCCAAGTCTAGAGGAACACGAGTTCAGCACAGCAACTAGAGAGAAGCTCCGTGTACAGCAAATCATCTCGAGATGAGAGCTGATTCTCTGGCTTTGACTCAAGAGGAATGCCAACTTTCCACAAGCACCTCAAGAGGAGACTTCTCTCAGCTATAGGTATGTGAGAGGGACCCTGAGTTTGCTGCCTCAAGTGGAATGGACACCGAGATGCCGTGACTCGAGATAAGGCCGGATTTCCCTGCAGTGACCTGAATGCAAGCTCGTCTTTCATCTCACGAGATGAAGGGATGTCTGAATCCCCTGTGGAGACCCTAGAGAAAGCCCTAGTTCCACGTATCATCTCAACAGGAGGCCTCACACTCCTTTCAAAACTCGAGAGTCACGCGGAGGTCAATGCCTCAAAAGGAGACGATTCCTGACTCCTCTTGAAAATTGATAGGAATCCCAATATCCCTGTGGCAACTGGACAGGAACCCTGGGTCTCTCGCCTCACCTTGAGAGGGGTCCCTATTGCCCTATCAAGCCTCGATGAGAATACCGAGGTGTCCCTAACATCTAGGCAGGAGTCCTGATGTCATTGAACAACATGAGTTTTGAAGGGTCATTCCCACCGTAACTCGAGAAGATACCCCAGGTCCCCACCACAACTCAAGAAAACCCAGGAGAATTCACCCTCGCCATGAGATGAGGCCCAATTCCACTGCATCGCATGTAAAGCAATTCCGTGTTCCCCATAAAACAGGATATGAGCCTTGACTTCCGTGATGGAACTCCAGAGAGTCCCCAAGAACACTGTCGCAAGTGTAGAGGGACACTGAGGTCCCCGCAGGAACACGAAAGTGCTCCAAGTACCCAGATCAACTCGAGATGAGACCCGATTCCCCTGCACTGGCTCCAGAGCAATCCCGCTTTCCTCATCAAACTAGACAAGTGGCTTGACTTCCCTTAGGCAACTCCAGAGATTCCCCGAGAGCACCGTCCCAAGTCTAGAGGAACACCAAGTTCAGCACAGCAACTCGAGAAAAGTTCCGTGTACCCCAAAACATTCGAGATGAGAGCTGATTCCCTGGCTTCGACTCAAGAGGAATGCCAACTTTCCACAAGCAGCTCAAGCGGAGGCTTTTCTCAGCTCTAGGTATGTGAGAGGGACCCTGAGTTTGCTGCCTCAAGTGGAATAGACACCGAGATGCCGTGACTCGAAATAAGGCTGGATTTCCCTGCAGTGACTTGAATGCAGGCTCGTCTTTCATCTCACAAGATGAAGAGATGTCTGAGTCCCCTGTGGAGACCCTAAAGAAAGCCCTAGTTCCCCACCTCATCTCGACAGGAGGCCTTACATCCCTTTGACAACTCGAGAGGAACACGGAGTTCAATGCTTCAAAAGGAGACGATGCCTAACACCTCTTGAAATTTGATAGGAATAGCAATATCCCTGTGGCAACTGCAAAGGGAAGCTGGGTCAACACCTCACCTCGAGAGGCATCCCTATTGCCCTGCCAAGCCTCGAGGAGAATCCCGAGGTGTCCTTCAAAACTAGACAGGAGTCCTCTCGCCGCTCAACCAACACGGGTTTTGAAGGGCCATCCTCGCCGTAACCCAAGAACATACCCTAGGTCCCAGCCGCAACTCAACATAAACCATGAGACTTCCCCCTGGCCGCGAGGTGAGGCCCGATTCCCCTGCACTGAGTGCAGAGCAAATCCGTGTTCCCCATCAAACATGAAAGGAGGCTTCACTTCCTAGATGAAACTCCACATAGTCCCCAAGAACACTGCCAGAGGTCGAGAGGGACCCTGAGGTCACCGCAGCAAAACAAAAGAATTCGTGTAAATGAAATCAACTCGAGATGAGGCGCGATTGCCCTGCATTGGCTCCAGAGCCATCTCGCATTCCCCATCAAACATGACAAGTGGCTTGACTTCCTTTAGGCAACTCCAGAGATTCACCAAGAGTACCGTCCAATATCTAAAGGAACACAAAGTTCAGCACTGCAACTCGAGAAAAGCTCCCTGTACCCCCAAATCATCTCGAGTTGAGAGCTGCTTCCCTGGATTCAACTCAAGAGGAATGCCAACTGTCCACAAGTACCTCAAGAGGAGGCTTCTCTCAGTTATATGTATGTGAGATGGGCCCTGAGTTTGTGGCCTCAAGTGAAATGGACACCGAGATGTCCTGACTCGAAATAAGGCTGGATTTCCCTGCAGTGACTTGAATGCAGGCTCGTCTTTCATCTCACGAGATGAAGGGATGTCTGAATCCCCTGTGGTGACCCTAGAGAAAGCCCTAGTTCCTGGCCTCATCCCAACATGAGACCTCACATCCCTGTGAAAACTCGAGAGGCACACGGAGTTAAATGCTTCAAAAGGAGACGATGGCTGACTCTTCTTGAAAAATGATAGGAATCCCAAAATTCCTGTGGCCACTGCAAATGGAACCTGGGTTTCCCCTCTCACCTTGAGAGGCGTCCCTATTGCCCTCCCAAGCCCCGAGGAGAATCCCGAGGTGTCCCTCGCAACTAGACAGGAGTCCTGACATCACTGATCCAACCCGAGTTTTGAAGGGCCATCCTCGTCATAACACGAGAACATAATCCAGGTTCCCACCGCAACTCGAGAAAAACAATGACACTTTCCCCTCGCCACGAGATGAGGCCCGATTCCCCTGCACTGCATGCAGAGCAAGTCCGTGTTCCCCATCAAACAGGAAAGGAGCCTTGACTTCTTTGATGGCACTCCAGAGAGTCCCCAGGAACACTTTCACAAGTCTAGAGGGACCCTGAGGTCCCCAAAACAACATGAAAGCGCTCCATGTACTCCAAATCAACTCGAGATGAGGCCTGATTCCCCTGCACTGCATGCAGAGCAAGTCCATGTTCCCCATCAAACACGAAAAGAGCCTTACTTCCTAGATGAAACTCCACATAGTCCCCAAGAACACTGTCACAGTTCTGCAGGGACCCTGAAGTGACAGCAGCAGCACGAAAGAACTCGTTTAACTCAAATCAACTCTAGATGAGACCCGATTCCCCTGCATTGACTCCAGAGACATCCCTCATTCCCCATTAAACAGGGCAAATAGCCTGACTTCCTTTAGGCAACCCCAGAGATTCACCGAGAGCACCGTCCCATATCTAGAGGAACACCAAGTTCAGCACAGCAACTCGACAAAAGCTCCGTGTACCCCAAAACATTTCGAGATGAGAGTTATGACACAGGAGGAATGGAAACTTTCCACAAGCACCTCAAGAGGAGGCTACTCTGAGCTATAGGTATGTGAGAGGGATCCTGAGTTTGCTGCCTCGTGTGGAATGGACACCGAAATGCCCTTACTCGAAATAAGGCCGGATTTCCCTGCAGTGACTTGAATGCAGTCTCGTCTATCATCTCACAAGAAGAAGGGATGTCTAAATCCCCTGTGGATACCCTAGAGAAAGCCCAAGTTCCCTGCCTCATCTCGACAGGAGGCCTCACATCCCTTTGAAACTTTGAGAGGCACGTGGAGTTCAATGCCTCAAAAGTAGATGATGCCTGCCTCCTCTTGAAAATTGATAGGAATCTCAATATCTCTGTGGCAACTGGAAAGGGACCCTGGGTCTCCACTTTACCTCGAGAGACTTCCCTATTGCCCTCCCAAGCCCCGAGGAGAATCCCGAGGTGTCCCTCGCAACTAGACAGGTGTCCTGACGTCGCTGACCCAACACAAGTTTTGAAGGTCCATCCCCACCGCAACTCAAGAACATACCCCAGGTTCCCACCGCAACTCGAGAAAAACCATGAGACATCCCCCTCGCCGTGAGATGAGGTCTGATTCCCCTGCATTGCATGCAGAACATGTGTGTGTTCCCCATCATACTTGAAAAGAGTTTTGACTTCCTTGATGGAACTCCAGAGAGTCCCCAAGAACACTGTTACAAAGCTAGAGGGACCCTGCGGACTCCGCAGCAACATGAAAGAGCTCGTGTACCCCAAATCAACTCGAGATGAGGCCCAATTCACCTGAATTGGGTCCAGAGCCATCACACGTTCCCCATCAAATACAACATGTGGCTTGACCTCCTTTACGCAACTCCAGAGATTCCATGAGAACATCATTCCAAGTCCAGAGGAACACCAAGTTCTGCAGAGCAACTCGAGAAAAGCTCCATGTACCCCAAATCATCTCGAGATGAGAGCTGATTCGCTGAACTCGACTCAAAGGGAATTCCAACTTTCCACAAGCACCTCAAGAGGAGGCTTCTCTCAGCTATAAGTATCATAGTGGGACCCTGAGCTTGCTGCCTCAAGTGGAATGTACAATGAGATTCCCAGACTCGAAAAAAGGCCGGATTTCCCTGCAGTGACGTGAATGCAGGCTCGTCTTTCATCTCACAAGATGAAGGGATATCTGAATCCCCCGTGGAGACCCTAAAGAAAGCCCTTGTTCCCCGACTCATCTCGACAGGAGGCCACACATCCCTTTGACAACTCGAGAGGAGTGCAGAGTTCAAGGCGTCAAAAGGAGACGACGCCTGACTCACCTTGAAAATTGATAGGGATCCCAATATCCCTCTGGCAACTGCGAAGGAAGTCTGGGTCTCCTGTCTCACCTCGAGAGGCGTCCCTATTGCCCTGCCAAGCCTCAAGGAGAATCCCGAGGTATCCCTGGCAATTAGACATGAGTCCTGAAGTCGCTGAACCAACATGAGTTTTGAAAGGCCATCCCCGCCGTAATACGAGAACATACCCCAGATTCCCGCTGAAACTCAAGAAAAACCATGAGACTTCCCCATCGCTGCGAGATGAAGCCCGATTGCAATGCTGCGTGCAGAGCAAGTCTGTGTTCCTCATTAAACACAAAAGGAGCCTTGACTTCCTTGATGGACCTCCAGAAAGTCCCCAAGAACACTATCACAAGTCTAGCGGGACCCTGAGGTCCCCGCAGCAACACAAAAGAGCATCGTGTACCCCAGATCGACTCGAGATGAGGTGTGATTCCCCTGCATTGCATGCAGACCACATCTGAGTTCCCCATCAAACACTAAAGGAGCCTTGACTTCCTAGATGAAATTCCACATAGTCCCCAAGAAGACTGGGGACTTCAGCACCTCACAAGTCTAGAGGTGCTGAGGCCACCACAGCAACACATAAGAGCTTCGTGTACTACAAATCAACTTGACATGAGGCCGGATTCCCCTCCATTGGCTCCAGAGCCATCGTGCATTCCCCATCAAACAGATCAAGTAGCTTGACTTCTTTTAGCAACCCCAGAGATTAACCGAGAGCACCGTCCCATATCTAGAGGAACACCAAGTTCAGCACAGCAACTCGACAAAAGCTCCGTGTACCACAAATCATCTCAAGATGAGAGCTGATTCCCTGGATTGGACTCAAGAGGAATGCCAACGTTCCACAAGCAACTCAAGAGGAGGCTTCTCTCAGCTATATGTATGTGAAAGGGAACCTGATTTTGCTGCTTCAAGTGGAATGGACATCGAGATACCCTGATTCAAAATAAGGCCGGATTTCCCTGCATTGACTTGAATGCAGGCTCATCTTTCATCTCACATAAAGAAGGGATGTCTGAATCCCTTGTGGAGACCCTAGAGACTAGTTCCCTGCCTTATCTCGACATGAGGCCTGACTTCCCTTTGAAAACTCGAGAGGCATTCGAAGTTCAGTGCTTCAAAAGGAGATGAAGCCTGACTCCTTTTCAAAATTGATAGGAATCACGATATCCCTGTGGCAACTGGACAGGAACCCTGGGTCTCTCGCCTCACTTTGAGAGGCATCCCTATTGCCCATGCAAGCCTCGAGGAGAATTCCGAGGTGTCCCTCGCAACTAGAGAGGAATCTTGACGTTGCTGATCCAACACAAGTTTTGAAGGTCCATCCTCGTCGTAACTAGAAAACATAACCCAGGTTCTTGCCGCAACTCGAGAAAAACCATGAGGCTTTCACCTGGCCGTGAGATGAGGCCTGAATCCCCTGCACTGCAGGCAGAGCAATTCCCTGTTCCCCATGAACACGAAAGGAGCCTTGACTTCCTTGATGGAACTCCAAAGAGTCCCCAGGAACACTGTCACTGGTATAGAGGGACACTGAGTTCCCCACAGCAACACGAAAGCGCTCCGTGTACTTCAAATCAACACGAGGTGAGGCCTGATTCCCCTGCATGGTCTCCAGAGCCATCCAGCATTCCCCATCAAACACGACAAGTGGCTTGTCTTCCTTTAGGCAACTCCAGAGTTTACCCGAGAACACCGTCCTAAGTATAGAGAAACACCACGTTCAGCACAGCAACTAGAAAACATCTCTGTGTACCTCAAATCATCTCGAGATGAGCGCTGATTCCCTGGCTTTGACTCAAGAGGAATGCCAGCTTTAAACAACACCTAAAGAGGAGGCTTCTCTCAGCTATAGGTATGTGAGAGGGACCCTGAGTTTGCTGCCTCAAGTGACATGGACACTGAGAAGCCCTGACTCAAAATAAGGCCAGGTGTCCCTGCAGTGGCTTGAATGCAGGCTCATCTCTCATCTCACAAGATGAAGGGATGTCTGAATCCCCTGTGGAGACCCTAGAGAATACCCTAGTTCCCAGCCTCATCTTAAAAGGAGGCCTCACATCCCTTTGACAACTCGAGAGGAACACAGAGCAACATGTAAAGGCTCTGTGTACTCCAAAACAACTCGAGATGAGGCCCGATTCCCCTGCACTGCGTTCAGAGCAAGTCTGTGTTCCCCATCAAACACGAAAGGAGCTTTGACTTCCCTGATGGAAATCCAGAGAGTCCCCAGGAACACTGTCACAAGTTTCGAGGGTCCCTGAGGTCCCCGGAGCAACAAGAAAATGCACTGTGTACTTGAAATCAACTCGAGATGAGGCCCGCTTCCCATGCACTGCATGCAAAGCAAGTCTGTGTTCCCCATAAAACACGAAAGGAGCCTTGACTTCCTTGATGGAAATCCAGAGAGTCCCCAGGAACACTTTGAAAAGTCTAGAGGGACCCTGAGAACCCCACAGCAACATGAAAGTGCACTGTGTGCTTCAAATCAACTCGAGATGAGGCCCGATTCCCCTGCATTAGCTCCAGAGCCATCACTCATTCCCCATCAAACACAACAAGTGGCTTGACTTCCTTTAGGCAACTCCAGAGATTACCTGAGAATACCATCTCAAGACAAGAGGAATACCAAGTTCAGCACAGCAACTCGAGAAAATTCCGTGTACCCCAAATCATCTCGAGATGAGAGCTGATTCCCTGGCTTCGACTCAAGAGGAATGCCAACTTTCCACAAGCCCCTCAAGAGGAGGCTTCTTTCAGCTCTAGGTATGTGAGAGGGACCCTGAGTTTGCTGCATCAAGTGGAATGGTTACCCAGATGCCATGACTCGAAATAAGGTTGGATTTCCCTGCAGTGACTTTAATGCAGGCTCGTCTTTCATCACACATGATGAAGTGATGTCTGAATCCCCTGTGGAGACCCTAGAGAAAACCCTAGTTCCCCGGCTCATCTCGACAGGAGGACTCACAGTCTTTAGAAACCTCCAGAGGCACATGGATTTAAATGCTTCAAAAGGAGAGCATGGCTGCCTCCTCTTGAAAATTGATAGGAATCCCCAAATTACTGTGGCAACTGGAATGGACCCTGGGTCTCCCCCCTCACCTCGAGAGGCATCCTTATTGCCCTACCAAGCCTTGAATAGAATCCCGAGTTGTCCCTTGCAGCTAGACAGGAGTCCTAATGTCACTGAATCAACACGAGTTTGAAGGGCCATCCCAACCATAACTTGAGAACATAACTCAGGTTCCCGCCACAGCTCAAGAAAACCGTGAGAATTCCCCCTTGCCATGAGATGAGGCCCGATTCCCCTGCATTGCATGCAGAGCAAGTCCATGTTCCCCATCAAAAACGAAAGGAGCCTTGACTTCCTAGATGAAACTCCACATAGTCCCCAAGAACTGTGTCAGAAGTCTAGAGCGACCCTGAGGTCAGTGCAACAATAGGAAAGAGCACCGTGTACCACAAATCAACTCGAGATGAGGCCCGATTCCCCTGCACTGGCTCCAGAGCAATCCTGCATTCCTCATCAAAGAGCACAAGTGGCTTGACTTCTTTTGGGCAACTCCAAGATTCCCCGAGAACACCATCCCAAGTCTAGAGCAACACCAAGTTCAGCACAGCAACTCGAGAAAAGCTCCGTGTAGCCCAAATCATTTCGAGATGAGAGCAGATTCCCTGGCTTTGAAACAAGAGCAATGCCAACTTTCCACAAGCAGCTCAAGTGGAGGCTTTTCTCAGCTCTTGGTATGTGAGAGGCACCCTGAGTTTGCTGCTTCAAGTGGAATGGACACCGAGATGCCCTGACTCGAAATAAGGCCGGAATTCCCTGCAGTGACTTGAATGCCGGCTCATCCTTCATCTCAAAAGATGAAGGGATATCTGAATCCCCTATGAAGACCCTAGAGAAAGCCCTAGTTCCCCGCCTCATCTCGACAGGAGGCCTCACATCCCTTTGACAACACGAGTAGAACACGGAGTTCAGTGCTTCAAAAGTAGACAATGATTGAGTCCTCTTGAAAATTGGCAGAAGTCCCAGTATCCGTGTGGCAACTTGAAAGGACACTGGGTCTCCCGCCTCACCTCGAGAGGCATCCCTATTGCCCTGCCAAGACTCGAGGACAATCCCGAGTTGTCCATCGCAACTAGACAGGAGTCCTGACGTAGCTGAAAAAACACGAGTTTTGACGGGCCATCCCCATCGTCACTTGAGAATATAACCCAGGTTCCCTCCACAACTCGAGAAAATCCATGAGACTTCCCGCTCGATGAGAGATGAGATCAGATTCCCCTGCACTGAGTGAAGAGCAATTCCGTGTTCCCCATCAAACATGAAAGGAGCCTTGACTTCCTTGATGGAACTCCAGAGAGTCCCCAAGAACACTGATAAATGTCTAGAGGAACCCTGAGGTCACTGCAGCAACATGAAATAGTTCGGTGTACCCCAAATCAACTCGAGATGAGTCCAGATTCCCCTTCATTGGCTCCAGAGCCATCCGGCGTTCCCCATCAAACATGACAAGTGACTTGACTTCCTTTAAGCAACTCCAGAGATTCCCCGAGAACAACGTCCTGAGTATAGAGGAACACCACGTTCAGCACAGCAACTAGAAAACAGCTCCGTGTACCTCAAATCATCTCGAGATGAGACTTGATTCCCTGGCTTTGACTCAAGAGGAATGCCAGCTTTAAACAACACCTAAAGAGGAGGCTTCTCTCAGCTATAGGTACGTGAGTGGGACCCTGAGTTTGCTGCCTCAAGTGGAATGGACACCGAGATGCCCTGACTTGAAATAAGGCCGGATGTCCCTGCAGTGATTTGAATGCAGGATTGTCTTTCATCTCACAGATGAAGGGATGTTTGAATCCCCTGTGGAGACCCTAGAGAATACGCTAGTTCCCAGCCTCATCTCGACAGGAGGCCTCACATCCCTTTGACAACATGAGAGGCAAGCGGAGTTCAATGCTTCAAAAGGAGACGAAGCCTGACTCCTCTTGAAAACTGACAGGAGTCACAGTATGGCTCTGGCAACTGCAAAGGGAAACCTGGTGTCCCGCCTCACTTCGAGAGGCATCCCAATTGTCCTGCCAAGCCTCGAGAAGAATCCTAAGGTGTCCCTCGGAACTAGACAGGAGTCCTGACGTCGCTGAACAAACACGAGTTTTGAAGGGCCAACTCTGCCGTAACTGGAGAATATAACCCAGGTTCCACACCACAGCTCCAGAAAAACAATGAGACTTTCCCCTCACCGTGAGATGAGGCCCGATTCCCCTGCATTGCATGCAGAGCAAGTCCGTGTTCCCCATCAAACACGAAAGGAGCCTTGACTTCCTAGATGAAACTCTCCATAGTCCCCAAGAACTCTGTCAGAAGTCTAGAGGGACCCTGAGATCAATGCAGCAACACGACAGAGCCCCGTGTACCACAAATCAACTCGAGATGAAGCCTGATTTCCCTGCATTGGCTCCAGAACAATCCTGCATTCCTCATCAAAGAGCACAAGTCGCTTGACTTCTTTTAGGCAACTCCAGAGACTCTATGAGAATACCGCCACCAGTCTAGAGGAACACCAAGTTCAGCACAGCAACTCGAGAAAAGCTCCGTGTACCCCAAAACATTTCGAGATGAGAGCTGATTCCCTGGCTTCGACTCAAGAGGAATGCCAACTTTCCACAAGCAGCTCAAGCAGATGCTTTTCTCAACTATAGGTATGTGAGAGGGACCCTGAATTTGCTGCCACAAGTGGAATGGACACCGAGATTCCCTGACTCGACATAAGGCTGGATTTCCCTGCAGTGACTTGAATGCAGGCTTGTCTTTCATCTCAAAAGATGAAGTGATGTCTGAATCCCCTGTGGAGACCCTAGACAAAGCCCTATTTCCCCACCTCATCTCGACAGGTGACCTTACATCCCTTTGACAACACGAGTCGAATGCGGAATTCAATGCTTCATAAGGAGACGATGACTGAGTCCTCTTGAAAATTGACAGGAATCCCAGTATGTCTGTTGCAACTTGAAAGGACACTGGGTCTCCCCCGTCACCTCGAGAGGCGTCACTATTGTCCTGTCAAGCCTTGAGGAGAATCTCAAGGTGTCCCTCGCAACTAGACAGGAGTTCACACATCGCTGAACAAACATGAGTTTTGAAGGGCCATCCCCGCCGTAACTCTAGAACATAACCAGGTTCCCTCCACAACTCCAGAAAAACAATGAGACTTTCTCCTCACCGCGAGATGAGGCCCAGTTCCCATGCAATGTATGCAGGTTAAGTCCGTGTTCCCAATCAAAAGGAAAGGAGACTTGACTTCTTTGAAGGACCTCCAGAGAGACCCCAAGAACACTGTCAGAAGTCTACAGGGACCCTGAGGTCCCCGCAGCAACATGAAAGGGCTCCGTGTACTCCAAATCAACTCAAGATGAGGCCCGATTCCCCTGGACTGCATTCAGAGCAAGTCCGTGTTCCCCATCAAACACGAAAGGAGCCTTGACTTCCTTGATGGAACTCCAGAGAGTCCCCAGGAACACTGTCACAAGTCTAGAGAGACCCTGAGGTCCCCTGCAGCAACATGAAAGTGCACCGTGTACTTCAAATCAACTCGAGATGAGACCCGATTCCCCTGCATTGTCTCCAGAGACATCACTCGTTCCCCATCAGACACACAAAGTGGCTTGATTTCCGTTAGGCTACTCCAGAGATTACCCGAGACTACCATCTCAAGACTAGAGGAACACCAAGTTCAGCACAGAAACTCGAGAAAAGCTCTGTGTACCCCAAATCATCTCGAGATGAGAGCTGATTCCCTGGCTTTGACTCAAGAGGGATGTCAACTTTACACAAGCACCTGACGAGGAGGCTTCTGTCAGGTATATGTATGTGAGAGGGACCCTGAGTTTGCTGCCTCAAGTGGAATGAACATCGAGATGCCCTGACTCATAATAAGGCCGGAATTCCCTGGAGTGACTTGAATGCAGGCTCGTCTTTCATCAAACAAGATGAAGGGATGTCTGAATCCCCTGTGGAGACCCTAGAGACAGCCCTAGTTCCCCGGCTCATCTCAACAGGAGGCCTCACATCCTTTTGAAACTCGAGAGGCACGTGGATTTAAATGCTTCAAAAGGGGAGTATCGCTCCCTCCTCTTGAAAATTGATAGGAATCCCAAAATTCCTGTGGCAACTGGAAAGGACCTTGGGTTGCCCCTCTCACATTGAGAGGCGTCCCTATTGCCCTGCCAAGCTTCGAGGAGAATCTCGATGTGTCCCTCACAACTAGACAGGAGTCCTGATATCACTGAACCAACACAAGTTTTGAAGGGCCATCCCAGCTGTAACTCGAGAATATAACCCAGTTTCCCGCCACAACTCGAGAAAACCATGAGAATTCCCCCTCGCCGTGAGACGAGGCCTGATTCCCCTGCATTGCATGCAAAGCAAGTCGGTGTTCCCCATCAAACACGAAAGGAGCCTTGACTTCCTAGATGAAACTCCACATAGTCCCCAATAACTCTGTCACATGTCTAGTGGGACCCTGAGGTCAACGCAGCAACACGAAATATCCCCGTTTACCTCAAATCAACTTGAGGTGAGGCCTGATTTCCCTGCATTGGCTCTCGAGCAATCCAGCATTCCTCATCAAGCAGGACAAGTGGCTTGACTTCTTTTAGGCAACTCCAGAGATTCCCTGAGAACACCGTCCCAAGTATAGAAGAACACCAAGTTCAGCACAGCAACTCGAGAAAAGCTCCGTGTACCCCAAATCATTTCGAGATGAGAGCTGATTTCCTGGCTTCGAATCAAGAGGAATGCCCACTTTCCACAGCAGCTCAAGCGGAGGCTTTTCTCAGCTCTAGGTATGTGAGAGGGACCCTCAGTTTGCTGCCTCAAGTGTAATGGACACCGAGATGCCCTGACTCGAAATAAGGCCGGAATTCCCTGCAGTGACTTGAGTGCAGGCTCGTCTTTCATCTCATCAGATGAAGGGATTCCTGAATCCCCTTGAAGACCCTATAGAAAGCCCTATTTCCCCACCTCATCTTGACATGTGGCCTCACATCCCTTTGACAACACGAATGGAAAGTGGAATTCAATGCTTCAAAAGTAGACGATGACTGAGTCCTCTTGAAAATTGACAGGAATCCCAGTATCCCTGTGGCAAGTTGAAAGGACACTGGGTCTCCCGCCTCACCTCGAGAGGTGTCCTCCTTATTGACTTGCCAAGTCTCGAAGTGAATCTCGAGTTGTCCCTCGCAACGAGACTGGAGGCCTGATGTCGCTGAACAAACACGCGTTATGAGGGTCCATCCCCTTCGTCACTCGAGAATATAACCCAGGTTCCTTCCGCAACGCGAGAAAGTCCATGAGACTTTCCACTCGAAGAGAGATGAGATCAAATTCCCCTGCATTGCGTGCAGAGCAATTCCATGTGCACCATCAAACATGAAAGGAGCCTTGATTTCCTTGATGGAACTCCAGAGAGTCCCCAAGAACACTGATACAAGTCTAGAGTGACCCTGAGGTCACTGCAGCAACACGAAAGTGCTCAGTGTACTGCAAATCAACGTGAGATGAGGCCAGATTACACTACATTGGCTCCAGAGCCATCCGGCGTTCCCCATCAAACACGACAAGTGGCTTGACTTCCTTTAGGCAACTCCAGAGATTCCCTGAAAACACTGTCCTAAGTATAGAGGAACACCACGTTCAGCACAGCAATTAGAAAACAGCTCCGTGTACCTCAAATCATCTCGAGATGAGAGTTGATTCCCTGGCTTCGAATCAAGAGGAATGCCAACTTTCCAGAACCCCCTCACGGGGAAGCTTCTCTCAGCTATAGGTACGTGAGAGGGACCCTGAGTTTGCTGCCTCAAGTGGAATGGACACCGAGATGCCGTGACTCGACATAAGGCCGGATTTCCCTGCAGTGACATGAATGCAGGCTTGTCTTTCATCTCAAAAGATGAAGGGATGTCTGAATCCCCTGTGGAGACCCTAGAGAAAGCCCTAGTTCCCCACCTCATTTCCACAGGAGGTCTCACATCCTTTTGACAACTCGAGAGGAACACGGAGTTCAATGCTTCAAAAGTAGACGATGACTGACTCCTCTTGAAAATTGAAGGAATCCCAGTATTCCTGTAACAACTTGAAAGTGACAGTGGGTTTCCCTACTCATCTCGAGAGGCATCCCTATTGTCCAACCAAGTTTCGAGGAGAATCCCGAGGTGACCCTCACAACTAGACAGGCGTCCTGACATCATTGAACAAACAGGAGTTTTAAGAGTCCATCCCTGTCGTCACTCGAGAATATACCCCAGGTTCCCTCCGCAACTCGAGAAAAACCATGAGACTTCCCACTCGATGAGAGATGAGATCAGATTCCCCTGCATTGAGTGCAGAGCAAGTCCGTGTTCCCCATCAAACATGAAAGGAGCCTTGACGTCCTTGATGGAACTCTAGAGAGTCCCCAAGAACACTGATACAAGTCTAGAGGGACCCTGAGGTCCCCGCAGCAACATGAAAGCACTCCGTGTACTCCAAATCAACTCAAGATGAGGCCAGATTCCCCTTCATTGGCTCCAGAGCCATCTGGCGTTCCCCATCAAACACGACATGTGGCTTGACTTCCTTTAGGCAACTCCAGAGATTCCCCGAAAACACTGTCCTAAGTATAGAGGAACACCCTGTTCAGCACAGCAACTAGAAAACAGCTCCGTGTACCTCAAATCATCTCGAGATGAGACCTGATTTCCTGGCTTTGACTCAAGAGGAATGCCAGGTTTAAACAACACCTAAAGAGGAGGCTTCTCTCAGCTATAGATATGTGAGAGGGACCCTGAGTTTGCTGCCTCACGTGGAATGGACACCAAGATGCCCTGGTTTGAAATAAGGCCGGATTTCCCTGCAGTGACTTGAATGCAGGTTCGTCTTTCATCTCATAAGAGGAAGGGACGTCTGAATCCCCTGTGGAGACCCTAGAGAATGCCCTAGTTCCCCGCCTCATTTTGACAGGAGGCCTCACATCCCTTTGACAACACGAGAGGCACGTGGAGTTCAATGCTTCAAAAGGAGATGAAACCTGTCTCCTCTTGAAAACTGACAGGAGTCACAGTATTGCTCTGGCAACTGCAAAGGCAAACTTGGTCTCCCCCCTCACCTTGAGAGGCGTCCGTATTGCATTGCAACATCTCGAGGAGAATCCTGATGTGTCTCTCCCAACAAGACAAGAGTCCTGACGTCACTGAACCTCACCCCAGACCCTGCACCTGGGGTCACTCCTCCAGTTTCCAAGGTGACTCCACCTGAAATATCCTGTGTCTGTAATCACATGTGCACATCTCCAGGATGACGCCACTTCCCAGACCCAGTACCTGTGGTCACGCTTCCACAATCTCCAGGGTGATCACAACACACTGGACCATGCACCTGGGGTCACATGTCCACAGTCTGCAGGGTGACATTCTCCCAAACCCTATATCTAGGATCACATATCTACAGTCCCCTGGGTGATCCCTCCCAGACACTGTATCTGGAGTCACACATCCACAGTCTCCACGGTGACCCCTTCCCAAGCCTTGCAACTGGGCTCACAATTCCACAGTCTCCAGGGTGAATTCCTTCTGACCATTCCCCTGGGGTCACATATCCACATTCTTCAGGGTGACCAACCCAGTCCCTGTCCATGGGGTCACATATCAACAGTCTCCACGGTGACACTCCTCCCCTGAATGCACATTTCAAGGGGAGCACAAAAAGCACACCCAAAATATGCACATTTGACAAAAGGGTTATTTTGGACTGATTAATTAAAAACAAAACAAAACAAAACAAAAGAAAAAAACAAACAGCCGCCCCAGGAGGATCTTTGAAAACCAAGTCGAAATTCCATTTTATGAAGTAGATTTACATTTGTTAAGGATATCTCCATCTTTAAGGACGTGTCCCTGTCTGGACCAGGAAATAGAGGATGGCTAAATATCAAGAATGGACTAAGTATCAAGACTGACTTGATATCACTAAATGACTTGACTAAATATCAAGAAGGTCTATGGAATGGACCTGGAAGTTAATCTGCATACCACCATGTCTTTGTTTACTGTGCTTCACCTAATAATCTCCCTTAAATAGCTTCTTCCATTCCTTAACCTCCTTCTTTCATTCTCAGCTGATGATAGCATTTAAGGTAAAGTCTTGGACCATTTCAGAAAGTGACAGTTTTCCCAGGTATCTTTCAACTATATAGGAGGTATGCATGTCATATATTAAACTTCTGATTGTTTTTCTCCAATCCATCTTCCTTTCATTATGAACATCTCAGTGAAGAACATTGAGGCTAGGGGGAAAATTATCTTTCCTCTCATCTAATGCAATAAAATAGCACTCAGAGATATAGAGGAATGAACCACAGACCAATTTAAAATAAAAATAAAGGAAAGCATGAATCTAACACTTACATTACTGAGTGAGGGAATCCAGCCTCAAGTGCTACACACTGTATGATCGTATAAGACATTCTAGCAAAGGTAAAACAGACATGATAAAGAGTTTATGGAATATATGGTTGATATATTTCACATGGTACTTTAGTGAGGAATACCTGCCACTATGCATTTGTCTAAGCACATAGATTTCTGTTTTCAGAACACAAGTAATTTATTACCTATTCACATTTATTTATTTATGGTATGGAGTGCTAAAGACTGGAATGCAGAATTTAACAAAGAATATAACAGATTGAGAAATAAATGAAAAGCTTCAGACTTCCCTAGGGGCCCAGTGGTTAAGACTCCACGTTGCCAGTGCAGGAAATATGGGTTCAATTCCTGGTCAGGGACCTAAAACCCCACATGACGTGGCACAGCCAAAAGATTTAAAAGGAAGAAGAAAAATTTTAAAAGGCCACTCTCACTCTTAGGACAAAATTATCTGACCTAAGTTCACTGTGTAAATGAATGGAATCTGCAGGCCAAAGGCAAATGTACCATACATAAACAATGGGCTCTGTAAGTTCTTTCCACGGGGGTTTGTAGCTAACAGGACTGAAACTACCATATCAGTTATTGAAGGAGCAAGCCCTGAATTTGATAAGTGATGAGTAGTGGAAGCCAGGTTTCTTACCATTGGAGTGGGAAGTTACAGGCAGACAAAAGGAGAAGGTTATAATACCTGTGTCATAAGAGATCAGGTTGGAGACATCATTATAAACTATCTTTAGCCTAATGCAGAAACATATAACTCCATGTGAAAATCTTCATAACTGTCTGTATGCATAGTCTGGATACATGCATGTGTATTTCCATGCATTGTCTGCTGAGATTATTAAGTTCCCACATACAAGTTTTTATTAATATGCTCTAACAAAAAGGGACAAGGACTCTTTAAATATGTGTCTGATACTAGGACTGAGACAATAAATATGTAAAGCAGCATAATCTTAAAATGTGAGAAAGAAGGACCAAAAAGCCCCATAAAAGCTGAATTATGTAAAATAAAAGCAGGAGAGTATGGAAAAAGCTCTCAATAGCCAAAGCTAGAATGAACTAAGCAGTCTAATTGGCTGGATTATAGCCAAAAGGAAGTGAAGGTGAAGTTGCTCAGTCGTGTCTGACTCTTTGCAACCCCATGGACTGTAAGCTATGAGGCGCTTCCATTCATGAAATTTTCCAGGCAAGAGTACTGGAGTGGGTTGCCATTTCCTTCTCCAGGGGATCTTCCCCACCCAGGGATTGAACCCAGGTATCCTGCATTGCAAGCATATGCTTTTACAGGCTGAGCCACCAGGGAAGCTCCCAAAAGTTTAAAATAATTTTCAGGTGTCCAAACTGGTAAAAAGTAAAAATTAGCTTTTATGAGTAATGTTGAATAAAAATCTCACACAGAAAGATTCTAAATAATTGATACAGACTCAGCTGTCCATCAAGTATATGAAGCTAACTCTCCTCTCCTCAAATGTGGGTCCTGCATTATGACTTCCTCCTTAATAAGGCACTCAGGATGGACGTGAGGAAAATCAACAATAAAGACAAATAACAAATGTTGGCGAAAATGTACGAAATTGAAACTCAAAACTTTACTTGTGGAGAGGTAAAATGGTGCAATCAATGTGTCCAAAACAAGCATTTTCTCGAAAACATAAAAATGTAATTATATCACTCAGTAGTGGCCACAGGACTGGAAAAGGTCAGTTTTCATTCCAATCCCAAAGAAAGGCAAAGCCAAAGAATGTTCCAACTGCCACACAGTTGCACTCATCTCACATGTTAACAAAGTAATGATCAAATTTCTCCAAGCCAGGCTTCAACAGTAAGTGAACCATGAATTTCTAGATGTTCAAGCTGGATTTAGAAAAGACAGAGGGACCAGAGATCAAGTTGCCAACACCCGTTGCATCACTGAAAGAGCAAGAGAGAAAAACATCCAGAAAAATATTTACTTCTGCTTTGTTAACAATGCCAAAGCCTTTGACTCTGCAGATCACCACAAACTGTGGAAAATTCTGAAAGGTATGGGAATACCAGACTGCCTTACCTGCCTCCTGAGAAATCTGTATGCAGGTGAAGAAGCAACAATTAGAACTAGACATGGAACAATGGACTGGTTCCAAATCAGGAAAGGAGTACAGCACCCTGCTTATTTAACTTGTATGCAGAGTATATCATGTGAAATCTCGGGTCTGGATGAGGCACAAGCTGGAATCAAAATTGCCAGGAGAAATATCAATAATTTCAGATACACAGAGGACACCACTCTTATGGCAGAAAGCAAAGAAGAACTAAAGAGTCTCTTGATGAAAGTGAAAGAGGAGAGTGAAAAAGTTGGCTTAAAAATCAGTATTCAGAAAACTAAGATCATGGCATCTGGCCCCATCACTTCATGGCAAATAGATAGGAAAACAATGGAAATGGTGACAGAATTTATTGTGGGGGGGGGGGGGCTCAAAAATCACTGAAGATGGTGACTGCAGCCATGAAATTAAAAGACACCTGCTCCTTGGAATAAAAGTTATGACCAACCTAGACAGCATATTAAAAAGCAGAGACATTACCAACAAAGGTCCATGTACTCAAAGCTATGGTTGTTCCAATAGTCATGTATAGACGTTACAGCTGGACTACAAAGAAAACTGAGCACCGAAGAAGTGATGCTTTGGAACTGTGGTGTTGGAGAAGACTCTTGAGCATCACTTGGACTGCAAGGAGATCCAACAAGTCAATCCTAAGGGAAATCAACCCTGACTATTCATTGGAAGGACTGATGCTGAAGCTGAAACTGCAATACTTTGGCCACCTAATGTGAAGAACTGACTCATTGGAAAAGACCCTGATGCTGGGAAAGATTGAAGGCAGGAGCAGAAGGGGATAACAGAGGATGAGATGGTTGATGGCATCACCAACTCGATAGACATGAGTTTGAGCAAGCTCTGGGAGTTGGTGATGGATAGGGGAGCCTGGTGTGCTGCAGTCCACGGGGTCACAAAGAGTCGGACATGAGTGAGTGACTGAACTGAAATATCATATGTTTTGGTAACTCCACTCCTAGATATACATCCAAAGAATTTAAAAGAGGTGCTCAAATATATACTTGTACACCAATATTTACAGCAGCAGTGTTCTTGATAATCCAAGTTAAAAACAATGAAAATGTCCACCAACAAGTGAATGGAAGAGCAAATAGGGCAGTTCCATCCATGAGATGCATTACTCTGCCATATAAAGGAATATAGTAAAATAATGCCACAGCTTCAGAAAATAGTAGGGGGCTTTACAAAAACTTAAACACAGAGTTAACATAGAATCCATCAATTCCGGTCCAGGTTATACACTCAAGATATTTAAAACCAAATACTGAAACAGATATTCAAACCCCATATTCATAGCAGCATTATTCATAGTAACCAAAAGGTGGCAGCAGCACAAGTGTTCAACAGATGACTGGATAAGCACGATGTAGTATATACACAGTGGGATCTGATTCAACCTTTAAAAACAAGATAACTCATACATGCTATAATGTAGATGAAACTTCAAGTCATTAGGTGAAGTGAAACAAGCCTGACACAAAAGGAAAAATGTTCTATGATTCCACTAGTATGAGATATCCATATAAGACAAATTCCAAGTAGAGTAAGATGGCCAGGGATTGGGGGTTATGAGTATTTAATGGTTACAGTGTCACTTCAGGAAAAGGGAAAGATTCTGGAGATGAATGGTGGGGAAATTTTTACAATGAGAGTGCAGTTAATGCTATAGAAGTTCATACTTAAAATGACTCAAATAATAAATGTTGTTATATGTTTGTAAGCACAGTGAAAAAAATGACACATGGCACAACATGGAAAAGCACTAAAAACATTCTCAGTGAAAGAAACCACACTGAAAAGCCACCCAGATCATAGTCATCTTGTCACTTTAAATCCATGAAGGTTTTTAACATGAGGGAAAGCCCCAGTGATGGCTCCAGAAAAAGAAAACTGCATTAGAATGAAGAAAGACAGTTGCACAAAGCTTGGGCAGCTGATGAAAGTTGAACTGGTCCTATGGATAGGATTGTAATGTGGAAACCATAATTATCCCCCATTTTGGGGTTGTGGGCTGGTTCCTGGGAAAGTGACCATGTTTTGGGTAAAACACATTGCGGTATTTGGTGTGAATGTAGAAAACTTTGTACCACTATTTAAAGTAGACACGTTTGAAATTTTACTAGAAAGTAAGTTACTTTTCAATACAGCCATGTAAGTCACATGCCAGAAAATCAGAGATGACATCGAACATTGCAATAGAGGCCAAGAGTTAACCTAACTAAATTCAGCTAAAGTAGTTTGATGCTAATTGCCTTGTACTAGTCCACATGGTATTAAAAGGCACCATAGGAAGAGTATATTAGTAGACACCATGCCCTGGGTGCTGTGGATGACCAGATGGAACTGAAACTATTAGATGTCTTAATTCTAGTTTTCCACATAACACTACACCAAAGCAACTGTCAGAACTAAAAAGCGAATTCACAGACTTGCCTGGCAGTCCAGTAGTTAAGACTGCACTTCCACTGCAGGGGGTACAGGTTTGATCCTTGGTCAGAGAACTAAGATCCAACATGTCGAGCTGTGGGGCCAAAAAAAAAGAAAAAAGAAAGTCAGCAGAACTGCAAGATCATTTGTGATTCTCTACACTAATAATGAACTATCAGAAAGAGAAATTAAGAAAATAATTCCTTTTACAATTGCATCCCCTCCCCCACATAACTAGAAATCTAACCAAGGACTTGAAAGACCTGAAAGCTAAAAACTACAAGACAATGATCAAAGAAACTAAATGGATACAAGTAAAAAGATATCCCATGCTTATGGGTGAAAATACCATTAAAATATCCATTCTAAACAAAGCAACGTACACATTCATGCAATCACTGCCAACATTTCAATGACATTTTTCACAGAAACAAAAGCAATCTTTACATCTGTGTGGAGCCACAAAGGAACCAGAAGAGCCAAAGGGATCCTGAGAAAGCAGAACAGGCTGGTGGCATGTCTATCCCTGACTTCAATCTAGAGTATGTACCTAAAGTCACTAGAAGACGTGTGGAATTGGCACAGAAATAGTCAAGAGAGCTCAGAAGTAAACCTACAGGTGCATGGTAATTAATTTACAAGAAAGGAACTAAAAATATATACGCGGGAAAGGACAGTCCCCCCCACCCCCCTCAATAAACCGTGCTGGGAAAAATGGAAACCACACACCAAGGAACAATATAGGACACCATCTTATACTACAGACAAAAACTGACTAAAATCCCACAACTTTCCACATCAAGCCCTAACAGTCTTGGGTCCTCTTAAGACAGACTTTCAGCAACAGCCACACACAGAAGCTTCTTCCCAATTTTCCTCACTTTTTCTTTCAGCAGCACATCGTTGCAGGAATCTTGAGGAAACCAGACTCCCGTCAGACTCAACTGAACCCCACAATGTCCCAAAGCTGAAGCACCAATGGGTTCTGAGGAGATCATGGGTCCTGAGGAAACTAGATTCCATCAGCCAAAACTAAACCCCATAATGCCCCAAAGCCAAAATACAATGGATCCTGTGGTGACCCATCTCCTGTCAGCCTGAACTGAACCCCACAATGTCCCAAAGCTGAACACCCAGCAGGTCCTGAGGAGACCAGATTCCATCAACCTGAACTAAACCCCACAATGCCCCCAAACTGAAGCCCCAGTGGGTTCTGAGAAGACCAGATTCCATCTGCCTGACCTGAACCTCAGAGTATCCTGAAGCTGGGTCCTGAGGAGACCAGAGTGCTGTCAGTGGCCACCAACAGCCAGGTGCTCCAGCAGAGTGGGGAGTTCCCCCTGGGGTGAGGAGAGTGTCAGGGGGGCGGGCTCCTCATTATCATGAATAGGCATGATCAAGAAGGTTTGCAGGGGCCAGGGCAAGGACAAGGGTGATAAGCTCCAGCTCCGAGTATTCTAAGTCCCCACTTTCTGAGATTGCGTGACCTACATGATCCAGACTTTGCAAGGAGCAAGCTGAGTTACAGAGGCAGAAGGAGCAGGAGGTGATGTAAAATTTTAACGTTTCCTCTTCAGGTTCAGAAAGATGAAGCCCTCCCAGGTTCCCAGGTCCTTGTGCCCCAGTGACTGTGAGCTCTTCCTTCTGGGTGTATGACCAACCCCCACACTAAGTCCCCTCTATACCCATGGCCCTGGCCCAAGCCTAACCTCCCCCTCAGGCCCTGATGAAGCTCCCCGCCCCCATTGTGCATCTCACATCCCACCCCAACGTGGTCTTTTTGAAGCCTAAACAAGACCATCCTCCTCTCCTCCCTGTGATTCCCCTCACCTGATGAAGCCAGGTCTTCATCCGTTCCAGGTGGCTCCAAGGGCCTCATTCTCTCCATGTGTGTGGCCGCTCTCTGTGCCCGTCTTTATGGGCATGTGGTGATCTCCTAAAATGAGGGTTATTTGACAGAGAGAGAATGGGGTAAATGGTGGCCACCAAAGATGTGTCCCCCCAGAACAGGGCCGTATCTGGGAAAAGAGTCTTTGTAGATGTAGTTAAGGATAGCCAGGTAAGGTCATCTAGGGTTAGGGTGACCTTCAATCCAACTGACAGACTCCTTCAAAGAGACGAAAGAGGACACAAAGGGGAAGCCTCTTAAAGGCAGAGGCAGAGATGGGAGGGAGGGGGCCACAAGCCCAGGGACCCCTGGAGCCCCTGAAGTTGGAAAAGGCAGGAATGATCCTGTCCTGGAGCCTCTGGAGGGACCTCAGCCCTGTGCCACCTTGATTTCTGGTGTCTGGTCTCCAGGACTGAGAGAGGATGAACTCCTGTTGTTTTAAACCACCCAGCATGTGATCATGTTAGAGAAGCCACAGAGCAGCCACACAGACCCTGCTCTGTAGGATCCTAGAAATGTGGGTCTCATTAAAGCAGATGAAGGGTGGATTACAGAACCCTTAAAATCAGCTCTGGACCCTCAGAAATGCTAAAGCAGTGGCTGGGCTCCAGAATGTTGAGGGGTCAAGTCTGAAGCCTGTGCCTAGGGGTACTGGGTGCACACGCCTCCCCGGGTTCTTACACCAGTACATGTGGTGTAACATCTCAGTCTTGATGGAGGACATTTAATATCAATGGCCACATTGCTAATTAAGAAGCCACCAGTTGCACAGGTGAAAGCCCAATTAGGGCACTTGCTTCAGGGATGAGCAATTCTGAAGATGGTCAGGGATGGGGACTTACTCATGTGTAGCCAGCCAGCAGCCCTTGCACATACCCCACCCCCTCCCCTCCCAAGGAGGGACCTCAGTGGGAAGCTGGGAGACTACACGGAGTCATCTCTAAGTAAATGCTGGCTGACCCCCAGGCTAGCCATTCCTGAACCTCATCCACCCTTCATAGATAAAACACTTGAATATGTGCAAAGACCTCACAGGCTGGAGAAAAGTGGAGCCACTCCAGCAACAGCATGCTTACTGACGTGGCTCCTGTAGGTCAGGCAGAATGGTCCTGGCCTGGGTGATCTGGAAGCTTTGCACTTTCCTACCTGAGTTACTCCTCCTGTGCTGCTCCCATTGCCTGTTTTCTTGCTTCCTCATTTCTGCCTGAGAAGATTTCCAACAGCAGGAACAGGTGACACAGCCCATCCTTAGGAAGTGACAGCTTAGCACCTCCTGCAGAAGGTCCAGCAGAGCCCAACACAGACCCAATCCCCCGAAACACTATGGGCCCTCACTCTCTCTTATCAAGCCAACCCTGCAAGATCTAAGCAGAAAGACAGCATCAGGTACAGCTGCAGGCACTTGAGGGGGTTTATATAGACCTCAACCCAGGCACACATCCAAAGGGCAGGCCAGTCAGGTCAGCCAATCTGCCCACCTGGGCTTGTGGTTTCAGAAAATGGGCCTCGTTGTCCTGGCCAGGGTTCCAGGAACAGGTGTGGGTCCTTTGGGTCAGGATGGATATGGGGCTGCTGCTCTGACTTGTTTTCTCATCTTTTTATCTGACCTATAAGTGGGAGAGGATTTCAGGAAGGCCTTCTTCTAATGAGAGGGACCCAGGGGTCAGGGAGAGGATGGGTGGTGGGTGGAGACAGACTCAGTGCCCAGGTGCTATGGGACCCTCTGTAAAACCTGCTGGAAGGAGGATGCAACCAGTGAAGCCCAAGGTCACAAAACTATCCTGAAGCTGCTGTATGTTACCTCAGGTCCTCCTCTGAGGGTCTCAAGGTCAGATCTGTCCAACAGAGGAGCTGGGGGCTCTTTGCAGTGAGGGCTCTGTGAACAGCTCCTGGGTGCTGAGCCCTGCAGGATACCTGCCCAGGTGAGCCCCATATCCTGGGAGGCACCTGCCCATAAGAACCATGTATCCTGGGAGGGGCGAGTGAACAAGTATTCTCTCTGTGCAGTTATCACAGATTAGCTTAGTGACTCTCATGTGGGCAGTGCTGGAATTAGATGAGAACAAGGACATGTTGGGGGACGTTCCCTGAAACACCCCCAGGCCCATCCAGAGTGAAGAGTTCAGTAGGTGGGTACTGGTTGCTGTGCTGGGGTGGGAGGTTTCATGGGTGCCTCTTGTTTCTTCACCTGACACCACAGAGGCCTCTGCAGGACACAGAAGGCAGCCTGCCCAGGGACGGTGTGAGCCCCTGGCGACCAGGCACGGGAAGTGAGAGGGAAGGACCAGGCTGAGGGGGCCTTTCTGCTCTGAGTTGGGAGTGGACAAGCAAGTGGTGAGTGTGATCTAGGAAAGTGGCTCTGGTGATGGGAGGCTTGTTGAGGCCGTCTGAGTACGAGTTGGAAAAGAATGTTCAGACATAGAGCATTTCAGAAGGGAGTGAGTTTGTATTAAGAACAAAGAGCAGAGATAAAGTGGGCACTGTGGGCTCAGGGGGCCAACCACCTGACAGACTAGGGAAAGTTGACTGATTTCCTGGGTTAAGAGCCAATTTTTACAGTTTCAAGGCAAAGAAAATTCCTACTGGAAGGTTGATATTAGGTGATTGGGTGGGGTACCATAGGGTGTTTACTGGAGTGGGCATCCTTGCCTGGTAGGGAGTCAGGAAGCTCATTAGCGATGATCAGGTGCTTTTGGCAACAGTTGCAAAGGGGGCCCAGTCCGATTCACAGGTGACCTTGGTTCTGGGGCCCACTTCTATGGCCTTGGTGTGAGGACTCCCAGTTGTGGCCTTGGGGAAGGAGTCACCTCAACAAGACTGACCCTGCTTCAGAGTAAAAGTTCCATCAAGTTTTCTCTGCAGGAGAGATCTAGTGATCCTAGATCTGTTTGGAAAAGTCTTGGACACTGCAGGGACACATACTGAGTGTGAAACTGGATATTGAACCTTGTTGGCAAAACTCACCTTTTCTCTCTGTTGGCATTAAAAGGGTGTGGGCTGACAGCTACCTGAGAATCCATCCAATTGACAATTTCCTATTTACAACATAAATGAGTTTGGTCAAATTATTTCTATTTCTATGCAAACAGGCAGCTTGCAACACCTTGTGGCAGGATCATTTCCAATAGATTGTCAACTAATCAAGGTAACAACATTATGACACTCAACACATTTAGATATAATTTCCTAAGCCTTTTTCTTGAGGGACAGACCCAATATGAGCTAGGAATGTGTTCAAAAGGCTCAGAAAGTGCAGGAAAATACACTGGCTATGACTGGAAATTAGGGTCTCTGTGCAAACCTGGAGTTCTGACATCTTACAATCTAGACAGTTCCTGATAGACAGATGCATGAAAAACACTCTACTTTTATGTTTTTCTTTCATCAAAGGAACATGGATTTCCTAGCATTCTGTGTGCTGAGAGTAACTCACTGCTCTAAAATGCTTGCTTGGACTTCATTTTTCAGTAAGAACTTCCCCTGACTGTGTTACAGTCAGGACGGTCCCACACTCACAGGGAAAAAGCAAACTAGCATCCAAACGTTTGTTCCATCAGGTTTTCTCTGTAGGAGAGATCCAGTGATCCTAGGTCTGTCTGGAAAATGCTTGGGTAGTGCATGGACACATACTGAGTGTGAAGCTGGATCCTGGACCTTGTTGGCTAAATCAGCATTTTCTTTCAGGTGGTCCTAAAATGGTGCAGAGTAGCAACTGCCTGAAGATCCATCCAATTGCTGTTTTCTTACTTGTGACAGCAATATCTTTGGTCAGACCTCTTGGATTTCTGCAGCAAACATGGGACTTTCAATTCCTTGCCACTGGATCATTTCCAATGGCAGGTAAACTCATTAGGTAACCAGACTCGATGGCATTCAGCACTCTCAGACACACTCCTACAGCCTGTTTCTTCATAGACAGTCCCAGGATGACCTAGGAATGGGTTCGCTAGTATCAGAAATGTGAGCAAACATACTGGCTGTGACTCTGAAAATTAGGTGCTCTGTGTAAATCTGGAGTTTTAACATTTTAGAATCTAGACAGTTTCTGATAGATGTCTGAAATACACTCCTTTTTATTTTTTGCCTTTCATTCCTCAAAGAAACACAGATTTCACAGCATTATGTTTGCTGAGAGTGACAGACTGCTTGGAAATTCTTGCCTGGAAGTCATTTTGAAGTAACAATTTCCCCTCCCCTGTGTTACCATGGGAAATGCCCCCACACTGACAGAGAAAAGTAAACAAATGTCAAAACATCTGTTCCGTGAAGTCCCCTGTAGGATGGATCCAGTGATCCTAAGTCTGTCTGGAAAATTCTTGGATAGTGCTTGGACACATGCTCAGTGTGAACCTGGATTCTGGACCTTGTTGGCAAATTAGAATTTTCTCTGTGTTGGCCACAGTAGGCTGGGGTTTAGCAACTCCTTGAAAATCAGTACACTTGCTCTTTTCCCACTAACGACAGCAATAGCTTTGGTCAAAACACTGGAATTGCTGAAGCAAGCAGGCAGCGTGCAACTCCTTGTGGCAAGATCATTTCCATTGGAATGCCAATTAAACTACTTAGAAACAGTATGGCACTCAGCTGTGTCAGACACACTCCTCCAGACTCTCTCCTCATGGTGTGTCCCAGTAAGATAGAGTACTGTGCTCATGAACCATGGAAAGTTCAGGGAAACTTACTGGCTGTGTCTCTGGAATTTAGGGCATCTGTGGAAGCGTGGTCTTCTCACATCTTAGAATCCAGACAGCAGTCATGGATAGAGAGATGCCTGAAAAGCACCCTATTCATTGCCGCTCATTCCACGAGTGAACACAGGTGTCCCAGCATTCTGTTTGCTGAGAGTAACCCGCTAAGTGGAAACCCTTGCCTGGAAGTCATTTTTAAGTAAAAATTTCCCCTCACGTGTGTTACACTAGGGAAGGCTCCCACACTCACAGGGAAAAGCAAGCAAACATCAAAATGTCTCTTCCATCAATTTTTCTCTGTCAGAAGGATCCAATGGCCCCAGGTGTCTCTGGAAATTTCTTGGATACTGCAAGGGAAACATACTGACTGTGAACCTGAATATTTGACCTTCTTGGCAAAATTAGCATTGTCTCTCTTTTGGCACTAACAGGATGTGCGCTGGCAGCTGCCTGAAAATCCATCCAATTGATATTTTCCTACTTCTGACATCAATAGGTTTGGTCAAATCTTTCAGGTTTCTGACACAAGCAGGTGGCTTGCAACCCCATCGAGCTGGATCATTTCCATTAAAATGTCAAATAATCTAGGTAACAACAGTATGGCTCTCAGCAATCTTAGATAATTTCACAGCCAGTTTCCTCTGAATCAGACCCAATAGGAGCCAGGAATGTCTTCATGAGGCTCTGAAAGTGCAATGAAATATACTGGCTATGACTTTGGAAATTAGGCCCTGTGTGCAAACCTGGAGTTCTCACATCTTAGACTTTAGATAGTTCCTGACAGATAGATGCCTGAAAAACACCCACTTTTATGTCTTTCATGCATTTAAGTAACATAGTTATCCCAGATTTCTGTGTGATGAGAGTAACACACTGGTTGAAAATCCTTGCTTGAAGGTGATTTTTCAGTAACAATTTCCCATGACTGTGTTACTGTAGGGAAGACCCCCAAACTCACAGGAAAAAGAAAACAACCAACCAAATGTCTATTCTATAAAGTTTTCTCTTTAGGAGAGATCCAATGATCCTCTGCCTGTCTGGAAAATTCTTGGATACTACAGGGACACATACTGAGTGTGAATCTGCATCCTTGAATCTGTTGACAAAATTAGCAAATTTTGTCGGTTGGATCTAAAAGAGTGCGGCCTTAGCAACTGCCTGAAGATTCATCCAATTGGTCTCTTCCTAATAATGACAGTGATAACATTGGTCAAACCTTTGAGGTTTCTAAAGCAAGCAGGCGGCTCACTACTCCTATCTGCTGGCCCATTTCCAGTGTAATGTCACCTCATCTAGTTAAGCACTGTATGGCACCCAGCCCTCTCAGACATACTCCTGCATCCTGTTTCCTCATGGGCAGGCCCAGTTTGAATAAGGAATGTGTTTAAAGCCTTGGAAGGTGCAGGGAAACACAGTACCCTAACTCTGGAAGTTAGGACCCTGGGAAAGCCTTGAAGTCTCATGCCTTGAGTTCTAGACAGTTCCTGATAGATAGAGGCCTAAAAATACACTCCGTATGGATGCCTTTCTGTCCTCGAAGAAACATAGCTTTCCCAACATTCTGTGTGCTGAGAGTCACACGGTGCTTGAAAACACTTGCTTGTAGGCCATTGGTCAGTAGAAAATTCCCCTGAAGGTGCAATGGTAGGGAAGGCTCCCACACTCACTGGGAAAGGCAAACCAACATCCAAACGTGTACTCCATAACATTTTGTCTTTAGGTGCGATCAAGTGAGCCTAGGTCTGTCTGGAGAATTCGTGGGTATTGTGGGGACACATCATGAGTGTGAACTTGTATATATGAACTTGGTGGCAAAATTCTCATTTTCATCTCCCACACTCATTTTGGGACCACATTGGTTCTAAAATGGTGCAGTGTAGCAAATCCTTGAAAATCCATCCAATTGCTGTTTTCTTACTTTTGACAGTGATAGATTTGTCCACCCTTTGGAATTTCTGAAGCAAGCAGGTTGCTCACCACTCCAGCCACTAACTGATTTCCATTGTACTGGCACCTCATGCAGGTAAGCACAGTATGCTGCCCAACACACTCGGATACACTCGTGCAGCCTGTTTCTTCAGGAGCAGTCCCAGTATATACTTGGAAAATGTTTACAAGGCTTGAAAAGTTCATGGAAACATACTGCCCTGACTCTGGGTGTTAGGATCCCTAAGAAAGACTGAAGGTTTCACGACTTAGAATGTAGACATCTCCTGATAGATAGAGGGCTGAAAGCACTCTCTGTTGATGCATTTCTTTTCTTGAAGGAACATAACTTTCCAAACATTTTGTGTGCAGAGAGACACACACGGCTTGAATATGCTGGCATGGAGGTCATTTTTCAGTAGCACTTTCCCCTGATGGTGTGACCATGGGGATGCCACACTCTCCATTTTTAGAGAAAGACAAATTAGCATTCAAACGTCTGTTCCATCACATTTTCTCAGTAGGATCGATCCACTGAGACTAGTTCTGTCTGGAAACTTTGTGGATACTGCATGGAGACATCCTGAGTCTGGACATGGATACCGGATTTTTGGGGCAAAAATAATATTTTTTCTCTTGATTTGGGAAAATGTTACGGCCTTGCAACTGCTTGGAAATCCATCCAATTGCTGTTTTCTTCCTTCTGACAATGATAGCTTTGGTCCATCCTTTGGGATTTCTGAATCAAGCAGGCGACTCACCACTCCTACCCTCTGGCCCATTCCCAGAGGAATGTCATCTCATCTAGGTAAGCACAGTATTGGTACCATACAATCTCAGACACTCTCCTACAGTCTGTTTCCTCATGGGCCATCCCTATATGAGCTAGGATGTCTTTGGGAGGCTTGGAAGGTGTAGGAAAAATAGTGCCTTGACTCTGGTAGTTAGGTCCCCTGGACAAGCCTGGAGGTCAATGTTAGATTCTAGACAGTTACTAATAGATATAGGCCTAATAACACACTCTCTGTTGATGCCTTTTCTTCCTTGAAGAAACATACTTTTCCCTGCATTCTCTGTACTGGGGATCACACACTGCTTGAGAACGCTCTTTGGAGGTCATTTTTCAGTAGAAACTTCCTCTGACAGTGTAACCTTAGGGAAGGCCCCCACACTCACTGGAAAAGGCAAACCAACATCCAAACTTCTGTTGCATCACATTTTGTCTCTAGGAGTGATCCAGAGAGCCTAGGTCTGTCTGGAAAATCGTGTATACTGCAGGACCACATCCTAAGTGTGAACCTGGATACTGGAACTGGTGGCACAATTCACATTTCTCTTTCGGTTTGTCCTAAAACTGTGTGGCCTGGCACCTGCTTGAAAATCCATCTAATTGCTGTTTTCTTACTTTGAAGAGCAATAACTTTGGTTCACCCTTTGGGATTTCTGAAGCAAGCAAGGAGATCACCACTCCTAGTCATGGGCCTATTTCCAGTGGAATGTCACCTTATCTAAGTAAGCACATAATGGCCCCTCTGTATACTCAGACACACGCCCACAGTCTGTGTCCTCATGGACAGTCCCAGTGTGACCTAGGAATATGTTTACAAAGCATTAAAAGGGCAAGGAAGACACTGCCCTGACTCTGGAAGTTCCGTTCTCTGGGAAGGCTGGAGGGCTCTTGTTAGAATCAAGACAGTTCTTCATAGATAGAGGCCTGAAAACACACTCTCTGTTGATACCCTTCCTTCCTCGAAGAAACAGTACTTTCCCAGTATTCTGTGAACTGAGAGTCACACATTGCTTGAAACCGTTTGCTTGCAGGTCATTTTTCAGTAGCAATTTCTTGTGATGTTGTGACAGTAAGGATGTCCTCTACACTCACAGGGTAAGGCAATCCAAGATCCAAACATCTGTTCCATCACATTTTCTCTATCAGAGCAGCCAGTGAGCCTAGGTCTTTGTGAAATATGGGTAGATACAGCAGAGACACCTCCTGAGTCTGACAGTGGATACCGGAACTTGATGGTCAAATTTGCAACTGCTAGAAAATCCATACAATTGCTTTTTTTTTTTTTTTTTTAATTTCTAACAGTGGTCACTTTTGACCCACCTTTGGGATTTCAGAAGCAAGAAGGCAGCTCGCAAGTGCTGCTGATGGCCTATTTGCAATGGAATGTCACCTCACCTGGGTAACAACAGCATGGCACCCTGCAGTCTGAACACATTCCTGCAGCCTGTTTCCTCATGGGCAGTTCTGGGATGATGTAGGAAGGTGGTTAAAAGCCTGGGTTAGTGCAGGGAAACACACTGCCCTGACTCTGCAAGTTAGGTCCTCAGGGTAAGACTGGAGGTCTCACATCTTAGAAATCTAGACAATTCTTGATAGATAAAGGACTGAAAATTCATTCTCTGCTGATGCCTGTCTTTCCTTGAAGGAACATTGTTTTCCCAACATTCTGCTTCCTGAGTGTCACACACTTGCTTGGAGGTCATTTATCACTAAGAATTTCCCCTGAAGATGTGACTGGAGGGAAAGCCCCACAAACACAGTAAAAGGGAACCACATTCAAATGTCTGTTCCATCACGTTTGCTCTGTAGGTGAGATATAGTGAGCCTAGTCCTATCTGGAAAATTCTTGGATACTGCAGGGACACATCATGAATGTGAATCTTGATAGCAGATCTTGGTGGCAAAATTTGCATTATCCTCTCCATTGGGCTTAAAACGTTGTGGCCTAACAACTGCTTGAAAGTTCATTTAATATCTGTTTTCTTACTTCTGACAATGATAGCTTTGTTCCAGCTTTCTGGATTTCTGAAGCAACAGGCGGTTCATAACTCCTAGTCCCTGGCCCATTTCCAGTGGAATGTCAGTTCATTTGGTAAGGGCAGAATGACACACAGCACACACGGACACTCTTCCATCGCCTGTTTCATCATGGACATTCCTGAGTGATCTTGGAATGTGCTTACAAGGCTCAAAATTTGCAGGGAAACACTGCCCAGTGTTTCCTGGAAGATGGGTCCTCTGGACAAGCCTGGAGATCTCACATCTTAGAATATAGACAGATCCTGATAGATAGAGGCCTGAAAACACACTCTCTGTTGATGCCTTTCCTTCCTCAAATGAACGTAGCTTTCCCAGCATTCTGTGTGCTGAGAGTCACATACTGCTTGAAAATGCTTGCCTGGAAGTTGTTTTTCAGTAGCAATTTCCCTTGATGGTTTGACCATAGGGAAGTCCACCACACTCACAGGAAAAGGCAAAACATCATCCAAACGTCTGTTCCATCATGTTTCTCTGTAGGAGAGATCCTAGGGTTAGGGTTAGGGTTAGGGTTAGCCTAGGTCTGTCTTGAAAATTCTTCAGTGCTGTGGGGACACATCCTGCGTGTGAACCTGGGTAATGGATCTTGGTGGCAAATTTCGCATTTTCCTCTAGGTTGGCCCTAAAATGTTGGGAAAGCAATGGCCCTTTGAGTAAGGAAAGGCGTCACCAGAGAGTGTGTTTCCAGGCCTCTATCTATTAGGAACTGTCTAGATTGTAAGACGTGAGACCTCCAGTCTTGCCCAGATGACCTAACATCCCGAGTCAGGGGATATGTTTCCATACAATCTCTGAGCCTTGTAAATACATTCCTAGGTCATACCAGGACTGCCAAGGAGGAAACAGGCTGTCAGAGTGTGTCTGAGAGAGCTGGGTGCCATGTGGTGCTACCTATATTATGTGACATTTCACAGGAAAGGGACCACCAGATAGAAGTGGCAAGCAGACTGCTTGCTTCAGAAATTACATGGGTGAACCATATCTGTCACTGTCAGAAATAAGAAAACAAGTACTGGATGGATATTTAAGCAGTGGCTATGCCAAACCATTTTAGTGCCAACTGAGAGAAAAAGGTGAATTTTGTCCTGTATTCAGGTTCACACTCAGGATGTGACCCCACAGGATCCAAACTTTTCCAGATAGACCTGGGTTCACTGGACCTCTCTAACAGAGAAAACGTGATGGAACAGGTATTTGGATGCTTGCTTGTCTTGTGATTGTGGGCGCTTCCCTACTGTCACAGTCTCAGGGGAAATTGCCACTGAAAAGTGAACTCCAAGCAAATGTTTTCAAGCAGTGTGTGACTCTCAGCACACAGTACATTGGGAAAGTTATGTTCCTTCAATGAAGGAAAGGCATCAACAGAGAGTGTGTTTTTTATAGCAGGAACTGTTCAGCTTCTAAGATGTGAGAGCTCAGGCCTGATTAAAGGACCTAAGTTCCAGAGTCAGGACAGTGTGTCTTGCTGCACTTTCTGAGACTTCTAAATGCATTCCTAGGGCATACCAGGTCTGCTCCTAAGGAAGGATGCTGAGGGAGTGTATCAGACTGTGCTGGGTGAAATACTGTGGTCACATAGATGAGGTGTCATTCCACTGGAAATGGGCCTGCAGCTAGGAGTTGCAAGTCATTCACATGCTTCAAAAATCCCAAAGAGTGAACCAAAGCTAGCATTGTCAGAAGGAAGAAAACAACATTCAGATGGAATTTCAAGCAGTTGCTCGGCGGCACTCTTTTAGGGCCAAGTGAGAGAAAAATGCATATTTTAACACCAACGTCTGGTATCCAGATTCAAACATAGGTGTTTCCCCGCAGTGTCCACGGATTTTCTAAATAGACTTACATTGATGAATGGCCCCACCAAGAAAACGTGATTGAACAGATGTTTGGAAGTGCTTTTGAACTTACCTGTGAGTGTGGCGCCTTCCCTACAGTCACACCTCCAGGGGAAATTGCTAATGAAAAATGACCTCCAACAAGCGTTTTCAAGGAGTGTGTGACACTCAGCACACAGAATGTTGAGAAAGCTATATTCCTTTGAGGAAGGAAAGGCATCTCGAGAGAATATGTTATCAGGCCTCTACCTGTCATGAACTGTCTAGATTCAAACATGTGAGTCCTCCAAGTTTCCCAGAGGACCTAAATACCAGAGTCAGGGCAGTGTGTTTCCCACCACTTTCTGAGATTTGTAAACACATTCCTAGGTCAAACCAGATCTGACCATAAAATTCATGCTGCAAGAGTGTGTCTCAGAGTGCTGGGTGACATATTGTGCTAACCTAGATGAGATGACATCTCCCTGGAAAGGGGCCAGTGGCTTGGAGTGGAGAGCCTCCTGCTTGATTCATAAATCCCAAAGGGTGCACCAACACTATCACTGTCAGAAGTAAGAAAACAGCAATTAGATGCATTTTCAGGCAGTAACTAGGTTTAACCGTTTTAGGGCCAACTGAGAAAACAATGGAAATTTTGCTGCCAAGGTCCAGTATCCAGGTTCAAACATAGGGTGTGTAGGAACAGTATCCATGAGCATTCTAGACAGTTAGGTTGAATGGATTGCTCCTATCAAGAAAACGTGATTGAGCAGACGTCTGGATGATCCTTTGCCTTTTCCTGTGGGTGTGGCGGTCTTCCCTAAGGTCACAACATCAGGGGAAGTTGCTACTGAAAAATTACTTTTAACAAGCCTTTTCAAGCAGTTTGTGACTCTGAGCACACAAAAAGCTGGGAAAATTATGTTCCATCCAGGAAGGTAAGGCATCAACAGAGAGTGTTTTATCAGGCCTCTGTGTATCACAAACTGTATAGACTCAAAGATGTGAGACTTCCAGGTTTGCCCTGAGGACCCAAATTCCAGAGTCAGAGCATTGTATTTCCCTACACTTTCTGAGATTGCATCCAAGTACCATATTTTGGACTCGATTGTTGACCATGATGGCTACTCCATTTCTTTTAAGCGGTTCCTGCCCACAGTAGTAGATATAATGGTCATCTGAGTTAAATTCACCCATTCCTGTCCATTATAATTTGCTGATTCCTAGAATGTCGACATTCACTCTTGCCACATCCTGTTTGACCACTTCCAATTTGCCTTGATTCAAGGACCTAACATTCCAGGTTCCTATGCGATATTGCTCTTTACAGCATTGGACCTTGCTTCTATCACCAGTCACATCCACAACTGGGTACTGTTTTTGCTTTGGCTCCATCCCTTCATTCTTTCTGGAGTTATTTCTCCACTGAGCTCCAGTAGGATATTGGACACCTACCGACCTGGGGAGTTCCTCTTTCAGTATCCTATCATTTTGCCTTTTCATACTGTTCATGGGGTCCTCAAGGCAAGAATACTGAAGTGGTTTGCCATTCCCTTCTCCAGTGGACTACATTCTGTCAGACCTGTCCACCATGACCCGTCCGTCTTGGGTGGCTCCACACGTCATGGCTTAGTTTCATTGAGTTAGACAAGGTTATGGTCCATGTGATCAGATTGGCTAGTTTTCTGTGATTATGATTTCAGTGTCTGCCCTTTGATGCCCTCTCACAACACCTACCATCTTATTTGAGTTTCTCTTACCTTGGACGTGGGGTATCTCTTTACAGCTGCTCCAGCAAAGCACAGCCACTCCTCCTTACCTTGGACAATGGGTATCTCCTCAGGCCGCCCCTCCTGACCTTGAATGTGGAGTAGCTCCTCTCGGTCCTCCTGCACCCGTGCAGCTGCTGCTCTGTGGACGTGGGATTGCTCCTCTTGGCCACAGCCCCTGACCTTGGGCATGGGGTAGCTCATCTCAGCCACCTCCCCTGACCTCAGGCATGAGGTAGCTCCTCTCGGCCGCTGCCCCTGGTCTCGGACATGGGGTGGCTCCCCTCAGCCACTACCTCTGACCTTGGGCGAGAGATAGCTCCTCATGGCCATGCTTCTGCATGGTCCGTCACAGCCTGCACCATTTGAATGCCGAGTTCCAAAGAATAGCAAGGAGAGATAAGAAAGCCTTACTCTGATCAATGCAAAGAAATGGAGAATAACAACAGAATGGGAAAGACTAGAGATCTCTTCAAGAAAATTAGAGATACCAAAGGAACATTCCATGCGAAGATTGGGTTCAATAAAGGACAGAAATGCTATGCATCTAACAGAAGCAGAAGCTGTTAAGAAGAGGTGGCAAGAATACACAGAACAACTGTACAAAAAAAGATCTCCATGACCCAGATAATTATGATGGCGTGATCAGTCACCTAGAGCCAGACATCCTGGAATGTGAGGTCAAGTGGGCCTTAGAAAGCATCACTACAAACAAAACTAGTGGAGGTGATGGAATTCCAGTTAAGCTATTTCAAATCCTAAAAGATGATGCTGTGAAAGTGCTGTACTCAATAGGTCAGCAAATTTGGAAAACTCAGCAGTGGCCACATGACTGGAAAAGATCAGTTTTCATTCCAATTCCAAAGAAAGGCAATAACAAAGAATGCTCAAACTACTGCACAATTGCACTCATCTCACACGCTAGTAAAGTAATGCTCAAAATTCTCCAAGCCAGGCTTCAGCAATACATGAGCCGTGAACTTCCAGATGTTCAAGCTGGTTTTAGAAAAGGCAGAGGAACCAGAGATCAAACTGCCAACATCTGCTGGATCATTGAAAAAGCAAGAGAGTCCCAGAAAACATATATTTCTGCTATATTGACTACGCCAAAGCCTTTGATTGTGTGTATCACAATAAACTGTGGAAAATTCTGAAAGAGATGGGACTACCAGACCACCTGACCTGTCTCTTGAGAAACCTATGTGCAAGTCAGGAAGCAACAGTTAGAACTGGACATGGAACAACAGATTGGTTCCAAATAGGAAAAGGAGTATGTCAAGGCTGTATATTGTCTCCCTGCTTATTTAACTTATATGCCGAGTACATCATGAGAAACACTGGGTTGGAAGAAGCACAAGCTGGAATCAAGACTGCCAGGAAAAACATCAGTAACCTCAGATATGCATATGATACCACCCTTATGGCAGAAAGTGAAGAGGAACTAAAAAACCTCTTGATGAAAGTGAAAGAGGAGAGTGAAAAAGTTGGCTTACAGCTCAATATTCAGAAAACTAAGATCATGGCATCTGGTCCCATCACTTCATGAGAAAGAGATTGGGAAACAGTAGAAACAGTGTCATACTTTATTTTGGGGGGCTCCAAAATCACTGCAGATGGTGATTGCAGCCATGAAATTAGAAGATGCTTACTTC
The DNA here is from genome assembly GCF_963930625.1 of Muntiacus reevesi. Taxonomy (NCBI): domain Eukaryota; kingdom Metazoa; phylum Chordata; class Mammalia; order Artiodactyla; family Cervidae; genus Muntiacus; species Muntiacus reevesi. Next base: position 122,091 of record NW_027077807.1, on the reverse strand, counting down.
TTGGAAGGGTTAAGACCAACCTAGATAGCATATTAAAAAGTGGAGACATTTCTTTGCCAACAAAGCTCCATCTGGTCAAGGCTATGGTTTATCCAGTGGTCATGTATGGATGTACGAGTTGGACTGTGAAGAAAGCTGAGCACTGAAGAATTGATGCTTTTGAACTGTGGTGTTGGAGAAGACTCTTGAGAGTCCCTTGGACTGCAAGGACATCCAACCAGTCCATCCTAAAGGAGATCAGTCCTGGGTGTTCATTGGAAAGACTGATGCTGAAACTGAAACTCCAGTACTTTGGCCACCTGATGTGAAGAGTTGACTCATTGGAAAAGACCCTGATGCTGGGAGGGCTTGGGGGCAGGAGGAGAAGAGGATGACAGAGGATGAGATGGCTGGATGTCATCACCAACTCGATGGTCATGAGTTTGTGTAAGCTCCGGGAGTTGGTGATGGACAGGGAGGCCTGGTGTGCTTCGATTCATGGGGTCCCAAAGAGTCGAATACAGCTGAGCGTCTGAACGGAACTGAACTCTTTCTGAGCATTGTAAACACATTCCTAGGTCATACCAGAAGTGCCCTTAAGAAAAAACAGGCTGCAGGAAGATTTCTGAGATTGCTGGGTGCCATGCTGCACTTACCAAGATGATGTAGCATTCCACTGTAATTGGGCGAGCGGCTACGAGTTGCTAGCTGCTTACTTGCTTCAGATATCCCAAAGGGTGTACCAAGTGATCACTGCCAGAAGTAAGAAACCAGCAGCTAAATGCATTTCCAGGTAGTTGTTATGCTCTACTGTTTTTGGCCAACTGAGAGAGAAAGGTGAATTTTGCCACCAAGGTCCACTGTCCATGTTCACACCTAGGATGTGTCCACTCAGGATCCAAGAATTTCCCAGACAGACCTAGGCACACTGAATCTCCACTACAGAGAAAACATGATGGAACTGACCTTTGGTTGTTGCTTTTCCTTTTCCTGTGAGTTTGGTGGCCTTCCCTATGGTCACACTATCAGGAGCAATTGCTAATGAAAAAGGACTTCCAACAAGTGTTTTCAAGCAGTATGTGACTCTATGGACATGGAATACTGGAAACCTACGTTCCATTGAGGAAGGAAATGTATTTATAGACAGTGTGTTTTCAAGAATCTGTCTATTAGGAACTGTCTAGCTTCAAAGATGTGAATTCTCCATATTTGCCCAGAGGACCTCAATTCCAAAGTCAGGGCAATGTGTTTTCCTGCACTTTTTGAGCTTTGTAAATACATTTCTTGGTCATACCAGGACTGCCCATGAGGAAACAGGCTCTCTATATGAGGAACTGTCTTAGATACTAAGATATGAGACCTCTAGGTTGGTACAGAGGACCTAAATTTCAGAGCAAGGGCAGTGTGTTTTTGAGCATTTTCTGAGCTTTGTAAACACATTTCTGAGTAACGCCAGGTCTGCTCATGAGAAAACAGGCTTCAGGTGTGTGTCTGAGGGTGCTGAGTACCATACTGTGCTTACCTAGATGAGGTAACTTTCCATGGCAAATCGGCACGTGACCAGGAGTTGTGAGCCATCAACTTGCTTCAGAAATCTTGAATGGTGGACTAAAGTTTGCACTGTCAGAAGTAAGAAAAAAGTAATTGGGTGGATTTTCAAGCAATTGCTAGCCACACCTCTTTATGGCTCCAGAGAGATAAATACAAATTGTGCACCCTAGGCCCTTTATTCAGGTTCACACACGGGATGTGTTCCCTCGTGATTCAAGAAATTTCCAGACAGACCTTTGCTCCCCAGAGTTCTTCTACAGAGAAAACTGGTTGGAACAGCCATTTGGATGTTGCTTTGCCTTTCCCTGTGAGTGTGGGGCCGCTACTTATGGTCACAGCCTCAAGGAGATATTGCCACTGAAAATAGACTCGCAAGCAAGCACTTTTCAAGCAGAGTGTGACTCTCAGGTCGCAGAATGTGAAGAAAGCTATCTTCCTTTGAGGAAGGAAAGACGTCCACAGAGAGTGTGTTTTCAAACCTCTATCTTGCAGGAAATTTTGAGCTTCTAAAACATGAGACCAGCAGGTCTGCTGAGAGGACCTATATTCCTGAGTCAGGGCCGTGTGTCTCCCTGTAATTTCCGAGTCTGACAAACACATTCCTAGATCATAACGGTACTGACCATGAGAAAGCTGGCAGCAGGAGTGTGTCTGAAAGGGCTGAGTGCCTTACTGTGGTCAACTGTGTGAGGTGACATTCCAGTGACAGGCTCAAAGCTCCAAGGTGTGAGCCACCCGCTTGCTTCAGAAACCCCAAAAGGTAGAGCAAAGCTAGCTCTGTCAGAGGTAAGAAAAGAGCAATTGGATGGATTTTCAAGCTGTTGCTAGGCCGAACCACTTTAGGGCCCCCTGAGAGAAAAATGTGAATTGTGCCCTGTAGGTCAGGTATCCAGGTTCAAACACAGGGTGTGTCCCAGCAGGATCCAAGAATTTTCCACAGAACTAGGCTCACTAGACCTCTCCTGCTGGGAAAATGGGATGGAACAGACATTGGAAGTTGGTTTGCCCCTCCCTATTGTCACAGACTCAAGGAGAAAGTGCCCCTGAAAGATGACCTCCAAGCAAGCACTTTTCAAGCAGTGTGTGACTCTCAGTTCACAGAATGCAGGGAAAGATATCTTCCCTCAAGGAAAGAAAGGCATCAAAAGAGAGTGTATTCTCAACCCTCTATCTTGCAGGAACTGTTTAGCTTCCCAGATGGGAGGCCTCCAGTAGTGCTCAGAGGAACTAAATTCCAGAGTCAAGGCCATGTTTCTCCCTGCACTTTCCAAGCCTTGCAAAGCCATTCCTAGGTTATACCAGTACTGCACATGAGGAAGCAGTCTGCGAGAGTGTGTCCAAGAGGGCTAGGTTCCTCACTATACTCACTTCAGCGAGGTGGCATTCCACTGTAAAAAGGCCCACAGCTGGGAGTTGAAATTCACCCACTTGCTTCAGAAATCAAAAAGGAAGGAGCAAATCTAGCTCTCTCAGAATCAAGAAAAGAGCAAGTGGATGGATTTTCAAGCTGTTGCTAGGCTACATTGCTTTAAGGTCCACAGAGAGAAACACAAATTGTGCCCCCTCATTCTGGTATCCTGGTTCACAAACAGGGTGTGTCCCCAAAGGATCCAAGAATTTTCCAGACAGACTTACGCTCACTAGAGTTCTCCTACAGAGAAAACGGGATGGAACAGACATTTAGATATTGCCTTGTCTTTCCCAGTGAGTGTGGAACCCCTCTGTTTGACTACAGCCCCAAGTGGAAATTACCATTGAAAACTCATGTCTAAGCGAGCACTTTTCAAGCACTGTGTGACTCTCAGTTCGCAGGATACTGGCAAACCTATATTTCTTCAAGGAAGGAAAGGCATCCACAGAGAGTGTGTTTTCAAACCTGTCCCTTGCAGGAACTCTTTAGCTCCTAAGACATGAACCCTCTAGTTCTGCTCAGAGGACCTAAATTCGAGAGCCTGTGCCCTGTGTCTTGGTGCATTTTCCCACCTTTCAAACACATATCTAGGTGATACTGGTACTGCCCTTGAGGAAGCAGACTGTGGGAATATGTCTCAGAGTGCTGGGTCCCTTACTGTGGTCACCTCTGTAAGGTGACACTCCAGTGTAAATAGGCCCAAAGATAGGAGTTGCGAGCCGCCCATGTGCTTCAGAAACCCCAGGGGTGGAACAAAGTTAGCTCTGTCAAAAGTAAGAAAATGGCAATTGGACGGATTTTCAAGATGTGGATAGGTTACACCACTTTAGGGCCACCCGAGAAAAATATGCAAATTTGAACCTGGGTGTCCAGATTAACGCACAGGGTGTTTCCCCACATGATCCAAGAATTTTTCAGACAGACCTAGGTTCACTGGAGCTCTCCTGCAGAGGAAACATACATCCAGAGTCTCCAGTGTGAACCCTCCAAAATCTATACCTGGTGTCACGAATCCACAGTCTCCAGGATGACCCTACCCTCAAGATCCTGTACCTGGGGTCACAAGTCCACTATTTCCATGTCGAGTCCACCTCCAAGAACTTGAACTTGTGGTCACATGTCCAGAGTCTTCAGGCTGACCCCACCTCCCTGAAGCTACTGGTGTGAAGCATCCACAGTTTTAAGGATGGACCCAATTCCCAGAACCTGTAGCTGGGGTCACACTTCCAAATTCTAAGGGTTACCCCACCTCCCACACATTGAACCTGGTTTCCCATGTCCCTGTTAGCCAAGGTTACCCTCTCCATGACCCTGTAATGGGGATCACATGTCCACAGTCTGCTGTGTGTCGTCACTTCCCAGACCCTTCACCTAGAGTCACAATCACAGTTTCCAGGTTACTCCTTTGCAGACCCTGCACCTGGAGTCACTTATCCACAGTCTCCAGGGTGACTCATTCAAAACCCCACACTGGGGCTCACATGACCACAGTCTCCAGGGTGACCCAAGCACCCAGATCCTGCACCCAGGGTCACATATCCACAGGCTCCAGGGTGTACCTCTTGCAGACCCTGCACCTGGGGTCACATATCTACAGCCTCCAGTGTGATCCCCATCCCCAGACCTGATTTGGGTGAGAAATATCCATAGTCTCCAGACTCACACCTTGGATCACATATCCACAGTCTCCAGAGTCACACCTTGGGTCACATAGCCATAGTCAGCAGGGTGAACTCACCTCCCAGAGCCTGTACATGGTGTCAAATGTGCACATTCTCCAGGGTTACCACCCTTCCAACATGCTGTACCTGGGTCAAAAGCCCACAATCTCAAGGGTGACCCCCTCTCAGACCCTGTTCCTGGGGTCACATGTCCAGAATCTCCAGAATGATCTACCTCCAAGATGAAGCACCTGATGTCACATGTCAACAGTCTCCAAGGTGACCCCGTCCTCAGAATCTGCACCTGTGGTTACATTTCTCCAGTCTGCAGGATGACCCCCAATCTCAGTATTTGTATTATGTGTCACATGTACATAGTCACCAGGGTAACCACTGCAGGCCCTTTTTCTGACATAACATTTCCACAGACTCCTGAAGAACTCCCTTCCCAGACTCTGAACCTGGGATCCTACCTCCAGGGTCTCGAGGGTGATGCCCTTCCCTGTCCCTTCACCTGGTGTCAAACATCCACAGTCTCCATGGTAACATCCACACCAAAGTCTGATATTGGGGACACAGATCCATAGTCTTCTGGGTCGCAACCCCTCCCAGATCATGCACCTGGTCTCACATGTCCTCAGTCTCCAGGTTGACACCCCTCCCAGACACTGCAGCTGGGGTTACACATCCACAGTCTCCAAGGTGAACCCACCTCACTGACTATTGTACCTCTGGCCACATGGCCTCAGTCTCCAGGGTGACCCTATATCTCAGACACTGTACTTGAGGTTACATATCAACGGTGTCCAGGATGACACCTCTCCCCAGACCCTGTACCTGGGGTTGCATTTGCACAGTCTCCAGGGCGATGCTATATTCCCAACCCTGTACCTGGGGTCACAGGTCGCAGTCACCAGGCTTTCCCCACCCTCAAGAGCCTTTACCTGGGGTCATACGTCCACAGACTCCAGGGTGACTCCCTCCCAGACCCTTCACCTGGCATCCTATGTCCACAGTCTCCTGTGTGATATCACTTCCCAGACCCTATACCTGTGGTCACAGATCCACAGTCTCCATGGTGATCCCCTTCCCAGACCCTGTAATTTGGATCCCATGTCCTCAGTCTCCAGTGTGACACCACCTCTCATACCTTGTACTTTGGTGACTTGTCCACAGTTTCCAGGATGACCCAAACGGTGCATGTGGAGTCACATGTCCACATTCTGCAAAGTGACCCCAGTCCCTAACCCTGAACCTTAGTCACACAGCCACAGTTTCCAGAATGACCTCACTCCAGACCCTGCACATAGGGTCACACCTCCACCTTCTCCATATTGACCCCCTCCTTGAACTTCCATCAGGTTTCACACATGCACCATCTCCACAGTGACCACCACCAGATCCTGTAGCTGTGGTCAGGGTCCGCAGTCTGCAGGGTGAGACCATTTTGTACCTTAAACCTTGGTTCACCTAGCCAGTCTCCAGGGTCATCCCTGCCAAACCTGCACCTGGGGTCACATGTCCATACTCTCCATGGTGACATCCCCCAGGCCCTGTACTGCTGCTGCTGTTGCTGCTGCTGCTAAGTCATGCCAGTCGTGTCCAACTCTGCGACCCCATAGATGGCAGCCCACCAGGCTCCCCCATCCCTGAGATTCTCCAGGCAAGAACACTGGAGTGGGTTGCCATTTCCTTCTCCAAAGCATGAGAGTGAAAAGGGAAAATGAAGTCACTCAGTCATGTCTGACTCTTAGGGACCCCATAGACTGCAGCCTACCAGGCTCCTCCATCCATGGGATTTTCCAAGCAAGAGTACTGGAGTGGGTTGCCCACTCCAGTACCTAGTGTCATATATCTGCGCAGACCCTATACGTAGTGTCATATATCCACAGTTTCCCGGGTTACCCCACTTCCCATATCATGCACCTGGGATCACATGCTCAGTCTGCAAGGTGACCCCGATCCCATTCCTGTACCTTGTGTCACAAGTCCACAGCCACCAGGATGGCCCCACCCTCAAGATCCCATACCTGGGGTCACACTCCTGTCTCCAGTGTGATCTCACCTCCCAGAAACTTTACCTGGGGATAAACGTCTACTGTTTTCAGGATGGTCCCAACTCCCTGAAACGGTACCTGGAGTCACTCTTCCATAGACATTGAGGCTGTTCCATGCCCCTGGTCCACAGGGTTACACCCTCCAAGACCCTGTAATGTGGTTTACATGTCCACAGTCTCCTGTATGTCATCACTTCCCAGAACCTTCACCTGCAGGCACACAAACAGAGGTTCCAGGATGACTCCCTCATAGACCCTGCACTTGGAGCCACATATCCACAGTCTCACAGGTGACTCATCCAAATCACTGTACCAGGGCTCACATAACCACAGTCTTCCAGATGCTGGACTATTGACCCCAGCACCCAGTGTCACATGTCCACAGATTCTAGCATGGCCTCACACTCCAGACACTGTACCTTGGGACACATACCCACAGTCTCTAGGGTGAACACCCTCCTAGACACTGTACATGGTGTCACATGGGCACATTCACCAACTCCCAAACCCTGTACCTAGGGTCACACGTAGATAGTCTCAGGGTGACCCCACTTGCCAGAACTTGCACCTGGGTTCATATGTCCGCAGCGCCCAGGGTAACACCACCTGTCAAACAATTGTACTCGGTTCAAACACCCACTGGTTCTAGGGTGACACCAATTCCAAGCCCGTGAACCTAGCTAGGGTCACACATCCATGGTCTCCTGGGTGGCAACCCCTCCCAGATCATGCACCAGGTCTCACACCTCCGCAGTCTCCAGGGTGACTACACCTCACAGAATATTGTAATTCTGGTCACATTGCCCCAGTCTCCAGGGTGACCCCGTATCTCTAACCCTCTACCTGGGGTTACATGTACATGTTGGCCAGGAATACACGCCTTCCCAGACTCTGTACACGTGATTACATTGGCACAGTCGCCAGGGTGACTCCAACTTCCCCACCCTATACCTGGGGTCACATGTCCAGAGTCTCCTGGATTTACCCACATTCAAGGGCTAGTAACTGGGATCACATGTCCACAGTCTCGAGGCTTTCCCCACCCACAAGTGCCTGTACCCAGGGTCACACGTCAACTGACTCCAGGGTGACTCCCTCCCAGACCGTTCACCTGGCATCCCATGTCCCTAGACTTTTGTGTGATGTCATTTCCCAGACTCTGCACATGTACTAACAGATTCACAGGCTCCGTGGTGACCCCCTTCCTGGTCTCTGTAACTTGGGTCACATGTTCTCAGTATCCGGTGTGACCCGACCTCTCATGCCCTATACCTTTGGTGACTTGGCCAGAGATTCCAGGGTAACCCTCCCCTGCCAGGCCCTGTGCTTATTTACACACATCCACAATCTCCAGGATGTTCGCCCTCCCATACCCTGCACCTGGAGTCACATGTCAACAGTTTCCAGCGTGAACCCCACTTTGCCCACTGCACCTGGGCTCACATATCCACATCATGCAGGGTGACACCCCTTCCAGACCATTTCCCTGCCATTAAATGCCTGCAGTCCCCAGAGTGACCCCATACCTCCCAGACACTGTACCTGAGGTCACATATACAGAGTTTCCTGGATCACCCCCATCCTAGACCCTGTACCTGGGTTCAGATATCCTAGTGTCTTGGGGGACCCAGGTCAGACCTTGCATCTAGGGTCGAATGCCCACTATCCAGGATGACTTGCCTCCCCAATCAGTGCATCTGGGGTCATATGTCCACAATCTTCAAAGTGACCCCATCCCCTAACCCTGCACCTTACTCACACATCCACAGTCTCCAGAGTGATGTCCACTCTCTCACGGGTGACCTCTTCCCTGAACTTGTTCCAGATTTCACACGATCACCAATGCCACAGTGACCACCAGCAGATCCTGAACTTGTGGTCACAGTTCAACAGTCTGCCTGATGAGACCCATTTTGTACCCTGAACCTTGTGAACCTGCACCTGGGATCACAAGTCCATATTCTCCATGGTGTCATCCCCCAGACCCTGTACCTAGTGTCATATATACAGTCTCCTGGACTTCCCCACTTCCAATACCATGCACCTGTGATCACACATCCACAGTATCCAGGGTGATCCCCCTCCTAAACCTGTACCTGGTGTCACAAGTCGACAGACTCCAGGATGACTCTACCGTTAAGACCCTGTACCTAGGGTCACAAGTCCACTGTTTCCAGGGTGAGACCCCTCCCAGACTCTGCACTTGGGGTCACTTGTCGAGAGTCTCCAGGGTGACCCCACCTCCCAGAAACTGTACCTAGGGTGAAACATCCACAGTCACTCAGGTTGGCCCCAATTCCCAGAACCTGTACCTGGGGTCCCACTTCCATAGTCTCGGTTACCACACGCCAAGACATTTAACATGGTGTCCCATGATCTTGGATGCCAGGGTTACCCCCTCCAAGACCCTGTAATGGGGTCACATGTTCACAGTCTCCAGAGTGTCGTCACTTCCCAGACCCTCCACCTGGAGTCACACAAACACAGGTTCCAAGGTGACTCCCTCGCAGGCCCTGCACCTGGAGTCACATATTCACAATCTCACCTTGGGGAATCCCATTCAGACCCTGGATCTACGGTCACGTATCCAGTCTCCAAGATGATTTGCCTCCCAAATGGTGCATTTGAGGTCACATGACCACAATCTTCAAAGTAAACGCGTCCCCTAACCCTGCATCTAAGTCACACGGCAAATAGTTTCCAGAGTGACCTCAACCCAGACCCTGAAACGAGGGTCACATGTACACAGTCTTGGAGGGTGACCCCCTCCGTGAACTTGTACTAGGTTTCATACGTCCATCATCGCCACAGTGACTACCACCAGATCCTGTACCTGTGGTCATAGATCCACAGTCTACAGGGTGAAACCCTTTTCCTACCCTGAACTTTGGGTCACACGACCACAGTCTCCAGGGTGACCCCACCCAAACCTGCACCTGGGGTCACATGTCCACACTTTCCATGGGGACATACCTGAGACCCTGTACCTACTGTCATATATCCACAATCTCCTAGGTTACCAAACTTCCCATACCATACACCTGTGATCACATGTCCACAGTCTCGAAGGTGGCCCCCTGTATAACCTGTACTTGGTGTCACAAGTCCACAGCCTCCAGGTGACCCCACCCTCAAGATCCTGTATCTGGGGTCACAAGTCCACTTTTTCCATGGTGAGTCTACCTCCCAGACCCTGCATTTGGGGTCACATGTCCAGAGTCTTCAGGGTGACCCCACCTCCCAGAAACCATACCTCGGGTGAAATGTCCACCATTTTCAGGATGGCACCAACTCCCAGAACCTGTACCTGGGGTCACACTTCCATACTCTCAGGGTATCCCCACCTCCCAGACATATAACCTTGCATCCCATGACCCTGGCCACAAAGGTTCCCCCCTCCAAGACCCTGTAATAGGGGTCACATGTCCACAGTCTCCTGTTTGTCAAAACTTTGTAGACCTCACCTGGAGTCACACAAACACAGGTTCCATGGTGACTCCCTTGCAGACTCTGCACCTGGAATCACATATTCACAGGCTCCAGGGTGACCCCCTCGGAAATCCTGTACCTGAGATCACATATCTACAGTCTCCAGGGTGAATCCCATCCCCACACACTGTCTGAGCGGAATCATCCAGTCTCCCATGAGACCCCAATGTCAAGAACTCATCCCTTGTGCTAGAAGTCTACATTCTCCAGGGTGACATTATTTCCCACACCCTGCACCTTGGGTAGCATATTCACAGTCTCCAAGGTGACCTTACCTCCCAGACCCTTTACCTGGGGTCACATGTGCAAATTATCCAGGATTCCCGCCACTCCAACACCCTGCACCTGGGTCAAAAGCCCACAGTCTCAAGGGTGACCTCCTATCTGACCATGTTCCTGAGGTACATGGCCAGAATCTCCAGGATGATCTTGAAAGGTATTGCTGAACCACGCAAAGACACTGGAATTCTTGGCCTCCAGAGGAGATGAATTCAATTCAGGTCCAGAGACGAGGCTTGATTGCTTAGAGCTTTTGTGTAATAAAGTTGTATTAAAGTATAAAGGAGATAGAGAAATCTTCTGACATAGGCATCAGAAGAGGGCAGAAAGAGTAGCCCCTTGCACGTGTTAGCAATGGAATTATATGGCTCAAATGGTAAAGCATCTGTCTGCAATGCTGGAGACCCAGGTTAGATCCCTGGGTCAGGAAGATCTCCTGGAGAAGGAAATGGCCACCCACTCCAGTACATTTGCCTGGAAAACCCCATGGACAGAGGAGCCTGGTAGGCTACAGTCCATGGGGCCACAAAGAGTTGGACATGACTGAGCAACTTTACTTTACTTTTAATTAGTTATTCATATCAGTTCAGTTCCGTTCAGTCGCTCAGTCATGTCTGACTCTTTGGGACCCCATGAATCACAGCACGCCAAGCCTCCCTGTCAGTCACCAACTCCCGGAGATTTCTCGAACTCATGTACATCGAGTCGGTGATGCCATGCAGCCATCTCATCCTCTGTCATCCCCCTTTCCTCCTGTCCCCAATCCCTTACAGCATCAGGGTATTTTCCAATGAGTCAGCTCTTCGCACCAGGTGGCCAAATTATGGGAGTTTCAGCTTCAGAATCAGTCGTTCCAATGAACACCCTGGACTGATCTCCTTTAGGATGTACTAGTTGGATGCCCTTGCAGTTCAAGGAACTCTCAAGAGTCCTCTCCAACACCACAGTTCAAAAGCATAAACTCTTCGGTGCTCAACTTTCTTCACAGTCCAATTCTCACATCTGTACATGACCACTGGAAAAACCATAGCCTTGAACAGAGGGACCTTTGTTGGCAAAGTAGTGTCTCTGCTTTTTATTATGCTATCTAGGTTGGTCATAACTTTCCTTCCAAGGAGTAATTTTCTTTTAATTTCATGGCTGCAATCACCATCTGCAGTGATTTTGGAGCCCAAAAAGATAAAATCTTACACTGCTTCCACTGTTTCCCCATCGATTTCCCATGGAGTGATGGGACCTGTTGCCATGATGTTAGTTTTCTGAATGTTGAGCTGTAAGCCAACTTTTTCACTCTCCTCTTTCACTTTCATCAAGAGGCTTTTTAGTTCTTCTTCACTTTCTGCCATAAGGGTGGTGTCATCTGCATGTCTGAGATTATTGATATTTCTCTTGGCAATCTTAATTCCAGCTTGTGCTTCTTCCAGCCCAGCATTTCTCATGATGTACTCGGCATATAAGTTAAATAAGCAGGGTGACAACGTACAGTCTTGACGTACTCCTTTTCCTATTTGGAACCAGTCTGTTGTTCCATGTCCAGTTCTAACTGTTGCTTCCTGACCTGCATACAGGTTTCTCAAGAGGCAGGTCAGGTGGTCTGGTAGTCCCATCTCTTTCAGAATTTTCCACAGTTAATTGTGATCCACACAGTCAAAGGCTTTGGTGTAGTCAATAAATCAGAAATAGATTTTTTTTTTCTGGGACTCTCTTGCTTTTTCAATGATCCAGCAGATGTTGGCAGTTTGATCTCTGGTTCCTCTGCCTTTTCTAAAGCTAGCTTGAACATCTGGAAGTTCACGGCTCATGTATTGCTGAAGCCTGGCTTGGAGAATTTTGAGCATTACTTTACTAGCGTGTGAGATGAGCATAATTGTGTGGTATTTTGAGCATTCTTTGGGATTACCTTTCTTTCTATTTGGAATGAAAACTGACCTTTTCCAGTCCTGTGGCCACTGCTGAGATTTCCAAATTTGCAGGCATTATGAGTGCAGCACTTTCACAGCATCATCTTTCAGTATTTGAAACACTTCAACTGGAATTCCATCAACTCCACTAGCTTTGTTCTTACGATGCTTTCTAATTGCCACTTGACTTCACACTCCAGGATGTCTCGCTCTAGGTGAGTGATCACACCGTTGTGATTATCTGGGTCATGAAGATATTTTCTACAGTACTTCTGTGTATTCTTGCCACATCTTCTTAATAGCTTATGCTTCTGCTAGGTCCATAGCATTTCTATCTTTTATCAAACCCAGTTTTGCATGAAGTGTTCCCTTGGTATCTCTAATTTTCTTGAAGAGATCTCTAGTCTATCCCATTCAGTTCTTTTCCTGATTCACACGTGATGCACACAAGGTGCACATGAGGTGCACACGTGATGCCCACGTGATGAACACGTGATGCACACGTGATGCTCATGTGATGAACATGTGGTGCACAAGTGAGGCACACGTGATGAACACGTGATTCACACGTGATGCACATGTAATGAACAGGTGATGCACACGTGATTCACACGTGATACACATGTGATGAACACGTGATGCACACATAACACACACGTGATGAATACGTGATGAACAAGTGATTCACAGGTGATGCACACGTGGCGCACACGTGACGAACACGTGTTGCACAAGTGATGCACATGTGATGGACATATGATTCACACGTGAAGAACACGTGACTCACATGTGATGAACACGTGCCTCACACATGATGAACACGTGATGCACACGTGATGAAAACATGATGCACACGTCACACAGACGTTGTGAACAAGTGAACAACACGTGAGGCACATGTGATGAACAAGTCATGAACACGTGATGCACACGTGATGCACACGTGATTCACGCGTGATACACATGTGACTCACACGTGATGAACACGTGATGCACACATAACCCATATGTGATGAATACGTGATGCACACATGACACACACGTGACGCACACGTGACGAACACGTGATGCACACGAGATGCACACGTGACGCACATGTGATGCACACATGATGGACACGTGATCAACACGTGACACACACGTGATGAACACATGATTCACACATGACGCAAACTTGATGCACACGTGATGCGCACGTGACGCACACGTAACACATATGTGATGAATACGTGATGCAGACGTGACACACACGTGACGAACACGTGATGCACACATGACGAACATGTGATGCACACGAGACGCACATGTAACTCACACGTGATGTACACATGATGGACACGTGATGAACACGTGACACACACGTGACGAACACGTGATTCACACGTGACACAAACTTGATGCACACGTGATGCACACGTGATGAACACGTGACGAACACATGTCGCACACATGATGAACTCGTGACACACACGTAACACACACGTGATGGACACGTGATGCACCAGTGACGCACACGTGATGGACACGTGATGCACACATGACGCACCCGTGATGCACACGTGATTCCCACGTGCACACACGTGATGCACACGTGACACACAAGTGACACACATGTGATGAACACGTGATTCACCCGTCATGGACACGTGACACACACCTGATGAACACGTGACTCACACGTGATGGACATGTCACACACACGTGATGCACACGTGACACACACGTGACACACACATGATGGACACGTGATTCACACTTGATGCACACGTGATTCACACGTGATTCACTCATTTCAACTCGAGATGAGGCCCGATTCCCCTTCATTGGCTCCAGAGCCATCCCACTTTCCCCATCAAACACGACAAGGCGCTTGACTTCCTTTAGGCAACTCCAGGGAATCCCCGAGAACACTGTCATAAGTCTAGAGGAACACCAAGCGTAACACAGCAACTCGAGGAAAGCGCCATGTACCCCAAATCGTCTCAAGATTAGATTGATTTCCTGGCTTCAACTCAAGAGGTATGCCAACTTTCCACAAGCACCTCTAGAGGAGGCTTCTCTCAGCAATAGGTATGTAAGTTGGACCCTGAGTTTGCTGCCTGAAGTGGAATGGGCCCCGAGATGCCCTGACTCAAAAGAAGGCCCGATTTCTCTGCAGTGGCTTTAATGCAGGCTCGTCTTTCATCTCACCAGATGAAAGGATGTCTGAATCCCCTGTGGAGACCCTAGAGAAAGCCCTAGTTCCCCATCTCATCTCGACAGGAGGCCTCACATGACTTTGATACCTAGAGAGGCACCAAGAGTTCATTGCTTCAAGAGGTGACGATGCCTGACTCCTCTTGAAAAGTGATAGGAATCCCAATATCCATGTCACAAGTGGAAAGGGATTTTGGGTCTCCCGCCTCATCTCCAAAAGCGTCCCTATTGCCTGCCAAGCCTCGAAGAGATTCCCGAGGTGTCCCTCTTAACTAGACAGGAGTCCTGACATAGCTGAACAAATCCGAGTTTTGAAGGGCCATCCCCACCGTAACTCAAGAATATACCCCAGGATCCCACCGCAACTCGAGAAAAACCATGATACTTCTCCCTGGCCACGAGATGAGCCCCGGTTCCTCTGCATTGCATGCAGAGCAATTCTGTGTTCCCCATCAAACATGTAAGGAGCCTTGACTTGCTTGATGGGACACCAGAGAGTACCCAAGAACACTGTAACAAGTCTAGAGTGACCGTGAGGTTAGTGCAGAAACGGGAAATAGATCCGTCTACCCCAAATCAACTCGAGATGCTGCCCCATTCCCCTGCATTGGCTCCAGAGTCATTCTGCGTTCCCCATCAAACACAAGTGGCATGACTTCATTAAGCAACTCCAGAGATTCCCCGAGAACACTGTCCCAAGTGTAGAGGAACACCAGGTGCAACACAGCAACTCGAGGAAAGCCCCATGTACCCCAAATCGTCTTGAGATTTAGAGCTGATTTCCCTGCTTCGACTCAAGAGGTATGTCAACTTTCTGCAAGCACCTCAAGAGGAGGCTTCTCTCAGCAATATGTATGTGAGTTGGACCCTGAGTTTGCTTCCTGAAGTGGAATGAACACCAAGATGACCTGACTCAAAAGAAGGCCAGATTTCCCTGCAGTGGCTTTAATGTAGGCTCGTCTTTCATCTCACAAGATGAAGGGATGTCTGAATCCCCTGTGGAGGACCTAGAGGAAACCCTATGTCCCCGCCTCATCTCGACAGGAGGCCTCACATCCCTTTGACATCTCGAGAGGCACGCGGAGTTCAATGCTTAGAAGGTGACGATGCCTGACTCCTCTTGAAATGTGATAGGGATCCCAATATCACTGTGGCAACTGGAATTGGACCCAGGGTCTCCCGCCTCACTTCAAGAAGCATCCCTATTGCCCTGCCAAGCCTCAAAGAGATTCCTGAGGTGTCTCTCATAACTAGACAAGAGTCCTGATGTCGCTTAACAAACAGGAGTTTTGAAAGTCTATCCCCACCTTAACTCGAGAATATGCCTCACGTTCCCACTGCAACTTGAGATAAACCATGAGACTTCCCCCTGGCCGCAAGATGAGGCCTGATTGCTCTGCATTGCAGAGCAATTCCGTGTTCCCCATCAAACACGTAAGGAATCTTGACTTGCTTGATGGCATTCCAGAGAGTCCCCAAGAACACTGTCACAAGTCTAGAGGGACCCTTGTGTCACCGCAGCAATGCGAAATAGCTCCATACTGCAAATCAACTCGAGCCGAGGCCCAATTCCCCTGCATTTGCTCCAGAGCCATCCCGTGTTCCCCATCAAACAGGAGTAGTGGCTTTACTTCCTTTAGGCAACTCCAGAGATTCCCCGAGAACACCGTCCCAAGTCTGGAGGAACACCAGTTGCAACACAGCACCTCGAAGAAAGCCCCATGTACCCCAAATCGTCTCGAGATTAGAGCTGATTTCCTGGCTTTGACTCAAGTGGTATGGCAACTTTCCACAAGCACCTCTAGAGGAGGCTTCTCTCAGCAATAGGTATGTGAGTTGGACCCTGAGTTTGCTGCGTCAAAAGGAATGGACACCGAGATGCCCTGACTCAAAAGAAGGCCTGATTTCCCTGCAGTGGCTTGAATGGAAGCTTGTCTTTCATCTCACCAGACAATGGGATGTCTGAATCCCTTGTGGAGACCCTAGAGAAAGCCCTAGTTCCCCTCCTCCTCTCGACAGGAGGCCTCACATGCCTTTGACACCTAGAGAGGCACCAAGAGTTCATTGCTTCAAGAGGTGACGATGCCTGACTCCTCTTGAAAAGTGATAGGAATCCCAGTATCCCTGTGGCAACTGGAAAGGGACCCTGGGTCTCCCGCCTCACCTCTAGCAGCGTCCCTATTGATGTGTCAACCCTCGAAGAGATTCCTGAGGTGTCCCTCATAACTAGACAGGAGTCCTGACGTCGCTGAACAAACACGACTTTTGAAGGGCCATCCCCACTGTAACTCGAGAATATACTCCAGGTTCCCAGCGCAACTCGCGAAAAAGCATGAGACATCCCCTCGCCACTATATGAGGCCAGATTCCTCTGCATTGCGTGCAAAGCAATTCCGTTTTCCCCATGAAATGCGTAGGAGCCTTGACTTGCTTGATGGAACTCCAGAGAGTCCCCAAGAACACACTCACAAGCCTAGAGGGACCCTGAGGTCACTGCAGCAACGCGAAATAATTCCGTGTACACCAAATCAACTGGAGATGAGGCCCGATTCTGCCACATTAGCTCCAGAGAAATTCCGCTTTCCCCATCAAGCAAGACAAGTTGCTTCACTTTCTTTAGGCAACTCCAGAGACTCCCCGAAAACACCGTCCCATGTCTAGAGGAACACCAGGTTCAGCACAGCAACTTGAGGAAAGCTCTATGTACCCCAAATCATCTCGAGATGAGAGCAGATTCCCAGGATTCAACTTAAGAGGTATGCCAACTTTCCACAAGCACCCCAAGAGGAGGCTTCTCTCATCAATAGATATGGGGGAGGGACCCTGAGTTTGCTGCCTCAAGTGGAATGGAGTCCGAATGCCCTGACAAGAAAGAAGGCCGGATTTCCCTGCAGTGGCTTGAATGCAGGTTCGTCTTTCATTGCACAAGATGAAGGGATGTCTGAATCCAATACGGAGAGCCTAGAGAAAGCCTTAAGTCCTGGCCTCATCACGCCAGGAGGTCTCACATCCCTTTGACATGGAGGTAGGCGGAATTCAATGTTTCAAAAGGTGATGACGCCTGACTCCTCTTGAAAATTGATAGGAATCCCAGTCTCACTGTGGCAACTGGAAAGGAACCCTGGGTCTCCCCCCTCACATTGAGAAGCATCCCTATTGCCCTGCCAAGCCTCGAAGAGATTCCTGAGGTGTCCCTCGTAACTAGACAGGAGTCCTGACGTCGCTGAACAAACATGAGTTTTGAAGGGCCATCCCCGCCGTACCTGGAGAATATACCCCAGGTTCGCGCCGCAACTCGAGAGAAACCATGAGACTGCCTTCTCGCCGCGAGATGAGGCTTGATTCCCCTGCATTGCATGCAGAGCAATTCCATGTTCCCCATCAAATACGTAAGGACCCATTACTTGCTTGATGGAATTCCAGAGAGTCCCCAAGAACACTGTCTCAAGTCCAGAGGGACCCTGATGTCACTGCAGCAATGGGAAATAGCTTCGTGTATCCCAAATCAACTCGAGATGAGTCCCTATTCCACTGCATTGGCTTCAGAGCCATCCCGTGTTCCGCATCAAACACGACAAGTGGGTTGGCTTCCTTTAGGCAACTGCAGAGATTCCCCGAGAACACTGTCCCAAGTCTAGAAGAACACCAAGTTCAGCACAGCAACTCGAGGAAAGCGCCATGTACCCCAAATCGTCTCAAGATTAGATTGATTTCCTGGCTTCAACTCAAGAGGTATGCCAACTTTCCACAAGCACCTCTAGAGGAGGCTTCTCTCAGCAATAGGTATGTAAGTTGGACCCTGAGTTTGCTGCCTGAAGTGGAATGGGCCCCGAGATGCCCTGACTCAAAAGAAGGCCCGATTTCTCTGCAGTGGCTTTAATGCAGGCTCGTCTTTCATCTCACCAGATGAAAGGATGTCTGAATCCCCTGTGGAGACCCTAGAGAAAGCCCTAGTTCCCCATCTCATCTCGACAGGAGGCCTCACATGACTTTGATACCTAGAGAGGCACCAAGAGTTCATTGCTTCAAGAGGTGACGATGCCTGACTCCTCTTGAAAAGTGATAGGAATCCCAATATCCATGTCACAAGTGGAAAGGGATTTTGGGTCTCCCGCCTCATCTCCAAAAGCGTCCCTATTGCCTGCCAAGCCTCGAAGAGATTCCCGAGGTGTCCCTCTTAACTAGACAGGAGTCCTGACATAGCTGAACAAATCCGAGTTTTGAAGGGCCATCCCCACCGTAACTCAAGAATATACCCCAGGATCCCACCGCAACTCGAGAAAAACCATGATACTTCTCCCTGGCCACGAGATGAGCCCCGGTTCCTCTGCATTGCATGCAGAGCAATTCTGTGTTCCCCATCAAACATGTAAGGAGCCTTGACTTGCTTGATGGGACACCAGAGAGTACCCAAGAACACTGTAACAAGTCTAGAGTGACCGTGAGGTTAGTGCAGAAACGGGAAATAGATCCGTCTACCCCAAATCAACTCGAGATGCTGCCCCATTCCCCTGCATTGGCTCCAGAGTCATTCTGCGTTCCCCATCAAACACAAGTGGCATGACTTCATTAAGCAACTCCAGAGATTCCCCGAGAACACTGTCCCAAGTGTAGAGGAACACCAGGTGCAACACAGCAACTCGAGGAAAGCCCCATGTACCCCAAATCGTCTTGAGATTTAGAGCTGATTTCCCTGCTTCGACTCAAGAGGTATGTCAACTTTCTGCAAGCACCTCAAGAGGAGGCTTCTCTCAGCAATATGTATGTGAGTTGGACCCTGAGTTTGCTTCCTGAAGTGGAATGAACACCAAGATGACCTGACTCAAAAGAAGGCCAGATTTCCCTGCAGTGGCTTTAATGTAGGCTCGTCTTTCATCTCACAAGATGAAGGGATGTCTGAATCCCCTGTGGAGGACCTAGAGGAAACCCTATGTCCCCGCCTCATCTCGACAGGAGGCCTCACATCCCTTTGACATCTCGAGAGGCACGCGGAGTTCAATGCTTAGAAGGTGACGATGCCTGACTCCTCTTGAAATGTGATAGGGATCCCAATATCACTGTGGCAACTGGAATTGGACCCAGGGTCTCCCGCCTCACTTCAAGAAGCATCCCTATTGCCCTGCCAAGCCTCAAAGAGATTCCTGAGGTGTCTCTCATAACTAGACAAGAGTCCTGATGTCGCTTAACAAACAGGAGTTTTGAAAGTCTATCCCCACCTTAACTCGAGAATATGCCTCACGTTCCCACTGCAACTTGAGATAAACCATGAGACTTCCCCCTGGCCGCAAGATGAGGCCTGATTGCTCTGCATTGCAGAGCAATTCCGTGTTCCCCATCAAACACGTAAGGAATCTTGACTTGCTTGATGGCATTCCAGAGAGTCCCCAAGAACACTGTCACAAGTCTAGAGGGACCCTTGTGTCACCGCAGCAATGCGAAATAGCTCCATACTGCAAATCAACTCGAGCCGAGGCCCAATTCCCCTGCATTTGCTCCAGAGCCATCCCGTGTTCCCCATCAAACAGGAGTAGTGGCTTTACTTCCTTTAGGCAACTCCAGAGATTCCCCGAGAACACCGTCCCAAGTCTGGAGGAACACCAGTTGCAACACAGCACCTCGAAGAAAGCCCCATGTACCCCAAATCGTCTCGAGATTAGAGCTGATTTCCTGGCTTTGACTCAAGTGGTATGGCAACTTTCCACAAGCACCTCTAGAGGAGGCTTCTCTCAGCAATAGGTATGTGAGTTGGACCCTGAGTTTGCTGCGTCAAAAGGAATGGACACCGAGATGCCCTGACTCAAAAGAAGGCCTGATTTCCCTGCAGTGGCTTGAATGGAAGCTTGTCTTTCATCTCACCAGACAATGGGATGTCTGAATCCCTTGTGGAGACCCTAGAGAAAGCCCTAGTTCCCCTCCTCCTCTCGACAGGAGGCCTCACATGCCTTTGACACCTAGAGAGGCACCAAGAGTTCATTGCTTCAAGAGGTGACGATGCCTGACTCCTCTTGAAAAGTGATAGGAATCCCAGTATCCCTGTGGCAACTGGAAAGGGACCCTGGGTCTCCCGCCTCACCTCTAGCAGCGTCCCTATTGATGTGTCAACCCTCGAAGAGATTCCTGAGGTGTCCCTCATAACTAGACAGGAGTCCTGACGTCGCTGAACAAACACGACTTTTGAAGGGCCATCCCCACTGTAACTCGAGAATATACTCCAGGTTCCCAGCGCAACTCGCGAAAAAGCATGAGACATCCCCTCGCCACTATATGAGGCCAGATTCCTCTGCATTGCGTGCAAAGCAATTCCGTTTTCCCCATGAAATGCGTAGGAGCCTTGACTTGCTTGATGGAACTCCAGAGAGTCCCCAAGAACACACTCACAAGCCTAGAGGGACCCTGAGGTCACTGCAGCAACGCGAAATAATTCCGTGTACACCAAATCAACTGGAGATGAGGCCCGATTCTGCCACATTAGCTCCAGAGAAATTCCGCTTTCCCCATCAAGCAAGACAAGTTGCTTCACTTTCTTTAGGCAACTCCAGAGACTCCCCGAAAACACCGTCCCATGTCTAGAGGAACACCAGGTTCAGCACAGCAACTTGAGGAAAGCTCTATGTACCCCAAATCATCTCGAGATGAGAGCAGATTCCCAGGATTCAACTTAAGAGGTATGCCAACTTTCCACAAGCACCCCAAGAGGAGGCTTCTCTCATCAATAGATATGGGGGAGGGACCCTGAGTTTGCTGCCTCAAGTGGAATGGAGTCCGAATGCCCTGACAAGAAAGAAGGCCGGATTTCCCTGCAGTGGCTTGAATGCAGGTTCGTCTTTCATTGCACAAGATGAAGGGATGTCTGAATCCAATACGGAGAGCCTAGAGAAAGCCTTAAGTCCTGGCCTCATCACGCCAGGAGGTCTCACATCCCTTTGACATGGAGGTAGGCGGAATTCAATGTTTCAAAAGGTGATGACGCCTGACTCCTCTTGAAAATTGATAGGAATCCCAGTCTCACTGTGGCAACTGGAAAGGAACCCTGGGTCTCCCCCCTCACATTGAGAAGCATCCCTATTGCCCTGCCAAGCCTCGAAGAGATTCCTGAGGTGTCCCTCGTAACTAGACAGGAGTCCTGACGTCGCTGAACAAACATGAGTTTTGAAGGGCCATCCCCGCCGTACCTGGAGAATATACCCCAGGTTCGCGCCGCAACTCGAGAGAAACCATGAGACTGCCTTCTCGCCGCGAGATGAGGCTTGATTCCCCTGCATTGCATGCAGAGCAATTCCATGTTCCCCATCAAATACGTAAGGACCCATTACTTGCTTGATGGAATTCCAGAGAGTCCCCAAGAACACTGTCTCAAGTCCAGAGGGACCCTGATGTCACTGCAGCAATGGGAAATAGCTTCGTGTATCCCAAATCAACTCGAGATGAGTCCCTATTCCACTGCATTGGCTTCAGAGCCATCCCGTGTTCCGCATCAAACACGACCAGTGGGTTGGCTTCCTTTAGGCAACTGCAGAGATTCCCCGAGAACACTGTCCCAAGTCTAGAAGAACACCAAGTTCAGCACAGCAACTCGAGGAAAGCTCCATGTACCCCAAATCATCTTGAAATGAGAGCTGATTCCCTGGCTTCCACTCAAGAGGTATGCCACCATTCCACAAGCACAACCAGAGGCGGTGTCTCTCAGCAGTAAGTATGTGGGAGGGACCCTGAGTTTGCTGCCTCAAGTGGAATTGACCCTGAGACGCCCTGACTCGAAAGAAGGTCCGATTTCCCTACAGTGGCTTGAATGCAGGCTCATCTTTCATCTCACAGGATGAAGGGATGTGTGAATCCCCTATGGAGAGCATAGAGAAAGTCCTAGGTCCCCGCCTCTTATCGACAGGAGGCCTCACATCCCGTTGACACCTCGAGAGGCATGCAGAATTCAATGATTCAAAAGGTGATGATGCCTGACTCCTCTTGAAAATTGGTAGGAATCCCAATATCCCTATGGCAACTGGAAAGGGACCCTGGGTCTCCCTCCTCACCTCGAGAAGTGTGCTGATTGCCCTGCCAAGCCTCAAGGAGATTCCTGTGTCCCTCATAACTAGACAGGAGTCCTCAAATTGTCCAAGAACACTAGAGCAAACAAGCCCATTCATAACTGGTAAAGATTGAAATAGACACCTGGCCACGGAGGGTATACTGATAGTAAACTCTCCTACAGAAACATACTCAAGATACTGGTGGGATGCATGCACAGCCCCCTTTGGAAGACAGTCTGACAGTTGTTTCAGTAACCACATGGGACAAGCACTGAATTCCATACATGACAAGTGGTGGAAGCCAGGTATCTTACCATTGGAATGCTAAGTTGTGGATAAACAAAAGGAAAGGTTACAAGATTCATGGAGACATCATCACAAATTACCTTCAACTGAATATATATGCTGGAATACATGTATATATTTCCAAATATTGTCAGCTGAGCATATTTAGCTCCTACATGTATGTTTTAAATATCACTCTATAATGAAAAAGAACAGGAAATGTCCCTGGTGGCCCAGTGGTAAAGGATCTGCCTACCAATGCAGGGAACACTGGTTCAACCCCTGGTCCTAGAGGATTCCACATGCCCAGGGGCAACTAAGCCCCCGTACAACTTTTGAAGTACTTGCATGCTCCAGAGCCCAAGTTCTGCAACCAGAGAAAGCGCTGCAATGAGAAGCCATGGCAAGTCAACTAGAGGGTAGCCTCTGCTCACTACAACTAGGCATCTAGCTACAAAGACCCAGCATTGTCAAAAATAATTCAGTGTTTAAAAAAAAGGACAGAAATTCTTTGAATAAACGATTGAGACTAGGGGCGAGACAGTAAATATATAAGCTAGGATAATCTTAAAGTATGAGGAAGTAAAGAAAGTAAAGACAACTATCAAGCTGTCCAAGCTGATAAAAATGAATGATTACACAGTTTTATCTGTATACACTAGCAAATAATAATCTGAAAAGGAATTTAAAAAAACAATTTCCTTTTGATAGTGTCAACATTAATAAAATATTTTGCCATGGGTGTAATGAGGATGACAAGACTGGCACATTGGAAATTATACACGATTGCTGAAAAATATCCTGAATACATGCACAGATATTCCATAGCGATGGAAAGACTTAAGATGGCAATACCATGGAATGCATCTTCAATCTGAAATGAAGATTCAATATGAATTACAAAAGACTGAAAGGTCATTGCTGAACCACAAAAGGCGCCAGGATTTTTGGCCTCCAGAGGAGAAGAATTCAATCCAGGGCCAGTTGACAAAGCTTGATCGCTCAGAGCTTTTGTGTCATAAAGTTTTATTAAAGTATAAAAGAGATAGAGAAAGCTGCTGACATAGACATCAGACGGGGGCAGTAAGAGTACCCCCTGCTAGTCTTTAGGCAGATGTTATACAGCCACTAGCAGTCTGCTAATGAAAGAAAGGCAATGTCTCAGAGAATGACACCAGGCCCCTCACCCACAACATGCATTGAGATAATATTGGCAGCAGGTGAGTCATCCCGGGCCATAGAATGATTGACATGAATTTTGAAGAAAGGCAGATTTCCAAGCAAATATATCATTTCATTAACATAGATTAGGAGAACAGGTATGAGTAAAACATATTGGTTTGTCAAGTCGGTTCTGAGCCTTTAGGGGGAACCGACCTGAAGACAGAGTCTAGCAGAAATACGTAGTATATTAACATAGCTTAAGACAAACCTTTCCTTAAGACAAAATGCATTGCTTAGCTGAAGGTTTGAGAAAAGTTAAGTTCAGGTGGAGCCAGGAGTCGTCATAGCAACACAAAATTTTAAGAGAAACCTCTTAAATTTGTATTGAGAAGGGGAAAAAATGTAGCACTCGTTTCGTTCCTCCAGCTGCTTGAGAGATGAAAAAACGTCTGACACTTGCAGCCTATTCCCTCTGTCTGGAGACCCCTGGCCTTCCTGCCTATTACCCTCTCCAGGCCTTTAGGAAGCAATATACAAGCTGACCCTAACATACACGTGGAATAACAAGGGACTCCAAAGAATCCAAACAATCACATGAGTCTGCAGTTCAAAGGTTCTATGGTATGCTGTGCTAAGTCGCTTCAATCACGTCTGACTGTCAGAGCCCACCAGGCTCCTCTGTCCATGGGAATTTTCCAGGCAAGAATACTGGAGTGGGCTGGGTGCCCTCCTCCAGGGGATCTTCCCAACCCAGGGATAGGATTCCTGCATTGGCAGGTAGGTTCTTTACCACTAGCACCACCTGGGGAAAAAGTGCCTAAAGGAGATCATGGAAACCCATTTAGGAAAAGGGACTCAGAGGAAAGACAGTGAGGGAAGGAAACTCTTAATCACACTCAGAGAAGCCCAGCAGGTAGTTCTGCAGGTGGAAGAGGAGGAGGAAGCATGCTGGAGCTGTGTTGAAGATGAAAGAGGGAACTAAAGCAGGGGCCCCCAACCTCTAGGATCTAATGCCTGATGATCTGAGGTGGAGCTGGTGAAATAATAATAGAAATAAGAGTTTGATCACTCAGCCATGTCCAGCCCTTGGTAGCCCACCAGGCTCCTCAGTCCATTGAATTCTTCAGGCAAGAATACTGGAGTGGGCTGTCATTTCCTTCTCCAGGGGATTTCCCTGACCCAGGGATTAAACCCGGGTCTCCCTCATTGCAGGCAGACTCTTTACCAACTGAGCCTCCAGGGAACAGAAACAGAAATAGAGTGCACAATAAATGGACTGCACTTGAAACATCCCAAAACCTTGCCCCACCCCTGTCTGTCAAAAAATTGTCTTCCAAAAAAACTCCCAAGGTCAAGGAAGGAACTTCAAGTGTACTCAGCTGTCCTAGATTGCTGGTTTAGGGAGATGCTGAAGTGGGGATGTCCCAAGAGGTAGACCCTCCCTTGTGTGGAGTCTGCAATAGACCTCTGATAGCCTTGGTGATGATCAGAGAGATTTGTTTCATTTTTTAAAAATATCCTTGTGGGTACCAACTGGGACCATCACTGTTCTAATATACCTCATAGTGTTGCTGACACTACAGATACAATTGTGTGACATTGAACTTATTCAATAAAAATGATGAAGCATCTGCCCTGTGCCCAGCACTTTCCAAGGGCTGGGAAGTACAATGAAAATACTCCATAAGATGCACAGCTGGTAGGCACATTCTTTCAAAAAGCCTTTTTCATTTCCACCAATAGTTTATTCTCAATGTCAACCCTTGCCACTTAATGACCATGCTGGGTAGGAAGCTCATTAAAAACCCAGGAGCCAGTGTTCCTGGAAGGATATCCCATTCTCCCTTGGACAGTCCTCCGCCCTCTCCGACTCTCAGTTTCCTCATCTGTGAAATCATGGACAACTGACTATAATTCATCACCGGAACCCAAGCCTATTGAGGGGGAGGGGAAATATTACTCCAAGGCCTGGATGATAGACCAGATTGAAAGAAAAATATGCCATTTCTGGTTTTCAGTCAAACAGACAAATACAATGAAGAAAGGAGTCCCTGGCCCTGTGGGATTTGCCTAGGGGTCTAGTCTGGGAAATTCTTACACATCAGGAGATGGTTCTGAGCTGGATTTCCACAAACAAGAACATCCATGCAAAGGACAAGCCTGCAGAGCTCTGTGCCCATTGGTCACAAGAGACTGCCTCCCGATGGCCAGCAGCATTTACAAGTGACCTCCTAAGACCTTCACCAAACTCCTGGGGCACCTCTGGCTTTTCTGTTTCCCTCACTTTTCTGACCCTTTTCTTTAAAAAACGCAAATTTCTTCATAGAATGCCACAGTGGAAGGAAAATAGGCCTTCAAGTTTGAGGCCTCAATTTGCAGAAAACTTGGAGCTGCTTGTTTTTTTTTTTTTAATTAAAGCACCACATAAATTAAAAATTTTACACGTTCTAATTATTCAGTTCCAAAACACCAAACTTATTGCACAGGGTCCCCATGGAAAGGCCCCCTCTCAGCAGGACAGCCACAGATTCCCCCATGAAAGGGCAGCAAGGTGCCCTCCTCCCTTCTCTCCTGCCTGGGTGGCCACCAGGTTTTTAAATACATGCACCCTACTAAGTTTCTAGGATGCAATTCGTGGACCCTTCCCTTTCCTGTCCCAGCAGGTGGTCAAGGGCCTGCTGGCCTGCAAAGTGCTGGAAGCAGGGCTGGGTCAGCCGGCCAGACTAAGGGTTGTGGAGTCCCAGCTGGTGAAATTACCAGGCAGGATAAATCCCTTGGACTTCCAGCAGGCACTACGCTGCATGGGAAAATAGATAGATATAACCGGCCTGGAGCCTCAGGGTGGGACCTAAAGTTCGATTTTGTTTTCTCCAATGTTAAATGATACAAGCAAGGGCCTTTGAGACTGTTGTTTTCTTTTCTAAGCCCAAAGACTCCTTCAGTTACTAATGTAGGTATCCTAGAAACTATGTGACATCCATGAAAATCTGATATGTCCTGGTAAAATGCTGTCAGTTATAATTCTAGTTATCATATTAAAGTGTTTCAAGTCACAGCAGTGACTATTTTGTCACTTTTTTGGTCAATTTTTATTTTGTCAATTTTGTCAATTTTTATTTTGTCAATTTTTATCTAATCAGGTTTTAAACATGCCTTCCATGGTTTCACACTGATGCCTTTGCAAAAATACTGCTACCTCAAGATACATGGAAAAGACTTTCCTGAGCTTACCCATAAACAACGCTTTTTGTTTGTTATCTGGTAAGCTGGTACCAGACTGGAATTTAGTCTACTCTCTAGGTTAAGAGAACACAGCTTTCTTAGAATGCAGCTTTCAATCACAGATGATGAATTTATTTACCTTTCAGTGATTTATATTTGTTTTTATCATCTGTGTTTTTTTTTTTTTTTTACTTCCGTAAAATAAATAAGCATTATTTAAGTACGGTACATGTAGGATGGACCAAGATTTCCCCACTCCTGCAAATTCCCTTAAGCCCTCAGATTCTTCTCTTGGGACCAAGGTCTCACTTTCCTCCAGAGGGACAATCCAAGCTTTTTATCAGCTAGCTGATCTGCCCCTGATATCAGAGTCAATTTGAGCATGAGTTGGTCTATAATTTAGGCATGAAACTGTGATTACATAAAAGAAAGATGACTTTTTGATGGAGGATGCCCATGATATTCCTTGAACTTCAGAGAAAATTGGTTAAAATGAAACTTTTTTCCCTTGGAAACTGCAAAGGCAGTTCTTTTAGCATATGCGATTGAAAACATCTAGGTTGTTAGCTCAGTTTTCATTCCAGTCTCAAAGAAAGGCAATGACAAAGAATGTTCAAACTGTCACACAACTGGACTCATCTCACATGCTAGTAAAGTAACACTCAAAATTCTCCAAGCCAGGCTTCAGCAATATGTCAACCGTGAAATTCCAAATGTTCAAGATGGATTTAGAAAAGGCAGAGGAACCAGAGATCAAATTGCCAAAATCCACTGGATAATTGAAAAAGCAAGAGAGTTCCAGAAAAACACTTATTTCTGCTTTGTTGACCATGCCAAAGCCTTTGACTGTGTGTATCACAATAAACTGGGGAAAATTCTGAAAGAGATAAGAATACCAGATCACCTGACCTGCCTCTTGAAAGACCTATATGCAGGTCAGGAAGAAACAGAACTGGACCTGGACCAACAGACTGGTTCTAAATAGGAAAAGGAATATGTCAAGGCTGTATATTGGCACCCTGCTTATTTAACTTATATCTGCTTATATATAGGGCATCGTGAGAAATGCTGCACTGGATGAAGCACAAACTGGAATCAAGATTGCTGGGAGAAATATCAATAACCTCAGATATGCAGATGACACCACCCTGATGGCAGAAAGTGAAGAACTAAAGAGCCTCTTGATGAAAGAGAAAGAGGAGAGTGAAATAGGTAGCTTAATGCTCAGCGTTCAGACAACTAAGATCATTGCATCCAGTCTCATCACTTCTTGGCAAATAGATGAGAAAACAGTGGAAACAGTGGCAGATTTTATTTTTCGGGGCTCGGAAATCATTGCAGATGGTGACTGCAGCCATGAAATTAAAAGATGCTTACGACTTGGAAGGAAAGTGATAACCAAACTAGACAACATATTAAAAAGCTGAGACATTGCTTTGCCAACAAAGATCCGTCTAGTCAAGGCTAAGGTTTTTCCATGTCATGTATGGATGTGAAAGATGGACTATAAAGAAAGTTGACAGCCAAAGATTTGATGCTTTTGCACTGTGGTGCTGAAGAAGATGCTTGAAGTTTGCTTAGACTATAAGAGGACCCAACCACTCCATCCTAAAGGAAATCAGGTCTGAATATACATTGGAAAGACTAATATTGAACCTGAAACTCCAATACTTTGGCCACTAGATGTGAAGAGCTGACTCATTTGGAAGTTGCTTTGATTTGCCTGTGAGTGTGGGCGCCCTACCTGGGCACAGGGCCTCAGGGGCCATTGCCACTGAATCATGACCTCCACGCAAGCACATTCCAGCTGTGTGACACTCAGCATGCAGGAGACTGGGAAAGCTATCTTCCTTGGAGGAAGGAAAGTCATACACAGAGTGTGTTTTCAGGCCTCTATTTGCAGCAAGTGTTTTGCTTCTCAGATGTCAGACCTGCAGGCCTGCCCCAAGGACCTCAATTCCAGAGTCAGGGCCATGTGTCTCCCTGCACATTCCGAGCCTTGCAAACACATTCCTGGGTCAGAGAGGTGCTTCCCATGAGGAAGAAGGCTGCGGGAGTGTGTCTGAGGGGGCCAGGTGGCATGCTGGGGTCACCTGGTTGAGGGCACCTTGCATATCCATTGGGCCCCAGGAGAGCAGTTATGGACTCGCCCCTTGCTTGAGATATCCCAAAGCAAGGAGCAATGCTAGCTGTATCAGAAGGAGGAAAACAGCAATGGGATGGATTTTCAAGCAGTTGCTAGGTCACACTGTGTTAGGGTTCCCCAGGAGACATGTGAGAATTTTGGCCCCTAGGCCCGGTATCTAGGGGTGTGCACAGGGTGTTTTCCCCACAGGATCCAAAATGTTCCAGACAGACCTAGGCTCAATAGCTGTTGCTAGGCTGCACCGCTTTAGGCACACCGAGAGAAGCAGGCACACTGTGGCCCCGAGGTCCGGTATGCAGGTTCACATATGGGGTGTGTCCCCGTAGGAGCCAAGAATTTTCCTGACAGTCCTAGGCTCCCTAGAGCACTCAGGTCTGCTCAGAGGACCAAAGTTCCAGAGGCAGGGTCGTGTATCTCCCCTTCCCTTTGTGATCCTTGCAAAGACATTCCAAGCTGATAGTGGTACTACCCATGAAGAAGCAAGCAGTGGGAGTATATTTGACATGACTGGGTGCCTTGATGGGCTCAGCTCCTCAAGGGGGCCTTTCCTCTCAAAGTAGGCCCCATGTCCGCTTGAGGACGGGGTTGGGCCCTCTTCCCTCCACACTGCCAAAGGGTGGAACAAAGCTAGGTGTCAGAGGTAAGAAAGGAGCAATTGGATGGATTTTCAAGCTCTCACTAGGCTGTACTGCTTCAAGGCCCACTCGAGCAAAACAGGCGCCCTATGGCCCCTAGGTCGGGTATGCAGGTTCACACACAGGGTGTGTTCCCGTCAAAGCCAAGAATTTTCTGACAGACCTAGGCTCACTAGAATTGTCCTACAGAGCAAAGGGGATGGAAGAGATGTGTGGAGGTGGGTCTGCCTTCCCCTGTGAGTGTGGGGCTACTCCCTATGGCCCCAAGTTGAGGGATAACTGCAACTAAGAAAGGAACTCCAAGAAGGAACTCCAAGAAGCGCTTTTCCAGGAGGCTGGGACAGGGAGTCCGCAGGATGCAGGGAAAGGGAGCCTTCTTCAGGGAAGAAGAGGCAGCCACTCGGGGTGTGTTTGCAAGCCTCTTTGGAAGGCACAGTTTCGCTGATACAATTGAATTCCAGTTCTGCTCAGAGGACTGAAATTTCAGAGGCAGGGCCATGTATCTCCCCTTCCCTTTTCAATCCTTGCAAAGACATTCCTAGCTGATAGTGATACTGCCCATGAGGAAGTAAGCAGCTGGAGTGTGTTTGACATGACTGGGTGCCTTCCTGGGCTCAGCTCCTCAAGGGGACTTTCTACTCAAAGTAGGCCCATTGCCTACTTGGGGAGAGGGTATGGAAGGTTTGCTTCCAAATGGCGAAAAGGTGGAGCAAATCTAGCTTTGTCAGAGGTACGTAAAGTGCAATTTAATGGATTTTCAAGCTGTTGCCAGGCAACACCGCTTCAGGGTCCCCTCTCCCAGAAGAAAACAGGCGCCCTGTGGCCCCTAGGTCTGGTATGCAGATTCACACACAGGATGTGTCCCCACAGGAGCCAAGAGTTTTCCTACCAGGCCTAGGCTTACTAGAGCTCGACTATAGAGCAAAGGGGATGGAACAGAAGTGTGGATGTGACTTTGCCTTTACCTTTGACTGTGAGGCCCCTCCATAAGGTCCCAGGCGAAATTGCCCTCGCCCTTGCCCTAACCCTAACCCCAACACGACACCCTAACCCTAACCAACACCGTAACCCTATCCCAGAACCTAACACCAACCCGACCCCCTAACCCTAACCTGACACACTAACCCTAACGCATCATCCCAACCCTAACCTAACACCTTCACCCCTCAGCCCTCACCCTCACCCACACCCCTAACTTCTAACCCCTAAGCCACAATGTAACCCACACCCTAATCCACACCCTTAACCTAACCCACACCCTCCCCCCCACCCTACTCACACCCTCAACCCTAGACTTAACCTGCATCATCTTCAATTTCAGCACTTCTCATGCATCACAAAAGACAAGGGAGTCATATTTCAAACGTGAATCCAAGACCCATTAACCACATAACAGGAATATAAACACTGTGAACACATCATTTAAATCACTTGCACCACCAAATACCTCTCCACCACATATCATATCAATAACAGTGGAACTCATGTATGCCATACATATTGTAACATAGCAATCTAATACCCAACAGTAATCTGGGTAATTATATACACAAAATATATTTAAACCAAAAATATTTAAACAAATTCCAGTTTTTACGATGGTTTTAATCCTCGCAAAAGTAGGATTAACAGCATGTTTTTCCACTAGGATCCAAAGCATTGAGCAAAATTGCCGAGGTCCAGCCCCAGCAGGACCAGGAATACCCAAGGGATGAGTGGCGTCAGCGAGGAAGAAGACAGACAGAAGACACACAGATGTTGCATAGAAGAGGTAGCTTTTTTTTTAATTTTTAGGATAGCTCAGTTTTTTTTTTTTTTTAATTTTATTTTATTAGTTGGAGGCCAATTACTTCACAACATTTCAGTGGGTTTTGTCATACATTGACACGAATCAGCCATAGAGTTACACGTATTCCCCATCCCGATCCGCCCTCCCACCTAACTCTCCACCCGACTCCTCTGGGTCCTCCCAGTGCACCAGGCCCGAGCACTCGTCTCATGCATCTCACCTGGGCTAGTGATCTCTTTCACCATAGATAAAATACATGCTGTTCTTTTGAAACATCCCACCCTCACCTTCTCCCACAGAGTCCAAAAGTCTGTTCTGTACTTCTGTGTCTCTTTTTCTGTTTTGCATATAGGGTTATCATTACCATCTTTCTAAATTCCATATATATGTGTTAGTATGCTGTAATGTTCTTTATTTTTCTGGCTTACTTCACTCTGAATAATGGGCTCCAGTTTCATCCATCTCATTAGAACTGATTCAAATGAATTCTTTTTAATGGCTGAGTAATATTCCATGGTGTATATGTACCACAGCTTCCTTATCCATTCATCTGCTGATGGGCATCTAGGCTGCTTCCATGTCCTGGCTATTATAAACAGTGCTGCGATGAACAATGGGGTGCACGTGTCTCTTTCAGATCTGGTTTCCGTGGTGTGTATGCCCAGAAGTGGTATTGCTGGGTCAAATGGCAGTTCTATTTCCAGTTTTTTAAGAAATCTCCACACTGTTTTCCATAGTGGCTGTACTAGTTTGCATTCCCACCAACAGTGTAAGAGGGTTCCCTTTTCTCCACACCCACTCCAGCATTTATTGCTTGTAGACTTTTGGATAGCAGCCATCCTGACTGGCGTGTAATGGTACCTCATTGTGGTTTTGATTTGCATTTCTCTAATAATGAGTGATGTTGAGCATATTTTCATGTGTTTGTTAGCCATCTGTATGTCTTCTTTGGAGAAATGTCTGTTTAGTTCTTTGGCCCATTTTTTGATTGGGTCATTTATTTTTCTGGAATTGAGCTTCAGGAGTTTCTTATATATTTTTGAGATTAATCCTTTGTCTGTTTCTTCATTTGCTATTATTTTCTCCCAATCTGAGGGCTGTCTTTTCACCTTACTTATAGTTTCCTTTGTAGTGCAGAAGCTTTTAAGTTTCATTAGGTCCCATTTGTTTATTTTTGCTTTTATTTCCAATATTCTGGGAGGTGGGTCATAGAGGACCCTGCTGTGATTCATGTCGGAGAGTGTTTTGCCTAAGTTCTCCTCTAGGAGTTTTATAGTTTCTGGTCTTACATTTAGATCTTTCCTCCATTTTGAGTTTATTTTTGTGTGTGGTGTTAGAAAGTGTTCTAGTTTCATTCTTTTACAGGTGGTTGACCAGTTTTCCCAGCACCACTTGTTAAAGCAGTTGTCTTTTTTCCATTGTATATCCTTGCCTCCTTTGTCAAAGATAAGGTGTTCATAGGTTCGTGGATTTATGTCTAGGCTTTCTATTCTGTTCCATTGATCTATAGTTCTGTCTTTGTGCCAGTACCATACTGTCTTGATGACTGTGGCTTTGTAGTAGAGACTGAAGTCAGACAGGTTGATTCCTCCAGTTCCATTCTTCTTTCTCAAGATTACTTTGGCTATTCGTGGTTTTCTGTATTTCCATACAAATTGTGAAATTATTTGTTCTAGTTCTGTGAAAAATACCGTTGGTAGTTTGATAGGGATTGCATTGAATCTATAGATTGCTTTGGGTAGAATAGCCATTTTGACAATATTGATTCTTCCAATCCATGAACACGGTATGTTTCTCCATCTGTTTGTGTCCTCTTTGATTTCTTTCATCAGTGTTTTATAGTTTTCTATGTACAGGTCTTTTGTTTCTTTAGGTAGATATACTCCTAAGTATTTTATTCTTTTTGTTGCAATGGAGAATGGTATTGTTTCCTTAATTTCTCTTTCTGTTTTTTCATTGTTAGTATATAGGAATGCAAGGGATTTCTGTGTGTTAATTTTATATCCTGCAACTTTACTATATTCATTGGTTAGCTCTAGTAATTTTCTGGAAGAGTATTTAGGGTTTTCTATGTAGAGGATCATGTCAACTGCAAACAACGATAGTTTCACTTCTTCTTTTCCTATCTGGATTCCTTTTACTTCTTTTTCTGCTCTGATTGCTGTGGCCAAAACTTCCAAGACTATGTTGAATAATAGTGGTGAGAGTGGGCACCCTTGTCTTGTTCCTGATTTCAGGGGAAATGCTTTCAATTTTTAACCATTGAGGGTGATGCTTGCTGTGGGTTTGTCATATATAGCTTTTATTATGTTGAGGTATGTTCCCTCTATTCTTGCTTTCTGGAGAGTTTTAATCATAAATGAGTGTTGAATTTTGTCAAAGGCTTTCTCTGCATCTATTGAGATAATCATATGGTTTTTATCTTTCAATTTGTTAATGTGGTGTATTACATTGATTGATTTGCAGATATTGAAGAATCCTTGCATTCCTTGCATTCCTTTGCAGATATTGAAGAATCCACCATGACCAAGCCCACTTGGTCATGGTGTATGATTTTTTTAAGATGTTGTTGGATTCTATTTGCTAGAATTTTGCTAAGGATTTTTGCATCTATGTTCATCAGTGATATTGGCCTGTAGTTTTCTTTTTTTTGTGGCATCTTTGTGTGGTTTTGGAATTAGGGTGATGGTGGCCTCATAGAATGAGTTTGGAAGTTTACCTTCTTCTGCAATTTTCTGGAAGAGTTTGAGTAAGATAGGTGTTAGCTCTTCTCTAAATTTTTGGTAGAATTCAGCTGTGAAGCCATCTGGTACTGGGCTTTTGTTTCCTGGAAGATTTTTGATTACAGTTTCGATTTCCTTGCTTGTGATGGGTCTGTTAAGATCTTCTATTTCTTCCTGGTTCAGTTTTGGAAAGTTATACTTTTCTAAAATTTGTCCATTTCATCCAAGTTGTCAATTTTATTGGCATAGAGCTGCTGGTAGTAGTCTCTTATGATCCTTTGTATTTCAGTGTTGTCTGTTGTGATCTCACCCTTTTCATTTCTTATTTTGTTAATTTGGTTCTTCTCTCTTTGTTTCTTAATGAGTCTTGCTAATGGTTTGTCAATTTTGTTTATTTTTTCAAAAAACCAGCTTTTAGCTTTGTTGATTTTTGCTATGGTCTCTTTAGTTTCTTTTGCATTTATTTCTGCCCTAATTTTCAAGATTTCTTTTCTTCTGCTAACCCTGGGGTTTTTCATTTCTTCCTTCTCTAATTGCTTTAGGTGTAGAGTTAGGTTATTTATTTGGCTTTTTTCTTGTTTCTTGATGTAAGCCTGTAATGCTATGAACCTTCCCCTTAGCACTGCTTTTACAGTGTCCCATAGGTTTTGGGTTGTTGTGTTTTCATTTTCATTCATTTCTATACATATTTTGATTTCTTTTTTGATTTCTTCTATGATTTTTTGGTTATTCAGAAGCGTGTTATTTAGCCTCCATATGTTTGAATTTTTAACAATTTTTTTTCCTGTAATTGAGATCTAATCTTACTGCACTGTGGTCAGAAAAGATGACTGGGATGATTTCAATTTTTCTGAATTTTCCAAGACCAGATTAATAGCCCAGGATGTGATCTATTCTGGAGAATGTTCCGTGTGGACTTGAGAAAAAGGTGAAATTGATTGTTTTGGGGTGAAATGTCCTATAGATATCAATTAGGTCTAGCTGGTCCATTGTATCATTTAAGGTTTGTGTTTCCTTTTTGATTTTCTGTTTAGTTGATCTATCCATAGTTGTGAGTGGGGTATTAAAGTCTCCCACTATTATTGTGTTACTATTCATTTCCTCTTTCATACTCATTAGCGTTTGCCGTACATATTGCGGTGCTCCTATGTTGGGTGCATATATATTTATAATTGTTATATCTTCTTCTTGGATTGATCCTTTGATCATTATGTAGTGTCCTTCTTTGTCTCTTTTCACATCCTTTATTTGAAAGTCTATTTTATCTGATATGAGTATTGTGACTCCTGCTTTCTTTTGGTCTCCATTTGCGTGAAATATTTTTTTCCAGCCCTTCACTTTTAGTCTGTATGTGTCTCTGGTTTTGAGGTGGGTCTCTTGTAGACAGCATATATAAGTGTCTTGTTTTTGTATCCATTCAGCCAATCTTTGTCTTTTGGTTGGGGCATTCAACCCATTTACATTTAAGGTAATTATTGATAGGTGTGGTCCCGTTGCCATTTACTTTGTTGTTTTGGGTTCATGTTTATACAACATTTCTGCATTTCCTGTC
Organism: Muntiacus reevesi; assembly: GCF_963930625.1. Classification (NCBI taxonomy): domain Eukaryota; kingdom Metazoa; phylum Chordata; class Mammalia; order Artiodactyla; family Cervidae; genus Muntiacus; species Muntiacus reevesi. The sequence continues at coordinate 86,024 of NW_027077807.1, read as the reverse complement.
TAGAGAAGGTCCTTTAGCATTTGTTGAAGAGCTGGTTTGGTGGTGCTGAATTCTCTCAGCTTTTGCTTGTCTGTAAAGCTTTTGATTTCTCCTTCATATCTGAATGAGATCCTTGCTGGGTACAGTAATCTAGGTTGTAGATTATTTTCTTTCATTACTTTCATTATGTCCTGCCATTCCCTTCTGGCCTGGAAGGTTTCTATTGGTAGATCAGCTGTTATGCTTATGGGAATTCCTTTGTGTGTTATTTGTTGTTTCTCCCTTGCTGCTTTTAGTATTTGTTCTTTGTGTTTGATCTTTGTTAATTTGATTAATATGTGTCTTGGAGTGTTTCGCCTTGGGTTTATCCTGTTTGGCACTCTCTGGGTTTCTTGGACTTGGGTGGCTATTTCCTTCCCCATTTTAGGGAAGTTTTCAGCTATTATCTCCTCGAGTATTTTCTCATGGCCTTTCTTTTTGTCTTCTTCTTCTGGGACTCCTATGATTCGAATGTTGGGGCGTTTCACATTGTCCCAGAGGTCCCTGAGGTTGTCCTCATTTCTTTTGATCATTTTTTCTTTTTTCCTCTCTGCTTCATTTATTTCCACTATTCTATTGTCTACCTCACTTATCCTATCTTCTGTCTCCGTTATTCTACTCTTGGTTCGCTCCAAAGTGTTTTTGATCTCATTCATTGCATTATTCATTTTTAATTGACTCTCTTTTATTTCTTCTAGGTCTTTGTTAAGCATTTCCTGCATCTTTTCAATCTTTGTCTCCAGGCTATTTATCTGTAACTCCATTTTGTTTTCAAGGTTTGGATCATTTTTATTATCATTATTCTAAATTGTTTTTCAGATAGATTCCCTATCTCCTCCTCTTTTGTTTGACTTGGTGGGCACTTGTCATGTTCCTTTACCTGTTGGATATTGCACTGTTCTTGCACTAGTGCACATGGCAAGTATTAGGTTCGGTTTCTAAGTGAGAAACTAATGGTTACATTCACAGCTGCCCACTGAGGTACTTAATGGGAGAGGCGAACCCAGTTCTGCCAAGCAGTAGCCAACATGAAATCAGCTATTGTCATTGTAGCCAAGTTCCTTGAATTTGTAGTGTTATTTGCTGTGTTCTTCAAGAAGATGCCTTCGCACTGCCAGTAAGACATATTTCCATAACACATAGCCATGCACTCAATCGATGTGCATCCTCCAGTAAAGCCCAGCCCCGATGTCTTAGAGGAGCCTCTCTGCCCATTGTCATAAGCCAGTCTAATTTTGTCCGAGACCATGAAAACTCAATGTCTTTATTACGCTTGTGCTTCAGACGGGAGGTCTGAGAAGGCACTTCTGAAGGTTTGTTCCTACCAGTCATTGTCATTTTTATCGAGTCTTTAGTTTTTTTTTGTTGTTGTTGTTGTTTTATTTATTAGTTCTACCAGTTTCTTGCTACCAACCCGTCCCCCTCCACCCTCGTGCACACACGATCAGTCATGGAATCCCGTGGACTTCAGCCCGCCAGACTCCTCTGCCCATGGATTTTTCCAGGCAAGAATACTGGAGTGGGTTGCCATTTCCTTCTCCATGTATGGAGTCTTTAAAGATTCTGTCACTGAGGTTTTGCTTCTCCACTTGTACATGCCCTTTCTCCCTAAGTGCAGTAGAAGTCATCCCCACATCCAAACATGTCTGTCTTCCGACCTCTGCAGAATGTTTTGCTTGAGCTCACCACAGCGTCAGGATATTCTAGAAAGCCTTCTGATTGCAGTCTCCTCAGGAGGTTACAAGTGTTTCAAACCTCAGGATTTTACAAAGCACTTTTTACAACCTCAGCTGAAAGGGAAGTCAACACTCAGTGAAAGTCACAGGCTTCCATGGCCTGGACTTGATTATGGGTTGTGCTTTCATAATCATTGTGTTTCATATACCAACTAAGATGTCACTGAGAATTTTTTTTTTCTCTCATCTTTCTATCTTTCATGTTTATTTAGATATACTATGGGTTTTCCTATATACCTTCCATTAGGGATGAGGGTCTTAAGTCAGTAGAACTTACAGCAAGTGACTTCCAGTTAGCTGTGTTAGGACAGGAAAAAGAATGACCAGCTGCTGGATTCTTAAGATTATGTACGAAAACATTATTCGTTTTCCTGGGTGCAGTCTTCCAATACTAACTTTGTGAAGTAGGCATTCAGAAAAATCACAAAACCGCCTAACTACTAGGCGGTATCCCATGCAAGTACTGACCAGGCCCGGCCCTACTCAATTTCCCAGATCAGAGGAGATAGAGCACGTTCAGGGTGCTATGGCCTTAGACCGAGGCGGCTGTCAGGTGCCCCAAGAGCTCCGCGTTGCGCCTCCCTTGCATTCTGACCTGCCCTTCGGGCCTGGGGCCACAGCTCTCGAGATGGCGTGCGCTGCACTTGAGCCGCACGACCCGCGACTGGACTCCGACCAACCAGGGCCGTCAGCTCGGGGGCCAGCGGAGGGCGCCACGGCCCCGCACACCGCCAGCCCCGGCCAGCACCCGTCTGGCCCGTCCGGGGAGTGGCGTGCCTGCGGGACCTGGTGTGGGGGGAGGTGGGGTGGGTAGAACAGCGAGGACGTCTCGGTGCCCCCTCACTACCTGCCCCCCACCATCCCGTTCGCTGCTCAGGGTGACGTGGCTCCGGACGAGCGGGGCTTCCGCCCGGGGCTGCGGTCCCCGGAGCCTCCTGCGGGCTTAGAGGCAGCCCAGCCGGGGCCCCAGGCGCACATCCTGCCCGCTGCGCAAACCCCCTGGAGCGCCTCAGCCCCGCCTTTTCGCCCTACCGAGACCCGCCCTGCCCCCACTCTGCCGGCCAAGCAAAAGTCTTTCCTGAGAGAGCAGACCAGCGAAAGCCAGGCACACGGACAGGCACTCGCACGCACCCACGCCAGGTGAGACAGAGGCAGAAAGAGACGAGGTTTCAGAGAGAGACTCGAAGACAGTTTGTGGGCAGGGGGGGACTCAGGCAGGATGCCGGGCAGCTGCAGAGGCCACCCGGCCCTGAGCAGCGAATGCGATGGGGGCAGGGGGAAGCCGCTGAGTAGGGGCAGGCATGGAGAGGCCCAGGGTGCGAGGGCACCTGAGATCTCCTCGCTCCGCACCCCGCCCCCGTTCTCCCAACCCCCTGCACGCACGCCACGCCCGGGCGCTCTGACACTAGCTTCTCCGGAGTTTGGTCACCTGAATTTCTATCCTTGTGTTCAACTGAGTGATGACAGTGTATTTAACAGCTAGGACATTTCCAAATAAATTAAGCTTAGTGTTTCACAGGACACCCGGACATGAATGCAGAGACCAGCACGGATGCATGGACACCAACCTTGGTAACTGGACAACCAATGGGAAATTACTGTCTGACTCAGGAGAGAGAAAGAAACCCAAACAGATGGAATGAAATGAACCGAAACACAAACTTTGCAACTCACACCCTAATTCAATTACAAAAAAAAAAAAAAAAGAAAGAAAACAACACTATAACCATTTTAGAAAAACAATAGACTTCTCCATGACCTTTGGTCGGGTGAGGAGTTCTAGCACACGACAAAATAAGCCACCTTTTCCAAATCGTGAATATGTTAGTTCACACATTGACTTTTACATTGAAATGTGTAACAAATAAACTTAAAATCATTGACTCACTACATAAGCATGGAAGTATTTTAAACATAAAATATGTTCTATAGTATTCAGGAAGCATTTGGCACATGTCTCACGGTATGAGACCCAAAACTGGAACTTAGTTGAAAAGTCAGCATAGTCTAAAAATGAATCCCTAACTAAAAGGAATACACAGGATTATTGTAGATAAAAAAGGTTAAAGAAGAGAAACTAGAAATCAGTCAATAAATGTTTTAGGGGTTAGGTTAGAGTGACTAGCCTCTGTGTGACTTTTTAAATTTTTCATGTTTGCATCTTCCAAATTTTCCATGCTGAGAATAACACTTTCATATCAGTTTCAAAATCAGTCTCACACTAAAGACAGTAAGACTGGAATAATGTTATGCCCGATGTCCGAATCCCCGAGCGGGAAGAGAGAAGGCTTCCAAGGCAATGCAACTCACAAAAAAAGGGAAGTTTATTACTGACTCGAGCCAGGGCCTTCTGCCTCCGCCATCACAGTGGTGCAGGGTCAGAAAAGCCCTGAGCCCAAGCTGTTACAGAAATTTATAAGACATGCATAATCAATAAGTAGCTGGCTTAAGCGGATTGGTTACATGTCTACAAAGCAATTCTATTGGTACAGACTTTCGCGGGCTTTTTCAAACCTGGGCTTTCGCGGGCTTTCTCAAACCTGGGCTTTCGCGGGCTTTTCAGCTTTCCCCTTTGTCTCTCACTGGGCGCATATTGATTGGCTGGCTTCAGGTTACCTGATGGGGGTGGGGAATCTTACCATTTCGGGGAAAGCTAAAACTTAGGTCCAGGCTGCCTGTCATGGAATTAACCCTGGCAGCCTCACATTCCCCCCTGTCTTCTTGTTCCTGTAGAGGAATCTTTCTCTTCATCCTGGGCTACCATCTGATATTGCTGCCTTAATACCATAATCTGAATTGTATTGAGACGTTCTTTAATAAATGACATTAGCCGGTTTAAAATACAAGGGCCAAATGTAAGTGTTAATAATAGCACTATAAGTGGCCCCAGGAGGGTGGAAACTAAGGTGGTCAGCCAGGGGGAGCGTTGAAACCAAGACTCAAACCATCCCTGTTGGGCCTCTCGTTCCCTCTTACGTTGCGCCAGCCCTTCTCTCACTTTTGCCATAGATTCTCTTACCACTCCTGTATGGTCTGCATAGAAACAACATTCTTCTCCCAGAGCCGCGCAGACCCCACCCTGTTGGAGAAAAATTAAGTCTAATCCTCTCCTATTCTGCAAGACCACTTCAGACAATGAAGTCAGAGACTTCTCTAAGTGGCTGATTGATTTTTCTATGCGAGCTATATCTTCATCTATGGCGGCTCGTAGGGAGGAAAACCCTTGGCCTTGCAGAGACAGTGAAGCTATTCCTGTCCCTGCTCCTGCCAGCCCAAGACTGAACAAGGCTGCCATGGTAATCGCACTGATTGGCTCTCTCTTTTGTCTTAGCAATTCCCGGTCCCAATGTGAGTACATAACCTCTTCAGAGTGGTATAAGATTTTTGGCATTACAGCAACCAGGACACAGAATTCTTGATTCTGGTTAAAAACCTTCACATTTAAACATGGGGTTAGCCCAGTATGTGAACAAATCCACCAACCCCCAGCCTCTGGCACAATCCAATTTTTGCCATGTAAGCGTAGGTTACTGATAGTCCGGGCACAGAGGGGAGTTTTATCACGTGGCACTGTGCCCAAACAGAGTCCCTGTCCCCAAACTTCATTCATTGTGAGGCCAACCTTGCGTTCTTCCCATCGGCATTGGGGCGGGTTCTGGCCTGAAGACAAGTGGTAAGAGACATTGAGGCCTATAGCCTCATAAAAGGGTGGGTGAAGATTATAACAAAGCCAACAGGACTGGGTCGCGTTAGGGTTGGTATGGTTTAAGACCGTAAAGGCTGCATTCACTAAGGCCCATAGGGGGTCCTGAATTGTTGAGCTAATGGTAACAGCCAGAGGGCCAGGGGTCTCTGTCAATTTGCCTCTAAGGCTCGGAGTAGAGGAGATGTTAAATGTTCCCGGCGAGCTTGGTCTGAAGGTAGTTGGCTTGGGGGTCGCCTTGTGCCCCTGTAACGTTTTGATCAGATTGGGACCTAAACTATGTACCTGCACTGGCTCAATAACCTGTTTAATGATCAAAAGCTCGCCTGGGTAGGGGCCGGGCCAATTTACATGAAGCTGAAAACCCCAAGTCAGTCCTGAGGTTCAGCGGTTTTCTTTTTTCGCCCGTTCCTGGTTAAATTGTACTCGTACCTGAGGGCCATGGTGTCTACGGTCCTTGAAGGTGAAGCTAACTAGATCTCTGTTTCCGACATCCCACCTCTGGGGTCCATCACAAGAGGTCACACAACTCCAGCTCCTGCAATAATAGCTTTCTATGCCACCACAGGTTTTCCAGTTATTTCTTACATAGCCCGGGCAAGCCCAGAACCCCAACCTATGGTTTTTTATCCCATCCCTATAATACTTATCATAGAGACCGTCCTGCTTTGCGAAGAGGCTTGAGAGGTCGAAGTTCAGGTCCGGCCACCAGGTGTTCGGAGGGTGGATTCCTGATGTCTCATTGAGCAGCTCATGAGTTTGCCCGTCGTTGAGTTTCCAGGTGATCTTAGCAGGTTGATGGGGGTTATGACTGGTCGCTCCTGGGTCGATGAGAGCTGCCATCAGCAGGAGAATTAGGAGGCCTCCCGGCGGGCGAGTTTCAGTTTCAAAGGATTTGACGGGTGAGGACTCGCCTTCCATTCTGCTCGTGCTTTTTCCTGTTCTTCCGGCGTGGCTTGCCGCACGTGATTGCAGTGAACCCAGGGTCCAATTCCGTCGACCTTGACAGCAGTAGGAGTGGTAAGGAGAACAACATAAGGGCCTTTCCATCTAGGTTCTAATACTCTAGATTGGTGTCGTTTTACCCAAACCCAATCACCTGGGCCAATATTATGTGAGGGAAGAGCCCTCCTGTTTTGGCCCTCGTGTATCTCTCGAATCAATTTCCAAACATGGTTATGCACCTTACTTAATGCCATCAGAGTTTGCTGGAATTGTCCCAAAGTAGGGGGTGGCAGGCATTTTCCTTCGAAAATAGGATACACAGGAGGGGGTCTCCCATATAAAATCTCAAAAGGAGTAAGATTCAGCTTATAAGGGGTGTTACGCGCCCGAAAGAGTGCAAAGGGAAGGAGGGTCACCCAGTCCCCGCCAGTCTCTATTGCCAACTTTGTCAAAGTTTCTTTTAGGGTCCGATTCATTCTCTCAACCTGTCCTGAGCTCTGGGGATTATATTCGCAATGTAACTTCCATTTCGTCCCCAGAGCTTGGGCCAGCCCTTGTACAATCTGGCTCACAAAGGCAGGTCCGTTATCAGAGCCCATAGTCACTGGCAGCCCATACCTAGGCACTATCTCCTCTAAGATCTTCTTAGCAACCACTATTGCTGTCTCTCCCTTAGTGGGGAAAGCTTCTACCCACCCCGAGAAGGTATCTACCAGAACCAACAGATAGCGATACCCGTACTTGCCTGGCCTTACCTCAGTGAAATCTATCTCCCAGTGTTGCCCTGGCTCCTCCCCCCGGTACCTCATTCCCGAGTGCTGCTTCTTCTCTGCCCTCATCAGCTGGCACGCTTCGCAGGCTTGAATTATCTCTCGTACAGCTGCATTTTGTCGAGGGAACCTCAGGCAGGCCGTCTGGAGAAGCGTTAGGGTCTTTTTTTCTCCCAAGTGGGTAGTTGTGTGCAGGTGTTCACACAGGTGACGACCCAGGGTGGCAGGCAATATCAGGTTGTTGTTTTGGTCCCGGTACCATCCATCTTGGTCATCCTTCTGGAGGGTGGCATCCTTGTTGATCCAAGCGAGATCAGGGAGGGAATAGTCGGGGACTGGCGGCAGAGTCCCCATACCAGGAGGTGGAAGTCCCACAGCTAATATGGGGGCGGCGTAGTCCCGGCTAGCCGCTTCTCGAGCGGCCGCATCAGCGGCACGATTGCCCCGCGCCTTAAGGTCTTCTCCTTTCTGGTGACCGGGGACATGTACTATTGCTACTGCCCGGGGCAGTTGGACAGCCTCCAGGAGCCTGCGGATCTCGGCCAGATTTTTGACCTCTTTTCCCTCAGCTGTCCGAAATCCCCTTTCTTGGTATATGGGACCTTGAATATGGGCAGTGCTGAAAGCATATCGGCTGTCAGTATAAATGGTGACTCTCTTCCCTTTGGCTTGCTCTAGAGCCTGTATTAGGGCAATCAATTCTGCTTTTTGCGCAGAAGTGTTTGGGGGAAGTGTCTCAGCCCATATCGTCTGCCCTGAATCATCAACTATGGCGGCTCCCGCCTTCCTTTGCCCATCTTTTACATAGCTGCTCCCATCGGTGAACCATACTAGCTCACTGTTGCTTAAGGGAACATCAGTTAAGTCTTTTCGTGCCGCCAGGGCCTCAGCCAGTATCTCATTGCAGTCATGGAGAGGGCGGTCCTTCTCTGGGTTAGGTAGGAGCGTGGCCGGATTTAGGAAGCAAGGGGTCTGAAAACGCACCCGTGGGGCATCGAGCAGCAAGGCCTGGTAGTGTGTCAAGTGGGCATTGGAGATCCACTTACCCGGCGGCTGCTTTAAAACCCCTTCGATGGCGTGGGGGGTGCACACCGAGAGTTGCTGTCCATACGTCAACTTGTCAGCGTCGCGGACGAGGAGGGCTGTAGCTGCAATGATGCGAAGGCAAGGGGGCCACCCAGTGGCCACCGGGTCTAATCGCTTCGAAAGGTATGCTACCGGCCGCTTCCATGGTCCCCATTGTTGCGTCAAGACCCCCTTTCCTATTCCTTGCTTCTCATCTACAAACAGCTGGAATGGCTTATTTGGGTTAGGCAGGGCAAGGGCTGGGGCTTCTAGTAGGGCCTGTCTAAGCGTCTGGAAAGCCTTTTTCATTGGCTCAGTCCAAGTCCAGTTTGGGGTCTCTTTACTTCCCTCATACAAGGGCCGGGCCTTCTCAGCAAACCCCATGATCCACAGTCTGCAATATCCAACAGTCCCCAGAAACTCTCTCACCTGGCGAGGGGTTTTGGGCTCTGGTATCTGCAATATTGTTTCTTTCATGGCCTGAGTTAGCCACCTTTGTCCCTGCCGGATCTTATACCCCAAATAGGTGACCTCTTGCCGGGCTATTTGTGCCTTCTTTGCGCTAGCACGATACCCCAAGATGCCTAGGGTCTGTAAGAGGTCCCCGGTGGCACGGCTGCATGCCTCCTCTGTGGTTCCAGCCAACATGAGGTCATCTACATATTGTAGCAGAATGACCTCTGGGTGGCAAGCCCGATATTCGCAGAGGTCCTCACTCAGAGCCTCATTAAACAAGGTAGGGGAGTTCTTGAACCCCTGTGGGAGACGGGTCCAAGTTAATTGTACTACCGGTTGGCCCTCCCCCTCAGTCCACTCAAAGGCAAATATCTCCTGGCTCTGGGCCGCCAGGGGTAGGCTGAAAAAGGCATCCTTCAAGTCCAACACAGTATACCAAGTGTACTCAGGCAGTAAACTGCTCAGGAGGGTATATGGGTTAGGGACAGTGGGGTGTATGTCACTCACCCGCTTGTTGACTTCTCGCAGGTCTTGGACAGGTCTGTAATCTGTCCCCCCTGGCTTCTTCACCGGCAGTAAGGGGGTGTTCCAAGGGGATTGGCATCGCCTGAGAATTCCGGCATCCATGAGACGTCGAATGTGGGGAGTGATCCCCCGCCGAGCTTCCTGGCTCATGGGGTACTGTTTCACCCTCACAGGAACTGCCTCTGCCTTTAGCTCGATGACGACCGGATGTCTCTGTTTGGCTAGTCCCATCCCTGCCGTTTCTGCCCAGGCCAATGGGTATTTATGGACCCACGGTTGTACATCTAGTGCTATGGTCTCTGAGGGCTTAGGCACAAAAAGTCTGTATTCATCTCTTAAGGCTAGGGACAAGACATGTATCGGTTGTCCAAGTCCATCCGTGACTGACATTCCCCCAGGGTCAAAATGGATCTGAGCATTAACTTTAGTCAACAAGTCCCGTCCAAGTAGAGGGGCTGGGCATTCTGGTATCACCAAAAACGAATGGGACACCTGGTGGGTCCCCAGATTTACTTTCCGTTCTGTGGTCCAACAATATCTTTTTGTCCCCGTGGCTCCTTGCACTAAGCTGGTTTTTTTAGACATTGGTCCCAGTTTTTTATTTAAAACAGAGTGTTGGGCGCCAGTATCTACCATGAAGCCAACGGGTTTCCCCTCCACATGTATGGTTACCCAGGACTCGGGGAGGGGCACCGAGTCTTGACTCCCCTAGTCACTGTCTTCCCCCGCATATAGAACTCGAGTTCCAGGGGAAATTTTTTCTCTCTGGGTCATTCCTCTCTTTGAGTCCCTCTTAGGGCACTCGTTTTTCCAGTGCCCCTGTTCTTTGCAGTAGGCGCACTGATCCTTCTTTAGGGCCTGCCTTTTTGGTTTTTCTTTTTCTCCCATCCGGGGGTCTCGAGGTTCCCTCAATTCTGTTCCGGCCTTTATCCCAGCAAAAAGGATCTGGGCTAGCTCCCTCTGGTTCTTCCGGTTTTCCCTCGCCCTATGTTCCCTATCTTCTTTCCTGATCTTCTCAGCTAATTCCCTTTCCTCCCGTCGAATTCGTTCTTCCCTTTCTTCTGGGGTCTCCCTATTATTAAATACCTTTTCAGCTACTTTCAGTAAATCCTGTATTGTCTGTTCTCCCAATCCCTCTACCTTTTGTAATTTCTTCCTAATATCTGGGGCTGCCTGATTTACAAACGCTAACAGAACTGCAGCGCGTGACTCCTCAGCCTGGGGGTCCATAGGTGTATATTGCCTGAAAGCTTCCATCAGCCTCTCTAGGAAGGCTGCTGGGCTCTCAGTGGGCTCTTGCCTTACTAGATTTACCTTTGCCAGATTCGTCGGCTTTCTTGCTGCAGCCCGCAGGCCAGCCATTAGAGTCTGGCGGTACACTCGGAGATGCTCCCTACCCTCCACCCGCTCAAAATCCCAGTTAGGCCGCAACAGAGGAAACCCCTCGTCCACGAGATGAGGCTGGGCGGTTGGTCTCCCGTCGGCCCCCGGGACCCGTTTCCGTGCCTCTGCCAGGATTCGCTCCCGTTCTTCCGTGGTGAAGAGCACCTGCAACAGCTGCTGACAATCGTCCCAGGTGGGGTTATGAGTGAACAAAATGGAATCTAAGAGGTCAATGAGGCCTTGGGGTTTCTCTGAGAAAGGAGGGTTCTGGGTTCTCCAATTGTACAGGTCACTCGTGGAAAAGGGCCAGTACTGATAGGTTCGCTCTCCGTCCGGGTTAGCTGGTCCCACTCGGACGGGGAGCGCCTGAACAGTGGATGAAGGTAACTCTGGGTCCCCAGGGTCTTGCCCACCTCTATCTCCCCTAGTTCTCCCCCGGGTCCCCAGTGCCGGTCCCCCCTCATGGTCAGTTCCCGTTGGCCCTTTTAAACCTCTCGGTTCACCCGTGGGAGCTTCTCTCCTCGGAGGGGGTTGCGAGGAGGGCACATATGGCGGAGGCCTTATCTCCGTTTCTAGATCTATCAGGTTTGGATAAGATGATTCCTGAAGGACTGGTTTTGGGTCTTCTTTCTTTTTGGTTTCCTCCGGGGGGATCTCCATCACCAGGACCTGTGAATTGGAGGAACTAGGAAGTGTATAAACAAAAGGTTTTAACCATTTAGGTGGATTTTCCACTAAATCCTGCCAGACCATGACATAGGGGACCTGATTCGGATGGCCCCAGGGATCAGGAGCCATAATCTTCTCCTTCACAGCCTGTATGATGGACGGTTGAAAGGTGCCTTCCGGAGGCCATCCTACCCGAAAGGCGGGCCACTCTGCAGAACAAAAAGTTATTAATTTACTTTTCTTGACTAGCAAAGACAAGTTATGGGCCCTGGCCCTGACATCCGAAAAATGGTCAGTCATGAGAGAAAGTGGGGTAGATTCTCTCTGACCCATGGTTAAAATAAATGGTAAGGAAGAAAGAGAGAGAAAGTCACTGAGAACGACCACCAAAAATCCTACCGGGAGTGGTGGCGGCCAAGAGGTTGGGCTTATGGTATGCTTTTGGAACTGTTTATGTGCCTACGTCGTTGCACGGAAGTTTTCTTGCTGGGGGCGGGCACCCTAGGGGTTTCTAGCCCGTTCCGTGACCCCCTTATCCTCTCACGGGAGTCTTCAAGTGGCAGGCGCCCTAATGGCCTTTAAGTGCCTGACCCGTGCCCACAAGAAGAATTTTAGGCCACGTCCTAAGTTAGGGATGTTAAAGGAGAATTTCACCCGGTCGGGCTCTAGTTACTGAGGCTCACTTATTGTAGGGCCTTCAGAGTCCGCCAGAGTGTAGCCCTGGCCAGGATTCATCAATTGCCCCACAACCGTTCGCCTGTTCACTGAAACTCCCGAAAAGAAAAGGAGTGGAGGGGAGATCGGAGAAGAAGAGAAGGAGAATAAGTCAGAAGAGAAAAGAACGATGCCCCAGAAGAGAACGAGAATAGAGACAATGCCGGCACACACAAAAACACGGAGAGCCGAAGACAAACACACGGACAAACAAACGTCGGCCGACGACACAGCGCTGGATTTTTGGGCCCCCTGAATTTTACCTTACCGAATGGCGTCCGCTGTTCACCAGACTCGGGGTCGGGAGAGGAACTTTCTTCCGCGCGGAGTCGGCTGCCTCCCAGCGCGTCCGCTGGCCTTGGCCTTACGCCGGCTGGTCCCCCCCCTTTCTAGAAAGCCTTCCCTGCAGAGTCGGCTGCCTCCCAGCGTGTCCGCTGGCCTTGGCCTTACGCCGGCTAATCCCCTTTCTAGAAAGCCTTCCTTCTGTGCCAGATACGCACCCTCCTGCTCCCCAACAGGGCCCTGAATTTACTGTGGTCTTTCCTGAGCACCGGTGTTATTATTTATCCTTCCCCCTTTGTCCTGGAAGCGTTCTCTTCTCCTGGTCAAGGGATCCCGGACGAGCCCCCAAATGTTATGCCCGATGTCCGAATCCCCGAGCGGGAAGAGAGAAGGCTTCCAAGGCAATGCAACTCGCAAAAAAAGGGAAGTTTATTACTGACTCGAGCCAGGGCCTTCTGCCTCCGCCATCACAGTGGTGCAGGGTCAGAAAAGCACTGAGCCCAAGCTGTTACAGAAATTTATAAGACATGCATAATCAATTAGTAGCTGGCTTAAGCGGATTGGTTACATGTCTACAAAGCAATTCTATTGGTACAGACTTTCGCGGGCTTTTTCAAACCTGGGCTTTCGCGGGCTTTCTCAAACCTGGGCTTTCGCGGGCTTTTCAGCTTTCCCCTTTGTCTCTCACTGGGCGCATATTGATTGGCTGGCTTCAGGTTACCTGATGGGGGTGGGGAATCTTACCATTTCGGGGAAAGCTAAAACTTAGGTCCAGGCTGCCTGTCATGGAATTAACCCTGGCAGCCTCACAATAAGAAATAAGAAATGCTTGGGGGAAAAAAAAATGCTTGAACTAAAGGTGGTACTGATGAAATTATTTGCAGGGCAGCCAAGAAGTCACAGATGTAGAGAACAGACTTATGGACATGGGCAGGGGGGAGGAAGGAGAGGGTCAGATGAATGCAGAGTAACATGAAAATATATTACCATACGTATAAACAGATGCCAATGAAATTTGCTGTATGACTCAGGGGACTCAAACAGGGGCTCTGCAACAAGCTAGGGGTGGAGTGGGGAGGGAAATGGGAGAGAGGTTCAGGAGGGAGGAGACATATGTATACCTGTGGCTCATTCATGCTGATGTTTGGCAACAAAATTCTGTAAAGCAACTATCCTTCAATTGAAAGAAAAAGTCATGTTTGGACTTACCAAACAAGGTCTTGTGTACTTCTAGCATGGCCTGCTGTTTCGTGCTGCCACCCTTAACTCATTCTTCCATATCATTAAACAGACTAGTCAAGTTTTTGCCAAAAATATCTTGAGCTCCTGCATTATGCTGATCCACTGCCTTCTCACGATCCAGTTTAGAATGGAGAACAAAGAAACCTTTTGTCGTGTTTTCAAGTATTTGAGTCCACACTATGTGACTTTTAAAAATAAATGTGGATAAGACGGATATGACTAAAGCAATCTAATGACAATATCTGTGCTTCAGGAAAGACTTCTGCAGAGAACTAGTAAATTTTATATATAGTATGAGAAGAATTATTTAAATGCATGCCAAGGTTTATTTCTCCTCCGCTAGCCACGTGGACAAGGAAAACTGAGTTTACCAATCAATGTCCATAGTCATGCTCCCTCACCGATTTTTACCCAATATGTGTTACTCAGGCAGGAGACCCTGGTTCAGTTCCTGGGTCAGGAAGATCCGCTGGACAAGGGATAGGCTAAACACTCCAGTAGTAGTGGGCTTTCCTTGTGGCTTAGTTGGTAAAGAATCATTCCTGTTTCACAAGACTAGCTCAACTCCTCTCAAAGCAAATACAGGATGGTAATAACTATGCAGGACAAAGCTGATTCTGTATATTTATAGTACTCACTCATGAGCTTGACAGAGGTACTAGATCTGTTACCACATTTCTTTTTCTAAGTAATATCCGCATGTGCAGTTGAAAATGGCTCAGATCGTGCCTGACTCTTTGCGGCCCCATGGACTATAGAGTCCGTGGAATTCTCTAGGCCAGAATACTGGAGTGGGTAGCCTATCCCTTCTCCAGGGGATGTTCCCGACCCACGACTGAAAGCAGGGTCTCCTGCGTTGCAGGCAGATTCTTTACCAACTGAGCTAGTAGGGCTTCCCTGGTGGCTCAATTGCTAAAGAATATCTGCATAACTGTCTATCGATTTGGCATTAGAAATCTGTCTGTGAGCAGGGCCGGTCATAAGCAGCTTCTGTGAGAAAACAGAAGCATGTCTGTCTGACTTGCTTCTCCGCGGAGCTTTCAATGTTCTTGTGCTAGTGCACATGGCAAGTATTAGGTTCGGTTTCTAAGTGAGAAACTAATGGCTACATTCACAGCTGGCCACTGAGGTACTTAATGGGAGAGGCGAACCCAGCTCTGCCAAGCAGTAGCCGACATGAAATCAGCTAATTTCATTGTAGCCAAGTTCCTTGAATTTGTAGTGTTATTTGCTGTGTTTTTCAAGAAGACGCCTTCGCCCAGCCAGTAAGACATATTTCCATAACACATAGCCATGCACTCAATCGATGTGCATCCTCCAGTAAAGCCCAGCCCCGATGTCTTAGAGGCGCCTCTCTGCCCATTGTCATAAGCCAGTCTAATTTTGTGTGAGACCGTGAAAACTCAGTGTCTTTATTACGCTTGTGCTTCTGACGGGAGGTCTGAGAAGGCACTTCTGAAGGTTTATTCCTGCCAGTCGTTGTCATATTTATCGAGTCTTTATTTTATATTTTTTCTTATTTTTTACTTCTACCAGTTTCTTGCTACCAACCCGTCTCCCTCCACCCTCGTGCACACACGATCAGTCATGGAATCCCGTGGACTTCAGCCCGCCAGACTCTTCTGTCCATGGATTTTTCCAGGCAAGAATACTGTAGTGTGTTGCCATTTCCTTCTCCATGTATGGAGTCTTTAAAAATTCTGTCACTGAGGTGTTGCTTCTCCACTTGTACATGCCCTTTCTCCCTAAGTGCAGTAGAAGTCATCCCCACTTCCCAACATGTCTGTCTTCCGACCTCTGCAGAATGTATTGCATGAGCTCACCACAGCGACAGGATATTCTAGAAAGCCTTCTGATTGCAGTGTCTTCAGGAGGTTACAAGTGCTTCAATCCTCAGGATTTTACAAAGCACTTTTTACAACCTCAGCTGAAAGGGAAGTCAACACTCAGTGAAAGTCACAGGCTTCCATGGCCTGGACTTGATTATGGGTTGTGCTTTCATAATCATCGTGTTTCATGTAACAACTAAGATGTCACTGAGAATTTTTTTTTTTTCTCATCGTTCTATCTTTCATGTTTATTTAGATATTCTATGGGTTTTCCTATATACCTTGCGTTAGGGATGAGGGTCTTAAGTCAGTAGAACTTACTGTAACTGACTTCCAGTTAGCTGTGTTAGGACAGGAAAAAGAATGACCAGCTGCTGGATTCTTAAGTTTATGTACGAAAACATTATTCGTTTTCCTGTGTGCAGTCATCCAATTCTAACTTTCTGAAGTAGGCATTCAGAAAAATCACAAAACAGCCTAACTACTAGGCGGTCTCCCATGCAAGTACTGACCAGGCCCGGCCCTACTCAATTTCCCAGATCAGAGGACATAGGGCACGTTCAGGGTGCTATGGCCTTAGACCGAGGCGGCTGTCAGGCCCCCCAAGAGCTCCGCGCGGCGCCTCCCATGCATTCTGACATGCCCTTCGGGCCTGGCGCCACAGCTCTCGACCTGGCGCGTGCTGCACTTGAGCCGCACTACCCGCGACTGGACTCCGACCATCCAGGGCCGGCAGCTCGGGGGCCAGAGGAGGGCGCCACGGCCCCGCACACCAACAGCCCCGGCCAGCACCCGTCTGGCCAGGCCGGGGCCTGACATGCCTACGGGACCTGGGGTGGGGGGAGGGGGTTGGGTAGAGCAGCGAGGACGTCTCGGTGCACCCTCACCCCCTGCCCCCCACCATCCCGTTCGCTGCTCAGGGTGACGTGGCTCCGGACGAGCGGGGCTTCCGCCCGGGGCCGCGGGCCCCGGAGCCTCCTGCGGGCTTAGAGGCAGCCCAGCCGGGGCCCCAGGCGCACATCCTGCCAGCTGCGCAAACCCCCTGGAGCGCCTCAGCCCCGCCTTTTTGCCCTACCGAGAACCGCCCTGCCCCCACGCTGCCGGCCCAGGACAAGTCTTTCCTGAGAGAGCAGAGGAGCGAAAGCCAGGCACACGGACAGGCACTCGCACGCACCCACGCCAGGTGAGACAGAGGCAGAAAGAGACGAGGGTTCAGAGAGAGACTCGAAGACAGCTTGTGGACAGGGGGTGACTCGGGCAGGATGCCAGGCAGCTGCAGAGGCCACCCGGCCCTGAGAAGCGAATGCGAGGGGGGCAGGGCGAAGCCGCTGAGTAGGGGCGGGCCTGGAGAGGCCCAGGGTGCCAGGGCACCTGAGATCTCCTCGCTCCGTGCCCCGCCCCCGTCCTCCCAACCCCCTGCACGCACGCCACGCCTGGGCACTCTGACACTAGCTTCTCTGGAGTTTGGTCACCTGAATTTCTATCCTTCTGCTCAACTGAGTGATGACAGTGTATTGAACAGCTAGGTCATTTCCAAATAATTTAAGCTTAGAGTTTCACAGGACACACGGACATGAATGCAGAGACCAGCACCGATGCATGGACACCAACCTTGGTAACTGGACAACCAATGGGAAATTACTGTCTGACTCAGGAGAGAGAAAGAAAGCCGAACAGATGGAATGAAATGAACAGAAACACAAACTTTGGAACTAACACCCTAATTCAATTACAAAAAAATAAAAACCAACAACACTCTAACCATTTTAGGAAAACAATAGACCTCTCCATGACCTTTGGTCGGGTGAGGAGTTCTAGCACACGACACAAAAAGCCATCTTTTCCAAATCGTGAATATGTTAGTTCACACATTGAATTTTACATTGAAATGTGTAACAAATAAACTTAAAATCACTGACTCACTACATAAGCATGGAAGTATTTTAAACATAAAATATGTTCTATAGTATTCAGGAAGCATTTGGCACATGTCTCACTGTATCAGACCCAAAACTGGAAGTTAGTTGAAGAGTCAGGATAGTCTAAAAATGAATCCCTAACTAAAAGGAATACACAGGATTATTGTAGATAAAAAAGGTTAAAGAAGAGAAACTAGAAATCATTCAATAAATGTTTTAGGGGTTAGCTTAGAGTGACTAGCCTCTGCGTGACTTTTTAAATTTTACATGTTTGCATCTTCCAAATTTTCCATGGTGAGAATAATACTTTCATATCAGTTTCGAAATCAGTCTCACACTAAAGACAGTAAGACTGGAATAAGAAATAAGAAATGCTTGGAGGAAAAAAAAATGCTTGAACTAAAGGTGGTACTGTTGAAACTATGTGCAGGGCAGCCAAGGAGTCACAGATGTAGAGAACAGACTTATGGACATGGACAGGGGGGAGGAAGGAGAGGGTGAGAAGAATGCAGAGTAACATGAAAAGATATTATCATACGTAAAAACAGATGCCAATGCAATTTGCTGTATGACTCAGGGGACTCAAACAGGGGCTCTGCAACAAGCTAGGGGTGGAATGGGGAGGGAAATGGGAGAGAGGTTCAGGAGGGAGGAAACATATGTATACCTGTGGCTCATTCATGCTGATGTTTGGCAACAAAATTCTGTAAAGCAACTACCCTTCAATTGAAAGAAAAACTCATGTTTGGACTTACCAAACAAGGTCTTGTGTACTTGTAGCATGGCCTTCTGTTTCGTGCTGCCACCCTTAACTCATTCTTCAATATCATTAAACAGACTAGTCAAGTTTTTGCCAAAAATATCTTGAGCTCCTGCATTATGCTGATGCACTGCCTTCTCACGATCCAGTTTAGAATGGAGACCAAAGAAATCTTTTGTCGTGTCTTCAAGTATTTGAGGCCACACTATGTGACTGTTAAAAATAAATGTGGATTAGACGGATATGACCAAAGCAATCTAATGACAATATCTGTGCTTCATTCAAGACTTCTGCAGAGAACTAGTAAATTTTATATATAGTATCAGAAGAATTTTTTAAATGCATGCCAACGTATATTTCTCCTCCGCTAGCCATCTGGACAAGGAAAACTGAGTTTACCAATCAATGTCCATAGTTATGCTCCCTCACCGATTTTTACCCAATATGTGTTACTCAGGCAGGAGACCCTGGTTCAGTTCCTTGGAAAGGAAGAACCGCTGGAGAAGGGATAGGCTACCCACTCCAGTATTAGTGGGCTTTCCTTGTGGCTCAGTTGGTAAAGAATCATTCCTCTTTCACAAGAGTAGCTCAACTCCTCTCAAAGCAAATACAGGATGGAAATAAATATGCAGGACAAAGCTGATTCTGTATATTTATAGTACTCACTCATGAGCTTGACAGAGGTGCTAGATCTGTTACCACATTTCTTTTTCTAAGTAATATCCGCATGTGCAGGTGAAAGTGTCTCAGTTCGTGCCTGACTCTTTGCGGCCCCTTGGACTATAGAGTCTGTGGAATTCTCTAGGCCAGAATACAGGAGTGGGTAGGCTATCGCTTCTCCAGGGGATCTTCCCGACCCAGGACTGAAAGCGGGGTCTCCTACGTTGCAGGCAGATTCTTTACCAACTGAGCTAGTAGGGCTTCCCTGGTCGCTCAGTTGCTAAAGAATATCTGCATAACTGTCTATCGATTTGGCATTAGCAATCTGTCTGTGAGCAGGGCCGGTCATAAGCAGCTTCTGGGAGAAAACAGAAGCATGTCTGTCTGACTTGCTTCTCCGCGGAGCTTTCACTGTTCTTGCGCTAGTGCACATGGCAAGTATTAGGTTCGGTTTCTAAGTGAGAAACTAATGGCTACATTCACAGCTGGCCACTGAGGTACTTAATGGGAGAGGCGAACCCAGCTCTGCCAAGCAGTAGCCAACATGAAATCAGCTATTGTCATTGTAGCCAAGTTCCTTGAATTTGTAGTGTTATTTGCTGTGTTCTTCAAGAAGATGCCTTCGCCCTTCCATTAAGACATATTTCCATAACACATAGCCATGCACTCAATCGATGTGCATCCTACAGTAAAGCCCAGCTCCGATGTCTTAGAGGCGCCTCTCTGCCCATTGTCATAAGCCAGTCTAATTTTGTGTGAGACCGTGAAAACTCAGTGTCTTTATTACGCTTGTGCTTCTGACGGGAGGACTGAGAAGGCACTTCTGAAGGTTTATTCCTACCAATCGTTGTCATATTTATCGAGTCTTTATTTTATATTTTTTCTTATTTTTTACTTCTACCAGTTTCTTGCTACCAACCCGTCTCCCTCCACCCTCGTGCACACACGATCAGTCATGGAATCCCGTGGACTTCAGCCCGCCAGACTCCTCTGTCCATGGATTTTTCCAGGCAAGAATACTGGAGTGAGTTGCCATTTCCTTCTCCATGTATGGAGTCTTTAAAGATTCCGTCACTGAGGTGTTGCTTCTCCACTTGTACATGCCCTTTCTCCCTAAGTGCAGTAGAAGTCATCCCCACTTCCCAACATGTCTGTCTTCCGACCTCTGGAGAATGTATTGCTTGAGCTCACCACAGCATCAGGATATTCTAGAAAGTCTTCTGATTGCAGTCTCTTCAGGAGGTTACAAGTGCTTCAAACCTCAGGATTTTACAAAGCACTTTCTACAACCTCAGCTGAAAGGGATGTCAACACTCAGTGAAAGTCACAGGCTTCCATGGCCTGGACTTGAATATGGGTTGTGCTTTCATAATCATCGTGTTTCATATACCAACTAAGATGTCACTGAGAATTTTTTTTTTCTCATCGTTCTATCTTTCATGTTTATTTAGA
Organism: Muntiacus reevesi; assembly: GCF_963930625.1. Taxonomy (NCBI): domain Eukaryota; kingdom Metazoa; phylum Chordata; class Mammalia; order Artiodactyla; family Cervidae; genus Muntiacus; species Muntiacus reevesi. The sequence goes on along the minus strand of NW_027077807.1, from coordinate 65,896 downwards.
TATACTATGGGTTTTCCTATATACCGTCCGTTAGGGATGAGGGTCTTAAGTCAGTAGAAGTTACTGAAACTGACTTCCAGTTAGCTGTGTTAGGACAGGAAAAAGAATGACCAGCGGCTGGATTCTTAAGATTATGACCGAAAACATTATTCGTTTTCCTGTGTGCAGTCATCCAATTCTAACTTTCTGAAGTAGGCATTCAGAAGAATCACAAAACCGCCTAACTACTAGGCGGTCTCCCATGCAAGTACTGACCAGGCCCGACCCTACTCAATTTCCCTGATCAGAGGACATAGGGCACTTTCAGGGTGCTATAGCCTTAGACCGAGGCGGCTGTCAGACGCCCCAGGAGCCCTGCCTTGCGCCTCCCTTGCGGTCTGACCTGCCGGTCGTGCCTGGGGCTGCAGTTCTCGAGCGGGCGCGCGCTGCACTTGAGCCTCACGACCCGCGACTGGACTCCGGCCGGCCAGAGCCTGCAGCTCGGCGGGCAGCGGAGGGCGCCCCCGCTCCGCACACCGCGAGCCCAGGCCAGCACCCGTCTGGCCCGGCCGGCCGGGGACTGGCCTGCCTGCGGAACCTGGGGTGGGGGGGGGTGGGTAGAGCAGCGAGGACATCTCGGTACCCCCTCACCCGCTGCCCCCCACCATCCCGTTCGCTGCTCAGGGTCAGGTGGCTCCGGAGGAGCGGGGCTTCGGCCCGGGTCCGCGGTCCCCGGAGCCTCCTGGGACTTAGGGGCAGCCTAGCCGGGGCCCCAGGCACCCGTCCTGCCGGCTGTGCAAACCCCCTGGAGCGCCTCAGCCCCGCCTTTTCGCCCTACCGAGGCCCGCCCTGCCCCCACGCCACGGGCCAAGCACAGGACCTTCCTGGGACAGCAGACGAGCGACAGCCAGCGACACGGACATGCACTCGCACGCACCCACGCCAGGTGAGACAGAGGCAGAAAGATTCGAGGGTTCAGAGAGAGACTGGAAGACAGCGTGTGGGCAGGGGGGGCCTCGGGCAGGATGCCGGTCATCTGCAGAAACCACCCGGCCCTGAGCAGCCAAAGCGATGGGGGCGGGGGGAGGCCACTGAGCATCGGCGGACCTGGAGAGGCCCAGGGTGTGAGGACACCTGAGACCTCCGCACTCCGCGCACCGCCCCCTCCCCCCAATCCCCTGCACGCATGCCACGCCGGGGCGCTCTGACACTACCTTCTCTGGAGGTTTGTCACTTGAATTTCTCTCCCTCTGCTCAACTGAGTGATGACAGTGTATTGAACAGCTAGGTCATTTCCAAATAAATTAAGCTTAGTGTTTCACAGGACACCCGGACATGTATGGAGAGACCAGCACGGATGCATGGACACCAACCTTGGTAACTGGACAACCAATGGGAAATTACTGTCTGACTCAGGAGAGAGAAAGAAACCCGAACAGATGGAATGAAATGAACAGAAACACAGGCTTTGCAACTCACACCCTAATTCAATTACCAGAAAATAAACAACACTATAACCATTTTAGAAAAACAATAGACCTCTCCATGACCTTTGGTCGGGTGAGGAGTTCAAAACACAACAAAAAAAAGCCAACTTTTCCATGTCGTGAATATGTTAGTTCACACATTGACTTTTACATTGAAATGTGTAACAAATAAACTTAAAATCATTCACTCACTACATAAGCATGGAAGTATTTTAAACATAAAATATGTTCTATAGTCTTCAGGAAGCACTTGGCACATCTGTAAGTGTATCAGACCCAAAACTGGAACGTAGTGGAAGAATCAGGATAGTTTAAAAATGAATCGCTAACTAAAAGGAACACACAGGATTACTGTAGATAAAAAAGGTTAAAGAAGAGAAGCTAGAAATCAGTCAATAAATGTCTTAGGGGTTAGCTTAAAGTGACAAGCCGCTGCGTGACTCTTTAAATTTTTCATGTTTGCAGCTTCCAAATTTTCCATGGTGAGAATAATACTTTCGCCTCCAAACCAGAGTGACTTGGGGACACAAAGGTAGAAGTCGATAATTTTCTTTGCCTATGTCTGAATATTTACAGTCAGAGGTAGAAAAGGAGGAGTCTGTCCCTTGTCTAGATGAGGTCAATCCCCAGGTGAGGGATGTCTCCAGCCCTGGTTTAGCCATAAATGTTCCACCAGTAAAGATTTCTCTGAGACCAAATGCTCCCTAGCAATGGAAAAGAAAATATCCCTTAAAACCAGAAGGTCTTGAGGGTCTTAGACCATTAGTTAACAAATACCGAGATACTGGAACTCGAATCAGCTGTGAGTCCCCCTGCAACACCCCAATCTTGCCCGTTCAAAAACCAGATGGATCTTACCGATTTGTCCAGGATCTAAGAGCTGTTAATGAAGCTGTGGTTCCCATCCACCCCATAGTCCCAAGCACATATACCCTGCTATCCCAAGTCCCAGGAAATGCCAAGAAATTCTCAGTCTTGGATCTTCAAGGTGCTTTCTTTTGCATTCCTCTCCATCCTGAATCACAAAAACTCTTTGCTTTTGAGTGGCGGGACTTGGAAACAAGAGAGACCATACAACTCTCGACTGGACTCGACTACCCCAAGGGTTTAGGGACAGCCCTCATATCTTCGGGACTTCCTCGGGGAGAGAACTAAGGGAATTAACTTTAGCAAACAGTAGTCTAATACAGTATGTGGATGAGTTGCTCATAGCTAGGCCAGATTTTACCAGCTCTCAAATGGACACTATTTAAAATGCTAACTTTCCTGTATGATAATGGTTATCGAGTATCCCCCAAGTAGGCTCAGATTAGCTTAACCCAAGTAAAACACCTTGGATTTATAATTATGGAGAGAAAAAGAATGCCTGACCCCGAGGGGAGATCCCTCATCTTAAATACCCCGTACCCCCAAACAAAACAACAGCTTAGGGGATTTTTAGGAAGGACCGGGTTTTGCAGGATCTGGATTCCTAATTATGGCAATCTGGCCAGACCCCTATATGAAAACTTAAGGGGGAAAGAGGAAGAGCCACTTGACTGGCATGAGACCTGCAAGGTGGCCTTTAATGACCTAAAAGAGTCCATCACTACAGCCCCAGCTTTAGGCCTCCCAAACCTGGAGAAGCCTTTTAGACTCTATGTTTCTGAATGGACAGGAACTGCTCTTGGGGTGTTAGGGCAGATGATGGGGCCCGTATTACAACCTGTGGCTTTTCTCTCAAAATAACTAGATGAGGTGGCCAGAGGGTGGCCCACTTGCCTCCGGGCAGTAGCAGCCACCGCTCTTATGGTTAAGGAGGCATCTAAGCTGACCCTGGGTCAGCCCACCACAGTTTATACGCCTCACCGGGTGCAAGCAGTCTTGGAAACGAAAGGGGACAGGTGGATGACAGGGGGAAGGATCACCCAATACCAAGCCCTCCTCCTTGACACTCCAGAAATAAAGTTGAGGGTCTGCCAGACTTTAAATCCAGCAACCTGACTGCCAGATCCCCCTACCTCCCCTCTGGATCACCAATGCATACAAATCACAGACGAGTTATACTCTTCTCGCCGGGACCTATCAGAGACACCTTTATCTGACCCAGAGGAAAACTGGCACACAGATGGCAGCAGTTTTGTAGAAAAGGGAGAGAGGAAAGCAGGATATGCTGTAGCGAGCCTGGAAGAAACTCAGGAAAGTGGGTCTCTTCCCCCAGACACCTCAGCCCAGAAAGCTGAACTTTTTGCCCTGACAAGAGCTTTGGAGTTAGGAGAAGGAAAGAGGATTAATGTGTGTATGGACTCTAAGTATGCTTTCCTCATTCTGCATGCCCGTGCAGCAATTTGGAAAGAAAGAGGGATGCTCAGTGCCCGAAGCTCTGCTATTAAACACAAAGAGCTCATTCTCAGGCTCCTGGAGGCAGTCAAACTTCCTGCAAAATTAGCTGACATCCACTGCAAGAGTCACCAAAAGGGGCAAGAAAAAGAGGCTCAGGGAAATAGGAAAGCTGATCAAGAGGCAGGACGAGCTGCCGGGGAAGCTACCTCTGCCACTGCTATCTGCCCCCTTTTCCCCAAGGAAACCCTGACTCCAGATTTTACCCCAGGGGGACATTCCCGATATGCTGAGCGGGGCTGGGAGATTGGCTCACATGGGTGGTTTCAGCCTGATCAGGCCCAAATAATACTCCCTGATTCTCAGGGTTAAAACATTACTAACTCCTTACATAAGAGCGCCCATTTTGGAGAAGATAATCTAGAAATCTTGCTTAAGCCTATTCTCTCCCATCCCCAGTTAGCTAAGGTTGTTAAACAGGTCACACAAAATTGTGACACCTGTCTAAAAAATAACCCAACAACCAGACCTCCTCTAATTACACCTGTCCAACATCGGGGATCATACCCAGGAGCGGACTGGCAAGTAGAATTTACAGCCATGCCCAAGACCCAAGGGTTTTCTTACTTGCTAGTCTTTATTGACACATTCACAGGATGGATCGAAGCGTTCCCTACTGAGACAGAGAGAGCTACAGAAGTCTGTAAAGCTCTGCTGAAGGAGATAGTGCCTAGGTTTGGGCTGCCTCGGTCACTTCAGAGTGACAATGGGCCCTCACTTACAGCCACGATACCCCAGAACCTAGCCGCATGCTTAGGCATAAAATACCGGCTCCGCTCCTCCTGGAGGCCTCAAGCTTCAGGAAAGGTAGAGAGAGCCAACCAGACTCTTAAAAGGGCTCTGGCTAAGCTATGTCAAGAAAGACATAATAAGTGGACACATATGCTGCCCATAGCCCTCATGAGGCTACGGTCATCCCCCAAACGGCCACTATTGTTAAGTCCTTATGAAATGATGTATGGACGTCCATTCTTAACTTCTGATTTGTTTTTTGACGAGGATGCCAATACACTCTTAAAACATGTAATTGACCTGGGAAGGTTTCAGCAAGAACTCCAACGGTATGGAGAACAAACCACAGGAAGACTTGAAAAATCCCCAGGTAAAGCCAGGGGATCAAGTATCAGTAAAGACCTGGCAAGAAAAAGGAAGTCCAAACCAGCTGTCCGAGAAATGGACAGGGCCATATCAGGTTGTTCTAGTGACTTCAACTGCTGTAAAAGTGAAGGGTCTATCTGCCTGGGTCCACAATTCTAGAATAAAACCCTATGGCCTACAGGAGGGGGAGACAGAAACTGAGACTCCAAAGCCAGAGGACAGCTATTCCTGTGAACCTGTTGAAGATCTCAGGCTCTTGTTCAAGCAGAACCCCATCAATCCTGCCTCAGATAAGTAAAATGCATCATATGATGTTCTTCCTCTTTCTAATCATATCTCCCTGTATGGCTATTGATCTCTCCCTAAACGAGGCATGTTCACTTGCAAACCACACTGCTTCTCAACTCAACCTAACCAGCCCGGGCTGCATCTGCATTAATGACAAAGGTTGGGGGTCTGTCCAACCCATCCCAGGGTATCAATATCAAAGGCCCACCCTTCCAGCCGAACTATGGGCTGTTACTCAGCGCCCCCATGTGGTCGTAATATGGCCTTTTGGGAAAAGGGGGAAAAAAAACTTCATGTCTTGGTACCAGCAACAATTGTCTCTATTTACCCCCTGGATGACATCTGCAATCCCACCTGAGCCCTTATTTTCTCTCATGACTAACATCCGCCAAGTGACCTTCCCTATCTCTCTAAAAAGCCACTCCCTAACAGGGGTGTCAGTGAGAAATCTAGACGACTCACAATGTGGGGTGACCGTCACTGCTGAAACTGATGGGGAAAACCGGGACAGGCCCTGCAGCTGGGAGACCAGCCGACGCCACCCCCGGCCAGCACCCGCCTGGCCCGGCCCGGGGCGCTTCCCGGACCCCGAGCGGCCTGGCGAGGCTGCGGGAGCTCTGGAGGGGGTTGGGGAGGGGGGTGGCTTGAGCGGGGAGGACGTCTCGGTGCCCTCCCTCCCTGGGCCTCTTCGGCCCCGCCCCCGGTCGGCGGCGCGACGCACCGCCCCCCACCCCCCGCCCCCCACCAGCCGGTCGCCGCTCAGGGTCACGAGGCTCCGGACGTGGGTGGCTTTGGCCCGGGACCGCGGTCCCCGGAGCCTCCTGCGGGCTTAGGGGCAGCCCAGCCGGGGCCCCAGGCGGCCATCCTGCCGGCTGCGCAAACCCCCTGGAGCGCCTCAGCCCCGCCTTTTCGCCCTACCGAGGCCCGCCCTGCCGCCACGCCGCGGGCCAAGCACAAGACCTTCCTGGGAGATCAGAGGAGCGACAGCCAGGCACACGGACAGGGACTCGCACGCACCCACGCCAGGTGAGACAGAGGCAGAAAGATTCGAGGGTTCAGAGAGAGACTGGAAGACAGCGTGTGGGCAGGGGGCGCCTCGGGCAGGATGCCCGGCAGCTGCAGAGACCACCCGGCCCTGAGCAGCCAAAGCGATGGGGGCGGGGGGAGGCCACCGAGCAGCGGCGGGCCTGGAGAGGCCCAGGGTGGGAGGACACCTGAGATCTCCGCGCTCCGCGCCCCGCCCCCCTCCCCCCAACCCCCTGCACGCATGCCACGCCGGGGCGCTCTGACACTAGCTTCTCTGGAGTTTTGTCACTTGAATTTCTCTCCCTCTGCTCAACTGAGTGATGACAGTGTATTGAACAGCTAGGTCATTTCCAAATAAATTAAGCTTAGTGTTTCACAGGACACCCGAACATGTATGGAGAGACCAGCACGGATGCATGGACACCAACCTTGGTAATTAGACAACCAATGGGAAATTACTGTCTGACTCAGGAGAGAGAAAGAAACCCAAATAGATGGAATGAAATGAACAGAAACACAAACTTTGCAACTCACACCGTAACTCAATTACAAAAAAAGAAAAAAACAAAACAAAACAAAAAAAAACACTATAATTATTTTAGAAAAACAATAGACCTCTCCATGACCTTTGGGCGGTGAGGAGTTCAAACACACAACAAAAAAAAAGCCAACTTTTCCAAGTCGTGAATATGTTAGTTCACACATTGACTTTTACGTTGAAATGTGTAACAAATAAACTTAAAATCATTGACTCACTACATAAGCATGGAAGTATTTTAAACATAAAATATGTTCTATAGTGTTCAGGAAGCACTTGGCACATCTGTAAGTGTATCAGACCCAAAACTGGAACGTAGTGGAAGAGTCAGGATAGTCTAAAAATGAATCCCTAACTAAAAGGAACACACAGGATTACTGTAGATAAAAAAGGTTAAAGAAGAGAAGCTAGAAATCAGTCAATAAATGTCTTAGGTGTTAGCTTAGAGTGACTAGCCGCTGCGTGACTCTTTAAATTTTTCATGTTTGCAGCTTCCAAATTTTCCATGGTGAGAATAATACTTTCGCCTCCAAACCAGAGTGACTTGGGGACACAAAGGTAGAAGTCGATAATTTTCTTTGCCTATGTCTGAATATTTACAGTCAGAGGTAGAAAAGGAGGAGTCTGTCCCTTGTCTAGATGAGGTCAATCCCCAGGTGTGGGATGTCTCCAGGCCTGGTTTAGCCATAAATGTTCCACCAGTAAAGATTTCTCTGAGACCAAATGCTCCCTAGCCCTGGAAAAGATAATATCCCTGAAAACCAGAAGCTCTTGAGGGTCTTAGACCATTAGTTAACAAATACCGAGATACTGGAACTCGAATCAGCTGTGAGTCCCCCTGCAACACCCCAATCTTGCCCGTTCAAAAACCAGATGGATCTTACCGATTCGTCCAGGATCTAAGAGCTGTTAATGAAGCTGTGGTTCCCATCCACCCCATAGTCCCAAACCCATATACCCTCCTATCCCAAGTCCCAGGAAATGCCAAGTACTTCTCAGTCTTGGACCTTCAAGCTGCTTTCTTTTGCATTCCTCTCCATCCTGAATCCCAAAAACTCTTTGCTTTTGAGTGGCGGGACTTGGACACGAGAGACACCATACAACTCTCGACTGGACTCGACTACCCCAAGGGTTTAGGGACAGCCCTCATATCTTCGGGACTTCCTCGGGGAGAGAACTAAGGGAATTAACTTTAGCAAACAGTAGTCTAATACAGTATGTGGATGACTTGCTCATAGCTAGGCCAGATTTTACCAGCTCTCAAATGGACACTATTTAAAACGCTAACTTTCCTGTATGAAAAGGGTTATCGAGTATCCCCCAAGTAGGCTCAGATTAGCTTAACCCAAGTAAAATACCTTGGATTTATCATTACGGAGAGGAAAAGAATGCCTGACCCCGAGGGGAGATCCCTCATCTTAAATACCCCGTACCCCCAAACAAAACAACAGCTTAGGGGATTTTTAGGAAGGACCGGGTTTTGCAGGATCTGGATTCCTAATTATGGCAATCTGGCCAGACCCCTATATGAAAATTTAAGGGGGAAAGAGGAAGAGCCACTCGACTGGCATGAGACCTGCAAGGTGGCCTTTAATGCCCTAAAAGAGTCCATCACTACAGCCCCAGCTTTAGGCCTCCCAAACCTGGAGAAGCCTTTTAGACTCTATGTTTCTGAAAGGACAGGAACTGCTCTTGGGGTGTTAGGGCAGATGATGGGGCCCGTATGACAACCTGTGGCTTATCTCTCAAAATAACTAGATGAGGTGGCCAGAGGGTGGCCCACTTGCCTCCGGGCAGTAGCAGCCACCGCTCTTATGGTTAAGGAGGCATCTAAGCTGACCCTGGGTCAGCCCACCACAGTGTATACGCCTCACCGGGTGCAAGCAGTCTTGGAAACGAAAGGGGACAGGTGGATGACAGGGGGAAGGATCACCCAATACCAAGCCCTCCTCCTTGACACTCCAGAAATAAAGTTGAGGGTCTGCCAGACTTTAAATCCAGCAACCTGACTGCCAGATCCCCCTACCTCCCCTCTGGATCACCAATGCATACAAATCACAGACGAGTTATACTCTTCTCGCCGGGACCTATCAGAGACACCTTTATCTGACCCAGAGGAAAACTGGCACACAGATGGCAGCAGTTTTGTAGAAAAGGGAGAGAGGAAAGCAGGATATGCTGTAGCGAGCCTGGAAGAAACTCAGGAAAGTGGGTCTCTTCCCCCAGACACCTCAGCCCAGAAAGCTGAACTTTTTGCCCTGACAAGAGCTTTGGAGTTAGGAGAAGGAAAGAGGATTAATGTGTGTATGGACTCTAAGTATGCTTTCCTCATTCTGCATGCCCGTGCAGCAATTTGGAAAGAAAGAGGGATGCTCAGTGCCCGAAGCTCTGCTATTAAACACAAAGAGCTCATTCTCAGGCTCCTGGAGGCAGTCAAACTTCCTGCAAAATTAGCTGTCATCCACTGCAAGAGTCACCAAAAGGGGCAAGAAAAAGAGGCTCAGGGAAATAGGAAAGCTGATCAAGAGGCAGGACGAGCTGCCGGGGAAGCTACCTCTGCCACTGCTATCTGCCCCCTTTTCCCCAAGGTAACCCTGACTCCAGATTTTACCCCAGGGGGACATTCCCGATATGCTGAGCGGGGCTGGGAGATTGGCTCACATGGGTGGTTTCAGCCTGATCAGGCCCAAATAATACTCCCTGATTCTCAGGGTTAAAACATTACTAACTCCTTACATAAGAGCGCCCATTTTGGAAAAGATAATCTAGAAATCTTGCTTAAGCCTATTCTCTCCCATCCCCAGTTAGCTAAGGTTGTTAAACAGGTCACACAAAATTGTGACACCTGTCTAAAAAATAACCCAACAACCAGACCTCCTCTAATTACACCTGTCCAACATCGGGGATCATACCCAGGAGCGGACTGGCAAGTAGAATTTACAGCCATGCCCAAGACCCAAGGGTTTTCTTACTTGCTAGTCTTTATTGACACATTCACAGGATGGATCGAAGCGTTCCCTACTGAGACAGAGAGAGCTACAGAAGTCTGTAAAGCTCTGCTGAAGGAGATAGTGCCTCGGTTTGGGCTGCCTCGGTCACTTCAGAGTGACAACGGGCCCTCACTTACAGCCACGATACCCCAGAACCTAGCCGCATGCTTAGGCATAAAATACCGGCTCCGCTCCTCCTGGAGGCCTCAAGCTTCAGGAAAGGTAGAGAGAGCCAACCAGACTCTTAAAAGGGCTCTGGCTAAGCTATGTCAAGAAAGACATAATAAGTGGACACATATGCTGCCCATAGCCCTCATGAGGCTACGGACATCCCCCAAACGGCCACTATTGTTAAGTCCTTATGAAATGATGTATGGACGTCCATTCTTAACTTCTGATTTGTTTTTTGACGAGGATGCCAATACACTCTTAAAACATGTAATTGACCTGGGAAGGTTTCAGCAAGAACTCCAACGGTATGGAGAACAAACCACAGGAAGACTTGAAAAATCCCCAGGTAAAGCCAGGGGATCAAGTATCAGTAAAGACCTGGCAAGAAAAAGGGAGTCCAAACCAGCTGTCCGAGAAATGGACAGGGCCATATCAGGTTGTTCTAGTGACTTCAACTGCTGTAAAAGTGAAGGGTCTATCTGCCTGGGTCCACAATTCTAGAATAAAACCCTATGGCCTACAGGAGGGGGAGACAGAAACTGAGACTCCAAAGCCAGAGGACAGCTATTCCTGTGAACCTGTTGAAGATCTCAGGCTCTTGTTCAAGCAGAACCCCATCAATCCTGCCTCAGATAAGTAAAATGCATCATATGATGTTCTTCCTCTTTCTAATCATATCTCCCTGTATGGCTATTGATCTCTCCCTAAACGAGGCATGTTCACTTGCAAACCACACTGCTTCTCAACTCAACCTAACCAGCCCGGGCTGCATCTGCATTAATGACAAAGGTTGGGGGTCTGTCCAACCCATCCCAGGGTATCAATATCAAAGGCCCACCCTTCCAGCCGAACTATGGGCTGTTACTCAGCGCCCCCATGTGGTCGTAATATGGCCTTTTGGGAAAAGGGGGAAAAAAAACTTCATGTCTTGGTACCAGCAACAATTGTCTCTATTTACCCCCTGGATGACATCTGCAATCCCATCTGAGCCCTTATTTTCTCTCATGACTAACATCCGCCAAGTGACCTTCCCTATCTCTCTAAAAAGCCACTCCCTAACAGGGGTGTCAGTGAGAAATCTAGACGACTCACAATGTGGGGTGACCGTCACTGCTGAAACTGATGGGGAAAACCGGGACAGGCCCTGCAGCTGGGAGACCAGCCGACGCCACCCCCGGCCAGCACCCGCCTGGCCCGGCCCGGGGCGCTTCCCGGACCCCGAGCGGCCTGGCGAGGCTGCGGGAGCTCTGGAGGGGGTTGGGGAGGGGGGTGGCTTGAGCGGGGAGGACGTCTCGGTGCCCTCCCTCCCTGGGCCTCTTCGGCCCCGCCCCCGGTCGGCGGCGCGACGCACCGCCCCCCACCCCCCGCCCCCCACCAGCCGGTCGCCGCTCAGGGTCACGAGGCTCCGGACGTGGGTGGCTTTGGCCCGGGACCGCGGTCCCCGGAGCCTCCTGCGGGCTTAGGGGCAGCCCAGCCGGGGCCCCAGGCGGCCATCCTGCCGGCTGCGCAAACCCCCTGGAGCGCCTCAGCCCCGCCTTTTCGCCCTACCGAGGCCCGCCCTGCCGCCACGCCGCGGGCCAAGCACAGGACCTTCCTGGGAGAGCAGAGGAGCGACAGCCAGGCACACGGACAGGGACTCGCACGCACCCACGCCAGGTGAGACAGAGGCAGAAAGATTCGAGGGTTCAGAGAGAGACTGGAAGACAGCGTGTGGGCAGGGGGCGCCTCGGGCAGGATGCCCGGCAGCTGCAGAGACCACCCGGCCCTGAGCAGCCAAAGCGATGGGGGCGGGGTTAGGCCACCGAGCAGAGGCGGGCCTGGAGAGGCCCAGGGTGGGAGGACACCTGAGATCTCCGCGCTCCGCGCCCCGCCCCCCTCCCCCCAACCCCCTGCACGCATGCCATGCCGGGGCGCTCTGACACTAGCTTCTCTGGAGTTTTGTCACTTGAATTTCTCTCCCTCTGCTCAACTGAGTGATGACAGTGTATTGAACAGCTAGGTCATTTCCAAATAAATTAAGCTTAGTGTTTCACAGGACACCCGGACATGTATGGAGAGACCAGCACGGATGCATGGACACCAACCTTGGTAATTAGACAACCAATGGGAAATTACTGTCTGACTCAGGAGAGAGAAAGAAACCCAAATAGATGGAATGAAATGAACAGAAACACAAACTTTGCAACTCACACCGTAACTCAATTACAAAAAAAGAAAAAAACAAAACAAAACAAAACAAAAAAAAACACTATAATTATTTTAGAAAAACAATAGACCTCTCCATGACCTTTGGGCGGTGAGGAGTTCAAACACACAACAAAAAAAAAGCCAACTTTTCCAAGTCGTGAATATGTTAGTTCACACATTGACTTTTACGTTGAAATGTGTAACAAATAAACTTAAAATCATTGACTCACTACATAAGCATGGAAGTATTTTAAACATAAAATATGTTCTATAGTGTTCAGGAAGCACTTGGCACATCTGTAAGTGTATCAGACCCAAAACTGGAACGTAGTGGAAGAGTCAGGATAGTCTAAAAATGAATCCCTAACTAAAAGGAACACACAGGATTACTGTAGATAAAAAAGGTTAAAGAAGAGAAGCTAGAAATCAGTCAATAAATGTCTTAGGGGTTAGCTTAGAGTGACTAGCCGCTGCGTGACTCTTTAAATTTTTCATGTTTGCAGCTTCCAAATTTTCCATGGTGAGAATAATACTTTCGCCTCCAAACCAGAGTGACTTGGGGACACAAAGGTAGAAGTCGATAATTTTCTTTGCCTATGTCTGAATATTTACAGTCAGAGGTAGAAAAGGAGGAGTCTGTCCCTTGTCTAGATGAGGTCAATCCCCAGGTGTGGGATGTCTCCAGGCCTGGTTTAGCCATAAATGTTCCACCAGTAAAGATTTCTCTGAGACCAAATGCTCCCTAGCCCTGGAAAAGATAATATCCCTGAAAACCAGAAGCTCTTGAGGGTCTTAGACCATTAGTTAACAAATACCGAGATACTGGAACTCGAATCAGCTGTGAGTCCCCCTGCAACACCCCAATCTTGCCCGTTCAAAAACCAGATGGATCTTACCGATTCGTCCAGGATCTAAGAGCTGTTAATGAAGCTGTGGTTCCCATCCACCCCATAGTCTCAAACCCATATACCCTCCTATCCCAAGTCCCAGGAAATGCCAAGTACTTCTCAGTCTTGGACCTTCAAGCTGCTTTCTTTTGCATTCCTCTCCATCCTGAATCCCAAAAACTCTTTGCTTTTGAGTGGCGGGACTTGGAAACAAGAGAGACCATACAACTCTCGACTGGACTCGACTACCCCAAGGGTTTAGGGACAGCCCTCATATCTTCCGGACTTCCTCGGGGAGAGAACTAAGGGAATTAACTTTAGCAAACAGTAGTCTAATACAGTATGTGGATGACTTGCTCATAGCTAGGCCAGATTTTACCAGCTCTCAAATGGACACTATTTAAAACGCTAACTTTCCTGTATGAAAAGGGTTATCGAGTATCCCCCAAGTAGGCTCAGATTAGCTTAACCCAAGTAAAATACCTTGGATTTATCATTACGGAGAGGAAAAGAATGCCTGACCCCGAGGGGAGATCCCTCATCTTAAATACCCCGTACCCCCAAACAAAACAACAGCTTAGGGGATTTTTAGGAAGGACCGGGTTTTGCAGGATCTGGATTCCTAATTATGGCAATCTGGCCAGACCCCTATATGAAAATTTAAGGGGGAAAGAGGAAGAGCCACTCGACTGGCATGAGACCTGCAAGGTGGCCTTTAATGCCCTAAAAGAGTCCATCACTACAGCCCCAGCTTTAGGCCTCCCAAACCTGGAGAAGCCTTTTAGACTCTATGTTTCTGAAAGGACAGGAACTGCTCTTGGGGTGTTAGGGCAGATGATGGGGCCCGTATGACAACCTGTGGCTTATCTCTCAAAATAACTAGATGAGGTGGCCAGAGGGTGGCCCACTTGCCTCCGGGCAGTAGCAGCCACCGCTCTTATGGTTAAGGAGGCATCTAAGCTGACCCTGGGTCAGCCCACCACAGTGTATACGCCTCACCGGGTGCAAGCAGTCTTGGAAACGAAAGGGGACAGGTGGATGACAGGGGGAAGGATCACCCAATACCAAGCCCTCCTCCTTGACACTCCAGAAATAAAGTTGAGGGTCTGCCAGACTTTAAATCCAGCAACCTGACTGCCAGATCCCCCTACCTCCCCTCTGGATCACCAATGCATACAAATCACAGACGAGTTATACTCTTCTCGCCGGGACCTATCAGAGACACCTTTATCTGACCCAGAGGAAAACTGGCACACAGATGGCAGCAGTTTTGTAGAAAAGGGAGAGAGGAAAGCAGGATATGCTGTAGCGAGCCTGGAAGAAACTCAGGAAAGTGGGTCTCTTCCCCCAGACACCTCAGCCCAGAAAGCTGAACTTTTTGCCCTGACAAGAGCTTTGGAGTTAGGAGAAGGAAAGAGGATTAATGTGTGTATGGACTCTAAGTATGCTTTCCTCATTCTGCATGCCCGTGCAGCAATTTGGAAAGAAAGAGGGATGCTCAGTGCCCGAAGCTCTGCTATTAAACACAAAGAGCTCATTCTCAGGCTCCTGGAGGCAGTCAAACTTCCTGCAAAATTAGCTGTCATCCACTGCAAGAGTCACCAAAAGGGGCAAGAAAAAGAGGCTCAGGGAAATAGGAAAGCTGATCAAGAGGCAGGACGAGCTGCCGGGGAAGCTACCTCTGCCACTGCTATCTGCCCCCTTTTCCCCAAGGTAACCCTGACTCCAGATTTTACCCCAGGGGGACATTCCCGATATGCTGAGCGGGGCTGGGAGATTGGCTCACATGGGTGGTTTCAGCCTGATCAGGCCCAAATAATACTCCCTGATTCTCAGGGTTAAAACATTACTAACTCCTTACATAAGAGCGCCCATTTTGGAAAAGATAATCTAGAAATCTTGCTTAAGCCTATTCTCTCCCATCCCCAGTTAGCTAAGGTTGTTAAACAGGTCACACAAAATTGTGACACCTGTCTAAAAAATAACCCAACAACCAGACCTCCTCTAATTACACCTGTCCAACATCGGGGATCATACCCAGGAGCGGACTGGCAAGTAGAATTTACAGCCATGCCCAAGACCCAAGGGTTTTCTTACTTGCTAGTCTTTATTGACACATTCACAGGATGGATCGAAGCGTTCCCTACTGAGACAGAGAGAGCTACAGAAGTCTGTAAAGCTCTGCTGAAGGAGATAGTGCCTCGGTTTGGGCTGCCTCGGTCACTTCAGAGTGACAACGGGCCCTCACTTACAGCCACGATACCCCAGAACCTAGCCGCATGCTTAGGCATAAAATACCGGCTCCGCTCCTCCTGGAGGCCTCAAGCTTCAGGAAAGGTAGAGAGAGCCAACCAGACTCTTAAAAGGGCTCTGGCTAAGCTATGTCAAGAAAGACATAATAAGTGGACACATATGCTGCCCATAGCCCTCATGAGGCTACGGACATCCCCCAAACGGCCACTATTGTTAAGTCCTTATGAAATGATGTATGGACGTCCATTCTTAACTTCTGATTTGTTTTTTGACGAGGATGCCAATACACTCTTAAAACATGTAATTGACCTGGGAAGGTTTCAGCAAGAACTCCAACGGTATGGAGAACAAACCACAGGAAGACTTGAAAAATCCCCAGGTAAAGCCAGGGGATCAAGTATCAGTAAAGACCTGGCAAGAAAAAGGGAGTCCAAACCAGCTGTCCGAGAAATGGACAGGGCCATATCAGGTTGTTCTAGTGACTTCAACTGCTGTAAAAGTGAAGGGTCTATCTGCCTGGGTCCACAATTCTAGAATAAAACCCTATGGCCTACAGGAGGGGGAGACAGAAACTGAGACTCCAAAGCCAGAGGACAGCTATTCCTGTGAACCTGTTGAATATCTCAGGCTCTTGTTCAAGCAGAACCCCATCAATCCTGCCTCAGATAAGTAAAATGCATCATATGATGTTCTTCCTCTTTCTAATCATATCTCCCTGTATGGCTATTGATCTCTCCCTAAACGAGGCATGTTCACTTGCAAACCACACTGCTTCTCAACTCAACCTAACCAGCCCGGGCTGCATCTGCATTAATGACAAAGGTTGGGGGTCTGTCCAACCCATCCCAGGGTATCAATATCAAAGGCCCACCCTTCCAGCCGAACTATGGGCTGTTACTCAGCGCCCCCATGTGGTCGTAATATGGCCTTTTGGGAAAAGGGGGAAAAAAAACTTCATGTCTTGGTACCAGCAACAATTGTCTCTATTTACCCCCTGGATGACATCTGCAATCCCATCTGAGCCCTTATTTTCTCTCATGACTAACATCCGCCAAGTGACCTTCCCTATCTCTCTAAAAAGCCACTCCCTAACAGGGGTGTCAGTGAGAAATCTAGACGACTCACAATGTGGGGTGACCGTCACTGCTGAAACTGATGGGGAAAACCGGGACAGGCCCTGCAGCTGGGAGACCAGCCGACGCCACCCCCGGCCAGCACCCGCCTGGCCCGGCCCGGGGCGCTTCCCGGACCCCGAGCGGCCTGGCGAGGCTGCGGGAGCTCTGGAGGGGGTTGGGGAGGGGGGTGGCTTGAGCGGGGAGGACGTCTCGGTGCCCTCCCTCCCTGGGCCTCTTCGGCCCCGCCCCCGGTCGGCGGCGCGACGCACCGCCCCCCACCCCCCGCCCCCCACCAGCCGGTCGCCGCTCAGGGTCACGAGGCTCCGGACGTGGGTGGCTTTGGCCCGGGACCGCGGTCCCCGGAGCCTCCTGCGGGCTTAGGGGCAGCCCAGCCGGGGCCCCAGGCGGCCATCCTGCCGGCTGCGCAAACCCCCTGGAGCGCCTCAGCCCCGCCTTTTCGCCCTACCGAGGCCCGCCCTGCCGCCACGCCGCGGGCCAAGCACAGGACCTTCCTGGGAGAGCAGAGGAGCGACAGCCAGGCACACGGACAGGGACTCGCACGCACCCACGCCAGGTGAGACAGAGGCAGAAAGATTCGAGGGTTCAGAGAGAGACTGGAAGACAGCGTGTGGGCAGGGGGCGCCTCGGGCAGGATGCCCGGCAGCTGCAGAGACCACCCGGCCCTGAGCAGCCAAAGCGATGGGGGCGGGGTTAGGCCACCGAGCAGAGGCGGGCCTGGAGAGGCCCAGGGTGGGAGGACACCTGAGATCTCCGCGCTCCGCGCCCCGCCCCCCTCCCCCCAACCCCCTGCACGCATGCCACGCCGGGGCGCTCTGACACTAGCTTCTCTGGAGTTTTGTCACTTGAATTTCTCTCCCTCTGCTCAACTGAGTGATGACAGTGTATTGAACAGCTAGGTCATTTCCAAATAAATTAAGCTTAGTGTTTCACAGGACACCCGGACATGTATGGAGAGACCAGCACGGATGCATGGACACCAACCTTGGTAATTAGACAACCAATGGGAAATTACTGTCTGACTCAGGAGAGAGAAAGAAACCCAAATAGATGGAATGAAATGAACAGAAACACAAACTTTGCAACTCACACCGTAACTCAATTACAAAAAAAGAAAAAAACAAAACAAAACAAAACAAAAAAAAACACTATAATTATTTTAGAAAAACAATAGACCTCTCCATGACCTTTGGGCGGTGAGGAGTTCAAACACACAACAAAAAAAAAGCCAACTTTTCCAAGTCGTGAATATGTTAGTTCACACATTGACTTTTACGTTGAAATGTGTAACAAATAAACTTAAAATCATTGACTCACTACATAAGCATGGAAGTATTTTAAACATAAAATATGTTCTATAGTGTTCAGGAAGCACTTGGCACATCTGTAAGTGTATCAGACCCAAAACTGGAACGTAGTGGAAGAGTCAGGATAGTCTAAAAATGAATCCCTAACTAAAAGGAACACACAGGATTACTGTAGATAAAAAAGGTTAAAGAAGAGAAGCTAGAAATCAGTCAATAAATGTCTTAGGGGTTAGCTTAGAGTGACTAGCCGCTGCGTGACTCTTTAAATTTTTCATGTTTGCAGCTTCCAAATTTTCCATGGTGAGAATAATACTTTCGCCTCCAAACCAGAGTGACTTGGGGACACAAAGGTAGAAGTCGATAATTTTCTTTGCCTATGTCTGAATATTTACAGTCAGAGGTAGAAAAGGAGGAGTCTGTCCCTTGTCTAGATGAGGTCAATCCCCAGGTGTGGGATGTCTCCAGGCCTGGTTTAGCCATAAATGTTCCACCAGTAAAGATTTCTCTGAGACCAAATGCTCCCTAGCCCTGGAAAAGATAATATCCCTGAAAACCAGAAGCTCTTGAGGGTCTTAGACCATTAGTTAACAAATACCGAGATACTGGAACTCGAATCAGCTGTGAGTCCCCCTGCAACACCCCAATCTTGCCCGTTCAAAAACCAGATGGATCTTACCGATTCGTCCAGGATCTAAGAGCTGTTAATGAAGCTGTGGTTCCCATCCACCCCATAGTCTCAAACCCATATACCCTCCTATCCCAAGTCCCAGGAAATGCCAAGTACTTCTCAGTCTTGGACCTTCAAGCTGCTTTCTTTTGCATTCCTCTCCATCCTGAATCCCAAAAACTCTTTGCTTTTGAGTGGCGGGACTTGGAAACAAGAGAGACCATACAACTCTCGACTGGACTCGACTACCCCAAGGGTTTAGGGACAGCCCTCATATCTTCCGGACTTCCTCGGGGAGAGAACTAAGGGAATTAACTTTAGCAAACAGTAGTCTAATACAGTATGTGGATGACTTGCTCATAGCTAGGCCAGATTTTACCAGCTCTCAAATGGACACTATTTAAAACGCTAACTTTCCTGTATGAAAAGGGTTATCGAGTATCCCCCAAGTAGGCTCAGATTAGCTTAACCCAAGTAAAATACCTTGGATTTATCATTACGGAGAGGAAAAGAATGCCTGACCCCGAGGGGAGATCCCTCATCTTAAATACCCCGTACCCCCAAACAAAACAACAGCTTAGGGGATTTTTAGGAAGGACCGGGTTTTGCAGGATCTGGATTCCTAATTATGGCAATCTGGCCAGACCCCTATATGAAAATTTAAGGGGGAAAGAGGAAGAGCCACTCGACTGGCATGAGACCTGCAAGGTGGCCTTTAATGCCCTAAAAGAGTCCATCACTACAGCCCCAGCTTTAGGCCTCCCAAACCTGGAGAAGCCTTTTAGACTCTATGTTTCTGAAAGGACAGGAACTGCTCTTGGGGTGTTAGGGCAGATGATGGGGCCCGTATGACAACCTGTGGCTTATCTCTCAAAATAACTAGATGAGGTGGCCAGAGGGTGGCCCACTTGCCTCCGGGCAGTAGCAGCCACCGCTCTTATGGTTAAGGAGGCATCTAAGCTGACCCTGGGTCAGCCCACCACAGTGTATACGCCTCACCGGGTGCAAGCAGTCTTGGAAACGAAAGGGGACAGGTGGATGACAGGGGGAAGGATCACCCAATACCAAGCCCTCCTCCTTGACACTCCAGAAATAAAGTTGAGGGTCTGCCAGACTTTAAATCCAGCAACCTGACTGCCAGATCCCCCTACCTCCCCTCTGGATCACCAATGCATACAAATCACAGACGAGTTATACTCTTCTCGCCGGGACCTATCAGAGACACCTTTATCTGACCCAGAGGAAAACTGGCACACAGATGGCAGCAGTTTTGTAGAAAAGGGAGAGAGGAAAGCAGGATATGCTGTAGCGAGCCTGGAAGAAACTCAGGAAAGTGGGTCTCTTCCCCCAGACACCTCAGCCCAGAAAGCTGAACTTTTTGCCCTGACAAGAGCTTTGGAGTTAGGAGAAGGAAAGAGGATTAATGTGTGTATGGACTCTAAGTATGCTTTCCTCATTCTGCATGCCCGTGCAGCAATTTGGAAAGAAAGAGGGATGCTCAGTGCCCGAAGCTCTGCTATTAAACACAAAGAGCTCATTCTCAGGCTCCTGGAGGCAGTCAAACTTCCTGCAAAATTAGCTGACATCCACTGCAAGAGTCACCAAAAGGGGCAAGAAAAAGAGGCTCAGGGAAATAGGAAAGCTGATCAAGAGGCAGGACGAGCTGCCGGGGAAGCTACCTCTGCCACTGCTATCTGCCCCCTTTTCCCCAAGGAAACCCTGACTCCAGATTTTACCCCAGGGGGACATTCCCGATATGCTGAGCGGGGCTGGGAGATTGGCTCACATGGGTGGTTTCAGCCTGATCAGGCCCAAATAATACTCCCTGATTCTCAGGGTTAAAACATTACTAACTCCTTACATAAGAGCGCCCATTTTGGAGAAGATAATCTAGAAATCTTGCTTAAGCCTATTCTCTCCCATCCCCAGTTAGCTAAGGTTGTTAAACAGGTCACACAAAATTGTGACACCTGTCTAAAAAATAACCCAACAACCAGACCTCCTCTAATTACACCTGTCCAACATCGGGGATCATACCCAGGAGCGGACTGGCAAGTAGAATTTACAGCCATGCCCAAGACCCAAGGGTTTTCTTACTTGCTAGTCTTTATTGACACATTCACAGGATGGATCGAAGCGTTCCCTACTGAGACAGAGAGAGCTACAGAAGTCTGTAAAGCTCTGCTGAAGGAGATAGTGCCTAGGTTTGGGCTGCCTCGGTCACTTCAGAGTGACAATGGGCCCTCACTTACAGCCACGATACCCCAGAACCTAGCCGCATGCTTAGGCATAAAATACCGGCTCCGCTCCTCCTGGAGGCCTCAAGCTTCAGGAAAGGTAGAGAGAGCCAACCAGACTCTTAAAAGGGCTCTGGCTAAGCTATGTCAAGAAAGACATAATAAGTGGACACATATGCTGCCCATAGCCCTCATGAGGCTACGGTCATCCCCCAAACGGCCACTATTGTTAAGTCCTTATGAAATGATGTATGGACGTCCATTCTTAACTTCTGATTTGTTTTTTGACGAGGATGCCAATACACTCTTAAAACATGTAATTGACCTGGGAAGGTTTCAGCAAGAACTCCAACGGTATGGAGAACAAACCACAGGAAGACTTGAAAAATCCCCAGGTAAAGCCAGGGGATCAAGTATCAGTAAAGACCTGGCAAGAAAAAGGAAGTCCAAACCAGCTGTCCGAGAAATGGACAGGGCCATATCAGGTTGTTCTAGTGACTTCAACTGCTGTAAAAGTGAAGGGTCTATCTGCCTGGGTCCACAATTCTAGAATAAAACCCTATGGCCTACAGGAGGGGGAGACAGAAACTGAGACTCCAAAGCCAGAGGACAGCTATTCCTGTGAACCTGTTGAAGATCTCAGGCTCTTGTTCAAGCAGAACCCCATCAATCCTGCCTCAGATAAGTAAAATGCATCATATGATGTTCTTCCTCTTTCTAATCATATCTCCCTGTATGGCTATTGATCTCTCCCTAAACGAGGCATGTTCACTTGCAAACCACACTGCTTCTCAACTCAACCTAACCAGCCCGGGCTGCATCTGCATTAATGACAAAGGTTGGGGGTCTGTCCAACCCATCCCAGGGTATCAATATCAAAGGCCCACCCTTCCAGCCGAACTATGGGCTGTTACTCAGCGCCCCCATGTGGTCGTAATATGGCCTTTTGGGAAAAGGGGGAAAAAAAACTTCATGTCTTGGTACCAGCAACAATTGTCTCTATTTACCCCCTGGATGACATCTGCAATCCCACCTGAGCCCTTATTTTCTCTCATGACTAACATCCGCCAAGTGACCTTCCCTATCTCTCTAAAAAGCCACTCCCTAACAGGGGTGTCAGTGAGAAATCTAGACGACTCACAATGTGGGGTGACCGTCACTGCTGAAACTGATGGGGAAAACCGGGACAGGCCCTGCAGCTGGGAGACCAGCCGACGCCACCCCCGGCCAGCACCCGCCTGGCCCGGCCCGGGGCGCTTCCCGGACCCCGAGCGGCCTGGCGAGGCTGCGGGAGCTCTGGAGGGGGTTGGGGAGGGGGGTGGCTTGAGCGGGGAGGACGTCTCGGTGCCCTCCCTCCCTGGGCCTCTTCGGCCCCGCCCCCGGTCGGCGGCGCGACGCACCGCCCCCCACCCCCCGCCCCCCACCAGCCGGTCGCCGCTCAGGGTCACGAGGCTCCGGACGTGGGTGGCTTTGGCCCGGGACCGCGGTCCCCGGAGCCTCCTGCGGGCTTAGGGGCAGCCCAGCCGGGGCCCCAGGCGGCCATCCTGCCGGCTGCGCAAACCCCCTGGAGCGCCTCAGCCCCGCCTTTTCGCCCTACCGAGGCCCGCCCTGCCGCCACGCCGCGGGCCAAGCACAAGACCTTCCTGGGAGATCAGAGGAGCGACAGCCAGGCACACGGACAGGGACTCGCACGCACCCACGCCAGGTGAGACAGAGGCAGAAAGATTCGAGGGTTCAGAGAGAGACTGGAAGACAGCGTGTGGGCAGGGGGCGCCTCGGGCAGGATGCCCGGCAGCTGCAGAGACCACCCGGCCCTGAGCAGCCAAAGCGATGGGGGCGGGGGGAGGCCACCGAGCAGCGGCGGGCCTGGAGAGGCCCAGGGTGGGAGGACACCTGAGATCTCCGCGCTCCGCGCCCCGCCCCCCTCCCCCCAACCCCCTGCACGCATGCCACGCCGGGGCGCTCTGACACTAGCTTCTCTGGAGTTTTGTCACTTGAATTTCTCTCCCTCTGCTCAACTGAGTGATGACAGTGTATTGAACAGCTAGGTCATTTCCAAATAAATTAAGCTTAGTGTTTCACAGGACACCCGAACATGTATGGAGAGACCAGCACGGATGCATGGACACCAACCTTGGTAATTAGACAACCAATGGGAAATTACTGTCTGACTCAGGAGAGAGAAAGAAACCCAAATAGATGGAATGAAATGAACAGAAACACAAACTTTGCAACTCACACCGTAACTCAATTACAAAAAAAGAAAAAAACAAAACAAAACAAAAAAAAACACTATAATTATTTTAGAAAAACAATAGACCTCTCCATGACCTTTGGGCGGTGAGGAGTTCAAACACACAACAAAAAAAAAGCCAACTTTTCCAAGTCGTGAATATGTTAGTTCACACATTGACTTTTACGTTGAAATGTGTAACAAATAAACTTAAAATCATTGACTCACTACATAAGCATGGAAGTATTTTAAACATAAAATATGTTCTATAGTGTTCAGGAAGCACTTGGCACATCTGTAAGTGTATCAGACCCAAAACTGGAACGTAGTGGAAGAGTCAGGATAGTCTAAAAATGAATCCCTAACTAAAAGGAACACACAGGATTACTGTAGATAAAAAAGGTTAAAGAAGAGAAGCTAGAAATCAGTCAATAAATGTCTTAGGTGTTAGCTTAGAGTGACTAGCCGCTGCGTGACTCTTTAAATTTTTCATGTTTGCAGCTTCCAAATTTTCCATGGTGAGAATAATACTTTCGCCTCCAAACCAGAGTGACTTGGGGACACAAAGGTAGAAGTCGATAATTTTCTTTGCCTATGTCTGAATATTTACAGTCAGAGGTAGAAAAGGAGGAGTCTGTCCCTTGTCTAGATGAGGTCAATCCCCAGGTGTGGGATGTCTCCAGGCCTGGTTTAGCCATAAATGTTCCACCAGTAAAGATTTCTCTGAGACCAAATGCTCCCTAGCCCTGGAAAAGATAATATCCCTGAAAACCAGAAGCTCTTGAGGGTCTTAGACCATTAGTTAACAAATACCGAGATACTGGAACTCGAATCAGCTGTGAGTCCCCCTGCAACACCCCAATCTTGCCCGTTCAAAAACCAGATGGATCTTACCGATTCGTCCAGGATCTAAGAGCTGTTAATGAAGCTGTGGTTCCCATCCACCCCATAGTCCCAAACCCATATACCCTCCTATCCCAAGTCCCAGGAAATGCCAAGTACTTCTCAGTCTTGGACCTTCAAGCTGCTTTCTTTTGCATTCCTCTCCATCCTGAATCCCAAAAACTCTTTGCTTTTGAGTGGCGGGACTTGGACACGAGAGACACCATACAACTCTCGACTGGACTCGACTACCCCAAGGGTTTAGGGACAGCCCTCATATCTTCCGGACTTCCTCGGGGAGAGAACTAAGGGAATTAACTTTAGCAAACAGTAGTCTAATACAGTATGTGGATGACTTGCTCATAGCTAGGCCAGATTTTACCAGCTCTCAAATGGACACTATTTAAAACGCTAACTTTCCTGTATGAAAAGGGTTATCGAGTATCCCCCAAGTAGGCTCAGATTAGCTTAACCCAAGTAAAATACCTTGGATTTATCATTACGGAGAGGAAAAGAATGCCTGACCCCGAGGGGAGATCCCTCATCTTAAATACCCCGTACCCCCAAACAAAACAACAGCTTAGGGGATTTTTAGGAAGGACCGGGTTTTGCAGGATCTGGATTCCTAATTATGGCAATCTGGCCAGACCCCTATATGAAAATTTAAGGGGGAAAGAGGAAGAGCCACTCGACTGGCATGAGACCTGCAAGGTGGCCTTTAATGCCCTAAAAGAGTCCATCACTACAGCCCCAGCTTTAGGCCTCCCAAACCTGGAGAAGCCTTTTAGACTCTATGTTTCTGAAAGGACAGGAACTGCTCTTGGGGTGTTAGGGCAGATGATGGGGCCCGTATGACAACCTGTGGCTTATCTCTCAAAATAACTAGATGAGGTGGCCAGAGGGTGGCCCACTTGCCTCCGGGCAGTAGCAGCCACCGCTCTTATGGTTAAGGAGGCATCTAAGCTGACCCTGGGTCAGCCCACCACAGTGTATACGCCTCACCGGGTGCAAGCAGTCTTGGAAACGAAAGGGGACAGGTGGATGACAGGGGGAAGGATCACCCAATACCAAGCCCTCCTCCTTGACACTCCAGAAATAAAGTTGAGGGTCTGCCAGACTTTAAATCCAGCAACCTGACTGCCAGATCCCCCTACCTCCCCTCTGGATCACCAATGCATACAAATCACAGACGAGTTATACTCTTCTCGCCGGGACCTATCAGAGACACCTTTATCTGACCCAGAGGAAAACTGGCACACAGATGGCAGCAGTTTTGTAGAAAAGGGAGAGAGGAAAGCAGGATATGCTGTAGCGAGCCTGGAAGAAACTCAGGAAAGTGGGTCTCTTCCCCCAGACACCTCAGCCCAGAAAGCTGAACTTTTTGCCCTGACAAGAGCTTTGGAGTTAGGAGAAGGAAAGAGGATTAATGTGTGTATGGACTCTAAGTATGCTTTCCTCATTCTGCATGCCCGTGCAGCAATTTGGAAAGAAAGAGGGATGCTCAGTGCCCGAAGCTCTGCTATTAAACACAAAGAGCTCATTCTCAGGCTCCTGGAGGCAGTCAAACTTCCTGCAAAATTAGCTGTCATCCACTGCAAGAGTCACCAAAAGGGGCAAGAAAAAGAGGCTCAGGGAAATAGGAAAGCTGATCAAGAGGCAGGACGAGCTGCCGGGGAAGCTACCTCTGCCACTGCTATCTGCCCCCTTTTCCCCAAGGTAACCCTGACTCCAGATTTTACCCCAGGGGGACATTCCCGATATGCTGAGCGGGGCTGGGAGATTGGCTCACATGGGTGGTTTCAGCCTGATCAGGCCCAAATAATACTCCCTGATTCTCAGGGTTAAAACATTACTAACTCCTTACATAAGAGCGCCCATTTTGGAAAAGATAATCTAGAAATCTTGCTTAAGCCTATTCTCTCCCATCCCCAGTTAGCTAAGGTTGTTAAACAGGTCACACAAAATTGTGACACCTGTCTAAAAAATAACCCAACAACCAGACCTCCTCTAATTACACCTGTCCAACATCGGGGATCATACCCAGGAGCGGACTGGCAAGTAGAATTTACAGCCATGCCCAAGACCCAAGGGTTTTCTTACTTGCTAGTCTTTATTGACACATTCACAGGATGGATCGAAGCGTTCCCTACTGAGACAGAGAGAGCTACAGAAGTCTGTAAAGCTCTGCTGAAGGAGATAGTGCCTCGGTTTGGGCTGCCTCGGTCACTTCAGAGTGACAACGGGCCCTCACTTACAGCCACGATACCCCAGAACCTAGCCGCATGCTTAGGCATAAAATACCGGCTCCGCTCCTCCTGGAGGCCTCAAGCTTCAGGAAAGGTAGAGAGAGCCAACCAGACTCTTAAAAGGGCTCTGGCTAAGCTATGTCAAGAAAGACATAATAAGTGGACACATATGCTGCCCATAGCCCTCATGAGGCTACGGACATCCCCCAAACGGCCACTATTGTTAAGTCCTTATGAAATGATGTATGGACGTCCATTCTTAACTTCTGATTTGTTTTTTGACGAGGATGCCAATACACTCTTAAAACATGTAATTGACCTGGGAAGGTTTCAGCAAGAACTCCAACGGTATGGAGAACAAACCACAGGAAGACTTGAAAAATCCCCAGGTAAAGCCAGGGGATCAAGTATCAGTAAAGACCTGGCAAGAAAAAGGGAGTCCAAACCAGCTGTCCGAGAAATGGACAGGGCCATATCAGGTTGTTCTAGTGACTTCAACTGCTGTAAAAGTGAAGGGTCTATCTGCCTGGGTCCACAATTCTAGAATAAAACCCTATGGCCTACAGGAGGGGGAGACAGAAACTGAGACTCCAAAGCCAGAGGACAGCTATTCCTGTGAACCTGTTGAAGATCTCAGGCTCTTGTTCAAGCAGAACCCCATCAATCCTGCCTCAGATAAGTAAAATGCATCATATGATGTTCTTCCTCTTTCTAATCATATCTCCCTGTATGGCTATTGATCTCTCCCTAAACGAGGCATGTTCACTTGCAAACCACACTGCTTCTCAACTCAACCTAACCAGCCCGGGCTGCATCTGCATTAATGACAAAGGTTGGGGGTCTGTCCAACCCATCCCAGGGTATCAATATCAAAGGCCCACCCTTCCAGCCGAACTATGGGCTGTTACTCAGCGCCCCCATGTGGTCGTAATATGGCCTTTTGGGAAAAGGGGGAAAAAAAACTTCATGTCTTGGTACCAGCAACAATTGTCTCTATTTACCCCCTGGATGACATCTGCAATCCCATCTGAGCCCTTATTTTCTCTCATGACTAACATCCGCCAAGTGACCTTCCCTATCTCTCTAAAAAGCCACTCCCTAACAGGGGTGTCAGTGAGAAATCTAGACGACTCACAATGTGGGGTGACCGTCACTGCTGAAACTGATGGGGAAAACCGGGACAGGCCCTGCAGCTGGGAGACCAGCCGACGCCACCCCCGGCCAGCACCCGCCTGGCCCGGCCCGGGGCGCTTCCCGGACCCCGAGCGGCCTGGCGAGGCTGCGGGAGCTCTGGAGGGGGTTGGGGAGGGGGGTGGCTTGAGCGGGGAGGACGTCTCGGTGCCCTCCCTCCCTGGGCCTCTTCGGCCCCGCCCCTGGTCGGCGGCGCGACGCACCGCCCCCCACCCCCCGCCCCCCACCAGCCGGTCGCCGCTCAGGGTCACGAGGCTCCGGACGTGGGTGGCTTTGGCCCGGGACCGCGGTCCCCGGAGCCTCCTGCGGGCTTAGGGGCAGCCCAGCCGGGGCCCCAGGCGGCCATCCTGCCGGCTGCGCAAACCCCCTGGAGCGCCTCAGCCCCGCCTTTTCGCCCTACCGAGGCCCGCCCTGCCGCCACGCCGCGGGCCAAGCACAGGACCTTCCTGGGAGAGCAGAGGAGCGACAGCCAGGCACACGGACAGGGACTCGCACGCACCCACGCCAGGTGAGACAGAGGCAGAAAGATTCGAGGGTTCAGAGAGAGACTGGAAGACAGCGTGTGGGCAGGGGGCGCCTCGGGCAGGATGCCCGGCAGCTGCAGAGACCACCCGGCCCTGAGCAGCCAAAGCGATGGGGGCGGGGTTAGGCCACCGAGCAGAGGCGGGCCTGGAGAGGCCCAGGGTGGGAGGACACCTGAGATCTCCGCGCTCCGCGCCCCGCCCCCCTCCCCCCAACCCCCTGCACGCATGCCACGCCGGGGCGCTCTGACACTAGCTTCTCTGGAGTTTTGTCACTTGAATTTCTCTCCCTCTGCTCAACTGAGTGATGACAGTGTATTGAACAGCTAGGTCATTTCCAAATAAATTAAGCTTAGTGTTTCACAGGACACCCGGACATGTATGGAGAGACCAGCACGGATGCATGGACACCAACCTTGGTAATTAGACAACCAATGGGAAATTACTGTCTGACTCAGGAGAGAGAAAGAAACCCAAATAGATGGAATGAAATGAACAGAAACACAAACTTTGCAACTCACACCGTAACTCAATTACAAAAAAAGAAAAAAACAAAACAAAACAAAACAAAAAAAAACACTATAATTATTTTAGAAAAACAATAGACCTCTCCATGACCTTTGGGCGGTGAGGAGTTCAAACACACAACAAAAAAAAAGCCAACTTTTCCAAGTCGTGAATATGTTAGTTCACACATTGACTTTTACGTTGAAATGTGTAACAAATAAACTTAAAATCATTGACTCACTACATAAGCATGGAAGTATTTTAAACATAAAATATGTTCTATAGTGTTCAGGAAGCACTTGGCACATCTGTAAGTGTATCAGACCCAAAACTGGAACGTAGTGGAAGAGTCAGGATAGTCTAAAAATGAATCCCTAACTAAAAGGAACACACAGGATTACTGTAGATAAAAAAGGTTAAAGAAGAGAAGCTAGAAATCAGTCAATAAATGTCTTAGGGGTTAGCTTAGAGTGACTAGCCGCTGCGTGACTCTTTAAATTTTTCATGTTTGCAGCTTCCAAATTTTCCATGGTGAGAATAATACTTTCGCCTCCAAACCAGAGTGACTTGGGGACACAAAGGTAGAAGTCGATAATTTTCTTTGCCTATGTCTGAATATTTACAGTCAGAGGTAGAAAAGGAGGAGTCTGTCCCTTGTCTAGATGAGGTCAATCCCCAGGTGTGGGATGTCTCCAGGCCTGGTTTAGCCATAAATGTTCCACCAGTAAAGATTTCTCTGAGACCAAATGCTCCCTAGCCCTGGAAAAGATAATATCCCTGAAAACCAGAAGCTCTTGAGGGTCTTAGACCATTAGTTAACAAATACCGAGATACTGGAACTCGAATCAGCTGTGAGTCCCCCTGCAACACCCCAATCTTGCCCGTTCAAAAACCAGATGGATCTTACCGATTCGTCCAGGATCTAAGAGCTGTTAATGAAGCTGTGGTTCCCATCCACCCCATAGTCTCAAACCCATATACCCTCCTATCCCAAGTCCCAGGAAATGCCAAGTACTTCTCAGTCTTGGACCTTCAAGCTGCTTTCTTTTGCATTCCTCTCCATCCTGAATCCCAAAAACTCTTTGCTTTTGAGTGGCGGGACTTGGAAACAAGAGAGACCATACAACTCTCGACTGGACTCGACTACCCCAAGGGTTTAGGGACAGCCCTCATATCTTCCGGACTTCCTCGGGGAGAGAACTAAGGGAATTAACTTTAGCAAACAGTAGTCTAATACAGTATGTGGATGACTTGCTCATAGCTAGGCCAGATTTTACCAGCTCTCAAATGGACACTATTTAAAACGCTAACTTTCCTGTATGAAAAGGGTTATCGAGTATCCCCCAAGTAGGCTCAGATTAGCTTAACCCAAGTAAAATACCTTGGATTTATCATTACGGAGAGGAAAAGAATGCCTGACCCCGAGGGGAGATCCCTCATCTTAAATACCCCGTACCCCCAAACAAAACAACAGCTTAGGGGATTTTTAGGAAGGACCGGGTTTTGCAGGATCTGGATTCCTAATTATGGCAATCTGGCCAGACCCCTATATGAAAATTTAAGGGGGAAAGAGGAAGAGCCACTCGACTGGCATGAGACCTGCAAGGTGGCCTTTAATGCCCTAAAAGAGTCCATCACTACAGCCCCAGCTTTAGGCCTCCCAAACCTGGAGAAGCCTTTTAGACTCTATGTTTCTGAAAGGACAGGAACTGCTCTTGGGGTGTTAGGGCAGATGATGGGGCCCGTATGACAACCTGTGGCTTATCTCTCAAAATAACTAGATGAGGTGGCCAGAGGGTGGCCCACTTGCCTCCGGGCAGTAGCAGCCACCGCTCTTATGGTTAAGGAGGCATCTAAGCTGACCCTGGGTCAGCCCACCACAGTGTATACGCCTCACCGGGTGCAAGCAGTCTTGGAAACGAAAGGGGACAGGTGGATGACAGGGGGAAGGATCACCCAATACCAAGCCCTCCTCCTTGACACTCCAGAAATAAAGTTGAGGGTCTGCCAGACTTTAAATCCAGCAACCTGACTGCCAGATCCCCCTACCTCCCCTCTGGATCACCAATGCATACAAATCACAGACGAGTTATACTCTTCTCGCCGGGACCTATCAGAGACACCTTTATCTGACCCAGAGGAAAACTGGCACACAGATGGCAGCAGTTTTGTAGAAAAGGGAGAGAGGAAAGCAGGATATGCTGTAGCGAGCCTGGAAGAAACTCAGGAAAGTGGGTCTCTTCCCCCAGACACCTCAGCCCAGAAAGCTGAACTTTTTGCCCTGACAAGAGCTTTGGAGTTAGGAGAAGGAAAGAGGATTAATGTGTGTATGGACTCTAAGTATGCTTTCCTCATTCTGCATGCCCGTGCAGCAATTTGGAAAGAAAGAGGGATGCTCAGTGCCCGAAGCTCTGCTATTAAACACAAAGAGCTCATTCTCAGGCTCCTGGAGGCAGTCAAACTTCCTGCAAAATTAGCTGTCATCCACTGCAAGAGTCACCAAAAGGGGCAAGAAAAAGAGGCTCAGGGAAATAGGAAAGCTGATCAAGAGGCAGGACGAGCTGCCGGGGAAGCTACCTCTGCCACTGCTATCTGCCCCCTTTTCCCCAAGGTAACCCTGACTCCAGATTTTACCCCAGGGGGACATTCCCGATATGCTGAGCGGGGCTGGGAGATTGGCTCACATGGGTGGTTTCAGCCTGATCAGGCCCAAATAATACTCCCTGATTCTCAGGGTTAAAACATTACTAACTCCTTACATAAGAGCGCCCATTTTGGAAAAGATAATCTAGAAATCTTGCTTAAGCCTATTCTCTCCCATCCCCAGTTAGCTAAGGTTGTTAAACAGGTCACACAAAATTGTGACACCTGTCTAAAAAATAACCCAACAACCAGACCTCCTCTAATTACACCTGTCCAACATCGGGGATCATACCCAGGAGCGGACTGGCAAGTAGAATTTACAGCCATGCCCAAGACCCAAGGGTTTTCTTACTTGCTAGTCTTTATTGACACATTCACAGGATGGATCGAAGCGTTCCCTACTGAGACAGAGAGAGCTACAGAAGTCTGTAAAGCTCTGCTGAAGGAGATAGTGCCTCGGTTTGGGCTGCCTCGGTCACTTCAGAGTGACAACGGGCCCTCACTTACAGCCACGATACCCCAGAACCTAGCCGCATGCTTAGGCATAAAATACCGGCTCCGCTCCTCCTGGAGGCCTCAAGCTTCAGGAAAGGTAGAGAGAGCCAACCAGACTCTTAAAAGGGCTCTGGCTAAGCTATGTCAAGAAAGACATAATAAGTGGACACATATGCTGCCCATAGCCCTCATGAGGCTACGGACATCCCCCAAACGGCCACTATTGTTAAGTCCTTATGAAATGATGTATGGACGTCCATTCTTAACTTCTGATTTGTTTTTTGACGAGGATGCCAATACACTCTTAAAACATGTAATTGACCTGGGAAGGTTTCAGCAAGAACTCCAACGGTATGGAGAACAAACCACAGGAAGACTTGAAAAATCCCCAGGTAAAGCCAGGGGATCAAGTATCAGTAAAGACCTGGCAAGAAAAAGGGAGTCCAAACCAGCTGTCCGAGAAATGGACAGGGCCATATCAGGTTGTTCTAGTGACTTCAACTGCTGTAAAAGTGAAGGGTCTATCTGCCTGGGTCCACAATTCTAGAATAAAACCCTATGGCCTACAGGAGGGGGAGACAGAAACTGAGACTCCAAAGCCAGAGGACAGCTATTCCTGTGAACCTGTTGAAGATCTCAGGCTCTTGTTCAAGCAGAACCCCATCAATCCTGCCTCAGATAAGTAAAATGCATCATATGATGTTCTTCCTCTTTCTAATCATATCTCCCTGTATGGCTATTGATCTCTCCCTAAACGAGGCATGTTCACTTGCAAACCACACTGCTTCTCAACTCAACCTAACCAGCCCGGGCTGCATCTGCATTAATGACAAAGGTTGGGGGTCTGTCCAACCCATCCCAGGGTATCAATATCAAAGGCCCACCCTTCCAGCCGAACTATGGGCTGTTACTCAGCGCCCCCATGTGGTCGTAATATGGCCTTTTGGGAAAAGGGGGAAAAAAAACTTCATGTCTTGGTACCAGCAACAATTGTCTCTATTTACCCCCTGGATGACATCTGCAATCCCATCTGAGCCCTTATTTTCTCTCATGACTAACATCCGCCAAGTGACCTTCCCTATCTCTCTAAAAAGCCACTCCCTAACAGGGGTGTCAGTGAGAAATCTAGACGACTCACAATGTGGGGTGACCGTCACTGCTGAAACTGATGGGGAAAACCGGGACAGGCCCTGCAGCTGGGAGACCAGCCGACGCCACCCCCGGCCAGCACCCGCCTGGCCCGGCCCGGGGCGCTTCCCGGACCCCGAGCGGCCTGGCGAGGCTGCGGGAGCTCTGGAGGGGGTTGGGGAGGGGGGTGGCTTGAGCGGGGAGGACGTCTCGGTGCCCTCCCTCCCTGGGCCTCTTCGGCCCCGCCCCCGGTCGGCGGCGCGACGCACCGCCCCCCACCCCCCGCCCCCCACCAGCCGGTCGCCGCTCAGGGTCACGAGGCTCCGGACGTGGGTGGCTTTGGCCCGGGACCGCGGTCCCCGGAGCCTCCTGCGGGCTTAGGGGCAGCCCAGCCGGGGCCCCAGGCGGCCATCCTGCCGGCTGCGCAAACCCCCTGGAGCGCCTCAGCCCCGCCTTTTCGCCCTACCGAGGCCCGCCCTGCCGCCACGCCGCGGGCCAAGCACAGGACCTTCCTGGGAGAGCAGAGGAGCGACAGCCAGGCACACGGACAGGGACTCGCACGCACCCACGCCAGGTGAGACAGAGGCAGAAAGATTCGAGGGTTCAGAGAGAGACTGGAAGACAGCGTGTGGGCAGGGGGCGCCTCGGGCAGGATGCCCGGCAGCTGCAGAGACCACCCGGCCCTGAGCAGCCAAAGCGATGGGGGCGGGGTTAGGCCACCGAGCAGAGGCGGGCCTGGAGAGGCCCAGGGTGGGAGGACACCTGAGATCTCCGCGCTCCGCGCCCCGCCCCCCTCCCCCCAACCCCCTGCACGCATGCCACGCCGGGGCGCTCTGACACTAGCTTCTCTGGAGTTTTGTCACTTGAATTTCTCTCCCTCTGCTCAACTGAGTGATGACAGTGTATTGAACAGCTAGGTCATTTCCAAATAAATTAAGCTTAGTGTTTCACAGGACACCCGGACATGTATGGAGAGACCAGCACGGATGCATGGACACCAACCTTGGTAATTAGACAACCAATGGGAAATTACTGTCTGACTCAGGAGAGAGAAAGAAACCCAAATAGATGGAATGAAATGAACAGAAACACAAACTTTGCAACTCACACCGTAACTCAATTACAAAAAAAGAAAAAAACAAAACAAAACAAAACAAAAAAAAACACTATAATTATTTTAGAAAAACAATAGACCTCTCCATGACCTTTGGGCGGTGAGGAGTTCAAACACACAACAAAAAAAAAGCCAACTTTTCCAAGTCGTGAATATGTTAGTTCACACATTGACTTTTACGTTGAAATGTGTAACAAATAAACTTAAAATCATTGACTCACTACATAAGCATGGAAGTATTTTAAACATAAAATATGTTCTATAGTGTTCAGGAAGCACTTGGCACATCTGTAAGTGTATCAGACCCAAAACTGGAACGTAGTGGAAGAGTCAGGATAGTCTAAAAATGAATCCCTAACTAAAAGGAACACACAGGATTACTGTAGATAAAAAAGGTTAAAGAAGAGAAGCTAGAAATCAGTCAATAAATGTCTTAGGGGTTAGCTTAGAGTGACTAGCCGCTGCGTGACTCTTTAAATTTTTCATGTTTGCAGCTTCCAAATTTTCCATGGTGAGAATAATACTTTCGCCTCCAAACCAGAGTGACTTGGGGACACAAAGGTAGAAGTCGATAATTTTCTTTGCCTATGTCTGAATATTTACAGTCAGAGGTAGAAAAGGAGGAGTCTGTCCCTTGTCTAGATGAGGTCAATCCCCAGGTGTGGGATGTCTCCAGGCCTGGTTTAGCCATAAATGTTCCACCAGTAAAGATTTCTCTGAGACCAAATGCTCCCTAGCCCTGGAAAAGATAATATCCCTGAAAACCAGAAGCTCTTGAGGGTCTTAGACCATTAGTTAACAAATACCGAGATACTGGAACTCGAATCAGCTGTGAGTCCCCCTGCAACACCCCAATCTTGCCCGTTCAAAAACCAGATGGATCTTACCGATTCGTCCAGGATCTAAGAGCTGTTAATGAAGCTGTGGTTCCCATCCACCCCATAGTCTCAAACCCATATACCCTCCTATCCCAAGTCCCAGGAAATGCCAAGTACTTCTCAGTCTTGGACCTTCAAGCTGCTTTCTTTTGCATTCCTCTCCATCCTGAATCCCAAAAACTCTTTGCTTTTGAGTGGCGGGACTTGGAAACAAGAGAGACCATACAACTCTCGACTGGACTCGACTACCCCAAGGGTTTAGGGACAGCCCTCATATCTTCCGGACTTCCTCGGGGAGAGAACTAAGGGAATTAACTTTAGCAAACAGTAGTCTAATACAGTATGTGGATGACTTGCTCATAGCTAGGCCAGATTTTACCAGCTCTCAAATGGACACTATTTAAAACGCTAACTTTCCTGTATGAAAAGGGTTATCGAGTATCCCCCAAGTAGGCTCAGATTAGCTTAACCCAAGTAAAATACCTTGGATTTATCATTACGGAGAGGAAAAGAATGCCTGACCCCGAGGGGAGATCCCTCATCTTAAATACCCCGTACCCCCAAACAAAACAACAGCTTAGGGGATTTTTAGGAAGGACCGGGTTTTGCAGGATCTGGATTCCTAATTATGGCAATCTGGCCAGACCCCTATATGAAAATTTAAGGGGGAAAGAGGAAGAGCCACTCGACTGGCATGAGACCTGCAAGGTGGCCTTTAATGCCCTAAAAGAGTCCATCACTACAGCCCCAGCTTTAGGCCTCCCAAACCTGGAGAAGCCTTTTAGACTCTATGTTTCTGAAAGGACAGGAACTGCTCTTGGGGTGTTAGGGCAGATGATGGGGCCCGTATGACAACCTGTGGCTTATCTCTCAAAATAACTAGATGAGGTGGCCAGAGGGTGGCCCACTTGCCTCCGGGCAGTAGCAGCCACCGCTCTTATGGTTAAGGAGGCATCTAAGCTGACCCTGGGTCAGCCCACCACAGTGTATACGCCTCACCGGGTGCAAGCAGTCTTGGAAACGAAAGGGGACAGGTGGATGACAGGGGGAAGGATCACCCAATACCAAGCCCTCCTCCTTGACACTCCAGAAATAAAGTTGAGGGTCTGCCAGACTTTAAATCCAGCAACCTGACTGCCAGATCCCCCTACCTCCCCTCTGGATCACCAATGCATACAAATCACAGACGAGTTATACTCTTCTCGCCGGGACCTATCAGAGACACCTTTATCTGACCCAGAGGAAAACTGGCACACAGATGGCAGCAGTTTTGTAGAAAAGGGAGAGAGGAAAGCAGGATATGCTGTAGCGAGCCTGGAAGAAACTCAGGAAAGTGGGTCTCTTCCCCCAGACACCTCAGCCCAGAAAGCTGAACTTTTTGCCCTGACAAGAGCTTTGGAGTTAGGAGAAGGAAAGAGGATTAATGTGTGTATGGACTCTAAGTATGCTTTCCTCATTCTGCATGCCCGTGCAGCAATTTGGAAAGAAAGAGGGATGCTCAGTGCCCGAAGCTCTGCTATTAAACACAAAGAGCTCATTCTCAGGCTCCTGGAGGCAGTCAAACTTCCTGCAAAATTAGCTGTCATCCACTGCAAGAGTCACCAAAAGGGGCAAGAAAAAGAGGCTCAGGGAAATAGGAAAGCTGATCAAGAGGCAGGACGAGCTGCCGGGGAAGCTACCTCTGCCACTGCTATCTGCCCCCTTTTCCCCAAGGTAACCCTGACTCCAGATTTTACCCCAGGGGGACATTCCCGATATGCTGAGCGGGGCTGGGAGATTGGCTCACATGGGTGGTTTCAGCCTGATCAGGCCCAAATAATACTCCCTGATTCTCAGGGTTAAAACATTACTAACTCCTTACATAAGAGCGCCCATTTTGGAAAAGATAATCTAGAAATCTTGCTTAAGCCTATTCTCTCCCATCCCCAGTTAGCTAAGGTTGTTAAACAGGTCACACAAAATTGTGACACCTGTCTAAAAAATAACCCAACAACCAGACCTCCTCTAATTACACCTGTCCAACATCGGGGATCATACCCAGGAGCGGACTGGCAAGTAGAATTTACAGCCATGCCCAAGACCCAAGGGTTTTCTTACTTGCTAGTCTTTATTGACACATTCACAGGATGGATCGAAGCGTTCCCTACTGAGACAGAGAGAGCTACAGAAGTCTGTAAAGCTCTGCTGAAGGAGATAGTGCCTCGGTTTGGGCTGCCTCGGTCACTTCAGAGTGACAACGGGCCCTCACTTACAGCCACGATACCCCAGAACCTAGCCGCATGCTTAGGCATAAAATACCGGCTCCGCTCCTCCTGGAGGCCTCAAGCTTCAGGAAAGGTAGAGAGAGCCAACCAGACTCTTAAAAGGGCTCTGGCTAAGCTATGTCAAGAAAGACATAATAAGTGGACACATATGCTGCCCATAGCCCTCATGAGGCTACGGACATCCCCCAAACGGCCACTATTGTTAAGTCCTTATGAAATGATGTATGGACGTCCATTCTTAACTTTTGATTTGTTTTTTGACGAGGATGCCAATACACTCTTAAAACATGTAATTGACCTGGGAAGGTTTCAGCAAGAACTCCAACGGTATGGAGAACAAACCACAGGAAGACTTGAAAAATCCCCAGGTAAAGCCAGGGGATCAAGTATCAGTAAAGACCTGGCAAGAAAAAGGGAGTCCAAACCAGCTGTCCGAGAAATGGACAGGGCCATATCAGGTTGTTCTAGTGACTTCAACTGCTGTAAAAGTGAAGGGTCTATCTGCCTGGGTCCACAATTCTAGAATAAAACCCTATGGCCTACAGGAGGGGGAGACAGAAACTGAGACTCCAAAGCCAGAGGACAGCTATTCCTGTGAACCTGTTGAAGATCTCAGGCTCTTGTTCAAGCAGAACCCCATCAATCCTGCCTCAGATAAGTAAAATGCATCATATGATGTTCTTCCTCTTTCTAATCATATCTCCCTGTATGGCTATTGATCTCTCCCTAAACGAGGCATGTTCACTTGCAAACCACACTGCTTCTCAACTCAACCTAACCAGCCCGGGCTGCATCTGCATTAATGACAAAGGTTGGGGGTCTGTCCAACCCATCCCAGGGTATCAATATCAAAGGCCCACCCTTCCAGCCGAACTATGGGCTGTTACTCAGCGCCCCCATGTGGTCGTAATATGGCCTTTTGGGAAAAGGGGGAAAAAAAACTTCATGTCTTGGTACCAGCAACAATTGTCTCTATTTACCCCCTGGATGACATCTGCAATCCCACCTGAGCCCTTATTGTCTCTCATGACTAACATCCGCCAAGTGACCTTCCCTATCTCTCTAAAAAGCCACTCCCTAACAGGGGTGTCAGTGAGAAATCTAGACGACTCACAATGTGGGGTGACCGTCACTGCTGAAACTGATGGGGAAAACCGGGACAGGCCCTGCAGCTGGGAGACCAGCCGACGCCACCCCCGGCCAGCACCCGCCTGGCCCGGCCCGGGGCGCTTCCCGGACCCCGAGCGGCCTGGCGAGGCTGCGGGAGCTCTGGAGGGGGTTGGGGAGGGGGGTGGCTTGAGCGGGGAGGACGTCTCGGTGCCCTCCCTCCCTGGGCCTCTTCGGCCCCGCCCCCGGTCGGCGGCGCGACGCACCGCCCCCCACCCCCCGCCCCCCACCAGCCGGTCGCCGCTCAGGGTCACGAGGCTCCGGACGTGGGTGGCTTTGGCCCGGGACCGCGGTCCCCGGAGCCTCCTGCGGGCTTAGGGGCAGCCCAGCCGGGGCCCCAGGCGGCCATCCTGCCGGCTGCGCAAACCCCCTGGAGCGCCTCAGCCCCGCCTTTTCGCCCTACCGAGGCCCGCCCTGCCGCCACGCCAAGGGCCAAGCACAGGACCTTCCTGGGAGAGCAGAGGAGCGACAGCCAGGCACACGGACAGGGACTCGCACGCACCCACGCCAGGTGAGACAGAGGCAGAAAGATTCGAGGGTTCAGAGAGAGACTGGAAGACAGCGTGTGGGCAGGGGGCGCCTCGGGCAGGATGCCCGGCAGCTGCAGAGACCACCCGGCCCTGAGCAGCCAAAGCGATGGGGGCGGGGGGAGGCCACCGAGCAGCGGCGGGCCTGGAGAGGCCCAGGGTGGGAAGACACCTGAGATCTCCGCGCTCCGCGCCCTGCCCCCCTCCCCCCAACCCCCTGCACGCATGCCACGCCGGGGCGCTCTGACACTAGCTTCTCTGGAGTTTTGTCACTTGAATTTCTCTCCCTCTGCTCAACTGAGTGATGACAGTGTATTGAACAGCTAGGTCATTTCCAAATAAATTAAGCTTAGTGTTTCACAGGACACCCGGACATGTATGGAGAGACCAGCACGGATGCATGGACACCAACCTTGGTAATTAGACAACCAATGGGAAATTACTGTCTGACTCAGGAGAGAGAAAGAAACCCAAATAGATGGAATGAAATGAACAGAAACACAAACTTTGCAACTCACACCGTAACTCAATTACAAAAAAAGAAAAAAACAAAACAAAACAAAACAAAAAAAAACACTATAATTATTTTAGAAAAACAATAGACCTCTCCATGACCTTTGGGCGGTGAGGAGTTCAAACACACAACAAAAAAAAAGCCAACTTTTCCAAGTCGTGAATATGTTAGTTCACACATTGACTTTTACGTTGAAATGTGTAACAAATAAACTTAAAATCATTGACTCACTACATAAGCATGGAAGTATTTTAAACATAAAATATGTTCTATAGTGTTCAGGAAGCACTTGGCACATCTGTAAGTGTATCAGACCCAAAACTGGAACGTAGTGGAAGAGTCAGGATAGTCTAAAAATGAATCCCTAACTAAAAGGAACACACAGGATTACTGTAGATAAAAAAGGTTAAAGAAGAGAAGCTAGAAATCAGTCAATAAATGTCTTAGGGGTTAGCTTAGAGTGACTAGCCGCTGCGTGACTCTTTAAATTTTTCATGTTTGCAGCTTCCAAATTTTCCATGGTGAGAATAATACTTTCGCCTCCAAACCAGAGTGACTTGGGGACACAAAGGTAGAAGTCGATAATTTTCTTTGCCTATGTCTGAATATTTACAGTCAGAGGTAGAAAAGGAGGAGTCTGTCCCTTGTCTAGATGAGGTCAATCCCCAGGTGTGGGATGTCTCCAGGCCTGGTTTAGCCATAAATGTTCCACCAGTAAAGATTTCTCTGAGACCAAATGCTCCCTAGCCCTGGAAAAGATAATATCCCTGAAAACCAGAAGCTCTTGAGGGTCTTAGACCATTAGTTAACAAATACCGAGATACTGGAACTCGAATCAGCTGTGAGTCCCCCTGCAACACCCCAATCTTGCCCGTTCAAAAACCAGATGGATCTTACCGATTCGTCCAGGATCTAAGAGCTGTTAATGAAGCTGTGGTTCCCATCCACCCCATAGTCCCAAACCCATATACCCTCCTATCCCAAGTCCCAGGAAATGCCAAGTACTTCTCAGTCTTGGACCTTCAAGCTGCTTTCTTTTGCATTCCTCTCCATCCTGAATCCCAAAAACTCTTTGCTTTTGAGTGGCGGGACTTGGAAACAAGAGAGACCATACAACTCTCGACTGGACTCGACTACCCCAAGGGTTTAGGGACAGCCCTCATATCTTCCGGACTTCCTCGGGGAGAGAACTAAGGGAATTAACTTTAGCAAACAGTAGTCTAATACAGTATGTGGATGACTTGCTCATAGCTAGGCCAGATTTTACCAGCTCTCAAATGGACACTATTTAAAACGCTAACTTTCCTGTATGAAAAGGGTTATCGAGTATCCCCCAAGTAGGCTCAGATTAGCTTAACCCAAGTAAAATACCTTGGATTTATCATTACGGAGAGGAAAAGAATGCCTGACCCCGAGGGGAGATCCCTCATCTTAAATACCCCGTACCCCCAAACAAAACAACAGCTTAGGGGATTTTTAGGAAGGACCGGGTTTTGCAGGATCTGGATTCCTAATTATGGCAATCTGGCCAGACCCCTATATGAAAATTTAAGGGGGAAAGAGGAAGAGCCACTCGACTGGCATGAGACCTGCAAGGTGGCCTTTAATGCCCTAAAAGAGTCCATCACTACAGCCCCAGCTTTAGGCCTCCCAAACCTGGAGAAGCCTTTTAGACTCTATGTTTCTGAAAGGACAGGAACTGCTCTTGGGGTGTTAGGGCAGATGATGGGGCCCGTATGACAACCTGTGGCTTATCTCTCAAAATAACTAGATGAGGTGGCCAGAGGGTGGCCCACTTGCCTCCGGGCAGTAGCAGCCACCGCTCTTATGGTTAAGGAGGCATCTAAGCTGACCCTGGGTCAGCCCACCACAGTGTATACGCCTCACCGGGTGCAAGCAGTCTTGGAAACGAAAGGGGACAGGTGGATGACAGGGGGAAGGATCACCCAATACCAAGCCCTCCTCCTTGACACTCCAGAAATAAAGTTGAGGGTCTGCCAGACTTTAAATCCAGCAACCTGACTGCCAGATCCCCCTACCTCCCCTCTGGATCACCAATGCATACAAATCACAGACGAGTTATACTCTTCTCGCCGGGACCTATCAGAGACACCTTTATCTGACCCAGAGG
This sequence comes from Muntiacus reevesi, assembly GCF_963930625.1. Taxonomy (NCBI): domain Eukaryota; kingdom Metazoa; phylum Chordata; class Mammalia; order Artiodactyla; family Cervidae; genus Muntiacus; species Muntiacus reevesi. The sequence goes on along the minus strand of NW_027077807.1, from coordinate 24,828 downwards.
AAAACTGGCACACAGATGGCAGCAGTTTTGTAGAAAAGGGAGAGAGGAAAGCAGGATATGCTGTAGCGAGCCTGGAAGAAACTCAGGAAAGTGGGTCTCTTCCCCCAGACACCTCAGCCCAGAAAGCTGAACTTTTTGCCCTGACAAGAGCTTTGGAGTTAGGAGAAGGAAAGAGGATTAATGTGTGTATGGACTCTAAGTATGCTTTCCTCATTCTGCATGCCCGTGCAGCAATTTGGAAAGAAAGAGGGATGCTCAGTGCCCGAAGCTCTGCTATTAAACACAAAGAGCTCATTCTCAGGCTCCTGGAGGCAGTCAAACTTCCTGCAAAATTAGCTGTCATCCACTGCAAGAGTCACCAAAAGGGGCAAGAAAAAGAGGCTCAGGGAAATAGGAAAGCTGATCAAGAGGCAGGACGAGCTGCCGGGGAAGCTACCTCTGCCACTGCTATCTGCCCCCTTTTCCCCAAGGTAACCCTGACTCCAGATTTTACCCCAGGGGGACATTCCCGATATGCTGAGCGGGGCTGGGAGATTGGCTCACATGGGTGGTTTCAGCCTGATCAGGCCCAAATAATACTCCCTGATTCTCAGGGTTAAAACATTACTAACTCCTTACATAAGAGCGCCCATTTTGGAAAAGATAATCTAGAAATCTTGCTTAAGCCTATTCTCTCCCATCCCCAGTTAGCTAAGGTTGTTAAACAGGTCACACAAAATTGTGACACCTGTCTAAAAAATAACCCAACAACCAGACCTCCTCTAATTACACCTGTCCAACATCGGGGATCATACCCAGGAGCGGACTGGCAAGTAGAATTTACAGCCATGCCCAAGACCCAAGGGTTTTCTTACTTGCTAGTCTTTATTGACACATTCACAGGATGGATCGAAGCGTTCCCTACTGAGACAGAGAGAGCTACAGAAGTCTGTAAAGCTCTGCTGAAGGAGATAGTGCCTCGGTTTGGGCTGCCTCGGTCACTTCAGAGTGACAACGGGCCCTCACTTACAGCCACGATACCCCAGAACCTAGCCGCATGCTTAGGCATAAAATACCGGCTCCGCTCCTCCTGGAGGCCTCAAGCTTCAGGAAAGGTAGAGAGAGCCAACCAGACTCTTAAAAGGGCTCTGGCTAAGCTATGTCAAGAAAGACATAATAAGTGGACACATATGCTGCCCATAGCCCTCATGAGGCTACGGACATCCCCCAAACGGCCACTATTGTTAAGTCCTTATGAAATGATGTATGGACGTCCATTCTTAACTTTTGATTTGTTTTTTGACGAGGATGCCAATACACTCTTAAAACATGTAATTGACCTGGGAAGGTTTCAGCAAGAACTCCAACGGTATGGAGAACAAACCACAGGAAGACTTGAAAAATCCCCAGGTAAAGCCAGGGGATCAAGTATCAGTAAAGACCTGGCAAGAAAAAGGGAGTCCAAACCAGCTGTCCGAGAAATGGACAGGGCCATATCAGGTTGTTCTAGTGACTTCAACTGCTGTAAAAGTGAAGGGTCTATCTGCCTGGGTCCACAATTCTAGAATAAAACCCTATGGCCTACAGGAGGGGGAGACAGAAACTGAGACTCCAAAGCCAGAGGACAGCTATTCCTGTGAACCTGTTGAAGATCTCAGGCTCTTGTTCAAGCAGAACCCCATCAATCCTGCCTCAGATAAGTAAAATGCATCATATGATGTTCTTCCTCTTTCTAATCATATCTCCCTGTATGGCTATTGATCTCTCCCTAAACGAGGCATGTTCACTTGCAAACCACACTGCTTCTCAACTCAACCTAACCAGCCCGGGCTGCATCTGCATTAATGACAAAGGTTGGGGGTCTGTCCAACCCATCCCAGGGTATCAATATCAAAGGCCCACCCTTCCAGCCGAACTATGGGCTGTTACTCAGCGCCCCCATGTGGTCGTAATATGGCCTTTTGGGAAAAGGGGGAAAAAAAACTTCATGTCTTGGTACCAGCAACAATTGTCTCTATTTACCCCCTGGATGACATCTGCAATCCCACCTGAGCCCTTATTGTCTCTCATGACTAACATCCGCCAAGTGACCTTCCCTATCTCTCTAAAAAGCCACTCCCTAACAGGGGTGTCAGTGAGAAATCTAGACGACTCACAATGTGGGGTGACCGTCACTGCTGAAACTGATGGGGAAAACCGGGACAGGCCCTGCAGCTGGGAGACCAGCCGACGCCACCCCCGGCCAGCACCCGCCTGGCCCGGCCCGGGGCGCTTCCCGGACCCCGAGCGGCCTGGCGAGGCTGCGGGAGCTCTGGAGGGGGTTGGGGAGGGGGGTGGCTTGAGCGGGGAGGACGTCTCGGTGCCCTCCCTCCCTGGGCCTCTTCGGCCCCGCCCCCGGTCGGTGGCGCGACGCACCGCCCCCCACCCCCCGCCCCCCACCAGCCGGTCGCCGCTCAGGGTCACGAGGCTCCGGACGTGGGTGGCTTTGGCCCGGGACCGCGGTCCCCGGAGCCTCCTGCGGGCTTAGGGGCAGCCCAGCCGGGGCCCCAGGCGGCCATCCTGCCGGCTGCGCAAACCCCCTGGAGCGCCTCAGCCCCGCCTTTTCGCCCTACCGAGGCCCGCCCTGCCGCCACGCCAAGGGCCAAGCACAGGACCTTCCTGGGAGAGCAGAGGAGCGACAGCCAGGCACACGGACAGGGACTCGCACGCACCCACGCCAGGTGAGACAGAGGCAGAAAGATTCGAGGGTTCAGAGAGAGACTGGAAGACAGCGTGTGGGCAGGGGGCGCCTCGGGCAGGATGCCCGGCAGCTGCAGAGACCACCCGGCCCTGAGCAGCCAAAGCGATGGGGGCGGGGGGAGGCCACCGAGCAGCGGCGGGCCTGGAGAGGCCCAGGGTGGGAGGACACCTGAGATCTCCGCGCTCCGCGCCCCGCCCCCCTCCCCCCAACCCCCTGCACGCATGCCACGCCGGGGCGCTCTGACACTAGCTTCTCTGGAGTTTTGTCACTTGAATTTCTCTCCCTCTGCTCAACTGAGTGATGACAGTGTATTGAACAGCTAGGTCATTTCCAAATAAATTAAGCTTAGTGTTTCACAGGACACCCGGACATGTATGGAGAGACCAGCACGGATGCATGGACACCAACCTTGGTAATTAGACAACCAATGGGAAATTACTGTCTGACTCAGGAGAGAGAAAGAAACCCAAATAGATGGAATGAAATGAACAGAAACACAAACTTTGCAACTCACACCGTAACTCAATTACAAAAAAAGAAAAAAACAAAACAAAACAAAACAAAAAAAAACACTATAATTATTTTAGAAAAACAATAGACCTCTCCATGACCTTTGGGCGGTGAGGAGTTCAAACACACAACAAAAAAAAAGCCAACTTTTCCAAGTCGTGAATATGTTAGTTCACACATTGACTTTTACGTTGAAATGTGTAACAAATAAACTTAAAATCATTGACTCACTACATAAGCATGGAAGTATTTTAAACATAAAATATGTTCTATAGTGTTCAGGAAGCACTTGGCACATCTGTAAGTGTATCAGACCCAAAACTGGAACGTAGTGGAAGAGTCAGGATAGTCTAAAAATGAATCCCTAACTAAAAGGAACACACAGGATTACTGTAGATAAAAAAGGTTAAAGAAGAGAAGCTAGAAATCAGTCAATAAATGTCTTAGGGGTTAGCTTAGAGTGACTAGCCGCTGCGTGACTCTTTAAATTTTTCATGTTTGCAGCTTCCAAATTTTCCATGGTGAGAATAATACTTTCGCCTCCAAACCAGAGTGACTTGGGGACACAAAGGTAGAAGTCGATAATTTTCTTTGCCTATGTCTGAATATTTACAGTCAGAGGTAGAAAAGGAGGAGTCTGTCCCTTGTCTAGATGAGGTCAATCCCCAGGTGTGGGATGTCTCCAGGCCTGGTTTAGCCATAAATGTTCCACCAGTAAAGATTTCTCTGAGACCAAATGCTCCCTAGCCCTGGAAAAGATAATATCCCTGAAAACCAGAAGCTCTTGAGGGTCTTAGACCATTAGTTAACAAATACCGAGATACTGGAACTCGAATCAGCTGTGAGTCCCCCTGCAACACCCCAATCTTGCCCGTTCAAAAACCAGATGGATCTTACCGATTCGTCCAGGATCTAAGAGCTGTTAATGAAGCTGTGGTTCCCATCCACCCCATAGTCCCAAACCCATATACCCTCCTATCCCAAGTCCCAGGAAATGCCAAGTACTTCTCAGTCTTGGACCTTCAAGCTGCTTTCTTTTGCATTCCTCTCCATCCTGAATCCCAAAAACTCTTTGCTTTTGAGTGGCGGGACTTGGAAACAAGAGAGACCATACAACTCTCGACTGGACTCGACTACCCCAAGGGTTTAGGGACAGCCCTCATATCTTCCGGACTTCCTCGGGGAGAGAACTAAGGGAATTAACTTTAGCAAACAGTAGTCTAATACAGTATGTGGATGACTTGCTCATAGCTAGGCCAGATTTTACCAGCTCTCAAATGGACACTATTTAAAACGCTAACTTTCCTGTATGAAAAGGGTTATCGAGTATCCCCCAAGTAGGCTCAGATTAGCTTAACCCAAGTAAAATACCTTGGATTTATCATTACGGAGAGGAAAAGAATGCCTGACCCCGAGGGGAGATCCCTCATCTTAAATACCCCGTACCCCCAAACAAAACAACAGCTTAGGGGATTTTTAGGAAGGACCGGGTTTTGCAGGATCTGGATTCCTAATTATGGCAATCTGGCCAGACCCCTATATGAAAATTTAAGGGGGAAAGAGGAAGAGCCACTCGACTGGCATGAGACCTGCAAGGTGGCCTTTAATGCCCTAAAAGAGTCCATCACTACAGCCCCAGCTTTAGGCCTCCCAAACCTGGAGAAGCCTTTTAGACTCTATGTTTCTGAAAGGACAGGAACTGCTCTTGGGGTGTTAGGGCAGATGATGGGGCCCGTATGACAACCTGTGGCTTATCTCTCAAAATAACTAGATGAGGTGGCCAGAGGGTGGCCCACTTGCCTCCGGGCAGTAGCAGCCACCGCTCTTATGGTTAAGGAGGCATCTAAGCTGACCCTGGGTCAGCCCACCACAGTGTATACGCCTCACCGGGTGCAAGCAGTCTTGGAAACGAAAGGGGACAGGTGGATGACAGGGGGAAGGATCACCCAATACCAAGCCCTCCTCCTTGACACTCCAGAAATAAAGTTGAGGGTCTGCCAGACTTTAAATCCAGCAACCTGACTGCCAGATCCCCCTACCTCCCCTCTGGATCACCAATGCATACAAATCACAGACGAGTTATACTCTTCTCGCCGGGACCTATCAGAGACACCTTTATCTGACCCAGAGGAAAACTGGCACACAGATGGCAGCAGTTTTGTAGAAAAGGGAGAGAGGAAAGCAGGATATGCTGTAGCGAGCCTGGAAGAAACTCAGGAAAGTGGGTCTCTTCCCCCAGACACCTCAGCCCAGAAAGCTGAACTTTTTGCCCTGACAAGAGCTTTGGAGTTAGGAGAAGGAAAGAGGATTAATGTGTGTATGGACTCTAAGTATGCTTTCCTCATTCTGCATGCCCGTGCAGCAATTTGGAAAGAAAGAGGGATGCTCAGTGCCCGAAGCTCTGCTATTAAACACAAAGAGCTCATTCTCAGGCTCCTGGAGGCAGTCAAACTTCCTGCAAAATTAGCTGTCATCCACTGCAAGAGTCACCAAAAGGGGCAAGAAAAAGAGGCTCAGGGAAATAGGAAAGCTGATCAAGAGGCAGGACGAGCTGCCGGGGAAGCTACCTCTGCCACTGCTATCTGCCCCCTTTTCCCCAAGGTAACCCTGACTCCAGATTTTACCCCAGAGGGACATTCCCGATATGCTGAGCGGGGCTGGGAGATTGGCTCACATGGGTGGTTTCAGCCTGATCAGGCCCAAATAATACTCCCTGATTCTCAGGGTTAAAACATTACTAACTCCTTACATAAGAGCGCCCATTTTGGAGAAGATAATCTAGAAATCTTGCTTAAGCCTATTCTCTCCCATCCCCAGTTAGCTAAGGTTGTTAAACAGGTCACACAAAATTGTGACACCTGTCTAAAAAATAACCCAACAACCAGACCTCCTCTAATTACACCTGTCCAACATTGGGGATCATACCCAGGAGCGGACTGGCAAGTAGAATTTACAGCCATGCCCAAGACCCAAGGGTTTTCTTACTTGCTAGTCTTTATTGACACATTCACAGGATGGATCGAAGCGTTCCCTACTGAGACAGAGAGAGCTACAGAAGTCTGTAAAGCTCTGCTGAAGGAGATAGTGCCTCGGTTTGGGCTGCCTCGGTCACTTCAGAGTGACAACGGGCCCTCACTTACAGCCACGATGCCCCAGAACCTAGCCGCATGCTTAGGCATAAAATACCGGCTCCGCTCATCCTGGAGGCCTCAAGCTTCAGGAAAGGTAGAGAGAGCCAACCAGACTCTTAAAAGGGCTCTGGCTAAGCTATGTCAAGAAAGACATAATAAGTGGACACATATGCTGCCCATAGCCCTCATGAGGCTACGGACATCCCCCAAACGGCCACTATTGTTAAGTACTTATGAAATGATGTATGGACGTCCATTCTTAACTTCTGATTTGTTTTTTGACGAGGATGCCAATACACTCTTAAAACATGTAATTGACCTGGGAAGGTTTCAGCAAGAACTCCAACGGTATGGAGAACAAACCACAGGAAGACTTGAAAAATCCCCAGGTAAAGCCAGGGGATCAAGTATCAGTAAAGACCTGGCAAGAAAAAGGGAGTCCAAACCAGCTGTCCAAGAAATGGACAGGGCCATATCAGGTTGTTCTAGTGACTTCAACTGCTGTAAAAGTGAAGGGTCTATCTGCCTGGGTCCACAATTCTAGAATAAAACCCTATGGCCTACAGGAGGGGGAGACAGAAACTGAGACTCCAAAGCCAGAGGACAGCTATTCCTGTGAACCTGTTGAAGATCTCAGGCTCTTGTTCAAGCAGAACCCCATCAATCCTGCCTCAGATAAGTAAAATGCATCATATGATGTTCTTCCTCTTTCTAATCATATCTCCCTGTATGGCTATTGATCTCTCCCTAAACGAGGCATGTTCACTTGCAAACCACACTGCTTCTCAACTCAACCTAACCAGCCCGGGCTGCATCTGCATTAATGACAAAGGTTGGGGGTCTGTCCAACCCATCCCAGGGTATCAATATCAAAGGCCCACCCTTCCAGCCGAACTATGGGCTGTTACTCAGCGCCCCCATGTGGACGTAATATGGCCTTTTGGGAAAAGGGGGAAAAAAAACTTCATGTCTTGGTACCAGCAACAATTGTCTCTATTTGCCCCCTGGATGACATCTGCAATCCCAACTGAGCCCTTATTTTCTCTCATGACTAACATCCCCCAAGTGACCTTCCCTATCTCTCTAAAAAGCCACTCCCTAACAGGGGTGTCAGTGAGAAATCTAGACGACTCACAATGTGGGGTGACCGTCACTGCTGAAACTGATGGGGAAAACCGGGACAGGCCCTGCAGCTGGGAGACCAGCCGACGCCACCCCCGGCCAGCACCCGCCTGGCCCGGCCCGGGGCGCTTCCCGGACCCCGAGCGGCCTGGCGAGGCTGCGGGAGCTCTGGAGGGGGTTGGGGAGGGGGGTGGCTTGAGCGGGGAGGACGTCTCGGTGCCCTCCCTCCCTGGGCCTCTTCGGCCCCGCCCCCGGTCGGCGGCGCGACGCACCGCCCCCCACCCCCCGCCCCCCACCAGCCGGTCGCCGCTCAGGGTCACGAGGCTCCGGACGTGGGTGGCTTTGGCCCGGGACCGCGGTCCCCGGAGCCTCCTGCGGGCTTAGGGGCAGCCCAGCCGGGGCCCCAGGCGGCCATCCTGCCGGCTGCGCAAACCCCCTGGAGCGCCTCAGCCCCGCCTTTTCGCCCTACCGAGGCCCGCCCTGCCGCCACGCCGCGGGCCAAGCACAGGACCTTCCTGGGAGAGCAGAGGAGCGACAGCCAGGCACACGGACAGGGACTCGCACGCACCCACGCCAGGTGAGACAGAGGCAGAAAGATTCGAGGGTTCAGAGAGAGACTGGAAGACAGCGTGTGGGCAGGGGGCGCCTCGGGCAGGATGCCCGGCAGCTGCAGAGACCACCCGGCCCTGAGCAGCCAAAGCGATGGGGGCGGGGTTAGGCCACCGAGCAGAGGCGGGCCTGGAGAGGCCCAGGGTGGGAGGACACCTGAGATCTCCGCGCTCCGCGCCCCGCCCCCCTCCCCCCAACCCCCTGCACGCATGCCACGCCGGGGCGCTCTGACACTAGCTTCTCTGGAGTTTTGTCACTTGAATTTCTCTCCCTCTGCTCAACTGAGTGATGACAGTGTATTGAACAGCTAGGTCATTTCCAAATAAATTAAGCTTAGTGTTTCACAGGACACCCGGACATGTATGGAGAGACCAGCACGGATGCATGGACACCAACCTTGGTAATTAGACAACCAATGGGAAATTACTGTCTGACTCAGGAGAGAGAAAGAAACCCAAATAGATGGAATGAAATGAACAGAAACACAAACTTTGCAACTCACACCGTAACTCAATTACAAAAAAAGAAAAAACAAAACAAAACAAAACAAAAAAAACCACTATAACCATTTTAGAAAAACAATAGACCTCTCCATGACCTTTGGGCGGTGAGGAGTTCAAACACACAACAAAAAAAAGCCAACTTTTCCAAGTCGTGAATATGTTAGTTCACACATTGACTTTTACATTGAAATGTGTAACAAATAAACTTAAAATCATTGACTCACTACATAAGCATGGAAGTATTTTAAACTTAAAATATGTTCTATAGTGTTCAGGAAGCACTTGGCACATCTGTAAGTGTATCAGACCCAAAACTGGAACGTAGTGGAAGAGTCAGGATAGTCTAAAAATGAATCCCTAACTAAAAGGAACACACAGGATTACTGTAGATAAAAAAGGTTAAAGAAGAGAAGCTAGAAATCAGTCAATAAATGTCTTAGGGGTTAGCTTAGAGTGACTAGCCTCTGCGTGACTCTTTAAATTTTTCATGTTTGCAGCTTCCAAATTTTCCATGGTGAGAATAATACTTTCGCCTCCAAACCAGAGTGACTTGGGGACACAAAGGTAGAAGTCGATAATTTTCGTTGCCTATGTCTGAATATTTACAGTCAGAGGTAGAAAAGGAGGAGTCTGTCCCTTGTCTAGATGAGGTCAATCCCCAGGTGTGGGATGTCTCCAGGCCTGGTTTAGCCATAAATGTTCCACCAGTAAAGATTTCTCTGAGACCAAATGCTCCCTAGCCCTGGAAAAGACAATATCCCTTAAAACCAGAAGATCTTGAGGGTCTTAGACCATTAGTTAACAAATACCGAGATACTGGAACTCGAATCAGCTGTGAGTCCCCCTGCAACACCCCAATCTTGCCCGTTCAAAAACCAGATGGATCTTACCGATTCGTCCAGGATCTAAGAGCTGTTAATGAAGCTGTGGTTCCCATCCACCCCATAGTCCCAAACCCATATACCCTCCTATCCCAAGTCCCAGGAAATGCCAAGTACTTCTCAGTCTTGGACCTTCAAGCTGCTTTCTTTTGCATTCCTCTCCATCCTGAATCCCAAAAACTCTTTGCTTTTGAGTGGCGGGACTTGGACACGAGAGACACCATACAACTCTCGACTGGACTCGACTACCCCAAGGGTTTAGGGACAGCCCTCATATCTTCGGGACTTCCTCGGGGAGAGAACTAAGGGAATTAACTTTAACAAACAGTAGTCTAATACAGTATGTGGATGACTTGCTCATAGCTAGGCCAGATTTTACCAGCTCTCAAATGGACACTATTTAAAACGCTAACTTTCCTGTATGAAAAGGGTTATCGAGTATCCCCCAAGTAGGCTCAGATTAGCTTAACCCAAGTAAAATACCTTGGATTTATCATTACGGAGAGGAAAAGAATGCCTGACCCCGAGGGGAGATCCCTCATCTTAAATACCCCGTACCCCCAAACAAAACAACAGCTTAGGGGATTTTTAGGAAGGACCGGGTTTTGCAGGATCTGGATTCCTAATTATGGCAATCTGGCCAGACCCCTATATGAAAATTTAAGGGGGAAAGAGGAAGAGCCACTCGACTGGCATGAGACCTGCAAGGTGGCCTTTAATGCCCTAAAAGAGTCCATCACTACAGCCCCAGCTTTAGGCCTCCCAAACCTGGAGAAGCCTTTTAGACTCTATGTTTCTGAAAGGACAGGAACTGCTCTTGGGGTGTTAGGGCAGATGATGGGGCCCGTATGACAACCTGTGGCTTATCTCTCAAAATAACTAGATGAGGTGGCCAGAGGGTGGCCCACTTGCCTCCGGGCAGTAGCAGCCACCGCTCTTATGGTTAAGGAGGCATCTAAGCTGACCCTGGGTCAGCCCACCACAGTGTATACGCCTCACCGGGTGCAAGCAGTCTTGGAAACGAAAGGGGACAGGTGGATGACAGGGGGAAGGATCACCCAATACCAAGCCCTCCTCCTTGACACTCCAGAAATAAAGTTGAGGGTCTGCCAGACTTTAAATCCAGCAACCTGACTGCCAGATCCCCCTACCTCCCCTCTGGATCACCAATGCATACAAATCACAGACGAGTTATACTCTTCTCGCCGGGACCTATCAGAGACACCTTTATCTGACCCAGAGGAAAACTGGCACACAGATGGCAGCAGTTTTGTAGAAAAGGGAGAGAGGAAAGCAGGATATGCTGTAGCGAGCCTGGAAGAAACTCAGGAAAGTGGGTCTCTTCCCCCAGACACCTCAGCCCAGAAAGCTGAACTTTTTGCCCTGACAAGAGCTTTGGAGTTAGGAGAAGGAAAGAGGATTAATGTGTGTATGGACTCTAAGTATGCTTTCCTCATTCTGCATGCCCGTGCAGCAATTTGGAAAGAAAGAGGGATGCTCAGTGCCCGAAGCTCTGCTATTAAACACAAAGAGCTCATTCTCAGGCTCCTGGAGGCAGTCAAACTTCCTGCAAAATTAGCTGTCATCCACTGCAAGAGTCACCAAAAGGGGCAAGAAAAAGAGGCTCAGGGAAATAGGAAAGCTGATCAAGAGGCAGGACGAGCTGCCGGGGAAGCTACCTCTGCCACTGCTATCTGCCCCCTTTTCCCCAAGGTAACCCTGACTCCAGATTTTACCCCAGGGGGACATTCCCGATATGCTGAGCGGGGCTGGGAGATTGGCTCACATGGGTGGTTTCAGCCTGATCAGGCCCAAATAATACTCCCTGATTCTCAGGGTTAAAACATTACTAACTCCTTACATAAGAGCGCCCATTTTGGAAAAGATAATCTAGAAATCTTGCTTAAGCCTATTCTCTCCCATCCCCAGTTAGCTAAGGTTGTTAAACAGGTCACACAAAATTGTGACACCTGTCTAAAAAATAACCCAACAACCAGACCTCCTCTAATTACACCTGTCCAACATCGGGGATCATACCCAGGAGCGGACTGGCAAGTAGAATTTACAGCCATGCCCAAGACCCAAGGGTTTTCTTACTTGCTAGTCTTTATTGACACATTCACAGGATGGATCGAAGCGTTCCCTACTGAGACAGAGAGAGCTACAGAAGTCTGTAAAGCTCTGCTGAAGGAGATAGTGCCTCGGTTTGGGCTGCCTCGGTCACTTCAGAGTGACAACGGGCCCTCACTTACAGCCACGATACCCCAGAACCTAGCCGCATGCTTAGGCATAAAATACCGGCTCCGCTCCTCCTGGAGGCCTCAAGCTTCAGGAAAGGTAGAGAGAGCCAACCAGACTCTTAAAAGGGCTCTGGCTAAGCTATGTCAAGAAAGACATAATAAGTGGACACATATGCTGCCCATAGCCCTCATGAGGCTACGGACATCCCCCAAACGGCCACTATTGTTAAGTCCTTATGAAATGATGTATGGACGTCCATTCTTAACTTCTGATTTGTTTTTTGACGAGGATGCCAATACACTCTTAAAACATGTAATTGACCTGGGAAGGTTTCAGCAAGAACTCCAACGGTATGGAGAACAAACCACAGGAAGACTTGAAAAATCCCCAGGTAAAGCCAGGGGATCAAGTATCAGTAAAGACCTGGCAAGAAAAAGGGAGTCCAAACCAGCTGTCCGAGAAATGGACAGGGCCATATCAGGTTGTTCTAGTGACTTCAACTGCTGTAAAAGTGAAGGGTCTATCTGCCTGGGTCCACAATTCTAGAATAAAACCCTATGGCCTACAGGAGGGGGAGACAGAAACTGAGACTCCAAAGCCAGAGGACAGCTATTCCTGTGAACCTGTTGAAGATCTCAGGCTCTTGTTCAAGCAGAACCCCATCAATCCTGCCTCAGATAAGTAAAATGCATCATATGATGTTCTTCCTCTTTCTAATCATATCTCCCTGTATGGCTAGTGATCTCTCCCTAAACGAGGCATGTTCACTTGCAAACCACACTGCTTCTCAACTCAACCTAACCAGCCCGGGCTGCATCTGCATTAATGACAAAGGTTGGGGGTCTGTCCAACCCATCCCAGGGTATCAATATCAAAGGCCCACCCTTCCAGCCGAACTATGGGCTGTTACTCAGCGCCCCCATGTGGTCGTAATATGGCCTTTTGGGAAAAGGGGGAAAAAAAACTTCATGTCTTGGTACCAGCAACAACTGTCTCTATTTACCCCCTGGATGACATCTGCAATCCCACCTGAGCCCTTATTTTCTCTCATGACTAACATCCCCCAAGTGACCTTCCCTATCTCTCTAAAAAGCCACTCCCTAACAGGGGTGTCAGTGAGAAATCTAGACGACTCACAATGTGGGGTGACAGTCACTGTTGAAACTGATGGGGAAAACCGGGACAGGCCCTGCAGCTGGGAGACCAGCCGACGCCACCCCCGGCCAGCACCCGCCTGGCCCGGCCCGGGGCGCTTCCCGGACCCCGAGCGGCCTGGCGAGGCTGCGGGAGCTCTGGAGGGGGTTGGGGAGGGGGGTGGCTTGAGCGGGGAGGACGTCTCGGTGCCCTCCCTCCCTGGGCCTCTTTGGCCCCGCCCCCGGTCGGCGGCGAGACGCACCGCCCCCCACCCCCCGCCCCCCACCAGCCGGTCGCCGCTCAGGGTCACGAGGCTCCGGACGTGGGTGGCTTTGGCCCGGGGTGCGGTCCCCGGAGCCTCCTGCGGGCTTAGGGGCAGCCCAGCCGGGGCCCCAGGCGGCCATCCTGCCGGCTGCGCAAACCCCCTGGAGCGCCTCAGCCCCGCCTTTTCGCCCTACCGAGGCCCGCCCTGCCGCCACGCCGCGGGCCAAGCACAGGACCTTCCTGGGAGAGCAGAGGAGCGACAGCCAGGCACACGGACAGGGACTCGCACGCACCCACGCCAGGTGAGACAGAGGCAGAAAGATTCGAGGGTTCAGAGAGAGACTGGAAGACAGCGTGTGGGCAGGGGGGGCCTCGGGCAGGATGCCGGGCAGGTGTAGAGGCCACCCGGCCCTGAGCAGCGAACAGGTCCCCCCTGGAGGTGAGTCCTCCGTGCCCCATCCCCCTCCCCCCACCCCCAGCACGCACCCCGGTGCGCCCGGGTTCCCGGAAGTCCGCCGCGCCAGGCTGGTGCTGGCCGGGGGTGGCGGTGTGCAGGGGCTTCCGACCCTGGCAGGGCGCAGTTTGGTCTCGGGTCTTTTGGCTCAACTGGGGTCTCTGTCTGGGGCTCCCTTGTCACACCTCAGGCAATCCCGGGGGCTGCCCCACCCCCAGCCCTACCCTCCCGTGTGCGCGCGCGGGGGCACACACCCCCACACCCCCCCTGGCGCCCCACCCTCCAGCCCCTGCCGAGAAACGGGGAGAGCCTGAAACCACAGCTCTGGGAGGAGGAGAAAGAGACCACGGGAAGATCACACAGGCTTCGCACCCCCGCCCCCCCGGCCTCCACACTCTCCCCTCTCCATTCTTGGTATTCACCAGGCCCCCAGTCGGCCTGACCACACCCTCTCCCACAGACACACTCGCACACACACTTGATCCTTGATCCAGGAAGATTCCACAAGCTGTGGAGCAACTGAGCCTACAAGCCAGAACTGTTGAGCCTGTGCTCATCTGAGCCCAGTAGCACAGCTGCTGAGCCAGCATGCTGCAAAAACTGAAGCCCAGGTGCCCTAGAGCCTGTGCTGCAAAGTAAGACAGGGCACTACGATGAGAAGTCTGCACACCACAACTCAAGATGAGCCCGTGCTCACTGCCACTAAGCCCTTGCAGTAGCAAAGACACAGCACAGCCAAAAAATAGAATTATTTTCCTAAATGTTGTCAGGTGTCTGGAAGCATTTAACAAAAGGCTTTCCGTGTGCTCATTTGAATCTGTGAGCAACCCTCTGGCCCTCATTGGTTCCTGAATAATCAGGAATAAAGAGGGGAGGAATGCCTTTCCCTGGGCTTAAGAATCCAGGAATTTCTCATTATGGTGATAAGTACCGTCTTGCTTTTCCTGAGCCAGACGGTAAAAGGTGATTGCATGTTTTTTGTTTTTTTTTTTTTTTTTTTTAAAAACAGACAGCAATGTATTTATTGGAAATGAGCTAGACATTACATTAGCCAAATGGAATATAACAATGCATGAAGCATAGTCGGTGCAACATTTAAAAGATCACAAAATAAAAAGAAAACTCATTTTCAGAAGAAATATTGTATCCAAGGCGAGCCCTGAACACCTTAACACAATGATAACATTGACTGTGAAGATCCAGAATAAAATTTAAACCGAACAACTAACTGAAAGAAAGTTGCTTCTCCCAAGTTGACGGTTCCCTGGCTACCACCTGTGTATCATACACACCAGTTAATTCTCATCACCAGACAGCAACCAGCTGATATTTATCATATTCCTCATAAGAAAAATATCTCTCCTACAAATAGAGAAATTTGAGTGAAATCCAAGCCACAAAACAGTTGGTGGCCCCAACTGATTGGGTCCGCATTTTCTAGAATCTAGAAATTACATTAACTTTACTAGTAAGACTTCATTGTCTTCTGAGAAACTGCCTGGATGAGAGGGCATGCTGATTGTAACATTACATTAGCTACAGTACACTGAGTCACTACATTCCACAAGTAACTGGGCGGTTGGGGGGTGGGAGGGGGTGTTCAGATGCTTATCCACTCAGCAAATGTTTCTGAAACCTTTAGAGCTTTTCTTTTCTTCTCTAATACATTGTAGCTTGTGCATAACAAACTCCCTTTGAAGGAAGTTATCCCAGATCTGTGACAATAAAAGTACTGCAAAAAGTAGTGATGAAAAATATTGTTTGGAAAGGCAAAATTGCTGCATCTACTTTCTGAGGCACTGTCATACAATCATCTCTGAAATGGAGAAATTCCATGTGTAAGTTAAAAACTGCTTTCCTTCCACTCACCCAGCATGCATGAATGTCTTCTAATAATCTCTCTGTAGACTGAGAAAGTCAGGAGTCCAAATGCAGAACTGTAGGTTGTAGAAAGGCTTTCTTCTTCCCTTCCCGTGGATTTCAAGTTTGTTTTAAACATTCCACAGTTCTCATAAACTGTCATGTGGAAGGGGAGAATGATTACAACCTTATCAGACCTGTCAATTGACAAAAAGAAAAAAAAAAGTATCTCAACACAGTATCTCATCTTTAGAAAACCAATCAGAATTGCATTTCCTTACCCTCCATTGAAGCTAGAGAGAGCTAAGACAAGAGCTCCCACATTTTAGTGGGAAGTGGCAAAACCTTGACACTAACTCTGGGCCTTAGGTTAGCAGTACTTACTAAAACTGACTTCCAGTTAGCTGTGGTAGAACAGGAAAAAGAACATCCAGCTCTGTATTCTTAAAATTTTTATAAAAATATTATTCGTTTTATTGTTTGCAGTCATCCAATTCTAACTTTCTGAAGGAAGCATTCAGAAAAATCAAAAAACTGCCTAACTACTGTTAAGCCCGATGTCCGAATCCCCGAGCGGGAATAGAGAAGGCCTCCAAGACGATGCAACTCGCAGAAAGCAAAGTTTATTACTGACTCCAGCCAGGACTCTCTGCCGCAACCAACGCAGTGGTGTGGGTCAGAGAGCCTCGAGCCCAAGCTGTTACACAAATTTATAGGGTGAGCACATGCTCAACGTTGGTGGTTGGTTTAAGCAGATTGGTTACAAGTTTGCAAAGCAATTGCATTGGTCAAAACTTTCATGCGGGCGGGACTTTCCTGGGCGTTTCCGCCCCGTTCCTAATTTCCTAATTGGCAAACAGCGGTCAGTGTTAAGCGAAAGCTAATTGGTTGTATCCAGGTGGCCTGATAATCTTACCAAGTAGGAAGGCCTACTCCTAATCTAAGATGTGTTACTTCTGCTCGCCTCACATTCCCCCCTGTCTGTTATTCAAGTAGAGGAATCTTCCTCTTTTCCATCTTGGGCTACTGACACTATAAGTGGACCCAGGAGGGTGGAAATAAAGGTAGTCATCCAGGGGGAGTGTTGAAACCAAGACTCAAGCCATCTCTGCTGGGCTTCCCGTTCTCTCTTTCATTGTGCCAGTCCCTCTCTCACTTTTGCCATAGATTCTCTTACCACTCTTGTATGGTCTGCATAGAAACAATATTCTTTTCCCAGAACCTCGCAGACCCTACCCTGTTGAAGAAAAGTCAAGTCTAATCCTCTCTTATTCTGCAAGACCACCTCAGACAAGGAAGTCAAACACTTCTCTAAGTGACTGATTGCATCTACAGCGGCTGGTAGGGAGGAAAGCCCTTGGCCTTGCAGAGATAGTGAAGCTTGGTTAAATTGCG
The DNA here is from genome assembly GCF_963930625.1 of Muntiacus reevesi. Taxonomy (NCBI): domain Eukaryota; kingdom Metazoa; phylum Chordata; class Mammalia; order Artiodactyla; family Cervidae; genus Muntiacus; species Muntiacus reevesi. The sequence continues at coordinate 8,005 of NW_027077807.1, read as the reverse complement.
CCTGTATCTGAGGTACTTGGCCCTGGGGATTGAGCCACACTCGGGGCTACCAAATCTGTTTCCTACGTCCCATTCCCGGGGCCCATCACAAGAGGTTACACAGCTCCAGCTCCTGCAATAATAGCTTTCCATGCCACCACAGATTTGCCCGGGCACGCGAAGAACCCCTCTTGGCCGAGTTTTCTCCCAGTCCCCACGGCTCCCCATGGCCCGAATTGTGGGTATTTCCCCCGGGGTCCTTCCCCGGGGAAGATTCCCCTTAGGTCAAAGTAAAGGTCTGGCCACCAGGGGTTCGGAGGGTGGATTCCTGAGGTCTCATTGAGCAGCTCATGAGTCTGCCCGTCGCTGATCAGCAGGAGAATTAGGAGACCTCCCGGTGGACGAGTTTCAGTTTCAAAGGATTTGACGGGTGAGGACTCGTCTTCCATTCTGCTCGCGCTTTTCCCTGTTCTTCCGGTGTAGCTTGCCGCACGTGATTGCAGTGAACCCAGGGTCCAATCCGGTCGACCTTGACAGCAGTAGGAGTGGTAAGGAGAACAACATAAGGGCCTTTCCATCTAGGTTCTAATACACACAGGAGGGGGTCTTCCATACAGAGGGGTGTTACGCACCCGAAAGAGTGCGAAGGGAAGGAGGGTCACCCAGTCCCCGCCAGTCTCTATTGCCAACTTTGTCAAAGTTTCTTTTAGGGTCCGATTCATTCTCTCAACCTGTCCTGAGCTCTGGGGATTATATTCACAATGTAATTTCCATTTCGTCCCCAGAGCTTGGGCCAGCCCTTGTACAATCTGACTCACAAAGGCAGGTCCATTATCAGAGCCCATAGTCACAGGCAGCCCATACCTAGGCACCATCTACTGTAAGATCTTTAAAGCAACCACTATTGCCGTCTCTCCCACAACGGGGAAGGCTTCCACACACCTTGAGAAGGTATCTACCAGAACCAACAGATAGCGATACCTGTACTTGCCTGATGTTACCTCAGTGAAATCCATCTCCCAGTATTGCCCTGGCTCTTCACCTCGGTACCTCGTTCCCGTGTGCGGATATTTCCCTGTCCTCATCAGCTGGCACACTTTGCAAGCCTGGATTATCCCTTGTCCACATGCACTTACCTCAAACACTGATCAACACGCAGATTCAGTCCATATTTGCTTTCTACTGAGGATACCCAAGCTTTTTCTTCAGATTCTGGCATCTCAGGGGGAGGAGGGCGAGGGAGACTGAAGTAGACCTTCAGAGAATGATAGATAAACCGATGCAGTGCAGTCAGAGTGACATCATCATGATCATCCAATTCTAAATTTCTGAAATATACATTCAGAAAAATTAAAACAACGGCTAACTACTAGGCGGTCTCCCAACAAAGTACTGACCAGGCCCGACCCTGCTCAGTTTCCCAGATCAGAGGAGATAGGGCACGTTCAGGGTGGTATGGCCTTAGACCGAGGCGGCTGCAAAACGCCCCAAGAACCCCGCACTGCGCCTCCCTTGTGCTCTGACCTGCCGGTCGGGCCAGTGGCCAGACCACTCGAGCGGGCGGGCGCTGCACTTGAGCCGCACGACCCGCGACTGGACTCCGGCCGGATAGGGCCTGCAGCTCGGGGGCCAGCGGAGGGCGCCCCGCTCCCGCACACCGCCAGCACCGGCCAGCACCCGTTTGGCCAGGCCGGTGCCTGGCGTACCTGCGGGACCTGGGGTGGGGGGAGGGGGGGTGGGTAGAGCAGCGAGGACGTCTCGGTGCCCCCTCACCCCCTGCCCCCCACCATCCCGTTCGCTGCTCAGGGTGACGTGGCTCCGGACGAGCGGGGCTTCGGCCCGGGGCCGCGCTCCCCGGAGCCTCCTGCGGGCTTAGAGGCAGCCCAGCCGCGGTCCCAGGCGCACATCCTGCCCGCTGCGCAAACCCCCTGGAGCGCCACAGCCCTGCCTTTTCGCCCTACCGAGACTCGCCCTGCCCCCACTCTGCCGGCCCAGCACAAGTCTTTCCTGAGAGAGCAGACGAGCAAAAGCCAGGCACACGGACAGGCACTCGCACGCACCCATGCAAGGTGAGACAGAGGCAGAAAGAGACGAGGGTTCAGAGAGAGACTCGAAGACAGCTTGCGGGCAGGGGGGACTCGGGCAGCATGCCGGGCAGCTGCAGAGGCCACCCGGCCCTGAGCAGCGAATGCGATGGGGGCAGGGGGAAGCCGCTGAGTAGGGGCGGGCCTGGAGAGGCCCAGGGTGCCAGGGCACCTGAGATCTCCTCGCTCCGCGCCCCGCCCCCGTCCTCCCAACCCCCTGCACGCACGCCACGCCGGGGCGCTCTGACACTAGCTTCTCCGGAGTTTGGTCACCTGAATTTCTATCCTTGTGCTCAACTGAGTGATGACGGTGTATTGAACAGCTAGGTCATTTCCAAATAAATTAAGCTTAGTGTTTCACAGGACACCCGGACATGAATGCAGAGACCAGCACGGATGCATGGACACCAACCTTGGTAACTGGACAACCAATGGGAAATTACTGTCTGACTCAGGAGAGAGAAAGAAACCCGAACAGATGGAATGAAATGAACAGAAACACAAACTTTGCAACTCACACCCTAACTCAAGTACAAAAAAAAAAAAAAAAAAACATCAACACTATTACCATTTTAGAAAAACAATAGACCTCTCCATGACCTTTGGTCGGGTGAGGAGTTCTAGCACACGACAAAATAAGCCACCTTTTCCAAATCGTGAATATGTCAGTTCACACATTGACTTTTACATTGAAATGTGTAACAAATAAACTTAAAATCATTGACTCACTACATAAGCATGGAAGTATTTTAAACATAAAATATGTTCTATAGTATTCAGGAAGCATTTGCACATGTCTCACTGTATGAGACCCAAAACTGGAACTTAGTTGAAGAGTCAGGACAGTGTAAAAATGAATCCCTAACTAAAAGGAATACACAGGATTATTGTAGATAAAAAAGGTTAAAGAAGAGAAACTAGAAATCAGTCAATAAATGTTTTAGGGGTTAGCTTAGAGTGACTAGCCTGTGCGTGACTTTTTAAATTTTTCATGTTTGCATCTTCCAAATTTTCCATGGTGAGAATAATACTTTCATATCAGTTTCAAAATCAGTCTCACACTAAAGACAGTAAGACTGGAATAAGATATAAGAAATGCTTGGGGGGAAAAAAATGCTTGAACTAAAGGTGGGACTGATGATATTATTTGCATGGCAGCCAAGGAGTCACAGATGTAGAGAACAGACGTATGGACATGGGCAGGGTGGAGGAAGGAGAGGGTGAGATGAATGCAGAGTAACATGAAAATATATTACCATACGTAAAAACAGATGCCAATGAAATTTGCTGTATGACTCAGGGGACTCAAAGAGGGGCTCTGCAACAAGCTAGGGGTGGAGTGGGGAGGGAAATGGGAGAGAGGTTCAGGAGGGAGGAAACATATGTATACCTGTGGCTCATTCATGCTGATGTTTGGCAACAAAATTCTGTAAGCAACTATCATCAATTGAAAGAAAAAGTCATGTTTGGACTTACCAAACAAGGTCTTGTGTACTTCTAGCATGGCCTTCTGTTTCCTGCTGCCACCCTTAACTCATTCTTCCATATCATTAAACAGACTAGTCAAGTTTTTGCCAAACATATCTTGAGCTCCTGCATTATGCTGATCCACTGCCTTCTCACGATCCAGTTTAGAATGGACACCAAAGAAACTTTTTGTCGTGTCTTCAAGTATTTGAGGCCACACTATGTGACTTTTAAAAATAAATGTGGATAAGACGGACATGACCAAAGCAATCTAATGACAATATCTTTGCTTCATTAAAGACTTCTGCAGAAAACTAGTAAATTTTATATATAGTATCAGAAGAATTTTTTAAATGCATGCCAACGATTATTTCTCCTCCGCTAGCCATCTGGACAAGGAAAACTGAGTTTACCAATCAATGTCCATAGTTATGCTCCCTCACCGATTTTTACCCAATATTACTCAGGCAGGAGACCCTGGTTCAGTTCCTGGGTCTGGAAGATCCGCTGGAGAAGGGATAGGCTACCCACTCCAGTAGTAGTGGGCTTTCCTTGTGGCTCAGTTGGTAAAGAATCATTCCTCTTTCACAAGAGTAGCTCAACTCCTCTCAAAGCAAATACAGGATGGTAATAACTATGCAGGACAAAGCTGATTCTGTATATTTATAGTACTCACTCATGAGCTTGACAGAAGTACTAGATCTGTTACCACATTTCTTTTTCTAAGTAATATCCGCATGTGCAGGTGAAAGTGGCTCAGTTCGTGCCTGACTCTTTGCGGCCCCAAGGACTATAGCTTCCGTGGAATTCTCTAGGCCAGAATACTGGAGTGGGTAGGCTATCCCTTCTCCAGGGGATCTTCCCGACCCAGGACTGAAAGCGGGGTCTTCTGCGTTGCAGGCAGATTCTTTACCAACTGAGCTAGTAGGGCTTCCCTGGTGGCTCAGTTGCTAAAGAATATCTGCATAACTGTCTATCGATTGGGCATTAGCAATCTGTCTGTGAGCAGGGCCGGTCATAAGCAGCTTCTGTGAGAAAACAGAAGCATGTCTGTCTGACTTGCTTCTCCGCAGAGCTTTCACTGTTCTTGCGCTAGTGCACATGCCAAGTATTAGGTTCGGTTTCTAAGTGAGAAACTAATGGCTACATTCACAGCTGGCCACTGAGGTACTTAATGGGAGAGGCGAACCCAGCTCTGCCAAGCAGTAGCCAACATGAAATCAGCTATTGTCATTGTAGCCAAGTTCCGTGAATTTGTAGTGTTATTTGCTGTGTTCTTCAAGAAGATGCCTTCGCCCTGCCAGTAAGACATATTTCCATAATACATAGCCATGCACTCAATCGATGTGCATCCTCCAGTAAAGCCCAGCCCCGATGTCTTAGAGGAGCCTCTCTGGCCATTGTCATAAGCCAGTCTAATTTTGTGTGAGACCGTGAAAACTCAGTGTCTTTATTACGCTTGTGCTTCTGACGGGAGGTCTGAGAAGGCACTTCTGAAGGTTTATTCCTACCAGTCGTTGTCATATTTATCGAGGCTTTATTTTATATTTTTTCTTATTTTTTACTTCTACCAGTTTCTTGCTACCAACCCGTCCCCCTCCACCCTCGTGCACACACGATCAGTCATGGAATCCCGTGGACTTCAGCCCGCCAGACTCCTCTGTCCATGGATTTTTCCAGGCAAGAATACTGGAGGGGTTTGCCATTTCCTTCTCCATGTATGGAGTCTTTAAAGATTCCGTCACTGAGGTGTTGCCTCTCCACTTGTACATGCCCTTCCTCCCTAATTGCAGTAGAAGTCATCCCCACTTCCCAACATGTCTGTCTTCCGACCTCTGGAGAATGTATTGCTTGAGCTCACCACAGCGTCAGGATATTCTAGAAAGCCTTCTGATTGCAGTCTCTTCAGGAGGTTACAAGTGCTTCAAACCTCAGGATTTTACAAAGCACTTTTTACAACCTCAGCTGAAAGGGAAGTCAACACTCAGTGAAAGTCACAGGCTTCCATGGCCTGGACTTGATTATGGGTTGTGCTTTCATAATCATCGTGTTTCATATACCAACTAAGATGTCACTGAGAATTTTTTTCTTTCTCATCGTTCTCTCTTTCATGTTTATTTAGATATATTATGGGTTTTCCTATATACCTTGCGTTAGGGATGAGGGTCTTAAGTCAGTAGAACTTACTGCAACTGGCTTCCAGTTAGCTGTGTTAGGACAGGAAAAAGAATGACCAGCTGCTAGATTCTTAAGATTATGTACGAAAACATTTTTCGTTTTCCTGTGTGCAGTCATCCAATTCTAACTTTGTGAAGTAGGCATTCAGAAAAATCACAAAACAGCCTAACTACTAGGCGGTCTCCCATGCAAGTACTGACCAGGCCCGGCCCTACTCAATTTCCTTGATCAGAGGAGATAGGGCACGTTCAGGGTGCTATGGCTTAGACCGAGGCGGCTGTCAGGTGCCCCAAGAGCTCCGCGTTGCGCCTCCCTTGCGTTCTGACCTGCCCTTCGGGCCTGGGGCCACAGCTCTCGAGCTGGCGCGCGCTGCTCTTGAGCCGCACGACCCGCGACTGGACTCCGAACAACCAGGGCCGGCAGCTCAGGGGCCAGCGGAGGGCGCCACGGCGCCGCACACCGCCAGCCCCGGCCAGCACCCGTCTGGTCTGGCCGGGGCCTGGCGTGCCTGCGGGACCTGGGGTGGGGGGAGGGGGGGTGGGTAGAGCAGCGAGGACGTCTCGGTGCCCCCTCAGCCCCTGCCCCCCACCATCCCGTTCGCTGCTCAGGGTGACGTGGCTCCGGACGAGCGGGGCTTCGGCCCGGGGCCGCGCTCCCCGGAGCCTCCTGCGGGCTTAGAGGCAGCCCAGCCGGGGTCCTAGGCGCACATCCTGCCCGCTGCGCAATCCCCCTGGAGCGCCTCAGCCCCGCCTTTTCGCCCTGCCGAGACCCACCCTGCCCCCACTCTGCCGGCCCAGCACAAGTCTTTCCTGAGAGAGCAGACGAGCGAAAGCCAGGCACACGGACAGGCACTCGCACGCACCCACGCCAGGTGAGACAGAGGCAGAAAGAGACGAGGGTTCAAAGAGAGACTCGAAGACAGCTTGTGGGCAGGGGGCGCCTCGGGCAGCATGCCGGGCAGCTGCAGAGGCCACCCGGCCCTGAGCAGCGAATGCGATGGGGGCACGGGGAAGCCGCTGAGTAGGGGCGGGCATGGAGAGGCCCAGGGTGCCAGGGCACCTGAGATCTCCTCGCTCCGCGCCCCGCCCCCGTCCTCCCAACCCCCTGCACGCACACCACGCCGGGGCGCTCTGACACTAGCTTCTCCGGAGTTTGGTCACCTGAATTTCTATCCTTGTGCTCAACTGAGTGATGACAGTGTATTGAACAGCTAGGTCATTTCCAAATAAATTAAGCTTAGTGTTTCACAGGACACCCGGACATGAATGCAGAGACCAGCACGGATGCATGGACACCAACCTTGGTAACTGGACAACCAATGGGAAATTACTGTCTGACACAGGAGAGAGAAAGAAACCCGAACAGATGGAATGAAATGAACAGAAACACAAACTTTGCAACTCACACCCTAACTCAATTACAAAAAAAAAAGAAAAAAACAACAACACTATAACCATTTCAGAAAAACAATAGACCTCTCCATGACCTTTGGTCGGGTGAGGAGTTCTAGCACACGACAAAATAAGCCACCTTTTCCAAATCGTGAATATGTCAGTTCACACATTGACTTTAAATTGAAATGTGTAACAAATAAACTTAAAATCATTGACTCACTACATAAGCATGGAAGTATTTTAAACATAAAATATGTTCTATAGTATTCAGGAAGCATTTGCACATGTCTCACTGTATGAGACCCAAAACTGGAACTTAGTTGAAGAGTCAGGACAGTGTAAAAATGAATCCCTAACTAAAAGGAATACACAGGATTATTGTAGATAAAAAAGGTTAAAGAAGAGAAACTAGAAATCAGTCAATAAATGTTTTAGGGGTTAGCTTTGAGTGACTAGCCTGTGCGTGACTTTTTAAATTTTTCATGTTTGCATCTTCCAAATTTTCCATGGTGAGAATAATACTTTCATATCAGTTTCAAAATCAGTCTCACACTAAAGACAGTAAGACTGGAATAAGATATAAGAAATGCTTGGGGGGAAAAAAATGCTTGAACTAAAGGTGGGACTGATGATATTATTTGCAGGGCAGCCAAGGAGTCACAGATATAGAGAACAGACGTATGGACATGGGCAGGGTGGAGGAAGGAGAGGGTGAGATGAATGCAGAGTAACATGAAAATATATTACCATACGTAAAAACAGATGCCAATGAAATTTGCTGTATGACTCAGGGGACTCAAAGAGGGGCTCTGCAACAAGCTAGGGGTGGAGTGGGGAGGGAAATGGGAGAGAGGTTCAGGAGGGAGGAAACATATGTATACCTGTGGCTCATTCATGCTGATG